>NC_133544.1:85637500-87002500 GCF_048773025.1 Camelus bactrianus
TTAGACCCAACCAGCACTACAGTGAGCAATGCCGGAATAAGCAACAGGCCAGTGGCTTCTCCAGGGCTTTCCCTGATTTGGCCGGGAGAGGAGCCATGGACTGGCGGGAAAGGGTCTGATGAGTAAGTATTTAGAGAGGGAACCTGGAACAAAGTCTTTGAAGGGAGGGAGTACAGAGAGAAATGGGCTGGGTAGGGAACATCTCTCTCCCGTCCAATAGCCAGGGCTTCCTTTCTGCAACAGCCCTGGGGGAACCACAGTACTGATCATCGAAGACCCAGACTTTAGTTCCAGGTGAACCGAGTATGTAGCTGTGTATGTCGTCTGACCTTAATGGTCGCAGTTTCCTCCTCTGGAAAATGAAAGAATTGAACTAGATGACTTCTGAGGCCCTTCACACTAAAAAATCTTGGGGGTCCATAAAATCAACTGTAAAGTAGTTCCTTCTCTCCAACCCAAGGCAAGTTTCAATATTGTATGTCTCTCACACTGAAGCTCTTAGGAACTAGACTTTATGAGCCAAGCCTAAGAGAGATACATTGTGGAAAGGGACCTCTTCCCATAGCATGTTCTAAGAAACAAGAGTGTAGAAAGAGTAAATAGGAATTCAAGACCAGATCAGAAGCCCAGAGAGCTGGCTGCTGTGGCAGGAGAGGCCTGGGAGCGGCGCTGGCAGTGCCAGGGACTGCTCTGTCCCTTGCTCCAAGGGCATCTTCACTGTACCTGACACCCTCAAATTCTGGACTATCATTAGGAGTTATGGAGACCCCACTGGGTATCATGAATTCTGCCTAGAGTAGGTCCAAGCTTCACTTTGGCTTCAGGTCAATCTTGAAAATTCCAAGATTTTCCCCCAGAGAAAACTGGATCCCGGGATCCACTGAGTGGGGATTTGGCTAGAGTTTGGAGTGAACCATCAAGGGTAGCCGGGGCTTTCTTTCCCTGACCCGCCGTGCTGGGATTTCTCTGGACGTCCCTAAAACAACCATACTGCGAAGTGAAGAGAGGCAAATGATGTGGATCTGCCAAGCGGAACCTGCATGTCTGCCTGCAGTTAGTTGTTCATCACAGGACCTGGCTGAGGCCCCTCTCACCCCTGCCCAGAGGACACTAATGTGCCAGGGCTCTGTCTTCCGTAGATGCATTTATGTCTTTTGCTGGTGGAAAACTGCTCATCGTGGGAGAAAATGCAACAGCTCACATTTTTGCAACATACCCAGCTCCGTATCTGTCTCTGGCAAATGCATTCGCAGAACAAGTAAGTGCACATTCAGCAAAGACTTAGCTTTGGTGAAAAGACATAATCTAATGAGGGGGATGTATATGAACATCATAGGCCTATCAGAAAAGAAAGGCTATGTTTCCAAAGTCAGAGGTCCCTAAGCGTAAGCCAAGCTTTGTTGACCAATTCTTGCCCTTGCCAAAGTTGACACCACTAAGTCTCCTGCCTCCTCTTTAATATATACACCGTTTCACATCAGTTGAGGTTCAGAGAGAAGTGGATGACTGGACACTTCAACCCCTGTAGGGGCATTAGGGTTTGCTTCACTCTAACTGTCTCTTTTGTGCACGTGATCTAAAACATGGACGCCTCAAGAAAAGACATTTTTATCTTAGTTCAAGAACTGTGAAGTGTGGTAGTTGAGAGAGTATCACGGGTTGTCCGTGTCTCCCCATGTGCACAGTTTTATCCAGACTCTCCAGGCAGCTAGAAGTGTCTCTGCCTTATTGACATTTAAACAAGCTGCATCCAAGCACCTGTGGTATAGCCAACAGCACAACTCTTCTGGTCTAAAATCAGTTGCCTGATTCTTATCCTGATTCTTCTGCTTATGAGCTGTGTGCCCTTGGTCAAGTTTCTTAACCGCTATCCACATTTCCTTGTCTGTAAACTGGCAATAAATAGAATTTATCTCATGGATTCTTGTGAAGTTCTAACGAGAGAAAGTATGTGACGTCCCTGGCACATAATAAGCACTTGGACAATAGTAGCTGTCATTTAGCTGTTAAAGTTAAATGATCACTTGGAAATTTTAGAAAACAGAGAGTGGGGCAAACACCTGCTACACTGCACCACTTCAGAACACCGCTGTTATTGTTTGCAAAATCTCTTACAACTTGCATTTTATGCGTGTTTTCAAATATAAAATGTAATGCACATATAATTTTTAACTGAATATCATATGAATTTTTAAATGTTGCTGCCATATCGTTTTTATATTTACTGCTTTTAATGGCTATATAACTGACCACAGAATGGGCACCCTGTAATATAGTTAGCCTTTTCCCTGTGGATGTGGACTCCAGTTTTCCAGTACTATAAATAATGCTTCATTATTTATTTGCATATTTGTTTTAAGATTTTTCCCCATATTTTAGATTATTTCCATGGTATGGTTCTCACATATCCAACTGGGTCAAATTAAGTAAATAATAATTTTTTAATGCATGTTGCTAAATTACTGTTGAACTGCCTTTACAAAGTGTAGTATGAGTTTAGTTCAACTAGGGAAGCCTGAAAGAACCGGCATCACTTCCCTAACATTTGGTATTAGTTGCATTTTATTTTTCATTACAAATCAGTTTTGCCCACTTACTTGTTTCTTAAGTCTATTTTTCTTTCATGAATTTTTTTTTCATTTCTTTTGCCCATTTACCTATTGATGCCTCACATTATTTTTCTCACCAGTTTGAGGGAGGCCCTTGGTTCATTTTTCCAGCCAGCAGCTTGCTTTCTGTTTGGCTGGGTAGTAGCTTAGCACGAGATTGCAGTAAAGACAGCAGTCTCCTGAGTGAACTCTCTGGATCCACACGCGACTGCCACTGGCAGTGCCCCCTTGGGCAGGTAACTAATCTGTGGCGGAGAATGATATTAGCACTCACGTCTAGCACAGCTGTGACAAGAAGTGTCTGGCAGAGTGCTCACCCGTGCAGGTTACTTATTCCTATGTCTGTTTTTAACAAGAGGGGATGAGTTTTGAGGTGGGCAAGTGGGAGCAAGCTAAGCTAACCCCCTTGTACATTTTCTCCCTCCCCAGGTAGCATCCACCATGTTCCTCATCATTGTTGTCTTTGCCATTTTTGACTCGAGAAACTTGGGAGTCCCCAGAGGTCTAGAGCCCATTGCTGTTGGCCTCCTGATTGCTGTCCTTACTTCCTCTCTGGGGATGAACAGTGGCAACGCCATGAACCCGGCTCGAGACCTGGGTCCCAGGCTTTTCACTGCTTTGGCAGGATGGGGGTTTGAGGTCTTCACGTAAGTAACAATGGTCAAAGAGAAAGGAGAAAGTTTCATGCTGTGCCTCACTGGGGGAAGCTGTGCTTCAACCTGGGGGTCCAAGGGAGGACAGATGGGAGGGTGGAGGTTAAATGCATTCTCATCATAAGTGTGGAATATTTCATTGGTGATACAGGGTGTGTGTGTATGTGTGTGGAAGAGAGAGAGAGAAGGGGGAGGGGGACAAAGAGACAGGCACAGAAACAGTCAGAGACAGAGACAGAGGCAAAGAGAGACAGAGAGAGACAAAGAGACAGAGAAAGACAGAGAGTCTCTCAAAAAATTCAAAAGACACAGATTTGTCCTATATAATAATAATTTCTCCATTGGTACATGGGTTTTATGTGAGTATTTTAGTTGTATGGCATGTCTGATATTCACTTTGTGACAAAGTTAGGGGCAGAATTGACATCCTCTGGTACCACTCCAGGGCCCTTCCTAATGAACCATGCTAGCTTTGCTTCATTCATCCACTCGGCAGGTCCTCCTTGAGTGCTATCTATGCTGTGGCCACTGTGCTAGGCAAGGAAATTTCAAATTCAGCTAAGACGCTGGCCCTGAACAAGGTAACAAGCGTTTCGGCAACCCCTGAAACACAGTGCTGAGGGAACACAGACGAGGGAGTGACCAGCTCTGCCTGCATCAGTTAAGGAAGGCACCACTGAAGAACTGAGCGCCGAGCTGGTTCTTGAAGTTTAAAAAGTCCTGGCAGAAAGACATAAAAGAGAGTCTGGCTGTGCACAGGAAATGGCAAGACCGTGGGCTTGCTACCTCAGAATGTGCTGAGGAAATAGGCCAACTGCTGGTACCAAGCTCCCAGGACAAACTTTCCCCAGCAATTCCTTCCCACTTTCTCCCCATAAAGACATGCTGGCCGGTCCCCATCCACTCATCACATCTCTCTGTGGGAAAGGGACTCCTCGTGGTTCCCCAGGAAACAGGGCTCTAACACGGAGAACGAGAAGTAGTAAATATACATGTGAGCTAATTTTAGTTTAATGTCTGCTGTGAGAACAAAACGCTGGAGCATCCCTAATGCTGACCTGCATATATAGTCGCACTCAAGGGATGAGTTTATTTAAGTGAGAGTTTGGGTTGCCTTCACCAGCATGAAACACGAGTAACTGAAATCACTGACACCATTCTGATCACCAGCACAGATGGCGCTACAGCTGCTGGAACATGAGCGTCGCGAAGACAGGGGCCTGGACGGTGCTTCACTGCTGTGTCCGCAGTGGCTAGGACAGGGCTTGGCACACAGAAAGCTCTCAATGAAAGCTATTGAACAAAAGAATGGGTAAATGCTGTGTGCCACACATGTCCTAGGAGATCATGGATACAAAGAGAATCAAGTAAAATACAATGAATTTTCTATAGCAGTGGTTCTTAGGCAGAGGTGATTTTGCCCACAGGTGCATTCGGCAATGCCTGATTACACTTTCGGTTGTCACCCTGGGGAGGGTGGGGGCAGAAGTTGTCGCCAGCATCTTGTGGGCAGAGGCCAGTAGAGGGACACTGCTAAGCATCTTACAGAACCCAGGACAGATTCCCCGAGCAGAGAATTATTCAGGCCAAAACGTTAAGAGTGCCACAGCTGAGAAGCTCTGCTCCAGAATGATCACTCCTGGAACATGAAAAGGTTGAACAGAATGTCCCCAAAAGGAAGGATCCTTTGTGTTCTTCCAAAGAGCATCAAAAACATATGTTAAAGACCTTCTTATTTCCAAAGCTCAGACTTAGCCCATGAATCTCCTTTAATCCCAACTTCCTGAGGTTCACTCCAGGAGACCACTGCCCCAGCCACCAAGTCACCTCTGTGAGCTTCACACAGACCCCTAGAACAAAGCTGCCCCACAGTGACCTGCCCTCGCTTTGAGCCCTGCTTGGTGATTCACCCAAAGCTTTAGGAGTGATGGTGGTTCTGAAACAGGTAGAGATCTTGCCTATTCTCTTTTTGTTTTGCTCAGTTTACAGTAGGAGACCAGGTCTGCGGGAGAATGATGACATCACGTAATGCCAGACTCCTAGCATCACGTCCCTTGTGAGCATCTGGGTCTTTCCCCCTCGTTCACTCATCCATGAAGCTACTTGATCTCTGGTCCAAGGCCCTGTGCTAAAAAGGCCCTCACTGTCGCTGCCCATCACACTTTATTTAATGTTCTGTTTCTGAAGAGTGAACTCAGGCTCTGACACAAGTAGAAGCTGTCATGTGCCATTAAAAAGACATGACTAATGAACTCCAGGAGTTGAGAGAAGGTTTGCATCTCCAAATTTAAGAATAAGGGGGTGAAAGCAGGGGCATTTTGTAGTATTTGGACGTGCTTAAATGGGGGCAGAGAGGATATTTCAGGCAGAGAGGACTTTATATCCAAAGACAAAATGTTAAAATAACACACGAACTGGCTGGAAGGGTGCATGAAGAAGGTTGGAAGGGCAATTGTTTCAGATCACAGAGCACCTAGACTCCTAGAAGGAGAATTTTGGGGTTTTCCTACTGTCTTTTCTTAGTTTATGGGGAGCAGCAAAGGATTTAGGCCAGAAGACTGACATGTTTAGAACTTTGATTTAGGAAAATTAATTTGACATCATTATATAAAATGGATTAAAAGAAGCAGAGGGGGTAGAAATCAATTAGGAAAGAACTAGGCTGGCTGACAGTCCTCAACCAGAAAGTTCCTATAAAAACTTTTGAGGGGTAATAGGACTCCAGAGTGTCCCTAGAGTGTCCCATCCTTTCAGGGTCCTACATCCGAGGTAAGCATCCCAGGAGGTATCTTGGTTTGGATCCACACCTGAGGTCTCAGGTAAAACCCAGACTGCCTTATTCTTGGACCCTCACTTGTCCCTGCTTGGCACGCAGTGAGGATGACATGGGAAGCTGGGCCCCAGAGGGCCTGACAAGGGCCAGACAGACCCTGGCTGACTCTTGCTTTTCTCTTAAGTATTAGGATGTTTCCTAAGCAAGTTGTCTTCACTAATTCACATTGAAGTGTTAATAACTTAATGGATGAAGCATCTCAGGGGTACTGTTAATTTTTAAAATAGTTTAACCAAAAGAATGAGTCCCTGGTGATGGTACCTCAAGCAATTAACACAGACATTTTCCTGGCACCCCCCTCCCCAAATCATAGCATGCAAATGACCTCGTTTACCTTTAAGACTGGGCCAGGCAGGGAACCACATCTGAGCTCCTCCACTTAAGACTTATGACCCTGGCACAGTATATTCAACTCTGTTGGAAGGTAGAGGGTCCAGCCAGTGAAAGGACATGTGTGCTGGCAGGCATCTTGAACCCTAATCTGTTAAAGGACAGTGAGAGATTTGTTTCAACTAGTGATGGAAGAAAGGAAGGACCACGTAAGTTGGCTTACACTTGCTTCATGTGCTTACCTGAAGAGTAGGCACCTAGTTCTTTGAAGCCCAGGTGCCTCTCAGAAAATTCCACCTGGATTTGGAGGCGTGGGAAAGGGCGCTGTGAGAACCGCTGAGCGCAGCATTCTCTCCCATGCAGTAAGAGTGACATCTGGTGGCCGCTGTGCTCAATCTCAGTGCTCTCCCCTGGAGCCTGCATTTATGGTCTAAGATTTATAACCTTATTGTGAGTCCGCATTGATGATCCAAGGTTTATGATCTAAGAGAGTACTCGGATGATCCGAGTGGAAGGGACCGCCTTTTAGTGGAAGAATGAAGCTCAGAGGTGGGGAGACTTGCCCAAAGACCTTCTGGACCGTCCTGAGATTAAAACTAGGTCTCATGAATTCTAGGACAGCCCCTTGCTTTGTGCTTATTTCCTTTATTATACGCTGTAATCAAAATTGTATATAAACAAAAGGTCCATGGAACATGTGTATAGTTAGCAAGCGTAACAAGAAAATAAGCAGCGCGGATCCTTCCCCCAACAGAGCACTGTAGCTGCAGAGCTGTGTGCTCCTCTTTCCTGTCTCCTCCGCATTATCCTGAATTTTTTTGTTCATTGTTCCCCCACTTTTGAAAAGTTTGTATCTCAAATGTACATACCCTTAAATAATATATTATATAGTTTTACTTGCTTCTAAGCACTCATGGTCCTTCCTACGGAGTTACTTAAATGGATTTTCTGTCCCCAAAAAAGATGGTGACAATTCACAGGGGCACCTGCTTCCGCCCAGAACTGTACCTCCAATACAATGTACTGACACTGAGGATTTTTGGAGGGGAGAGGGAATCACTGAATGAAAGTCCTTATCAGAGAGTAAGTTTAAGTAAGCTGTGACCTCAAAGTATAAGTAGTGAATTAAATTATACTTAGTAGGTAATTCAGATAGCCACTTTTGATTTAAGTTCATTCACTCATTGGCAAATGTTTTCTGATTAATTTGTAATTGCCCCCATACACCACTGATGTCCAGGAATCTCTCCACATATCCCTTTCATCCATAATCCCCAGGACTCATTATTTCAGGGTGAGGGAAAGGCCATTCCTGAATAATCAACCTGAATCTTCCCTGGGTGCCCTCAGTTTTGACCATAGGTCCAGGGACTGTTTTCTTAAAAGAAAATAAGTGGTACATTTCTCTCACAGGTACTAATAGGCAATGGGACAGATCATCTGAAATCAGGTATAATGGAAAATCTAGGATGATGGTTGCCAAGCTACAGTTAGAGCCCTTATACTATTGCTGATTTTTTTTAATTGAAGTATAGTTAACTTACAATGTTGTATTAGTTTCAGGTGTATAGCAAAGTGATTCAATTATACATATACATATATTCTTTTTCAGATTCTTTTCCATTGTAAGCAAACACAAGATATTGAATATAGTTCCATGTGCTGTACAGGTCCTAGCTCTTGCTGATAAGACTAGGTGGTTAGTTGAATAACTAGCATTAATACCCAGAGGAAGGCCAAGTGGTGTATCACTAATTTCTTTGTTTGCTTTCAGAGCTGGGAACAACTTCTGGTGGATTCCCGTGGTGGGCCCTTTTGTTGGAGCTGCCATTGGAGGCCTCATCTACGTTGTTTTCATTGAAATCCACCAGCCAGACCCTAAGGCAGACTTGGAGGCAGAACAACCAGAGGACAAACCAGAGAAACACGAGCTTGACGCGGTCATGTAATGGCGTGCTTGGCTCTGGGTTTACAGCTGGCTGCCGGTACCGCTTTACGTTTCACACAGCACGTTGTCTAATTTAATTGTCACAGTGATTGTCCAGGGTAAGTACTATGCTGCTCACCTTTCAGATAAGGAAACAAAATCCCAGGGAAGTTAAGTGAGTTGCCTAATACCACATGGAAAATGGAACATCATCCAATGCATCCTGTACCTTCTGGAAGATCAGTAGCTGGATGAGAACCTTGGCCAGCCCCTCCTGGCTGGCCATGACTGGCAGCTGCCAGAACATGTACGCCTTCTGGGCATCATCCATCCAGATCCTAAGTTATCAAGAACTTCCTTATTTTATTCCCACTGTTGCTGAAACACTAACAAAGGAAAGAGGAAGCCACTGGGTCATATTTTTCATCTGCTGAAGAACATTATCAGAAGGCTTCCCTTCCTAGGCCACCCTTAGCCTTGCTAAGTCTTGATCTTCCTTCCCTGCCAATCCCAGACATTTCACCTTCCAGGAATTTCCTCTTGGCCAGGCTCCTCCCTGCCACTTTGGTCAAAAGAGTCTGTGATTTACAAGCACCAGAGAAATTGCTCTCCATCGAGTAGAGGCGCCTTCAGTCAAACTGCTACAAAGCTCACAATGCCCAGAGGTATCCAGTTTCTCAACTACTTTGTGATGATAACAGAACAACAAAAAGCAAATGTGACATGTCCCCTGGGGCCTATGTTCTCTAATCTACTGACAAATGGAATTATTTTTTCTTGCTCTGAAACTACTTAGTATTTCCTATTTGAAATAAATTTGGGGTGGATTTTTTTTTTGGTGTTTTTATAAATATTAAGACTGCTCAGTACACTCGGTTCAGAGGTCGTTTGTCCTGTTTACAATTTAACAGGCCCTGGGAAGCTTTTTTTAAAAAAATACTAACGCTCAGTTGGGCATTGGTAAATGTCTCAGGTGATTCTAATAGGCAACCAGCGTTGAGAACACTGCCTTGTTAAAACTACGTGGGTCTAAGGTCTCCCTGAGAACCATGTCGAGTGGTGGCCAGGTAATTCCTGGTAGGATTCTTGGTCTTGGGGTCCTCAGGGATTAGACAGCAGTGGCTCTCAGCAGGGGACTGCTTGCTCCTTCCCACTCCCACCCACGATCCCTGCAAGGGGATGCCTGGCAGTATCTGGGGAGGGGCACTTTTGGTTGTCACAGCTGGGGTGGGAATGTTACTGGCATCAAGTGGGTAGAAGCCAGAGGCGCTGCTAAACATCCTGCCACGCACAGGACAGCCAGCCCTCCCCCACGATAAAGAAACATTCATTCCCAAATGTCTAGATTGCAGAGGTGAAGAGACCCTAGATTCGAGAAAAGGCAAGGAGGAGTTAGAGAAATCCTTTGCAACAATGTGAAATCCTGCGCCCTGATCCAAATTCTGCCAAAAACAGAGATGCTAGATGAGTCAGGACCAGAGCCTCCTACTTATCAGAGGAAGAGGCAACCCAAAATTAGAGTTCTCAGGTTGAATTGTGGAATCTATGATCCATGCAGGTGCTCCTTAAACACCACTTGGTGGTTGATGACTAGGATTACAAACAGGAAATGTTCTTACAGAAATCAACCCCAGGAAGGTTTTTTTAAGTGAAAAAAATAAAAGGAGTCCTTTTGTTCCAAGTACTTACACTCAACTCCTCCCCCAGTTTACAGTGGGTTTGCCTAGGCCAGGCTCTTACCCAAGAGAACGTCTATGAGGTTGAATGATCTGTGTCAGAAGTCAGCTAGAGTCAAATACCTATTTTTAAAAATAGATTCTTTAGGAGCTAGAATTGAAACATCTCACCTCCTCTCTTCCTTGTCAACCACAAAACTTAAGCATTTATTTTAATGTCAAAGATAGAATTTCTCTGATTTCCCAATCAGTTGAGATCTCAGAGCATGTCAAAGGTTGTAGGATCTTTCTAACCATTAAAAGCCAGAGTTGATACTCAGCTGTTGAACAGAATAACTGGAGTAAAAATGTCACATTTAAAAGTCCAATCCTTAAGATATAAGATATTATTTCTTTTAAATTGCTTACACATACACACAGGCACACACTTTCTTTACTTAAAGAAAGTGTTTTGTTGCTCAAATATATCACACATAAAAATAATTATCAATAATTTCTTAATATCATCAAATATCTGGTTATAGTTAACATTTCCACTGAGACTGTCCTTCAACTCTGGTGAATAACAACATGGAATCTGTAAAGACTGAAGACAGGTGATTTACTCTGATGTCTAATTGCTTAGGAGAACACTGGGGCTTTGTAGCACAAGCTTACCTCAGCTCTGTATCCTTCTATCAGAGTCTTCTGTAAGATTTTCACAAAATATTTTTATTTTTATACCAAGAGGAAAATGCATTTGCCTACTATTACTAAAAGCAGCTATCTGCCAGGAGTGAAATTATTTTTAGGCAAGGAGGAAGTCTTGAATTTACCTGAATTGTGGAAAAAATCTTTAGTATCTACTATTACATCAAAAAATGCACACTCTGTAAAATGCTTACAAAACTAAAACACACCATAAAAAGAAATCCAAATATTTAACATCCTTGCAGCCCTCTGTGAGGGCTGATTAGGTACAAAACTAAAATTCCTAAGCTGCTCTAACCTCTAGTAGCAGTGGTTGTTTCAGACTTCCTATTTATTGCTTGTTTGTCTATATATTTTGCCCAAAGACTTCAGGCTTTTGGAAAGAAACGCTGACAAAAAGTGGCACAGTACTTCCCAACTTTTGCATACAGGAAATCACCTCTACTAAAGGAAGTTTTGATGGCCGATATCACCTGGTGATATTCTGAGAATCAGATTGTAATTTAATAGATAATACATTGATAGCCAAAAAGACCTCCATGGATAGAGGAGGAAAGAGGACCACACACTGCCAATCCAGGAGCCTGTTCTCAGCCTGGGACCAAGGGCAGGAATAGCTGTTCTGGTGCTGAACCATTTACCTTTGGAACAAGGCCTTGAAAGGAATCCATGCAATCACAGGTTGGAGGCTGTATGGCCAGCGCTTGAGAGGTCAGGCTCTAGATTAAAATTCTGACCCACCGCTGAATAGCTGTGTGGCCCTCTAAACCTCGGCATCTTTATCCATAAAGTGGGAACAATACTGAGGTGGGAAGCCCCATAAAAAGACCGGCAGGACCCCCGCAGGACCACTACTCTCCTGCCAGCACCATCTGGTTTCCTGGCCCAGAGGCTCTGTCTCACTTTTTGCCTCTGAAACAGCTTACTTACCCCTAAAATTCTATTGGTTCCCTGAGCTCACTCCTGATTGGTTATTTCTTTCCCTCCTGATTGGTCCATTTCTACAAAGCTTATTTCTAATTAGTCAACTTTTGTTATACTTTATTTGCATATGATGTTGCAAAGTGTAAACTGGCAGCCTATAAAAGCCTGTGTAAACCTACAGACAGGGTCCAGAGCTTGGACTGTTAACTCCTCTGGGCCCACTGGCGTAATAAACCTGAGTTCTCCAACTCTCCAAGTGCCGCTTGGTCTCTCTCCTGGATCCAGATTGCTGGCACAACTGAGCTGTAACACCAAGCTGTAACACATTTTTTCTGCAACAATACTACCACTTGCTTTCTCTGTGTTGTTGAAAATATAAAGAAAATGCCTGTGACCAATTCAACACAGAGACCGGAATTTACTTTCCTCTTCATAAGTGTCAGCTAATTCTATTATGATTTCACATTTACAAATTCAGCTGTATATCTGCTTTGCTAACATTAAAAAAAAAAATTGATGAGGAAAAATCTCCAGGTGTGTAAATTTGCTGACACTTAAACAATCCAAGTCACATGACTGACTTAGCCTTGACAGTTCTCATCATATACTGAGGTGGAAAGAATCTGCACAGGGCCATGCTTAGTTCATGAATTACAGCCTAGCTTCAATAAAGAAACTAACCAAATTACTTAGTTGCCTAATGGAGCTACCAAACTAATCTAAAAATCTATCAAGCAATAAAAATGACTTACAGATTTAATGCAATTCCAATCAAAATTTTTCAGCATGTATTTTTTGTAGAAATTGACAAGCTGATTCTTTTTTTTTTTTTTTTTGACAAGCTGGTTCTAAAATGTATATGCAAGAGCAAAGGAACTAGAAGAGTCAAACAAACTGAAAGAAAAGAGGAATACAGTTGGAGGATTTAAGTATCTAATTTTAAGACTTCCTATAAAGCCATGGTAGTCAGGACAGTATTTCTATTGGAGGGACAAACAGATTAATGGAGCAGAATAGAGAATTCAGACTTTGACCCACACTCATAGGGTAAACTGATTTTCAATAAAGGAGCCCATGCAGTCCTATAGAGAAAGAAAACTGGTACTCAACAGCTAGAAAAAAAAGGAAACCTTGACTCCTACTTCAGGGTAACTCAATATACAAAAAAATAGTTCAAGATGTTTCATAGGCTTCAGCATGAAAGCTAAATCTATAAAGCGTCTGGAGAAAAACATGGGAGGATATATTGCCATCTTAATAGAAGTAGAAAAATCATGTGACAAAAATGCAAAACACTTTTATTATAAAAACATTCAACAAATTAGTAATAAAGGAACTTCTTTAACCAGATAAAAGGCATCTACAGAAAACACACCTCAACATTACGCTTAACAGTGAAAGACTGAGATCTTCCCCCCCAGATCAGGAACAAGACAGGGAGGTCCACTCTGGTCCTTTTATTCAACATTTTACTGGAGGTCGTAGCCAGGGGAATTAGGCAAAAAAAAAAAAAAAAAAGAAAAAGAAAAAAAAAAAAGAGTAAAAGACATGTAGATTGGAAAACAGGAAGTAAAACGTAAAACTACCTCTACTTTGAGATGACAGGATCTTTCATGTAGGAAATCCTAAGGATTTCACAAGATATACCACCAGATATAATAAATGAGTTCAGCAAGTTTGCAGGATAGAAGATTAAAAAAATCAGTTTTATATCTGTACAGTAGCAATAAACCATCCGAGAATGAAATTACAAAAACAATTCCGTTTACAACAGTATCAAAAAGAATAACATTTACAAAGACATTTAACAAAAGAAGGGCAAGACTTGCATGCTTAGAACTACACAACATGGCTGTGGGAGGGGAGTGTGACTACAGGAGACAGGATGTGTTGGGGGGCAGTGTCACAGCATCAGAAGGACGGGGTCCCCCACCCCACCCCGTTAGCTGCAAAGGTGGAGAAGCAGCTCGGGAGCCAAGGAGTGAGGTGGGTTCTAGAAGCTAGGAAAGTCAAGAACATGGATTCTCCCCTGGAGCACCCAGGGAGGAACACAAACCTGACAACACCTCGATTTCGGTGAATCAGTATGGGATTCATGAGCTACAGAACTGTAAGGTAACAAAATTCTGTTGTTTTAAGCCACTAGTTTGGTGCTAATTTATAACAGAACCTGAAGAAAACGAATGCAGATGGTTAACACTCCCAAACCCTCCCAAAACAATCTTGAAAAAGAACAAAGTTGGAGGACTCACAATTCACAATTTTACAACTTAGTACAAAGTGGCAGTCATCAAGACAGTGCGGATAAGGATAGACATTTAACAGTGAAGTAGAATTGAGAGTCCAGAAATAAGTCTTCACATTCAGAATCAAATGATTTTCAGGGTGGGCAGGGTCCTGGGTTCAATCCCCAGTATCTCCATTAAATAAATAATTAAATAGACTTAATTACTACCACCCCACCCCCCAAATTTAAAAAAAGAAAAAGCATGGCTGTGTCCCAATGAAACTTAAAAAAAAAAAAGAATCAAATGATTTTCAACAAGAATGCCTAGACAATTTAATGGGGAAAAGAATCGTCTTTTCAAGAAACGGTGCTGAAACGACTGAATATTCTGCATATCCCACACACAAAAGAATGAATGTGGATCTATACCTTATAAGATACACAAAAATTAATTCATAATTTATCAAAACCTCTAAATGTAAGAGCCAAAACTACAAAACTCTTAAAAGAAAACAGACATAAAACTTTATGACCTTGGATGAGACAAATGGTTTATACCAAAAGCATAAACAACCACAACAGAAATAGATAATCTGGACTTCATAGGAATTAACTTTTGTGTTTCAAGGATACAGTTGAGAAAGTGAAAAGACAGTCTACAGAATGGGTGAAAATAGTTGCAACCACATACCTGATAAGCAACTTTTATCCATAGTGTATTTTAAAAAACTACCATAGCTCCCTAATAAAAGGACAAATAAACTAATTTTAAATGGGCAAAGGACTTACATGTATGTTCCTCTGAAGAAGATATATAAATGGTCAATTAGCACATAGAAAGATGCTCAAAATAATTAGCCATTAGGAGATGCAAATGCAAAACAATGAGACGCTACCTACTTAAATGGCTATAATAAAAAAGATGGATCATAACAAGAGTTGGCGAGGAGGTACAGAAATCAGATTCTTCATATATTTCTGGGAGGAATAGGGCATGGTACAGTTGCTTTGGGAAATAGTCCTTAATACTTATGTGGATTAACCATAAGATCCAGGACTATATTCAAAAGAACTGAAAATATATGTCCACACAAAAACTCGAATATGACTATTCATAGAAGGGAAATCCATAGTGGCCAAAATGCAACCCAAATGTCCATCATCTGATGGATGGATAAATACAATGTGGTATCTCCATACAATGGAACATTATTTAACAATAAAAAGGAATGAAGTACTGATACATGCTACAATATGGATGAACCTTGAAAACAATTTGCTAAGTGAGAGAAACCAGACACAAAAAGCCACATATAGAATGATTCTATTCATATGAAACGTCCAGCATAGGCAAATCCATAGAGACAGGAAGTAGATTTTCAGCCCCAGGTTGACAGGGGCTGGGGGAGAGGAAATAGGGAGTGACTGCTAATAGTTACCAGGTTTCTTTTGGAGGTGCTGAAAATGTTCTGCAATTAGATGTACCATTCTGTGAATAATTTTAAAACTACTAAATTATACACTTTACAAGAGTGAATTTTATAGTATGTGAGTCATTTCTCAATGAAAAAGAACGTTATGACCATTTGAAGAGCAATCTGGAAGTACTTAGCGATACTAAATATGTGTATCCCTATGATTCGGCAGTCTCATTCATGTCTCTACACTTCTGATAATCAGGTGCAGAGGGGCATGTACATGGGGATGTTTATTGTGTTGTTTTGACAGCAAGATTTCAGAAACAAGCTGGAAGCCCATCACTAGGGAAATAGATAAATAATATGTGGTGGATATGTACTATCAAACTCCACGTAGCTGTTAGCAACAATGAGCCAGATGGACATCCACACTATAAATATAGAAACAGTGTTGAGTTAAAAAAATAAAAAGAAACAGAACAAGACCTATAGCAAGCACCATTTATGCAAATTGAAAACACATAAATACAATATATTCTTCAATGATACGTGCAAATGCAAGCATATAGCATCTTAGAACAGCTACCAGTGGTAGGAGGGGAGACTGAGAGTAAAGACTTAGGAGGAGGGGAGAAATAATAAAATGAAGAAAGAAGCAAAGTCAAAGACATGCAAATGTTGATAATATGCCATGACTGGAAAGTATAAATAACTCAGCTCTCTGCCCTTGAGGTCCAAAGAGAGAAAGGAGGAAGGGGGCAGGGCAGGGGGACAGGAGGGCACAAAGAAGCTAGCTCACATACACCCCAGAATTTTAACAGAGATTTTCACCAGGAGGTGGGATTGTGATGGAGTTTATTTCTCCATCTCTTTAAAAAATTTTTTGAAAATATTTTTTAGTTTTAAAAGATTTTAAAATGTCAAATTCTTAAATGGCTTTTAAGGGACACCTAAGGGCACCTTGCTAGTACAGACAGCCAGAGAATTATAACCAGTACCATTCCCTTGGGTCATTAAAGTGGATTAAAAATGACTGCCCCATGAAGTGTAACCCATCACTGCCTCTCTCTATTCTTATCAGATCTGTCCTAGCCTTAAATTGACATTTTGAGTACTCAGAAAGTCACCAATGACCTAGATCCCACCCAGCTGTAGTCAAATATTGTCATCCTGCTGAAAGAAAGGCATCTGATAAGATTTCTGACTAGCCTTACAATGAGGTCATCTCACAAAAGACTCAGAAATGATGAAAAAGAAGGGCTCTTTTTAATTCAGGATTTAATTCAGGACAAGCTGGAAGAAGTGGATGGGATGAGCATGTGTCAGGAATTCTGGAGGATAGCTAAGTTCCTTGCTTGGCTCCCTGCCGGGGCAGGACAATAACCCTCCGAGCCGGGCCACCTGATAGTACTCACACAGTCAACTCAAACCCAGGATCTGGTACCACCAACTTTGGAGGTGGGTCTGTACTTTCTGGTCTCTCACTATGTTGGCCTGGTGCCTGGTTCTATGACTTGGTAGCCGGGTTCTTGCGTCTGCAATCCTATTTCATTTCCCTTCCTGGTGCCTTAGCTCCCCCATGACTAGGATGCACTCCTGCTTCTCCAAGTCTGCTCCCTAACCCTAGATCCCATGACTTCCTAATGTTGCCTGGTTTCCTTCCCCATTCTGCAAGACCTAAAGGACCTCCGAGTCTGGCCTCACCCACTCCTGGCGATGAAAGACCTATGCAAAAAGACAGAACAAAGGTGTGGTCCCAGAGGGTCTGTCTGACGGCGGCCGGAGCCCCAAATATGTTGAGCTACGCAAATCTGGGGCCGAAAAAATGTTCCGGTTGGGCACGGGGATGGCGGACACATTTTAATCAATATTTTGAGCAAGAAGAACAAAAAAGAGATAGGCCCATAGCCTTAGGCAGATGGTTAATGTTAACAGATGGCAGATAGAAGACAGTACTATTTTTATTTTTATTACATTCTTCAACACAGTGCCAAAAGACTAGGGATAGGCATGTGTTATTCAAATTTTCAGACAAGTGAGAAGAAAGAGGTCAGTTTTAGAAACTACAGATTGAGCAACTTATCATGACAATAATAAAACGGTAAGAGTAATGAAACCCAGCACGTGGTGAGTTAGTATATGCCAAGCATGGTGCTGTCTATAGTCCACACATTACCTCATTTTAATCATTACATCAAACCTACGAAGAAAGTGTTCTTATCCTCATTTTACGGATGAAGAAACTGATGCACAGAGAAGGTGGGAAACTTGCCTTAGTTCACAGTAAAAATAGCCAAGATTTCAACCCAGGTATGTTTGACAGCAAAACTTGTGCTCTTCAAATTCTGAAAGAGATTGCTCATGACTGTGCAGGAAGTAAAGGTGTTCATTAGGAGCCCACATGAGTGGATTAATAACCAGTCATGTCAGACTAAATTTAAGCCACATTATTGGACAGTTTTACCCAGAAAGTTCAGGAAAAGGCTAGAGACCAAATATTCCTTGACTTAGGCAAAGCACGTTGTCTGCAACGCCACTGTGAACCAAAAAAGAAGAAAAGCAGCTTGGTGAACAACAGAATAAATAGACTCATAGCTGGAGTGATTACTTCCGGAAAGCACTGCCCGGTCAGTGGAACAAACCTACTCAGCAGAAGGACTGTAGTATCCTGCCAAGAGACCCTGAATCTCCCCATCCTATTCAATCATTTTGTCAAAGACTTGCATAAAATATGTATGGCATGCGTTAACTTGCAGAGGACATGAGTGATAATTATTACATTGGAGAGCAGATTTGAATAGATCTTTTTAGCTGGAATGACCATTTCCTAAAAGTGTTGTTCAATTAATGTATCTACACCTACTCAGAAGGAAATCCTTGGTGTCCTGAAAATAGATTGAATTTGCCTGGTCCTATTCATCTATTTTATCAAAGATTCTGATAATATATGTATGATATATTTGTCAAGTTACAGAGGACACAAGAGATAATTACTATATAAGATGACAGAACTGAATTTTTTTCTAAAAATCTCATCAAGCTGGAATGATGAATCACAACAGACAATATGAAAATTACCAAGAAACACTACCCCACCCCCTGGAAAAAACCCGAAGTCCTTTATTTAGGTCCATAACATCACTTAGGAAGACGTTGGAGGGAAGGTACCAAACAGCCACTCAGATACAAATGCCAGGGATTCACAGTTGGCCACACGTTGGCTCTGATGATGCAGTTGCCAAATATAAATTAAATCCAGGACAGTGTTAACAGTGTCAGGATAAACAGAGGCTCTATTCATTCTTCCCTCAGCACTAGACATACCAATGGTGTTTCTGGGAATATTTTTTGAATGGGTTGTTTCAAGTTATCTATTGCTGCCTAACAAGTCACACAAACTTAGTGGCTCAAAAAAAGTTTATTCTTACCTCTCATGATTCTCTGTGCTGATTGGGTTCAGATGTGTGGTTCTTCTGTTGATTTTGCTTAGAATCTCTCTTGCAGTGGCAGTCAGACAGTAGCCAGGGCTGGAGTACTCTGGACCTGAGTCCTCCATGGCCAGGACATCCAAGATGGGTGACGTCACAGAGCTGTCACCTCAGCTCTCCTCCACGTGGCATCTCATCCCCTGGGACCTTTCCTTGCCAGAAGGGTAGCCAAAGGTCTTACATGGAGGCCAGCTCCAAGAGCACAAAGGTAAAAGTTGTTGGTCTTTCTTAAGTCTTAGTACCAAAACTGGCACAGCCACTCCTGCCCATTCTCTGGAGGCCAAAGGGCAGCCAAACCCCAGTATGAGAGGGACTACCGAGGATGAATACCAGGAGGTATCATTCATTGGAGGCCATCTTTGGGGTCCATCAGTGAAGGACAACCAGGTTTATAATGAACCTTGTTCTAAAATTCACGTATAACACGAAAGATGAATAAAGTTGGGGATTTTAGCATAGACATAATGTTCATTTTTTAAGTTCACAACAGTTGTTTTCAAATTCTTGAAAGACTGTGTACAAAACAGGGCTTAGATCTGTAGAGCTCCAGGAACAAAATTAGGACTAGACGTAGGTTTTAACTCAATTGCTACGTACCCACTTTGCAGGGATATGGAGAGAAGTTTCTGTCAGAGCAGGAAGCCACACTAGTAGCCTCTAAGGCCCCTTTCACCTCTCAGAAGCTAAGCCTCTAATTACACCCCTCGTCCTGTTAATTATTAGTCCTATCTCAGCGAGGTTTTAAATTGGAGAAGCTGGATGAGGGAATAAAAAGATTTCTGGACTAGCTTATAGTCTTAGTTCTGCCAACAGTCATCTGCTGCTATGTGACTTTGAGTCACTCAGCGTCCCTGGACCTCAATTTCTTCATCTGGAAAAAGAAGGGGTTGCATTCGAACTTCTCTCCCAGCACAAAGTAAGGATAATAAATGGAATCTTTGATAGGGTTACTTAAGAATGAAATGGAAATTAAAGATACAAAATACATTAGGTAGTGCCTGGCCTATTGTCAGTCCTTAATAAATATTAGTTCTCATTATTTCCATGATTATCAGTATGTTTTCTGATTCTGTAATCCCCATGTATGTAACAGAATCTTGAGTTGCTTTAGACCTTCACTTCTTTGTCTCTGCTTAATGGTGATCAAAAAGTGACTCACGATCATTCCTAGTCTGTCTCCTCACCAAGTAACCAGAAATCCACCATTCCCTCGTACAGGGCAAGCCCTCCATAGGCAATTGAATTAAATCTTTAAGTGGCTTGGGAGGCAAATGTGTTCTCTTGCTCCATGGCCAGCAGAGGGAGCCAAAGAAAAGGAACAAATCCATTTTCAGATTAGGTACCAAACACGGGGAAGACAGAGGGGCAGAGCCTTTCAAAGTCTCCTCTTTTACCCGACCCCGTCCTCATTTTAAACATTGTGAAACTCAAGTCAAGACAGGAAAAGGGGTTTCCCAAGTTTACCAACTAATAAGTACTTAAGTCCTCAGAAAAACAAGCCTGTGTTCTCAGTCCTAATTCTTGGGTCTTTGACCCATAGTCCTTTATTATGTGTTTCTACGTTCCTTTATTGTTCTTCAAGGACATCAGCTGTAGATTACTGCAAACTAACATTCTCTTTGGTCTCTGACAGTATAGGCTTTGAATACTGGCTCTGTTCCTTGTCAACTGTGTGACCATGGATAAATCACACAGCCTCTCCAAGATTCAGAATCATATATTGAGATATTGAGAATGGCTATAAGAGTTGTTGGGAGGAGTAAATAAAATGATGTAAAGGAAAATGCCTTGTGGCATTTTACACCTTGAATGCACAAGGTGCCTTCCTAGATATAAATACCTATTTTTGTCAAAAGAAATTATTTTATCTAAATGAATTGAAACTGGATAATGTAGGTCTCAAACTCAGATGCTTGCCTGGATAGGCAACAGGGACTTCCAGGGATTGTAGCAAATCCCAAGTTCATCGCCATGGGAGACAATCAACCTTTATGAGGAGGAAATTCAAGCCCAGTGTTGCCAGATCTTCCAATATGTCAAGAGAAATTGGAAATTTGGGTTTCTATGTGTAAATTTCTGATTTTTTAAAAATACTGTACAGACCAAATAAAATCCAGGCCAACAGCTCGTTATGCCTGCTTTGAAAGTTAATTTTAGAGCTCCATATGCAGACATGCAACATACTAGAACTGAGGAACTTGGTCCAGTAAATTCAGGAGAAGAAATGATGTCTCTCATTTGGAGGGAATGTGCTAGTAACACGCACCCACAGGGTTGTTTTTCCGAGAACCTTACTCAGTAAATACATCAAACCCCTGGTGATTATCTTGTAATCTCCGTATATCCTCCAGCTTTTCTTGATGTCTTTAGCTTTTCTGCCCACTCCATGCCCGATGCCATTTAAGTTGCCACAGTCTTCCTGGTTGACTACAAATTATACATTCCACACTGATACATTTTTTTTTCTTTACAAGGTAGAAAATAACATTTAACAATTTTATATATAACATTCATTTTTATTTAACAGCTACTTTCACTAGATATTCATTGAAAAGAGGTTCACTGTAAGCAACAAGTAGGTGGGGGAGAAGGGTTGAGCGTCTGGAATTTTTAATATCAAACGTCCAGTACACATTAAAAATATGAATCATTTTGTTCCAGTCAATGAAGAAAAATGAACTGTGGGCACATCAGAGTAGGAAAGAGAAAATGCCACATTAAATGAAAATGAACAAAAGGAGGGGGGCGGTATGAACTAGCTGAACAGTTCAATCCAAACTTCTTAAAGATCTTTGAGTTGTTTTCATTTCCTTATCTGGACAAGCTTAAGCCCTGTGGCTTTTGCTCGATTCCCATAGAACACCTCCACCACTACCTCCCTTCCTTTGGGGCAGAGGGGGGCTGGCTGGGAAATGGGTTTATTTTTCCTTGGTTCACCATCTTGTAAATGTTCGTGGGCAAATTCAGCCTGGTGGTTTTATGTATAGGTTGGTGTGTTTCAGGCTACCTTTTGGAGATTGTAGGAAGATACTGCCCTGTATATGGCCTTTTGTTTAGAACTGAGGATTCCAATTAGCATGGCCCAGATATGATTATGTTGACTTGGACAATATCACAATCACATCTAAAAAAATGGCAGCAATTCCACACAATCTAATATGTAGTTCAAATTCACATTTCTACAACTGTGCTCAATTCTTGCACTGATTGTTGTTTTTAGCCTTTCAGCCTTCAGTGTTTCAAAATAGTGAACACCAACAAACTTTTGGTCAACTAATCTTCAACAAAGGAGGCAAGAATATACAATGGAATAAAGACAGTCTCTTCAGCAAATGGTGTTGGGTAAACTGGACAGCAGCATGTAAAGCAATGAAGCTAGAACAGTCCCTTATACCATACACAAAAATAAACTCAAAATTGATCAAAGACTTAAACATGAGACAAGATACAATAAACCTCCTAGAAGAAAATATAGGCAAAACATTATCTGACATACATCTCAAAAATGTCTCCTAGAACAGTCTACTCAAGCAATAGAAATAAAAGCAAGAATAAACAAATGGGACCTAATTAAACTTACAAGCTTCTGCACAGCAAAGGAAACCGTAAGTAAAACAAAAAGGCAACCACAGAATGGGAGAAAATTTTTGCAAATGAAACCGACAAAGGCTTGATCTCTAGAATATATAAGCAGCTCATTATGACTTAATAAGAAAGAAACAAACAACCCAATCCAAAAATGAGCAAAAGACCTAAACAAGCAATTCTCCAAGGAAGACATACAAATGATCAATCGGCACATGAAAAAATGCTCAATATCACTAATTATCAGAGAAATGCAAATCAAAACTATAAGGAGGTATCACCTCACACCAGTCAGAATGGCAATCATTCAAAAATCCACAAATGAAAAATGCCGGAGAGGCTGTGGAGAAAAGGGAACCCTCCTACACTGCTGGTGGGAATGCAGTTTGGTGCAGCCCCTGTGGAAAACAGTATGGAGATTCCTCAAAAGACTAGGAATAGACTTACCATATGACCCAGGAATCCTGCTCCTGGGCATATATCCAGAAGAAACCCTACTTCAAAAAAACACCTGCACACCAATGTTCATAGCAGCACTATTTACAATAGCCAAGACATGGAGACAGCCTAAATGTCCATCAACAGATGACTGGATAAAGAAGAGGTGGTATATTTATACAAAGGAATACTATTCAGCCATAAAAACCAACAACATAATGCCATTTGCAGCAACATGGATGCTCCTGGAGAATGTCATTGTAAGTGAAGTAAGCCAGAAAGAGAAAGAAAAATACCATATGAGATCGCTCAAATGTGGAATCTAAAAAACAAACAAACAAAACAGAAACAGACTCATAGACACAGAATACAAACTTGTGGTTGCCAAGTGGGTGGGGGGTGGAAAGAGATAGACTGGGATTTCAAAATGTAGACTAGATAAACAAGATTATACTGTATAGCACAGGGAAATATATACAAGATCTTATGGTAGCTCACAGAGAAAAAAATGTGACAATGAATGTTTTTACGTTCATGTATAACTGAAAAATTGTACTCTACACTGGAATTTGACACAACATTGTAAAATGATTATAAATCCATAAAAAATAAAAAAAATAGTGAACAGTGCTTCTCTCTCTCTCTTTTCTTTGTTTAAATTTATTTACATTGACTTTTTGAGGAGTCCAGTTATTTTGTAGAATGTTTCACACATGCTGGACAAGGCGGACTGTTTCCTCATGGTGTGGTTCAACATCCTCTTCTATCCCTACATTTCCTGTACTCTGAAAGTTAGGTCTTGCAACTTGATCAGATTCAGGTTAGACATCTCTGGGAAGATGTTTCTTATACAGTTTTGTGTTCTTTATGTTGCATCACACCAAGAGCCACATAATAATACCAGGCTATCCCAGTATCTGTGAGGTTAAGTTTGGTCCCTTAGTTAAAGTGGTCATGGCCAGATCTCTCTGGAGTAAAGTTACATTTTCTTCTCCTTCATCATTAATAATCTGTGAGTTGAAATTTTGATGCCATATGAATAAACCTGTAATCCAACTATTTTAGCATCCATAGAGTTCATCCTTATGTTGGGCTTGCAAGGGCTGCCTCGTTTTATCCTTACTTCTGTATTTATTACCTGGCACTTTTCTGGAAAAATGAGCCTCCCTTTTATTCTTTCTTTTCTCTCTTTCTTCTCTCTGTCTTCTCCCTCTCTGTCTCTCTCTCCCTCTCTCTGTCTCTGTCTCTATCTCCCCGAACCCTTTCCTTCTCCCTGACCTTCATATTACTACGGTCTCAGGAATTTCATATATATTTAAATGTATTATAATCAGTTACATTCTTTATTCTTTTTGATGTCCAAATGGTTTCAAATCTGGCGGGAGGGAGCCCCTTTAGGATGGATTCTGTATCCTTTTTATAGGAACACACTGGTTTTTAACTTCCTCTTTAATGTCTATAAAATATTTCTGACTCATTTCATATTTGTCTTCCCCAGAAATGGATTCAGCCATTCTCCAAGGAATTCTGTTTATTTTTAATGGAAAATGATGTTCACATCAAGATCAGGGAAGCAGGTGTGCTCATTGCAACTAAGTCTATTACTTGTAAACCTTTTCAAGTGGGCAAGGCTAAGACAATAGAAACAAACAAATAATCCAGAACTCATGTATTTAAATTTAATATAAAAGTTAAAAAAACCTTTTATTTTCTATTTTAATCTTTTTCTCTTAAAATCTTAATTCCTAATACTATTACAATATCTACTTATGTGCTTTTCTCTACAATATTTACATATAGTTTCAAAATTATAATCCTAACGTTACTAATAACCAATAAACATACTAAAACTTTAGTTGCCATTGAATTCTGTTGTTATTCTTAGAATAGATTCCACTAAGGGAATCTAGTCAGCCAGAGTTCTGATACCAAATTTTACTTGAATCAATTATTTTCTCTGTGTAGTTATTTTATCAATATGACATATAGCTACATTCATTTGGTTTTTTTTTTATTGTACTCCAATTTATGGTTTGCTTCTTCCCATTCTTGTATTTAATTTTGCAGGTATATAAAATACTCATCTCCTCCCATATTCATTCCCTCCACCCCAGTCCCACCCGTATCCCATACAGATTTTATTAGTTTCTGGTTTATCCTTCCTGTATTTGTTTTTGCAACACACACCCCCGCCACACACATTTTCCCTTCTTTCTAGAGAAAGGATATCCTGCTATACACGTTTTTGTACGTTGGTTCTTTCATTTAACAACCTATCCTAAAAGTTACTCCAAATCCATTCATAAAGATCTTCCTCACTATTTTTTCATGTATTGCTAGGAATTTTCAAAGGCATATTTACAAACTGAGACTTCAGGAAACAAGAACCAGTAAGTACTCGGCACTATAATGGAAGATTTTTAAGTTGGGAAGACTTAGAGATCAAGTGAACCCATTTCTCCACTTTACGGCTGTGGCAACTGAGGCTCAGAGGGGCAAAATGACCTACCCCACGTAGCAGATGCTGGGCTGGGCTGCCCATACATCCCTTCAGGACTGAAGAACTAATCCCCGCTGCCAGGAATGCTGCCCGCTGAGAGCCCGCTGCTGGCACTCCTTATTGGGAGTGCCCTGCTGTGGAAAGAGCTGCCTCAACAGAGACCCCACTCCTCTCCAAGATAAACCCGCATGCAAAGACAAGCTGAGTGGGGGGAATAAAGCCCCGTCCCCTTGTCCCAGCTCAGGGCAACTCTGAAGGACCACCCCAGCGCCAGGGCTCTCATGGTGCAGGCTAAGCCCTTGTGACTGTCTCCCAGCCCAGCTTCTCCTCTGACCAGTCCTGCGTCCTCCCTCTCCAGGCTTTCATCCCAAGGGCATGCCCTAGTAAACCCCCTACCCACTGATCTCCACCTCAGGGTCCACATCTTAGGGAACCCAGCCGGAGACACTCAAAGTCATCCAGTTATGACTAGAATCAAAACTGGACACCATATTCCTGACAATAAACCTACTACACTTCACTGTATCATATCACCTTCGAGTTCTTTATCAATTTACTTAACTGGTGCCACTAGTCAAAACTTCTGGGGCAAAAGAACCTCTATCTTTAGAGTTACTTGCCATCAAAGATACTACTTTATTTTTGCTTTATTTAAAACACGATGTAGTTTTGATTCGCATTTCTCTAATAGTTAGCGATGCTGGGCATCTTTTCATGGGCCTGTGATCATTTGTCTGTCTTCTTTGGAGAAATGTCTATTTAGGTCTTCTGTCCATTTTTTAATTGGATTGTTTGGTTTTTTTTTTTTTTGACATTGAGCTGTATAAGCTGTTTGTATATTTTGGAAATTAAGTCCTTGTTGGTACCATTGTTTGCACATATTTTCTCCTATTTTGTAGGTTGCCTTTTTGTTTTGTTTATAGTTTCCTTTGCTGTGCAGAAGCTATTGAGTTTAATTACGTCTCATTTGTTTATTTTTGTTTTTGTTTCCATTACTTTAGGAGATGGATCCAAAAAATTATTGCTGTGATTTATGTCAGAGTGTTCTGCCTGTGTTTTCCTCTAGGAGTTTTATAGTATCCAGTCTTACATTTAGGTGTTTAATCCATTCTGAGTTTATTTTTGTGTGTGGTGTTAGAGACTGTTCTAATTTCAGTCTTTTGCATGTAGTTGTCCAGTTTCCCCAGCACCAACTGTCGAAGGGACTGTCTTTTCTCCATTGTATACTCTTGCCTCCTTTGTCATAGATTGACCATCAGTGTGTGCATTTATTTCTGGGATTGGATTTCTGTCCTATTCCATTGATCTATGTGTCTGTTTTTGTGCCAGTACCATGTTGTTTTCATTATTGTAGCTTGCAGTATAGTCTGAAGTCAGGGAGCATGATTCTTCCAGCTCCGTTTTTCTCTCTAAAGATTGTTTTGGCTGTTTGGGTTCTTTTATGATTCTGTACAAATTTTAAAACTTTTTGTTCCAGTTCTGTGAAAAATGGCATAGGTAATTTGATAGGGATTACACTGGGTCTGTAGATTTCCTTGGGTAGTATGGCCATTTTAACAATATGGATGCTTTCAACGCAAGATCATGGTATATCTTTCCATCTGTTTGTGTGGTCTTCAATTTCTTCCATCAGACTCTTAAAGTTTTCCGAGTACAGGTCTTTTTTTCTCCTTAGATAGGTTTATTCCTTGGTATTTTATTCTTTTTGATGCAATGGTAAATGGGATTGGCCCCTTAATTTCTCTTTCTGATATTTCATTGTTAGTGTATAGAAATGCAAGATTTCTGAATATTAATGTTGTATCCTGCAACTTTACCAAATTCATTGATGAGCTCTGGTAACTTTCTGGTAGCACTGTCAGGACTTTCTGTGTAGTGTATCACGTCTTCTGCAAACAGTGACCGTTTTACATCTTCCCTTCCAGTTTGGGTGACATTTATTTCCTTTTCTTATCTGACTGCTGTGGCTAGGACTTCCAACACTATGTTGAATAAATGTTGTGAGAGTGGGCATCCTTGTCTTGTTCCTGATCTTAGAAGAAATGCTTTCAGCGTTTCATCATTGAGTACGATGCTGGCTGTAGGTTTGTCATATATGGCCTTTATTATGTTGAGGTATGTTCTCTCTATGCCCACTTTATGGAGAGTTTTTAATCATTCAAACAGAGCTTGAATTTTATTAAAAGCTTTTCCTGCATCTATTGAGATGATCATATGGTTTTTATTCTTCAGTTTGTTAATGCAGTGTACCTCATTGATTGACTTCCAGATATTGAAACATCCTTGCCTCCCTGGGATAAACCTCACCTGATCATGGTGTATGATCCCTTGAATGCATTGTTGGAATCGACTTGCTAGTATTTTGTTGAGGATTTTTGCATCTATGTTCATCAGTGATATTGGCCTGTAATTATCTTTTTTTGTGATACCTTTGTTTGATTTTGGTATCAGGTTGATGGTGGCCTCATGGAATGAGTTTGGAAGTGTTCCTTCCCCTGCAATTTTTTTGGAACAGTTTTGAAAGGATAGATGATAACTCTAAATGTTTGGTAGAATTCACCTGTGAACCCATCTGGTCCTGAACTTTTGTTTGTTGGGAGTTCTTTAATTACTAACTTAATTTCAGTACTGGTAATTCAGTTCGTAATTTATATTTATTTCTGGTTCAGTCTTGGGAGATTGTGGCTTTCTAACAATTTGTCTGTTTCTTCTACATTGTCCATTTTATTGGCATATAGTTGCTCATAGTAGTCTCTTATGATCCTTTGTACTTCTATGGTGTCAGTTGTAACTTCTCCTTTTTCATTTTCTATTTTACTGATTTCGGTCCTCTCCCTTTTTTTTTTCTTGATGAGTCTGGCTAATGCGTAATCGATTTTGTTTATCTTTTCAAAGGGCCAGCTTTTAGTTTTATTGATCTTTTCTATGGTTTTTTTAGTCTCTATTTCATTTATTTCTGCTCTGATCTTTATGATTTCTTTTCTACTAATTTTGGATACCACTTCACACTGGAGAGAATGGCCATCATCAAAAAGTCAATTAATAATAAATGCCAGACAGAGTATGGAGAAAAGGGAACCCTTCTACACTGTTGGTGGGAATGTAAATTGGTACAGTCACTATGGAGAACAGTATGGAGGTTCATTTAAAAACTAAAATTAGAGTTACTGTATGATTCAGCAATCCCAATCCTGGGCATATATTCAGAAAAGATGAGAACTCTAATTTGAAAAGGTACCTGCATCACAATGTTCTTAGCAGCACTATTTACAATAGCCAAGACAAGGAAATAACCTAAATGCCCACTGACAGATGAATGGATAAAAAAAGGTGCGCACACACACACACACACACAGGAATATTACTTAGCCATAAAAAATAATGAAATAATACAATTTGCAGCAACATGTATGGACATAAAAGATTATCATACTAAGTTAAGTAAGTCAGGCAGAGAAAGACAAATATCATATATCACTTAAATGTGGAATCCAAAAAAATGATACAAATGATACAAGTTACAATATAGAAATAGACTCACAGAAATAGAAAATAAACTTATAGTTACCAAAGGGGAATGGGGGAGGGATAAACTAGGAATTTGGGATTAACAGATACACACCACTATATATAAAATAGATAAGCAACAAGGTCCTACTGTATAGCACAGGAAACTATATTCAATACTTTATAATAACTTATAATGGATAGGAATCTGAAAAAGAATATATATGTATATGTATAACTGAATCACTTTGCTATATACCTGAAACATTGTAAATCAACTATACTTCAATTAAAAAAAACTAATTTAGAAAAACTATAAAAACATACATTATATTAAAATGTTCCAGTTTCCAAAGACAAATGGAAATGATAAATTAGAGCATAATCTTGATTCTTTTTTAAGTAGGACCATGGTTAGTTTCAAATAGAAAAACACACATTAATGCATTTAAGGCAAATCTTTCAAATTTAGTATATAGGACAATGGATTCAAGTATAAGATACAAACAGAATAAGTTACACACAGAATGTGTGTTTCCAGAAGATACCACACCTAATGCTTTTGCTATAAGTAGTGCAATAGAAATACTAACATTTTCAAAAAGCAAGTTAGAAAACGATGAGACAGCATGACCTTGTTTTTGTGCAAACTTTTGTGCCTACTTTGAGAATTTTCTATCAGAGACATAAAGAAAATTTGAAAATAAGGGACCCAACATGTAACAAATACGATTATAGTGGCTCATTGTGAAACTGACTTCTAACTGAAAATAATCTAATTTTCACAGCTATGCAGCATTTAGAACATATAATATTATATTTTTAAAAAATAAACTTGGGTAGAATTTGTAGACTGAGTATTCAGTTAGGCATCTGTATATGCTTAGACATTAGCATCACTGCCTATACTATTATCCATAAAAAGATCGGTTATCTACCAGGTTAGAAAAAGCACTGAGAGTTTGAAAGAGGACTTGATTCTTGGACAGAAAATGAGAAAAAAACTTGTCTCTGCAAGGTGGGTGTTAAGACAAACTGGAATAATATAAAACTACTTCACTGTGTTAATTGTAAAGACGTAACTTGTATAAGATAAAATGTAAATAGATTAATGAAGCCTTAACATTAAGCTGTGTTAATTCAAGGAGGCAGCACAACTCTATGCACACTCCATGATTTTAAAAATATTTCCTTAAAGGACATTTCCACCCCTCCCTTACAATACTGCTTGGCATCGCTGAGGGAGACATAATATTGGCCAGATACGAGATTTATTCCACTGTCTCACTGCTTAAGTTCTTAGGGTTTAATTTAAACTAACTTGAAAGCAAAAGCATCTCAGAGTAGCACTAACTTTAAAACTCGAATGAAGGTAAGAGTTAAAGAACTTAACAGAGAAATTCATAAACCTTAGAAGCAGCTTATAGAAACTAGAAACAAAATCATATTTTGCAATAGATTTTAGGTTATAGCTACATAGGCAATGTGAAAGAACAAACTGAACCACTTATCCTAGGATGAGGAAAACTTAGAGATTAAAGCAGTCAAATATGATATTCAAAAGCTCAAAATACATTTTAAAAATGAATACTATTCTGACCCCCCCTTCCCCTCCCCTCAAAACCACAACGTAACCCAGATATCAGCTAAGATCTCTGAACGCTTTACAGTATGGATAGGACTGGCCCCATTCCATGCTCTGTGGAAATTCAAATCTTTTCACAAGATTTCTGAAAATTCTCAAAGAGCTTATCCTCTTAAAAACAATTCTGGCTCTGGCTCCTGCTTTTAAAAGTGCTGTCTGGTATAGCAGTTACTCAATCAATATTTATTATTTGTTAGCCAAGCGCCTCTCCTTTCTTCTGGGAGTAAAGCCCGCTTGCTTTGGGGAAGCAACTTCCTTCCCTCACCCTTTTCCACACTGTAACATGGGATCCATATGAGAGTGGCTATCTTCTTGCATGTGGATATTTCAGCTGCGATGTTTGGCCCAGGGATGAACATATGTCCTGACCCGAGCCAATTAAAACCGCTTCCAGGGGGCTCTAAAAAATGAGAACTGAGAGACACAAGTCTTTTCCTCTTTGGTAGCAAAGCTCTGAGGATAAGAGCCTGGAAGCTGCTGTTAGCTTCACCCCCTGTTGGACAGAGAAGGTTTATCTGCACCGGGAAGAAATAAAGCCAGTGCACAATGATCAAGAGGGAGACCAGATGGCGTTTAGTCCCTGGACATCAGAGTCTCCGAGGCCAGCTCTACCTTCACCTTTTCCACAGTGTGAACTGGAAAACGACACAGTTGTCAGTGGAGCAAGCTAAATTACCTCCCCCAAAGATGGGGATGATGGTAAGCTGCAGTAACTGCCCTGCAAAAGGAATGTAGAATCAGAAAATAACACATTACCAGAACAAGTTGAAAACTGCACAACAGGCAAGGAGGAGGTATCCAATTAAGAATTTCTGCCGTGTTCCACAGTTCACCTGGGGGCTATTAAAAATGCAGAACACTTCCTCTTCCCCACTGGACCCCTGTCCTTTCCTCACCAGCAACGCATATGATTCCAAGAAAGGCCATGGTCTCTTCCAGAAGGGAATTGACTGGTTTCCTTGATATAACCTCCCAAGCCTACTTCTTTTGCTGTATATTTGTCAAGAAGGCTTCAAAAAGCTGGGAGGGCTTCTATTACCTATGCCCTACAGAGTGATGATCTCTGTCGGCAAAATGTCCTTAACTTGGTTGTCTGCCTGATCACGTTTCATCAAACAATCTCAACTGGAATTGCTGGCCCCAAAGCTCTGGGAAGTGGAGGTTTTATCTTGTATAAACTTTTGACACTGCTTTCTCTTTCTTTTTCTAGAAGGGGAAGAAAGGCTTAACCTATTCTTAAATATCAGAGATCTTAAGAAGACCTTTGTTTCAGTAGAATTAATTTCCAAAATCATTCTTTTGTTTGAATTCTAGGTAGAGTAACTTGCTGAAATGAGGGGCACAATATATGATTTACGACAGCAACATTCTCACTTCAACCCCTCCTTCCCCGCCATTTAGCATCCCAGTGGTGCTGTTCAAAAGAGGCCCCACCCAAAGCCTCCCCAAACTGGGGCTTATGAGTCCTTTCGGATGGAAGGTATTTTGGCCATCATACCAAGTTCTTCCTGGACAAAGACCACAACTCCAACTGGGTAGGTCACTTCTGGGGTCTAAATCATAGACATTTTCCCAGTGATAATAGCTCAAAATCCTCCAGGATTGACTCTTACTGCCCGCAAGGAGACCAGAAAGAAATGGAAAACACCACTTTAAACACCAAACACTAGATGATAATATTGATTTTCAAAACTTAAATTCCATGAGCTTCAATTTCTGCATCCATAAAAGGAAGAAACAGGATACTATCACACGGGTGTTTTGCTCAGGGAGTGCTGATTGAGTAAGCGAACCACTGAACTAGTTAATTTGCTGAACAGATGAGTCAGAGTTCTTGGTTACAAGCAGTACAAACTCAATCTGATTAACTAAAGCCCAAAGGGAATCTGGGCAAGACATCAGGATGCTCAGAGAACTGGCCAGAAACAGATGACCCAGCCCAGGAATGTGGGCTAGAATCCAGGCAGCAGGAAGACAGCCAAGGTCTTGCCACAGAAACAGTCCCTTAGGATGCAGGGCGGGCACCCCGCCCTCCGGACATCCCCCTGCCGCTGGGCCTTCCCTACGGTGCCACCCTACTCACTACTGCAACTCTCCTGTCAAAGCAAAATAAAATCCAAAAAAACAGAAATTGCATTTTATGTCTGGGATACAGTTCTGTATTTCTGGATCTCCTACCTTCACCATCCGACGTTTCAAAAATGTGTGAATGTGACTATGTGAAGAAATCACTGTAATTTTGAAACGGCCTTTTCTTCTACAGCCTGAGGAACGAATTTCAAGTTCAGCCTATGCCTGTGTACCTACTTCTGCCAAGGATTTGGGCCTTTTTACAAAATAAATCTCAATTCAACAAAATAATCAGGTAGACAGATGGATACACAGACAAGATAATTCAGTTCAGAAAAAAAAAATAGCTGAAAGAAGATATGTCTCAGGCATGTGACTTGAATAGATGAGGGCATTTGGACAATGAACTTATCTGAAAGCTACCTGGCACCCAAGACTTGGAGGAAAATGTGATAGATTCTGTAATTTTAATTTTCCTTTTCACGCCAGAATTTTATCCATAGAGACAAAACGTTTTCTGGCAATAATCTCATGCAAAAGGTTTTCATTTGGGTTTTATACAGGAGGTGTTACATGAGACAGTAGACAGAATCACCCGTTAACGGTTTCACAAGCACAGAAAGGCTTTTAAAATGAATAAATCTCATGTGAAATATTTTCTGAGGGCAAATTGTATCTCAGACATGTTCTGCCAGCCATGCTGGAGACGGGGCCCAGGTGCTTTGGCGCCTCCAGTGTAGTTCACCCCCAGATGCAGCCTAAAGAGTCTGGCGGTGCGCCCGGTGGGTCCTCCAACTGCACCCCCCTCCAATGCCAGATGTGTTAAAGCGAGGTTTCAGCACGGGCTTCACTCCCGTGGCTGGATGACCCAGTCTCCAACACGTCCCTGCAGCACTGCAGGTCCTCCACGGGGTTAGGCTTTGACTACAGGTGGGAGGGGACGGACCGGCATCTAGTTCTGGAAGGTTTAAAACCCGACATGTGCTCTCGCCCAGACAGCAGTATGGGTCTCAGTAGCAGGAGGGGTATCTGCTGATGGAAATGTTTCTTGTTTTCCTTTTTCTGGGAAAAGCCTAGCAGCTGCTCCAACTCAGGTACAGTCACAGAGCCCCCATTACCTGGGAGGCAGCCCTCCAGCAATGGGGATGCCTGTCAAAAACTAATGCCACAGGTGGGAATGACATCAGAAGCCAAGAGGTAAACCCTAAAATCGTTAGGTTACACAGAAGAGAGTTGGGGGAGGCCATTAGAACCTGAAAACAGCAGTGAATTTGAATGCCTATCAAAGCAACCAAAATGCTGGAAACCCCAACTTTATTCCAAAGAGAGATTTGAGACATGCTTTTTTTTTTTTCTTTCCACTTTAGGAAGAAATCAAGATGAAGACAAAAATAAAATTAGGTGAGTAAGATGAGGTGTGACATCAAAGTGGTTTTCCAGAAATGCATGCCACACGATCTGCGCAAGAGGGATGAATGTCTGTGCCTCTGTGCAAGGAGGGGCCATTCAGGTGAGGAATAGGAAAGAGGCCCGGACCAGCTCAGGAGAAGGAATGGAGGGGCCTGGATGGACATGACAGCGTTTTCCTTTCTGAGAAGGGCGTGTTTCCTCACCACTCCATTCTCCACTGACTGAGGTCTACCTCCTTGGGACCAGGCACGGACCTCATCACTCTGGGATGCCTCTCCGTTGCAGCATTCCTCCCCCACCTCAACCACCCCTGCCCAGGCCCCTCTGTGCTCCCAGAACTCTTCTCACACCTTCCATTCGGTGCAGTGAGAGGCTTCACATGAGTCACGCAAGCAGGTGGAAGAGATGACAGCAAAGTGTGTATGTCCCTCTCCTTTTTCTTTTTTTCGGTCAGGATGGAGTTGGGGGTGTTGGAGGAGATAATGGAAGGGGGAATTCTCCTCGCCATGGAACCAGATTGCTCCCAAGACTGGACCTGAAGGTAGCATTACTTTACTCATACCAGAGGATCTAGGTGGAAGGGGTGAGAGGAAATTTGGGGCCACCCCCCTACTCCCCACTTTTCCCTTATTCTACCTGTTTTCTCTGTGGCAACATGCCTGGGAGACAGGCTCTGGGTCCCATCCCCACTCACCACAGCACTCCCCACGCCACACCCAGTCTAGGCCTGGGGCTCTGTCCCTTGGGCAGCTTTCACCCAGTGTGGGGGAGGTGGAGACTGTGACGGGGTGGGGGGCTTTGGAGACGGCCTGGCAGGCATGAGGACCACAGGTGCAGAGAAAATCAGAGTTCCTGGGTATATTTTAGGAAAATTCAGTCCTGGGATCTAAATAGAGGGCAGAAGTCAGCCAGGGACGAGGCAGTAAGATCTGGAATCTTTGTCTTCAACTCGCAAGTGATGATGATGCCCCGGAGACGATCATTTGGATAACAGAGCACCGTGCACACACATGCACACAGAGTACCTGACTCTCATACAAACCTGATGACTTACATAAGGGCTGTCTCAATTTTACAGACCCAGAAACCCAGTCCTAGGAAGCTGAAATGACTTCCCCCAAAGAAAATGCAAAATACACAAGTGAGATTTGAGTCTTCTACTCCCACAAACTACGTTAATGACAAAATAACCCGTGAACTTTAGCAATTATTTCGGATGCTGAAGAATTAACAAAATAAGAAGAGGAGGAGAAAGAATATAAAAGAAAAAAAAAAGATTTACCTGTGTGAAAGCAATCTTGACTAAAACCCTGCTGTGAACTATAAGTGTGGAACTCACTGTGTTAATGGACATGATGAACCATGCCGGATTAATAAATTCCTTACAAGTTTCATTTGATCATTATAATCTAATAAGATCTGGACACTTATGATATTTCCACAAATTATGTACTTCATGGTGTTCGCTTACAATATTATTACTGTCTGAAGAGATTAAGGTAATTGATTATTGTGTAAAGCTACATGCACTCATAGTACTTCACGGGATGAGGTATAAAGCAAATATGAAGACACACCCTTTACTCCCAATTGACCCTGCATTTCAACTAGGGACTATAGTATTATATGAGATGAGTTGGTGTCTTTATAATTTGGCTTTAAGAATCAGTTCCCCAAACCCTCCTACACTGCTGGTGGGAATGAAGTTTGGTGCAGCCACTGCAGAAAACAGTATGGAGATTCCTCAAAAGACTAGGAATAGACTTACCATATGACCCAGAAACCCAGCTCCTGGGCATATATCCAGAAGGAAATCTACTTCAGGATGACACCTGCACCCAGTGTTCACAGCAGCACTATTTACAATAGCCAAGACATGGAAACAGCCTAAATGTCCATCAATGGATGACTGGATAAAGAAGAGGTGGTGTATTTATACAATGGAATACTACTCAGCCACAAAAACCGACAACATAACGCCATTTGCAGCAACATGGATGCTCCTAGAGAATGTTATTCTAAGTGAAGTAAGCCAGAAAGAGAAAGAAAAATACCATATGAGATCGCTCATATGTGGGATCTAAAAAAAAAAAAAAAAAAAAACCAAACACACAAACAAAGCATAAATACAAAACAGAAATAGACTCATAGACATAGAATACAAACTTGTGGTTGCCAATGGGGAGCGGGGTGGGAAGGGATAGACTGGGATCTCAAAATTTTAGAATAGATAAACAAGATTATACTGTATAGCACAGGGAAATATATACAAGATCTTATGGTAGCCCACAGAGAAAAAAATGTTGACAATGAATACATATACGTTCATGTATAACTGAAAAACTGTGCTCTACACTGGAACTTGATACAACATTGTAAAATGATTATAAATCAATAAAAAATGTTAAAAAAAAAAAAAAAGAATCAGTTCCTCAAAGTGAGGCTTTCAGCACATACATGCAAAGAGTGGGGCGGGATGGGGGGTTGGCCAGGACTTTATTTACACACACTGCCACCAGGTGGAGGCAGAGGGCCATGGGTTGTGAGCCCTGAAAGGGTAGTGGAGGATTTGGTAAAATTACAGATTGTAGTACTGGGTTCAAACTCTACAAATTTACAATCATAATTTTTCTATATCTTATTTAAACTAGATCTCTGGAGGGGTTTTACAAATGAAAAACAAATCTTTCCCTTCAATTTCTTAAGGTTCTTTTTCTCACAAATATCTTCCAAAGAATTGTTAGCTCCTCCTTATGTTGCTTTAATGTGAAACTCCCCAGATCTCTGAATTATGGTTTGTGAGAACTTCCAAAGCTCAGTCTTAGGCTATGACCTCTCTCCAAGCTTCTTCTGTCAGACAGAGTAAGAAAAACTAGTAAAGGGAATTTGGAGGGTGGTGGTATAAGGTGACAGAGGGTGACCAACTGTCCTGGTTTGCCCAAGACTGTCCCAGTTTTAGCACTGAAAGGCCTACACCCAGGAAAATTCCTTAGTCTCAAGGAAAGCAAAACATATACGTATAACTTCCCATTTCAGACTCTCTCTGCTTCAAGAGCTTCATTCCTTTTCATTAGGGAAAAAAAGGCAAATGCCTTGTCATTTGATGAACCTTATAAATCCCATGTATAGAAGCCCTCCTTTAAGAGTCTCTGCTGCCAGGTCGGGGGTGTGCTTCACAGCTCACACGGAGGCAGGATATGCAGCAGGCACACAAATGGGTGCGGTGAAGAGGTGACGCAGGGCGGGTGGGTCAGCCGTTGCAGGTAAATAGACAGGGCCTTTAAGACGTCTCTCGGTTCCTCACGCCAGACTCTGAGGCTAACCCTTGAGGCCTCTGCCCTGCCAGGTGGAAGGGAAGCAGGAAGGAAGTCAGCCCCAGCCGACAGAGGGTGCTGACCTGGAGCAAAGACCAGAGGCTCCAGGAAGGGATATATTTAGCTCAGCTCTGTTAATAGCTGACCCCCTTGGATCTCCTCAGGGACGTAGCAGGCAGAGTTCTCAACCGTGGAACTCAGACTGGAATAACGCGAACAGGTTTACAACTTGAAAAGAAGAACGCCTGTAAGGAAATGGCCTAAAAAAAGGACAACTCCATGGGGATTAGATGAATGTGTTAGTGTTATTTTGTGAATTGCTCTCCTGAGCAGTGTATCTTCATTGTATTCTTTTCCCATAAATGGTTCAGTCATAATCTAGCTTTCCTCTGGGACACGTGATCTTTGTCAAGATCGTGTTCTCGGTCACACAGCACTGACAAAGTCTGCTCTGCACATGTCACCTGTCAGCGCCCACTAATGAGGAAACCAACAGAATGTGGTCATGCTCTTAAAAACCGAGATCTGGTGAGCATTACCTCTAAGCCCTCCAGAGAACAGACCAGAGATGCTGACCCTGGAGGCAGGGTCACACGAGGGTGGCAGGGCCATCTTGCCCCGGGGCCAGGAGCAGGCACAGACAATGAACAAAGGCCACACAATGGCACAAACACTATGGGAACAACACATTTATTTGTTGAATCTGAGGCTAGGGAACTGAAGGCAGCTGAGAAATATGGTTGAGTTCCTAACTTGACAATGAATAAGCAGGCTCTAATTTACAACTGCATGGTGTGAGACTGCCATATGTTATGGAAATAGCTGTGGGTTCCTTTAAGAAAAGACACAGTGTGAAGACAAAGCTCTTTTGTACTATTGACTGAGCCTACTTTGATCTTCAGAGAATTAAAAACCACCTGGACAGAGTTGCCAGATAAAATATAGGACGCCCAGTTACATTTAAATATTATATAAACAATGAAAATATTCTGGTATGTCTCCAATACTGCATAGGACTCACTTACACTGCAAGTACTCACCATTGTTTACCTAAAGTTCAAATTTAGCTGGACATCCTGTATTTTTATTTGCTGAATCTGATAACCCTACAACTGGGAATAAAACGGAAGGGACTGTGAGACGGGGAGAGGACTGTCGTCACTAAGGCAAAGGAACAGGAAGCTCGCCCAGCATCAGTATCGCCCAAGAGAGAAGCCCAAACAGTGGGAGAGTCCGGGGGTGTGGAGAAGATATTACGTACACTTTCTCAGAAATCAGAGAATTGAGAAAACAGAGGGTGGGAAACTATCCAAAACTGACCCTGAAAAGTTCACAGAACTGAATAATAATAGCTAACATTTACTGGGTGTTTACTATGTGTTTTATAAGTATTAATTCATTTAAACCTCCAGTCACCTAAGGTAACTACTATTATTATTGCCATTTTATTGATGAGGGAACTGAAGCATAGAGGGGTTGGATCATTTGCCCAATGCTTTATGCCCAGCAGGGCCAGGACTAGGGTTTAAACACAAAGTCCAGCTCCAGAGCCCAAGCTCTTGAATTCAATGTGTTAGTCTGGATTCTCTACAAAACCGAGCCAAAGATACACATTTACTTGCTAGCCCTTCACCTGGGAATGCAATCCCAGGAAAGCAGGAATGAGGAAAAAGAGGGTAGGTAGGAAAAGGGAGAGAACAACTATAAGAGAAGGGGGTCTCAGACTGGCCACAAATCTGTAACAAGTACAGCTGATTGCTTTTCAGCCTCTTGACAAACCAACCAGGAGGCAGTAGGAGAACTGACCCACTGGCTCTCATTTCCACTGGTCAAACGTGCCCTCGGGATTTTAACTCTTCCTTCCTGTACTTCTTAGTTGCTCCAGCTGGCCTTTCCAGAGGCCACCAAGGAAGCCAGATTCATTGTAGCAGTAGCATCCAGATATGTGCACTTTGACCAGTAGCACATCCGTGCATTGCATGTTGGCCAGCAGTGTCTCAGGTCCCGCCTGGGGCACCAGCACGCACATGTGGATACTGGGTAGACCCACAGACTCTCAGGCCTCAGTGGGAACAGGGAATCCCTAGGGCAGGAAGTGAAAGGCAGGTGGCATGAAGAATGAGGCAGAGTCCTGCTGAATCATGCCTGTGAGTAACAAGAGGAACTGGAGCAGCTGCCAGTGAGGGCCTGGCCAGCCAAGCACGTGATGACAGAGACAGAACTCAGTAAGGACTGAAAGCTCTCCTCCGTGGCCTTGTAGAATGTTGGCTGGTGCCAAGTGATCTTCCTGGAGGGCCCCATTGGTAAATAGCAACCAGAGCATTGGGGGAGATGCATAATTGGACTGGGCACACTTTCCTACGCCAAGTCCACAGAACTGAATGCTAACGATGACTCTATAATACAGCAAAAAATGTACTGAGTTGTCCCTCCTGCCAGGCACTATTCTAAATGGTACATTTATGATTTTTACTTTAGTCCTCACCACAAGGTCATGAGGTTCCTTATGATTTTACAGACAAACATGCTAATACAGAAATGGTTAGCAACTTACCCAGCACCACAGCTGGTAAAAGGGGGAGCCAGGTTTTGAATCTGGGCCATGTGACCCTGGTGTCAGCTCACTTAACTATCAAAAGCCCACTAAAGGATCAGCAAACAAATGAAAAAGTCCTCACAAAATGTGAAAGTTTGAAACACCAGGAATAAAAAGATGATTCTAAAAGCTTCTGGGAAACAAATCACAACACAACAAGAATCAGAATGGTTATTAGTCTTCTTCACAGCAATACTAAAAGCAAGCAAACAGTGGAGCAATGGCTTCAGTTTTTGAAAGAAAATAAAATTTCAGTCTAGAGGTTTATTCCAGTCAAATTGTCAAGTATGAAAACAGAATAAAGACACTTTCAGACAGGTTTAGACTCAGAAAATTGACCTTAGAAAGTGACTAGAGGATGTACACCAGTCAGACAAAGAAGTAAACTAAGGAAGGGGAAGACATGGCATTCCAGAGACAGTAAATCCAACCTAGAAAAGCCATTAAGAGAAGACCTCAGGTTGATAACTGTGTGGCGGGACTACAGAGCCACCCATCCGCAGCAGAGCAGTAAGAGAAAGGGCTTCACAAAAGAGGGTCCAGGAAAAAAGTAGACCCAATAGGGAGGTTGATATGATATAAGAGATGATGAAGCAACTGGAAAGAAGATGTGATGAGGCAATTGTTAATTCAAAGAATGATAAAAGGCTAGGTAAGAAAGGACATGGAATCACAGTATTCCAATAGGTTCTGCAGTGAACACTATTTACGTTGGTATAATGATGCAAACATTAATTATTGATATAATTAAAAGCATGATAAAATTTAGGGGAGAGGATGAGGAAAGAGAGTGGAGGTACTAAATCTTCATCTCTAATAACATTTATAAATTAAATTTTTTTCTTTTTATTGTATCTATATGAATTGATGGATGTTAAGTAAACCTATTGTGGTAATCATTTCACAAGTGTATGTAAATCAAACCATAATGTTGTACACCTTAAACTTATACAGTGATGCATGTCAATTATTTCTCAATACAACTGGAGAAAAAAAAAACTCTAAAAACTGCAATTTATGCTATTATTTAAAATGTAAATTTAACTACCACAAAAAGCAAATAAAATTCCAAAGCAGTTACCTTTAGCAAAAGACTGGCAGCTGTTGTACAGGGTACTACTGTTTTGTATTACAAGCATTTTTAGCACTATTTGACTTCTAGATTATGTATATAGTTACTTAATTTTAACAAAAAGAAAACTTATTTTTAAAAGAGGCAAACCCATGAGAAGAATTCACACAATTAACACAGCTTCATGGATCTCCCTAGTTCTTTTCACAATTCTGCCCCTTGGCGCTTGGCCAGCTTCCTGAATTCCCATCCTTTGACATCTCACCTATGTCTCCTGTTTGGGCTCCTGCTTTGGCCTCGATTATCTGGTAACATCTGGTTCCCCATTCTGACATGCCCTGTTCACACAACGTCCCAGCTCACTTCCTGTCACTGACTTTGATATCCTTCTTGTCCTCCCCCACCCTTTCCCCCAGCTTAGAACACACGTGTCCTAGAAGTGTGGCTTTCATCAAACAATTATAGGAAATACAATCTGCTACGACCAACCAAATCACCTTGTGTCTTATGGTCCCTTTTCTGCAAAGGGAGACAATTGAATCGAGGTGATCTTTAATCTCCTTCTGTCTCTAACACTCTGTGATTTGTACCCTGATCATAAGGCAGAGCCATACAAAAATGATCACAAAGAAAGTGACATCTATTCTATGATTAAAGAAAATAACTCCCTGAAGAATCACACCGGGTTCTGTGCACTTTAGAAAGAAATTTGAAACTCTGTCCATGAACCCTAAAGCATCAGTGGTCCAGATCTGAATCAAGCCAGTTGACAATTTAAGAGGAGCGCAGACAGTTCCAAAGTCAGTGAACTCGTCATCTTGATCAAACTTCTTTTATGAACCGTTTTATGAGACAGATATTCAAATTCAGACTATCACAATGGCTCTGGTGACCTCTTAACACAAAGGAGGGAGTTCAGTTTTAAGTCCCCTCACCTCTTAGAGGGGAGAGAAAGAGAGAAGCTGGAGACAGACAAAGGCAGTCTTCCTTTCAAAAAGATGGGCCTGAGCGACAAGGAGCAGAGTAAGGGCCCAGAGGTGCACAGACTCCCTTAGTGAGGAGAAGCGGGGGATTCCACTGTAACAGGAAAAGATCTTTTCTTCCCCCTTCCTCCACAGTACAGAGCACCAGACTGTGTGGACTAATCCACCTGTGCTGGGCGGCACCCTGCCGGCCTGCAAGCCCCGGACTCACCCAGCCTCAAGACCAGAGGAAGAGCCCGAGTCAGTGACAGAGACATCAGTGGTTTAATGGATGGGGGATCTTCCATGTCCGAAGGAAAGGGGTCCTGGGGTGACACCCCTCGGTGGACGGTGGACGGCATACAGCAGCAGTCTTTGCTCCTGAAGGTTGGGGGTGGGGGGCGGTTACCAGTTATAGAGGGAACTGAAGTCAGGTTGGCTCATCGGTTACCAGGGAAACTGGCAGAGGAGCAGGCCCCTCATGGCCCGTGTGATAAACTATCACAGTCGAGATAGTTTTGATCTAAAGGTCAGAACAATCACTAGCTGGGGCCGGGGGCAAGTACATGGGCATTTACAGATTAGGCTCTGTGATTGGAGGGCAGGTCGGGCAGGTGAGAAGGGTGTAGGTGAAGCAGGGACTAGTCGAGTGGAGGCACAGAGAGCAAGAGAACAGCCATCTTGGGTGGCCTGGTCCTACAACTTGCCAGGTGGATCTCAGCACCAAAAGAGAAATCAAGGTGTGTACTTATAATTACTAACAGGGAAGACGTACGTGGCTGGTCATACCTTCTAGGGTCAGGGAGAAAATCCTAGGCATATGAGATCCCAGACCCCTTGTGTCACTAAATAGATTAGGCTTGAGGGAAACTTGCAGGTGTGTCCCAGCAAAATGCACTGGCATCCAGGGAGGCCAGTCCTTTGAAGTATTAATAATCTGTAAGTCTTTCACAAATAAAAGAAATTAAGCAAATATAGTATATCTTGAAGTAGTAACACACACACACACATGCACGCACATTCTGAGAAGCAGATGGTAAACAGAATACTAGAAGGAAAAAAATAAAAATCAACCTGAAAAATCCTCAACGATAAGGAGAAATCACCTAAGGATTCTCAGGCCTCTGCTAAAACTGAACTGATTTTTTTCAAGACAGATAACTCCATCCCTGCTAATGGACTTATTCTTGTGCTATGGCATTGGTTCCTAAACTAGAGCACATGGATATACAATAATAAAGGTATTCCTTGGAGAAGAAACGTTGTCAACCATGTATATATTCAGTACACAGTTACTGAACTAATAAAAATGTTTACCGACTTCCCAGTGTGCCCAGTATATCACTCAGTGCCTTACATTTTGGCCCATTTCATAACGACCCTGTGAAGTATGAACTATTAGTGGCCGCATTTTACAGATGAAGAAATGGGCAAAGCAAGGTTAGGGAACACACCTAATGGCTCAGTCCTTGATTGCACAGCTAGGGGGCATGTTCTGAACATGGTGCTGCTCGCTGGTCCCTCAGCAGTGGTGGGAGAGGTGACCTCATCCCTGTCTGGAATTAGACATGAATCTGAAACTTTCACAAAAAGTAGACAGGCATTTAAGGTCATCTAACAGGGTGAGCAGTTAAGAATAAAGCCTACTTGGTGTTAGACATGGGTTTTTTAAAATGTCTAAACACCACTGAAGAGGGTTCACCTCCCTGGCTTCCAGTGGAGGTTTAGAGGGTTTAATGGGTGACCTGGGCCCTGGGTGGGAAAATTGCTGCCAGATGCCTTTCAGAGAGACCCAATGAAAAAGTCCTGTTCAAAAGACTGCATTGTAAACCTGCTTGCAGATTTTCCAGTTTGAATAACAAGAGAAGCACAATCAAGAAGTTCCTTCATTTCCCTGGATCTAGAGGCCCCTATGCCTCAGTGAGGTTGTAAATGTCTACCTGGGGCTCATCTGTGTGCATGTCTGATGTGTGTGTGTGTGTGTGTGTGTGTGTGTGTGTGTCTGTGCGCGCGCGTGCAGTGGGGGTGGGGGTGGGGTGGGGTGACAGAGGAGTGGGAGGGTCAAAGAAATTCCCCAGAAGCCCAAAGATGTTATTGAAATCTTGTATTTTATCTTTAATATATGCTAATTTTAAATTCTTCCCCATAATGGCTCAGTTCTTGATTTAATTTTTAAAAATCCCTCCTGAAATGTTCAGTAAATATGACACTCTAGAGAGAGTCCCCGTAATTGTATAAAGCTTTGAGAACCCCAGTTCAAACCCACATCTGGTACTCCATGCACTTGTTCTTTAAATGAGAAGCAGGGCCAGTGGAGAGAGCACTGCGTGGGGAGTGAGGCTGCGTCCCACACACCCACAGTGGTGGGGAAGCTGAGGATGCTCTGGATGAGGCAACGAAAAAATGAATGAAGCAAGGAAGGAAGGAACAAATGAACAAAGGGGTGTGACTCTCTGTGGAATACTTGTTTCAAGGAGGCCTGCCCATGTCCCCTGTGACCTGTCTTGATTGCAGAAGATGAGCAGTTTTCACTGATACCCAAGGCACAAGCCAGACACAAGCACTCAAGACAGACTTTCAGGACAGACCCTGGAGATGCCAAAGGATGAATCTAGCAGGAATAATTAATCACCTGGGAAAAAAGAACCTGAACCTGAGAGACAAAGCAGCTGACAAGAGGGGAATTCTATGTGGAAAACTATTAGACATGGGTGTTAGACATCCCTACCATCTGTGGCAGGAGAATAAATCATGTTGCCAACAGCAATTTGTGGGTAAAGGAAGGTTACGGAGAATAGAACAGAGGAGCCAGAAACACAGAAGGGTCTCTCAGGAAGGGGACCTCCCAATCTGGGCTGGGACCTGCAACCCAGAGAGGGGGACACACCAGGTACCCTGAAGTCAGCTAAGGTGACCCAGCTCAAAACCTAATGATGAGAAGGCTTACAGAGGGCGAGGACAGAGGTCTCTTCTCTTGCATTGCTTGGTGACTGCCTGGCAAAGTGATACAAGAGAATGGGAAGTGTGGCCATTCAAATGCAACTATATGACAGCTAATTAATTATATGCCAATTTTTACCCCAGTACGGAATAATATTTGCGTTTTTGTGTGCTTCAAATGTGAAGGATGTAGCATTTCTACATCCTGCGTACTTCCAACATTAAATAAGAAACCATCTATAAAATCATGGAAAAGATTTGTAATCTGCCTTGATTCCTGGGCTAGAGTTTGATGTATGTGGACTTTAGTCCAAACACCTGGGAGAGCTGATGTGAAATATCCAGAATGGAAAAGTGCCTCCACAGAGATAGATAGTAGATTAGTAGATGCCCAGGACTGAGAAAGGGAGTTGAGGGAAATGGGGAGTGACTGATAATAGGTCTGGGGTTTCCTTATGGGGTGATGAAAACTAACTAAAGTGAGTTGTGGTGATGGCTGCACAACTTGGGGAACTCACTAGAAACCACTGGATTGTGCATATTAGGTTTGTGACTTGTACACGAATTAAATCTTGATAAAGCTATTAAAACAAAACAAGAAAACCCTGGGTCAGGGTCCTAACACTGTCACTTACTAGTTACATGCCCTCGAGAAAGCTACTTACACTTGCCTCAGTGTCCTCATCTGTAAAATGGGGATGATATGAAAGCACTGTCTCAAAAAAGGGATGTGAATTCTCAGTGCGATCACACATGTGGAGGACCTAGCACAATGTCCTGTATATGGTAGAGACACAATAAATGTCAGCTACCTGTCCATTTGTCCCAATATAAAAAAATAAATGAATTCACTTGAAAATCGAGGTTTGGGGTTAGATTGATAGCTCCCCGAACAGGGCCCTTAGACCTCCAGAGAGCCTAGAAAATAGTCCTTGGGCTTCCTCTCACTGTCTCCTGCCAGAAAATCTACTTGAAGTTGCACAGTTCCCAGAGATCAGGCTGCCCCAGACTCCTAAAACCATCAGGTTTCTTTGCTTTAGGCCGGAGTTAGATGAACTCAGCATGATTCTTTGCAAATCGAAAGTTCACCTTGGCAATTATATTAAGCCTTTGGTTAATTATCTGATTATTACCTCTTAAATGCTGTTCATCTGGGGGACAAAAATCTTTCAAAACACAGGGCCCGTGGAGGAAACTAATGAAAGGACTTTTGGTGGTGAAAGGGTGGAAAACCACTGAACCAGGTTTCTCTGAGCTCCGTCAGATCTATTGTTTGTGTTGGGTTTTGGAGGAAGGGTGTTTGCCAGAGACAGAGAAGAAAGGCGTTTTGTGTATTACCTTGTGCTGGAACAGCAGCACACGTGACAGCTCGGAGCAGGAGAGCTCCGAGAAGAAATGGGGAAGAGAAGAGAGTTCTCTGCTCCTTCTCAACCACTAAGACTTAATTCTGGCTCCTTCTCAACCACTAAGACTTAATTCTGGCTGCAGGACCCAGGCATTTTGAAAGCCACTTCAAGGTCATCCAGCTCAGATTCCTGTCTCTAACTCATCTTTTGTGATACAGCCGAGGTCAAAGCCACCGTACCAGGCACCATTATTCCGGGACAAATGGGAGCTTGATGTGGGTTATTTCACCTCCTAAGTCAACTCTTACAAAGCACTGTGAGTCTCCCTTGGCATCTGCCAGGCTCAACAGCAGAGTTAGGTGCTAGAAGGAAGAATCACCTGGGACTGTGTTTCTGGGTGGATCTGATCCTGTTCAGGGTGCTCAGTGTCCGTCCCTGTAGGCAATGCACACAGCCCACTGGACATTGGCCCCTTCCCAGACTTGGGAGCGGCCCCTTAGCCTATGTGTCAGCTGGCGGAGAAAGACTTCCACCTCCAGAAGGTCAAATAAGAAAAGGGCTCACAGCTGTCTTCTGAGAGGCTTTCCAATGTGGCAGTTACTCACTTAAGGACTTGACCGTGGTCCATGGTCAAGTAGACACACAGAGAACAACTGACCGTGATCACATGATCAATGCATAAAGCCATTCTCCCCCTGAAGATAATCTGGGATGGAAACCCACTCAATGGCTATTGAAAGGGGTTTTGTGGCCCTAGATCAGGACAGAGAGAAGTCAGGCAGGTGAAAGGTGGCAATTGTTAAGACTGCCTGGGGCAGCTATCACCACTGCAGGGTCAGTTGACATAAAATAGTAGGTTGAGAAGCCTCAAAAGATGATGGTTAATGCTTCTGGTACCACCACCAACTAAGAGAGAGCTCAGAGGGACTTTGCCCACCTCCGTCGTAGGTCCTCTCCTTTTTCTTAGCTTCCATGGTGACTATGCCCTTGTGACTGACTGACATCAGCTGTCTTTAAATGCATTAAAATAGTCAGTCAAATTAATCAAAGCTCAGAGGCTTGGGTGTGAAGCTGTCTCTCTCAGAATCTGCCCATAAATGCTGGAGTCTAGTTGGACCCTCAAAGGACAACTACTTAACTCCCTATTCTTTGAGGGGGTCTCCCTGCAGCCTCTGAGCATTAATAATCACAGACTAACATTTACTGAGTGCCTACAATGTGCCAGGCACCATGCCCAGCACTTGGCGTATGCTAACTCATCCAGTCTTCATGAAAACCTCATGAGGGGGGTTCTATTACTATCCCAATTTACACATAAGAAACTTGAAGCACAGAGAGGTTAAGTAACTTGCCAAAGAACATGAGGCTCATAAGTGGAGGAGGCAGTATCTGAACTCTGGCCGTCCAGCTCCAACATCAATACCCTAATACAGTGTGTCACAAATACTGACAACAGTCACTGCTTGAAAGGTCTTCCCCAAGGAAAAGAAAATTAACTGGATTTCAGGGAAAACAAATGGAGTTTGCTGGAGATTGAAGAGTCTTGCTGAGTGTTGAATCTAGTCTTTATAAATAAGTAAATACGCAGTGGCTGGAAAGAGGAAGGAGGTGCAGGTAGGCGCCTTGCCCTGGGAGCGCCCTCCCTTCAGTGTGGCTTGGAGTCCCTGCTTTTGCAGTCACTCCTTTGATTTGTTGTCTTATTCATTCAGCAGACTTGTATTGGGCACATTTTAAGCAACAGACATGAGATGCCAAAGAAAGACAGAGAGTTGCTGCCCCAAAGGACTTCCCAGATATGGCGAGAGATTAATATTTGTTTCCATGTATACTATGTAGTTAACCTTGGGACCACCCCATGAAGTAAGCAAGGTGGGAACTGACCTGCCTATTTTATGACTGGGAATACTGAGGCACTGAGTAGCTAACTGCTCTGCCCCCATGTCTCTCATATCATGCCCACTAGAATTCCAAATGTAGCTCTATTTCAAATGTTCTGTCTTCTTGCATCCATGTATATAAATTACACATACATGGCCTATCTGTTAAGGAGGATTTCAATAGTCACCAATGAAATGAGAAAAAAATGAGGATGATGGAGCATTTTTTCATTAAACTAAATTTCTTCTATTTAAAGAACTACCCATCTATTCTAAAATTATGTTCTTCCTACTTTTGATATTAAAATGCCTTTTTATAAATATTGGTAGTTTTTTTTTTTCTTTTTAATGCACTTACATGCCCCCCCACCAAATTATTAGTAATTCTGATGTTTCCCAGATCGATTTGCTGGTCTTTGAACCATTGCCCTAAAATGGACACAATCCCTAAGAGAGACAGAAAGTCTATCCATCATCCAGAGGCCTAGATGAGCCTCCCACAAGCTGTTACCCAAGACCATGGCCTTGACTTGGGGGACAGGGACGCTTTGAGGAGGCTTGGATTGAGAAAAACAAAGAGCAGTAACAATATGCTGCAATCCCTTTACTCTGATTTACATAACACACGACTTTCCACAGCCATGGCAACTAGCCAAAAATGATAAGGCTGATTAATTCCACAAGTGCATTATTCACATGTCACCAAATATTGACTCTTACCAACCCCCTTCCCCCCGGCCATCTGCCCTGGTGTGTCAAATCAAAATAAATCAACAAACAAAAAATGGCAGGCAGATGATACCCCAGGGATGCAGAGCCAACTGCACAGTTCCCAGTACTAGGCTGAGTCCTGAGTGGCTGACTCATTTCTCCATCTCCCTTCTTCCCCAGTGACCAGGAGTGTGTAAGCACACGTGAATGCACACACACAAAGGTTTTAGATGGCAATGTTATGTATGTGAGGGGGAAAGGTTGGGGACAGCTGGGGTGAGAAAGACTCAAAAGATCCTAGGGAGTAATAACAACAGTAGACCACTTACTGAGTTCTTATAATATACCAGGCATATTAATGCCACCATAATATTTAATCCTCATCACAACTCCAAGATTTAGGAACTAATATTATCCCCATTTTAGAGACGAAAAAGTAAAACTCGTTTATATTAACCAACTTGTTCAAAGCCAAACATGTAGCATTTCAGGGTCCAAATTCAAAATTAATGCTTTTCATCTCTACATAAGCTAATTCACCTTCACTGCCTCCTGGATATGTTTTTTAAACTCTCTGGGCTTCCGTGTCTGCATCATGATAATGGGACAACTATGGTACCCAGTTTACAGGGCTGTTGTGAGAAACCAATGAGCTAATACATGTAATGTACTTATACTAGTTTTAGTACATTTGTGCTTGATGTGTATTTGCTGTTCTTATGATATTGTTACTTTTATTACACAGTATCATCTACCTTAGCTGGATGAAGGGAGTATCTCCAAAACAGATTTAACAAGGAAAAAGGATATATTTGGATGTATGAGCATTCTTGGGGATCTAGTGCCAAGAGAACTACATTTCTATTCCCAGGCAGAGAATAAGTCATTTTCTCTACACCTGCCCACGCCAAGTTGTACATTTTCACGCCCTGTAGATTTCTGAGTCTCCTGTTCTCTTCCCTTCCGTCTGTCACCTCTCTTCCGACAGCTCACTGGAGAGGCCACTCCTCCATCTTTCATAGCCCTCTCTCCAGAGTCCCAAGATGCTAGGGTGCACAGCCCCTCTGCGGTGGTTACAATGAATCGCCACATCGGTAGCTTGGTGGTGATGTGTGCCACACCTGCACAAACTCCCGCCGGAGTGTAGCGGATCAGCTCATCGCTCCATCCTATTTTTTTAAAGCAGTTTCCAGCATTTGCCCTCTCCACTGCTTTCCAGCAAACTATGGGAAAACCTCACAATTAATTGACTGTAACCTTCCTAACAGCTGCTACCCAACTCCATGCAGGGCTAGTGGTACACACTAAGAACTTTGCATTTTGTCTTACTTTTTGTGACTTGGAAAATGTAACCAACCACCCCTGCGAAAGTGAGTTATTTCATGAATTTTCTTTTCCAACATCTGAAACTGATGACTAAAGTCCCAGGCACCAGCTTGAGTGGGTCGGGAAAATGCTTCTTTCCCACATGACCTTCTTTCGCCGCTGACTGCGTTTGCAAAAGTAGCCCAAGGCCAGAGAACAGCTGTTTGCTGGTTCTCTAAAGAGCAAGTTGCAAATGGTGCATCACTGGCTTGCGCTTTTTTCCCCTTCTTTTAGGGAAGCATTTAAATGTGCTAAATGGAAGAGAAGAATCATAGGGTGTTAAAATGGAAAGTTTCTACTACTCACCAAGATATAACAGATGTGAGAGTAAAAAAGCAAAGTGTAAAGTTAAAAAAAAAAAAAACAAAAAACCCAGCACCAGCTCCGTAACTCCTTGTGCTGGATTGTTCCAGTGCCAACCTGTTTACACTGGGCACTACACTTTCCAGAAAACCTTACAGAGTGTTCTGGATTTGAATTTATCGCATGTGAATTTGGGAGGGATTTGGGATGTGGAATTGAAGCTGTCACCCTTACTCACTCGTGGTTGCTGTTGGTTAAGGGCAGTGAGAGACCAACGCAGAGGTGCCAATGGGTTCCAGTTCATTTTTACTTTTCTCTGCAGTGCGTCCAGCTCCCCTTTCCAGCCGCTGACCCCGCTGACCAGCAGTGACCCCAGACCCACCACAGGTGCTTAGCCATGAACTCTGAGGTAGCAACTAGGAAGAGCAGACAACCTTCCACGGGCTTCTGTACCTGCCCCCTTCATGCACCTGCTCCAGCAGCGGGAAGAGCCCAGCTCCCCGTTGTCCCTGAGAACTCTGACTCATCCACCTGTGCCAGGCCACGTCGTGACCTTTTCCTGACCCTTCAGCTCCTCTTTTCAAACCTATATTTCCCCTGTGCCTCCCACAACTGTGTATGCAGCAAATTCCTTATTCCCTAACACTCCTAAGGGTCTGTGTCCCTGGCTGGACCCTGACTGCTGTATCCCTGGGCCAGATCAAGGATAAAAAGGAGGCAGAGTGTGACACAAAAAGAATTGTCAAGCAGTTTCCTTGAGAGATGCAGCTGCGGCCTGTGTGGCCACCTCCTCTCACACCTCAAGCCTCATGACGGACCACCATGGGCCCCTCAGAGAACTTTGACACGTGCTCCAGCAGCTGAGATAGGAGAGCTGCCACCTAACATATGCCTCAAAAAGCTGCAGCACAGGGTCAAGGTGGCCGCACTGGGGTCCACGAGGTTGCCTGGAGTTTAGGGGGCTGTAGGGTTGTCCTGGGCCCTGACTGATAGGACTAGTGGAAGGGGCAGAGCAAGCCCGGCAGGAAGAAGCTGGTGGTGGACTCAGGATTCCCAGGGAGGAGGCATTACCAGCGACCACCAAGAATGGAGGTGCAGCCACCAGATCAAGGGATCTGTGGGGGCTCCAGTGATGAGAATGTTGGAGGAGCGTGAGAAGGCAGTTCATTGGAAAAACAGGGGTCAGTATCTGCTGACCTGGTGAGCCCTCATTTACCATTCCTTTCTCCCTCCTCTCTGACCCTAGAAAGATCACAAGTTGCCTAGCAAGCTAGAAAGGTGGTGGGGCAGACAAGGGGTAAAGATTTGCTATAAATGAAGTTCAGAGTTTCGGTTAACCTCTTGGAGTGGACACAGCTGAATTGAGACTATGTCTTGGGACTTAAAGTGACCATGTTAACTGAGAGTGAGCTGAAAATTATGAGTCTGCTGGAGTTTTTACCTAGGGGTGAAGAGAGTATTTCCATTTAATTTACCTTAATGTGGGAAAGGAAAACGGAGCTGTGGCTGCTCACAGCCAGAGGCCAGACGCTGTGAAAGCCAGTTACAAATGCTGAGGCAGGGAGGGTCCAGGCCCTGCAGACTCACTCTGAGCTGGTGGAGCCCTGGATGCCTCTGGTGAAGCCTCAAGGACAGGAGGGGCCCCAGAGGAGGCTGAGAGTGTGGGATTTGGGGGTCGCCCCTCTGCAAACAGAGCTTCCACTACTTTTTATATTGGAGTTCCAAATAAGTTCTCATTTGAAGGCAGGAATAGAATTCCACCACTTTAAACAGACCTTGAAACCTACTTTCTGTCAACCCCCCCTTAACCAATAGAGAAATGAAGGGGATAGAGAAGTGATCTGCTGAGGTACAAGCAGGACCTGAACCAGGGCTCTGACTCCCAACCCTAGACCTTCTCCCCACCACCCACAGCCCCAACCCCAGCACCCACATGGAAGTCTGCTAGGTGATTTCACATTTTTCAGTTCAAAAGCAAATGTAAGGGCACAGATGAGACCAAGGGTAGAAGACGAGATCAGCAAGCGCAGGGCCAAGCAGGAGGAAGGTCTTGGTGAGGAAATGAAAGACCCAGCTGCTGAGGAGCAAGCCCTGCCTGCAAATTGCTCTCGACCTCAGTGGTGCCCTGTCACCTGGCGGACATGTGACAAAGCAGATTCCTAGTCCCCAGGTCACCTGGGGCACAACCCTGAACCTGGATTTTAACAATCATCTCAGTGATTTAGTTGCCACGGCAGGTTTGGCTCCATGAGGTGGCTGCACACATCAGGCCCAGAATGCCCAGTGCACTGTGAAGGCAGCGTGCTGGCACTGGCCCTGGCTTCTCCCTCCCCACTGAGGCATGCTCTGGAGAAGTGCAAGGCAGTTCCTGCAGGCTGAGGGGTGACTGAGGTTTAAAGGAGTTTGAAAGGCTGATTTCTAGGCTGAGGAGTTACCACTGAGGGGCAGATGCTGAGGGAATCTGGGTTAATCTATGCAGGGACCATTCTAGAAACTGGCCTAGCAGACGCATGGTGTCTGGCTGCATGAAGGACAGCAGCTAGAATGGAGCCAGAGGCAAGAGCTGGCCCCAAGCTAGGCCTGGGAGCAGGGCTATAAAGCCTGGGACATGAGGAAAGGTCAGGATTCCAGGTGATAGGGGCCATTTTGAGGGAATGAGACACCAGAGAATGAGAAAAGGTGCTAAACTGAGAATCTTTGGATAGCTCTTCGGCCACAGACCCTTATGGAAAGGTTTTATGTTTCCATAACCAGCCTGAGTCCCAGAGCCTCTGAAAACATGTTACTCCTGTTCATCTACAATAGTTCTCACCCAGGGGTGATTTTGGCCCCCAGAGGACATTTGACAGCATCTGGAGACATCTGGTTACAATTGGGAGTTGGTGGGTGGGCATCCCACAACACATGGGCCCTCCCCACATGAAAGAACTACCCAGCCCAAAGGTGCCAGGCTGGAAAGGCACTGGTCTGTGTATGATGGAATCATTACAGGAACCCATTACAGGAATTCCATCTATGTATGATGGAATCATTACAGGAACCCAGTGTCCTTTGGGGAGACCCACATCTGAGACGCCCACGACATGGAGCCCTGGGGTAACTGCACACACACTGGAGTCCTCCCCTCTGGGGCACAGCCAGGCCTGGAACGGGGCGGGTGTGTGCAGATGTATGCTGACCACTATGTATCAGAGTAAGTTTTATTAAAAGACAAGATAAACAGCAACCCATTTTGTAACAGGCTAAGTAGATAGGTACTGAAGACTGTTGGCCTCACACCCCGATAGCCCCTTCTGCACCCGCATCTAGCCCTCACTCACCGTCCCTCAGCGACGGTTCTGCTGATGATCCCAGAGCGTGGAACAAGCGCCTTTGCATTTCCCGCCTCCACCTCAGCCACTAGGACGCTGCTCAGTTTCCAGGAGGCAAATCTGACATCTCTAGCAAACCAAGGGATCCAAGGCAAAGCTGGGGAGGGGGTGGGGGTTGGGGTCATTGCTCCTCTCAGAGGAGCCAGTTTACTTTCTTTGGGGGCTACTCATTTTGCAGATAGGGTGACTGCAACCCCACGCTGATCCTGGCGTATTTCCTACCTCTCAGCTATAGGTGTGGGCATCGTGTCCCCAGGACACTGCTCCGACTTGTCCAGGCTGCAGCACCCCACTTTCTCCCAATTCATCCTTACTGAGGCACTCAAAATTGTCCCCCCTCATATGCCAGGGCAGCTGGGTCCTCTGCCTCTCTCAGAGTGTACGGCCAAGTCCCTTAAAGGGCCTGGCAGGGAGCAGAGGGTGCGAGCTCAGAATTTGTGCTCTGTCTAGGCAGGGTGTTGCCAGATTTCTTTCCACACTGGAAAAAAACCTATTTAATATTTTGAGCTGTGACTGAGATGGCATTTATGACATATAGCAAAGCAGGAATTATCTTTAGGAGCAGAAAGACGAAGACATACTGTGGATCTGATAAGATAAAAGCAGCCGCAGATGAAAACATTTACAAAGGGAGACGACGGCTATCTGCCAGACGGGAGCAAGGAAACTCACCTGCTAAACTCAAAGGAATGAAAAGAAGTCAAACCAAATTCTGTGACGGGCTGCACACTAGCACCCCTCCTTTCCTGCAAGAAGAGTCAGTAAAGGGAGAGACTCTCATAGTCAAGATGAGTTTAAGTAAGTAGGTGCAGGTTAAAATCTACATAAGCTGGGAAGCATCATATATTTAAGGGATGGGTTCTCAAACTGCATCGTACAACAGTGTCACATAGGAGAGCTGTTAAAAATCCAGATTCTGGGCCCCACCCCCAGAGGTGCTGATTCAGTAGGTTTGAACTATGTCCCAGGAATCTGGATTTTGGACAAGTACTTCAGGTAATTCTGAAGCAGGATGTCCCTAAGAACCCTATGAGGTAAAATACTGCTATGACTCCCATTTCACACATGAGGACACTGAGGCACAAAGTCTGATAACTTGCCCAAGTTCACCGCCTAACTAGTGGCAGAGCCACCTCCCAAGAGATCTAGGGCTCAAGAGACAAGGAGTGAGGTGGTCTCGGTCCGGGTGGGGACTCCCCTCTCCACCCTGTCCTCTCAAGCAAGGAGCAGAGTTGCCCATTTCCAGAAATATCCAGCAATCTCAGAAGTGCTGGACCTCTGAATCCCTTAAGCTTTAAGCAGACAAATATGCTCGAGACAGGTGCAAACAGATAAACTCATGAATGAAAGAGACAGAGGAGGAGGAAGGGAGGGAAGGACCACATTAAAAAGAATCTTTCATTTCAAATTTGTGCTTCTCTAGAGCACTTTAAAGATTTACCAAAAAAAAAAAAAAGCTCTAAAACGTGTCGATGCCAAGGTCATTAAAATGCCATTCTCTACCATCAGCATACAGCCAGGAGAAGGGGCTGCAACTAAGATGTCAGGTTTTCAGAAAATAATATTAAATGAGCAAGTAGAGTTTCAAACCCCAGAATCACCGAATAGTCGAGCTGGATGTACCTCTGGGAATTAACTCAATTAATCTCTCTATTTTACAGATGAGAAAACTGAGTCTTGGGGAGGGGATGTGCCAAGGTGGGTCAGCAGCCCCAACCCCAAACCTCAGGGTTCTGACCCCCTAGTCTGATGCTCATTTTGCTCCACACTCTGCCCTCCGTGAACATTGAAAGGAAAGGAAGCCCTTAACATAAGTTTCCTCTAAACTCCGTCTTTAACAGACACGTACCCTTGGTTGGAACAGCAGCTGCAGGAAGAATGAGCAGAGGTGTGGGGATGTAGTCAGCAGCCGACTCAGCACGTGAGGGAGTCTCACACAGTCAAGGTGCCGAGAGGGCCCAGGTCTCCAGCTCCCTCACAGAATCACAAATGAAAGGGACAAGCGACTGAGGGGAGGAGACCCGGGGAAGCTCCCCAGGATGCTCCAGGAGGGGTGAGCACATACCTCCCCTCTCACTACCTTCCAGCCTCTGGTATCCAGGGACTCAACTAAAACATCCACATCTTGGAGACACAGGCTGCAGTGGCTAGAAGCAGAGGTGGGATTTTGGACAAGTGATTCACTTCCAGCTCAAAACCCTCACAGGAGCCCTTGACGAAGCACCGTAGGTCCACCATGGTCTGGCTGCAGGCTGTCCACCCAATCTTATTTTCTGCCACTGCCTTGATGAAAGCACACGTCCTAAACCTTGGATTATTCTGACCAACCAACAACCTGAGAAAAGCATCGGTGTCAGAGCGAGAGGCCAGCCCAGGGGCTGTCCTTGGCAGTGGAAGAGGAAGGATGTCCTGGGGACGGGGGACAGGTGAGGTTACAGGGAGCAGTCCTAAGACCAGAGGGGAAGGGTCGCAGGCCTAGGCAAGGAGTAACCCAAGGCTCCTGCACCTCTCCCAGCCCATTCCATCAGCACGCATCCCTGCACAAGTGACACCACCGTGCAGCCACGTCACCAGCAGAGGGGGCATGGTCCAGCCTGAGCTTCTGAGCTGCCAACCCTCCTGCAACCAGATCAGTCAAGCTCAGTGCCAGCAAGAATGGCACAGAACAAGATGGAGGGGTCCAAATTTCCTGTTTTCTCTCCACTAAGAGACTGTAGCCAGGATCATTATCACTGGCTGAGTAAGCCCTGAGACCATCACCAGAGCGGTGGTGAAGGATAACCCAGGATATGCTTCCTCCAGTGAAAGGTCAGACAGGTGAGCTTGCTTCCCACTCAAACTGGCAACACAGAGGTGACCCTGGGACTGAGGTTACAGACGCTCACTGGCTTTGGCTTTAACTTTGTTTAAACCAACTTGCAGAAAAGTAAAGGGGAAGATTCTCAAAGGGTTAGCCACGAAAATAATCCACTGGGTAACCCTCCACGCATCAGGCGTATCAAATTGTCTTCATTTTCTGAACAGAGCACGGGTGTGTGGCGACACCAGAAAGAATGATGGCCCTGCCAATCCGAGTAAGTCCCACAGAGCCTCTCAAGTTCCCCTCTTTCTGCGATTTATCTTGGTAATGAATTCTCTGCGCCTTTGACCTGCCAGTTCAGCTATCTTTCCCCATCTCTGACAAAAGCCTAGCTGTGGGGAAAGATAATATTTTCTTAATCAAATGAGCATCAGTGAAATCTATGGAACAGTTGCTAACATTTTTTAATGACCTGAATCCTTAGAAGTTTCTCTTAGGAGAAAGCCTTTGAATATGGTAAGAATATGAAGAAATAGTCTAGATTTATTCAACTCTTTTTTATTTTTTAAGCTTTAACAGTTGGCTGGAGGAAACCTTGAACTTTCTAGCCTTTTCTACAAAGACAATGGAAAGGGGGAATGTGAACAATTTTAAGGAAGATTTGATCAGTTTCCAGTTCCAGTTCGATTCAGTCTTAAGGCATGAGTACTTAGGGTTTTGAAAGACCTAGGTTAGAATCTGTTACTTAATCCCTCTCTGCTACAGTATCCAAGCTTATACAAAGGGAGTATCATGGTGCCGGCCTCAGAGAGATATGGAGAGGGTTACATAAAATAGTGACTGTAAACATTTAACACGGAGCCCAGCTCAGTAAATGTTAGTTTTCTTTCCTCTGTCAACCAAAGGATTATCTCAAATTTCCATTTGATTTGCCTTCATAGACATGGCTTCTAGACATTCTGAGTGTCACGGGGCAGCTCTAACAGTGAACAAATAGCCTCTCTGAGTAAATGCAGTCAGCACAACCTGTGTATTTGTTGCCTGGAAGGAGAAATTGGCTGGAGGATTACCATACTGTTTCCTGGAGTGGCCACCACGATTTGCCACAAACTGAGTGGCCTGAAAAAACAGACTGTTACTCTCATAGTTGCAGCAGAGCCCAGAAGTCCAAAATCAAGGAGTCGGCAGGGCGAGTTCCTTCTGGAGGGCTCGGAGGAGAACATATCCCATGTCTCTCCCAGATTCTGGTGGCTGCTGGCTCCTGGCATCCCCTGGCTGGTGGCTGTCCTCTAGCTTCTGTCTCCATCTTTTCATGGCCTTTTCCTTTGTCTCCTCTTTCTCTTACAAGGACACCAGGCATTGGATTTAGGGCCCTCCCTAAATTCAGGACGCTTTTATCTTGAGATCCTTAATGAATTACATCTGCCCAGACCCCATTTCCAAAAAAGTCCAAATTCATACCACTCATATTCACACTATTCAGCCCACTACAGTTACTTTATGTTCTTCAACTGCAATGTTTTTGCAATATATACAAATGTTGAATCATTTATGCTGTACACCTGAAACTAGGTGGTGGAAGTTCATCAATTCTTGATATGTTTGGAAAGTTGAGCCAACATAGTTTACTGAGAGATTGGGTAAGAGGTGTGCAAGAGAAAGAACAAAGGACCGTGTGGATGGCTCCCCAGAAGATAGCCCTGGAACCTGTGAATGTTACCTTGTATGGAAAAGAAAAAGGTCTTTGCAGATGTAATTAAGGAGTTACATGAGGAGGTCATACGCTGGATTACCTAGGTGGGCCCTGCATGCAATCACATGTAACCTCATAAGAAGGAGGGAGAGGGCTATCTGACACACAGAGGAGAAGTGATGTGAAGATGGAGCAGGCAGAGATCTGACAATGCTGGCCTTGAAGACTGGAGTGACACAGATACAAGCCGAGGAATGCCAGCAGCCACCAGAACCTGGAGGAGGCAAGGAAAGGATTCTTCCCTAGAGATGCCAGAGAAACCAACACTTTAATTCCAGCACAGTGATACTGATTTCAGACTTCTGGCCTCCAGCACCATGAGAGAATACAGTGACATTGTTCTGAGCTGCCCAGTTTGCGTTAATGTGTTACATCAGCCACAGAAAACTATGACAGACGCCCACAACAGTTTCCCTCCCCACACTAAACATTGACTGTTGTGTGATTGACACATGGCCTGACACAAGTATGTGAACTTGTAAAAACTGGATTTGTTTGGAGGGTGTTTGTGTTTCTGATCAATATTATTCAGGTTTGCTGTCTTTTTTGTGCCAGACTTGATATGTTACAGCCTTCCCACACTCTCATGTGCGTGCACACCTTGTTGGATGCCTCCGTCCGCTGCAGAACATTCTTCCTCCACCAGATACCCCTTTTTCATTTCTGTAGACACGGACATCTAGGTTGCTTCCAACTCACCACTGTCACACTATCACTTGAATAAAATTTTAAAATTTACTTCATCAAGAGGCAGAGAATTGCTGATGCAGTCTTTCCAGGACCAGGTGAAAAGAACAGATATTACAGTTGGACCAAAACTACAAGATGATAAACTGTCAGCTCTGTAAGTGTTTAAGTGAGTAACCATTATGAATGATTCTTGGCTTCCCTTGGCCTAGCCTTTCCTTGCAGGTCTGTCTGCCCTGGCCTTCCCTCTCCCCAAGAGATCCCAGGAAACTGAATGGCTTAACAATTCCAGCTGCTTTGCCTGACAAATTGGAATGGAAGTCAACAGCTGTTTTCCCTCCGGCATCCTCTGGGAAATCCACCCAACTACATGTTCCCAGCCTGCCCTTGATTTCAAAGCTATAACATTCAATACCAAGTGGCAAGCGCCATGTACAGGACATTAGTGTCGGGAAGCAGTTCCAGGGCTGGGATGGGCAGAGACAGCCCCTGGGAGGAAAAGAAGCTGAAGTGAGTTAGCTAGAAGAAACGAGGACAGGATGGTCTCAGGTGGCTCCAAGTGTATAAACAGTGATGCTAAACAATTGTGCTTCTACTGAATCAAGGAACGGACAAAATAGACCTGAGCTGATAAGAAATATCTGGCTCAGACGTTCAGAAGGAATTTTTAAACAAGTAAAATTAGAGGAAACAATCATGCAGGATCGAAGCTGGAGGATGTGGATTCAAGTAAGCTCTAAAGCAAAGCCTTTGCCTGGAAGGGACCCTAACAATCTATCTTAGCTCTGTCACTACTTTGCTTCAGAACCTGAGCTAAGCCCCTTTGCTTTGGTTTCCTCATCTGTCAAGAGGAGGCTTCAAAAGATGTGGCTGCACAAAATTAACTCAAAATGCATCATAGAACTAAATGTAAGAGCTAGAGGTATAAAACCTCAAGAAGAACACATAGGAGAAAATCTTTATGACTTTGAATTACACAAAGATTTCTTAGATATGACACCAAAAGCATGATCCATAAAAGATAAAAATTAATAAGTTGGATTTTTAAAAAATTAAATAATTTTGCTCTTTAAATACTATTAAGAAAATTAAAATATAAGCCAAAACTGATAAAGTTATATAAACAGTAATTTATGTAACTGATAAAGGCTTATATCCAAAATATGTGAAGAACTCTTAAAATTCAATAATGAGGCAAGATTTGAACAAATATTTCACCAAAGATAATGGCTAAGAAACATGCAAAAAGATGTTTAACAACATTATACATTAGGGAAATGTAAATTAAAACCATAATAATTTATCACCACACATTCATTAAAATGAGTGTAACCAAGAAATCTGATGATACCAAGTGTTCCCAAGGATGTGCAGAAATTGGAACATCCATACAGTCACTGCTGATAGGAATGTAAAACAGTTACAACCACTTTGGAAGAAAGTTTGGTGGTTTCTTAACAAGCTAAACACACACCTATGAAATAATACAGCAATTTCACTCCTAGGTATATACCCAAGAGAAATGAGCATATATGTCAACACAAAGACACATATGTGAACGCCCACAGCAGCGTTAGTCACCGTATCCCCACGTTGGCAACAATCCAAATGTCCATCCACTGGTGAATGGATGAGCAAAATATAGTCTATCCATACGATGGAACAGGAATTCAGCAATATCAGAGCAAAACCACTACAAGCAATAACATGGTTGAATCTCAAAAACATTCCTCAATGTGGGAGAACCAAACACAAATCACATATATGTGATTCCATTTATATGAAATTTCTAGTAAAGGCAAACTATTGATACAGAGAGTTGTGGATCACCTGGAGCTGTGGGTAGGAAAAGGAACTGAACATAAACAGTCACGACAGGATATGTGAGGGTGAAGGAAGTGGTAATGGCTTCAGAATTGTATAAATGTACTAAAAATCACCAGCTCTACTCTTACAACCAGCAAATTCCATGGGTTATAAATTATACCTCGGTAAAATGGGGGGGGGGTGGCAAATGGGAGACTCTCCACATCTCCAAGGTTTGCACAAATTTTGGTTTTTGTTCAATACACACCCACTTGTTCAACAATCTAGTTAGAAAATGCCTAAGAACAGTGAACCAGGAGGTGGTGGATTTGTGAAATTTTATACAAAAATCAGGGGTGGTCTGGGTTAAAACTATCTGGGTTAAAACTAAAGTAGGTGGCTTTGTCTCTTTTCTGTTATCTGTCCTCTCCTCCAGGTTCTGGTCACCTCATTTTACCCTTTCTGTTAACCCTTGTCCTCAAGTAGATGAGAATTAGACAGACTTGTGTTCAAATGAGCAAGTTCCTTAGACTCAGAAGAGAGTTTTTCTCAGTGAAGTGGGAATAATCAAACCAATCTCACATATAGGAGCTGTTAGCTGCCAGCTCCTCTCTCCTATGCTCCTGCCCCAAACCTCTGCCAGGAAAAGAGGGTGCTGTTAGCCACTGACACCCTGCTGAGGATGACTGCATCAAATTCCTTCTCTGCAGAGTTGAAGAAAGGCTGGTTTTGCACTGAAGGGAAGATGGGCCCCAGCCAACTTGCAGCCCTTCCTAAAACTCCCCAAATCTCCCTCTGGTCTCCTTGTTTGACTGCCCACCAAAGACTCTGGAAAGAAGCTAATTTTTGGCTGCCTGAAAACTGCACTTTCCCATCTTGAAGTGCCTTGCTGTCTGTCACATGGTCCCCATGAAGGTAATGCTATTGGTAATGACTAAGTCAGCAGACACCCAGAATGCTGAGGGCATAGCCACAGCCAGAGCTACTCAATGCTATGTGCTTTCGTGTTATTGTTATTGAGAATGCTGGTGTGGAGCAGAGCTGGGACAAGGGTGAGGCAAGAGGGGCTTCGGAAGCAACATTTAAGGAGGCACTCTCTCTCCGGGTCGGAAGCATAGGGTTGGCCCAGAGAGCGGCCTCCTTCGATGTTACACCTCCTTAGTTGCAGCCCTACTGGAGAGGGCTTGGCCCCAAGTCCATGTGCTGAAGTCACAGCACTCACCCTGCCACCCATTACATGTGTGACTTGGGGCACGTCTACGCCCCTACTCTTCCTGCCTGTTCTGGCTTCATGAGTCCAGGGCTACTTTACTCCTCTCCACATCAAAGCAAAACAATTATGGAAATATGCATTACCTCGATCTATTAGAACCCAGCTTAAATTTCCTGTCTTCACGGAAGCACTCCCTGGCCGTGTAAACCACCCTCTGTCATGTTCCATTAGCAACTTGTTCATTTTATTCACAGCGGTTATATTTATCGTAATTTTATTTTATTGCTTTATATCAGTCAAGATAGTCCAGATTATGGTGCAGTGATAAAAACCTCAAAATCTCAAGAGCTTAAAACAGCAAGGATTTATTCCTTCTCTCTTCACATGTCTGTCATGTCAGCCGGGAGGCTGTGCTCAGGGACCAGCTGATGGAGCAGCTACACACATATGGGGCACTTAGCTGGTCACTGTGCTGGAGGGAAACAGAGCTCCAGGGGGCCGTGCATTAACTGCTCAACCCGGTAGGGACACACATCACTTCCAGTCATGATTCATTGGCCAGAACTCGTCAATGTTCGCACCCACCCACCTGGGACCCCTGCCACTGCGCTCTAACATGTGCCTAAGAGCCAGAAGGGTTTGGTGAGCCGCTCTAATGACTCTGCATTATTTACGGGGTTTGGTCTGAATCCCCGGACCAGCGCGGCCCATGGGGGCAGGACCGTCTGTCCTGTTGACCGTGTTGTCCCCAACGCTGGCACTTAGCTGGTACTTAATAACAATCTATTGCCTGACTAAATGGTTCTGGTGGTTTAGGGTGGGGGCTGAGACTGTTGTTTAGACTAAGATCAGCTCCCAGCAAACTGCTCAGATCCTGGAGGACTCAGGGCCCCAGCCTTCCGTGTTCACCAGACCCTCCTAAATGGGGAAGAATAATTACTCTAACTGCTGTTTTTCCTCAATTTCTCCTGGAGTGTGTAACTGCAGAGGCCGATGAATAAGAACCTCTAAGCATCTGGGAGCATGGTCCAAAGTCTGAAACTTCTTTGTAATTTTATTCTTTTTCATCCTAAAAGTTCATGTGAAATTTATATTTTGTTCTATATTATAGTCATAGTCATAAAAAAGTTTTAAAATATTTTTTAGAAGTTTTAAAATATTTAAACTTAAATTAATATTTGAACTTAAATTAATATTTGAACTTAAATTAAGGCTTCGAGAATGTGTCATGCTTATCTCACAGCTTCAAGGTTCCCCTAATAGCCCACCTCCCCACACAACCCCAAGGTGGTTTGCCCCAAACCAGGAAACACAGCTCTAAGACTCCTTAGATGGTTGCTGGGGCCTTAAGGCTCAAGCTTAAAGCATGAAGAATAGACCCTGCATTTTGCTTTCTTTCTGTGGTGATGCTTCTTTTCTCATGGGAATAAAATTCCCCTTGCATTTGGGAATTTGCTGTTGTCTAATGAAACGAGGGAAAGTGTGGCATTAAAGGCTTCATTTTCTTTTCTTTTTTTTTATTTCTTAACTTTTGGTGGGGGCAGGTAATTAGGTTTATTTATTTTTCTTAGTGGAGGTACTGGGGATTGAACCTAGGACCCCATGCATGCTAAGCATGCATGCTACCACTGAGCTATACCACCACTCCCTCAAAGGCTTCATTTTCTTTCCCACAGGTTGATGGACTAAATTCTTCCAAACCCGTGTTTCTCATTTTTTTACGGTGACCCACACTAAGAAGGACACTTTATATCACTTCCCAGCTGCTGAGTGTTGACTGGTATTTTCTATAATATTCTATTCTGTGGGGTTTTTTTTTTTCTCTTTTTGTAATTGAGCAGGACCCTAGGGGCCTTCCTGGGACAGACCCTTCCCTCATCTCCTTTGCCATAGCTCCTCTCTGAGGTGCCTAGATCCCGGTATCTGATGCACATTTCCTGAGTTGTTTCACACATGCTAAAACCACCACCAAATGGAAGAAATTCACTACTTGATGATCATGAGCCCCTGACCTACAGGCACCTAAGGACTGGTGATGTTGACCGCCCTGTTACCCCAAATTCAACCAGTCAGAGAGTTGTGCATGAGCTGATCACAGACCCTGCGATCCTCCTCCCTCACCTGGCTTTTAAAAATGTTTTGCTGAAACCCTTTGGCGAGTTCAAGGGTTTAGAGCAGAAGCCACCTGTCCTCCTTGCTCAGCCCTGCAATTAACCTTTCTCTGCTCCAAACTCCGAGGTTTCGGTTTGTTTGGCCTCACTGTGCGTTGGGCATGCAAACTTGAGTTCATTAACATTTTGTGGCCCTCTAATTTGATTTTACTAATAGGTCACAGCCCAGAAATGTAAAAATCACAGCACTAAACCTTTCCAAGTCAACCTTCTGGAGGCTGATGTCCAGCACCTGGGCAGGTGAGGGAAAGGGACTCCGTCTCAGTGTGCACAGCATCAAGGGTGTTGAGATGCAGGAATTGGACTCCACAGGGCTGAGCCTCTCAAGAGAGCACCTGTGTCCTCTGCCTTCCGAACGCAGAGGTGGCCACCGGCCTCCTCCTCACTGTTCCTCGGGCTGCTCCTCCTTCCCCACAGGCAAACACCCTTACTCAGGGCTTCAATGGGAAATGTGGGTTCCAAGGAGATAAAGCAGTTTTTGACCTTGTACAAACGCACAAAGATGGACATGTGAGAACATTTATTTCAGCGTCATCTGTGATGCCCAAACCTGAAACATCCCAAACGGCCATCACTAGATGAACCACAGTGCAACCAAAGGATGACCATGTGCCCACTAAAAATAATGAGGTAGATATCTAAGTACAAAATATTTCCCGTGATACACCAAGTGTAAAAATCAACTGGCCCTATAGTTCACCAATATGCTTTAACGTTTCTTAGTTTAATTTTTGCATAGTAAAAATGTGGAAAAAATATACTCAAAATTGTTTACAGTAATCATGAGCAGGGGAATGATTATGGAAGACTTTTACATTTCCACAACCTTTGAACAGTTTGCCACAAGCATAATTTACTTTTGAAATGAGAAAAAAGCAATCATTTTCATTTTAAAAAAGTAAAACACGAAAAGAAGCTGTAAGGTGGCGGCGTGAGTGCCTTTGAAGTCACAATAGCAGCCCTTCAGCAGGTAAAGTGTGTTTTCAAGAGTCTGAGATAGAAACCATTTCTAGGAGTTCATGCTCCGAGGCAACATTTTCGCTCCAACATACAGAAATGTTAGATAAAATACAAATTGAGGAAATTTGTAAGTCATGGCAAAGCCCAGAAACTAGGTAAGTGTCGCCGTGCACCAGGAACAGAAGAAAACCCCCTATCTGGGAGCAGGACTGAGGTTAGGGTCTTCGAGGCAGGTTTTGGAAACAGACAGAAGTAGCTCCAGCAGGACCACAGGGTTGGCAGGGGGAGGGTGGGGACGGGTGATGTGGAGCTGCAGTGCAACGCTCACTGTTGGCAACTGGGCCTGGAGGCCAGCTCCCCAGCTGGTGAAAGGAAGCTGGAAAAAGCTGTCTGGTGTTTTTCGTTTGTTTCGGTTTTTTTAAAATCAGGAATTGTTACCCTGGCTGCATCTTAAAGTCACTTGGAGACTTTTTTAAAAAACGTCATTGTCCCTGAAATTCTGATTTAATTTTAAAATTCATCCTCTCTCTGTCTCTCTCTTCTACAAGTCTCCCTTGGAGAGCCTAGTACACATCCAGGTTTGAGGAGACCTCACTGAAACTCTGGGTCTACGTAGGGATTGGAAGATACAGACACAAAGTCCATCCAGGCACTGTACCAAGCAAGCAACCAAGTTTGGTGGTAAGATCTGGGATTTCCTGATTATGATCCCCAGAGGGGGCATTTCTAACAATCTACAAGGCCTGCTTTTGGACTGGAAGCCTTGGGGAGGAGCCTAACAGGGTCAGGGTGGGGTAAAGAGACGGAGAGATAAACGGGGAAGAAACGTCCATCCATACGTTAATGGGCGAATCCATGCCGTACGTGACATATTCACATAACAGAGTATTACGTAACCATGAAATTCAGTAACCCAGCGTTAACACTGTGCCTAGATGCATAACCCTGCAAAAACATAATGGCGAGTTATAAAAGCAACTTACAGCACGGCATGTTTTTTATAATACCATTTATTTAAATTTTGAACTCTAGGATACAACAAAAAAAATGTATATTGTTTTGTGACTAAATACATATACACTAAAGCTATAAAAATATTTATGAAAATCAACCATACCAATTTAAGGACTGTGATTACCATTGGAAACAGGAGAAGGGGCAGACAGGGAGTGATAAAGAGGAACAACCCTGGATGAACCTCAGGGCATCACACTGCGTGTAAGCAGCCAGTGTTTAAAGGGTCACATGGTTTATGATTCCATTTACGACATTCGTGGAAAGACAGAACTATAGTGATTAGAATGGATTAGCGGTTGCCAAATTTCTACATAATCAGAACACCCAAATAAGTTTGTATGGGAGCAAAATTTGCCACCCTAAATGATTCTTTGGCATGCAGATTATTTTGAGCTGAAAGCAATCCAGGCCCAAAAGACTTAGAAAGAAACCTTGACTTTCCCCCTAACTGCCTAAAAGAATTTAGATAGAGAGGCTGTTCCTCTCTATCACCAGAGATCTCTGCAAAGAATACGGGCTAATTGTGATGGGGAAACTCCACAGGTCCTAGAGATCAGAGCCCGCTCTGGGTCCCACTGTCTCTGTGTGGCCCAGCAAACATTTGTTTACCAAACATTTCCTTTCCAACTTCATGTGACTTGCCTTCCTCCCTTTTGAATTCCCAAGCCACTACTCTCAATATCCTCTTTTGCCTTTAGCTGAGAATAATATTTACAGCAAGAGCTTCGGCCGTTTTGATGAGTTACTCAGTTTTCCTGGGTCTCCCCCTTGTACATACGTTATTAAACTTTTGCTTGACTTTCTCCTGTTAATCTTTTTCATTCAACTTAATTCGTAGACCAGCCAGAAGAACCTAGAAGGGTAGAGGGAAATTTCTCCCTCTCTGACAATATTCTCAAGAAAAGAATTAAAATTTAATCAGTAGCTCTCTTCAAAAGAAGTGCTAAAATGATTTTAAAAGAAAAAATACACAAAAACGTGTCAATTTTAGTCTGAGCTACTCAGATTGATCTCATAAAGCATTTTAATTTGTTTCATCTAACTTTTGCTTCTGCCAGTCTTTGTTCTCACCCTAGTCTCCTCCTCTCTAAGTACAACTTCATACTGAATGACTTCTGTGACTTCCTTTCACTGTAACCAAGCAGGACCCTATGGGGCCTTCCTGGTGCAGCCCCCACCCCACCCGCACTCCACCCCTTGTCCTCTGCCTGCCTCTTCTTTGTAGAAGAGCTGTCCTCTCCCAGCCCTGAGTCACAAAAGCCTGGCCCAAGTATTAACGATTGAAAGAATGTAAGCATATAGTAACAACAAAAAATTGCAGTTGGGCCAGAAGAACTGGCAACAATCTAAACGGTAAACCAGCCATTTAGCTGTTACAGAATCTTTAGTTTCTCCCTGAAGGATGCAGATAACAATATCTGGTGCACATCCCTGAGTTGTCTTACAGATTCTAAAATCCCCACCAAGTGGAAGAAGTTAACTACGCGATGACCATGAGCATGTAGCCCCCAGACTGACTGGAGCCTGAGGACTGATAACGTTAACATCTGTAACACCACCCTGCTACCTCACCATCAACCAAAGAATTGTGCACGACCTCTTCACACACCTTGTGACTCCCCTTCCTCATCCTGCCCTTAAAAATTCTTCCCTGAAACCCACCGGAGAGTTTAACTTTTTAGAGCATTAGCTGCCCGCACTCTTTGTTCGGCACCTGAAATAGACACTGCAGTTTCCTTCACCGTAGCCCCTTTACTGCATGTGAGTGAGTGGACTTGTTTACTTTGGTAACATCACCCCACTTCTAGAGTGAGGGTTACTCTCACTAGAGTTAGAATGATCTTTCTTTAGAATGTAGTACTCTGCAAAATTCTTGGGTGAAAAACTTCTTCCATTGCATCTGCAGGGTTCTTGGCTGCAACAGAACTGACCCCAAAGGTCAGGGAAAACTAAGCCTGCACAGGGAAAGACATGGGCAAGAAAGCCCACCCAGGGACCCCTTGCCTCGCCACCAGAGAGGACTCAGCTTGAGATAGTACTACCTTTGGAACCATCACCCCCAGCTGGATTCCCACCGTGCCACAGCCATCATGAAGAATTTCTCAGCTGACGGAATGTCTTCTCTGTGCCATTCCATCACGATTGAAGGTTCTGGGTGTGGCCATCCAGTTGGCAGAGCCTGGGTCCCCAGTGCATTCTCTAGCTGCCAGGAGCTTCTTTAAAAGGAATCTGAGCCCCACACTCCAACAGCACTCAACGAAGGACTCTCATTTCATAGGAAGGGAATTCAACAGTGGGCAGCAAAACAAGCAAGAACTACTCTAATAGATTTCCACAGACTTCCCAGCATCCACATGCGCTCTTCTTCCCTGACTTAAATTCACCTCACAGGCTCCCCCTCCCCCTCCCTGTGCCCCGCCCCCATACTTCCACCCAAAGCAACTGCAACTTTCTTTTGCACAACCAAAAATATACTTGCCTTTGCCCAAAGGGACAACACAATTCTGACACCTTTGAAACTCTTGCTCCTCCTCTTCTCCACACAGCAACCAGGATGATCCTCCTAAAACCCAAAACAGATCCTGTCACTCCTCTGCTGAAAGCCCTCCAATGGCTCTCAGGTCCCTCACAGGAAAAGCCAAATCTTCACAATGGCCACCTAGACCTTACGTTAGTCCTCCCTCCCCACCTGCCTGACCCCATCTTCTATCACTCTCCCTCTCACTCTGCTCCAGCCGCCCAGCCTCCTCTGTGTTTCCCCTACACACCCAGCTTGTTTCCATCCTGGGGGCTCTGTTTACCTTTCCTTCCATCAGATAAACACATAACTTGCTCCCTGTACAGATAGTCTTCCCTGACTCCCCCTAAATTAAAGAGCACCACACCCCTCTTCCCCCACCCCATATCCTACTTAACTTTTCTTTATATAATCACAGCTGATGGTGTTCTGCGTGGCCATCGTTTATCATGCATCTCCGTCTGGAATATAAACACTACGCATCAGTGGTTTGTGTTTCCACTGCAATATCCGCAGAGCCTGAATGGGGGCCTGGTGGACAGCAGGTGCTCAGTAAACATTAGTTGCTACTCAAGTGGGAGGTGAAGTCATCTGCTAAGAATAAACAGTGGGAAGGAAAGTGAGGGTGTCTTCGACTGAGGAGGAGTGTGGATGGGGTTTGAGAAGGCTTCTCTGGTAAAGTGGAGACAGCTGACCAGGAAATGGAAAGGTTTGTCCCTACAGTGATGGAAGACACAGATGAAGGTGGAGATCAGGTGATGGGGCAAGGATCTGTGGTTGAGCAACTGTTTTTCTTTCAGCCCCACTCGGCAGCCTAGAGGTAGGTGCAGAGAAGCTGTGTTGCATTTATCCACCAATAGGGGATGACCATGCAGGTAGAGCAAAGGGGACAGGAGGCAAGGACCTTGAGATTCATTAGCAAGAGGGTATTAAAGGGAAAGGACTTTGGGCTTTAAGCTGATTCAGGAGAAAAGACAAGGAAGTGGTACAGAATATGCAGATGCCAGCAGGTGAGGGACGGCACTCTGTCCAGAGGAGGTTAATGAATGGAGCCATCTGGAGGATTGCTCCTAACGGGTGGAGAGCCAGGCCAGTAGTGAGAAGAGTGGGAGAATTAATGCACAGGAAGTGTGGGTCGGAGGTAGGGTAATTGAATCTGAGATCTTTAAGCAAATCAGTCTCGGGATATGTGTGTGGACAGGTTAATGGTAAGCAGATGTACAAGAGTGTGATCTTTGTAGATTTTCTGGACTCGTAAATCCTTCAGCTGCAAGAATATCTTTTCATTTTTCATTGTTGTCTAATGCATTATGACCTAGTTGAAATGATTAATTTCCCAATGACACTTAAAGATCCTTTTTATTGTTGAACTACTCAGGTATTACCATTTGAGAGGAACGATCGTAAAATATGGTGACTATAGTTGATAACACTCCATTGCATAGTTGAAGTTAAAATTTGCTAACAGAGTAGAAATTAAATGTTCTTGCAAAAAAAAAAAAGACAAATATGATGGGTGATGGGTGTGTTAATTCGCTGGATGATGGAGGAAATTCTTTTACAATGTACACATACAGCAAATCACCATGAGGTACACATTAAATATCTTAAAAGTTTATTATCAGTTTTACCTCCATGAAGCTGAAATTTAAAAAATACATGAGAGTATTTGAACAAAAAGTTTTATAGTAACCTTTAGTCTAATAATGCTCTGACTCCCAGGACAAAGACGAAACCTGACTCCTTTGAGTAGGACGATTGGCAGGGTATTGGGGAGCACTCTTGGATTGATAGAAAAACTGGAAAGATAAACTCAGAAAAGGGGCAGAAACCAGAGAGGCAAGACATCCCCCGTGGGGTCTGGATCTCCCCACAGTGGCTGCAGTGACCTTGTACTACCCACTAAGTTTCTGTTGCCTACAAAATCAGAGACAAGCCCATGAACATGGAATGCTAGGTCCTCCACCACCTGGTAGCAACTGACTTTTCCAGTGTCACCTCCTGTGGCTCTGAGCTCTCTCCTTCATGCATCTTGTCCCAGTGCAGTCTTCACTGATCCCCAAACACACCACAGCCCTTATGCCTCTGAGCCTTGGCACAGGGCTTCTTCCCATGACCTAGAATGCCCTTCTCTCTCCTGCTGCCTTTATCAAGCTGATGAACTCCTACACACACTTCAAAACCCTGCCAATATCACCTCTTGTATGAAGCCTTTCCCTAGGCTCCAGGTACATGGTATTCCCACAGTACGCAGGTAGTATCTCTAGGATAGGCCTGAGTGTGTTATTTTTCAAGGATCTGTTTTCAAGTCTGGACTGTTACCTAGCAGAGGGCAAAGTCAGTGTTTGATTAATCTTAGTTAATTAATTGGGTTACGCTAATTAACCTAAAAGGTAGAGCCTGTTATTTGCCCCAATGGAGAGTACAGTGTCTGGCACATTTGCATAGTTAATAAATAATTTAAGTAGTTAAATGAAGACTCAGAAAGCTGGCCAGTGTCTCATGATGCCACTTAAGGGATTCTTCTACTTTCATGCACGGTCCTCTGAAATGTGATCAATCTTTTCCTTAAACCTGGGAAGCCTTTGGGCAGACATTCTAATATTTCCTCTCCTCTACGTGAGGAAATGTCCTTATGCCTAGTGTAGCTTCCTCCTAATGTGTCGGAGGTGCCCCCTCTGTCCTGCTGGCCTCTCCGTTGGAGAGGGGAGGCCCAGCGAACGAGCGCCAGTCCTCCTTTGCTGCTCCCTCCCCGTGGGACCCGTCCCGCACTGTTTTGCTTTTTCTTCTTTTTTCCTTTTCTCCTACCAGATTTTTGGCGCCTTTGTCTTTCAAAGAGGGCGATGTTCTGTCGGCACTGGGCAGGTGCTCTGGTTGGCTGAGGGGTCCGTGGATGTGAGTTTTGGTGTATTTGTGGGAGAGGGTGAGCTACGAGGGTCCTTCTACTCCGCCATCTTGCTTCTCTCCCCTCCTAATGCGTTCTGCCCATGCTCTTGAATCCAAGCAGTGGACAGAGAACAGCTCATCACCATCACCACACAACAACTGAATTAGGTACCAAGGCAGGTAGGGAGGGCCGCACTGGCCAGCCTGTAGAAACTTCTCGAACAGTCGGCTGGAGGTACCGTAACAAAATTCCAGACTGGGCGGCTTAAACAACAGAAGTTTATTCTCTTACGGTTCTGGAGGCTGGAAGCTCCAGATCAAGGTGTCTCCAGGGCTGGTTTTCCCGGAGGCCGCTCCCTTTGGCCTGCAGACGGCGCCTTCACACTGCCTCTCCGTGTGGTTGTCCCTCCGCATGCGCGCCCTGGTGTCTCTCTGTGTGTCCTAGTCTCCTCCTCCTACAGGGATATGAGTCAGATTGGAGGGGCCAAACGTATCCAGTCTTATTTCAACTTAATTCCCTTTACATAGGCCTATCTCGAATACAGTCACATTCTGACGTTCCACAAGAGGGGATACAGTTCAACCCTTGACACCTTCCAAGGAAGCGTTCTGTCTCAGACAGTAAACTCAAAGAAAAGCTCACTTGTAGAAAGCCTCAGTACACCTTCCTAACTCATTCTTTCATCCACTTTTACTCCACCAATATTTAATGCAAGCCATTGATATAATGACACAGTCTATATGAAACCAACAGAGTGATCTTTCTAAGACGTATGTCTGATTATGTCTCCCTTCAGAACCTCCTGAATGGCTCCCAGTACCCTTAGCAAAATTCCCAAATCTTAGCATTGGTGTGCAAGATATCCCAGGATCTGGATTCTGCATACTTACACAGCCATAATTCCCTCACATGCCTTTTGCTCCAGCTAAGCCCCTTAAGTAGAGTGGTTCCTCAACTTAAGTTGAGCTAAGTTACTTCTAGCTGTGTGATCTCAGGCAAAAATGTATTGACTCAAAAAGTATTTCATTGTCCCCTCCTTTCTGGAGCTGTGCTAGACTCTGGGGCAGGTCACAAAACCCCATCCTCCAAGATCTCCTAATATGAAGGAAATGTTAGACAAGTAAACAAAAATTATAATCAATCAATAGGTGATAACAGTCTAGTTAGATGCAAAAATGTGGTCAGGACCTCAGAAGAGGATCTCCCTAAATTCACAGAGCATTAGTTTCTCTAGTGAAGTAATACGTCAATCTCTAAGATTAAACTAAGAAGAAGTCCAATTTATAACACAATCTATATGTTAAGGTATTGCTGAAATAAATCAGAAATATGGTTCCAGTTATTAAGAACAAGATAAGTGACACCTTACATGAGTAATGAAATGGGAATTGGTCACACGCCCACCAAAGGATGCAGAACCCTGAGTGGAAATTGAAAGCTCTCCATGCCAGCATGAATCCATCCCTGGAGTGTTTTTTAAATGTACACATGAAAAGTCATGTGGGACAACTCCTGTACAAGCCTCTCCACCAAAGCCCAAGGAAGTCTAATTCATTAATCACCTGAAACTAGCAGCTGTCCTCTACTGATATACTTTTAGTATCATGCAACGTGTAGTGAGAGCTATTTTATTTGTGTTTAAAACCACCAAGCACGTCTCTCAAGAAGTTACCAGGTCCAGGAAGTTGGCAAAGAACAATGAAGAAAGAACAAGAAAAAGTATTGTTAAACTGCGAGAGCAACACAGACTGAAAACCCTCCCTCTAAGGCCACTCAGAAATGCCAGGTGTAACACATGCCTCTTTGTTTTTAGTGCACAACTGACTTCACAACCCGAGTGATCCTAACGAAGAAAGAGCATAAAGGAAAAGCAGTAAGTGATGAGCTGACTGAGCAGCGACTCAACTAGGTGAGGTGATACTGATACCAGTTTCCAAGAAGTTTGGGTTTTAATGCCCACGTGGGAACAGGAAAGAAGTCCTTGAGTCCAAATGAGGTGGGAAGTGGGAAGAGGGCCTCCGCTTAAGGACAGGACTCTCAAAAAGGCGGCACCATTGGAGAAAGGCAGACGGACAATAAGTGGATGCCCTGGCAAACAGACAAGGAAGTGTGTCTTCACCCACATTCTGGGTAAGGAGGAACGGCAGTCCTGATAGGGCACTTAACGTACTGCCTCTCAGGTACAAGTTCGTCTTAGTCCCTGGTCTGTGATAATGGATTGGCTGCCTTAAGCATTTCTCCTTTACAGTAAAGCAGGATGCGATGCTTTGTCAGCAGAGGGCGCTGGAGGGACACTGCAGGAGGAAGGGGGCTTCTCTTCCCGGTTCCCCTGTGCTGGGTTTGCTTTTCCTCGCTCTTGTCCCATGTTGTGTCAGCAGTGTGGGTGTGCCGGTACACCCAGTGGTATTCTTCACAGCCTCTCGGTGACCTCAATGTCCCAGCCCAGGCCTGGAGACCACAAAGATACCATGTGCTCCGGGTTTCATGCCCACGATGGCATCCCAGGTCTCTGCGTGCACCCACATGACGGCCTTGACATCTGCGCCCCAGAGGGTTGCTTCCTGCCTGCGCAAGGTCTGTGCATCCACTGGAGTCTGCGCAGCCCAGAAAGCTTCTCTGCCTTCCTGTGAGCTTGACCACCCCTCACCAAGGAGACCTGCACCCTAGCCTGGGGGAGAGCTCTCTTTTCAAGTTTGTTTTTCCCGTCAGCATTCTCTTCATTCTTTTTGTATCTTTTTAGATGTCCTCTTATAGCTTAATAATTCCTTAAACTAACCTATTTAAATTACTGTGTGGTTTCTGTCTTCTGATAAGACCCAGACTAATACAACTGAGAAATCAAAATCCTTGGCCTATGCCTTATTAAGGTTCAAATTCACATTACCAAGCAGGAGCAAACGCACAAACATTGTGGAGGGCTGTTTCCTCACCTTAGTTTGCATGGCGTTCTCACAGAGAAAGCATGCTGAATGTGAATTCACGATCCAAAGTTTTAAAACTCACAAATAAGTAATCCATCGTGAGGAAGTGTGCCAAATATAATAGTTGTGGTCCTTAGAATTACAATAACTTCTGACAATTAAATAATCTTAAAAGAAAAAATTAAAAGTATGCTTGAAAGAAAATTGTAACTTAAAAGAAATTGTTTAAAATGTAAAGGGACTCAGCAACTGAATTAAAAGACAAAAATAGTAAGATCTTTGTTTTATTTCCTGATTTGAATGTTGTCCCACGGATATGTTCACTCTGTGAACATTTATATGGGTATCCTTTTATAATTATGCACTTTCCTGAGCGCATATTTTTTACATGTTTCTAAAATACGTGTGTTTATACATAATTTATAGGCCAAAGAAACTAGAAATATTTTAGAAATAAATCAGTAAAACACTATTATGTCAAAAGTTTGTGAATGTAGATAAAGCAGTACTTACAGAGAAAAAATTCATGACTTTAAATAATTATACCAATAAAGGAAAATAAATAAGCTAAGAAATTAAACAAAGACATTAGGCAAAGAAAATAGTAAATTTCAAAGAATGTAGAAGTTTAGGGAAAACATGCCTGAGAAATTGCAAGTATTAGCAGATCTTTTCAGTGTTAATTTGTGCTTGCCTTCATGACAGAAAGCCCATCTGTGCAAGTAGGGACACCTGAGCCTTGACATTGCTTTTGGGCTTTGGTTGATCTAGGCAAACTTGGACTTCAGGTTTGGTAGCCTCACAGAGTGAGGGGGAAAAAAAAAAAAGTAACTGCCCAGGGCGCATCCTGAACCTGGGTCCTCTAATAGAAAGCCCTTTTCCGTATCAAGCTGGTTTCGAAAGACTACACCCTCAGGGGAGGATAAACTATAAGTTCTGCCCTGAAGCCATCTGAGGGCACTAGTGAGGGCTGCCTTGTGCTGGCTGAAGTCAGCTGGTATGCAACTGACCCCCCTCAGTTCCTCCTTTTCCTCAAATTCTGGCCTGATGGTTCTTTATGATCTTATCATTTCTATAACACTTTTACTAGATTTTGAAATATGACTTAGGGAAAAAGTATATGTCTGTCTGTCTGCCTGCCTGCCTGTCAATCTATCCAGATAACATTTACCTGTATTTACCATGAGGAAAGGCTTGAATTACCTAGCCCAATGTTATCAGAAGCCAAATCTTTTTATGTGGTGAGAGTATAAAATCTTTCTAAAAAAAGAAAAAAAAATCCAAGAGTTACACATGCCAGCTTTAGGTTAAAAGTTACCTGTGGGATGGAAGGGAAGAAAAAGAAAGAGCGATGGGTCTTTACTTTTATTTGTAGTGTTTTGTATCTTCAAAAGAAAACAAAAGATCTGAAGCAAAGTTGCAGAATACGAACATCTATTAAGTCTGGCAGAAGCAGACATTGGTGTGTTACTTGCCCAATGTCCATTCTTTCATATTTACAAGCCCCAGTTTTGATGGGGTTGGTAATGCCACCTTTCCAAAGTTTCTTGTAGCCTGGAACGGCCATATGACATTGATCTGGCCAAAGAAGAGGGGGGCAAAAGTCCCAGGGAAGGGCTTTCTGATGCAATAAAACAAAATTAATAAGGTTCTGTGTATGGAGAAGGCCCTTTTCTGTCTTCTTCCTGCCTGGAATGGACAAGGTGACAGCAACCATCTGCACATCATGAGGAGGATCGAAGCCACTTAAGGTGGTGCTAAGAGTAGAGGCGAAGCCAGAGAGAAAGCTGGTCCTTGCAGGCCTCTCTAAGCTACCATATCAGCTTCGGAATCCCTACTCCCAAACTTCTTGTTACAACAGAAAAATTAACTTTCTAAACCCACTCTTTTTCATTTTGGGGGTTACAAGCCCCTGAAACCTAGCCCTGTATAGTACATTGGTCCATGGCTTTTATTAAATTATTTTATACATGTTGAAATGTCTCATGACTTTATTTTAATAAATTGTTTTAAAATGTAAAGAAGTAACAGAAAATATAGGAAAGTAGAAACAATTTTGCCAAGTGAGTTCAGCCTCTCTGTCCAGACTGGCTGAAGGGAGTTAATGGTTGTATCAATGTCATTCCTTTTGTTTCTAAGAAGTTTCCTGTACAGAATTGGTTCCTATTCTAGGTTTGAAGAAGAAATCAAAGGAGAGAGGTCTTCAATTCTGCTGTGTCAGATAATTTCTTCTCTGGTTCTGAACACCGGTAGGGATGAAAACAGTCTTCTTGTTTGCTCGATTCTACAGTTCCAGCTGGCAGAGCTAAGCCACTTTGACTGAAGTTATCGACATCACTTACTATGACACTGCTTGGTGGCCGGTGACCCTTAAACACTGTGTCATAAGGTGACTCGTTACGGAGTTTTGTTACTAAATAACAGGACATAACAGGGTAGTTTGGGCAGGAAGAGAATGTATGGGAAATAAGCTCAGTGACTGAAAAGGGGGCTGATGAAACCAAGGGGGGAAGTGTAGAAAGAGATAGTCTTCAAAGATTTGAGAGACGGGAACAGCTCAAAGGTCTTAGCAAATCATTGATTAAATGATTCCAATCATTTATCTCATCTTTGTGACACTCCAGTCCAAATTCAAATTCCCAAGTGTGTGCATGTGTGTGTGTGAGAGAGAGAGACAGAGAGAGAGAGACAGAGGCGGGGGGTGGGGGCATTTACTAGCTAAGCATAAGCCTGGGGCCTTCCTGTCTGCTACTGGGGTTTGGACTTGAAGCATGTGACAAACAGAGCATTTAGATTCTGACGGGAAGAGCACACCACGGATCTGCCATACTGCTGCACATGTGTGGAACATTGCTCTGAAAGTCATTTAGGCCACTGTGACAAAGGGGTCTGGATGCCAGGTAGCTAAAACAATGACCACCATCTGCTGTCATGATCTGTCTATTGTCAAAGTATATGTGCAGAAAGAAACTGGTTTATTTATCCTGGAGATCTCTTAACCACTACTTTCCTACAGTATTGAATTATACAAATACTGCTAGTGGAGAATCCTGCTTTTGCCGATAATTTTCAAAGCAAATTTCTGAACGTTCCTGTCAAATGAATGCATAGGTATTGTTATCAACTGAAAAGTATAACGCTCAAAGCATGGACTTGTCAGATACTAAAATGAGAAAAGAGCAGCCTTTCAACTTATTTTTAAGAAGACTTGGTCTTCTTAAACTATGGTCATGTCAGTAACTCATAGTCTTAGTGAATAAGGATAGTTAATATTACTATCAAAGTTAATATTACAACCCAAAGACCACTCCAAGGTAAAGTGTTACCTTGCAGTGTCATTTATTCAAACAAATATTTTAAATAAGTTAACAGGTGGACAATGACCCTCTATGTACAACAAGTTAGACTTACTTTTGAAAAAAACCTTGAAAATCTCCGAAAATTACTTTCTAGCAGTATTAATTTTCCCCATAATTTTGAAGTTAATTAAATGGCAATTTTGTTTTCCTTAGAACTTAGGTTGACATTTCTATTGACTTTTCATCTACCTTTTTTGGTGTGCAATTAAAGCCACTGAAGAACAAAGCAGAGCGTATTTAAATCTTCAGTTTGAAAAAACTGTTCTGGTTTGGATTTCAGAATATTGCACGAACACAATACATTTATCTACTCTTTCTCCAGAGACTACATTAAGATGAAACTTAAAAAAGAACAGAGTCAACAACAATGTAGAGAATCAGAAACGATCATGAGTGGATGAAAGATTTCAACACATGTACACAAGATGAAAAGCAGGTAGAGACTTTTACTTCTGGGAGCAGAGCGGGTTGAATATTCTGAAGCGTCCTGTCACTAAAAATTAAGTCCTGCGTAAATGACAACAAACACGGCTCCAGATGTGTTGCTGACATCACAAGAAAGTGAACAAAATTTCTCTAAAAGCCGAAGTCAATAAAAGAGGAACAGGAGGAAAGGAGAAGGACATTAAAAAGGGAGAAGGCAAAGCAGACAAAAAAAAAGTAAGTGAACGGGACCCAAAGGAGGGAGCAGCCACCTGCATGACGTGGCTTCACCCTCCAAACCGTCTATATGTTTGTAAAATCACTAAGCCATGGAATTTTGCATAATAAAAAGAACAGGATACACAGGAAAGCTGGGATTAGGAAAAACACTCTAAACCTGTATAGTCTCATAAAAAAAAATCACTGAAATATCATAATAAAAGTAAACAAATACATACGTAAGTGCTACTGCCAGTTTCATTTTCTAATAATAAATACAATAGCAGTAATCATAGACAAAACGTGTAGGTTTGTTTGCTGTAGTGAAATGTCACAGCTTTGGAGTCGAGGAGAAGAGGGAGAAGGAAGAGCAACGTCACTCTTAGGCTGAAATGCTGTGACACCAGTGGTGGAGGGTTACGGCTCATTGTTTCTCTTTCTTTTGCTCTGGCTTAGAATAGAAATCCTACCTTTGTTGTCTCCCAGATCTCTCCGTTCACAAAGAAGCTCCCCATGCGTCCAGACATGGGGTGCCATCCTGCTGCTCTGAGCACTGTCGCCATTAGCTCCAACCCCTTGCAAATGCTTCCCAACCCCAAGTAACACAGAGGATAACTGGGGTGCATCCACCTCTCCTTTTACTTTCTTCACAGTGTCATCTCTGATGGAATGCAGTGTGGCCTCCTTTGTTCCTTGAATATCACACATTCACTCGTTTCTTTTAAAACTATAACTCCAACCTTCCCTTCAATACTTCAAGGATTTTTGTTGTTGCTGTTCACCATTTGGATTCACATAACCAGAATGTTGACTTGCATTTGGAATGCTGTCTTAAATATTTAAATTAAAAAGAATACACAAGCTTTGGAGAACAGTGCAATGCACCCTTAAAGGATAGATGGATAAATCGTGGAAAGACGGACATTGAAATGTGTGTGTGTGTGTGTTGTAGACCTCCATGAAACACAGTGTTTAGCAGGGTGGCTTTTTTGTTTAATTCTGGCATTTGGCTCAAGCACAAGCAGAGTAAAAATGTGAAAAATCATGGATAGGCCAACACAACTTCTAGTTCTGGTGATTTTATTCTTTTGCATGTTTATCTTGAGTATATAAATTCACTCATCACAAACAAAACAGAAGAAACTGTAATGATGCTAAAGGCAAGACTGCTCCAGAGGCAAATGTTGGTAACAGTTCTGAAATCTGGAGACCAACCCTTTGGCCCACAGCAAAGTGAGTGAGCTAAATCTCAGATTGATCCATTATGATCATTACAGGGGGCTGAAGCATTCTTGGTGGCACCCCTGGGTCCTAGTTGCTATTAGGACCACAAACAAATGTCCAGTCTCTCTAGAAAAACCAAATTTAGGCTCTCAGGATTTCTATTTCTATAAGCCCATCTTCTTCATGAATATAGGGCATAAGTTTTAAACAAAAAAATCAACAAATCAAAGCCAGTGACATACGAGAGGACTGTACATCACAATTAGGTAGTGATTATTGTAGCAGTTCAACGGTAGTTTAATATCTGTGACTCAGTTCATGTAATTCACCACATAAATGATAAAAAGAGAGATACCGATCATATGAGCATCTCCATAGGTACAGAAAAAGCATTTGATAATTACTCTTAGCAAATCAGGAACAGAGGTAAACTTCCTTAATCTGATAAAGAATATCCCTATAAAAATCTATAGCAAATGCCCTACTTCATGGTGGAATATTAAAAGCATTCCCTTAGAGACAGGAAGTGAAACAAAGATGGCTTCTATCTTAATTTTTGTTCGCCACTGTATTGGTTCTAGTCAATGCAATAAGGCAAGAAAAGAAATCATAAGGATTGGAAAGAAAGAAATAATTCTACTTTATCGACAAATGATATAGTTATGTACATAAAACTCTAAAAACATCAAAAGATGATTTCAGAATTATTAAGTAAATTTAGCAATGTCATTGGATCCAAGATCCAAAACACTGCTCTTTTTATATGTCAGAATAAACAACTGGAATATGATAAATTGAAATGATCCCATTACACTAGCATCAAAAACTTCAAACCTTAAGGAAAATGCAAATTAAAAAGCACAGTATTATATGACTTCCCACTCAAAAGAATGGTTGTAACAAAAAGTCAGAGGATACAAGATGGTGCCAAAGATCTGGAGCAACGGTAACTCTTCTACGCTGCTGGTATGAGTGCGAATTAGGGTAACTCCTTTGGAAAACTGTTTGGCACTAACTAGCACAGCTGAACATATAGGTACTCTGTGATCTAGTTCTTCCACTTCTAGGCCTATATCAATAGAAATGTACACATAAGTTCATTTTAAAAAAGTATAATAATGCTTACTGTAGCACTTCCAAATGTCCAAATATTGGACAGACCTGAAGTGTCCATCAACATTAGACTGGATAAATAAAGTGTGGTATTTTCATATAGCAAAACACATTGCAGAAATAAGAAGGAATGACATATACATACATCAGCAACAGGGATAAATCTCACAAACATAATGTTGACCAGTAACAAAAAAGCCAGCTACAACGGCGAGCATACCGAATAGTGACATTCACAGTCAGCCTTTCGTATCTGCAGGGCCAGCTGTAGGAGACTTGAGCACCTGCTGATTATGGTTTCTATGCAGGTCCTGGAACCAACTGAGAGTCAACTGTATATGAAACTTAAAAAGAGGCTGAACTTATCCACAGTTTTAGAAGTTAGAAAAATCACCACATTTGGTAGAAAGTAGTAAGTAGGAGCCAGCAGGAGAGGACTTCCAGGTGGTGGTAAAGCTCTATTTCTAGAGCTAAGTGCTGGCTGCAGAGGTGTGTTCAGTTATCAAACTTCTCACTAAAGATTTCTGCACTTTTGAGTATAACTATATTTCACTTGAAAGTTCTCTAGAAAGAAAGAAAAGGTAGAGCCTAAAGAAATCAGGAGGTCAATGGGGATGATACAGGTAAACAGAAGGGAGGAAACAGTAATGCTTCCATCTTAAAAAGTGGGGAGTCAATAGATATTATTATTAATGGAACAGGTAATGTAGGCTTAACTAATTTGAAGATGCAAAGGTGATGAATCGAGAAACCAAGACTAGTATCAAAACTATAAAATGAGGGTGTGTGGGAGAAGGGGATGAAGTAATGGACTAAATCTTCATTTGTCATAGCAGGGGATGAATGGACAACGCCAAAACTAGATGAAGAATCTTAGTATCTTAAAACAACAACTATTTGTTATTTCTCATAATTCTGTGGATTTGCTGGGTAGTTCCTCCACTGATTTTGCTTGGGGTCACCCAGGGGCTATATTCCCCTGGAAAGACTGGCTGGGCTGGGCTGGACCGTCCAGTGCGAGGTGGCCTTCCTTGCACATCTGGCTGTTAATGCTGGCTGTCAGCTCCTACATGGCCACTCACTTCTGTAGGCTAGACTGGCTTCCCTAAGTGACGGTCTCAGGACAGCATTCCGAATGGCCAAAAGCAGAAGCTGCAAAGCCTATTAAAGAAAGGCTTAGCTTCAGATTTTGCAAAATATCACTTCTGCCTTACGTTATTGAACAAAAGATGTCCCAGGGCCAGCCTGGATTCGAGAGGTAGGGAAACAGACTCTGCCTCTTGATGGAAGGAGCTGCAAAGTCACGTTGTAAAGGGGTGAACATGACAGGAGGAGGAATCTGTGGGCACATTTATAATCTACTACCATCTGCCCTCTGTTCACAATTATTTACACGTCTGTCTCACACAGAAAAACAAAAACAAAGTTCAGATTGACTGTTTCTGGGAAGCAGAACAGGAGGTAAGGAAGAGGAGGGACATGGTTTGTTTGTTTGTTTGTTTGTTTAACTCTAAGCCCTACCATGTCATTCTTTTTAAACACATGCATGTTGTATAAAAATTAATATTTCTAATGTTATACAAGGTTTGATGCATATAAACCCCTTGCTTTGAACAGAACAACAGGGAAGGCAGCTTCTCCTACTCTCATTTAATAAATGCTGAACAGTATTTATTGAATATGGATTTTAAGAACTGTAAGATTATTAAACCACTGAGAAGCAATAGTCTTCAGTTTTGTCCTACCTACTAAGGAGTCCATCAAAAAATGTGATTGTATATATGAAAAGTGCTTCTTAAACTATAAATGTTTTATAACTCACCAGACATTATCCATTGCCACTGTTTCCATGTTGTGCCCAGCACTGTATGAAGCTGCGTGTAGGCCGCAAAAGGTCCAGAAAATCAGGTTCCTGCCAGCAAGGAACTAACAGTCCAGGTGACGAGAGAATGCAACACCCACAAACCAATTATGAGACACTGTGCTAGACCGTAAGGGTCCAAGCAGACAGGGACTTCATTCTCGTTCACTAGGTCTCATCAGGACCCCACATGTAATAAGATCTTGACAAACAGGTGTTAATGGAGGGATGGATCCATCACCTGGCAGCCCACAGTTCAGAGCCTGGACACAGTGCCGACTGGGGGTGCTGGGGGCGTCTAAGAGACAGTGATCACCTGCACCCTGATGTTCATAGCAGCACTATTTACAATAGCCAAAACATGGAAACAGCCTTAATGTCCATCAACAGATGACTGGATAAAGAAGAAGTGGTATAGTTATACAATGGAATACTACTCGGCCACAAAAACCGACAACATAATGCCATTTGCAGCAACATGGATGCTCCTGGAGAATGTCATTCTAAGTGAAGCAAGTCAGAAAGAGAAAGAAAAATGCCATATGAGATCACTCATATGTGGAATCTAAAAAACAAAAACAAAAACAAACAAACAAAAACAAAGCATAAATACAGGACAGAAACAGACTCACAGACAGAGAATACAGACTGGTGGTTACCGGGGGGTGGAGGGTGGGAAGGGATAGCCTGGGATTTCAAAATTGTAGAATAGATAAACAAGATTACACTGTATAGCACAGGGAAATATACACAAAATGTTATGATAACTCACAGAGAAAAAAATGTGACAATGAGTGTGTATATGTCGATGAATGACTGAAAAATTGTGCTGAACATTGGAATTTGACACATTGTAAAATGATTATAAATCAATAAAAAATGTTAAAAAAATAAATAAAACTATGCCTTAAAACACCTCTGAGTAATTCAAGCTGGACTTGCTCTTGTTTCGTCTGAACATGTCAGGTTTTACATGCTGGCACTAAGAATAACTTTGAAGGCAACCTTGCAGTTATTTTCAAACCGTTCAGGTCTCCCCCATCATCACAGCTACCTCATGAAGTGGTGTCAACATAAGAGGCTAACGATCAGAGTTCTTCCTTGCCGAGAACTAAAGTAGACTCATGAACTCAAGCAGGAAGCGATTATAGTGGATGCACGCTCGAGAGCTTGAAGAATCAACAGAAATATGTGTAAGAAAACCAACAGCAAGGAAAAATGAAAAACTAGCTTAAAACTAAAAGAAAACTTGATTTGAGGAATTAGAAATAATTCAAGGACCAGAGAGTATCAAGACACAAGCAACCAACAAAGTTATCCACAACACAAGACAAAACCACCTAAAATCTAAAGGGAAATATGAAAATGTATTATATTTATTATATATACATTATATATATATTGTATAGTGCCAATATATAAATTGTATATATGTATACAAACTCAGGGTTTGTTTTATATTATTGTTATTACATATGTACATAAAAGTTATGCTACCCTTTAGCAAGAGTCAAAAAACAAGGTTTGAAATGATAAAAAAAGATTAAAAACTTAAAAGCAGGGCTAAAGATAAAATATAAGTCTTTTACAGTAGGCAGCCAAAACACAGATAGATAAGAAATATGTCAGATAACATGAGACATGGAAAGAGTATCCATCATTCTAGGAGGCCTATTACCCAATTAATAGGTGTTACAAAAAAAAAAAAAGTAAAGAAATGGAGAGAAGGAATTTATTAAAAATAATAAAAAAATTCACCCAAAATGAAAATTTTAAGTCATCAGACAATGACTTTTGCCCAGTACAATAAAATTTCTGGTCCATCAACAGATGACTGGATAAAGATGTGATATAATTATGCAATGGAATACTATTCAGCCATATAAACCGACAATATAACGCCATTTGCAGCAACATGGATGTTCCTGGAGAATGTCATTCTAAGTGAAGTAAGCCAGAAAGAGAAAGAAAAATGCCATATGAGATCACTCATATGTGGAATCTAAAAAACAAAAACAAAAACAAACAAACAAAAACAAAGCATAAATACAGGACAGAAACAGACTCACAGACAGAGAATACAGACTGGTGGTTACCGGGGGGTGGAGGGTGGGAAGGGATAGCCTGGGATTTCAAAATGTAGAATAGATAAACAAGATTATACTGTATAGCACAGGGAAATACATACAAGATCTTGCGGTAGCTCACAGAGAAAAAAAATGTGACAATGAATATATGTGTGTTCATGTATAACTGAAAAATTGTGCTCTACACTGGAATTTGACACATTGTAAAATGACTGTAACTCAATTAAAAAAAGTGTAAGAAAATTTAAAAAAATAAAGTTAATATTCAAATAAAAAAAAATTTCTGGAAGATTTCCAACTAGACACACAAGACCAGGAATAAAGAAATGCAAAGAGCCTCCATGGTGTTGGGTAGGGGGGCAGAGTAGCTTCCTACAAAAGACAAGAAACATTCTGACACTGCACTCCTCACACGCAATACTTGATGTCAGAAAAGCTGGGGGGGAGTGAATTTTGAAGATAGAATTGTATACCCAGTCAAGCTGTTAACCAAATATGATCCATCTGAATAATTTTTAGACAAACAAAGCCTCAAAAAACTACTTCCTCCTTTCTTAAGAAGTTCCTTAGGGATGTACTCCAGAGAGAGAAGGATGCCGGGTGCAGGAAACAGGAAACCTAGGAAGGTTGTATGGAGAAATCTCAGGACAGCTGTTCAGAAGAGCGAGAGGTCCTAACTCAGGTCAGGGAGCCAGGACAGGAGAAAGACAGGAGCTCTGCAAGAATGGCTACGTCTGAAAGTGTTACCAGACTTGGGGCTCTGGGAAAGGCACATTCTTCTCTTTGCCAGAAAGGAAAGATGAAAGAGAGGGAGGGAGGAAGATTTGAAAAAGAAAGATAAAAGATGAGAAACGGCAAGAAGACCAGAGGCTATACAAGAAGGTCGTGATCCAGACACAAAGCAAATGAAAAGTGACAGTCAAGAAGGTCGTGATCCAGACACAAAGCAAATGAAAAGTGACACAGTTTTAAATAATCACTCGTCTGAAAGGAAAGAAAAACCATTGACCTTGATGCTGCAGCGTCTCTTCCCTCTCACGTAGCCCATAGATCCTGACACCGGGCCGTGGAGCAGTGCACAGAGCCCCAGGATGCTGCCCCTCCCTGCAGTGGGCAATACTTAAATAACCGTAATAATGCAAATGCCTTTTCTGTGCATTACAACTTTTAAAATCAAACCATAGAGAAAGCAGGGAAGCCTTTATTACAGCTGCAGAACTGAACGCAAATCTTAACGAACGTTGGTAACATAGAAGGAAAGTCTGGCTGGCAGAAGGGGCTCTAGGTCAGTTCAGTGAGTTAGCCGGCATCTCCACAAGAACAGAAGTGCCAAGGAGGAATCCAAAGCAATCACATCACTACAAAACACCAAAATCCTAAATTTGGTAAATTCAGCACATTTGCTATTCATCACATCGCATTTTAGAGAACTGGGCTACTTCTTAAAGGAGGTAAGTGATTAAAGAGAAAAGAGTGATACCTGAAGGGCAGAAGATACCGACTGAAGGTGACAGAGCAAAAATGAAAGGTTTTTAAATTAGAGGTATTGAAAGTTTGAAATATCAGCATTAGAGGAATTTTTAGAAAATAATATAACCATCCAACATCCAGAGGGAAAGAGGGAGGGGAAGTACCAGGCCCTGGGCCCTAAGTCCTCATCTGTCATAACAGGGAGTAGGCAGCATGTTCTAAAGGCAAGGAAATGAGGCAAGGGTGATATAAGCTTATTATTTTGAATTACAGAATAAGCCACAGAAGAGTGAAAAAGAGTGACAGCCAATGAAGTTTGCCTCCGGAGGATGGGGTGAGGGCTTGGGCGAGGCAGGCCAGGAGATGGAGCTTTTCAGTGTAAGACGGCTCTTGCAATTCTTCCTTTATATCCAGTGCATCAGCTGTGTCAGAAATATTTTCAGATGTCTACGTACGTGTGAGTGCGTTTTCCTTACAGGCATGGACCACACGTTAGCCATCTTTGTTTTCCTAGGTCTACCCTATTAGTTGGCTCGATAACCATAAAGTAACAACAGTAAAATCATCGATTTGCTGAGCGCCCACCCTCCCCCAAACACGTGCAAGTACCTCACCTAAATATGGTTATTCCTGACATAACCCTGCGAGGTAAATATTCTATCTTTCCAATAAGGAAATGGATGTAAAGGAGTCGAAAAAATAAATTCTCCAAGGATACACAGCTGGTTAATGGCAGAGTTTGAACCTAGGTTCTGAAAACCAGCAGGATTCGAACCTAGCCCGACTGCCTCTACAACGTTTTTTTTTTTTAAACGAAAGCAACATTTGAAGGAATTATTGTGAAAGAATAACTATGAATAAATGGATGCCTACAAAACTTAAAATGAATGTCAGTTACATTGTTCCACGCCTCAAAAAGTACCATTCTATCTTGCTACAAGCATCACCATCTAGATCCAAAAAGCTTTAGATTCATAAACATCTTGTGCCTGAAATAACTCGAAGAGTCTATTATGTGAAGCAACAAATAAGGTCTGGTGGAAGCCAGAGGGAAAATTTAGATTCTCAAAAGTAAGAGGAGACATTTTGTCCAGCAATAGAACAAATTGAAATAATCCAGGCTGAAGAAACACTGGGTAGGAAATACATATTGAATCAACCTCAACATTTTCAGCCCTCTGGACTTAAAATATTATTTTCATGCAAATTTTAATGGTTTAGGGATTAGGGCTTAATGCAAAATTAGTTTGCCTAAGTGGCTGTGTCTTTGAGCCCAAAGAAGGTCACACAGATGCAAGAGCATGCCCTGCCTCCGGAGCACAGCACGGGTCCCCGCGCCTTTTGGATCACTTACTCTATCCACAAAAAGGTGGCGTGCGCCCCTCTCCCTTGCATGTTATAACTGAATAAAGATGTGCGTTACGGCACATATACAGATACTGAGAACTTAAGGGAATGAAATAAACGTAGAAGTTCTACTTTTTCTTCTCACCCTCTTGTACAAGCCCAGCTACACCCGACTTGGGAGAACACCGGCCTTTGTGGGTTACCACGCACTGAGCAAGTAGCCATGGAGAAAAGGTTGTGTATAAAATAAAACAAAAATATTACAATTTGAGCCAGCATTTATTACGCACTTATCTGTGCCAGGTACTGTTCTAAGCAGTCTGTGTGTTTTAACTCATTTAATTCTTATAATGACTCTATGGGCAGGTTGCATTATTAACTCCCGTTTTACAAAAAACATGATTGATGCACTGAAAGATGAAGTATCTTTCCTGAGGTCACACAGCTGGTAAGTGCTGGATCCAGGCTGCCTTTTTTTTTTTTATATTATATTTTATTTTATTTTATTTTAATTTTATTTTATTTTTCTCCCCACCCACACATATATACTCCCATACCCTCAAAAATCCCTCTTCAGTGTGGCATATTTGGCACAATCGATGAACCAACATGGACATATTATTATCAACCAAAGTCCACAGTTTACATTAGGGTTCACTCTTGATGCTGTACATTCTATGGGCTTTGACAAATGAATAATGACATATAGCCACCACTGTAGTATCATGCAGAATAATTTCATTGCCCTAAAAATCCCATGTGCTCTGTCTATTCATTCCTTCCTTCCTCTCCCTACAGGCTGCCTTTTTAAAAAAATAAATCTTTTGCTTCAGAATAAGGTTTAATTTACAGGAAAGTTGCAAGGATAGTACAGAGTTCTCATAGATCATCATACAGCTTCCTTCGGGGCTAAATCAAATGTACCAGGGTACATTTGGCAAAACTAAGAAAACAACATTTGTACATTAACTAGACTCTAGGTCTTATCTGGATTTTACTAGTTTTCCCACAAATGCCCTCTTTCTGTTCCAGGATCAAATCCAGGGATCCCATCCAGAAGCGGTACCCCTTCTGATACTGTGCATCCGTCACAGTAGGATGTGTAGACAGGTACAGATATTGTGCCTGCACTTGCAGGCGACTGTCTTCTCCCTGATTCTGCACATCATCTTTCCTCTACGCATGTCTTTCTCTGTGTCCACATTTCCCCCTTTTATAAAGACACAGTCATATCGGATTAGAGCCCGACTAACGACCTCATCTTAACTCGATCGTCTACAAAGATCCTATTTCCCAAAAAAGGTCACATTAACAGGTACTGAAAGTGAGGACTCTGCATTTTGGCAGCCGGTGGGGGGTGGGGATGTCACAGTTCAATCCATAACCAGGCACATCTGAAATCAAGAGGGCAGGCCACCAGGAAGGGTAGGCTAGAGAGTCAGGCAAGCCTGAGCTGCTGTCTACAGGCAGAATACCTTCTATTTCAGGGAATCCTCAGCTCTGCTCTTAAGGCTTCCCATCTGATTTAATCAAGCTCACCCAGATTATCTAGGATAATCTTCCTTATTTAGAGTAAACTGATTACGGACTATAATCACATCTACAGAACACATTCACAACCACATCTAGATTAGTGTTTGAGTAACAAGTGACTACAGCCCAGCTTCACTGACACATAAAAGTGACCATCACACATTGTAATACATTTAGATTCATTTGCCAGAGTCGGCTTTCCAAAGGATGCTTTTTGAGGCCCTTCTGAAAATCCAAACCAACCCCAGAAAGTGCTGTAACCACGAGCATCACTAAGAAACCTTATGCATGTACTCACTGATGCCAGACATGCTCCCCATGCATTATCTCATTTAATCCTAGCAAGAGCCCCATGAGATAAGGGTGCCAGCCACACCTGACAGACAAGGAAAGAAAGACTGGTGGTGGCAGAAGCATGATTGGAACTGAGGCAGGTGTGTCTGGCTCCAAACCTTTGGGGCCCAAAACCTTCACCACGATGCTGCAATGCCTCCCTGACCCCAACTAAGTCTTTTCAAACATACGCAAGAAAAACTCCAGGGGGCAGTTTCAAGCATTTAAAAGTCATATGATTTTCACTTACCCAAAATAATTTCATTTTTAACTTCAGTGCATCAGGTATTTTTTTATGAGGACAAAATTCCCTTTGTCACTTTTTTGAATTCTTTTTATTCTAATAAAATACACATAAATTTTGATTCCTTAACCATCTTTAAGTGTACAGTTCTCCCTTTGTCTTTTGCAGTTAAATAGGTCTTCGGCAAAGCCCAGACACGCCTCTAGAGGTGGCTGGATTACTACTAAGGCTGTGATGACACCTTCCCTAAGAGCAGAAGGAAGAACCTGGAATAAGAAATGTTCATAGACCAAGGGCAATGGGCTTGGCAAGGTGAGTGGAGTGGGCAGGTGAGACAGGAGGTGGGGGAGGGCACAACCAGTGAAGGAATGACACCGCAGTGGAGGGCAGGACAGACTGGTTACCGGTGGAAGATTTGACTTCCAGTAGACCTTGAGCCTCAAGGCACACCCACAGGCACCATGACAGTTCTAGGCTGCCTGTAAAAGTCAAATAGTAGGTGGGGGTCGGGGGCGTCCAATTCCCCGGAAATCCCTGCTCCTTCCCCCAACTAATTGGAATAATCCTTCTACTCATTAGCATGTGAACCGAACCCACGAAAACTAACGACTTTGCACCTCCTGGTCTCTCTCTTTCTGAGGCAACCTGCACTTTGTCTATGGAGTGTGTGTCTACTTTTACTTTGAACTAAACACCCCAACACATTTTGGCCTCTCTCCCTCTTGCCTTCTGAGACAGCCTGCATTCTGCCTATGAAGTGTGTGTCTTCTAAGCTGTTTTCCCTTCCGAATGAGACAGACCCCACTCTGTCTATGGAGTGTGTATCTCCCTGAATAAACTTGCTTTCACTTCACTATGCCTTGCTCTTGAATTCATTCCTGCACGAGGCAAGAACCTATTCTCCAGCAACACAGGGTCCCCAGGGTTGTGCCTGCACTGATGGCATTTCCAGATGGCAGCTCTTAGCTGGGTGGCAGAGGTCATGAATGCAACAGGGCCTGTGCAAACCTCTACAACCTTTTGTCGAGGGGCAGTGTACTGTACAACTTTCCTTCCTGTCTTCCAAATCTTTAAATTACTGTCAAGTCCTCAAGTGAGGATCTTGATAATAAACTAAAAGAGAGCAGAAACCATCTTGGATTGCGTGTGGATTACCAGAATGGCAGTTATGGGAAAGCAGTCCCCTCCACCCTACCCTCTGCAGACAATGAAGGACTTACAGTCCTGAAACTTTATCATTAACCACCTGGTGACCCCCAGCAATGTCCAAGACCCAGGTGAGGTCACATTTTATATGTTTCACTACTTTAGACATGTTTTAACAGAAAGGGTTACAAGATGGTTTCCTTAAAATCACTGCAGAGACAGGAGGACAGAGTCGTGGGGCAGTGGAAGGAGCCTCCTTGGATGAGGGGCCCCCATTCATCCGCTCTCACCTGCTCACCTGCAGCCAGCTCACTTGCAGCTCTGCTCTGCAGATAAGAGCGTCAAAACCGGGTCAGACTTTCAGGATGGAACGAGGAATTCCACAACCCTGGCAATCTGTCCAGTCTCCTCCACGTGGCCCACACAACCTACCCCACCACACAGAGGAGATCTAATGCCTTGTCCTCCTTGGGGTCCACAATTACTGCTCAAATGCCACTGGGAACAACAGTGACCCAAAGCAACCCCAGACACCCGTGGGCATCTTCAGGAAATTCTCTCCAGCTTTCCAGTCAGAATGTGAGACCCATCTGAGATGAGGACTAGATGTCTCTCTCTTCTCCTATAGGAGCTCCCCTGGAGTCAAGGGTGTTACAATGTGAGGCTAATTACTGTAGCCTTTTAATATTCTCTTCTCCGAAGCCCTCCCGGGAAGGATAAAATAAAACACTGCATGGTAATAGGTGAAATGAACGGCGGACTGGGAACCTTCAGTAGCTGCGCGACCTTGGACAAAGCAGTTGACCCGGACTTGTGATCTCATTAACACGAGAGAGAGAGAGGGAAAAGGCCCCTTCCTCTCCCGTGCCAGGGTGAGGAGGCTCTGGCCGGAGCCGCGCTGTCAGCACACCCGAGGGGGCGGCGCTGCCTGTGGGGGAGACAGCGCCTGGCAGTTCTCCCTGACACACACCCCACAAGTTTCGTTCAGCTGACAGCCTCAATTTTATTTGCCCAATGACTTCTTCTGTTTTGTTTTCGTTGTGAACTATATCCTGTGCACAGAAGGGTGTAAAAAGCTTATGTACAGTTTAGAAGCTAACAACAACATGAACACCTGTGTATTTGTCACCGGCAAAGCCCATGAACAATTCCCAGGAAATAAAAATAGAGTCTGGGCAAGAAAATAAAAGCTAACCTTTTTTTCCTTTCCTTTGTGCTTAGCCTAGTTTCACTTGCTCAAAGGGTGTCGCCCGCAGAGGCCTTGCTCCCGACATTTCAGTCCAGTTCCTGGTACGAACCGGCTGCTGGCGGCCGCTCCGCTGAGGACCGAGCGCAGAAGCCCTGTGCGCCGCACGGCAGTCCAAGATGGCGCGCCGGCCGGGTGCAGGCGCTACTAGGGCACTGCCATCCGGAGCGTGAGCCGCGTGCCTGCGCCTGCGCCGTGAGACGCCCGCCCCTCCCCGCGGACGCAGGCCCCGTGAGGCGGCCCCGCCCACAGCCTGTCTAGGAGAGCGTGGACTCTAGGGCCAGAGCTCCCAGCTCTCCATTCTCTGATCAAAGAATAAAGCCTTCCTTTGCTTCTGAACCAAACTCACTGTCATTCTGTTGGCTCCAACGACCCCGGCAGGAGGATCCTTGCTGGTCGGTTACATATTCACCACTCAGGAATAGAAATAGACTCTTACCATGCCTTAAAAAGTCCAGCGTGCCTCCTCAAGACCACTTTCTCCTTCCTCTGCAGAGCTAACCTTACTAGCCTGATTTTTGTGTTAATGGTTCTCTCTTGCCTTTTCTTATCACCTGTGAATATGCCTCTAAAAAAAGACAAATTTTGTTTCTGACATTTATGTCAATGCAGTCATGCTGTGATGACTTCATCTGTGACTTGCTGCTTGTGCTCAGTTTTGTTCTTAAGATTCCTTTGTGTTATTGAGGGCAGCTGTGTGCGGTGTGTTCCTTTTCACAGCTGTATCACATTGTTTTCATATCCTGAGTCAAATATAACAGAATTTATGCATTCATTCTACTGTTGATGGGTATTTGGGTTGTTCCCAGTTTGGAGCCATTAAGATCAACCCAGCTATGACTGCCCTTGCATGTGTCTCCTGGCACACGTGTTTAAGAGCTTCTTCAGGTACGTGTGGAATTGCTGGGCCACAGAGTGTGGGTGTGCAGCTTTACTAGGCAATACTAGGTGAGGCTATCCTGTCTGTCAAAGTGGTTGTGCCGATTCATATTCCCACTAGCAGTTAGTAAGTTCCTTGCACACCCTCAACACTACCAATTACCACCTTGGTTGTTGTTTTTGTTAATTTGTTACTGTAACTTGGCTTCTCATTGTAGGTGGTAATCTTTTGATCTTCTGCATTAATTTAAGAATCTGCTGGTCATGTTCTATCAAAAAAAAAAAACCAACTTCCTACTGGAATTTCACTAAATCTATAGATCAAAAAGGGAGGAATTAACATTTTACATCTTTGTAATACTGTTTTTCTACTCAAAAATATGGTACACATGGTGTGTATCTGCATGGTTTTAGGACCAAGACTTTAGGACTAAAGTCCATCAGTAAAGTTTTAGAGCTCTATCTATAAAGACTTACATCTCTTATAAATTTATTACTAAGCATTTCATATTTTTATTGCTAGTATAAACTTTATCTTCTAAACTTACATTTTTCTAGTTGCCTCTGGTATATAGAAACGCAACTGATTTTTATATCAATTTTATATGCAGACATCTTGCTAAACTCTTATTAACCCTAATGATTCATATATAGATTATTTTGGAATTTCTACATCTGCAAATAGTGACAGTTTTGTTCCTTCCATTCCAATTCTTAGACTTTCCATTTCTTTCTCTTGGTTCACTACCCTAGCTATGCCCTCCTGTACAGAAGTGGGCGTCTCTATCTTATCCCTTGAACTTAAACTTATGATTCTTAATAATGATGTTTGCAGTAGGTTTTTAGGAGGTCCTTTTCCAAGTTAACAAATCTCTCTTCTATTCCTAGTTTGCTTTAATTGCATTCCAGAAGTTTTAAAGCATCATATTCAGTTCTATGTATTTTTAAATTTCCATTATGACATCTTCTTTGATCTATGAGCTTTTAAAGGTGACTTTCGTTTCCAAATGTAAGGTTTTGTTTCATTATATTTTTGTCATTGGTTTATAACTTAATTGCATTTGAAATTTATTCATAGGAAATTCCATGAGTGCTTAAAAAGAAGCAATAATCTCTGACTTGCAGAGTGCAGGGTTCTCCATATGCCCATTTTACCAGGTTTATTTAGCGTGTTCTTTAAATCTTCTATATCCTTACTGATTTTTATCTGTTTAGTCCATGAATTACTGAGAGAAGTGTGTTGTAATCTCCCACCAGCATAGTGGATCTGTCTGGCTTCCCTTGTAGTGCTGACATTTTGCTTGCTTTGTGTATTTTGAGGCTATGTGCACACATATAAATTTCATATATTAGAACAAAAATACATGCCTTATTGCTAATGTAAATAGTACCTCATATATGTCATCTATTATATATATATCTTACAAGTTTAGAATTATCATTTATTTTGGAGAAATTAAGCATTTTGCCATTATGTGGTGACTTTTTTATCACTCATAAAGCTATTTGCCTTAAAGTCTGCTTTTTTCTGCTATAAACGTATTTTTCCATCATTCTTTTGATTGGTAGTTGCCTATTGTATCTTCTCCTGCCCTTTAACTTCTGATACTTCTCCTTCCTTAAGTTTGAAAGTGTCTTGTGTAAACAGCATATGCCAGATTATATTTCTTTATCCAGGTTATCAATATTTGTCTTTTAGCTGAGGATTTCAGTCCTGTTGTATTTATAGGAATTACTACTGCATTTGAATTTATTTCTAACATCCTGCTATGTGGTTTATACTTGTGTCACTTTTTCTCTTCTCCCTCACCCCACTTCTTGGGAATTAAGCAAGTTTGCTTTGGTTTGTGTTACATCGTCTTGTTTGTTTAGAAGTCATCATATCCGTATCTTTCTGTGGTTTGCCCTAAAATTTTAAGATGCATTTTTAATAATTCTAAAATTAATATTTTAACTCCCTCTTGAAAAATTCAAGGTTTCTAAATTTTTTTTTTCAGATTCCAGTTATCTGCCCACCTAATCTAATGCTTGTTTTCTCTGGTATTTTACTTCTAATACTCTTTTTATTCCTGAAAATATAACATTTTTATTATGTTATTGCGTTAAGTTTAATTTTTTTTTTAATTTTTCTTAAAAAAAATTTTGGGGTTGGCTATTTATTTTTCTAGTGGAGGTGCTGGGGATTGAACCCAGGACATGGTGCATACTAGGTGTGCACTCTACCACTGAGCTATATGCCCTCCCCACAAGGCTAATTTATTTTTAGCCACACATTTATGATGTATCTGTTCACCATTCCGTCTCATATCTCTTATCTTTTAGACTACCTTTCTCTTACCTGGAGTTTATTACGTAGAATTCCATTCAGTGGGGATCTTCTGGTGGTAACTATCCATTAAACTGCTGTTTCTTACTTTTATTTGTAATATCTTTACTTTGTCTTCATTTTTTGAAAAAATCATTTGGCCGCATACAGAATTTTTGTTAAAAATTATTTTCTCTCAGCACGTTATACCCTTGGGCTTCTGTTGTAGGAGTCCGCACTAACCTCTAATTGCCATTCTTTTACAGAAGGTCCATCTTTCCTCTCTGACTGCTTTTAAGATCACCCTTTTCTTTATTCTGTAATTACTCTAATGTGTCTAGGAGTGTGTTTCTTTTTATCTACCCTCCTTCAGATTTGTTGAAGATTAGCGTCTTTCAAGAATTCTGGAGGATTCTCAGCCATTTTCTGTTGAAATTAAATCCCCTCCCCATATCTGACTGAAATCTTTCACTTTGTCCTCTTTTTTCTTTTTTGCCTTCCACCCCCATTTTAAAATTACTTCCAAATGTATACCCATGATAATGCCACTGCATCCATCTCCATTATTTACCTCTAATTATATCTAGTTGTCTGGTTACTCTATCCATTGAGGTTTTAATTTCAATTCGTATATTTTATTTTTCAAAAGTTATGTTTTTTTCCCCAATCTACTTGCTTCCTGATCAAGTTTTCCAGCTTTCCTCTTATATCTTTAAACATGTTTTGCACAGTTATTTTACATTCGGTGTTCAATAAATAACGTCTGACACTCTTGCTGATCTGTTTTGACAGTTTTGTGTTTTGCTTTTTTGCTGGTTCTTACGATCCCAATACGTCATTACCTTGTGTGTTCTGTGATTTTTTGACTATAAGCTGGTCATTCTCCTTGGACATAATCTGGAAATTCTGAGAGGACTGGGCTGCAGCTGGATTCCTCCAGAATATATTTATGTTTATTCAGTTGGTCAAGTGAGGTATTACCAAACTGAGATCACATTGAATTTTCAGATTTAGATATTTAGGACCACACAAGTGGTATTTGCATTTGAACTGCAAACACAAGTGAGGGTCACTTTATGCCAGGCCAAAGTGATTACCTGGGTTGAGACAGACAAGCTTTCTTGCTCCTCTTTCTCTGTTCACCGTAAAACATGTGTAACCTTTTGGGATTCCAGCTTTATTTAAGGATCTCCTATAGGTACCCCACCTTGGTCAAGCCTGGACTTGAACTCCTGTATCCCATCCCCATACAATCTCCAAGGCAGTAGCCCAAAGTGTCCGCATCTGGCAGAAGCTTCCAGGGTGAAAGCAAGCTTTGATATTCACTTACCTCCCAGAGCTCCTGGTTTCAGTTTGTTAGGGAGCTCCATGTCAGCTCAGAGACACATTTTTAAGATTTTAAAATATATTTTGTTCAACATTTCAGTTGTTTTGGATGGGAAAATTACTCTGGCTATCTAATTCACTCTATTGCTGGAAAGAGAAATGATCAAGCTGGTTTATTTTTAGCCAAGGCTAATTTCTGCATCACTCTGCACCTGTGAACCTGAACCAATCTGCATGAGTGTGCATTCCTTTTCTGGCTAAAAAGAATTTTCAGAGAGGCTAACCAACGGACTTCTGTTGGAGAAAAACACATAGCACACCAGCCTACCCATCCCAGAGGCTCTCAGAAACTATCACGTCAAATGTGTTCATAATAATAGCTAATGTCCATCAGGGTAAGGCTTATTATCATTTGTAAAACACTAGGTGTGTGATATGCATTATCTCAGTTTTCACAACAACCCTCTGAGCTAAGTATTATTATTAGTCCCATTTTACAGATGAGAGAAACTAAAGAGCAAAACGGCCAAGTAATTTTCCCAAAGAATGCAGTGGAAACGGGAGACAGATGGGCTCCAACACACATGTCCCTAGCCTTACTGTTAGGCTGTCTCTGTTAGAAGATAAGCAATCAGTGAGAAACTAGCTTCCTGAGAAATATGGCCCAAATTAGTTTATTCAGGGGAAATTATTCCTCTAGCACTAGGGCTCTCAATCTGAGCAGCCCATCAGAAGTACCCAGGGAATGTTTTCAAGATACAGTTGGCACCTCCCAAGAAGAGATTCCAATTTAGTTGGTCTGGGGTGGGGCCCCAACATCTTTATTTCTTCAAGCCTCCCCAGGAAGTACTGGTGAATTCCCTTGATTAGAATCACCCCTCTGTGGGTTATTCAGGGCCACCACCCTGGATAGCTTCCTCTCTCCCTTTTGTTTATGTGTGAGAACACTTTACCAGGTCTCAGCTTCCCAGAAAAATGGGTGTTGGACAAGAAAGAGTTGTCATCTCACTAGTCACCACCAGGATGTCCTTAGGCAGTTAAGACTCTTGGGTTTCTGAGTGGCACTGAATAAACCTAGGCTCTTTTGGATCAGCACCGTGTATCAGCAGGTCAGGGCTGGGGGAAGGGGATTTCTGGCCTAAAGCAGTCATGGGATGGCTTATGCACTCTATATAGCCATCACTCCATATGTGTGGGTATTTGGGAGTGAGAGTCACTGTGGGATGCTGCCACCGAAGTGGTCCTGAATGGTCTCCAGCACATTTTCTGTCTCGGAAAGCCCATCTTCTCTCCACCCTAGTTAAGTGCTTAAGAAAAGCAAGAAGCACAATTTAACTGGGGAAGAGTCACTAAGGGACAAAGTCCTAAAAAAAGAAGGAGACCCAGATTGAGAATGCCACCCACCTCCACACACACACCCTTCTGTCAAGGCTGCTGAAGCCATCTGGGCAGAAAGAAGCTGCTTTTAAGGAATTTGGCTTTGTTGGGCCTGCATATAAAATTCCAACACAGATGTTCCTTGGCAACCTGGCACCTGGCTTCTCTGGACAACACGGCAACAACTCTCCCTCCCTAGCTGGTTCTGGCCTTGGGTTTGCATCACCAACTTAGTGCTTCTGTTCAGCACCTCTGTCCTGAGCCCTTCTAGCTGTACTGGATCCCTCCCAAGAGTAACCAAATACTTCACCACTGGGCCAAGCCTGGAATCCCTCCCCAGCGCTCCCTGCCCTGTGCTTCATAGGGTTTCTCGGCTCTGCTCTGTTCTCTCACAGCATCCCAAGCCCTCAGAGGTCAGGGGCAGAAGTCACTCCATGTGCAGTTAGAAAGGTGCCAGGGGAATGTGCTGAGCTCTCTGAGGACCCCTGAGAAGCCACAGGCCGTGATGCACAACCCAACCTCATCCACTTCGGGACTCCCCTGAGAGGTAACCCGGCTTCCCCACCAGCCCCAAGCCTGTCTCTGGATCACCGGCTGAGCCTGGCCGTATCTCCTAGACTCCCAGACCTCCTGTGGCTGCCTCTGTAGGTGAGCCCCAGATAGGTGATCAGATCTCAAGGACAGGGCTTAGCCAATACTCTGCTTCCCTCTCAGCAGACAGGCCTTAGACAGGACTCTGGACAGGGGGCTGGAGGGGGGAGTGGCAGGGGGACTGGAGGCCAAGAGGACCCGGTTCTGTGTCAAATGAGCTCATGTGCTTAGTGCGTTACCTACAGCATCGTAAGGGCTCATTACCCCAGGCTATTACTGTGGAGTGCTAGGTGGCGATGGTCTTCAGACGCCATGTGCAACACTCTATGTATACTCTCCATGAATCCTAATAAAGTTCCTGCAGGATGGGTATCATTATCATCACAATTTTAGAAGTTTAGAGAAGGTGAAGTAACTTGTCCAATGTCACACAGCCAGTGACAGAGTCTGGATCCAAATCCGAACGGGTCCAACTCCGAAACTGGACCCTTGCCTACTACTCCAGGTTGTCATACCTCCTTTACAAAATGGCAAGGTTCTCACTACATTTGCTTCTTAAAATGACTAATAAAGTATTTTTTTTTAAGTCTTAAAAGAGCTGTGAGGGGAAAAGGCCAAATGACAATCATTACAGTCAGTGTGATTACTGTAACTGAGCATAAAACTGTGCCCTGGCCTCTTCACAGCCCAAAGAGGGAAATAAAGTGGGTGAAACTTGTCTTCCTGGGTCCTCCTTTTCTGGTGGCTCTTGCTTCCACCACACTAGCATCTAGCTCTGCCCCTCTTCCAGAAGGTTCTAGTGCCCAGTGCTTGATCCCCACCCAGAGCAGCAGCCCGTGCCTCGCCCCATCTCTCTTCCCTCAGCTTGCCAGCCATTGGTAATCATTTTTTCCTGTATTCTGTGCATGCATAAAAATAAGAGAATAAGCTACATGCAATAAAGGACGGATGTGGGCAGCACAGGTAAGTACAGGGCACAGTAGGGTGAAAGGACGAGTTTGAGGTTTAAACAGGAAGGGCAGCAGGCACGTCCCCAGTGCAGGAAGCATCTCCCATGGCAGGCAGGGGTATGAGGGAGAATTCAGAATGTGGGTACCTTTGGAGACCCGACGTCATGTGCCCTAGAGCCCCTGTCTGCTCTACCATGGGTTGAGTTGCTCATTCTCTCTTAACAAGTCTGTAGTACAAGGTCAAGCAAGTTTCACTAAATAATCCTGGAAGAACAGGACTGCTTCCCGGGACAATGAATCTGTTTCCTACTGTTCTGGCGCACAGGGCAAAGGCAGTTAATGAAATCCTATATCCGAGGCAGAGCAGGTCACTCTGTGCTTCCCAATTCCTTGAGACTGAAGGTATTTTGAGCCTGAGAATCCACAGCACTTACTGTAGACTCAATCACCACGTCTCCCACTAATGTTAGGAGCCACCATCTCACACAAGTACCAGACACTACTGAGTTTGTTGTCTAGGTTCTTTTGATTTTAAGGAACAAAGTCAGAAAGAAGGGCTCTTTGGTAGTAATGCCGTGGAGTGGTGAAGGAGGCAGACTCTTCCACGGTGCTTCAGCCAGATTTCTCCAGAGAAATAGAACTAATAAAGGCAGGAGTTGATGCTGCAGTCTTAAGGCAGCATTTCTTCTCTGGGTAACGTCAGCTTTTTCTTTTAGCTGATTGAATGAGCTGATTGAATGAGGTCCAACCACATTACTGAGGGGGAGATTCCCTTAACTTAAATTCAACTGATCGTTAATGTTAACCGCATCTACAAAATACCATCACAGCAAAACCTAGATTAGAATTTGGTTAAATAACTGGGCAGTATACTAGCCAAACTGACATAAAACCAACCAACACACATGCACATCCGGGAACAGGAGTCATCATGGACCCACGGGGGCAGGAGGAAGGTTGTCCACACCGACTAGTACCCAGGCATTAACGTGACTCAGCCACCTCCTCACGTCTCCTCTCTTCCCAAGTAGCGAGTTCTTTTTGAACATTCAGTTCACATTTCTAAGAGAGAAAATCCATTTATTGAGGCCATTGTTTCATACTAGACAACATTAAGGCCATTGTGGAGACTGGTTGTCCTAGAGTCAGGCAACCTCCCCACGGCTCAGTCAGTGGTTACTCCCATGCAAGAACCAACCAAGGGCTCCGTCTCAGAGCAGGTGGCTGGAGGCCCAGGAATTTGAGCTCGAGGAGAACACGGAACACAGCAGACGCCTGACTACACACCTGCAACACATCCTTCTGTCTTCACGGCTCCCACCCAGTGTTCCAAATCATAACACACACAGCTGCACACAACTCACCTGCTCCCAGCAAGGAGACAATCAAATGTGCACGTCCTGCAGGTATCGTGTGCCACGGCCATGTCACACCGCACCTGACAAAGCTGTTTTTCAGCATCAAGCCCACGATCTCTTGAGGATACTCACTCTTCTTGTGTTCCCTCTGCTACCATTTCTAGGGGTTATTCCTCATTATTTTGCAAACTCAGGGCAAATGGTGAATGTAACCGCCACCAACACACCTGATAAACATGACAGAAGGAATACAGAACATTCTTAAGCTGGCAGTAGCTAAAATAATAACATCTGTCTTGTTTTATAAAAATGGTGGTGGCAGAATAGGGTATAATTCCTCAATTTTCAGACACTTTAGCAAGGAGGGGAAAATAAACCTGAAAAAGAGGTAGGGTATGCCCTTAATTCTACAATTGATCCTGAGGCTGTAGTTAATGGACATCCGTTGTTCCCTTCATTCATCTTCCAGGTTCTCTTTGTTTTTTGCTCAGTTGAGTGATTCTACCTTTTGCTATCAGGAAATCTCTTAGCTGCAAATAATAGAAAATCCAGATAACAGTGGCTTAAATACAGGGATTTGTTTTTCTCATATAACAAGAAATTGAAAGCAATTTCTGGGTTAGGTTTAGCTATAATGTCAGGTCTCTGGGTCACATCTCCACTCCACTCCTGCCCTTTGCCTCACGATCACAAGATACCATCATGGGCACCTTGGCCATGTTCACAGCAGGAAGACTAGCGAGAGAATGGCACCGGCTAGCGGCTTTTCATCCGCAAAGCCACAGCTTTCCGCTGGGCTTCCAGCAGGCTTCTCCTCCCATCTTCTTGGCCAGAACTGCATCAGGTGACAACTCCTGCTACACTGGAAGCTGCGAATCACGTATCTAGCAAAAGGAGAGAGGAACGTTATCACTGAGCTAAACCAAATGCAATTCTTTAGCTGGGTCATGACAGATTACCTTCCTTCAATCAAGATGAACAAGAAAGAGGTGGGGGACGGGTCGCTGATGCACCTGCTTACCTGGTGTAGTCTGTTTTCTGCTGGCCTTGACAGCCCCCTGCCCTCTGTTTGACAGCAGTGCCTCCCCTGGATAATCGGCATAGGGCTCCTTTGCCAAGACCCTGTAGGCCCAGCATTTATCACAGTCCTACTCCTAGTTCTAGTTCTGTAGGATTTTACCCTGTGCCTCCATGGAACTATCTCTCCACTGGGTAGGGAAACTTCCAGACCAGCAGAGTCCAGCCACAGCGGTGAGACTGCATCATCGGGTGTAGGCGTGAGCAGCCTCCGGTCTCCACCTGCAGATTCCTGGGAGAAGACGGCATTGTATAGAGAACTGAGAATTATTAATGAACTCACAGTTGCTTTTTCTCATTATCTATTTGCTCAACCAGTCATTACCAAGCAAGAGTTACATGAGTGTCTGTGAAATGGTTTTGACTTCCAAAAGGGTTCCTGACAACTGAACCAATATGGAGGCTCACTGATCCAGTGGGAAGACGCCCAGGAGTTAGAGGCTTTCTGTGTTAAGCCTGGCCCTGTGGCTGGCTAACCAGCTGGACAACTTTGGAGAAACCACCTCTCCTCCCAGGACCTCAGTTGTAAGATCAGTTGATTGCACTAGAAAAACCGCTAAGGTCCCTTCCAACTTGCAACGTTTTCTACTAACTTATTAGGACCTTAGGATTTTAAACTCTGGATCCTATCACTTTCAGGGTTAAACTTTCCTGCTCTTCTTAGTTGGCTGTCATTTCAGGCACTAGGGGTGGACATCTTCTCATGTCCCCTTGAGGGGATGGGCTCTCTCTCTCTGGACTAACTATTCAGAATGTTGCAGCAGCCTCCCCGTGGTCATCAGGCATCCAGTATATTCACAACTTCTATTTTCAAAAATTAGAAAAAGAAAAAAAAAAAGGAGTTCAGTTCAAAAAATCTTAAATCCCCCACCAAAGAAAAATAAAGCCACTTGTCACTCTCTGGATACTACTGAGGACTTTGACCCTCTAGGCTAATTGGCAACGCATCAAAAGAATCACAAGGTTCTAACGGAATTCATTGATGCCAAAGTTCATTTATTCACACATGGTGCAGAAGTGATGGCATACCATGGTGAAATAAATCTTCATTTAAAAAATAAATGTCAAGGCTGTTTGAAGATTTTTTTAAAAAGTTAATTCTTTGGGTTTTTAGGCCTCTCCTTTTTCCTCACGGATGGTTACACAGTGTGCTACAAAAGGCCCAGAGCTGGGAATCCATCATCAAAACCGCCTGGTTGCAGTAACTGTGTGGTCCTAACCAAGTCCTTTTACACTCTTTTGCTTTAAAACAGAAAGAATAATAATGAACACTCAGGGCTTTGGTGAGAATAAAATCACACCAGAAGAAATACGGTAGTAAATGCCAAAGTTTTTGTGAACTATAAAATAATGTAATTAAAATTAAAAACGCCTTATGAGCTAATACGGAAATGGTGAAAAAAGAATAGTTTGCAAACTATATGATTTGTGATTAACAATTTTGTTTGAGGTTCAAAAGATTCTCTACATCTGAGTTTTTAAAGATACATTTGCCAAAGTTCAAAGCAGCTGAACTCACATAGATACACACATGCGCATGCTTCTTTAGTAGGATTTTAGATGTTTGTTTTCATTGATCCAGAAAAAGAGGGAAAATAAATTCTTTTCAATACCATCATTGTAGTTACTGTTTTACAGGGGTATACGTAAGTCAAAACTTATCAAATTGTACACTTAAAATACAGGTAGTTTTTTTTTTTATGTTTTTAACTTTTTTTATTGATTTATAATCATTTTACAATAGCAGGTAGTTTATTATGTATGAATTATACCCTAATAAAACTGTAAAAAGTGTTACTCCTAAAAGGTCATTTAACACAGAGGATTATATCCTGGTTGACTCACTCCTCTGGCTTCCCTCTCCTGCATTTTCCTTCATTCCTGGAAATTTTCTGAGGGAACCCTAGCCTTGAGCTGCTTCCAGCTGGAGTTGGCCTGAGACCAAGACTTCACTACCACCTCTGCAGTAATGAGGGGGGAAATGAAGACCGGGAGTCTGGAAGAACCTCTGTTCCTGGTGGGAGCTCAGCTGTGAACTAGCAGGTGGGAATAGAACCAACCAGCTCCTGCCCACTTCTGGAAATCCTGACCCAAATGCTTAGCTTGTCTTTCTCCAGGGATTCAGCAACACAGGGCAGGCTGTCAGCACATTCCCCAGGGAAATAGACAGGGGTGGGAGGCAGGGGATGCGGAGCATTAACGGGGCCTGAGTTCAGAGTCTGATGCAAAAGCAAGAAAAGTCTGGTCGCCTTGAAACAACCCCTGCCTCCCAGCATCCTTCCCTTGTCCTGATGCTTGGCTGCAGGGCACATGCTGGGGAGGCCAAACACAGGAACAGATGTAACTGAAAGCCATTTTCATCTGGCACAGAGATCTCTAAACCGATAGACTATTTCAGGCGTAATACAGGAAGCGATGAGATAGGACATTTGCCAAAATGACAGGAAGTTTATGCAGGATGCTAAAGAGAAGGCTACTCTGCCCACACTGAGTCCCCCCACCCCACCACCAGCAGCGGTTAATGATTTATTCCCATGCTGTAAGGATTTGACTTTTATACGAAGTGAATTCTTCTAGGAGCATAATGCTCAGATTTATTTTTATTCTCAGGTAGGTTTGAAAAGTATCAGAAGTCCTCCCAGTGGTTCTCAGGATTATCTACCGACTGAATCACCTGATTCGATTTTAAATACTGATACCTGGGTCTCACCTCCATGGATTCTCATTCAGTTGGTGTGCGCTGCAGTCTTGGTATAGGGATTATTTTTAAGTTCCCCTTGGTGATCCCAGGGTGCAGCCAGAATTGAGAACCACCTCCTTGGGGAGGGTACCCGCTCCTGGCTGGTAACTGGAGCCTCTAGGAGTCTGGTGAACATACAGATGTGAGGACCCCCTCCGACTTTATGCTCAGGATCTCTGGCAGTTCATCATGCAGCCCTGCATTCATCCTGGGGCGAAGTCCTCCAAGACAGTACCTGCATCTGCTGCTGGCCACTCCCACTTCACCCGGAGGCTGAGCAAGGCCGAAAGGGGTGCTTCTGGATGTGCATTCACGTTACCTGGGGATCTCGTTAAATGCAGAAGCTGATCTGTGTGGAAGGGGTCTGAGATTCTGCATTTCTAACTAGCTCCCACCTAACACCCAAGCTGCCAGTCTGTGGAGCACATTTTAAAGAGGAAAGGACCAAGAGTAGTGGTTTTCAACTGAAAATACTGATGCCTGGGAGATTCTGATTCAGCTGGTCTAGGGTACAGCCTGGGGTTGTTCTGGGAGTTCTCCAGGTGATTCTCAAGTGCAGCCAAGGTTGAGATCCACAAATTAGCAAAAACAAATAGCTATTTTAAAGGGATCTCAGCTTTAGGGTTTTGGCAAAGTAATGCTTTAAATTTTTGACTAGAACAAAGAATATATTTTTTTAAGTATATATTATTCCACTGTAGAGAATGGACCTTGAGGGAGAGTCTTTTGTTTGCTGAAGGGATGGTAAAAATGCAGAAACTAGTGGTCAAAAGGGAACTCTTTCTACATAAAGAAGAGCTTGGAGCTCTGAGATAAGATGATCCCAGCACTGAGTACCACCTGGAGAGAGAGAAAAGGCAGCTGCTGTGGGGATGGAACTTGGGTAAGCGGAAAAAATGTCTACAGAGAATTTTAAGGAAGTTTTGCTGTGTGTAGGGCTGTGTACCCTCTTTCCTCAGTGTCCTCAAGAAACCTTAAACAAAAAGCTGGTCTAAATAACATTTAGACTCTGATCTGTGATGGGTTTTGCTTGGGGTCTGCCTGAGTCACCGTGCTTAACAGGGTCTCACACCAAGCCCGTATGGAAGTGCTGTTACTATCTGTGTATCACAGATGAGGAGTGTGAGGCTTAGAGAAGATAAACAGTGTGCCCCGAGTCCTGCAGCTGCCGCCTGGAGCCAGAGCTGAGCCCGGGGTTGGCAATGAGTGAATCAACCACACGGCCCAGGTCTTGGGATGGATTTGGATTTGCATGAGAAGAGAAAAGGCCTCAAGTAGAGAAAATTTGCTGCTGGATGCAGGAATACTGTCTCTGCTGAAGGCGGGAAGTCTCCAGCTCAGCAAGACCTGTCACTCAGACCACACTCCACACCTGAAACCCAGGAAGGAGAAGGGCTGGAGGGAGAGGAGGATGGAAGTGAGAAGTGTAAAAGCTTTTTCTTCAAGGATCTCTGGGCAGCGTTGGGGTCACAAGGCAGCCTGCCTCAAGATCCAAATAATAATGCAACACAGAGGTGGGCCGGGGTCCCCCTACTTCGGCAGGAAACACAGAGCTTTAAGAGCTCTGTGGAACACCACATTCATTCACAAAGCATTTACTTAGCACCTACAGTGTGCCCAGCGTTGAGGATTCAGTGATGAGCGATCCCAGCGCTGAAATTAGGGTACTCCTCCCGAGACATGGCGCTCCCTGGGTTCCGGCCCACTGAGGCCAGGCATGCTTCACATCTTGATCTTCACTCATTCCACCAGAGAAAAATTATTTCTAACTTTCCTTGTGCTGCAAGCTTTCTGGAAGCCAAAGACAAAAAGAAAGTGTCCACAAGATTAAAACAACTGCCCAGTGGCTTGGAAGATGTCTCTCTCTTGCTGCTTTAGGATTGCACACAGAGTAATATCGCCCACAAATCACCAACGTCTTATTACAGGACTTCCAAGGGTTATTTCTTTCATGGCTCCTCAATATAAGTTTGTATATCAGGCCAAAAGTCATCCCCAAAACAGTTCCACAGAGGCCCACTCAGCAAGGACATGCCTGGGGGCAGCTTCTTCCAGGAAGATGTTAAGGTAATAATTCTTAAATGTGGGGGTGGGTGTGGTGTTGAGCTTCCCTTTGAGAATCTGAAGAAAGCTGTGTTATAGTTCCCTGGGAGGAAGTGGACATTTTACACAAATACAAAATGCTGCCTAGGATTCCTGTTCCCAGAGCCCTGAACCCCAGTCACAGATGTGTTATGACTTGTGGGACCCAAGTGGTGAACACCTAACCCAGAGGAATGGGTCACTCTTCATAAATGTGGCTTTCAGCTGGGCTTTGGAGAGCAAGGCAGCCGTAAGTTTGAGGGCTTTGGCATTCTTAAAAGATCCTCTGGGGATTCTGCTATGCAGACAGTTTGGGAGCCGCTTTCAGAGAGTAGAAGGTGGAGATGTTAATTGCCCCAGGTCTTTCCTACTCTCAGGCAGATATTCTCCTGAAACGCATCCTTGTGGTCATCCCAGATGTATAAACTCTGAACTAGCTTCATATCGGTTGGTACCCAGCTGCTGACTCAAGCCCCTGTCCTTCCCCAAGACCCCCCTCCTTGCTCGGGCTCGCCCACCCCTCTCCCCCAGAGTTGGAAGAGGGTACCCTGACTGGCCATGCCTGTGCTAGAAGTGTTGTTGGATATCTCAAAGATCATTCCTGGCAGTTTCAATGCTCGTTTCCCTTTTGCGATACCTTGGTATGTGTGGGCAAAATCAGAAAAACAATTTTGGGCAAACAGCTTTCTGGACACAAGTGGCAGAAAGCTGAAAACCCCAGCTCTACCTGTTCACATACTAACTGAAAAGGTCAACAGCAAATTGGGACTTCTGCTCAGCTTTTGCAAGAGACAGCTCAGGTCTTTGAAGTTTTGTTCCCAAATGTACCCAGTCTATAGTCGGGTTGACTCGAGTTGTCCAGAGAATAAGAAATATTAAGAAAGAAAAAGGAAGAAAAGAGACTCATGACATGATCTCCCACTTTCCAGCCAACTACATTTTCTTGAATGGTGACAAGCAGGCCAAACAAGCCTGAGATTTGAGCAAGAGCAGGGGACGACAGTTTCCCATCATTAACCAGAGTCAACCACATTCAATAAGACAATCAGGCAACACACAAAACAAGCTGGAAGTATGTGGCCTCTACATATCTGGTCAGAGACAGTAAACACAGAAAATAAAAACTACATTTTACTATTAGTTCAATCTCTTTCATAATTCACTGCAGAAGAATATAAGCAGTGAGAAGAGATCTTCATCTTACCCAGGGCACATCAGCCGCCTGTGTGTCCCCGGCTTTTATCACCTGTAGAAAGTGGGGCCCTCCTTCATTCACTCAACAAGCATCAGTTGAGCAGCCAGCGTTTGCCAGGAGCCCTGCTAGGAGCCAGGGTAGAATGTGAGCCTAAGACATGAAGTTGGCTCTCAGGAGCCCACAGCCCAGCAGACAGACATGCAAACAAATAATTATAGTGCACGCCGGGAAAATCTGTAACCAACACCAGGCAAGGGGCATGGGAGCTCAGAGGAAGAAGTAATTAGTTTGCTGCCAGGTTAGGAAAGACCTCACGGGGAGGCAGTATCTGAAATGATATTACAGATGGATGGTTACAGATGATTCCTACTGTTTCTTCCAACTCTGACCTTAGATTCTGTACAAGAGGATGGAGCACAGTGAAGACACACTCTGGGAGCAGTCCTGGATTAAGCATGAATATTTCTTAAAGGCTCAGATCAACATTTGGAGACTCCTTATGCATCACTGAGGCCCAAAGGAGTGGCCTGTTAATATCCGCTGGGTCTTAAAAAGTGTCAGGCTATGTAAGACATTGCTTGGAAATTATGTCATGACATTAATGAATTGATCTTCAGGGAGAAAATGGTGGATCCCTTTTCTATGAACATGCATTTCCCAGAAGCCACTGATTCCCTGGAATTTCTCTTGGTGGTTCCCAGATGCACTAATGAGCTCTTTCAAATGGCACCATTTTTGATCATGTTTATCATGTTTTCCTTGGTGTTCCAGTAAGGAAAACTGGGTCTACGCTGAAGATTCACACTGAGGATTTGGTTGGGTGCCATTTTTTTACCTCCTGCTCCTCCTTTTTATGGCTGGTTTAGAGTGGTGACTTTTAATTAAATTTAAAGGGAAATCCTTGATATTCCTAAACAGAGGATTTTGGGGAAAAAATCTGACAACCCTTTGGTTTGGGGTCATTAAACCCTCTTCCCTAAAGAAAAGCCCTCTTTCAAGGTCCACTGTCTGGAAGCTGAAGGGAGGGCAGGGGAGGGGAAGGGCGGGGAGAATGTTATTGCCAAAGTAAACCTAACAGTAGACTTTGGTAGACGGGAAAAGAAATGGATTCTTCAAATCTGCCTCCTCTCATTCACAACCATCACAAGCAGGGAAGGGCTTCTCCCACAAATTGCGTTGGCGTGTTTATCTATTTACTAAGCCTCTATACAACCAGGAACAGGAGACAAAGATAAAGGAAAAGTCTCTCAAAGGAACTTGCACTCTATTTATGAACATGAACACTGATTTTATTTTTAAAAAATCTTAAAGCATAGGGCAGTGCTGAGTATGGAAGTAGCCTGCTTCGGCCACTAGAATGGAATCTGGCACTACACGTGAAGGACCACAAGTAAACCCAGTGCCTGAGCATGAACTCAGGGGGTCTCCCAGGGCTGGGGCAGGAGGGTCTGCTGAAGAACCAGGTGTTTGGGACATTCTCTGCGACCAGCTCCTTGCGACCACCCTTCACCCAGGCTGTGGGAATCCATGGCTTTGAGGCGTTATCTTCTGTGACAGGGTACAAAGGCGTCTGCTACATTAACGCTGGGGACAGTGCATCCAAGAGAAGACAAATGGCTCACTGAAAGCTTCGTGGGGAAAAGCATTCCACAGGAATCAGGACCCTGGGCTCTTGTCTCAGCTTTTGTCACTTTACCACCAAGAGCAGACAACCTGCTCAGCCTCTTGGCCTCAGTATCCTCACCTGTAACATTGGAAAATGGGTGGTATCACCTCTGAGTTCCTCCTCCAGCCTCCCCAGGAACTGCATTCACTCCAGGGGCCTCCCTGGCGCTCACCAAGGCTCTCAGAATCCTGGGGTGACTAATGTGGCTTTGCAGGAACTCAGCCCCACAGAAGGCAAGGAACACCATGGCTAGAGGGAGTCCCTCCGGTCCCTGTTGGAAACTAGTAAGTTGCATGTCTGGTTTACAACCTTCATTCACCTTCTCGAACATGGCCAGTTCAGGGTCATTGACAAGCAGGGAATATGACTGGAGTAATGCCATTCCCAGGTCCCCCTGCAGCCTCCTCCTGACAACTCCTTATTTAGTTCACTTTCTTCTGTTACCTACTGTAAACTTGCTAAGCATGTGTTGAGACCCTCCTGGCCAGGACCTTACAGTCTGGTTGGGGACAAAGACATTGTTATGAGTTGAATTGTGTCCCCCCTCTAAATTCGTAAGTTGAAGTCTAACCTCCAATATTCAGAATGGGACCTATTTTGGAAACAGGGTTGTAGCCGAAGCAATTAGCTAAGAGGGGTTCCTTAAAGCGGGCCTTAATCAGCATGACAGGTGTCCTTATAAAAAGGAGTAATTTGGACACAAACACAAACACAGAGAGAACGCCGTGGAGAGACGCAGGGAGAAGGTGGCCGTCTATCAGCCAAGGAGAGGGGCCCGGAACAAATTCTTCCTCACAGCCCTTCGAGGGCTCCCATCCTTGATCTGGGCTTCTAGCCTCGAAGACTGCGAGGTGATATCTTTCTGTGGTATTCTGTTAGGGCAGGCCTAGGAAACAAATTAAAGACGTGCCCTTGAAACTGTCAAGCACAAGGCAGGACCAAGGCCTAACTGAGCTGTGGCTGGGGAAGGAACACTGGCCCGGTCTAGATCCAGACAGGCTATTACTTACACAGATGTGTAAGGACAAGCAGCCGAAGGTGCTGGCTCCCTGTGGCCCGTGACACCAGAACAAAGGGGGCCGGAGGCCTGCAACCCGAGTGCCGGGGTCCCTGCTGCTGGAGCCTCATTCCCCCTAAAACATGGGAGGAGTGTCAGCCTCCTTGGAAAGAGGGCAAGAGGGAAGCAGATCACAAGGCATACTGCCAAGACTCACACCCACCGTGGGTCCAGTCCTGCCCGTGTGGCTTCTGTAGCCATGTGCAGGGTCAGCAGGGCGCCCCCCAGAGCTGTTCTCCTACAGTGGCACTTAGCATCAGACAGTGAGGTGTCCGGCAAGCCCCCAGCTGCACAGAAGCTCAGCAGAGGAAGGTCAGTGGGACCAGGGGGCCAAGGGCTTGACGGATGGAGCATCACAAGGGTGCACACAGACCAAATGTGGGCGGACAAAGAATGAGAGCCCTGCTTTTCTAAAATAAGTCTTTTTTATTCTTGGAATAGGGCAGGTGCAACAAGCGAAATTTAGAAAATTAAAATAAATATAAAACTCACAGACATAATGCTGAGCAAAAGAAGCCAGACACAGAAGAGTGTGTACTTTACGAGTCTATGTCTAGGAGGTTCTAGAGCAGGCAAAACAGATCAAGGAGGGAAAAAAAAGAAAAATAGAGGTTGCCTCTTGCAGGAAGGATAGTGACTAGAAAAGGGGCACAAGGGAATTTTCTAGAGAGATGGAGACGTTCTATGTGTGACAGGAGTGCGAGATGAGTACGTATACTCATTGTCAAAACTGTATGGTGAAGATTTGTGCATTTTTGTGTATGTAAAATTTACCTTAAAAATGGATACAGACAATAACCATCACCCAAAATCACACCACTCTTTTCATTACCTTAGGGCCTTTTTTTTTCCCTGCAAAGTTTATATAGTTGCGATCATACTGAATACACAATTTTGATTTTTTTTTAAGTTTATGTTAAAAAAAAACCTTCCCATATCGTTAAAACAGCTTAGTCAATATCATTTTAAAGTAACTGCCGGGGACTGTATTGTTTGGATGTACTACAATCCGTTCATTTCCACAGCGTTGGGCACGCAGTTTACCGTCAATAATAAATGACACTGTGATTAACATCTGTGCCCATACATCTGTGTCTGCATTTCTGATTATTTCTCTGGAAGATTTCTGGAAGAGGAACTACTGCGTAAAGAGTACGAATATTTTTTTCAAAGCCCATTGCCAAACTGCTTTCCTGAACAGTGTGGGAGCAGGGCTATCCTCCCCACACCCTCGCCAGCCTTGAGTAGTGTCACGGTGTTAATCTTGCTTGATGCAGCAGGGGGCAAACAGCATTTTATTGTTGTGAGTGCATTTCTGTGATTACCAGTAAAGCTGAACATTTCCCCATAGATTTATAAGTCATTTTTATTTCCTTATCTGTGAACTGACTGTTCATGTCCCCTGCCCACTTTCCTATATTGATGTTTTTGTGGGTTTTTAAAATCAAAGAAGAAACTCTATTAAAGATTGAGGCTATTAACTTCTCTACCACATTTGTGACACATCCTTATTTCTAGCTGGCTTTTATTTTAGAGTTTTCTTTAAACTTCCGTCTAGTCAGAACTGTTCCCTTTGCCTTCTACGTCAATGCTCTCTGTAATCTGGGGTGGCGTATTCTAGGTGGGGTCACCATCTGAGCTATGGCCAAGAATCTGCAAAAAGGTGATAAGGCTGGAAAAGAAGGGCTGGAGATATGTAGATATAGATACAGCAATCTGAAGAAAATTGACATCCTAACAGTATATAGGGCTGTATAGTGAGATAGAGATACACACACACACACACACACACACACATATACACATACATTTTCTTCAAATTACTCTATAGATTCAAAGCTCAAAGCTTCACAATCAAAGTACCAGATGGCTATTTTAAAGAAATTAACACGTTGGTTCTAAAGTCCCTAGAATAACCAAAACAAATCTGAAGAACAAAACAGAATGGCTAACACTACCCGATTTCAAAAACTATTACAAAGTTCTAGCAATCAAAACAGTGTGATATTGGCATAAAAACAGACAACATAGAACTGGAACAGAACAGAGCTCAGAGATGAACCCACACATACACGGACAAGTGATTTTGTCAAAGGATTAAAGGCAAGGCAGTGGAGAAATGACAGCCTTTTCAACAAAGTACGCTGGGAAAATTGGTTAACTAGCTATAAATAGATACATTTGTATACCATATACAAAAATTAAATCAATATGGCTCATAGAGCTAAATGTAAACTCTAAAACAATAAAATATGTAGAAGAAAATATAGGATAAACTCTTTGTCATCTGGGGTTAGGGGCAATGATTTCTTAAGTATAATGCCAAGAGCACTGCACCTAAAAAGAATAAGTTGATCAACATTAAAAAACTTCTGCTCTTTGAAAGACAGTGGTAAGAGAATGAAAAGAGAAGCCAAAAACTAGGAGGAAAACTTTGCAAAGCATATATCTAATAAAGTATCCAGGATCCAGTATATGTATCCAGAATACATAAAGAACTCACAAAATTCAACAATAAGGAAACAAACAACCCAATTTTTCAAATGGATGAAAGAATTAAATAGATATTTCATCAAAGAAGGTATACAGATGGCAAATAAGCTCAAGAAAAGATGTCCAATATCATTAGTCACCAGGGAAATGCAAATTGAAACCACCATCGGATACCACTACACGCTAACTGGAACAGTTCAAATTAAAAAGACGGGCCATACCAAGTTTGGCAAGAACGTGGAGGAACTAGAGCTCTCACACACCTGATGGGAATGCAGAACGGTACAACCACTTTGGCGAAGAGTTTGGCAGTTTCTGAAAAAGGTTAAGATACACCCAGCATATAATCCAGCTGTTCTACTCCAGGTTATTTACCTAAGAGAAAAGGAAATACATGCCCTTACAATGGCTTATACATGAATGTTCATAGGAGCTTTACTTGCAGCAGCCAAAAAAGAGGAACTCAGATGTTCATCGTAAACAAATGTGGTACATCAATAGAATGAAATACTGCCCAGCAACAGAAATGAGCGAGCTACTGATACATGCAACAACACGGACGAATCTCATAACAAATATTCTCAGTGAAATGAGCCAGACAAAAAAGTAGACATATATACATACTGTATATTCCATTTATATACATACAACTCTAGAAATGCAAACTAACCTGCAGTGACAGAAACTGGATCAGCAGTTGCTTGCGGGTGGAGGTCTGAGAGGGGCAGATGGGAAAGATCACAAAGGAAACTTTGGGAGGGATAAACGTGTTCATTTTCCTCATTGTGGCGATGGTTTCCAGGTATGTACATATGTCAGATTTTTACACTTTAAGTATATGCAGTTTATTGTATGGCAATTACACCTCAATAACGCTTTTTTTTTCTTTTTTAAATTTTAAAGTATTGAAAGATTTAAAAAAAAACAGACAAAGAAAGAAAGGGAAAACACTGCCTCAGTCCCAGGCCCTCCCGGTGTGCAGAGGCTCAGTTTTTAAGAACTGTGGACAACTCAGGTTGAATTAAGTTGTGTTAAGATTAGCTCTTGACTTTCTGTAGAGTTCCTTCTTAAAATCTTCCAAAACAGATGGCTTTATTCCCCAGCTACCAGAACAAAGCACCATTGGGCTCAGACAGGAAGAAGGTCAGTGTCCTCTACCTCCTATGACTAAGAGTTGTGGGTGTATTTCCAGGAATCTGTGTCGGGGAATTTCAGGACATTTGCGGCAGATATTTCCTTGTTAATCTTATTCCTCCTTATTCCTTGTTCATTCAGTGCCTGTTAGTTGAGCATCTAGTATGTGTTGGCTTATCATTGGCCAAATGAGGACACAGGCATGAACAAGACAGGCACAATCAGGGTCACATTATACACTTTGTGGGCCCTCAGCACGTAGTCTTTTTGAGTTCTTTCCTCCAGAAATAAACAATTAATTTATATTTGATGACTGTGTTATTGTAAAGACAAATACAATGTAGATTGGATTTATTATTATATATCCATTATTCTTGTATTCATTTTTCTTCAACTAATTTGAAGAGAAATTATTTAAATTAAAGTATTTTTCTTTCTGGATCCCTAAAAGTATCATGGCCTGTGGGCCTACTGTGCCGGTCCTCATGGAGTCTGCTGCTAGGAGTGGTGAACTGCGAGCAGATGCTCACACTGCTAACTAACTAGTTAGGTGTTCTAGGCAAAGGACAAAGCAAACAGTAGAGGGGAGGAGCACAGCGTCTAAGAGCAACTAAAGAAAAGTCAGTGGTGACAGCCTAATAATCAATAGGGAGCTTCATGAGACCAGAGATGTAACCTGAAGCTGAGTTATGCAGGACTTTGGCCTTTTATGTTAGGAGTAGAAAGAAGTCATTGAAGTGCATCAAAAGATACAGATAGCAGAGTGGACAGGCAGCCCACAGAATGGGAGAAAACATTTGCAAATTTTATATCTGATAAGAAGTTAGTATCTGGATATATTTTTTAAAAAACTCCCATAACTCAACAAAGAAAATCCCAACTTGAAAGTGGGCAAAGAATTTGAATAGACATTCCTCCACAGAAGATGTACAAATGGCCAGTAAGCATATGAAAAGATGCTCGAAATCACTGAGTATTAGAGAAATGCAAATCAAAACCACAATATGATACCACTTCTCACCCATTAGGATGGCTACTATCGAAAAATAACACGTATTGGTAAGGATGTAGAGAAATTGGATCATCTGTGCACTGTTGGTGGGAATGTAAAATGGTGTAGTTGCTATGTTAAAACAGGATGACAGTTCCTCAAAAATTAAAAATAGAACTACCATATGATCCCAGCAATTCCAATTCTAGGTATATAGTCAAGAGAATTAAAAGCAGCATCTCAAGGAGACATCTGTACACCCATGTTCATAGTAGAATTATTCACAGTATCCAAAAGGTGGAGGCAATCCAAGTGCCCATCAGATGGATGGTTAAACAAAATGTGGCGTATAGATACAATGCAATATTTTTCAGCCTTAAAAAGGAAAAAAATTTTGACACATGCTATAACATGGATGAAGCTTGAAGGCATTATGCTAAGTGAAATGAACCATTCACAAAAAGACAAATATTGTTTAATTCCACTTATATGAGGTACATAGAATAGTCAAACTCACAAAGACAGAGAGTAGAATGGTGGTTGCCAGGGGCTAAGGGGAATGTGGAGTTATTTAATGATAAAGAGTTTCATAAAGATGAATAGTTCTGGAGACTGTACAACAATGTGAATAGACTTAACACTACTAAATCATCCACTTAAGAAATGGCTAAGATGGCAAATTTTGTGTAATGTGTTACAAATGGTTTAATTAATTTTTTTTAAAAAGATGGCTCTGAATTTTGTGGAAAGAATGAACAGGAAGTATGCAAGAGTGAAGCCAGTGACATCCCCTGGAAGATGCTGCAGAAGTGCCGGCAGAAGATGAGGATGCCTTGACCAGACTCGACTAGAGAAGGAGAGGAGACAGAGAGGAATGGGTGGATTGGAGCAAAATTTAGGACTTTGAATCCACAGAACTTGATAAGTGATGAAATGTGGAAAAGAAAACTATACTATATTGGTAACTGACCAATTCTGACATGAATAACTGAGTGGCTGGTGACATGGACTGAGCCAGGGGGCATCAGAGAAGGAGTCCTCTGGGGAAGAGCATGACGTTCCATTTTGAGATGCCCGAGATCCAAGTGTGAAAGCTGGACTGGCAGTTGACAATATAGATCTAGAGCTAGTAAGAGTCTTTCTAGCTGGAAATGCTGCTCCACGTCCTCCTCCTCCTTGTCCTCCATGCTTGAGTAACAGCTCTAGTAGGTGTGAGTGAGAAGCTCTAGGAGCTAACTGTTCAGATAAAAGGAAAGAACCTAGAACTGAATCAGCCCTCATTCCTGGCATATTGACATCAAGAATAGGAAAGTCAGCATTACTGTCCCATTTTATAAATGAGGAAAAGGAGGCTCTGAGAGATTAAGCATCTTTCCCCAAAGCACACAAGTCAGTAAGGGGAAGGGCCAGAATTTGGACCTGAAATCCACCGTCAGCCACTATCCTCCTCCCACCAAAACAAAAACATAAAACAAACGAGAAAACAAGACAGGAGAGGGCTCAGGGAACTGCAGCCTGAGCTGACCCTGGATGCCTCTCCTGGCCCCTCACTGTCAGCTGCCTCCTAGGACAAGTCCCCCTTGCCAACTGAGACTCAGCTTCCTCGCTTGCAAATGGAGAAAGCGCAACCTCCCTTTCTTAGCACACAAGGTTGTGGCGAGGGCCAGGTGAATCGCCGATACACACGACTGTCAACTGAGAAACATTGTTTGATGGGGTTACGTTCTCATCCGTGTGCTGGTCTCTGAATGAGGGAAGATCCCCTGCACAGCTGGCCTGAGATCATCTTAAAGGCAGAGGTCGTTATCCTCCCCTGAATCTAAACCAGCCACCCCATTAATCAGCTCCACCTCAGACCCACCTCCTTGTGTTTACCTCTCTCTGGGAACCATCAGCCTGGTTTGCAGTCTCTGCCAGACCTGTTCTTCCCTGAGCTGGGGCCACCCGATCCCCACCTGCAGGCCCAGCCCCCTCTCTACGCTGGGCATTTGATCAGGGCCAGCCTCACAGGAAACTGAAATCTTCTCCTGTTTCATTCTCAAATGTACTTATTTCCCAAGATTTCACCCGGAGGTAAATTCTCTTTTCTGGATATTCGGTCCTTTGACAATCTGACCTAATAACCTGGATCAACTAGCACCCCCAAGAGGAAGAGGCCCACGGATATAAAGATTATTTTTAAATTAGATGACCAAGGTCCAAGCTTAATTAATGGGGGAGGGAAAAGGAGGGTGGGAGTCAAGAGGGAAGCTGAGTCCCAAGAAGGCTGGCCTCTCCCCAAGGCTTTGGAAGGGAAGGCCCAGGCCCCAGTGGTCTCTGAATCCTCCCAGGCCTGGTGTCCTACCAGGCACAGATGGGTGCAGTTTTTGCTGGATGAATGAATGAATGAATGAATGAACGCACACGTTGGTTCTTCCCTCTCTGTGCCTTCATGCGTTTTCTGAGGCTGTCAGTCCTCCCTCCTGACCTGATATGTGACGTATGCAAGGGCTGGAGAGAAAGTGCCTAGTCAGCCAAGTCCAGAGAGGACACATTAGTTCCTGTGAGGGCTGCCCAGGAGTAGAACTCACTTGTCCCTTCAGGAGACCGAGAGGGGACAGAATGGGCACCCAGACTTTGAAACAGACCCCCAGCTCCTGCTGTCTCCCTAAGAGAGCCTGGGCCCCACCAGTGTGCTTTCTACTCAGACACCCTCTTGCCTGGGCTTATTGGCAGGCCCTGTATTAAACAAGCCCTGACCTGATTTATCTTTAAATCTACCCAAGGACCTTCTGAGGCAGGCACTACTATTTTCTGCACTTGACAAGAGGAGGAAATAAAGGCAGGAGGTTAAGTAACTTGAACAGCATCCCACAGCTCATAAAAGTAACAGAACTGGAATTTTTTTCCTTTTTCTGAAATGGTGCTGTTTCATCTTTAAAATATCAGCAATTTTCCCACATGCTCAGCTTGGATGAAACGTGTTATTTTCGAATCTAGTAATGAACTACAGACGGTAGGAGTGGAAGAGCCCCCGAGGTGAATTAGTCCAGGCCAGAGCTGGGGAGAAAGCGGAAGGAAGGCTGAGCATACAGGCTGCAAATGCAAACCCTCCTCTCCCTCTTCCCTCTGCTCCTAAAATAAAGCAGAACAAAAGACTAGAAGGTCACTGGATTTAAAGAATTCAGCATCTCCCGCCTAACTCCCTGTGATTTTATTATTCGAGATAGCAAGAAGGGCCTATTTCCTAGAGCAAGAAGCTAGGATCCCTCTGCTGGTGGATGCAATCTTGAAAGTAGGTAGGGGCAGGGAGCACCCTGGGCCCTCCCTCCAGCTGTGGGCTTCTCCCTCCAGCCCTTCTCTCCAAATGCTGTGAGGCTGCAGATCCTATAGACTTCCCAGGATTGGCTCCCTGGGAAGACAGCCCTGTCCTTCAACAAACCCTTGCCTCCCATCTGCATCCCTAATTGGCAACTTCTGGTGACTTCATTTTTCATATTTGGCTAAAAATGGGTCTCTGATGATTTATTCTACCCTGGGTGTTGACAAGCTCAAGAAGTTGTGTAGGGCCGCTGCCAGGCACTCGTGGTAATGAAGTGTGACTCACCACTCCGAGGTCAATGCGGGGGGAGGCGGGAGAACCAGCTGACGGTACCTGCACTCCATCACCAGGCCTTCCGCCCTCTTCTGTGAGGGCACTACGCTCCTGAAAGGGCCACCCCAGAGCCCTGGGGCAGAGACAGGACAAGCAGCTCCCAGGCCAATCACACCTCATTTCCCACCCCTAGTGCCAAATGCTAAACTGCCTTGCAGAGAGAGCTCTAAAAGGGAGTTATAATCCAGCCCTCATTGAATCCACCCAATCACCTGTTCACAAACATGAGCACTAGAAGAAAAAAAATGCTTGAGAAAGCCTTAGAGGTCATTTAACTCAATCCTATTGCTTTATGGAAAAGAATTTGAGGCCCAGAGAAGCTGAGCAACTTGACTAAGGTCACAAAGCAAGAGGTGGAGTTGGGACTAGAACCTCAGTCTTCTGTCTCCCAGCCCTGTGCTCTGTCTACTGCCCACAGTATTATGAGAACTGAACTAAAGCTCGTGAATGAGTGGAGGCTGACTCCCTCCCCTCTGGACAGGAGCAAGAAGCACTCACCTTTAAGGGGAGAGACTGCTGGAATTCTGGCTGTGCCCTGTGTTCCTCTCTCACAGAGGGCTCTGTTTGGCAGACAGCCTTTTCCTAGCTTGTGGGGGTCCCTGGAACCTTGGGGCTCTCCCAGGAACGAGGTCCTCCTCAGAGGAAGGAGGAACCTGAGAGTGATCGCAGAGCAAGTTACCCTTATACAGAGCTGAGTGCTTTCATGTGGCTGCTAAATGACCCCATTTCTTGTTTTCTCTCTATTGACCTTCTGGGTAAATAGTCTGTTTGCTCATGGAGTCAGTAAGTGAAAAGGGCCACAGAGTTCCTCCAGTCTGAAGCTACTGCAGGCAGTCCAGGAACCCCGTCCGCCACACCCCAGAGGGACACTACCCTCCGCCGGAATGCTTCTCAGGATGAGCAATCCTCCTCCATCCCTCACGGCCCCTCGGCTGCTGCACGGGTCCACGCAGGAGAGATGACCTTCCAGACCTTTCTGACATCAGCCACTCTGCAATGCCACTTTTGCCTCTTACGCTGATGTAGAGCGAGAGCTTTCCCTGCTCTAGACTACAGCTGTGCCTGGTTCGTGGCTTAAAGGGACAAGCCACACCAGACATAACTATTCTTGATCCTCCAAAGACTGAGCGTCTGTTTGGTGGGCTGGGCAGAACTCTTATTCAATTTTCTTTTCCCACCCAATTTCCATGGGTTTAAGGGAAAAAAAAAAAAAAAAGCTTGCTCACCTCCCCTAGAGAAACTGAGTACTGGATCTGCCTGCTTGCTTCTTGTTAGCAATTCTGGTGAAAGGTCTTACTGGGGAGGAGGTGGAAGCCATCCAAGGTGAGATGCTAGGACACCTGTGCTCTGCAATTAGCCTCTTCCTCCTCCCCTCACCATTAAAGCAAACCCAGATATTCATGAAAAGTATTATTGTTCTCAGTTCCTCATTTGCTTTCTCATTCCCTTTGGAAACCACATGTGAATTTCATCCAGTCAAAAAGAACAATTACTTACTATATGCCAGGCAGTATTCCAGGGGTATGACAGTCAAGGAGACAAAGTTCCTGACCCCACGAAGCTCATGTTCTGGAAGAGATGACAATAATAAACTAACAAACAAAATAATACAATGTCAGGAACTGGCATGCACTGAGAAGGGAAACAGCAAGGTAAGGGACAAGTGGGGATGGAGTGGCTATTTTGGGTAAGGGGGAGAAAGGAAGGCCCGGGAGGTGACATTAGAGCAGAGACGGGAATGGAGGAATGGATCCCTCCTTGGGAATGTCTGGGGGACGCATTCTAAGATGAAAACCTGCAAGAAATTCCTGATCTGTGTGCAACCTGGATCAGTTAGAATGATTCAACTGACTTTTCATAGATGGGAGTCATTTTCAAGCCAAGTATTGCCAATAGCTAAAGAAATCGACATGACATTAACTGCACTTAGAAGTCTTTAGCTTTGATAACCTGATTTCCAGTAGGTGGGACTCTCAGTATATGAATGAAGTGATCAAAAAATCTTATCTTTGTGAAAAGCTTCCTTACACGATACCCTTTTTAATAATCACAACTACCCTGCAAGGCAGATATTATAATTCATAGCAATGTTACCAAAGTAAAGTGCCTTGAGCATGCAGAGCCAACACCGATAGGATCTGGTCTTCTGACTCTGGTCCTGACCCAGGACATCAGTTTGCAGAAGTGCCCAGTCTCTAATGGAGGTTTTCAGGACTTCACACCTGTATAGAGAAGAGTACAAGAACACCTGAGCTTGTGGATTTAATTCTAAATCAGCACAATATCTGATGTTGGAGATCAACATCTCTGTGGTGGTGTGGCAGTGCACCACTCAGCTGCCTTTCAGGGGCACTTGCTGAGGGGAGCAGAGTTGCCTGACAGCCCCAGGTAGTGCCCTGTGGACCCACCTTCCTGTTGGTGTCCCCCAGGCTGCTCCCAGACAGTGGCTGAGCACAGCAGTGGGGGTACAGTGCTCCTCTACTTGACATAAGCTGCAGCCTTTGTGCTCTGGGACTCCTGTTGTCCTGACCGAAAGGCACTGATGTCAGAGGCTTTTTCTACCCAATTCGTCCTTCCCTCTCTCCTTTTACAGGTGTCAGGCCTGCATTATGGTCTGAAGGTTCTCCCTGCCATCCCCTGCCACCTCCCCCTTTCTCCTTCACACACACTTCTCCTAATAAATCTCTTGCATGTTTCAGCTCATCTTGGCATCTGCTTCCTAGAGGATCCACAATGATATAATTTCTAATCTAAATAGCTTTGTTTTACTCCTTTATAGGAGAACTACATTATTAGTTTATTATATCTTTGTCTTTCTGGACTTGAAAAACCCAAAGATAAAAAAAATTTTTTCTCAGCTATCGGTGTCAGACTTTTGGCCTCACTAATGGTCCATTTTAATTAAAATGCAAAAGGAAATTCTGGAATTTTACTGATGTTAACAGCGGTGGTTTTGGTCTGAGTTCTGGTGACAGCCTTTTCTCTTAGCAGTTTCCAATCAGCTTCACAGATCCTTGTCTAAGGCAAACACTTGCTGCTTCATTCCCAGGCTGTGAATTCCCAGCTTAGAGCTAATCAGAGCTGTCAATGCATATTTGAAAGTATGCCACTGGTTCTAGACTGTTTCTGGGAATGCTGTAAGCAGATGCAGGGGTCTGAACTTGCACTGTCCAATAGAAATGTAATGTGAGCCACACATGTAATTGTCAATTTTCTAATAGTCACATTGGAAAAGGAGAAAGAAACAGGTAAACTTTATGATATGCTTTATTTAACCCAAGACATCCAAAATATTATCATATCAACATGTAATGATATGTAAACATCACTGATGAGCTATTTTGCGTTTTTTTTTCACACTAATTATTTAGGTGAGTCACATTTCAAGCGCTCAACCGGCACACGTGGCCAGGGGCTACTCTACTGGACAGAGGAGGTCTAGGCACTCCTAAATCTGAGAATAATACCTGGATATGGGGCAGCTGACAAGCTGTTTTTTCTTAGTGATCCTCTAAACTGGTTAAAGATCTCCACCCACCCACGCCCCATTTCGGAATTTGTCAAATCATCACCCAAGGGGATTTTTATTCAGGACTTTTTCTTTGTGTGCTAGGTAATAGAAAGCATTCATTTTGAAATTAAGTATTCCTGGAATTGTGTTCTTAGGCATATATGGGGTGTTAGCTCTTACAATGATTTTAAATAAACCTTTGCGGCTAGAGAATCAAGTGTACAAAAAGGTGAAGTAATTTCTTTCTCCCAAACACGTCTGACTCCAGCAGCTCCAGCAGTTACCTATCACGTGACTGATATCTGCCGCCCTGCCCTCGGAGGAGCCATGTCCCACCTCCCCTGGCGGTTGGTACCCCAGCAGAGATGCATTACTATTACAGGAGAGCACTATGATACTCCACTTTTTTATACTGGAATCATGCATTTAACGCCAACTTCACCCGAGGCAAATATTGTGTAAGTATTTGCCTACACACTCACTCACTCTATTTTCAACCTTATATTATTATCTCCATTTTACAATTTAAAGAAATTGAATTTCAGAGAGCAGTAACTTGCCCAATGCCACACTGCTAATCATTCCACATAATTTTAAAAGCTGGCATTGGGAGACCGATATCCTGAACCAATTTACAATGTGGATGGCATTATAAATTGGTTCATTCTTTTCTGAGATTAACTTGGCATTGTTTAACAAGTTATAAAAATGATCCATGCCCTTTTACACAATGATCTTGGAATTTATTCTAAGGGAATAAATAAAATACACGAGACATACACACACACATACACACATCAACTTGTACAAGATGTTTATGAAAGATATCTGTGATAGCAAAAAAAAAACTGCATATACCCAAAATCTTTCACTCATTTAGCAGACATTTACTGAGTGCCTTCTGAATGTTACAGGTCTAATACCAAGTATTCAGCAGTGGAGAAAAAATAAAAGGACAAAGATGATCCCTGCTTTCATGGAGAAGTTTCACACACAAATATCCCAGGAGTACAAAAGAAAAACGGAAAATGAGAACCATATGCATAAGTTTAAGTTGTCCAGTGCCCACATTTAAAAGGTAAAAAGAAACTAGAGAAATTACTCTCAGTAACATATTTTACTTAAATGTATCCAAAGTATTATTTCAACATGTAATAAACATAAGAAACTAATAAGATACTTTACATTCTTTTTTCATGCTAAGTCTTCAAAATCCAGAGTGTTTTTATATTTACAGCACATCTCAATTTGAACACTAAATTTTCATCAGGAGTACTAGATCTGTATTTAGAGTTCATAAAATTTATCATTAAAAAAATAGTCACATAACCAAGATGTTCCAAACAAACTTAAAGGTTTCCCAGTAAGTTAGTTGAATATTACAAATAATTTTCTTTTAATATTTGCATCCAATTGACCAAATTAATTCATGGTTGTTTTTTTTTTTAGAAGAAATGGTTTGACTTTGGAGCAAAAGCATATTGGTTTCAAAACAATTTTTGTTCAGTTTAGCTAAATTTACTAAATCTTGGATCATCTCAGTCTTACTGACACAAATTCAAAAGGTTATTACATAAACTAAAAAGCAACTCTGAACTTATCAATATCGACAAAGCTTCCTTCAAGTTTTTCCAGCCAATTTACATAATAACACTGTCAATTATAATTAAAACTGTCTGCAACTGATTCATATTAGAAAAAAGATATAAAATTGTTGTCACTGATTTGGATTATGAAAATTTTTGATTTCAACATAAATTTTGGTGCCTGTCTAGCTAGGTCACAAATAATAAGCCTTTCCTTTACTTGAAACTTCAAATTTCACACGTCCATATGCAGTGCAGTATCAGTGAGGAGACATGAATCACACTGACGCTGTGTGTCTTTGATCACTGACCATTTGGCAAGTATTTCTTTTGTTTCAAAAAAAAAGAAATTGGGCTTCCCAGTACAGCAAATCTTTGTAAAAACTCTTCCCCGACTCAGACAATGAGTCCTGGCAAATAACAGTAAATTCATTAAACCCATTGTCTTCTATTTCTTTCAACATTTCTGGAAACTGGGATGATTCATAGCATTTGCACATCTATACTGAAGAGTCTTAACAATTCCATCCATTACTTCTCAATAGCATCTCCTCCAGAAAACCCAGCCCAAATATTTTCAGTATGTGTCACACAGTGAAATGAAGCAATAATGGAAACATAAGTCTGTTATTTCAAAATTCCAATCAATCTGGATTTTTAAACTGATATAGCTAGATCACAGTACATCATGATAGAAACTAATTCTTTCATATCAAGCTAATGTTCTTTGATAAATAGAAAAGATTAAAAAATATCCATGCCCTTGAGTTCAACTTTTCTGGGCAAAAATTTACATTTCTTTGTAAATGTGGAACTCCTTTGAGAAAAAAATACCTAAACATTACTGTTCCAGTCATAGTAATAGCTGCTACATCTTCACTTGATTCCACAGCAGTAATATGCCTTCATTTTAAACTTAAATATTTGTCCATACTTATTTTTAACTGGAAAAATAATTTAATTATGTTACTATTAAAATAAATGAATTTTGAAAGTTTCATAAAGGTAATCACTAATTATAATTTCCATGGGTATCATTATAATTCATGTTGCCTGCAGAAAATATTCAAATAAACACAATACTTATAAGTTATATTAGACATACAGAAAAAAAACATTCAAGCCTTACATCAACTTGGGTGAAGTGTTTAGGTGTAGACTATAGTAAGATCTTATGCAACGTAATTAAATGTCCAACCAAAACAACAAAGTTGTGTTTAACAGGAGGAATATTTTATACTGCTAAAGCTTTAAGTTAAATTAGGTTAATTTATATTAACTCAGTAATTCCATGCCTCAGTCAACCTGGCCACATTTCAAACACTTGGTAGCCACATGTACAGTATTACAGTAAAGCCTTGTTAGACAGGGAGAGAGTCCAGATTACTGGGCTATTTCAGACCTGCCTCGTGTTTCTTTGAGGTCCTATGAGTTTGGAGGAGAGAAAAGGCATCTGGGGCCGGGCTCCTGGCTGCCCCCTTCACTGCACCCAGGCTGGCTCCACTTTTATCTGTCTTACATATTAAATCTTCACATAAGGTTTGATTGGAAGAAAGGATCCCAGTGTGTGTTTTTCTTTAAGATTTGAAAGCTTTGGTCCTCTGTCTCCTTGCTTCTGAAAGTGGTGGATCTAGCCTAGGCACCTCACCCCGACCCAGAGCTGGATGAAAATGCAGGTTCTCAGGCCCCGTCCCGAGTGATTCACGTGCATATTAAAGTTTAAGAAACAGCGGGCTACGTGGTTTTTTTGGCCCCATTGTGCCCTTTCCCTATGAATCATACACACACACACACACACACACACACACACACACACACACACAGTGCTTTGATGAGGAATTACCCATCCTAAAACCACAGCTAGATTCTGGCATTTGAGAGACAATCACAGGTCAGGGAGCGCAGCCCTCGGCACTTCCTTTCGGCAGCTGTGACCCGTGTGCGGCTCCTGGATTCTGAGTCGGCCCCAACACTTCCGTCCCACTCCTGCCACTGCTGTGCATGACGGGCCCGGGAGCACTGTCACTGTAGCAGAAGCTTCACTGATGTGGTAGAGGAGGTACGCTTAGTAGTTAAATGAATCAACCCTGGAACCGAATTGAGTGGATTTAAATCCCAAATATACCACTCTCTAGCTTTGTGACCTTGGGAAGTTTTCTTAATCTCTTAGTGCCTCATCTGTAAAATGAGGATAAGAATACAAAATACATAAAGGGCTCTTATAATGGTTAAATGAATTAATATGGGTAAAGCATTTAGATAGTGCTTGGAACATAGCAAACATTAATAAGCAATATAAAAATCAATCAACTTCTGCATTTTTTTTCAATTTTTGATAATAAAAATAGCAAAAATAGAGCATTTTTCCTTAAACAATTTTCTATCTCTGGGCAAGTGAAAGTTTTATCTGCTACAAGTGGTATATTTATACAATGGAATACTATTCAGCCATAAAAATGACAACATAATGCCATTTGTAGCAACATGGATGTCCCTGGAAAATGTCATTCTAAGTGAAGTAAGCCAGAAAGAGAAAGAAAAATACCATATGATATCACTCATACGTGGAATCTAAAAAAGAAGAAGACAAATGAACTTAAATATAAAACAGAAACAGACTCACAGACATAGAATACAAACTTGTGGTTGCTAGGGTGGGAAGTGACAGACTGGGAGTTCAAGATTTATAGAGACTGACAGGTATATATAGAATAGATAAACAAGTTTATACTGTATAGCACAGGGAAATATATTCAAGATCTTGTAGTAGCTCACAGAGAAAAAGAATATGAAAATGAATATATGTATGTTCATGTATGACTGAAAAATTGTGCTGTACACCAGAAATTGACACAACATTGTAAACTGACTATAACTCAATTAAAAAAAATAGGTATCACCAAATTACTTTCCAAAATTAGAAACCCACTCACCCAAATGCAAAATATGAAATTATCAGCCTTCCCACATCTTCACTGGTACCCTCTCTTTTTGTTAACTTTGCTGTTTTCTAAAGAATATGCATTCAGCAGGTTACCTCTCTACCTCAACCCTCATCACATCAGATTCCCATGTCAGTGTACATCTGTCCGCCCCATAGGATGTACAGCACCAACTGCAAACCCTAACGTAAACTATAGACTATGGTAAACTATGATTATGGTGCGTCAGTGTACTTCCTCAGTCATAACAAATGTACCACTTCCCAAGTGAGTGCTAATAATGGAGGAAGGGCGTGGGGGGGGCCAGGAATATAAGGGAAATTGTACCTGTACCTTCTCAATTTTGCTTTGAACCTAAAAAGGCTTTTTTTTTTTTTTAAAGCAATCAAGTGCACACTTTACGGTGGACACTGTGATACACCCCCAGACCCTCTTCCTTTAGCTGCTGGGAGTGGCACAGAGGATCAGCCACTCTGGAATTGCGTTAGCCGAATGAGCAGTTACTTCCCCCATGGGCATGTCACATTCCTGACTGACACAGGGAACATAAATACCAGCTTTCTTGTCTCAGCTCTGAAGGGTCACCCATCTTTAGAACTGCCTGCAGGGTCACCGTGACAGCTTACCCTGAGACTCCGTCACAGCTGGGCTTCTTCCTCTGCTGAATCCTGCTCCCTCCCCAAGGACATTGCTAGTAAACTCCCACGTGCTCCTCTCTGTCTCAGAGTCTGCCTCCCAGAGAACCCAGAAAGGAGCTTTCTGTTTTAAGAGAGAGGAAGCCACATCAGTATTCCGTATAAGAGTTTCTAACGTACAGAACTCATGGCGCAAAGTTCTTTTGATTTCCCTGTCTGATGCCTCCCACAGATGAAGCAGCCGCAAGTTTATACCTCTGCACTTACAGAGAGGTACATGTGTTTCTTAGACACTAATTACACCTTCCTGAGGACTGTGTTGCTCATCAATACTGTAAAAGAAACCTGAGAGCCAGAGAGATCGTTCGCCAGAACTCTTCCTAGATCTTGCCAATCACTGGGTGAAAAACGGGTTCTCACCTGCACTTTTGATGGGCATCTCCCCTGCTAGTGAGGGTGACCATGTTTGCACGTACTTGTTAGGGCGGTGGACTTTCCGTGAAAGGTCCACTCATACACTTCTGCCCATTTTCCTTTTTGTTTCTCCTGCCTTTTTTCACAATAATTGGTAATAAGTGTTTGGATATAAGTTATCTGGGCTCTTTTTTACAGTAACTTTCATCACTTTAAAGATAATACTTTATCTGTTGGTTTTTGGAGGATTACTTTAGTTTTGGTTTTAAAAATCTATGTTTATAGAAGCATGTAAGGAAGAAAGTAACTGTCTGGTCTGTTTGGACTGCTGTAACAAAAATCCTGTAGGTCAGGAGACTTACGAACAACAGAAATTTGTTTCTCACAGTTCTGCAGGCTGGGAAGTCTAAGAACAAGGCACCAGCAGATTCAGTGTCTGTGAGGGCCTGCTTCCTGGTTCCTAGCTCGCTCTCTTTTTGCTGTGTTCTCACATGGCGAAAGAGGCAAGGGATCACTCAGGGGTCCCTCTGATGACAGCATTAATCCCATTCATGAGGGTGTCACCCTCGTGACATAACCACCTCCCAAAGGCTTCACCTCCAAATACCATCACACCAAGGATCAGGTCCCACCATGTACATCTGGGCAGGGGCCATGTAAACATTCAGTCTGTAGCAGTAACAATCACTCAGAGTTTCTCCATTTAGAGAAATCACTATGAAAATTGTCACTTTTCTTCGCAATTTTTCCATGCTGTTTTCATAGTTGAGATAATCCTATATCAGACTTCACATATAGTTTTGAATTCTAGTCTTTTCATATAACATTATATCCTAAGCATTTCTGCAAGTCATAAAAAGCCTTAATAAGCATCATTTAAATGGCTGCCTAATAGTTGATCTAACAGATAAACCATTTGATGTCATCCCTTCAGAACTATCAGATACATGGATCATTTCCAGTTTCTCACTGTTACAAATAATACTATCAGGTGCTTCCTAGGCAGAGATATCTGTTTGTTTTTCAGATTATTTCCTTAAATATGTTCTCAAGAGTGAAATTGAGTTAAAAGTAAAAACACTTAAAGACCCTTCCTACAGATCTCAGTTTGTTTTTGAGGAGTCATTTATAAACCAATGTTCTACATCCGGAGGGAAATACATCACACTCAAACTAAGTGCAAGCTTTGGTGGTTCCAGCCAACGTCTTGGGGTCTCACACGCAATCAAAAAACATTGATGACACCTACTGCTTATTTTAGGCACTAGAGGGACGTGGATAACACTGAACAGGACCTGCTGTCAAAGAGCAAGGTGTCTGAGGGTAAGATGAACAGTAACTGATTAGCTATCACATGAGAAAGAGTGAAATAGATCTTCAACAAAATCGTAAGTCAACATGTGAGGGAGAAAATGGTGAAACAGTGCAGCCAGGAAGATAAGTTACTGCATTACAGTATCAGAAACACCCTAGAGGGCACTGGGACCCGTCACATAATCAATACTGGAAGTTTATGAATGCCCAGTCTGGGATTTGGAACATGGTTTTAGGATTTTACGTAACAACATAGGTTTATGGCTTTTACAACTTTGCTTTTATGATCTACTGTTGGTCATTGCCACGGTTTCATCGATACCAGGTCCCTAGCATGCAGCCTCCACCTCCTTCCTGCAGCGTTTTCTCTGACAGTAGCCCACTCTGGAGTGTGGCCTTGAAGACTGCACTGTGTCTTCAGGGCAAAGATTGTATTACTCGATGGTTTAGGCTACCCTGCTTACCTCAGGGGGGCTCTGGTGAGTGGAGAGAGACTTGCCAGACTGGTTTCCAGCAAAGCACGCTTTGTCCACTGCTCAGAAGCCGAAGGGACCCCAGACCCTGTGACCCAACCCAAGTCACGTTAAGGGCAGAATGGTGGAACGGCTCTGGAGTCAGAATCTCTGAACGTGGCTTGTGCTTGCCCCATGGAGCAGCAACTGGATCTGGACAACCTATTTAAACCTCTCAACCTCTCTTTCTTCAACCATAAAACAGAGCCAAGAGGAATCATGAGAAGACAAGATGTTAATGGATATGAATGCACTTAAAAGGAGGATATCTGTCTTTGAAATATCAGCATTTTTTATGCTTGAAAAAAGTCTAAACAAGTGACTTTCTAGTCCTTCTACTGTGAACAGATTTTGCGGTCCATGGGGGATGGGGAGAGAGGGATGGTAGTTCATTGATTTATTCTTTGTTTTTTAAAAGGCATGCCTCAAAGCAATGTGGCAGAATAGCGATTTTCCTGGCTTTGCTGTATCACTAGAGAGGCAGGTTTTGGCCAGCTACGAATACACTTTTGTGTGTGCCTGAGGTTGGAGAGCTAAGAGTTTTGTACAGGGTACTTGTTTTATTGCACTCTACTGCATTTCACAGATATTGTGTGTATTACAAATCAAAGGTTGTGGCAACGCTGCGTTGTTGAATGTTAGCATTCTTTAGCAATAAAATATCTTTAATTAAGGTATGTACTTTTTCTGACATAATGTGATTTCATACTTAATAGACTACAGTACAGTGTAAACATAACACTTATATGCACTAGGAAACCAAAAAGATCCATGTAACTCATTTTATTAGGATATTCAACTTAATCCCATGGTCTGGAACCAAACCTTAAGTATCTCCAAGATATGCCTGTGGAAGGCTAAGTGGGACAGTTCCTTTAGGGTTTACAAGTTGTTACCAGGCTCTACCCCATAACCATGCAGACCTCTGAGCCCTCAAGAACTACCCTCCACTCCATCATCTACAAAGGGGGCCCTTGGGAAGCAAATTCTAACATGATGGGTGGGGTTTGGATTTCAGCCAGGATTCTGAACAAATGAAGCTTGAAAGATATTCTAGAAGAAATTTTCAGAGAAGTGCTTCCACTTTGGTGAACCTATCAAGAAACCTGCAGAAATGTTGTTTCTCCCAGTTTTGTTGCATGGGGAAAATACACTACTCCTTTAAGAGCCTACCTGAAAAAAGAAGGAAGCGTTACCTGGATGATTTCGTTAGGCACACTTGGAGGTCAGCTCCAAGAGACTACACCTCCATTCAGGGATGCTCAGAGGAAGGAGAGAAGTGACTAGACCCACTCCCCAATATAGCCACCCACCCCCTCACCAGTCAGCCAGGTAACAGCCCTGGAGAGCAAGAGTGAGGCACCCCTCCCCACCCACCGCCAAGTTTCCATCCTCAGTGGCACCCCCACATGGACAGGGAGACTGTGTGAGGCTGACAGGGTGCTGCCCAGGAGCTGTTTCCCCTGCTGTCCACCCACCCACCTTACACGCCTGCCTTCAAGGACACTCCCCTGCCCTCAGCGACATCCCAAGGCATCTGCCTCTTCAGGAGCAAAGCCAGCTCCTCCCTGATGTCTCCACTGCCTCTCACCCTTCTCTGTGCAGTGTCATCCAGCTTTGCTCTCCCTTCTGGCTTCCTTCTCATCACTGTTCCCTAAGGATCCTCTTTCTCCCCTCTGCTCTGAGATTCCCCACACCTGCCTGTGCTTGAAAGAGTGTCCGGGGAATTCTCAGGACACCCTAAATATAACTCAGTTCCTGTTCTGTGAATCCTCAGCCCCAGTCAGAAACATGTGGAGCCTTGCCTCTGCTCCCCACCCAGGAGAGGCGGTATTTTTAGAGGGACTGCGGAACAGGGAGGGTCAGAAGCTGCTGAAAGAACAGTTCCACCAAATGAAAACCCTTGCTCAGATGGAAAATAATAATCATAAGAGTCAGAGCTATCATTTTCTGAGACACTTTCCTATTTACCCGTCATCTCCTTGACTCCTCAACATCACTCACTCAGGAAGATAAGCAGGTTACTGGCTCTGCTTTGCAGACAAGGAAGACGAAGCCGGGAGAAGTTGAGTAAGCAGCTACAGCAGAACCCAAAACTGGGGGCCGTGATATTTGAGGCCCCTTCAGCTTCTGGCAGTGGAGCGCGAGTGCTGGTGGGAGCAGGGAGGCTGCTCTGCCCCCGCTGGGCTCTGGCCACACTCCGGGCCACGCTGCCCAGCAGAGCCTCCTCCACCCAGCTCTCCAGGCCGGCCAAGGAGAACATGCTATCCTGAGCACAAGGGGGCGGTGGCGTCCTGATGAGAGCTTCCTATCAAGTAAGCATGGCTGCAACTCACAGCAAACCATAAAGGCAAAGCTGCAAGAGCTGTCAACCTCCACTGTCATGTGAAGCAGGAGAACCACACTCCAAGGCCTCTAGACTGGACATCACATGCTGCCCAAGACAAACTCAACCATGGGTCCCCCCACTGTGTCTCTCACTGCTTCTCCTTGGCAACCTAGGAGGGTTTTGCCATGTGTACTTTGTTCTTTCTTCCAACAAATGGGAAGAACCTGGTCTAGAAAGCACCTGCTGCCAAAAGCAGACTCAACACATGGGCTGTGTCCGTGTCGAGGGGTTTTCACCAGATCCCGATGCCTGGAGGCCCTCTTCTGCAGGATCTGACAGAGGAGGGAGGCCCCCTGCAGCTCCTCACCTCACCCTGGCTGATGGAGGCGGGATCAGGGCCTGTGAGGCTGTCCCCACCTCACATGGGTCAGAAGGAGATTTGCTCTCCACCCCACGGGAGCCAGGGCTTCCACTTTGAGGGTCATCTTACTGTTTTCTTCTGCCCTTCCTAGCCCCAAAGTGGTTCCCTCTCCTAAGAACTGACTTCTCCTGCTAGGAAAAGAAAGGTAGGTAGAGGATGACTCTGGGATGGTAAGGAGACCCAAATATTACAGTGCTTTTGTGAACAGTGACTTATCTAAGCCTCAGATAGCCCTCTGGAGTCAATGGAAAAGCTAATGTTAGTATTCATATTCGTGATCCTGTTGGTATTTGTCCTGGATATTCCACTGCTACTTGTATCAATATTCGTATTTCCATTCACATTCGCATTAATGTTGGTATTTTTATTTCTATTCATATTAGTGGCCACACTCAGATTGGTGTCCATGTTGTTATCGGTATCAGTGCTGGGACTTAATAGGACAAGTGGTGATGCACAGCGGCTGGAAAGTCCAGTGCTGCTGCATCTGCCTCCCACTCCCCGTGAACACTGGGGATCATTTTGGGCAGTCAGGACAAGTATAGAGGCTTTTGAGTTCTGTTTAACCTGGGACAGGAATGAGATGGCATTGTGCCCTCCTGGGGCTCTGGGACAGGAGAAATTACACAAGTAAGGCTTTAAGCACAGCCCCCACGCCCTATGTGTGAGGGTAGGTCTACAGCCAGGTGGTGGGAAATTATGCTGGAAATGAGGACAGGAGGGCAAATTCTGAATGACATTAGGAGTTTATTCCAAAAAAAACAAGTCACCACTAAGGTTCTGGGAGCTCTCTGAAGGCCCAGGACCCAGGTCCAGGACTCTTCCCCTTGCACCACAACATGCACACCCCCCACACACACCACAAACACCACATACCACACATACCTCAGACACACACCACACATATACCACACACAGCACACTTACCATCCACCACACACCACACACACCTTGCACAAAGCCTCTGGGTCGCCTGCATGTGGTTCTGTTGTCCTGAGAGCGCTGGCAGAGCAGAGCCAAGCTTGTTAACTTAACCAGAGTAAGTTGAAGGCTTGTTCCACAGATGTCAGCCCCAGGGTGACTGGTAATAGTTGTTATTCATGGAGATTCTACACCACCTCAGCACTTCTTTGTGAATGGAAACCAAAGCCTCAGGCTTCCCGAAGCATCAGTAGTCCTGCTCTTTCTGGTACCACTTAGCCTGTGGCCACACCTAAGGTGCAGAGGTCTCCCGTGGGTAACAGAGCCCAAGAGCCCGAGTCGCCTTCAGTAGTACCACATGTCCTTCCAGGAGGGGCCAGCACCTCTCTCCCATCCTTCTTTCATCTCACGTCACACCATGGGAGGACGCAGTATGAGATTTCACATCTTGGGACTTTCCACCGCAGGAGGCCAATACAAAGCCATGGGTTTCCTCTTATCATGTTATTTCACAACATAAAAGAAAGTGCCCACCCGGGGAGCCGGAGTCTGAGAGACATGCACAGACTCCTGCATGAGCATCCCTTTGATCTGTACGGGCAGCAGAGGGAGACAACTGAGCCACACTGGGGGCCTCGTCCTTTCCACTTGATCAACTTCCCTCCCGCTTTGGGGGCCGTGTTCTCACACGTGCCTGGAACCAGGTCAACATGTGGGCCAGTGAAATGTACAACTTCCTGAAGCATATTAACAGTCAAGGTCAGGCATCAGAGGTGAACCTTCAACATCAGAAATGCAAGCATCTTGTGCTTAGATTTTGCACCACTGGAAAGAACTCTAGACCTTTCCAACTGTAGGATACCCCAGAGCTCATCTAACGCCATCATTCCACAGGTGAGGAGATTTAAGGATCTGTTTCCTGAGGTCTATCCCCAGATTTGCTGCATCAAGATTTGCAATGGAAAAGCCTAGGAAACTGCATTTTGAATAGACTCTCCAGGAGATCACATACCTGAGAATGTTCTAGAAGTACAGCTGGTTCATACGGAGACCGTAACAATAGTAATAACAACCACGATACTGAGAGAAGGTAAGTCTGGGTAGCCCCAGAGACACATCCCCTCCCCACGAGTTTAGCAGGAGCTGGCTTAGCAGTTCCGAGCAAACCAAGAGAGAACTTCGTATCCCCCGCCACAGAGCCCCCCAGCTTCCCCCTTCCTAACAAGGCCACTCCCTCAACCCGGAAGCCCAATGACCCACACACGTCCCTTGCCTTTCTGTCCCTGTAATGAGGCAAGGTCACTCTGCTGATGCTCTTTCCATGGTATTAACGGTCCTGCTGGGTCCAGTCCAGACATGCCTCTCATTATACTGGTTCCACAAATACGTACTGAAGGAACTCTGTGCCAGGCACTGTGCTAGGTACCAGCAATACCATGAAAAAAATGGGCAGGGCATCAAATGTGGGTCTCCATATAAAAGAGGCTGAGAATTGCTCCTCTATCTGCAGATTAGAGATTACGTGGGAAAAACCTTCAGATTTAGGCAGAAGGATTCCTTCCATCCAGATAGGAGTTGGAAAAGGAAACTCGCCTGTCCAGTGTGGCTCTGAAGAGGATGCCATGGAACATGCCTTTAAAATGGCCCCCAAAATGTATTTCTTGACCATCTGTATCACATTAGCCTCACACGGGAAATTGCAAAGGGAGTGGCTGCTCGTTTGGAAGCTCAAAAGTGCCCACTCCTCTGCTGACCTGCCAGCCATGGAGCAGCCTTCTTGAGACACAGGCAAACTCTTACCCAACGTCTTCCCCAAAGTTCAGGTCCACCCAGATCTACACATCTGCATTAAGTCCTAAGCCCTAGGCCACCTCGTGGCAGCCCCTACAACGCGCGCGCACACACACACACACATACACACACACACACACATCAAGATGACCCAGGGCCCACAGCTGTCTCTGTGTCCAAATTACCCCCTTTTTCAGGATGCTAGATAGTTTGGCCTAGCATCCTAATGCTAAGCTAGCACCCTAATGGCCTCCTTTTAACTTGATTACCTCTGTAAAGACTCTATTTCCAAATAAGGTCACAGTCTGAGGTAATGGGGGTTAGAATTTCCATATATGTTCTTCTGGGGGGACATAACCCAACCTGTAACAGTACCCCTTTCCACCCACTCACTCAGCCTCACTTGATTTCTGAGTCAAGTTGATCCTGCACAGGCCTCTGTCTAATCTAGTTTAATCTCCTAGAATTAGGTATACCCAGCATGGCCAGTGCTCTTAAAGGTTATCTCCAAGAACCATCTCTGTCTCTCTCCTCTCTGCCCTCAGGAAGGTAAGGCTTTGACAGTGACCTTTCCCTGTCTCACGAGAGGGACTGGATGATGCCCCAGCAGCAGGTCATCACCAAGCTCCCTTTCCCCGGTCTCCGACTCTGGCCACCTGTCCAGCAGACACAGTGTCCGACACAAGCACCCTTCACAGGTCTTAGGCAGAGGCTTCCGCACCTGCACCCGAGACTCCCTCCTTTGCACGTAGTCGTCTCATATAAATGAAGAAAGCACCTCTTTGTGAAACTGCCTATCTCCTGCAGCTTAAGTTGGAAGAATGTTTACTTATTTGGCCCCGGGGAATCGTAAACATCTTACAGCGTATGTTAACAGTTACTCCCTAACACCACGCATTTTTACTATCTGAAGCTACGGAGTGTTCCCCCTAGGATTCACCTCCAGTGGTTAACAGACTAATGGGCCCTGTTTCCCTTGTCTCAAGCCTCAAAGGGACAACGGTATTGGTTCTGGTTTGTCCCCTTCAAAAAAAAAACAGCATCTCTTGATGTGAAAAAGCCGAGGGACCAGCCACCAGGAACAAGCCTCATTGCAAAACTTCTATAAATGCCCAAACAGAAGGAAAGTCAATGACGATAAAAGACAAGACCATCATTAGATTTAGTTTAAGCCAGCAGTTTCTTTCCTTTTTTCTTGTTTTTTAAAGCCTGCAGCACCCAATCCAAGTACTAACCAGGCCCAACCCTGGACCCTGCGTAGCTTCCGAGATCAGCCGAGATCGGGTGCGTTCAGGGTGGTACGGCCGTTGACTAAACCAGTGGTTTCTAACAGCTGGTAAGTGAGCCTGAGTGGCATTTAAAATACAGACACCGGGAGCCCACCCCACACCTACCTATTAAAAATCAGAATCTTGGTAGTGAGAGGAGAAAATTCTGCATTTTTAAAGAACTTGAGGGGAACTTATTACAGAACCAGGACGAGTGCTCCTACATCCCACACACGTCTCTGCAGCCCCTGCTTCCCGGTCCCAGCCCTGCTGCTCTCAGGCATCCTTCCAGCTCCCGAGGACCCTCACAGCGTCCTTCCCCCAGGCCTGCCTGCCCCCGGGCAGCATCACTGCCCTGCCACTTCCATCTTCCTCCTGCTCCCTGAAGTGGGTGGGCCACTCGCTGGGCCCCAACAGCACCCGTGTCTCCTCTATAGCAGGATTTCCCACACTCACTGTTAACACTACGCACCGGTCTGTCTCCCCAGGTAGGCCGCGAACGGACGTAGGACTTGCTTGTCTTTTGTGCACCGGCCCGGGTCCCGCCTCATCACAACCTTGCTGCCTGCCTCAGCGGCAAACCCTCCCTCTGTGACCACGTGGAAGGCAAGACAAGCTCCTCCGGCCCTCTCTCCCTCTCTCCCCTGTGTCTGTCCCTTGTCTTTTTCTGTGTGTGCACTCTCTCTCACCGACACCCTGACCTCTCAGCACTGGTCCAGACCTGCTGCTAGAAACTTCCTCACACTGCTGTGAACTGGGCCCTTTTCTATCCCTCCCTCTGCATTCCCCAAGTGTCCAGCTCTGTGCTGGGCACCTAGCAGATCCCTGTACCTGTAACTGTGGACGGCCAGTTGGCAGAGGCACAGGGTGGTACAGGGGAAAAAAACCTCAGGAATGTAGAAGACCTGATTCCAGCTCCGGCCTCACACCTGGACAGTGAATTTGCTGTGTAATCTGGAGCTCGTTCCTTGACAGCTGTGGCTGTCAGCCTCCTGACTTGTAACTCGGGGTTAGTGCTCCTGCTGCGATGCAGGGAAGTTAGACAGGGTGAGGGAAGGGTCTTGGAGCCCTGATGAGCTGCAGTCCCTAGGGCTGCTGGCGCAGAGGTGCCCTGAGTCAGAAGCAGCCCAGCCACAGTGGCATGTCCCATGGGGCAGTGCGACCACCCCAGACTCCAAGAAAAGGGGAAGGAAGGAGGGGAAAGGGAAGAGGCAAGACTCTCCACTTGGCAGCAGACCAGTCCCAGGGGCCAAAATCAAAGCTGGACACCCTCAAGCAGGGAGACTCAGTCATGCCAAGGGATTACCATCCCCAAATCCATGACCCACTGGCCCTTCTGTCCAGGAGAACGTTAGCTGAGCCTAGTCATCCTCCAGAAGCCAGACCTGAGTCCACTGCACCTCTGCCCAGGTCAACAAACTGGCCGGTAAGAGGCAGTGTACCCTGCAGGCCTGCCTCACCCTCATGGCCTCGGGGGGTTGAGGTTTTCACCACATCATACACAGTAGGAGGGTGTCAATGCTTCCAGGAGCCGGAGCTGCTGGCTGAGTGGCCCAGTAGAAACTACTGCCTGGCAGACACCAGGAACAGACACTTTAAGATGAACCACCCTGCTTAGACTGCAGAGGGGAGGGTGACACTCCTCTCCCAGGAAGCAAAACTGTCAGAGGAAGCTCCCCAAGTGTTCCTATCAGGACCCTGGAGGGCGCCCCTCTCTTCCTTCTTAGGAGCAAACAGGTGAGTGCCCTGGGGGCTTTGCCAAGCATCCAGACCCTGCAGCCCCTCTCCGCACACGTGCAGTGTTCACTGCTGCTGCTCCTGCTAACCCCCTTATTCTCTACCTAATGTATGGACCAAGGGAGAAAGGCCGGCACAAGGGTCGGCAGAGCAGGCGGCTGCCTGTTTGCTGTGATTTCATTCCCTTGTCCAAGCAAAACACATCATTTCATTCACTTGTCCAAACAAAACACCTCCAGGCCCAAGAAGCCCCCAGACCCTCCCCCGCCGAGGACCGGCGGGCTTCCCAACTAGGAGAGTCCCCGGTTACGGTGTCAGTATCATATCTCTGGAAGAGAAGGCACAGGACGTTTCTACTGGTCATTTATACCTCATCTAAATCATCTGCTCTTTTTCAGAGTGAGTTTTCATGTGTGGAAGGGGGAAAAAAAAAAAAACAAGAAAACTCACCCTCATCTTTCAAGACACGGTTCAAGAGTGTCCTCGACAGAGGTTAGCTTTCTCAGAGTGTCCTCGACAGAGGTTAGCTTTCTCCAGCAATGAAAACTGCATCCTAACTTTTCACAGCTTGTTTGCATCATCCAAGTGCCACGCCTTGTGCTCTCTTCACAACATCCTTGCAAGTTACACATAGAAAGCAAGTATCACTTCCCCGCTCGACAACTAAAAACAACCCTCAAAGTGTCTGTCATGTTTAAGAGAATCTGAATCTATTTTCATTTTTAGTGGGAAAGTATAAGAATTTTAAGTTTATAGAGTGTGGCGTGTTTAAGAGAACTTAATTTACCATAATTATTCATTTATTGGATGTAAGAGTAATTTGAATGCTTAAGAGGGTTTTGCTTATTAATACTGTAAGTATACTCTGCCAGGCATTTGAAGTATTTTAAAATTAAACATATTAAATTTATAAATGTGGTTGAAGATGTCTAAGGGAATGCCATTAACCAAGTCTGTAAATGGGACTGATTTTAATCTGTGCCCATGAGTTAATTGAAAATCAGTGAATAAGTGAAATTATTTTTTTATTTTCTCACAAGAATCATTAAATGTATAAATTTAAATATTTAAAGACTGGCTTTAAATACGTAAAGAAAACTAGCTTCTCACATTTGGGTGTCTAACTAGGCATCTCACACATGTCCCAAGTGGAGCTGTTTATCTCCCACAGTGTCCCCATCTCAACAAACAGCAGCTCTGTTCTTCTGGTCACACAAGTCCAAAAAGCCCTCAGTCATTCTTGACTCTTCCATTCCACTCACATCAACCCATGAGAAAATCCTAATGCCTTTACCTTTGAAAGCCATTCAGGATCCAGCCACATTTTAGGGCCTCCCCTGCTATACCCGAGCCCAAGCCATCATCCTCTCTCTCCAGGATTACTGCAGTCAGCTCCTACCTGCCACCTTGGCCCCTCTAATCTATTCTCAACTCAGCAGCCAGGGGAGATCCTGTTCAAACAGTCAGGTCATGTTGCTCCTCCACCAAAACCTCAGAGTGAAGTCCAGAGTCTCCACAGAGTTCTGCAGGGCCAGCACTGCAGGCTCCCCACTGTGATGACCTTGGAGCTGTGGGCTCTCCTCTCTCACCGGCTCCGGCCTCCGCCACCTCTGGACCTCGGCTCTAGCTGCTCCTCTGCCTGGAAGACTCTTCCCCTGGTGTCAGTGTGGCCTCCTCTGGCTAAGCAGAATAATGCTCCCTCCCCCATGCCCCACCCAAAGATGTCCTGTCCTAATCCCCAATCCTGCAGATATGTTAGGGTACATGGCAAAGGGGAACTAAGGCAACAGACGGAGTTTGTGTTATGAGCTGAACTGCGTCCCCCAAAACTCTTGTGTTGGAGCCTTAACCCCTAGAGCCTCAGAACGTGACTGTGTTTGGAGGTAGCGTCTTTAAAGAGGTAAAATGAGGTCATCAAAGGTGGGCTCTGTTCCAATATGAATGGTGTCTTTGTACGAAGAGATCAGAACACAGACACACTCAAAGAGAAGACCATGTGAAAGCACAGGGAGAAGACAGCCGTCTATGAACTAAGGAGAAGGCAGTAGAGGGAACCAACCCTGCCAATACCTTGACTTCGAACTTTCGGCCCCAGAACTGTGAGAAAAGTGATTTCTGTTGTTTAAGCTGCCCAGTCCTCTGTTAAGACAGCCCCAGCAAACTAACAGGGGTTGCAAAACAGCTGACCTTGAGACGAGGTTATCCTGGATTATCTAGGTGGGCCCAGTGCCACTGCAGGGTCCTTGTAAATAGAAGAAGGAGGCAAAAGGGAGAAAAATCAGAGATGGTGTGAGAAGGTCTTGGCCTGGTGATGCTGGCTTTGCAAATGCAGGAAGGAGGTCACAAGCCAAAGTGTGGGGGTGTCCTATGGAAACTGGAAAAGGGAGGAAACAGACTCTCCTCTTAAATCTCCAGAAGGAATGGAGCCCAGCCAATGCCTTAATTTTAGCCCAGGGAGACCAATTTCAGACTTCTGACTTCAAGAACTAGAAGATAATAAATTGATGTTGTTTTAAGCTATTAAACTTGTGTTAATTTGTCAGACCAGCAACAGGAAACAAATACACCCTCCTGCATCTCCTCCAGGTCTCTAATGTACTTCTCAGTACAGCCCTGACTTCCCTGCCCCTCCCCCTCCCCACTCTCCCACTTCATTTTCCTCTTTAGCATTTAGTGCCAGCTAACATACAGCATGTTTTGACTTATTTATCATGCTTACTCTCTGTCTCCCCTCTTTGCTTAAACACACAAAGGCATGAACTTCTTTTTCTATATAATCTACCCACATAGTAGGTGCTCAATAAGTCGTTGGTCCATTGGCTAAATAATTTAACTCAAATACAGTATTAATTTAAAACTATTGAATTATAAACAACCCTTTGCCCACATAACAGACCCCTCCCCCCCACAAAAATATTCCACAATTTTGTAGCGGTTGTCTCTTTATATTTTCTTAATCTAATTTTAGACTCAAACAGATCCTGTTCTACCCACAGTGCCAGTCAGACAGGAAGGGGCATCAGAGGTAAGGAGCCAACTACATTCAAATCACGGGGCGGAGAGGTTCAGAGAGGGAGGCGTAGCAGGTGAAATGCCGCACTACAGGGTGGACGTGCCCTGCCCAAGCCTGAGCCGCGGCCCCACCTCAGCTGTTTCCTGTGCTCAGAGGACAGGAAATCTTTGGAAATAACAGTCCATTTCCTAGAACAGGTGTGTGCATTTCTCTAGGGAAAGAATCCATCAGTTTTACCAGCTTCTCAAACAAGCAGGGATCCCTTTCCTGGTGGCAGCCGTTTGCCCATGAATGTTCTCGCTTGGATTCCAGCCCATAGCCACCCAGACCGTGTCTGAGTGAATTTACTGAACTGTGGACAAAATAAATGTCTAATGATTGTGGTCAGTTGTTTCGTTTTTAAAATAAATTTTTTTTCTGATCCAACCTTAGTCCAAACTTTCTCGTAACGTTAGCTTTTCACTTACAGCAAAACTATTCTGATTTTTTCATGGCACAAGATCTTCCCTTAAAGCTCTAGTAACATAGGCCTGGTCTCATCCCCAGAAAATCTGAACTGTTTGCAGGGTTATTTCTAGGTCCTTCTTCATTTAATCATAGCAACATATCTTCCCTTTCCTCCTTCCATCCTCGAGCATTTATTAAGCATCAACTGTGTGCTAGTCTCAGTGATGAATGAGACTGTATTTCTGCCCAAGGTGCTCGGTCTGATGGAAAGGAGAGACGTAAGTAAAGAATGCAGCATGTGATAAGTGCTCTCACAGAGACACACAGGCACAGAACGGTGTGGTGATTAAGAACAGAGACCCAAGACTGGACAACTCAAGTTCAAATCCTGCCTCCATCTCTAACTAGCCACATAACCTTGCACACATTTAAGTTACTGTGCATCACTTCCTCAACTAAGATGAAGATACGGACAGTGCAGACTTTCCAAGGTTCCTGTGACAACAAAATGAGACAACGCGTGGTAGGTGCTTGGACAGCAACTGGGACATGAAGAGAGCTCACCAGCTCTTTAGCGCTCCCCATTATTGGGCAATGGACGGCGCTCAGAGAAGGAAGTGGCGACAAGGGGCTGACTCCACCCAAAGGGGTCTGGATGGCTTCTCAGAGGAGGTGATAAATGATGAATCCTTTTCCAGGAAGGAAAGAGGGGCTGGGCCTTCCAAGTCGGGGTGAATATACAAAGTGTCCTGAAGGTGATAGGGAACCAGTGAGTGCCTTTACGCAAGAGAACGGCGTGAACAGATGTGTGCTTTAGAAGACTTTCTTGGGTAGCTGATGCAGAGAATGGATTGAAACAGTAAGAATCTGAAGGCAGGGAGATGAGTTATGATACTGTCAGTCACTCGGGGGGGAAATGAGAGAGGCGTGGAAGGAGGCAGAGAGATGGAGAGGAAGCAATGGCTTTGGATTAGAGCTGCTGACGTTCCTGGTGAAGGTAAGCGGAGGGCCAGGGCAGAAAGAAAATGCTTATCTTTAGAATCTACAGGATGCCTCTCAAGCCTCCTTCCCCAAGGCTGACCAGGATCTCACTGAGCAGCCATCGGCTCTTTGGCTGGTAAAGACTAGACGCTCCCCTAAGTGAAGGGGCTTTCAGAGCACCCGGTCAAGATTCACCAGGCCTCTGAAAGTGATTCCTGGAGCCCAGGGAGAAAAGAAAGCTGAACACAGGGAGAAGGTGAAGGGCGCTCTGGGAAAGCAGAGGCAGTTCCTCTAGGTGTCAGGACGTAGGATCCAGGGTTGATGAGCATCCGTCAGGCATGACTGAAACTCAGAGCCTGGCCCAGAGGAAGAGAGTCACTAACAAATCATAAGGGAAAAGATAAACTCCCCAGCCCTGCCCCGTGGCATTTGCTCTTAGTTCCTCAGTAAAGAGGAATGCAGGACACAAATACCCGGGACCTTTATGCACCACTGGTCCTTCCCAGCCTCTCTCATTCCACCGCCTGAAACTCAAGGGGAATTTCCCGGGTTGCTCACAAAGATCTGTCACTCAATCACATCATGCCTGCCAGGGTTTTTGCTGTTTTTGTAAAACCGAGTAAACCCAGTGAAACCCAAATGGTAAATATTAAACCTTTAGATCTATATTTCCCTGTTGTTACTGCTACTGCTCTTTGTAAGTGCCAAATAGCCAAAGACCTAAATCTCCAAACATCTGAACACTGCTCCTCCAAGTATAACCCCTCTTCAGAATTTAAATAAGGCTTCCATCTAGAATTTTCTTTTGTTTTTGAGATGCCAAGTCTGAGAGTTCTGAGACCAAGAATAATAAAGACACTGAGTTTTCCGCAAAGACTATGGCTGCCCAGCCACTGTAAAGACCCAAGGTGTGGCTGGACGTGGCTGCCTCCCTTTGCCTCAGCCTGTCCCCTCTGTCCAGGAGAGAGGGGTCCCTCGCTGGCCCAGGGAACTGACTGCCCCATTATTTCCTGCAGCAAATCTCAGCAATGACTTTTTTCACTCAAATTTATTCCACTCTGGCCCTGCCTTCTGGGTCTCCTCCTTCCTATAAACAGTTTAGAAGACAAACAAAAAACAAAATGCAAAAACTTCACAGGTTTACACAGTTCAAAGAGACAGTTGGGACATCTAATTTCCAAGTCCCCTTGCTGAGCCCTGGTGTCCAATCAGTCCACCTTGTCATTTCAGCTCACTGCCATTTAGTGACACTACTGAACGTGGTCCTTGGTGCTTGGAGAAAGAGCCCACACTCCCGCAGAGCTCAGTCCAGCCGGTGAGAAGGCGCAGGGATTTCTGCCCTGCACACCTGTGTCCCGAGGCGCCAGCTGCCCAGCCTGCTATGGCAGAGGTTCACACCACTCTCCCACCTTCGCTTTCTGCTCCCTATCCCCAAGGAATCCACTTTTTTTTCAATCTGTAAAAATCAAAGGATCTTATGACAACCTCTCTCCCCAAATAGGTTTTCCCCAAATAGAATCTCCAGCCCAACTCTTAAAAATAGGTTTTAACAATAGCCTCAAGGGGTCTGTCAGTCAGCGTGGGCTCCTGCAACAAAATACCATGAACTGGGTGACTTCAATAATAGAAATTCATTTCTCACAGTTCTGAAGGCTGAAAAGTCCAAGGTTAAGATGCCAGCAGATTCAATTCTTGGTGAGGCCCCAATGCCTGGCTTGTAGATGGCTTGTTTTTCCCATTACCTGCTGCAATGACTCTCTCCATTCATGGTAGGGCATGTGCGGAAGAGGATCCCACGAAAAGGGGAATATGTACAAACCCTACCTCTGCTTTCACAGAGGTGGAATCCCAGCATTGAAAGGGGTGTTGATACTACTCTGTCCATCCTCCACACAATGCTCTGCCAACAGTTATTCAGCTTATTGTAAATACCTCCAGGGCCAGAAAACTCACTGCTTTCAAGGTATGTCTTGCCTGCTTGTTTATTTGCTTGTTTGCTTCTGAAAACACACACGCATTTTTGGAAGGTTGCAAGTATACTGTAGCAGACCAGGCTTGGGCTTTGGTGTTAAGCAGACCTAAAAATGCCAGCTCTGCCACTTGCCGTCTGGATTCAGGGAAATGTTTGAACATTTCTGAGCTTTTATGTTGTTATCTGCTAAAAAGAGGGAAAGAGCAATGATCCCTATTTCCTGGATCCTTCTGTGAATTTATTAGACAATAAAGTGCCCGATGGGTGTCAGTGTTTGTTCCTCTCCCTCTTCCTTATCACCCTCCTTTTTAGCCTTTCATTCATTTCCTGCAATACAGATATCTTGACTGGGACTTGGGTTAATACAGAGACATTGTAGCCAACAAACTACTGATAAAAGCATCACAAAAATCATAAAGGAGTTATTATGTTGAAAAAGGAGACCGTTGCCTGGCAAGTAAACTCATAAATCCATGACAATAATTAACACCCTCACTTGACTGCAGATTCTTCAAGGGCATAGATCTTGCCTTATGTCCCCCATAGAACCTACTGTAGGTCCTTGTGTGTGGTAGAAACTCAATTAATGTTTATAAATTGAATTATGTTGTCTTTTATAAATTTTATTTCTGAAATGTATATGGATCATGGCAAAAGTACAGATAATATTTGGATGTCTGTTATTTTGGGATTATCAGCTCCTACATGAGGGTGTAGAGGCACATCCCTGCATTTACAGTCAAAAAGAAAAAATATATTCTCCAAGACTGGCTGTAACTCTGAGGGCTATTGCCTTTGTAGCCAGGCATTAAGTACCAATCAACCTTCTGCAAATTTAGTTATTTTCATTATTTGCATGATTGAACCACATTTATCCTTTTAGGAGACTGGAGTGTTTGAAAAGTTTATTCTTAGCTACCCCTATATTCCTAGTGCCTAGCACAGTAACTTACAATATGTCGGGGTGGATGGATAGACAGACAGATTCCTTAATTTCTACTCTACTTGGAATATATTTGCTGAAAAACATAATGAAAGTAGAAATTAGGATGACATTAAAAGATCTGCTACAAACATTATTTACTTAAAATAATTTCAACATTCTCATTATAACTCAAGTTTTAATACTGTAGTCTGTTTGGTTGATTGAGTTATTACACAAGGTATGATCAGAACATAAGTCACTCCAAAATTATAGTGATAAGTCATCCTCTGTGAATGAATTTGGTACAGATCAACATACAACGATGAGCTTATAACCCTTATAATGATGACAAATAACCCTTCCCAAGAGATAGTTGGTAAATGTGTTGCTTACAAACTTAAGAATAACCTAAATCCAACGAAGGTGATTTAAATGTGACTTCGGAGAGTCAGATTAGAAAGAAAGAAAATGTCAGAAGAGGAGATGTGGTCAGCAGGCAGTCTTGCTGTGTAGCTTTCAACACTCTGCATTATCTTCTTATGCCTCTGCAGGCTCTCTGCCCTGTGAACTCTAAGCTCCAAGAGAGTAGGGAAATTTTTCACTATGGAGTCTCCAGCTCCTAGCCTAGAGCCTGGCACTCAGTACACGTTGGGGTTTCTGGAGGAGAGATGTTCCCCTCCTGTCCTCTCCAGATTCCTGTGGGGACCTCAGGGGTGGGCTGGTGCAGCCCTGGGCGGCCCCTGGGGCTTGGCTTTGTCAGGATGCCAGTGTTCCTGCTTTGAAATCGCCTCCTTACTTGCCCATCTGTCCCAGCAGACTGTGCGCTATTAGTGACTAGAAATGGTATCTTCTTCCTTTTATCCAAAATGCCAAGATGATGCCTGATCTGCCTCATACTCATTGGATATTTGTCGAGTAATTTTGGAGACCTTCAATCTTGCAGTTTCAAGAAGTTGGGCATTGTGAGGTGTATTTAAAGTTTATGCGGATCAGGGGAACGGATTGGGGTGAAGTAAACCTGAATGATACCTAAATACAGCAACTATATGTCCCAGATTTTTTGGTACAGACCTGGTTTCAAATATTCTCACCCATTTTCCCTATAAGTACATTTTTACCTATCAGAACTTGTGCTCTGATATTTTGGTTTGGAAAATATGGACAGTGCAGCAAAAATGACAACTTGTTATCTTGTTGTGGCTGGACTATTGAGGTCTGCGTTCTGTGTTGAGGGTGTTGAAGTCTGTGTTCTCTGTTGAGGTCTGGGTTGAGGGTGTCAGAGTCCTGAGACCATGAATAAGCAATGACAAGGCTGTGTAGTGAGCATGAATGCAGCAAAGCTATGGGTTTATTTAATTACTGTCTTTTCTGACCTCTATGTGCTATGCAGGCATATCAGTCAGGGTTCTCCAGAGAAACAGAACCAATAGGATATATTTCAAGGAATCTTATCACACAACTGTGGGGTCTGGCAAGTAGGGAAGACCAGCAGGTTGAAACTCTTAGGCAAGAGCTAATGTTGCAGTTTTGAGAGAGAATTTCTTCTTTCCCAGGGAAATCTCAGTTTTGCTCTTAAGGCCTTTCAACTGATTGGATGAGGCCCACCCACATTATCAGGGCCATCTCCTCTATTTATAGGTCAACTGGTTGTAGATGTTCACCATATCCACAAAACATCTCTGCAGCAACACCTAGACTAGTGTTTGATTGAATAACTAGGTGCCCAGCCATTATGAATTGCCCACAACTTGTCCAAGAAGGATAATATGAAAGAACAATACTGGTTTGGGCATATTCTAGCAGATGTGGAGCAGGATTATCTGATAAACTTTTGTTCTCCTCTCCAAAGAGGGGCAGCCACAAGCCTGTTGACTTGCTTGTCAATCCCAGTGGGTTAAGTTAGCAAAAGCTGGGAAGTGGCCCTACAAGGGGACTGCTGTTCTATCCCCAGGAGGGAGAAGTGTTGGAATAACACTTCTCTATTCTCCTCATCCCCTTCTCCTTCTCCTTCCATGGGAAGGGGGACCTGATTTGATTGGTGTTGGAAGCGGCAGTCTGCGATGGTCCCTGAATATCTCTAAATATTCTGCCTGTGTAAGCCATGAATTCAAGAGTCTGACTGCTCTTCACTCAGACCATTATTCAGATTTGCACTGGCAGAGAGAAACCTTGAGAAAGGAGGTAATGACTCTCCCTGGGCAGAGAGCAGCCTTGCCTCCACTTGCTATAAAAGTGGTGAGACACCAAGCTCTGACTTCCTCTCCTGCAACAGTCCCCTGCGTGTTCAGGGTCAATCTGGAAACACTTGCGCTGTCCCCATGGGACCTGGGGGGCAACTGGTGTGAACATCATGCTGACGCCCTGGCTACTGCATTTGCTATGAGGAATAAAATCCTTTGTCTCTGATCCAGGAGTCTCCTATCTTCTTGCCAGCACCCATGAAACAGCTGCAGGCTAGCTTGTTAGCTTGCAAGTAGGGTAAAGCCTCAGATCCTCTGTAATTTTTGACAGTAAGAAGCCTTGATTTTCTGCAGACAACAAGTGTTTGTTTCACATTCCCAGTCTTTACTGCCTCCTCCATGCAATGAGGGTCTGCCCTGGAGACCAAACTCTCCCCACTCCAGGATCTCATTGCAGGAGGAAATAGTAAAATCTATCTTGGCTTTCCAGCTCTATCATTAAGAAAGCTACTGTCTTAATTCCCAGGCGGGCTATTCCCAAGTGGTTTGGAATCTGTGATATTTCATCCCTTTTTAAATTCAACAAAGGCCAAGTGTAGTGCCCAATGTAACTAAATTCATTTCTGCACAGGCTAAGGTCATTTCAGCTGCCCACATCCAGGGCTCTTGGTCACCTGAGGAGAAATCACTGGACAAGGCCCACCCCAGTCATGGCCATCCACCATCAGCTGGCCCTCTGCCCTGCTCAGGCAGGCCTTCTGGTCACCAACACCTACCCAAGGCCTCTGGGTCCAGGCCCTCTTCTTCACACACTACTTTTGAGAAAGACTAGACTAAGAAACGTTAACTCCTACATTCATCTCTCCTGGACTAGTCCTCTACCCACTGGCTGTAGGAAGCTGCTTTCCCAGAGTCTAGGGCAGTGCCTGGTCCAGTCTAAGTGCTCAGTGCCCTGTGTGGGAGGGAGGGAGACGAGAAGGAAGCAAAGGAGTGAAAGAGACTTTACAGATGAGAAAATTCAGCAGCAGAGTGAAAAACGCATCAGGCTGCTGAAGGGCGGAGTCCCAGATTTGAGTACTGTCAGCTTCTAACTTTCAGTGTGATTTGGAAGCAAAGATTAAATCCTTTCTGACTCAAGTTTCCTCACCTGTAACAATGGGATCATGAGAGTGTCTGTCTCAGAGATAAAACGAGATGTCCATAGGGCGCTTAGCTGGGTGTCTGGAAGACAATTAACATTCCATATAAGTTAATTTTACTATTATTATAATTATCATAACACCACTCTGGATCTGCAATTCCTCACCTACAATGTGAGGGATTAAAGCACATGACCCCCACCTCCCCTCGAGTCCAACAGCTCTGACACTTGGTTAGGCAGAAATCAACTCTGTTTACATCAGCTCCACTTCACAAACGACAACGGTGGAGGAGAACAGAGGTGCTGGAGCCCCGCACTGAATTCTGCCCCAAGCGCTCAGGCCATCTCCAGCAGCAAACAGTTCAGAAAGAGGCTGCTCTTAAATTCAGCTGAAAGGCTTCCATCCTGGCTCTTTCCTCCCCAGCTTGACTGGTACCCTGCCTCTTGCTGCAAGGCTAAGCTAATATTAAACCTTACTGTTCAGCACATACTGTACTGCTATTGATTGTCACATTGTGTTTCAGATTAGTTTTAATGCTTTATGTATTCAGCCATGCACAGCTTGCTAAAACCAGCCCAGAGTCACTCCTCAACCCCTTGCAGGCTTCACAATGTTTTCAGGATGGTAAATTTCTTAGAGAACTGAACCAAATTTTCATTGAACAACTGGCATCGTTCATCAGACAACTGACATTGAACTACTAAGAAAAGGAACCTCAAAAGCTCTGTCTGCAAAGAATATAAATTACGAATGATCAATTTCAGTGACTCCCAGTGCATGAATCATTTCAGTAATAAAACTGTTTGGGGAAGGACTGAAGGATTGTGTCTCTTAATCTTACTCTCCCAGAATTCTGTTATTAAATGTGTCCAGGGCCAAAAACGGGTTATGGATTCATTTGAAGAATCACTTAATCCCTCAAAACTATCAGGGCTCAAGTGGAATTTGTAAGTGGAATTGCACAGATTTCTTACCCACTAGAGTCAGTCAGTAGAGCTGATGCATATGGGTGATTTTTCTCTCATTAATGAATCTTTCAATACTTGAAAAGTAATAACTTCTTAAGATGATTCCCCTTCTCCAATGAAGGAAGTTTTCTACTTTTTCTGTAAAGGTTGCTTCCATTTCTCTCTACTCCTCCCCCAAGAAAGAAGCACACAAGTTTAGCTAAAAATTAGACTGCAAAATGTTTCACAAGTTAGTAGTTAATTGTTGCATGTTGATGATTCCTGACTGTTAGTGCTGACTCCTAGATAGACCATGAGGTCCTCAGACACAGAAATACCAGCAGAAGCAGAAGCTGGTAGAGTGGTTCTCAACCAGGGCAATTCTGCACCCCTAGGAACATTTGGAAGTTTCTGGACACAGTTTGGTTATCATAACTGAGCTGTGGTGGGTAATAATTGGCATCAGGTGGGTAGAGCCAGGGTGCTGGTAAACATTCAATGCATAGGTCAGCCCTTCAGCCAAGAGTTACCCTGCCTGAGTTAGTATTCTCCAGAGAAACAGGAATTATAAATGTATAACATATTTATTTATACTTTATTATTCTTTTATAATATTATATTAAAATAATTATATACATGTACAGAGGGAGACACTTATTATAAGGAGTTGGTTTACACTCTGTATTACAGAGGCTAGCCAGTCCAAACCCTGCAGAGCTGATGTTCCAGCTCAAAGGCCATCATTCAGGATGAATCTCTCTTACTTGGGGAAGAGTGAGCCTTTTGTGCTATTCAGGCCTTCAACTGGTTGAATGAGGCCCACCCAACATCAGGGAGGGCAATTTGCTTTACTCAAAGTTCAATTAAATATTAATCCCATTCAAAAACACCCTCGCAGAAACACCCAGAATAATGTTTGACCAAATATCTGGGAACCCAATGGCTCAGTCAAGTTGACATTTAAAATTAATCATCACACCCTCCAAAATGTCAATAGTGCTGTGGTTGAGAAATCCTGATCTAGAATCATTCTAGGCACATAATAAATGCTCAAAAATGTCTGTTGATGGAATACAACTGGCTTGTGCTCACTTTAAGACAAAGGAGACCTCAAAGTTGGGTGGGGTGGTCAGGGGATTCATGCAGGAGATGAGCCAGGTTGAAACTTGCAAATCTAGGTGAGCTTGAGTGGACAGGGAGGATAAATTCCAGAAGGAGAAGCCACATGAGTGTGATGCATGCAAGGGGGCCATCATCCAAAACCCTAAAGAAGCACTCGAGACCACGGAGATCTTAGTAGAATAGAACCCATGATCAAATCTGAATGAATGATGTGGCCTTGTTTTTAAAACAATTGAAATTATGTGTTTTGGGGGAAGGTGAGTAGGAAAAAAAATTTGCCTTTAGCACCATTTATATTTATATAAATAGCACCACTAATTTATATTAGCACATTTTTACAGATGAAGGAACTGAGACATGGAGACATGAACCACACAGTTTGGGAAGCTTTGTTTCACAGTTTGGTAAATGCGCTTACTTATGTCTGTTGACATGCGCTGGGTGTTACTGGAGGCGATACCATTAACGCACACGATCACACAGTGATTACCGCGTGGGATCTGGAGCCAGAGTGTGTGGGCTCAGACCGGTTCCACCACTTAGTAGATCACGACCTTGGACAAGAGGTCAAACTTGTGAATATTAAATAAGTTCATTAACATAAAGCAGGCAGAACACGGCCAGCCAGGCACACAGAAAATGCTCAATCATGTTCGTGTTGGCTGTTATTACAGTCATTCTTTTTAACCCCAGGATTCCCGCCCTAACAAGCAGCACCAAATCATCTGGGGGCAAAACTGAGGAGGCATTAGCAAGCCCCTCTGAGGACCTTCCCTGCTCTTTTCAACAGGTTACTTTCACAGATCTCTCAAAACGAAGTGATTTTAATTCAATGGCTCCGTTTGAGCTGAAAACATTTTCTCCTGCAGCCATCTTATTAAGCCTGTAGCTTAGACAAGCAAACAGTAAAATAAGCATGTACAAGCTTCTGCTCTGAGTAGCCAGCTGGGAACTGATGCCGCCCAGAAAGGTGTGTGTGTGTGTGTGTGTGTGATATGTGGAGAGGGGTAGAAAAGGGGCATGAGTACCAGGACAAGCTGGAGTTTCTGAGAACACAGCAGCAGGCTGCAGGGAACAGCAACCCTTACAAATCTCCAGCAATCAGCACCTTTATATGCAACTTGTATGTCCAATTTTCAAAGAAAAAGTGGGGTGGGGGTGGGGAAGATAGGGGAATTCTCCATCAGTCACCTTCCTGGCTTTTAATGGCTCATCAAATAGGGCAGAATCCAGGAGGGTCACCAAGCTGGTGAGGAGGCTGGAGGCTGCAACAATGAAAAGAACAGGGCAGGCTGAACCTAGAAAAGAGACACTAATGGGGGCCATGGTGGCTGCCTTCAAATAGCTGAAGGGCCAACGGTATGGACGGGCATTTAACATCTTTCATGTGCAGGAGCCAGCTGAAATGAGCAGGTTTCAGTACAACACACTGAATGTCTTTCTACTACTTAGAATAGTCTAAAAAGGCAGTTCACTGTCAAGGGGTAGTGAGTTCCTTGTCGTAAAGGTTATGCAAGAAGAGGATAAGCGATCATTTTGTGGGGTACTGATTTCATACTTTAAAGTGGTTTCCAATCCTACAGTTCCCAGCTTTTAGACTTACATCGCCTGTGCGGATGTGAGGTTTAGATCTTGCTTATTTTCCTTGCCTTCCTCACGCTTGATTCTGTACTAATGATAGGAGAGTGTTTCTGTCTCCAAGACCAGCTCTTGTTAACTGTCCCCGGCTGCCTGGAACACTGTGGGAAGAAGTCTTCTAAGACTGTGTAACATGATAGATTCGTAATGTCTGCTAAGGACAAAGGAAAGAAGCAAAGGAGGCTCACTTTTCATTCCCAATGTACACACAGCAGCTATAACATACATAACATAATAAGGATAATATCTTTTTAAATATTTTAAATCTAATTTCCCTTCTCAATAAGCAAAACATTTCCATTCCCATATTTCTTTTGCATTGAGGTGGTGAGGGCATGAGGTTTATTGCCTCACAGAAGGGGCAGTAGGATGGGCCTGCCTAGATCAGAGTTTATAAGGAGGAGGAATAAGAAAGACATGATGCAGAGCAATTCCCAACAGACAGAAGGGAAAGCAGAACCCTTCCTGGGAGGAAGTGGAGAATCCTGGAAAGGATAAACCTGGGAAGAAGCAGCTGCCTGCGAACCCTCTCCCTCTGAGCCTTAGCTCAGGGCAGGGAGTGAGGACAGAGAGCAACTCTGAGGGGAAAGAAGGAAAAGCAGGACCCAGAGCGGATCCAGCGCACTTCCTGTTTGGAGTTCCAGGGAAGGCACCTCACCAGCACCCATGCCACTATGGTGCAGCCACAGCAGGCAGAGAGGACCATGTGGGATGCACAGGAAGAGAGAGGTCTGGACCCAGTGCCCCTGAGCGTCTCTGCTCAAATGAAGTGTGGAGGAGTCTGAAGTTCCCACCTGCATCTGGCACAGGACAAAGAAGGACACAGAGCTGGGAGCAAAGGGAGTGTGGAGAGAGCAAGTGACCAAGATGGAGGATGTAGCTGGTGCTCAGGGATCTATTAGGCCAGTGAGGTCTGAGATGGGGTCGAGTCAACAAGAGGGGACCAACAACCCCTGAAAATGCCAGAACAGCAGAGCCAAGTTACACCACCGTGTCACCATGTGTCAGCAGCAGATGCACGAGGACAGAGACCGGGGCTGAAAGGAGTCCAGAGGGCAGGGGAAGCGACAGAGAAGCACAAAGCTCAGACCAGGAGCCTCTCCCCACAGGATGCGAGGATGAGAAGCTTCCCTTGCTCAGAGGCACTGGGGAGTGGGGAAGGGAGGGGACACCCTCTCTGCCAGTAAGTCTGAACTTAAAATCAACTAATTGCTCAAAGAGCCTTTCGACCCAAGAAAGACAGAATTTTCTTTAACTGGCAAGTGTAAGTCACGGTGTAAGGTATGATCAGGATGGAACTGCTTTTTCCAAACCTGAGTGTGACCATTTCAGCATCTCCACCACCACACACACACACACCATAAATGCATGTGCAGTCAATCATAAGAACTCAGCAGGAGTAGCTGGAACAAAGGTCTGGAAGACTTTTCAAGAACAGAGAGAAAGAAATGGAAGGACTGGGTGTGCGGGAGCAACGGTACTGTGGTAGGAAAGAAAGAGGAGAAATCCACCTGAAGGGTAACGACTAGCACTGCTGAATGCTGCCCATGGAACATGCACTGTGCGTCCTCACTGCTCCAAGCATGGCCCAGGGACCAGCAGTGCAGGCATCACCAAAGCTTGTTAGAAATCCAGAGAGCAGTCCACACCCTAGCCCACTGCATCTTTTTTTCTTTCCAGCTTTATTGACATATAATGGACATACAATTTTGTGTAAGTTTAAAGCGTACAATGTGATGATTTGGTGCACGTATATTTGTTTAACATATACATATATATGTTTACACAGTAAGGTTAGTTAACACACACTTCACCTCCCATAATTACCATTTTGTTGTTGTTATTGTAATGAGAATATTTAAGATTTACTCTCTTAGCAATTTTCAAGTATACAGTAGAGAATTTTTAAGTATAGTCACTATGTTATATACTAGCTTCCCGTAATTATTCCTCTTATAAATGCAAGTTTGTACCATTTGCCCAACATCTCCCCATCTCCCCCACTCTCCAGCACCTGACAACCACTGTCTACTCTCTGCTTCTATGAGTTCGGCTTTTCCAGACTACACATATAAATGAGATCATACAATATTTGTGTTCTTCTGTCCCTACTACATCTTAACATGATTCCAGGTGATTTATGTTCACACTCAAGTTTGAAAGGTGTGATGTCACATGATTTAACACAATCAGTTCAACACAACAATTCTATAAATTATACAATATTCTCCCCATTTTGCAGATGCGCAAACTGAGACCCAGCCAAGATGACATATGGGTAAGTGGAAGAACCAAGATGTCAACCCAAGTAGTCTGACTCCAGAGCCCACCGGCTTCTCTGTACCAAAAGCTTAGGCTTCTCCACTGCTTTGTATCTGATCAAATGTGTGTTTACAATTATGTTGATGCATGCCTAGAATGTTTTGGAATGATCTGTGGAGATACAGCAGTGACAAGATTTTCTGTTCCAATGTCTTTTTCAAAGTACAGCACCAGATATTCATGACTCAATCCATGCCCAGGATTCTGCGTGATCAAGCGCCCCCAGTATTTTAAGCTTTTGGGCAATTCATAGCTATCATGTCTAAATTGTTCTGCTTGTTCTAAATTTGCCCTGCATGTGTTACCTTTCAAGAATAGTTCTTTTAGCTGATAAACTCTCATTTTCAAATGCAAATGTGTTTTGAAATGTATCTGTTCAATCAGTTCTCCCTCAAAATCATACTATAGCTGAATTACTCCAAAGGAATCTGTAGTGAAGCACGGAACATTTTCAAGCATAATCCTGTGGTGCTTTTCATCTAAAAAGGTGACTAACAGCTTGCATAAGCTTATAACCAGACTTAAAGCTTAAAATCCCTGTGGAGTTTGCAAAGGGCGTTGAGAAAGCAAGCCAAACCTGGGAAACATAAATGTCTTTGCATGCTGACTTATCTACCAGTCACGAAACCAGTCCAATTTAAAATTGCTGTTACTCATTTCAGCTCCACAGTCTCTATTCTCCTGACAGTGAGTTGAAAAAGCACTCCTTTCCCTGTTAAGAAAAATAAGAAATGGCTCCTTTCTAACACATGTTAATTAGGTCATGCAAGGTGGCGAAAAGGGATCTAAAATAAGATGAAACTCATGTATTGCTGCCTGATAGCAAGTGGGTAATTATAAGCACACGTTTGGAAAAATGAATGAAACCTAGCCTCGAGTCTGGAATTAACCAGCTCTGTGACCTTGGGGAACTCACTCTCCTCTCCAGGATTTTTTTTTTTTTTTTTGGCCTCAGTGATTTCCTAAGACTCCTTTCAGCTTCACAGTCTCAAATTTTAAATCAGACCTTAATTATGTGCTAAGCAAAGTATAACATACTTAATTTGAGGGATGGCATACTGACAAAGATAGTTAAGAAGATGACAAGGCAGCATGGAAACTACACATTACATAATATGAAATGCAAAGTGGTGTTTACACTCTCTAAAGCTACGCAAGATTCTGTGTGTATGTGTACAGAAGCTAGGAGGAAAGAGGGAACAAAGAGAACTGAGTGAGATCATGAGTGGGTGACGTTTCTTATATTTTGACTTTTGTTAATTTGCTGTTTGATATTTAAAAACCACGCTTTTAGGAAAGCATATCTTCACGTTCTGTGGAAGAACTGTTTGGTAGTTTGCTGCCATTTATACTCTCAGCTTCCAAAGAGAGGGTAAGCAGGTTGATCTGCTCCATAAGGACTGCGTCACTCTGCAGAGCCCAACACTGTCACACACCTGTGCCCCAGGAGGCAGACCCCCATCTTCTCAGCTCCAACCTAGAAACATAGATCCTGTGTTTGCCTTTCCCTCCACTGCCAACTGGGAAAGAAAAGGTACTGCACACAGAAGTCCAGTCAGAGCACCTCAGAGGGGAAGGGACCTTAGAGTTTGCTCTGCCCTTCCTCTGAGGTAGTCCATTTAGAGAGTCTACCTGGTTCATAAAGAAACCCTTCACTGCCCACCCGCGATTCACAACCAAGGGCCCCAACAGCTGTTTTGGGCAATGTGTCTCTGCTCCCCATCATGGCAGCATTTAACTGGACAAGTGCTGAGCACCTGACCCATGATGGCCAATCAGAGCCTCTTTGCCAGACATCTGAAATTGGGACTAAGAAAAAGTCAGTATCTCTTGAGATGGTTAAATCCAAAACCTGTCAGCATGTCAGCTTGAGTGCTATGGAGTAAACATTTTTGATCACCCATGTGGATTGTAGAAGCAGAGGAAGCTCATACTGGGGATGAGACATCAGTGAGGAGAGAATGAGCCTGGTTGCCTCTTTGCTTCAGCGCCTTCCTAAAGGATGCTGCAACCTGCCCTCGGGCTCTGTGAAACAGCCTGAATCCTTAACTAAGGCATGTTGGTTTCTATTACCTGTAGTCAAGATTGCCCTAACATAGCCTCCCTCCCTCAGTTCATCTGTAGGAACGTCCCAGCAAGCCACACAAGTCCCTGGGTAACCTGGCCCTGTCAGGGACCCCACCTGATAGCGCACTCGCATTCTGGCCACACGGGGCCTCAGCTGGTAGCACCCACCACCTTACTACCTCTTGTTGCCAGTCTTTGCTGGCTGCTCTGCCTGAAACATCCTCCAGCCTCTGAGCCGTCCCCAGCCTGAAGGCACAGGCAGGTAAAAAGCCTGTCTGCAGGGGTCTGCTTGCTTGCTGCCTTTCTTCAGCCTTGCATATGATGAAAGCACTCACACTGAGTGCTGCCTGGGATGCTGGGAGCCGCTCTTTCTGACCGTGCTAGCCAGAACGGACCGAGCTTTCAGAGAGCGGGCCCTCCTGGGAAGCCGAGGGAGACAAGTCTTGCTGCCGCAGCCTGAGATGCTGCAGCTCTCATTAGGTTTTGCTGCATTCTTTATTTATAAGGACGTCCTGGGCTTCCAGGTTAAAGGCTGGCAGTGCCCAGCATCCCCACGCTTAATGAGGAATCAATAGCATGGTGGAAAAAAGTAGATCTAGGGCAGTTTTGCGTTCCAGGGCACCAGTGAAAGAAGAGAGCTTCTCTGAACACGCCTGGGGAGAATAACTTGCTTCCCAAAAGATTTTCTGAAAAGCAGAAAATGTGCACGTTCCAATCCTACTTAGTTGAAAGGAAGGGCAAGTAATGACCACAGACATTATACAGCGCATGCGCAGTACCTCGCAAAAGTCTTCTCAAGTAGGTGTTCTCAACCCTGATTTACAGATGAAAGAAACTGAGATTCAGAGGTTGAGCAACTTGCTGAGCTTCCACAGGACCAAGCTGGCCTGTAGGTGCAGAACTGGTCACCAGCCCCAGTGACTATCCTCCAGGTCAGGGGAAAGCAGCGTGCCCCCTGGACCGGCAGCATCAGCGCCGCTTAGGACGAACTGGTTAGAAATGCAAATTCTTGGACTTCGGCACTGACCTACCAAATCACACACTCTGGTGGATTCTGAGGTGCACTGTCCCCGCTATTCAGTGGGGGTCTCATCACCTCCAGCTGCATCAGCACCACCTGGAAACTGATTAAAAATGCAAACTCCCAGGCCCCACCTCAGATCGAGTGAACAGGGATCAGTATTTTAGTAGCTCCAGGCATGTGTACGCACATTAGCGTTGAAAACTTAAGGAGCAAGCAGTTGGCATTTGGTACCATGTCATTTCAATCCTGTTTGAAGTCCAGGAGGTGGAGGGGGTAGAGGAGACTACCTTGGGAGGAAAGATGATGAGAGGGTTAAGGTTTCCTTTGTGAGTGGCCAACACTTCTTTTCTTTTACTTCATCATGTAAGGAGGCAATTCTGTGTGAGGGCATTTTTGTTGTATGTGTTTTATATTTACATGAAAAACCCTTTCTCAGGGTATTCAAATTGATCTTATTTTGAAGCACTCTTTTTATTAAGCTGGGGCAACATTTACATGCATGGGATCACAGGGGCTCCCCTAAACTGGGATGAAGTCAAGGGAAGTCAGAGGTGACCTTCACTCATGCCGGCTTCCTCCTTCCTCACAGAACCTGCAGTCTACGTACTCAGTGCAGCCGTGCTTCAGAGGGGGCGCACCTGCTCCCAGCCCCACGGAATGTGCTGCTTGGTCTATGAAAATGAATCACGGTTCCATTTTTCTTACCAGTGACTGGTTTAAAATAGGCGTGTGAACCTAGTTCTAACCAGTGAGACAGGAAAAGTGAGAGCAAATGTTGCCTCAGTCTTAAAAAGAAACACAAGGACTATCTCATCCCCATTAGGATGGCTACTATCCCAACAAAAAGGGAGGGGTGAGGAATGCAGAGAAAAACTGAAACAATTTTGCACTGTTGGTTGGAATGTAAAATGGTACAATCACCATGGAAAACAGTTTGGCAGTTCTTCAAAAAAAAAAAAAAAAGTAGAATTACCGTATGATCCAGTAATTCCACTTCTGGGTACATACCCAAAAGAACTGCAAGCAGAGTCTTGAAGAGGTTTTTGTACACCTATGTTCACAGCAGTATTATTCACAACGGCTAAAAGGTGGAAGCAGCCCAAGTGTCCACTCAGCTGGTGAACAGATAAACTGATGAGTGGATAAACAAAATGCGGTATATACATACAAGGGAATATTATTCAGTCTGAAAAAGGAAGGAAATTCTGACTCGTGCTACAACACGGATGAATCTTGAGGGCATTACAGTAAGTGAAATCAGCCAGTCACAAGAAGACATATACTGTACAACTCCCCTTATACAAACGCATAGAGTAGTCATTCATAGGGTAAGAGACTAGAAGGATGGTTACAAGGGGATGTGAACGAACTTAACACTACTTAACTGCACACCTGAAAACAGTCAAGATGGTACATTTTATGTCGTGTGTATTTTATCACAATTAAAACTAATTTTTTAAAAGATACACAAGGAAGAGACTGTCTGCCTCTGCATATTGTGTCTTCATATGGTGCCTGGAATAGCTGCCACAATTTTGGGACCCTCTGAGGACGGAAAAAAAGATGGGGAAAAACACTAATCTTTGGTGATGCCTTTGAGTCACTGCATTAACAAGCCCTGGACCAGCCTTATCTACAGGATTTGTACAATGTGAAATAATAATTCTTATCACTCAGCTACTTTGAGTTTTCTGTTGCCACCAAAAGCATCCTAACAGACTCAGGGTTCTAAGTATCTGACAACTGGCAGGCAGCCAGCATGGCTCATGCAGACAAAAAGGGTCAGCTTTGATGCTCTCAATTCTGCTGCCGCAGCAGTGGCAGTGGCTGGTGGTGGTCAGCAAGGAAGTCTCTGTGCCCTACTTGCTCATGATCATCACAGCTTTTTTTTTTTTTCTAATTTCCCAGATATTGCTGTGCAATATATGATTTTATAAATAATCACGAATTACCATAACCCCTTGGATGGCTATCATAGCATGGAATACAATGCAGCCATTGAAGTGATGCTGAAGACGTTCACTCACTAACATGAAAAGCTTCTTACCTGTGCATTTAAGTCGTGGTGAGGGCGGCGGCGGAGATGGGTAAATACAAGTTACAGAGTCGTGTGATTCAATTTCCTATGTATTAACTCCAACTAGTTACAGACAGGCAGGCAGATGACAGGGTGAATGGATATAAACACATAAATAGATGTGAAGAGAGAACACGAGAGCACACAAAATAACACTGGTTGTATCTTGGAAGGGTTATAGCAATATTTTATTCCCTTCTCTTTGGCTCATGTATTTTCCTAAATTTTCTTAGGGGAACTACCTTATTTTGTGATAATGAAAATATTGGTCTTTTAAAAAACCTTATGTAATATTTCAATTCACTTTACTCATGGATACTTTATTCTTCTCAAAGAGCTGAGTATGTAATTCCCTGTGTGTCCAACCTTCTTACATCAAGCACTTAGAGAGGACATCTCTACAGTGTATGACATGGGCCCCTGCCCCCAAAATAGTGTCTATAATGAGCAGTGCTGGTGACACAGGTTTATTATTCTAGACTCTACTGCTGTACTGTGCGGTGGTGTTCTCAGGTAATATACTAGAGCTGTGGCACACCTTGACCCTCACCAAAGAACCCTGGTTTGCTATGTTTTAAGTTCTTGGATCTGCTTTTAAAACTTTTAGTACCTTCAGAAATTCCTCACTATTTGTCAAAGTATGTGTCTGTTACACACCCTCCCCTGCCCTCTGCTCTGCAGCTTCCAATATACTGAAAGCTTGGAAATCAGATGAACTCCATGGTATCACTGAGTATAAATAAGAACGAAGACTCTTAATTAAACTTATGAGCTTTTGCACAGCAAAGTAAGTTATAAACAAAAGGAAAAGACAACCCATAGAATGGGAGAAAATATTTGTAAACAATGCAAATGGCAAGGGCTTAATTTTCAGAATACACAAACAGCTCATACACTTCACTAACAAAAAAATAAACAACCAAATCAAAAATGGGCAGAAGACCTAAACAAATATTTCTCCACTGAAGACATACAAATGGCCAAAAGGCACATGAAAAAAGTGCTCAATATTGCTAATTATCAGAAGAATGCAAATCAAAACTACAAAGAGGTCTCACCTCACACCAGTCAGAATGACGACCATTAAAAAGTCCACAAACAATAAATGCTGGAGACGGTGTGGAGATAAGGAAACCCTCCTACATTGTTGATGGGAATGCAGTTTGACGTAGCCATTACAGGAAATAGTATGGAGATTCCTTTAAAAACTGAAAATAGACTCAGCCTATGATCAGCAATCCCACTCCTGGGCACATACCCAGAGGGAACTCTAATTCGAAAAGATACATGCACCCCAATGTTCACAGCAGCACTATTTACAATAGCCAAGACATGGAAGCAACCTAAATGTCCATAGACAGATGACTGGATAAAGATGGGGGTGTGTGTATACACACACATATACATATAGATAGATAGACAGATAGACAGACAGACAGACAGACATATATGTAATGGAATACTACTCAGCCATAAAAAAGAATGAAATAATGCTATTTGAAGCAACATGGAGGGACCTGGAGATTATCATACTAAGTGAAGTCAGTCAGAAAGAGAAAGAAAAATACCATATGATGTCACTTATATGTGGAATCTAAAAAAAATGAGTTAAGTGAAATTATTTACAAAACAGAAACAGACTCACAAACATAGAAAACAAACTTAAGGTTACTAGAGGGGGAAAGAGAGGTGGAGGGATAAACTGGGAGTTCAGGGTTTGCAGATATTAACTACTATATACATAAAATAGATTAACAACAAGGACCTACTGTATAGCACAGGGAACTATATTCAATACCTTGCAATAGCTTACAAGGAAAAAGAATCTGAAAAAGAATATATAAATGTATAAATGAATCACTATGCTGTACACCAGAAACTAACACAACATTGTAAACCAACTACACTTCAATTAAAAAAAAAAAAGGAGTGACGGCTCAAGGAAGCTTTCTCATGAGGGAGGCCTATGAACGTTAGTCCCCGGGCTTCCTTGCCATCTCAGCTGCACAAAGCCTTTTTCTGGCATGACTCCTGGTTCCTGCAAGTATTCTAAACTGGTGAAGATGCGGGAGAGCCAAGTTCCGCACAAGTGAAGTGGGAGGGTTTCTGATAACAAATAGCTACTCCATTAAGAAATAGCGTGACTGGTTCTCTGGACATCTCGATCCAAAAGAAGGAGGCTGCAGATGGCAAGAGCAGAACCAACTGGGGTCCCTCTACCCTGTCAAAGTGAGGTTATTTAGGGTCACCACCTGGTTATTGGGTTCGCCAGATGGCAAGCTTGAGTAACTGCTCAGAAAGAGAGCAACTAGCCAATCCAGTGCCCCAGCACAGTCAACACCATTAATTTAACATGGGATGCACATACTAGTACAGAATATGGGTAATGAGGCATCACAGAGCCATCATAAAGGCAGCCATCCGGGCTCACGTGGGACTGTGCACAGCGGCCATGGGAGAAACCCTCCTGCATTCTGTGCAGCAGGGACGAGGAGGGGCATGGGGCTGGGGTGGGGGCAGGAAGCGTGCCCACATGTCCACAGTATTGAAATACTTTGCTTCCATCTCTGGGCCAGTGCTGACTCTCGCCCAGCCTCACCTAGTTCTCAGGTTCCCTTTGTTGTTATTTTCAATTTTGATCAAAAGGTAAATGATATTTTTACAACAGCACTGGATGAATAGAACTGTGACTAAAGGTGGTTTTGAATACTTTGACAGTTCTAGTCCAACTCTGACAGTCACAAAAATGGCTTTCCTTTAGGAAACGGCATGCGTGTCTGGGTAGGGGATGGGGGTCGGGGTGGCTCATGCACTCTGGCTCCCCTCTGGAACAGGCTTGTGACGGAGAAGTTCCAACCCGTCCCACTGGGGCTGACGCACACGGGGCCTGGGCACCGCAGAGAGGAAGGCCCGAAAGAAGAGCTGGTGAACCAGGGCACGCCCAGAGGCGGGCACTGTAAGTGACATGGGGCAGGGACATCTCCTGTGAGGAGCATGGTTCCTCCTCGTTACCCTACAGTACCCAGCACAGCGCTGCCCAAATGAGGCAATTTCATGTGTGTGGAAGTCAGTTCACTTGTTCAACAAGTACCTACCAGCTGCAGGGCACCAGGGGAGACTGGGTAAAGGGCACATGAGATCCCTGTGTTACTTCTCACAATTGCCCATGAATCTATGGTTATCTCAAAACGATTTAAAAATTAAATCCCAGAAACTTGAATATGTCTAAAAGAGAGTGACTCAAGAGATTCAGAAATGTCACTTTTAAAGAGGGAGAGAGACAAACATTTGACAGACGGCCACGTGGCAAAGGGTGTATGTGCAGCACGTCTCAGAGGGCCGGCAAGGAGAACACAGGCGTCCAGCAGAAGCCCCTGAACCAGCAGGTTCCATCAGACTCCCAAGTGCCCACTCACTAGGCACCTTCCAGGGTTCCTCCCAACTCTGAGAATGCAGGAGATGCTGACCTATTTTCAAGCCAATTTTCCTCACTGCTCATCCCCCGCCTCAACAATGACCTGTGACTGTAAATTAAGACAATCTGTCTTTAATCCAGCTCTTCAGAAGCTGAGTACTTTTCACAACTAAATTTCTGAGCACCCGTTGGGGTGGGGGATGCCTTGTGCCCCCTCCTCTAAGGAGCTGTCACCATCACTCCTGTTGTCTAAGGATTGTCCCCCACAAGGTCATGCCCATCACTCTCATCATGGCCTCAGGGGAGGAGAGGAGGCAGCTTTAGAAGTGACAATGAAGAACCTAAGAAACACCTGGCCCGTGCTTTACGTCAAACGCCCAGAAATAAACTGAAGATGCCAAGGAGAACGCGACGTACACCACGTTTCTATAGTATTGTCTACACTATGTTCACTTTAGATAATCAGCAATGCACAATAACCCTGTGAGGCCAGAAGTGCCGGGCTCTCCCTTGACAGATGAGGAGACGAGGGACAAGGGGTTCCTGGGTCCCAGGAAGAGTAAGAGACAGAACGGTCATCCTCTGACTCTGGTGCCCATTCTTTCTTCTCAACCCCACTGCTTCCAGCCCATGGTTTTGCTCCTCAGGATCAACGTGTTCTTCTTTGCCTCTCCTCATCTCGGCTGCATAATCTGGTCACTAACCCCAACACCGCCTCCCATCCTATTTCATCAGTGCTACACCATCTACATCTTGGTACCTAAGTGTTTTGTTCAACTTCTCTGTTACTCATTAAGTCTTTCACACCTTGGTGTCTCCAACCTCTCTGATCTGATGCTTGTTAGCTCCCGAGCACCGGATCTTCTCTCCTGCCTTACTCTAACACAATTCCTTTTGGGGACCAATCTGAAATAGGTTTTTCTCAGATGCCAGCCTGTCTGCCCTCAATAGTGCTTCTGCGTGTTTCATGTCCAGTGTAGCACGGAGCACAGTAACAAGGCAAGGCCAGGGTCAGTGAGATCCACAAGTGGATGCAAGAAATGTGAACTATCTATGAGGACCTGGGAAAGTGGATGATGCTACAGGGGGCAAGCCTGAAGGAAACAGATCATTTCCTGGTTTGTCTGGCATAGGAAAGCTTTTAAAGGGCCAGGTGTGACTGTCTCCTTTTGCTCCACAATGTCTTAAAGGCACCACCTGTCACCTGGCGGATGATTGATTCAGCAGCCTGGGAGTTCACAGGGGGCCAGCCTGCCTTGGACACAGCCCTGTTGATTGGAGCCAAAGCATCTCACACAACAGTGATAGGTTAAAGCCAGCAGATGTCTTCACACCCTGAATCACAGAGAAAGTCGGGGTGGGAGAGGAATAACTGACAGTGTCCCTGATCATACCAGACACTTCATCACAGCATATTTAGTGGAAAATACATAGAGAACAAAAGCTGGATTCTCCATCCAGGCTGCAGTACCTAATACATCACTGCCAAGAAGAAAACATTTAATAAAACCCTCCTGTAAGTTTTGTCTAGAATAGATGCTACGTGAAGCAATTAGTTAGACAGCAGTCTGACCTCCAAATTCACAGAGCAATGCAAATAACCTGGTGTGAATAAACAGACACAGTACATCCACCCAACAAATATTTACTGAGCACTCTTAATATGTGCCAGGCACCAAGCGGGGCTTTAACATCATACCAGACTTTCCCTGTAAAGTTTCCAAAGCAAGTTCACATACACAATCAAATCTGATCCTCATAAAACTCAGTGACGTAGGTGTTGTTATCCTCATTTTGAAGACGAGTAAACTGAGGTTCATCAAGATTAGAGAATGGTCCAACTCTGTAAGACTAGTGCCACATAAAGTTTTCTGCATTGGGAAAAAACCTCAGGGAATAAGGAAAGGAAAGGAAAATTGCCCTTTATGCCCCTGGACACCTATGAACCCCTTTCTACTACGCCAAAAGCCTGGTCTTCAACTTCCACACTCACTCTACCTCAGATGTCTCTGCAGTCTGCCTACCATACTTTTTAAGGTAGGAAGAGTATGTTAGGACATGCTCAGCTTCAAGCAACAGAAAACTTAACTAAGAGTGACTTAATCAATAAAGAGAATTGTCTTATATAACAAGAGATATGAAAGCAAGGAATTCCAGAGTTGGCTCAAAATAGTCACAAAAGAAAAATAAAATTAAATTGAAAGAACCAAGATCTTTCTTAGTGTCCACTTAACCATCTTTAGTCTTCTCACCTCATGGTTACAAAATGGCTGCCACAGCTCTATTCTCATGTTCTCACAGGACTGTTATCCAAAGGCAGATCCAGGTCACATGACCACCCAGCAATGGGAGTAGGGGGAAAGCAAGATTCTGGTATTTGTGACTTTCATAGGGGGAGTGGCTAAAAAAGTTGGGAGTGGCTAATTGCATAGCTAATCACCAGTCTCTGCCACAGGTCACTTGCTGATTCCTGGTCAGGGTCAGAGCTGAAAACTAATTCCTCCCGAGCAGAAATATGAATTTCTTAACACTACCTATAGGTTGCTTTATTAGTTTTCTATTGCTGCATTATAAATAATCATGGGCTTAGCAGCTTAAGACAATACCTATTCATTTTTTAACAGCTCTATAGGTCAGAAGTCTGGGAAGTCTTGAGTGAGTTCTCTGCTTAGGGACTTACAAGGCTAAAATCAAGGTGTTGCCTGGGCTGAGCTCTCATCTGGAGTTCTGGGGAAGAATTTGCTTCTAATGCATTCAGATTGTTGGCATAATTCAGTTCCTTGCGGCTGTAGAACTGTCTCCATGGCCTTGTCAGCTGGCGGCAAGGGATCACTCTTAACTCCAAAGGTGGCTCTCCATCCTCACACCTGGCCCCCTCCATCCTCAACACCAGCAACAGTGCACTGAATCCTTCTCGTACTTCCAGTCTCTCCAACTTTTCCTTCTACCAGCAGCTGAAGAAAATTCTGTGCTTTCAAAGGGCTCCTGCAGTAGATTGAGCCCACCCAGATACTCTGCCTTTTACCATGACCACAGGAGTAACACCAGAGGGTGAAGAGCATGAGAGCCATCCCAAAATTCTGCCTACTTTAGTCACCATTAAAGAAACAAAATCAGGATTTATTCTTGGAGTTTAGGATAGGGTCACCCTTCCCTGAATCACCATAAGGGCAGGAGGACTCCCAATCAAAACTGGGACTCTGAGAGCAAAAAACTGAAGGACAGAATGGCTGCTGGGTGAGCAAACAGGACTGGCTGGTTTGATTAAATTTTTTCTGTGAAACAGATGCTAACCCTGATTTAGTTATACAGTGGAATAACTTCTAGCTAGGGGATTTTTTTTTTTTTTTTTAATGAGAACATGGTGTGTAAGAACCACTGGCCAGGACAAGGATTCCTGCTCCATTTAACCTCCCCCACTCCCCCCAACCCTCACCACCCCTTCACCACCCCCACCTGCTCCTTAGCCAGCACTGTGCCCCTGACACCGACTCATGAAGAATGCTGACCAACAGGGAGTTTGACAGAGTTTCTTAACAATAAAAGTATTTAATGTGGCTAGATTTCTCATGTCTACTTTTAACCAGTTTGTATCTATCTGTTAGAGGTAAAGACAAAGGTTTATGGAAGGAGGAAGCCTGTCCCTCAAAGCTCACACAGAGTAGGTCCTAACACTGCCCACGGTGTCAGTAACGAGCCTTTGCAGGCCTTTCCACTCTTTCTAAAGAGAAATCACATGCCCTCTCCTCTGCAGAGATGCCTTATTAACAGTTCTTTCGATGCATCGCTTTCTGTTTCACTGCCTTACATCTGATGCAGGTCGCCTATTTTTTTTTATTTCAATTAGTTTACTCTGTTTTACAACTTCTATTTGGATTTAATTCTATTTTTCCCTCCACCAAAAAAATCTGAAGTCCCAACTCAGATGTCTCCAAGGAGCTTATGTGTGTTTGCACAAACACGGGAAAATCCTTAAGACCTGCAAATTGTCAACCAGGAACAGCTCAGTGCCTTTCGGAAAGCTCTACTTTCATGGAGGCTTGTGTTTACCTTTTATTTCAAGCGCTTTCAAGCCCATCTCTAGAAGCCCTTGCCTTACCAGGAGCCCTGCCCGTTTGTTCTTGCTGCCTCCTTCATTCAGAAGAACCATCAATCAGTTTCTGAAACAAGGCAGCTTCTGTGCAGAATCAAAAGCCACCACATCACAGCTGATGGCAAGAGAATGCAGTGGGCATTGTTGTTTGTACACAGGCCTTCATCTCTTTGAGAAGAACCTCTGTTTGAAATGAATGAGGCAGACAAGAGGGGTGGCTTCAAAAGCAACTATCCTCCTCTGGGCTTTTCTTGTTGAAAGTCCTGAGCGGCACTGTTACTAGAAAGTAAAGAGGAAAAAAGGCCAATCTGAGGCAGGCTACAGGCTTCCTATACAAGAAACTCATACCTGGCCTCAGCCGGGCTGTGTGTCTGGACATTTTGCCTTTACTTTGTAGATTTGGGTTTGCAAGGTTAACGTGAAAAGAGGCTGTTTATTTTTTCCCCAGTGATTCTGCATAAAGAGTATACAAACTTCACCCACCCAGAGCCTAGCCCAAAAGGATGACAGGCTCCTCTCTTTCCTGGTGCTTCTTAAGGGCGTCACTGCTGGCAGAAGTAGCGCTGCCATCACTGCTGTTGCCATGGTTATGGCTTCTGGACCAGGGGACTGGCTGGTCCTCAGCCCAGCTCGTCCTCCTCGCTGTCATCAACTCAGCAGGAGGCTTCCTTATTCCCCGGTCCATTTGGTATTTGGCTGGAATACTGGAGAGCACATAGCTTTCTGTGGAACTTCATGACCCTTCTGTAGGTCCTTCATGACCCTAATGTTGATTAGGACACAAAGTCTTGGGCTAGTGGGAAAGTTAAAACAGTGTGCAAGGCTTACCAAGACGATCATCCTAGTAATTGGCGTGAGGATCATCCCCTTCATCTTTTATCTGCAGAGAGTTTACAGTGACTGCTTGAGAGCTCAGGGCAAATACCTAGCCCATGACTGGGAAGTGAAAAGGACAGTACAACATGTATTTGATGTATAACCTTAATCACTAATTCACCTTATTCTTCCCATCCTTACCTCCCCTACCTACATCTTCTTTTTAACATCTTGCATTATTTGTATCTTTTTAAGGTGTCTTAAATTTTTCTGAAGCAGGACTAAATATAAAGAAAGTAAAAGCATATCCCTCAGAAATCCACTTGATTTTTTTGCTATTAGCACGGGAGGAAAAAAGGAAAAATGCTCTTCTGGCCAGCAAGGGAAAACTGCATAATGCAAAGCACCTAGAACACATACTGTGTAAAAGTCAAATGGAATAATTTAAGCATATATTTTCTGTTGAAGAAAAAAGTATATGTACATGGTGCTTGGTTTGGCAGCCTGTATTACTAAAACTGGAATGATACAGAGAAGATTAGCCTGGCACCTGCTCAAGAATGATACGCAAATTCATGAAACATCCCATATTTTTAGATGTTGGTCAAAGGGTACAAAGTCCCAGTGAAAGAATGAATGAGGTCTGTTGACCTAATGCACAGCGTGGTGACTATAATTAACAATACTGTGTTATATACTTGATAGTTTTTAAGAAAGTAGATCTCAAATGTTATCACCAGACACACACAAAAAATGTAATTATGTCAAGGAATAGGGATGTCAACTAATCTTATTGTGGTAATCATTTTACCATGTGTACATAAATCTAATCATCACATTGTACACCTTAAACTTACATGTGTTATATATATCAATAATATCTCGGTAAAGCTGGGGGAAAATTGTCTCAACTACATGGAAAAAAATATATATATATATGATTGGTTTCAAGAAAACTGAATTTCTAGTACAATGGAGGGATAAGGCCATGACATCCTAAATTTACAAAGCCCCTGAATAATTAGGAGACTGCCACGGGAAGTCACTCACACAAGAAATTTGGGCAGTCTCGTAAAGAGTAGGGTGGGCTGTGTTTACACACCATACCATCAGGGAGGTGCTTAGTGGGTTCTGAACCCCAGTTTCTTGCACACAGTAAAAGCTTTACAAGTATCTGCTGAATAAATGGAAAAGATAAGTTTAAAAAAAAAAAACACCAAAAATTATTATGTCGTGCTAAGTAAACTCACAGATAATCTTCAAATTAACCCAAGTAGAAATGATTTAGCAGCACCCAGAAAAGTGGATGCTATAAAGGGTTTTTAGTCCTTTTAATACTCTAAACAACCCTCTGAGGTAGATGTTTTTATCTCCACTTGTTTTAAGGTGAGGTTAAGGAAGGTTAAGTCATTTTGTGCTAGGCCATATAACCGGTATGTGAAAGACTCAGGATTTCAGCTCAGAGCTGATTCTAAAAACAGACTATTCCCTCAGTCTACTCTGATACTTCCCAAGCTCTTCTCACATTAAGAACACAAATCTGAGGCCCCATCCAAGACACACTGAATCAGAATCTCCGGGGAGGGCCTTGGAAACATGTTTAACAAGAGATGAGATTATTATTATCAGGGAAATTTAAGAAAACTGCTCTGTTGTATTAGGTAGGAAATGGACTCGTATCTCCCTCTGACTGATCGAACAGAAGCCATGAGAGATTTGAAGCTCCTGCAACTAAAAACAAATCATGTTATCCTGGAGTTTATCAGATTATAATAGTCCAGGATAATTATTCCTTGGTTTGGTAATATAGCATTGTCTGATTTAAGGTTACCTGGATCCAGAAATACCAAGACCATCTTGGAAAGTAAAAAACGGGGTCTAGTTTAAACCTCAGACTTTCTTAGCTTTCCTCTCTGTCCCTCTTTGGTCCTTAGGAGCAGGCGTGAGTGAGAATTAGATTGCAGTTCCTAGCAGCTGTAACAGATGCAGAGGTCCCAGCTGGGCAGGGGCTGGAAGGCAGCTAGAAGGAGAACCGCAGGCTGAGGAGCAGTCCTTGTGTCTGGATGCCCACCAGATGGCTTTCATTGGATGAGCAAGTTACATGATCCAGGAAGTAGAAAACCCAGCATTGCTTCGGTTTGTTTTTCTTAGTTTCAGTTTTTCCAGGCCTGATGAGAAGAGCCAGGCCAACTAAGCCTCCGATCCAATACCTGTTACGGGCGCAAACAACTTATCTGTGCAGCCTAAACACTTACTTAACTAAGTGGAAAGCAAGGCAGTGATTCCTGACAGGGCTGAATTTAAGTCAAGTTGTGAAACTCCACAGTGAAGCCAGAAGCAGAGACGGACGAGTTGAACTGAAACCTGGGAACATGTAAGGGGCGTTGGACCACTGCCTCTCAGCCATTTTATTGTAAGTCATTTGCATTATGTGAGAGAGAAATCTGAGACGTGGTTAGAGAAAAGGATGGAACTGATTACTCGCATTTTGGGCATAGATCTTTGTCTTAAGAACTTGCTTTATGTGCTGTTGCCAAGAAACTTGTTTTGAATGCTATTTCCAGGCTATAAAAGCAGATAATTACATTTATGTACATAATTGTACATATATGTACAATTACATTCTACATATAATAATTTAATATGCTTTAATATACTTCTATTCCTGAGTGTTCTTGACCTCATTTACTCTTCATAACAACTCTGTGAAGTTGGTACTCTTATTAACACGATTTTACAGTTAAGGTACCTGGGCCTCGTCACAGAATCATTAAGTAAGTAGCAGAAAGTCCTCAGTTCATAGCTGAGAACCCACCTCACAGCAGTACCATCATCTGCATCCCAGTGGACTCCATATAACTAGGCCATTCATTTCTTGAAAACCAAATTCCCACACTGGATTAAATTAGAAGACCCAACAACATGTTTGTTGCTTAAAGATAGGTATCCATAACAAAAAGATGCAGAATGCTAAAAATAAAAAAAGTCTTATCAAGGAAACTCACACAACAAAAAGAAAATAAAGTCCTATAAGTAGATTTTGAAGCCAAAAAAGTGGAAGGAGGATGCTAGGAGGCTCCTGATTACAGTGAAAAATATTAAACCCACAGTGAAGACATGGATTACCAAAATTATAAATGCAAAGAGAAACAGAATAAATAAAAAACTATTGTAATGGGAGGTGTTAATTCACTATCAGACTAAGACAAAATTTAGACAATCTTACAAATTAAAGAAAATTAACAGACAAACATTTAGAAGACATTGAAGATCTGACAAAAATAGATACACATCTGAAAAATAACATGGAGGTTATGAATATTATAAAATTAATATGTTAGAACCAGTAGACATACTGAACTCAATAACAACATAGACTATATGTTTTTTTCAGTGTATGGGGCAGTGGTGCATATATACTGACTCTCAAATAAGGCTCCAAAAATAAATCAAGATAAATAAATATGTCTATATACAAATTATACAGATATATTTTCTCACCAAAACGCAATAAAACTAAGTGTTAATGATATAAGTAAAAACAATGAAAGGAGGCTTGGGCAAAATAGTGTTCTAATCTATAGCTTTGGAGGCAGACAGTTCATTATTTGGACTATAACTTCATCTCTTACTGCTGTGTGGCCTAGGCAGTTTATTGAACCTCTCTGAACCTTGGGCTTTGCATCTAAAAACGTGCTCTACTTTGAAAAGTTGTTATGAATATTACCTATAAAGTATGTAAAATAATATGATATGAAGACTTGAAGGCTAAAACCACAGATCACACAATATGACATCATATTTTTAATATTCTCATACTTTGTTTAACCAGGAAAAAAATCCAGACTTTCTGCTGATTGAAAGCACAAGTCTAGAAAATATGCATTTAAGTGCTAACAATGATTATCTCTATGCTTTGAAATTTTAGGTGATTTTTATCTTGCTTTATTTTTCTACTCTGAAAATATAGTGAGTGCACAATAAAACAATAATGAATATAAAAATAAATATGAACACTTCTTCAGAATATAGAACAAGAAGAAAATAAACATAATATACTGAGTATCCTATAGGTAGGTAGTAGTTGCTGCAAACATGCAGCCTGTTTCACTTGTTGCCACTGTCATCTTCATTACTGTAAATTCTAGAATACTTTCATTTTCTCTCTCTCTCTCTCTATATATATATACACACAATACATATAATATATATTATAAATAAAATATAAATTTTAATAGAAATTAATTATAAATTTAAATATAGACTATATAAATTTATTTAAATATAGAGTATATGAATTTCTATTTATTATATATAATTTATACTACATATAATATATACTATAACTGTACTATATAGTGTATATATAAAATATAATATTGGGATAACTGGCAATTTGAATATGGACAATAGAATTAGAAAATCATATCTATCAATACAGAATTTTCCTTTTTTTTAATGGTTAAAATTTTCTGATTTTTATAAGGAAAAAAATGACTATCTCAGGAAATATACATTGAAGTATTCAGGTATGTATGTACATCAGTAACTTATTCTCAAATGGTTCAGAAAAAAATTCTATATGGAGAGCAAATGAGTGATACAGCAATCAGGGGGAAACAGAAACAAACAAAATATAAAAAATGGTGAATCCGGGTAAAGATTGTACAGAAGGTTTTTACACTAGCCTTTTAATATTTCTGCAAGTTTAAAATTATACACAAATAAAAATTTACAATAACAACAAATAAATGGGTGACAACTTCTAACAACAGCAACAAAAATTCTCAACAACAGGATCAAGTGAAAATTAAGAACATGAAAATAATTTTTAAAATATTATAAAACTGAAAATACCGCCTATCAGGGGTGTGGACAAACCAAGGCTCAGAGGCAAAGGTGCAGATGTGCTTTTATGTTAGAAGTAAATGAACTAAGCATTGGATTTAAAATCTTATAAAAGGAAGATGTCAACACAAGAGAAAATACAATAAAATAATACAATAAAATAATGAAGATGAAGGACAGAAATAAACTAGGCAACAGAAAATTGGTAGAAATAATAAATATATTTAAATGCTCATTCTCTGAAAAGAGTGTAAGATAGACTAAAACCCCTGGAAATATAATAAATAAAAGGTATAAATCAACAAAATTAAAAATAAAACTGGTGATTTATTTAACTATTGCTATAAATGATTTTAAAATATAAGTGACTGCCATGCACAATTTATGACAATCAATTCAAAATGTTTAGCCAAATGGACAATATAAAATATAAAATTAGCAAAATCAGATATTAAAGACATGAAAATGATGGAGAAGGAAATTGAGAAAGTTACTAAAGAAATACCTTAGCCACCAAAAGAAATACGATTAAACAAATTTACTGAATAATATTTCTATGACTTCAAGAAACAGATTTTTCCATGTTACAGTCCGTTTCAAAGCACAGAGAAACAAGACCTGATCCCAATTCATTATGAGATAAACATCATCCTCATCCTCAGATTTGTGAAAAGTATCACACGTACACACACATAAACACACAGTCCTAGGATGGTGAATATGCACACGTGCCAATTCCAATACAACGGGTCTGAAAAAACTAGGAGCAGACTCAGGCGCATAGCAGCTTTTCCAAAAATAGTTGTTAGATAAGTGAATAAATGAATAATGGGTATATGAATAAAGAAATTAATACAGGTCAATTAGCATTGTCTACTGAGGGCATGAAAGGCAGGGATAGCTTGTACAAATCATCTGTCTGCTAACTTTTACCAGGCAACTCACCACGTCAGGCCCAATGAGCAGAGGCAGAAAAATCATTTTTAATTGAGCTCACGGAACACAGCTATAACAAGAGCACAGGGTGACCCAAAAAGGTAAACTCTAGGAATGTGAAAGAGTGCTACAAATCACAGAACACCTTTCATAGAAGAATTGCTTTTGGGGTGCGGGGTGATATTTAAAAGAAAAATTGAAGAAATGAAGACACTAAGGACTGGAGGGTGGCCATATACACTATCCCAAAATATGCCACCTTGGTATAAGGATTGTTTTGAGTTACGGGCACTCGAAAAACAGCAGATGCTTGAAGGGCATTCTAATCACCCCTTTTCTCCCTAACACAGCAGATAAAAATTCCCATGTGGAATATGCCCTCTCAGTATCAGGAGAAAAGAAACAATTTTCAATGGGGAATCAAAGCAGAGAGAATTCTGTACCAACAGACCTTGTTAAAATAATTTTTATCTTCCTTTAGTCTCTCTGCATAATATAGTTACTTTTCCACAGTGGCCTCTCTTTGTTCAACCCAGTATAAAAGCATGTTAAGTTTCACCATTTATTTAGGTCTTTATTTCCTTGTGAGGGCTCGCCTGTCATGTAACACTTAGATAAATTGATTTGCTTTTCTTTTGTTAGTCTGTCTTGTGTCAGTTTAATTCTCAGGTCCTGCCAAAAACTCCTAACAGGATAAAAGTAAAATTATACCTCCCCTACAGGATGTTTCTGAAGGAAAAGACTGATGAATCTGACTATGTGAAAATTTTTAATTGTGTTCAACAAAAGAGTCATAAGCAATGTCAAAAGACAATGCAAACTAGAAGACTTTTTTTTACTGAAAAACACTAATGAACTACTAGAAAGATGGGCAAAAGATAGGAACAAGCATTGTACAGCAGAGAAAATCTGAATGACCAATGGCACATATAAAAAGATGTTCAACCTTACCGGTAATCAGAAAGACGAAAATTAAAACGAGATTCCATTTTACTTCCTTCAAACTGGTGAGAATGAAATAATCTTACACTATCACGTGCTGGTGATAATGTGGAAAAATTAGAGAAGCACTCACATTTTGTTGATGGTGTGTTCATTAGTGTAACTATTTTGGAGAATAAATTGCCAGTATTTATTCTAGTATCTAGCAACACCGAAGAGATACATATCTCACAACCCAGCAATTTCACTTCTAGGAGTAAACTCTAGAAGCTCACTTGTGGAAAATGCAAGTCCATTGTAACATGGTTTGTAAAAGTAAAAACCAAACACAAAAAAAGTAAACCAGACAAATATCCATCAACAGGATAAACAATTTGTGATATACCCATATATTGGGACTATTTAGAGCAGTTTTATCAAGAGATAAATCTCAAAAATATAAGACTGAGTGAAAAAACAAGCTGCAAGTAAGCCTAATAATTTGTAAACATATAAAATAATGCTATATATTTATAGCCACATACCTATGTTGCAAACGTATACAAACGTAGATGAGAATCCTAGGCACCAAGTCAGGATGGAGTTGCCTCTGAAGAGGAGAAAACAAAATGAGAACAGGTACACAGGTACACAATTATTCTATTTCTTAACAAAAATAGGAAACATATACAGCAAAATATTAGGATCTGATGGATCTGGGTAGCAAGGTGTTATTCACAAATATTCATTATATTGTGTTTGAAACTATTAAAAAATTTTAATGAGCATCCAAATTTTAAAAATATATAAAAACATATAAACTACTATATAAAATACATAAACATCATTTTCAGGTAATTCATAAAGAGAGAAAATAGCCAATAAAAACGGAGGTGATGATAAATTCAACTTTAACTCACTAGTAAAAAAAAAATTAAAATATACACATACCATTTTGGCTTATCAATTGAGCATCAAATTTTAGAAATGTTAATAGTTAATATTAACAAGAAGGAAGATAGGGTGGGAGGGTGAGCACACACATTCACTGTTGATGAGGACTTAAAATGATACGTTTACTTAACATAGCAGTATACGTGAAAAGGCAAAAAACGTTATGTACATATATTTATAACCTTTGCCTCAGCAATTCCACTTTAAGAAACTTAAGCAAAGGAAGTGATCAGAAATGGGGATCAAGATTTATGCTCAAGTATGTTTATACCAGCATTGTTAATAATAGCAGTATCTTAGACACATGAGAGATAATAAAAAACAATAGAGGATTAAGCCAACAACGCTACATCTATAGAATGCAATATGTCACAGCTGTTTCAAACAATATTTTAAAAGAGAATCTATTGCCACTGAAATATGTCATTAATATGTTGCTAAGACAAGCTATTAAAAAGTTTGTACAGTATGTTTACAGTTGCTTTTTAAAAAATAAACACATAAACAGGAAAATAGTTTGGAGGAATCCGTATGGGAACGTCAGCAGTGCTTATCTCTGCATGGTGGAGTTATGGATCCTCTTTGCAATGTTCTTATTTTTCAATAATACACATTTATTGATTTTATAATAGAAAAAGTTATTAAAAATAAAGCATTTACCAAAGTAAGCTTTGGTTGATTAAAGATTTGACTATAAAATCTTATGGAAGAACTTGCAGAAAATTGGAAAAAAAGTGTTGATCACCGCTCTGGGGGAATTTTAACTTTCTCAGCTTTGAGGCTATTTAAATGATTGCACCATAAAAAAACAAACAAACAAACAAACAAAAAACACTACTAAAGATTTTTTTAAAGAGGGGAAATATTTCTATCAAACATTACAAAGAATTAAAATATATCAAAAATAGCTAATTCAAATATGTTAAATAAAAGTCAAGATTCCAAAAGATACATAGGTAAAAGACAGGACCATTCCCATAAGTGAAAAACAGGAGACAAACAGTGGGGAAATGTTCATTCTCACTAGAAATCAAAGAAATGTAAATGAAAGCAGTCTGAAGATGACAATTTACATATTCAAAAAGAACCCCCCCCAAAAAAATTGAATGCTAATATCCAATGATGGTGAAGTTGCCCAGAAATTGACTCATACATTTATTTATAGCTGTATGGTTCCCACCCTTTAGCCAGAAATGTTACCACTAAGAATTTATTCTTAAGAAATTGTTTGGCAAAAGCAGAAAGGTCCCTCTGCATCCTCCTGACTTCTAAATGTTGCAACTCTCAGGGCTCATTCCTTTGACATCTTCTCTTTTCTGTCCGCTCACACTGTTTGGAGGATCTCATCCGTATACCCAGAGCTCTCTCCTTGTGGGTCTTCAGGGAGAAAACAGACCCAAGCAGAGATTTCTCTGGGGATTGGAGGATTTTGAAGGCAGTTCTAGGGCTCTGAACTCAGTCAAAGGTGGGGGCAGTGAAGACAGGAGGGGGCAGTGAAGACAGGAGGGGCCAGCAAAAAGGATCAAAGAGATGCCTAAAATAAGCTTCACTGTAAAATTCCTTACATTGTTTATAATTGAACATCCCAGGCTTTATCTGCCAGGGAGTAAGGGTGAGGTCCTCAGGAATTTCCTCACTGCAGTAGCCCTCAGGCCACCAGATCTCAGCTGTCCTTGACCCCAACCTCCCAAGCCTGCAGGAATGATTTTTCCTAGGTAGCCTGTACACATACTGGCTTCCTTGCCGAAGTCCATGCAGGGGAGCAAAATTTGCCACCCCAAAATGTCTCTTGGGTATGCAGATTATTTCGAGCTGAAAACAAAGCCCAAAAGACTCAGGAAGAAATTTTGATCCCCCATAACTGCCTAAAAGAATTTATATAGAGGGCCAGTTTCCAGAACAGTGCTGTCACCAGAGATCTCTGCAAAGAACATGGGCTAATTGTGATGGGCCTGGAGATCAGAGTCTACTCTGTGTCCCACTGTCTCTGTGTGGCCCAGTAAACCTTTGTTTACCAAACACTTGCTTTTCCATCTGTCTCATGTCAATTTATTTCTTAGACCAGCCAGAAGAACCTCAGAGGATAGAGGAAAGTTTCTTCCTCCCCAACACTCATAACCACTTAAGGTGGGCACCTCAGCACTCCTTCTGCGCTTCTAGGAGAGTCCCGACCTGCTAGGAGCCACACCTTTCCCTCTGCTGGTGGCTGATGGCCACCCCGGGACCCTGTGATGATGAGGGATGTCCTGCTCTGAGGTCAGGAAGCAAAATGGCTTGGGTCCCCAAATCACCTAACATCTTTATGTCCCACAAATACACTCACCCCCTTGATACCCCAGCCTGGAGTCTCTAATTCACATGGGTCCTTTTATTGCTTAAGGATGTTTGGCCATTTACCATCCTTATCCTTCATTCTCATGACCTTGTGAGGTCAGAATCACAGGTTTCACTATCCCCACTGTAGAAACATCACAACTTACCCAAGGCAGAAGTGGACTCAAACCCAGATCTTCTACCCTCAAATCCACGTCACTTTCCATGGCACCAAGTGTGGCCCAAAGTGGCTACTGCAACATGTACTAACTAACAGTCTACCATTTCCTTCCTCATTTATACATTGCATGTGAAAAATGGACAAGGGAAGTTACTTTTCTACCAAGAGTTAAAACAAGCAGTTTTGCTCCAGAGATGGTATGATAGCAAAAAGAAAGAGTCCCTAGAGGCAAGAAACCCTGTGTAAATCTGACTGTGTTCTCCCAGCCCCAAGATCCCAATTACACACCGGCTGACCTCTGAGATCTAATCGTCGCCATTTCCTAAGGCATGGAAAGCATGGTTCGCTCTCCAGAGTACCCCCTACCCCAACCCAGCTCAGCCTGACAGTCAGATTAGGTGATAGGAGTGGAATTGTGGAGTGAAAAATGGCACTTTCCACAGTATCACTCCAGTGGCCATAAATTTAAAGGAAGCCTAGACGCAGCAAGATTTCCCTTCTCCTTTCCCTGAACTTTGCCTAGAGGTAACCCTCCTTCCCCAGCCCGGCTCATGCAGAGCCAGCGCTTGCTCCAGTGCCTTCTCCCCTGCAACACGCAGGCTGCTAAGGAAAGGGGAGGGCGCCTCACCTGAACAATCTGGCACTTCCTCAAGGCGTGAGAACTGAAAGCGGGGCCCCGACACGGGTCTCCCTTCCCGGGGCCGCTCGAGAGAATGAGACTGAGTTTGGCTCAGAAGCCAAGGAAACCTTTCTTCTTTGGTTAGAGAAATGGAGACCTGCGAGTTCACAGTCTAGAGTCCACGCTCCCCCGGCAGGCCCGCAGCGGGGCCGCCTCACAGGGCTGGCGACCGCGAGGAGGGGCGCGGGTCTCACGGCGCAGGCGCAGGTGCGAGCCCCCCCCCCCTCCCCGCGCCAGACCGCAGCGCCCCGCGCAGCGTCTGCACACGGCCCGCGTGCCAGCTTGAACTGCGGCGTCGTGCGCGGGGCTTCTGCACGAGGCTCGCGAGCCCAGGTGACAGGTGCAGCAGTTTCACATCAGGAACTGCGTGTGAGGCCTCTGCACGAGGCACCCTATGAGGAAGTGAAACTAGTCTAAGTACAATGGAAAAGAAAAAAAAAGATTAGATTTCATTTTATTACTCAGATTCTATTTTTACTTCATGGGAATTGTTAATGGGCTTTTGGTGACAACAGGGTCAAATCCATGCAGGTATCTTGACCTGGAAACATCCAGGAATTCCTTTTTGTAGTTCAAGAGATCCTCTCTCCACCCTACCCAAAGGGAAAGAAATAAACTTCCCAAAGGTAGGTTTGCACCAACTACTCTGGAAAGAGCTGTTTGGTCAATTTTCTCTGGTGCCTGGTACACACTGGCCCCCAGGGCACAGACTCTCGGCCCTTGGACATGACCCCTGGGGTCTGAGGACTCAGACCAGGGATAGACTCACCAGTGAGTTCCTAGTCCTGACTCCTGAGAGTCACCTCTCCAGGCGGTGGGTCCTGTCCCCAGCTCTCCTGGAAGGACCCCCTCTCTGAGGGCCTTTCTCATATTAGAGTCCATTTTCTCTGCCACTGACCTGAGAAAAGGAGCCACATTTTTTCAGTTTAAATTCAGGGTGATGGGAATCACTCAAAAAACAAGATAGCAAAAAAATTTTTTTTTGGAGAGTGCTTTTAAAAATTATTTTATTTAATTTATTTTTTAACAGCAGTACTGGGGATTGAACCCAGGACTTCATGCATGCTAACCATGTGCTCTACCACTGAGCTATACCCTCCCCCTGGAGAGTGGGCTTTTTATTTTTTAATACAAAGGAATGCATAACAACTTATACAGTTTCTTTCAAAATCAAGACCAGAAAGGATAGACCCTCTCTACACTTTTTCTTAAAAACACTATAAATAGTTCCATTCTTTGTTATAAATAGTCAGTTAAATGAGCAGAAAAAGAGAAAGGGAAGGAACATGTAAGGGTAGGAGAAATAAAAAGCTCGATGAAAGACTATAATCAATACAAATAAGAAGAGCCAACAGGTATTGTTCTGGGCACTGTGCTAAGCACCGTTCATGGATTATTCTCATTTATTCTTCCCCTAAACCCTATGAAGTAAAAAAAAAGTACTGTCCCTATTTTAGAGTGGAGAAACTGAGGTACAAAGATTTTAAATAATTATCCTGCTAATGGCGCTAAAAAATGGAGAAGCCAGCAAGGAAATCCAGTCCTCTGTCACAAAGCCCTCACTCAAGAGACAAATACCAAAAGAGACAGCCTTTCCTTGGAAGGAACCTTAACCTGTTATCTTAAAGTTCTGCAGCTGAATACTTCCTTTATCACTTCTTAACAATAGGAATGACATGGAAATTTTGTGCTTCAATAGAAAACCACGCACTCCCCACAAACCACACAACCTTCCTGGGTTAACTGATTCTAGCGTCCACTGCCCTTGAGGCATTTTACAACTGTGTGCATTGTAGATAACTAACAGCAACGTGAAAGGCAGCCTCTGTGCTTTCCTGTACAAGTTCCAGCCACTTCCCTGCCATTTGCCCATTCATTTCAACATCGCTTTATCCACATAAGTTTGTGGGGTTTTTTTCTTCTCCTTTGAATTGGTTATAACATCCTTACCAGCTTCCTCATTAGTGAATTAAACAAAATACTTACCATAGATTCAGTTTTATATCTGAATGAGAGTTATGGTTTTACTTTTTGAAAAAAATATTATGTCTTAACAGAACTATCAAAGCATGTCAAAGCACCTCATTGTTGCCTTCTGCAGGACCCTTCGGCGTGACCTAACCCAAATGGTTTTAAGAGTAACTGGATGACTGTTGCTGGTCTGTAAATCAGGTCTTTTGTAGCACAGTCTTGCCCTAACAATTTCCTGCCAAACACTCTGTTCTGTCCATGCCAAAGATTCATGGGTGAAGACTCCTGTCCCCTCATCTTGGCTGGTCTTTTTCACTGTTGATTGGAGAAAGTTAATCTATGTATAAATTATGTAATTCCATCCCACCATAGTGTCTCCATTACGTCTATGTTCTGCTGTGTTTCATGGGCTGTTTCAGGCTACCTCCAGTAAACAGCTGAGAAAGGCTCTAGAACATTTGTTTTTAAAGTAATAACAATAAACACCTGGTCTACACCTTCATCAGCAGTTCCGGAGCACAACACAACTCCATTTTTTTTTAACCTTAGATCCATTCTCGTGGCCAATTCCTACCGCACTTGGCAGGACTAATTTTTGTTGTGTGTGCTTTGAATTCAGACAAACATGGTTCAGATTTCATTCCACCACTTACTGGAGTGTGGATTTGAATGACTCAGTAACCTCTCTGAGCTTCGGTTTCCCTCTGTGCATAAAGGAAATAATCATACATGCATCATCATGGGATTGTTCCCGAGGCTTCAGTGAGATCTATGGGAGTTGGCCCCTGAACTGTTAACCCCTGACTTCTGGGCCTACCTAGGACTCGATGACTAACCATGACAACAAGATACCCTGTGAAAAATAATGAGTCACTAGCAGCACTCGAAGCAGATCACTGGGAACTGATTTCTTTAGCCAAGGACTTCACTGGCTAACCTCAGAAGGCTTTTAGGAGATGACTGGGTGTTTTGGAGCAAGCACCAACTGCTGCAGGGAGGCTTGGGCCGCTTCGATCTGAGCGATGCCCTAGTCCTGCCTGATAGCGAGAATGAGGACTGTGCCCCTGGCTGCCCCATAGTTGGAAGCACTGGGATCCAGAGAAAGAGAGCTGCTGTGCCAATGGCCTGCCTTCCCCAGCTGTGCCCTTGGTTTGCTGCAATGAGCCAATTCAGTTCATATCTTGGTTGGTCTCCCCGAGGAGCTGAGCATGATCACCTCTCAATAAGCCCAGGCAGCACCTGAAGCAGCTGGAGGATGTAGGCACAGAGTCCATTCTATGCCCACCCTCTTTCCCACAGAGGGGAAAGTCCTTGTCAGACTTTAAGGAGGCAGCAATGGTCTTTATCTGGCTATTCAAAACCAAGTTAAATCTTTACCTCCCTTTGCTTTACAAGCATAATGCAAACAGAGACAAACGGTTTTCCATTCTACTGGAACTATTAACATCATAAAATGCATTGTTGGTTCCAGAGTATCCAGTCACCAAAAAAAGACAGCTCTGGTTTTTGTGTTTTGTTTGTTTGTTTCACTGTTCCACAAAACAGCAGCTGAAATTCTGATAGGGAGAAAAAATGGGCCAGCATAGAGCTGAAAACAGAATTAAGTGTAGAAGGAGACCTCAGTTCTTTGTTCCCTAGCTCTTCACTTCAGATTTTGGGAGTGAGTGAGTATCAGTTTAGAGGGACCTTGAAGTCCTCAGATCCAGTCTACAGAGATTACATAGCCTTACACAAGGAATCTCAGAGTCTCAGTTTTCTCACCTGTAAAATGGAAGAAGTAATTTTTATTTCATTTGTTACAAAAACCAAATGACTCTGAATGTGCCAATAGTTGTTACAAACACATTCCATATAATAACCATTTCACCCTCACACTTCTGTTTACAGATGAGAAAACCCGCACAAAGAGAAGTTACATTATTTGCAGGAGGTCACACAACTAGTCAGAGGCAGAGCCCATGCCGAGGTCACTCTGCAAAGGTTAGTCAATGCAGGCATGATGATCTTGGACGAATACATATCTGCTTGAAATGCTTGAAACACTTCATTCTTTCACAGTTTTAACGTCATCCACAATCTTGTTTTCACCTTTCATGTGTTTACTTGTCTTCAAAAAAAAATAAAAAGTAACAGATAAGGAAAAGGTTAGGCCTCAGGCCAACCCCCTTTCCAGTAAGGCCATGTTCCAAGCCAATTCAAAGAAGTGTCCGGACTTGTTTTTACTGTAATCCCACATGGTACAAGAATGTCCACACAGATCGATCTGTGACCCAATAAAAGATTGTTCATTTTTCTGGTAGCAGCCTGGCTCCAATCAGGTGTAGGAGAGGAGAGTTATGTTCCAAGGACTTGACCCTGCACACTTCACAGATTTCTTGTAGAGAGTGGAGTGGGGTTGAGGTGTAGGAAAGAAAGCTCAGTGCAGTCCTGAGAAAAGCCAGAGATTAAGTGGTTAAGAAATCACACCCTGGACTCAGGTGGCCCTGATTTCCCCTACCTCAGGTTTTTCCTGGTAAAATACAGTTTTTCCCTAGTTCTTCATCTCTTAAATCCCAACTGTAAAATGAGAGACATAATAGCAGCAATCGAAAACTTACTGTTTCCACTGCCCTTTCCTTGGAACTCCACCAAGAGCCTGCCATTCTCAGCTATCCCCGGTGTCTGATGAGGAAAGCAAGAAAAGCTGATTTGAGAATATAAAACCCTGTTTCTCTCACCACAAAATGTCACCTTGATCTCCTGGCTTCTCCCTTCTGGGACTTGCTCTCTTTATCTCTATAAAATATTTTTTCTCCTGATTAACTTTCTTATCACCATTACACTAAAAGAAAAGGTTACATCCAGGTCATCAAAGCCCAGCCTCTTGAAATCTCTATTTCTTCAAGAAGCTTTCAAATTAAAAGAGAGCATGAACTGGGCAATTCTTAGGGATCTGGTTATAAGACCTTTAAGTTTTGTTTTTTCTAGTGGAGGTACTGGGGATTTGAACCCAGGATCTCACGTGTACTAAGCATGCACTCTATCACTGAGCAATACCCCCCCCCAACCGCTGAGACCATTATAATTTTGGATTGAGGATTGCAGACAAGAGCGAGCCCTGGGCTCTACCACTGTGGGCAACGTGGATAACTTAGCTGGAGGCGCCAAGGGTCATGTTCATGGGAAGTGAAGGGTCCTGCAGTAGCTGCTGAGCTTTCTGGAGTGTGGAGATGACTCGATCCCACTAATGGATCTGCTGACTGCTCCAGTGCTTTGATGAGATCCCCTGACCCCAGTCAAGTCCCTGAGGCTCAGGGGCCACCGTGTCCCTCTACAGCAGTCTTTACCCATTTTTTTAATTATGTTGAGACATGTTCCCTCTATACCCACTTCGGTGAGAGTTTTTATCGTAAATGGGTGTTGAATTTTATCAAATGCTTTTTCTGCATCTATTGAGATGATCATGTGGTTTTTGTCCTTTCTCTTGTTGATGTGATGTATCACATTGATTGATTTGCGTATGTTGAACCACCCTTGTGTCCCTGGGATGAACCCCACTTGGTCATGATGTTAATCTTTTTTATGTGCTGTTGGATTCTATTTGCTAATATTTTGGTGAGGATTTTTGCATCTATGCTCATCAGTGATATTGGTCTGTAATTTCACCCATTTTTAGTGAAGCACCTTTATCAGTTTGAAAAAATTTTTGAATTCTCCCCCAAAATATATGGGTATATTTATCTGCTTATAAGTTATATAGCATTAATATATTACATAGTACTATATACAAATGTTATAGTGTAAGTATATTATAAACATTATATATACATAAACAAAATTTTCTAAGGTGGTGTCAGTCTGTTTGGGCTGCTATAAGAGCATAGCATAGACTGGGTGGCTTATAAAATGTATCTCGCACAGTTCTGGGGGCTGGAAGTCCAAGATCAAGGCACCTGCAGAGTTGGTGTCTGACGAGGAACTCAGAGATGGCCATATTCTCATTGTAACCTCACAGGGAGGAAGGGGCGAGGGATCTGTTTGGGGTTCCTTTCATATGGGCACTAGTCCCATTCATGGGCTCTGGCCTCGTGACCTAATCACCTCCCAAAGGCTCCACCTCCATCTACCATCGCCTTGGGGGCTAGGTTTCAACCTATGAATTTTGGGGGGACACAAACATTCAGCCTCTAGCAGGTAGTGTAAGAGAAATCTGAAAGACCTATCATTTTCCTCTTGTGCCCCAACAGATCATTCAAGCGTCACCCTGAGGCAATGGTTCTCAAAACTGTGGGTGACCAGGAATAATCCGGAGGACTTGTTTAAAATGCAGGTTGTCTGGGCCCCAGCCCTAGAAGTGCCCATTCACTGTTCTTGGGACGGGCCTGTGGCTCCCCTCTTCCTGAGCTCGAGGACTGACTCTGATTCCAACCCTCAGTCAGATTTGGGAACCACTGATCCAGACCATTCTGTTTTCCTAACCTTTTCATTTTTGGCTAAAATTTTATCACTGTGGTCTTGCTGTTTATCTACCTCCTGGACACTCTCTTGACCCCCTACATGAATTAAATGCTATAAAAATAATAAGAATAGTTGCCATTTATCATCTCCTGCTTGCCACGATTGCTATGGGCTTTACCCCTTCACCTCACCTCCTTTAACCTGATCAGGTAAATACACCTAGTCCCACTACACAGACAAAAATTCTAGAGCTCAGATCACTAATGTCCTACTCTAGGTCACCCAGTCAGTAAGTGATAGGCCAGGGACCTTAACCTAGATCTTTCTAACTCCAGAGCCTGGACTCTTGACTACTAAGCATATTGCCTACAAAATAAATCACTATAATTTATTGAAATTCTACTCTGAACAAAGCACTTGGCTGGGCACTTCACGTACAAATTTCCAACACTCATGACAGACCCATGCTTGCAGAGGTGTGAATCTCAGTCCACAGATTCTGATGTGGAAGAAATATCATTATTTTCTATAACCCATCTGAATTATGACTCCAAACTCCTATTTTTCAAGCCCTCCTGGATTCCTTCACCCTACTCCCCCTGCCAGTTTGAGACCAGACACAATACCCAGGCCTGGGGTTAGGGGTGAGCAGCTGGTCCTCTGCCATTAGTCCACATAGGGGACCACTGACTGAGGGGCTGGTCCTCCCCATCTACATGACCTGTCGGCACCAGAGACTCCCTGTTGCCCCCACCCGATGCCAGGCACAGGGGCATCTTTTGCCCCACTGCTGACACACTCACAGACGTTTCCTCTTTGGCTTCTTACTACCTCTGGAAGCAAGGAACCGTCCCCCTCTGTCCCATAGACAAATGTCCCCCTCCCCTACCCACTTGCAAAGCCCAGCAGACTCTCCTTCTAGTGATGGGGAGGTAAGGGTACTCCTCCCTTCACATCCCTTTAAAACATGTTTAGCTTTTTGCTTCTCTTTGTTGGTTGGAATTCACTTACCCTAGGTCCTAAGGTTGAGAAGACAAAGATTTAGCCTTCTCTCTACTTTACCCTTTGTAAGAGGGAGGGAGAGTGTGCAGCAGAGGTTGGGAGAAGTATATTAAGTTGACACCTCAAAATACTATCTCCAGCTCATGGTATCTTATTTTACAGGTGAGGAGATGGAATTCATTAAGGTTAAATAAAATTTTGCAGCTAGCTGATAGTAAACCCCGGATCCCGGAGGCACTCGGATTCACTGGTATCTTGGTGAGTTAATCTGCAGGCTGAGATGGGGGCACAGTTGGTTCCCGGCAGTACCCAGAGGACAAAAGATGAGGTGGACCCAGGGGAGAGGAGCCCAAAGTGCATAGTCAGCTGGTTTTAGGTTCCAACTTTCTGGGAAATAAGAAGTGGAAACTTTAGTTCCTGCTTAACCGTGCAAAGTAGGATGGAGCCAGCCAAGGAGCCAGGGCAGAAGCCTCTGCTCAGAAATGATGCATCTGACCAGATGGTCCCCATGGTGCAGTCTTCTGGAAGGAGGTGCAGCCACAGGACAGCACAGTGTTAAGGTTTGCCCTAGGGTCAGCCTGTCCAAACTGCTGGTGGCTTCAGATGGTCTTGTCAGTCACTTTCATACAGGCAATGGTCACCACGTTACCCAATTGCCTACCCAATATTTCCACTTGGATGTCTAAGAGGCATCTCAGACTCCACGTGGCCAAATCTGAATTCCTCATCTTCCCACTCACCAAACCTGCTCCACTCACAGCCTTTCCCACCTCAGCTGATATCAACAGCACTGTCCCTCTTGCTCAAGCCAAAATCCTTGAAGTCATCTTCTACCCCTCTCTTTCTCCACATCCCAGGATTCAGAAAATCCTGTTGCAACTACCTTCAAAACATATCAGCACCCATCCACCACTCCCCAGTTCTACTCTTACCATGCTGAACCAAGCCACCAATAGCAATAGATCTCCCCCACGTGTACCCCTGCTCACTAATAATCTGTTCCTAGCCTTGCAAACTAGAATGGTCCTCACAAATGTAATACAAAACCGTGTCACTCTTCTGCTCAGGCTGGTTCCCCGTATCTCATGTGAAAGCCCAAGTCCTTATGATGACGTCTCCCTAATCACTGACCTCCGTGCAATCTGTGGAACATATCAGGCATGCTTCTGTCTCAGGGCCTTTGCACTGGCTGCACTGGCTGTTCTGGCCGCCTAAAGCTCTCAAGATGTTCACAAGGGCAGCTCCCTCAAACGCTCGCTCAAAGTGCAACTTTCTAACAAGGCTCACCTTGACTATTCTATTTAAAATCACTACCTCCTCCAACCCCCTTAACTCAGTCATACTTTTCCTTTTTCCGTAGCTCTGATTGCATTCTACCAATCTACATCATCTCTTACTTATTATGTCTATTATCTGACACCTCCCATCCCCAATGGTACATAAGCTCCACAAGGACAGGAATCTTGGTCTGTTTTGTTCACTTGCATATCCCAAGTGCCTAGAACAGTGCCTGGCACATCGTAGGTATGCAAAAAACCAAAAATAAACAAACAAAAAAACTGAACAAATGAACAAAGTTTAAGTAAAATAGAGACCCAAAGAACACTATAAGAGCCATACACAGAAATATTTTCCCTGCCTGGTTCTGCTGCGTGTCCTTACTTCTCAGTCCTCTACACAGCTGGAGCATTAATTAACACGGAGGAGGAAACAGGATGTTTACTCCAGGGGCCCCCGGAAAAGGCATCCAGTTCTGCATCTTTGCTCCTCCATCAGCCCCTTCTTACACTAAGGTTAGAGGTTTTCTGCCACTTTCAGCTCTAGAAATATTGCCCACAACTCTCTGACCCCAGGCACCAGCAATTTTGCCCAATTCAACAGAAAACAGACCCTCTGGGCTCTCCTCATAGCAGAGTCTTTTTCTTTCTCTGGGCTTAGCCTGCAGTTTGAAACACCGCTGGCAAGAGCCTGCCTCCCCTTTGCAGTGCTGTCAGAGAGAGACTTAGGCAACCATGTGGGAGCCACCTACCCCTGACCTTTGACAGCATTTCCAAGCACAACACATTAACCTTAAATTGATTAATTTGGAACTATGACCTTGGCCCGAGAAGGTTAGAGTACATGACAAGATATTTTAGTTTCAAAATGTATCAGAATTGAAAACAAAAACAAACCCTTTGGTAAATCAACCTTTTTTTTTTTTTTTTTTTTTTTTTTGGTATGAGATATAGTCAGATTTGGGATTACAGGTAGCGAGGAAAGTGAACACTAGAAAACGTGTTTAGAAGGTTAATTATTAATGAGCAGTCTTCCCTAACAAAGTATCAATAGGCAATCTGGTCTCTTTAGCTTCAGAAATTAGCAAGAAGACCTCGGACCCTGGCTGAGACAGGAAACATGGAAAATCCCCTGTGTGTCTCTATTTTCTTGATTTTGTGCATCTTTATCCAGTCAAGTGTCCATGGACAAAGCCTGGAACTAGGTAAGAGCCTACCTTTTCTCCGGAGATGGGCATGGATTTTCTTTTTTAAATGTTTGTCACAACGAATGTAAGTGTTCTTGACTGTGTGGGACAGAGCTTGCTTTGTAGCATACCAGGTAGTTCTGTCGGTGGCACCCCAGGTCACAAGGGACCTGTAGCCGTTTGTAAGCAGGATTGAAATTGTAGGAAACCACTCTGGGAGTAGAAGTCTTCTCAAAGCGCTTGCAGCTAGCAATGAAGTCTCTCGCAAATCCAATTCAGAAATAGTCAGGCTGAGGTTTCTTTGGTGGAGAATACTCTGAAGGAGTTTCAGATCTTTCTGAGAGTTAATTTGGCGTCTAATTTGCAGTTGAGGGGCACAGCTTGCAATGAAATGCTCTGCCTTGCTGAGACTGTCTAACTGCTGGCTCTTTCAGAAGAGCCCTCTTTCCAGTCAGGCCTAAAGCAGAGCTATCACTGCACGTTTTCCAGACTTGGCCTTTTCTGCCAAAGTTTTACTCTGCGACTGAGGAATCCAATAGCAATCACGTCTGTTTGGTCTCTAAGTTCACAAACTAGACTGATGGCCAAAGAGATCCAAATGCTTGATCAGGTGGGTGGATTCCAGTTTCCTGGCTAAGCAGCGCGTTGAATTGATCAATGATGCATATGATGTGAACTGGACTGTTTGGTCAAATGACACTGGCGTTTGGGACATTGTTTTTGTGCTGGTTACTGATGAGGGGCTAGAAACTCTAAGGGAGAGGCTTAGATTTTTCTTTCCTCCAAGACTATGCCTGGAGGGACTTCCAAAAAGAATTAGGAGCTTACTACTCAAAGATGTACCTGAAAATTCCAAAACCTTTTTTTCTCCTTTAAGAAAAAGGACTGTTCTTTGTATTTCACTATTATTTTGTATCCTAGGCCAGTTGATAACTTACTAGCAGTATTTATTATCACCATCCACTGAGCATTCTGCATGTCAACCACAGTTCTAGTTACTTTCCATACATCTCACTCATAAAGCCATGTCCAAAAAAGATAATAATAACTTAGAGCCATGCAGGCAGAACTGCTGATGAACTTTATTCCCTGTGTTCGCAGGGATATTGCTGAAGAGGCTTTCCTGCCCTTTGGCCCAGAATGTTTTTGTTAATTTTTTAGTGAAGTATAACATATATCTAGAAAAGCGCTTACGTAGTAAGCACTCAATGAATTTCCACAATTTGAGCCAGCATCCCAGAAGCCTCCCTTGCATACCCTTGTGCCTTAATATAGATTATCTTGCTTTTTGTGGGGAGCTTTTCAGTGACGTAAACATACCGTATGTGCTCTTTTGTTTCTGGCTTCTTTCATTCAACATCACGTTGGTAAGGTCCACCCACGCGGCTGCACGTGGTGGGACTTGTTCATTCCAGTCCCTGCAGCCTTCCGCTGTGCGCATATACCTCCCTTGCCTCATCCGTTCTGCTGCTGACTGGTCCAGACTCTGTTTCAGTAGAGGCTTGGGAGCTGGAAGCCATTAGAGCCAAGGTGAAGATTGAAAAGCAGGACAGCCTTTCCCAGTTGCCAGGTATCGTCCAGATTTCCCTCAGCAAATCCCATGCTGGTCAGCTACTGCTTTCCCAGGATCTTAGTTTGTCCAAAAGCTGAGGGAAGCAGCCACAGTTAGTGGGCGGGTTCCTCGGGGATGAGGATCAGAGTCAGGGGGCCTCCTGCTCCCTTGAGAGCAGAATGTCTCGACAGAATTCCTTCTGCAGGGGGTGGACCAGATCAGTGTGCACGAGGCTGGTGCGACGTCTTCTTGGGCTGCTGCAGGGAAGCAAGCATTCCACAGTGGCGCCCCAGAAGTCTGAGTATCTATACCTCATAGGATAGTTTTACAAACCACACCCCCCCCCAGGGACATTTGGCAATGTCCAGAGACAGTTTTGGTTGTCACTACTGGGGACAGAGTGCTGTTGGCATGTAGTGGCAAGACACAAAGGATGCTGTTAAACATCCTACAATGGACAAGATACTCCCACAGCTATGAATTATTCAGGACAAAATGTCAACAGAGCCGAGGCTGAGAATGCTTGGTCTATACCAAGATCCAACTATCACCAGTCAGGGGCCAGGAAGGACTTCCTCCTCCACCACGGCCCTCCCAGCTTACTATTTTTTTTATTTATTATTAGTGACATTGCTAATGGACCCACTAATGTACTGTGCATCCAGTACATGCCGGACACGGCACAAACATTTCATCCCACCCTCTCCTGTGGTCAAGTCAGCCAGCAGCAAAGCGACTTCCCGTGGCTGTTCAGGGCAGAGCAGGGAGAGGCACCTAGAGCTTGGTCTGCCTTCCTGAGGCTACAGGCATCTCCCACCATTGTGCTCACGTCCAGTGGTTTGACAGCCAGAGATCCATTCCTAGAAATGCATTCTGCTTGCTTCCTCCCACAGGGGAGGTAGATTCAGGCAATGTCCGCCCATCAGCACCAAGGGAACAGGAGACGGTGAACCTCCTGAAACCCCCAGGACACAGAGCTACCATCACCCTCACCCCCAGACCTCACTGCCTGAGGTCCACGCTCACCTCACTGGTGTGGCCGGTGGCGAGGGGCAACGCTGCTTCAAATGCTGGCAACTGCTCCTAGACCCTGGCAGCCCTCACCTTCTAGTGGTACCCCCCCAGTGGTGTCCACCACCATTACCTACAGGTGCCTACCCCATCCCTCCAGTCCCAGCCACAGCTTCCAAATCCTGGGAGCAGCCAAAGCCCATCCGTTCCGTCACTCACTCATTTAACAAGTGTGCAAAGGCATCTGCCATGTCTAAGGCAGAGCGTTAGTACAGCAGTTCTCAAAGCTTCTGGTCCCGGGACACCATTACATTCTCAAAAATTATTTAAAATTTCAAACAGCTCTTTTTTATATCGAATACAGCTATGAGTATTTACCAGATTGGAGACTAAAACCGAGAACATTTTAAAATTTTGATGCTTTTAAAAACAACATACTCATCATGTTAACATGTATAACATGATATTATGAGAAATAACTTGTATTTTCTAAACAACAACAAAAAAGTGAGTCAGAAGAGGGACATTGGTTCACAAAGAAATTTTGCTAATTTCTTTAATGCCTGGCTTAGTGGAAGTGGCTAGATCTTCTCACCTGCTTCTGTGCTGACTCTGTTGTGACACGTTGCTTCATTTGAAGTGTGTGAAGAAAATCAGCCACACGTACAGGAAAAGGGAGGACATCCTCAGAGACCCACCTGGGCCCACACTCAGAGCTGCCGCATTTGTGCAGGAGATACACGGTGCAACTGTGGACTACACCAGCAGTCCCTGCCCCCAGCTAGCTTACTGTCACGTCACCGGTGGACGTGGGAGTGGGGAGGTGGGAGCTGCCCACCCTAAAAGCTGGCAATAAAGAGGTCATTGTCCATAGAGACTGTAAAACGATTAATACAACCTACTAAAAGCTGGTCTCTCTTTCATTATCACAATTCTACATAATGCTGGTGATAAAAAAAAAAATAAAACCCCCTCTCCGCAAAAATAGTTTTTTGGTCAAAGCTGTAAACAACTTCTGTGGTTACTGTTGAGTTTTTTTTAACATATATGTAAACTCCAAATGATCGCAGTTTTATTCTTTCTTTAATTAATGTTCTCCATCGACATCAATTTAGAGAACTCCCAGTTGTGCAGCTGGCCCCTAATATTAGTGGACTGTGGCACGTGCTCGTTGCAAATGTCTAATGGTTCAGAATCCTCCCAACTCACTTTGGTCATTTTATGTCTCCAAATCCCATAGTGCTTACTGCCTGTTTTTGCATTAACAGCAGATTCAAAATTTAAAATGATACCATAGTGATTGTAAAGACAAAGAAACAGAACCTGAGAACTTCAATTCTGTTATCCTATGTGACCACTTAAGAGTTTTTCATGTTTAAAAGTTAAAAACAGTCAAACAGATTTTACAGTGAACTGCGGGGTGTAATATTTTGTTTGGTAAGTCAAAATTTTGGTTCTTGCAGGAAATACTTCTAATGAACTTGAGTATCTTTAGAGTGGAAATGTATTCTTTTTCAAATTGTTCATTGCTTTAAAACTAAAGAACAAGTCAAGAAAATAGTGATTGTTACTTATTTTCACATGAATGTTACTGAAAATAACCCTGTCTTACAGAGCAGAGGGGTATTAAAACAACCTGTTCTAGGGTTTCAAATACATAAGGTATACCATGGAGTCTAATAAAGGAGGTAAGACATGAAAACTAGAACAATGGGTCAGAGGCCAGTCAGTCCAGCAGGGAGTGGGGTTACTATAGTAAGGTAAACAGCGGGTGCCTGGGGCTCACACTCGGGCGCCAGGCTGAGGGCAAGGAGACAAACTCTGTCATTCCGACCCTGGAGGATTCAGGGTGCGGCCAGGCTTCCCAAGAGAGGGTGCGATTCTGAGCATTGCCACAAGGTAGCGCAGTGATGTCTCAGCTGCTTCAGGGTTTCAGGAGAGGATTCGGGTTTGGGAGAACCCAAGTTTCCGGATGACTGAAAAACTCAGGGCTACTGGCAAACGTCCCTTTTTCTCTCTGTTTATGACTCTATTTCCTGAAACAGCCACAGTTTCAGTGTTTCTACCGTGGGATCTTTGGGGGAGGGATGGGAAGAAGTAAAGAGAAGGTGTACTGCTTGGAAGGGGAGGCCTCCTGTCTGTCCGCAGCATTTTCACCTCCACCTGCACAAGTTCACCTCCAGGGGCCTGGTGAAGTAAATTCTGGCACAGCACTGGACGGCGTATTGTGGCACCATTACAAACAGTTCTTATGGCGACGTAAAAACGGCAACATTGACCAGTGTTTTCATTCCAAGTCTAAGTGGGGCAAAAGCAGTGTGCCTAACTGTGTGTGTCTTGTGAGCACATGTGTGGTTGAGGGAAAAAGCACTAGAAGAAAATGTACCTACGTGTTCAGACTTCAGTTGAGTTTACATCTAAATTTTTGTCTCTTCTCAATGTTATGCAATGTAGTGTGTATACAGTATATTTACCTTAATGATTTGAATACTTTAAAAATTTACATCAAAATCATAAAACAAAGGGTTTTGACTAGTCAGACGTTCTCGAGCTTTAGGGCATATCAGAAACTTATTAAAACAAGATTTTATTAAATCTCCTTTATTTACAAAATAAACAAATTCTATTAAATTGATTAAATAAATAAATCTTATTAAAATAAGATTTCTGGGTCCCATCTGCAAGTTTCTAACTCAGTGGGCCAGGGTGGGTCCATGAATCTGCATTTCTGAAGTTCCCAAGTGCTGTGCTACAGGTATGGGGACGACAGCTTGAGAACCACAAGAAAAACAAAAAATAGCCAGTTAATGGTAAAACATTGACTTGACTTGAACCCAGGTCTCCGGACTTCCAAGCTTAAAGCTCTTCCCTCAGAAAAAATGCAAGCTTTCAGGACAAAGCTGGCTTTCATTTCTCAGTCCCCTGGAGCGGAGAGGGATCTCAATGGCTATTGATCCTGAATATTGACCTCTCAGGAGTAGCCATATCCCAAATAATATAAAACCCTGAGACAGTCACAAGTTATTCCTCCAAAATAAAATATCATCATGTTGGGAAAAAAAAAATTCCCAAGCTGAGACTTACTTGTAATTGGTAGAAAAACACTAATTGCAAAAAATGAACCAACCATATTCACTAAAGCACAGCTTGGCAGGCCTGAAACTAGGATCAAGGAAATTCTTTTCATATGAGCTGGGCATGACCAAAAGCTGGGCAGAGCCTGGGAGTCTCAGTTAACGAGGCCTGGCCTTTCTGTGACTGCGAAAAACTTTCCAGTGACAAATGTTCCAGCATCCTTGTCCCAAGAGAAAACAAAATAGCAAAAACAACATACTGCTTTATACTGAAACATAAGGTCAACCACAGCAAATTACAGCATCTATTAACCACCTTCTGTGTACCAGGACCCATGGTTAGTACAAAAGCATATTCCTGAGGTTGCAAAAGCGAAAAAGCATGCTTCCACTTATCAACGAGCTTCCCAACCAAATGTCAGGGCGCCAACAGCCAGCCGTGAGACTGTGTGTGTGTGTGTGTGTGTGTAGGTTAGAGATTGGAAGAGGTGTAATTCCAACATAGCGTGATAAGTGCACAATTAGGTACAAAATATCACAAGGTGTTGAGGCAGGAAAGGTTAGCAAAGAAGGCTTTATAAAGGAAGTGATGGGTGAGTGGACTCTTGAAGGAGAGGTGGAAGGATGCAGCAGGCAGAAGGAAAAGCATGAACCAGTCTTGGAGGCTTGAAAATGGATAATGGAATTGGGAATCCCCTGGCAAGTTTGCTACAGCCCAGGGCCAAGGGTGAGGGCTTCAGAGGACATGGTACTGAGTTTGGCCCTCACCCTGGAAGCAGAAGGGCCACCACTGAGGTTGGTGTTTGGAAAAGGGAGGGGCTGGGCTGCTGGCTGCCTTTCCTGCTGGGTGGGTGGCTTTCTCTCCCAGCCTGGCTGAAACCCCAGCCACTCCCTGGCAGAAAACAATGTTATCAGCAGGAAAAGGTGGGGGTGGGGCTCAGAAGTCACCAGCTCTGCAGCCTTACCTGGCTGGTACCCACAGATCTTCTTCTCACGGGGGCCCCAGCCCATGGGCAAGTCTATTTGAAGTTTTCTTGTTAGAGTGTTATTCCTAACTCTAAATGGTAGGATTTATACCAATGAAAACTGAGTCAGAAATACATAATAGAGGCCTGCATTGGAATCTGCTATTTAAGAAGCATCTTCTTCCAAGTCTGAAAAGAGAACCCTTTGGAAATTCCACATCATACTGGTTTAGACACCTACAGCAATTTCAACTTTAAAACCTCATTCTCACCTGCGTGGTATCACTTGATTCTCACAATATCCCTGTAAAGAATATTGGGCAGGTGTCCTTATGCCCATTTTATAGATGTAAAAGTTCACCAACTGAAAGCCACTAGGAACACACCCGGAGTCAGATGAAAGCTAGGATTATTTGGCTTACTGCAGCAAGGTGAGGGTGCACCCCAGAGCACCCTGAGGGTGTCCCTGCCTGAGGAGCTGAGAGGGGTTTTCTGAGAAGACTGGGGCTCGTGCTGGCTAAGACTAAGGAAGGGCTGGGGAACCAGAGGCGATTCTGCAGGGCAGCTACCCTCACCACCATACCGCCACTGCTGCACAGCAGGGGTAATTCTGGATGGGATTCTGTCAAAGGGGGAGGGGGCCACTCAGTGACCCGGTATCTAAATAATTTAATGATTAATTGCTGTGAACTCATTGTTGCTTAATTTAATCAATACTGTTCCAGCAGGCAGGGCTGGCAGCGGCAGTCACTCCTTGTTAGTTGGAAGCAGGGACTGTTTAGTCACGTTTTCAGATTCAAAGTGGCCTCCTTTCTGTCCTGTTGCAAACAGAGACTCACAGGGTCCTTGTAACATATTGTTTCTGTTCTGTGCGCATTGTCTCTGTTCAACTGGGAACACTGTGGTCTGGCTGCTAGCAAGGGGTGTTGTTGTGTTTGTTTTCATTTTCTCACGTGCCAAGAAACCCGGGTAATGTCTTTGAGGCCTCTCAACACCTCCACCCTAGCCCTGTAACAGCCTTGGGTGGCTGCCTTCTGCGCCTCTGATTTCTCACCAGTAGTGTGGGGTCCCTTCCAGAACTGACATCCTGAGTGTCAGCAGGGCGCATTGAGAGGTCATCGTGGTGCTCTGACACTTCAATGGCTGCCTCGCCTGGTGTCAGCTATTTAACCACTAACCGGAGAGAGAAATATGCAGAGTTCTATCCACTTTCAACATGGGACATTGCCCCCTGCCTTAACCCTAGTGCAACTCAATTGCCTCGAGCTATTCAAAGATTCCCAAACACCAGCAGGACAAAGGCGAGATTCTGTAAGAACAAGCCAAGCAGTAAACGACCATTAGACCTTTCCTTTCCCAATGCTGGTTTAAACAGACACACATCTGTTTTTGATCAAGTACTAACAATGAAAAATATACATTTGATGCTTAGGTTGTTTTAACTGAGTAGAACCAAGACATGTGAAATGACAGCAACTCTTATTTTTCAGAACTTTAAAATGTGTCAGATGCTTTGCATATTTATTTTACTTAATCCATGCAACCCTCCTGTGAGATATCACCATCCCCATGTGACAGAGGACACTGTGGCTCAGAGAGAGGAAGGGGCAGCGAAGGCAGCGAACGCCCTGGGATTTTCATTAGTGCTCATTTCTGGCCACACTGGTGCCCCCCAGAGCCCACGTGGGTACGCTGGCTTTCAGGGGTCTCCCACTTTGGACGTCAGTGCCAGGGGAGCCAGGGACATACTCTGAGCCTCTCTGGGCCCGGCCACTTCTAACTAGAAGTTTGCAGTCACCTTACCCACTATGAGTGATGTCTACCTCTCAGTGGCCCAGGAGGAAACCCATCCCTGGACAAAGTCCTGGTCCCCTCGTGTCTCACTCTCCATTGCAGCCCCTGGTTCCCCAAAGTCAAGCTCAGAAACAAGGTGTGAGCACAAATCCGGCAGCCGAAAGAAAGGAGAGGCCCCATGATGTTAAGCCTGAAAATTCTGGGCCGATTTAAGGCAACCAAGGATGCTTCGAAAAGGTTAAAACATTTCTCTTCACCCAAGAAAATCCTCTAAATATAGAATTGTTTTCACAAACTGAGCTGGACCCTCCCCAGCTTCTCTGTGGCTTGGTGACATCAGCAAAACAGCACCTGAGAATCTTCTTTTAAGAGGTCTTGCAACTGTTCCATGACTAGGTCATTTGGTGCGGTATTGTCATGCCCTGGCCACCACCTTCATGCCACCTAGAGAGGCTCCCATCCCTGAGATTCGTGATCAGGATGGGTGATGTCAAAGCAGAAAGAACTGGAGAAGAGTCTTGGAGGGAGGGTGGGGCTCAGCCTGTGCCCTCTCACTGGGGTAGGTCCAGATGACCAATCTAAGCAGGGAAGTCCACACTCAGAGGATGGCACCTGGGCCAGACCCATGCAGCCAGCCACACACCAGCCCTGTGCAGGTCCACCACGTTCAACAATCATCAGTGTATTCATTTGCTGGGGCTGCCATGACACAAGACCACAGACTAGGTGGCTCAAACAAGAGAAATTTACTCTCTTGCAATTCTGGAGGTTAGAAGTCCAAGATCAAGGTGTTGGCAGGGTTGGTTTCTTCTGAGGCAGCTCTCCGTGGCTTGCAGGTGTCTGTCTCCTCCTCTTTATCTTCACATGGTCTTCCCTCTGTATCTTTGTCCTAATCTCTTCTCGTTGGGATACCAGTCACGTTGGAGTAGGGACCACTCTAATGACCTCACTTTAACTTAATTACCTCTTTGAAGATGCTGTCTCCCAAGACAGTCACATTCTGACATAACGATTAGGACTTCACATATGAATTTGGGGGTGGAGGCGGAGAATACAATTGAGCCCGTGTTACTCCAGCAAACCCTTTGAAGATCCTGCTCTGACCTGTGTCCTGGGCCAGGCACCGGGGTGGGGTCCCTAGGCACACCACAGTTACATCACTTTTCTGTTAGCTGTAGCAACTCGCCTGGGCAGGGGAGCTTCAGAGTTAGAAAAAGAGGCTTATAAATATACCTGAGATTACAAAGTGAGTAGTAAGCCTCCACCCTCTGCACCAGGCCCAAAGAGGGGGCCTTCGCTGTAGGGGCTGGGGAAGCCATGGCCCAGCTGAGGCCTCAGGAGCCAGCTGGCAGCTGGGAGGCGTGGGGGGGCTCGGCCCTTTCCAGCAGCGTGATTAAGACTTTCTGGCAGCAGGAGCAATAACTGGCAGGAGACCAGGAAGGGGCTGCTTGTCTGGCTCAGGTTGCGGGTAAGTGATGAAACTCACCCTCTGGCGCAGCGCCTGAGGCACCGCCGTCCTCACAGGGAGGTGCTCCGTGTGAGCCCACACGGCGCTCTCCACTCGGACGCGGAGAGGCCATTTCCCTACACAGGAAGGCTGCCGTCAGCCAGGCCGCAGCCGAGACCCACCCAGGCTGAGCCAAGGTCAGCTGCCATCATCTCCCTGTTGCCTGCCACCCTCCTCCAGCCCTGCAGACCCAAGAGGAGGCGAGGACAGAGCAGGACTGGGAAGATAAACACTGGGTCCCCTTTGTGTCTGGGCTCTCAGTTCCTGGCACAGGCTTTGTTAGTTCCTGATAAACCACGGACTCCAGAGGGAGACTCTGTGTGAGAAGAGAACTGGATTTGGAGTCTAAAAACATGGTCTCAGTCCTGCTAGGTCACTTACCCACAGGTGGCCTTGGGCAGATCACCGTGGTGTCTAGGCCTCTGCTTTTCAGTCGTGAATGGGGTGATTAGAGAACCCACAGGGTTGTTCTGAGGATAAAAATAGGATTGTATATGTATGTGGAACTACGTAATGCAGCTATGCACTGCTGGCTATGGAACAAATGTTTGTAAGCACCTGCTATGTCCCAGGTCGTCCTCCATTGTAATTCTCGCCTGATTCATGTAACACTCCCAGGGTTCCTCCCACTTTTTATTACCAAGGTGTCCCAGTATAGAAAAAATTGAAAGGGTAGCACAATGAATTACCAAAGTCCCTCCAGAGACATTCAGTAACTGTTAACATTTTAGTATTTTATCTCTATACACACATGCATACTTGTATGTGTGTGTGTTTTGAAGAACTATTTGACTTCTCTGTCTCTCTATATGTTATTTTATTTAACTTTATTTTATTTAATTTTATTTTATGGCAGGGGGAGGTAATTAGGTTTTATTATTTATTTTTAGAGGAGGTACTGGGGATTGAACCTAGGACCTCGTGCATGCTAAGCATGTGCTCTACCACTGAGCTACACCCTCCCCGCCCCCATATGAATCATGAATGTATGTATCTATCTCCTCTCTCTCTTTCTCTCGTATATGCCTGAGCCCACTCTCCCAGGCCCCTTGTGGACCTCTCATCCACAACACTTGGCTCTCTGTTCTTTAATTACCGACCACACATCTCTCCTCACTGGACCAGGGGCACCTCAAGAGCAGGGACAAGGTAGTCAGCGTTGTCTCCCCAGGACCTGCACAGGCCTGGCATGGAGTAGGCACATGGCAAGTGACTGTGGGGTATACACCGCCTCAACAAAGGACTAACTAACATAATGCTTTTTAAAAGTAAACGAGTTTTAAGTCAGTACATCTCGCCAATTCCAGATCCCTGCTGGAGATCAGGGGAAAACATCCCAGAGTGCAGGAGCACCCGCGCAGGTCTGGCTCTACCTCCCCCTGTAAAAGCACGGGGACTCGGAAGTCGCTTGGGACCCTTGATGAGAGGCTGCCCTCTATGTCTGTGATACAACTGTCCATCTGCCTGGGAGAAATGCTGTCCAGATCACAGTCTACTCTGGAAAACACACACACACAGGGGCACGGAGAAGCTGGCTCTGTCCCCACTGTGGACCTTACAGAAGTGATTCTAAGTCCTTTAGGTTTCCATGGAACCAGGAACCCACTTCCAGAACGGCGGGAGTGGAAAGAGGAGATGTATATCATGTTCGTGTTGTTGTTTTGCCTATAAATTCCCCATGATGCTCATGACTTTCTTAAGAGTTCTACGCTCCCCCCGCTTCAGATGATGCCCTCTAAAGCACAGCTTCTCAAACTTTAATGTGCATACGAGTCACCTGAGGAGCTCAATAAAAGGAATGTTCTGTTTCAGTGCATCTGGGATGGCCTCCAAGATCCTACACTTCTAACAAGTGTTCAGGTGGTGCCAATGCAGCTGGTTCCCCAACCACACATTGAGAAGCAGAGTTCTGAAGAACACAAAATAGCTCCTCATTTACTCAGTGAACTAGTAATTGGCACCTGGTGCTAGACATAAGGGAGTGTGCTCAGCGCTGGCAAACCAGGCAACAGGAAGAAATATAAAAGCGAACAAGATGCGGTTCTCACACCCAGCTGGAGATGCCCAGTTACCATGTCCAAGCACTTGGCTTAAGCTGCCTTCGTTCTTACAACTTACAACCTACACAGTGTGTACTGTTGTTCTCATTTTACTTGTGCAGAAACTGCGGCTCATTGAGCCTAACTGTCTTGTCCAAACCAGTAAAAGGCTGCCATGAGATCTGAGTTGGGGTCTCCCTGACTCCGAGGCCTGTGTTTTCCCCCTGCACCTCTCACACCTGGTCTTGCCGCATTTCTCATCAAGTGCTCAGAAGGAAGGGCAGGGAGAGCCCAGGAAGCAGACCCCAGGGACCCGGGGAAGGAGGTGGGGTGGCAGCAGGCAGGAGGCTCTAAACCACCACCAGAGACAGGAATTAGGACCCAGCAGGTGGCTCAGGGCCACGGTCCCTAGGGTCTTCTGACTGCTTCCGGTAATGTATTTCCTAATGTGGCAGATCGAACACTGCGCATGCTAGGAAACCTCAGCCATGGATTATGGCCTGAACGTTGTCACCAAATGGCCATGTGACTCTGGATAAATCACTGCCCTCCCCTGGACGCCAAACTGGGAACTCTTTAATTCCTTTTCTCTCTGACAAAAGGTTTGGTTTCTAAGCTCTCTTCCAGTCTTCCCCTCAGGTCAGGGTGAAAGTCTCTTTGTTATGTCGCCGCTTGGGGACACCCAGCCCCAGCTTCTCAGCTCACCCAGTTTCTGGGGCTCACCCAGTCTTCCTCTTTTCTTTCCTAATTTCACACATGTTTATTGAGCACAACTGTGTCCCAAATGCTGTGCTGAGAGCTAGGGACACGGAGACAATGACACGCAGTCTCTCTCTCAGCGGAACGGCCCCAGGAACACGGAGGAGAGCAACTAACTCAGCACAGCTCGGGGCCGGCAGCGCTGAGTGGCCAGCTTCCCCACATGCCAGGGCCTCCCTTGGAATATTCCACTTCATCCCTGTGGGGTGAGTGCTCTTACTGTCCCCATTTTAAAGATGAGGAAACTGAGGCTTACAGAGGTCAAGTGACTGGCCCAACGTCACACAGTGAGTAAGGATCAAGTGAGATGATGTATGCAGAAACACTGAGCACACTGTCCAACAAGTAGGAAATAAATGGTAACTGTAATGCCTTCTTTAGACGGCAGAAGGGAGAGAAGGAGCTGGTTAGCCTCCCTCTCGGGCACAACAACCTGGAGAGCTGGAGAAAGGCCTCCTGTCTCTGCTGGAAGATAGGGACCAGGCTTGGGACTGGCCACGCATGATAAGAAAACTGCTAAGGAGAGAAGCAACAGAAGCCTCGAGAAAAGGCCTTGGCAGGCTCCAGAGCACCCCCACCGCACACATGAGGTCAGAGCGGTCTGACAGAGGTAGCGGTGATAGTCATGCTGGGGGAGGCGCGGCCGCGGCCACCCAGGGCCCTTCGTCCTTCCTGGATAGCAGCTCACCCCAGGCTCAGCTGGTCCGTGCTTCAGCTGCCGCACCCCCCATCTGGGTAATGGAGTGTTAGGAAGCATGTTGGAGGCCATCAATTAATGCTTAACTCAGTGTCCATCGGGTTGTATTTCCAGTGATGCTCCACTCATACCCACAACAGAGGTAAATCTTGGTCCTTTTCATTCGATGGCTTGGAATTAAAATGCCGCCCAAACATTTCCTTCCAAAGAAATTGAGATTTATGGGTCACTGTCAATATCAACACATGTTGGCCATTATTTGAAAGTCTCCTAGCTCCTCGGGACTGATTATTATTTACTTTGAAGGATAAATGTGGCTTTATAATCCACTCGGCTTGCTGCATTTGTTTCTTTCTTTGGAGATTTTTTTATTCCACTTTATTATTCTTTTTCCTTTTTATTGAAGTATAGTCAGTTACAATGTATTGATTTCTGGTGTGCAGCATAATGTCCTAGTCATGCATATATATACACATACACACACATATATTCCTTTTCATATTCTTTTTCATTATAGGTTATTACAAGATATTGAATATAGTTCCCTGTGCTATACAGAAGAAATTTGTTTTTATCTATTTTTATATATAGTGGTTAACTTTTGCAAGTCTCAAACTCCCAAATTTATCCCTTCCCACCCCCTTTCCCCCAGTAACCATAAAATTGTTTACTATGTCTGCAAATCCATTTCTGTTTTGTAGATGAGTTCATTAGTGTCCTCTTTTTTTGTCTTCTTTTTCTTTTAGATTCCACGTGTAAGTGATATCATATAGTATTTTTCTTTCTCTTTCTGGCTTACTTCACTTAGAATGATAATCTCTAGGTCCATTCATGTTGCTGCAAATGGCATTATTTTATTCTTTTTTATGGCTGAGTAGTATTCCACTGTATAAATATACTACAACGTCTTTATCCAGTTATGGGTCGATGGACATTTAGGTTGCTTCCATGTCTTGGCTATTGTATATAGTGCTGCTATAAACACTGGGGTGCATATATCTTTTTGAATTAGAGTTCCCTGAAGATATATACCGAGAAGTGGGATTGCTGGATCATATGGTAAGTCTGTTTTTAGTTTTTTGAGGAATCTCTGTACTATTTTCCATAATGACTGCACCAAACTGCATTCCCACCAGCAGTAGAGGAGGGCTCCCTTTTCTCCACATCCTCTCCAGCATTTATCATTCGTATTGCACTTCATTCTGTTTTGTCTGATGGTGTAAGCCCTATCTTGCCCCCACCCCTTAAATACTCTGATGTATTTGAGGCTCTGGAACAGAGACAAGAGGAACCAGTGTGTCCTCAGTCAGGATGCCAGTGTGACAATAAGGAAAGACTTGCCCCTATTTTATGGACTGAAGCCAGTAAACATGATCTGAGGCCAGAGTTGAGACCACCAAGGAGCTTGCTTGAGGAGCAATAGGTGGTCCCCTCTCAACACTCCTGGTCTTTTATGTTGCTGGGTGGTCTTTTGTGTTGCTAGGTGAGCTTTGGAAACGGGCGGGAGCTGAATGAATCACTTAGGTCAGTGGTTTTGACATTGGTTCTCAAACTTGAGCTGGCACCAGAATTGCCAGGAAGGTTTGTTAAAACACAGATTTCTGGGCCCCACTGCAGACTTCCTATTCAGGAGGACTAGGGTAGGGCCCAGGACTTTGCATTTCTAATGAAACCCCAGGTGATGCCAATACTGATGTTGGTCCTGGGGGTCCCACCTGAAGAACCACTTTAGCATAAGAATGAGAAGTATTACAGGCCATGAGTCGGGGGGAAGAGGCTACTGGCAACGTTTGTCACTCTGGAAATAGAATAACAATGTCTAGAGAGGAATTTTTATTAAGTTTTGCTGGGCAGTGTGTAATTTAAATCCCTTTCTAGGAAATCTTCAGTTGAAGGTCAGTTTAAAGTAAAGTGAAGTAAAGTAAAGTTGGAGCTGTTTTGGTAATGCATTGACGTGCTAATGGTCTGGAACCACCCAGGCCACCCATCCGTGTTCTGCTGTACCTAGGTTACTAGGAGGTAACGGTCTGGCTGCTGGGATGTTTTGACAACTTTATTGGGTGACAGTTGTAAGGAGATTCCTGGTGTTGGTAACAGAGCCCGTGCTGCTGGTTCACACACAATGGTCCCTAAGAGATTTTTCCCTGCAGTAGTCAGGATTTGCAGGTGAAACTGGACCCAGGGCAACAAAGGGGCACAGCCCACAGTCTCCAGGAGCTGAACACCAGAAGGGTGCTGGAGGCAGATGGTAGCTTTTTCTTTGCATCAGACCTCACATTCCAAGTCACAAGGCTGCAATTGCCCCAGGAAATGTGCTAGAAAGAGCCATTGTGTACTGAAGCCAGGCTGCTCCAAGTCCAACGGACTGGGCAAGTCATCACTAGGGATTCATTTCTTGCACGAGGGTGTCCCCAGAGCAATCAAAGGAGACTCCTCACAGGGCTGGGAGGCTGTTACCAAGACAGGTAGTACAGTGGGGATGGAGGAAAGTCAACATATTTAGAGCTGTGAAAAAGTAGATAATACCCAATGACTGATTTTATTAGTTGGGACTTTTGGTCACAAGAACAGAAATCCAACTCAAATTAACTTAAGCCAAAGGGGAATTTACTCACGAAACAGCGATGTCTAAAACACAGGCTTCAGGTAGAGCTGGGTCTATGCCTATAATAAAAACACAGTGTCTCTCAATCCTCTCTCTTTCTTTCTCTTTTCCTCTCTCTCCTTCCCTCCAGATGGCACTTGGGAGTGCCATCACTCCTTAGAGCTTAAAATTCCAGAGAGATTATAATACCTTATTGCAGACCTCTGGCAACCATCCCAGAAAGGACTCTGCTTGGCTGGGTGCTCGCCTCTAAATAGACAACTCTGGCCAGGAGGATGGGCTGTCTGATTGGCCTGGTTTGGGAAGCATGCCCACCCCTTGGGAAGAATCAGCTCTATCTACCCAACCTGACTGAGCAGGATCCACATGGGAGGGGCACTTCCTCTAACGGGGAGATGTCAGCCTGACCAGAGAGGACTGGCTATGAAGCCTGAGGATGGCGGGGGCGAGGGTGGGGGGGCGTTGCAAGGAAGACTCCTGCTTCCTTAGGAGCGAGCAGAATGACCTCTCTGTTCCTGCTTACATAACCCTGACCAGGCACATTGGGCCCCTGCTCCAAGGTGTGCTGTAGCACCTAATCTACGTGGGCAGAGCTGGCCTCATGAGCACGGGGAAATCCTGGATGGCCTTGCAGGCTCAGCTGTCTGCAGAGCGATGGATTTTCAATTGGTTCTTTAACATATAGGAACACCAATGCAACTTTCCACTATTGTTTCCCCCCAGAAAAGTGAGATAAATAAAATCATTTTTATTGGCCTCCTGGGAAATTCCGTGGCCTATTTTCAAAGCTGTGTTAAATACACACTTCAGTGATGCTCTATTCCAGGTGCACTGATTCTCAAATTACAGTCCCCAGACCAGCAACACTGACATCACCTGGGACCTTGATAAAAATGCAGATTCTTGATCCCACCCTAGACCTACTGGATCAGAAACTGGGTTCAGAGCCAACAGTCTGTTTTACAAGCCCTCTGGGTGATTCCGATGTGTTCTGAAGTTTGAGACCCAAGGCTCTATGCATGTACTAGATTCAATTCACCAAGTTCAAAGGGACCACAGACTATAAAAACTAAGGCTTATGTTACAGGTTTATTGTTCAGTCTGAATTTAGAGGAGTATAAATAGGAAACAGTGTTATATTTCACCCCATCCTGCCTTCAACCGTGTACCATCAAGTCATACCTTTTCACCCCTTAATAGCATCTTGAGTAGATTTCTTAACGTTTGGTCAGTTCTGTTATTAAAGTCTTTCTCCATCGTATTTTATTCTAAAGCCTCCATCTCACACGTGACTTGACGTTCTTCCTTTTCCCCTTCATGAGCTAGATTCAGGGAGGAGGTGGGATCTGGAGTGGGCCGGGCAGAGTTCTACTCTTTCAGTCCTCACGGGGGCGCCGTGGGCTGGGCTGGGCTGGGAGAGCAGGCCTGGTTCTGGAATGGCTCCCCCTCCCTTTGCAGGGCCTACCCTCTCTGGGAAAGCTGGTGGTGGGGTACAGGTGGTGGGGACAGAGAGATCCTCACTGCTCACTGGCTGTCTGGTCTCACTCTGGTCCACTCTGGGCCCATGTGCTGCTGGTGGCCTTGGCTGTGGAATGGTCCTTTGAGGATGTGTGTGGCTCCGAGGGCCCTGTCAGTGTGACCCCAGCTCATCTGTCACTAAGGACAACTCTAGCCCCTTTGGCTTCTCCAGTGGTCCGTGCCCCCACCACTCTGCACAGAGCCTCAGAAACCGCTGGCATCTCCTTCCCCACCCTCTAAGGGCTGAAGGGAGCTGAGGTGAGAATCCCACCCCGTCAGGCACACCACCCCCCAGCTGTTTCTCCCCACGTGGCTGAGCTGCCTGTCTTCAGATGGCCGAACAAGGCACAGCCTCCACGTTCACACAGAGCCCCACAAACTCTCTCCAAAACTCCATCAACCTATGTATCCCTACCACCAGATGGGCCAAGGGTCTCAGCACCTGAGCAAGCATCCAGCCTGGAGCAATATGACAAGTCAGCCTCCTGCAGGCCTCACCCTGCCATCTCCATGTGGGATTTCCATAGATGCCCCCAGCTGGACCTCAAGATGAGAGTCATGATGGGAGGGCAGAAGTAAATTCATCTCCCACTAACTCCCTCTGCCCTTCTCTCATCTGTCTCACTACGTGAGGCCAGGGGAGGGGGCAGGAATGACAGTTGGGCCCTCTCCTCGAGAGCCCTGGATTTGGGGGTGATCTCTTTAGAGAGTATGGGTCACTTAGCACAAGGTGTTTCCAGCAGATCTTCTGGTGCCAGTTCTGTTCACTGTCCTCTTACACTTGCTCTTTGCTACATGTGTTCACGTATATTATCTCGACCTCACAGTGATCCTGTGAGGCATTTAACCTAAAAGAAACAGGCTCAAGGGGGTTAACTGACAAGCTCAACCTCACGTGCCTGGCGGTGGCGGTGGAAGAGGCACCAGCCCTGCAGCTCTGGCACCGGTCTTCTCCCTGCTGGTTCATGCAGTGCCTCAGCACACTTGTTTTGCAGCTTTAAACAGACTCAAAGCAGCTCACCGGGAAAATGCTTGTTTCCAAAGCCACGGAGCAGTTGACAGTGGAGGGTTTGGGGCACGGGATTACCTTAGAGAAAACACCAGCTGGTTCACATCATGGGGTCGTAACCACTGTCTTCCCAGGCCGAGGCCACATGACCCCAGGGAACTCTGAGGTGGCTTTAGTCAGCCAGCCCCTCCTGCTTTTCTGGGGTTAGGGAAGGGGCAGGGGAGGGGATATAAGTTGGTACTTCCAAAGCAAAAAGCTGGGCATGAGCTGACAGGGCTGACTGGCCAGACCCTGTGCTCTGGCCTCACAGAATACTCATCCCAGGTCGTGCAGGGTCAGGGCACCATCTGTGCCTTCTGGATGGCTCTGTCCAGAATGACTCATTTCCACACATGGTGGGTGGAGGTTCACGGTTAAACTTCCGACAATGGCCAGACTGCATGGCAATTTTCTCATCAACAGATGGGATTGGAGCCCCTGCTACACACAAGAGGCTTCTTTCTTCAAGTTTAAGTAAAGACTTATGATGACCATGAGACCCTTGCATGCACTTATCCCGGGCAGAACTGCCCCCGGGGCTGGGGTTCCACCCAGATGGGCTGGGATCATATTTCCCCACCAAAGATCAAAGTGCTCACCCTCAATAGAGCCAGTTGTTAAATTTTTAAGACTTTTGTAAAAAAAAGAAAAATTTTTTTTCAAGAATTTTGTGAGCTGATTGTTAAGCACAGCCACTATTTAAAAATTAAATCTTACCAGCAATGTAGGCGGGTTCCCCTTTTCTCCACAGCCTCTCCAGCATTTTGTCATTTGTGGACTTTTGAATGATGGCCATTCAGACTGGTGTGAGGTGATACCTCATTGTAGTTTGGATTTGCATTTCTCTGATAATTAGTGATATTGAGCATTTTTTCATGTGCTTACTGATCATTTGTATTTCTTTCTTGGAGAATTGCTTGTTTAGGTCTTTGGCCCATTTTTGGATTGGGTTGTTTGTTTTTTCTTATTAAGCCATATGAGCTGCTTATATATTCTGGAGATCAAGCCTTTGTCAATTTCATTTGCAAAAATTTTCTCCCATTCCGTAGGTTGTCTTTTTGTTTTACTTATGGTTTCCTTTGCTGTGCAGAAGCTTGTAAGTTTAATTAGGTCCCATTTGTTTATTCTTGCTTTTATTTCTATTGCTTGGGTAGATTGTCCTAGAGAATGCAGTTTGGTACAGCTACTGTGGAAAACAGTATGGAGATTCCTCAAAAGACTAGGAATAGACTTAACATATGACCCAGGAATCCTGCTCCTGGGCATATATCCAGAAGGAACCCTACTTCAAAATGACACCTGCACCCCAATGTTCATAGCAGCACTATTTACAATAGCCAAGACATGGAAACAGCCTAAATGTCCATCAACAGACGACTGGATAAAGAAGAGGTGGTATTTTTATACAATGGAATACTACTCAGCCATAAAAACTGACAGAAAGAGAAAAAAAAAAGAACATAAATACAAAACAGAAACAGACTCACAGACATAGAATACAAACTTGTGGTTGCCAAGGGGGTGGGGGGTAGGAAGGGACAGACTGGGATTTCAAAATGTAGAACAGATAAACAAGATTATACTATATAGCACAGGGAAATATATACAAGATCTTATGGTAGCTCACAGATAAAAAAGTGAATGTATATATGTTTATGTATAACTGAAAAATTGTGCTCTACACTGGAATTTGACACAAACTGTAAAATGATTATAACTCAATAAAAAAATGTTAAAAAATAATTTAAAAATAAAAAATAAAAATTAAATCTTAGAAACTTACAATTAAATAAAGTTAAAAACAACAGTAGTAAATACTCAAACTCCTCTGTTCTAGTTATTTTACAACATTTCAGTATTGTCTCTGTTATTGACATTTACCAAGATTTATGGTGGAAATACTATATATTGATGTGCCAAAGTTCATCTCTTCCCAACTCCCCTTAGTAGTAACATCACGCTGGTAGCTAAATAGTAGCCATGATTACTGTATTTACACATGGAAATTGGCAAACACTACAAATGTATTTTACATAAATAAATACATAAAAATATAGATGAAAATAATTAATCAGGGTTTGATTTACTGTTTTGCTGAGTATGTAGAGCAAGCATCAGCAAACCTTTTCGGTAAGGGCTAGGCAGTCAATATTTTCCCCTTTGTAGGTCATACGGTCTCGGTCGTGGCACAAACACAGCTACAGACAATAAACGAATGAATGTGGCTGTGTTCCAATAAAACTTTATTTACATAAATAGGAGATGGGCCAGATTTGACAGGCCAGAAATTGCAGGCCCCTTAAGAAAGCCTTAACTATCAAGGTAAAATGTTGACTATGAGGATTAAACTGAAAAGTGTATTGTGTCTGTAGTTGTTCCAACTATAAACAGCACAAAAAACTGAGGAGATGCTCTTCCAGGATTCTAAAGCAATCATCTGATACAGCCGAGAAGCAGCTTATGTCATTGTTGAATGGTTTAAGTTCTGAAACAGGTCTTCATTGTTTCAGTTTTGTCTTACTCCAAGTAAATGAAAATATCAACTATCATTCCTATTAGAACGATCCACGTTCATCACTCGCACCCAGGGGGCTGGCTAGTGATAGAAAAGTCCAGCAAAAGTCAACAGGAACGTTCTGTGAGAGCCAATTGGCTATACGGAGTTTACAATAAAGAGTACTCGATATTTTATTATTCCTTATAAACTGTGTAATACATAGCCTTGATATTAATAGACTATATAATAAATTACGTATGTATACATATGCATACATTTCTTTCCAGGGAGCCGATGTTAAATATTTCCCATCACTCTACTGCCTGTGGGGCAGCTACATAAAAGGAGACCAAACTGTCCAGAGTAAGCATGTGTTGGAGGACCAGAGTCTAGGAAAGGGGAGGGGTGTCAGGGATGGAGAGACAATCAGGCGGGCCCTCCAGGATATCCTGGAGGGCTTCATGGAGGACACAGCACCCTAAAGAGCCACAGGACTCAAAATGAATGGGGAGGGGCTGTGCTTCAGACAGGTAAACAGCACACACAAAAGAGCAGAGGCAGGCACGCCCTGACTCGGTCAGGGCTACCAAGAGGAGAGGGCCAGCACAGGAAGCAGTGGGGGATGAAGTGGGCCCAGGTACATTTAATGACATGGAAACGTGCTATGAGGTTGAGCAGAGAAAAAGCAGGTTACAAAATGTGTGCACTTGTGTTAAGGAAAAAAATACATTAGAAGAAAATGCACTTAAACGTAAATAGCTCTGGGTGACAGGATTATAGCTGATTTTGTTTTCATGCTTCTTAGCACTTTTCTGTAGCTTCCTGTTATTCTGAAGTGGTGTGTATTACTTTGATAATCATGCAGGTATAAAGGGCAAAAAGCAGGCAGCCCTAAAGCACTGGGATAAACCCGAAGCCATAGCCAAGAAGAGGCCACCTGGCCCCTTGCAGCCCAGAGGCCCCGGGATGGAGGCGCTCAGGAGGGCTGCACTGCAGACTAGGGGGTGAGCCCCCTCTCCTGGGTGACAACTGTGAATGCCCCGGCCCTGTGGGCCTGAAGCAGTGCTCTCCGTGAGGGGGTCTGCCCCCACCCCTCGGCCTCACACACGTGTCTTCTTTCTCTTTTCTCCCTCAAGTACTAGTTTGCAAAGTTTTCCCCCTCCATACTCAAAAAAGCAGAACAAATTGGAGAAAGGAAAAAAAGAGAGAGAGAGAGAGAGATTCTCTGTCTTTCTATGACTTCACCGTTGAAATTTTCCCAAGTGAAGAAGTAGATGTTTTTAAGAGGACACCTGATTCATAGAAGTAGAAAATTAGAAGGGACCCTGGAGAACATCCAGTCCAACTCATTTATTCCACTAAGAAGGAAACAGAAACTCAGGAGGCCAAGCACCATACCCAAGGGCACAGAGCTGGGTGGACCCTGGTCTCCAGCAGAGGTGACACCCGGGCCTGGTACCCCCTTACTCAGCATCTAAGCCCTATCAAAAGGAGCCCGGAGGCTCATCGGCAGGTAGGCCGAGCAGTTCTGGGCTTCAGAGCATGGCCGATTCCAATCCTCCCTCAAGTTTACCCATGGAAGCAAGAGCACCCACAAGGCACCCAACTTATTATATGTGACCTGGCTTCTCCTCTGTACACCACACACCTGGAATAGCTCCCTCTGTGCATGGGACCACTCGCTCCTCACCTGTGGTGGATGAGACCTGCAAAGCTGTCTTCTCCATAAAGCCTTTGTTTGACTAAGGTCATGTCATTTTGTGATCAGTCATTTTCACTGTTATTACCTTTACTTGCCAAACCAGCCAGGTAATTTTATTTGGTAATCAAAAGGGCTAAAAACACTGGCTTGGTCATTTTTTCCATATAAATTTGACCAAACTACATATAAAGTGGGGTTTTTTTTTTAATTTCGGGGGGGGGGTAAGTAATTAGGTTTATTTATTTATTTTTAACAAGGTACTAAGGATTGAACCCAGGACCTCATGCATGCTAAGCACTCGCTCTACCATTGACCTATACCCTCCCCCTAAAGTGGGGATTTTCATCTTGCATCTAAATACCTAGCAGCCCCTGTGACTCACACAATTCCTTTTCCTCTCCCTCCTGGACTAAAGCCCGTGTCTTCATCCTGCCACTGTTGCTGACTACTTGGGTATTTTCTGCACACCTCTCTGTGTACATGCCATGTTGTTAACCTTAAATTATAAGTTACTGGAGCACAGAGAACATATAAGTTTATGCTTTTTCTGATCGGGAACATCTATAGCTGGAAGATTAAGAAATACATTTTCATGAGTTGGGGAATAACAAAAATTAAATGGCAAAAGTCATTGCTGTCCCCAGTAGTTGGAAAGCTTTAAAAAAAAAAAATAAGTAGCTATTTCAGAGTTTTACTACTACAGAGACAGGTGAACTTCTAGAGGAAAATTTGTACCTGTATACCTCGTGCCATGCTTCTTAAAAGAATAAAAGTTTAAACGGGATCATCTCCTGAACAAACTAAATATGAAGTTCACAAACTGACCGTTAAAGTTTGGAAATGGACTTCCCTGAGCAAGGTGGGCATGTGTGATGGTTCGACCAACAGCGTAGCGTCCCCACGCAATTACCTTGCGTAATTAAAGCATAACCTGGGGAGATGAAGGCAAACAACAAGAACCACTGGGATTGTTCTTTAGATCAGTGTCCACTCTAACTAGTGTATATGTCATTGTTATCATTCATAGCAGAGAGATTGTCCTCATCCCTGGCTCTTTCCTCCAAGTCAAAACATCTGCAGTGACACCTTCCAAAGAATGTCCCATTCAAGGCTTTCCCACCTAGTCTAAACCCTCAGTCTTGGATGCTTTCAGCTTTTAGAACAGCTTTCCACCAGAGCTGAAAAACGCTCTTGGGTCATTTCCCCTTGAGAAAAGCTCAGAAGCCAAAGAAGTCCCTATTTCCAAGCTCTTCCCAGTAGAATTGGAGTCACCCTTATGCCCCAGGGACTACACACAGAGGACCACCATCTGCATTCCAGTACACTCCATCCCTTGTCCTAAACCCCACAGTCCTAAAAGAATGAGGATGAAGGAGATTTCAGCACCTTCTGAAAAAAAGCCCCTTGTCAACCATCTCCCTGATCTTTAGGAGATGATTTAATTTGCACGTTAGCTCAATCCCAAAGCCTGCCATCAATAACACCATTCAGGTCCTTATGTCCATGGCTTTATTATTTTTCTAATGAATATTTAAGAGGAAAAGGTAATAGATCATAGAATGTTGAGAAGACTATAAATTTCCCTTTGCCTGTGGATGCAATACATTCTAGACGGGAAGGATGGTGGGGGGGCTTGCTTCATATTTTTTAGGTGATATTTCTATTTTCTACTTCGGCTGAGACAAAAGGAGCTATCAGTCACTGAAAGCCAATGCCCTAGCAGACTCAAGGTGGGGCAGGCCTCTCTCAGCACAGGAAGACTGCTGGGAAGTCTTGTTAAAAAATCTAGTGGCCAACCTTTGACCTTTCCCAGTGAGCAGGAAGTGACGCAGAAAATGTCTTATTAGAGACCCTGCTTTGGATAATCCCCCATACAGAGGGTAAATATTTGCTGGTGAGGTTGTATTTCAGTCCTTTGCTAACTTTAAGTGAAGCTATCTTTTCAAAGCCTTTGGAGAATTGGATTCATTGTTTTTTCCCCCTCTTTGGGGTCTCTTTTAGAGATTTAACAATAAATATCTGCATACATAAACCAAATAAAACCTACAAAGACATAACAATTCCCAAGCCTGGTCCAGGTTTTCAGGAAATTAGCAGTTTCTGGAGGAAAGTCCCACCCACTCCTAAAAACAGAAAATATAAACAAGATGAGAGTCTACCAGCAAACAGGTGTTTCATATCCCCTCAAGTCAGATAAATAGATTTTTATATTTAGGAGAAAACAAATAAGCATTTCCCCCAGTGTGGGCTTGGCTTGGCACACACTGAGGGAGGAAAGCAGCCCGGGTTCTGTGCACTGGATAAGCCACACCCCTTCCCAAGGCCGCCTGCACTGTAACAGACTCTGCTCAGTTTACCTGCTGGTGAGGGACAGCTACCCTATTGCTATCATAGGGCCTCTGAGGCCCTGTGCAAACAACACACTTCCTCCTTGCTGTAAAGGCCCTGGGCGGCCCCTGGTGGGGCTCCTGGGTTCCTCTAAGATCAGAACAACAGACAGATGTGGGAGCAGTGGGCTCACACCAGACAAGAACTGACCCCTCCCATTTTCCTAAGAAGGGGTTCATCCTGAGGGCTCCCCTGGAAAGCTGTGCAGGTCCTGCCCCTCTGCTTTCATGCCTTCCATTGGGTGTCTGAGTGCGGCCCCTTGGGGTCTGCTCGGGAAGTCTTTTCAACTCCTAATGAGCATCATTCAACCAACTCTAAAACGCCCAAAATCACTCAGCTCCCAGCACCTTGGCCCGCGAACAGCCTGGCTTCTGTGTTTGAGGATGCTGAAAACGTATTTCTGAAACAAGGGTTTGGCCTCTCCCTGGAGTTCTAACTCTGGATGTAAAGCAGTGAGGTAGAAGCTTTGGGGAATTCAGAACACAGAGGACAGCTCGTGGGGAAGGGGGTTGCTGAGCCCTCGGGATGACCAGGGATGTAAAATGGAAAGGAAAGGAGGGGATTCAAGTGGGAGCAGCGTGTACAGACAGTCATGGTGGGCTCTTGGGGCCGGGGCATCCCACGTGACCAGAGAGAAGGGGCTGCAACACTCCAGAGCCCCGCACTCTGTGCCAGACACACTACCACGCCCTTCCCGTAGTCTATAATCCCATCTCCCACCCTCACCCACCCTATGGGGAGCTCTCATAACATCTCTCTCAATGATTAGGAACCTGAGGCTCAGGACAGTGACCGTACTTGCTCAAGGTCACTCAGCTAGTTAGGGGAGGGCTGGAATGCAAACTCAAAGCGACTGGCAGTATGGCTCATGCAGGTCCATTTTCTGCCCTGCATCTGCATCTCCCAGGGAGGGTTTGGAGAAGCCCTGGAGCTGAGAGATTATAAGGCACCAGACTAGGGAGGTGGGGAAACAGGGCCACCTGTTACAGGGAAGGAGTCAGGATCAAGAGCAGAAGAACCCAGTACCAAACAGCTCAGAGAGGGGCATCCTCATTTAGCCCCTCTGGTCTTGGTTCTCTCATCTGTGAAGGGACAATGGGCCAGACTGGTGCATCTCTGAAAAAGGGAGCATTAAGGCTCTTGAGCAAAGAAGTGACTGCAACATGACGCTTAAGGGGTCTGGGCTTGGGGCTGGTCCACAGTCTGGTTGCAGGGGAAGAAAGCAAGCCAGCAAGGCCAGTTTCCTAAACGTGCCAAAACCCAGATGTGAGATGAAGGGGGCAAGACGCAGGTGCAGAGGATGCGGCGCTCACTGTTGCAAAAGGGAGGTCAAAGCAAGATGCAAGAAACACTTCAAAGGCAAAGCAAAGAGCATTCAGGGATTGCCTGGGATAATGACAGTAGTAAGTGCTAACGTCTGCAGAGAGTTCTGCCCATTACCCCACCGAGGGCTCCTGATCTTCACAACAGCCCTGCTGCCGGATCACGGATGGTGAGGAAAGTGAAGGTCACAGAGTAACTTGCCCCCAATGGCAGAACCAGGATTTGAACTCAGACAGTCTCTGTGCAGAGCCTGTGTGCTTAATCCCCACAAAACCCTGCCTCTCCCTGTGTCCTGAAGGGAAGAACAGCTCTCTTACTTTGGCCTCTGCATTTCACTCACAGTGACTGATCCGAGGAAGCCTCCTCCTCTCCCTGGTCCCAATTCCCTTCAAATTCCAGATTCCAGCTTCTCCTTAAAACTCTCACCCTCCGCTCTGTCCACCTGTCCACACCTACCTCCCACTGTCTCCCACAGTCCAGGCCTGCTCGCCGACGCCCGGAGTTTTGCCCCTTGTTCCCCCTCTTACCCATCTGACATCCACACCTCATCCACGCCGCATACCGAGTGTCAGCCCTCTGCCCCCAGAGTTAGGCCCACCTCTCCTTTGCTTCTGTCACCAACGTACCTATTTCTTGCATGTATCACACTGTATTTATTGTATTCTTTGTCTGCTTGTTAATATTTCCACCCTCCCTATAAAAGTGTGAGCACTTAAGGCAGAAAGAGGCTGAGTCTTAGTCCAGACTGTGCACAGTGCATGGTACATAGTAGGTGCTAGATAAATGCTGTTGAGTGATTTAACATAATTGATTGCATAAATGAATGAACAACTGGCTCCAGGAGAGGGGTCCTTCTGCCTCCAACCCATCCCACTAAACAAATTCACATCTAGTGTTTATCATAAAGGCTCTTTGTGTCTGTCTTAAAGAGTTGATATGACTGGTCTGCTTTCTGCCTCATCTGTAATCCATTCCATTGGTTTATACTCACACACATGCACACGCACATGCACACACACACATTTCTTCCCTGAGTGGACCCCAGACCAAAGCCAAGGAAGTAAGCGTTCCTCCCCCTGTTCTGTTCCCACTCAAATTAATTCTAAGCACAAGAGGACAGAACCCAGGCCCTGCAGGGATGAGCCAGCTGTACCCAAGACACCACCTCAGAGGTAAGGCTCCGTGGAGCAGGTTAATTGCCAGTCTGATTTTCTCACCTGCAGTTCTTGGCTTCCTCCTCCTCTGTAGGAGAGGCACACCTCTGGCTCAGAGGCCTTCCAGATCATCCTGCCCTCTCAGGTTGTCTGAGGGAGCCCACCGGCCTCTGCAGGCCCAGGCAGAGGGAGCAGACCCGCAGAACCACCGCAAGGACCAGCCCCCACCCCTGCACTGGGCCCGGCCTGCCGAGACAGGGCAGCAGGGTTGTCTTGGTGCTCAAGCACCTGCACAGCTCTGAGTTATTCCCATGGTGCTAAGTAGCCCCCAGAACACTGCAGACTCAGCCTGGCTTTTGAAGTCCTTGCTTTTGCAGGAGAATCCAAGAAATTGATTCCAAGTCTTCCCTCCCAGCAGGGACCCCAGTGGAGCAGCTGTGGGGCCAGCTGGCTGGTACAGAGCGAAAGCCAGGGACCAGCTCCCCCAGTGATGCATGAGCCCTACACTGGCAAAGGGCCTCCCTGTCTGACTGCTTTGTTCTTGTCTTCTGTGGATGACCAAGTGGGAAGGGAAATCCCACGTCATGTACCCCAGGGTCCTGACCGCTGCTTGCTCAGCACAAAGAATGCTGGTGAGGCCTGAGTCTGGGTTCCAGCGGCAAAGTGCTCTGTGACCTGGGAAAGGGCTCAGACCCCCTGAACACTGATCTCTAGTGCCTGCCCCACCTCCGCGCATATGTGCGTGGACTTGGAAGTAGAAAGAAGCATGTCAGTGTGACTCAGTGGGTCACAGAAAGCTGTCTGTGCTCTCCCTACACTCAGATGGTTTTGAGAGAGGGACAGAAGCCAGACCCTCGCCCCCACAGCTGACTGTCAGGAAGGCTCCAAAGAGCTGGTTCCTCCCTGCTGCCTGCCGGCAAAGTAACCATGGAAGACAGAGAGCAAAGGGCAGGCTCCTGGGCTGTGGTTCCCCTGGGCCCTGAGCAGGTGCCACCACTGGTCCACATCAGACAGGTGCTTGGGGACCAAGAAAAGGAGAGAAGGGAGGTGCTGAGTGTCTTGGGTCCACATTTCCTTACAACCTACACAAGCAAAGCCAGGTGTTGGGTGGGGTTTGTAGCGGCCACCGAACCACAGAACCACTGAGACTCCTGGTTTTTTAAATATGTCTGATCAGGCCCTGTATCAGGTGCTCTGTGTGTGAGAGAAGAGAGAAAAGTAAGGAAAGGTGGTAATTACGGTTTTTAATCCACTGAAAACATGGCAGGAACTGACCCAGAAACATCACCCCCTCACCCACACCACGCTCCTTTACTTCTCTGCTTATTACAGTTACACACACACACACACACACACACACACACACACACACACACACACACACACACCAGCGTCCTTTACCCTTTCTCTCAGGATGCGCAGAGGCCGTTTTGTCTCAGTGCCAACGAAGGCATCCTGGTCTCCCCAGGGGGCAGTCAGAGCCCCCCAAGCCTCATTACACCATTTGAGAGTTCAAACTGACCAACCCACCAACCAGCAAACACCCATCTTTTACTGCCTTATTATTTCATCTCTCCCTCCGCGTCCCCTTACTCCTTCACTTGCTTCAAATGGTGGTCTCCCTCCACTTTGCTCCTCTGAGCTCATGTCTGTCAGCTTTCACCCACTTGCTAAGGTCTGATTCAGGCCTCACTTCCCCCTTGGAGGTTTCTGATACTCCTCTCTCAATACTGTGCTATTTGCAGCTAATTTGGTTTTTTCTTTTTTGAAGTATATTTGACTTACAATGTTGTGTTAGTTTCCGGTGTACAGCGTAGTGATTGAGTTATACATATATATTCACATATCCTTTTTTCATAATAGCTTATTATAAGATACTGAATATAGTTCCCTGTGCTATACTGTAGGACCTTGTTGTTTATTTTATATATAGTAGTTTTTATCTGCTAATCCCAAACTCCTAATTCAGCCCTCCCTTGCCTCCCCCAGCTGGTAACTATAAGTTTGTTTTCTATGTCTGTCAGTCTGTTTCTGTTTTGTAAATAAGTTCTTTGTCTCATATTTTTTAGATTCCACATGTAAGTGACATCATATAGTATTTTTCTTTCTCTGTTTGACTTACTTCACTGAGTATAATAATCTAGGTCCATGCATGTTCAGCAAATGGCATTATTTTATTATTTTTTATAGCTGAGTAGTATTCCATTGTATAAATATACCACAACTTCTTTATCCAGCCATCTGTCAGTGGACATTTAGGTTGCTTCCATGCCTTAGCTATGACAAATAGTGCTGCTGTGAACATAGGGGTGCATGTATCTTTTCGCAAATTAGAGTTTTCTCCCAGTATGTGCCCAGGAGTGGGATTGCTGTATCATGTGGTAAGTCTATTTTTAGTTTTTTAAGGAATCTCTGTACTGTTTTCCATAATGGCTTCACCAAACTACAGTCCCACCAACAGTGTAGGAGGGTTCCCTTTTCTCCACACCCTCTCCAGCATTTATTGTTTGTGGACTTTTTAATGATGGCCATGCTGACCAGTGTGAAGTTATACCTCTTTGTAGTTTTGATCTTCATTTCTTTGATAATTGCAGTTAAATTGTTTTGAGCCCTTACAGCACCAGGCATCATGCTAAATCCCAGGCCTGAACCATTTTCTTTCATCTACCTAATAATCTTATGCTCCTCATTCAACAGATGAGGAAGCTAAGGTTCAAAAGATGACATAACTCATTCAGGATCACACAGCTAGTCACTGGCAGAACCAGGATTCAGACCCAAGAATCCTGACTCTAAGCCAATGTGGTGATGTGCAAAGAGAGTGGCTTTCCAGTCCACAGACCAGAGTTTGAATTTGGGTTCCAACACTGCCCACTTGGGGAAGTCCTAATGCTCTCTGAGCTCCAGCCTCTTCATGTAAGCACACCAGCTGTGGTCAGGATGAAAGGAAGTGTGCCCCTTTCCTGCTCTGTCCCAAACTTTAACACTCATTCTAATGCCTTGTCCTCTCTGACCAGTTGTCTCACTGGAAAACTAGAGATCAGCCCCTTCAGTGGGAGACTTAAAGTTTAAGTTCTGGGTTCCTACAGCCTGGAGAGCTCCTCCCAGGGAAAGTTCTATAAATATTTTAATTGGCTAATTGAAGTCTTTTTGTGTGAGGGGTAATCAGGTTTATTTAATCATTTGTTTATTTATTTACTTAATGGAGGTACTGGGGATTGAACCCAGGACCTCATGCATGCTAGGCACGTGCTCTACCACTGAGCTATACCCTCCCCCTCAACTGAAGTCTTTAAAAGGAAGCTTTATCAAAAACGTTTTTGCCACTGTAGAGGTCTATGTCCCAGATCAAGTCAAGCTTGCAAAATCTGCTCTGCTCTTTCCCAGTCCCCCGCCCCACCCCCTTCACCTCTCTCTTGCTGTGGTGAACCCACAATGCAACAGCCCAGCCTGACTCTAGCTTCGTGCCCACTGCTCACCTTCAAGCTATAGTACCCACCATCTTGCCCCAACTCCTGTAACCCATCTGAGCCCCTGCCATCAGCCTGGGTCAGCCACACTCCTTCTCTCACCAGGAAAGAGAGGAAAACCCATCAGGTCTCCTCTCTGCCTTGAGGGTGAGCACATAGCCGTCTTCTCCGGTCCATTTCTCCAGCCCCTCTCCCGCCCTCTCCCTCAGGGACCCGGCATGGGGTACTTACCAGCTTTTCCAGTTTTCCATCAGTGCCTTAGGATTCTCAACTGTTGTCTCACCTAAGGGGGAAAAAAACATCAAACAAAGGTATTCATTATCTTTGAACATTTGATTTCACAGTACATCCTGCATGAGTCTCAAATATGAGGTCAATACACAGAAAATCATTTAAATTGCCTGATATTAAACACTTCTGACCCAAAGAGTAAAAAGCTTTTTGAGTGATAGTTACATTGATACAAGAGTCACAATGACAGGTTTCCAAGATGAAAGTAATGGATCAGAAAATAGAACAGCAGAGAAAACGCAGACGAAAGGCAAATAACCCCATCTGAAACCCAAAGCTTTCATTTTGGGGAAAATATTGCCAAAAGCACTATTTTGTGTTAAATAGATCATGATGAAAGGAACACACACTTGCTGCCTCCTTGAGTTTTCATCTCCCAATAGAGGTATCCGTGTCCGGCTTTAAGAACCGCGGCTTTTGTAGTGACCGTTTCCTAGGCTGGTGATGGCGGTCATGGAAGTGCTACGGCCCCCTCAGGTGAGAGGTGCCACCTGAATGACCGCGCTGGGCTGCACAGACCCCCAACTACCCCCCCCCCCCCGCCCCAGGGTTAGCAGAGCCAAATACCAGCCTGCTTCCCCACACAACTAGGGCTCAACAGGACTTTTCAGTAAAAGAGAGCATAGTGACAAACACTTAACTAGGACACGCAAAGCATTTCATTTAGAGTAAGATTTAAAGACATATGAACAGAAAGCATCTGGACCACTGTTCTTTCGTTGCCGTGCACCGCAGCCTAAGCCGGTACGTGAGCCTCTCAGATGTGTGTAAAAGGCAATTTTTTAACTCACCTTCAACCTTCCTGGAGTTGATTCTAGAACTTTCAGTGGCCTCACCAGGCATCCAAACAGGTGGGGGCCTTCCTTCTACTTTACCTTTAAAGTGGAAACAAAAGAATATTACTGTTGCTGGTTTGCTCTGGAGTGAAGAAAAGCCCAATTACTGCAGCCCTGTCACTCCTCTGGGCATTTGGAGTTTCTGTATCTCGTCCCTCCGGGGACCAGAACAGTCTCTGTCATGCATGCCCCACATTTGCCCATGTTGCTCCCATCCTTCCAACCAGAAAACGTCAGTTCCCTCTACTTTACTGCCTCCCTAACCTCAGCTCTTTGCCCTCCGGAGCAGGATGTGCCCGCTGATTGATTTATATTTGCTTTACAATTTATGCTTATTTATTCCAGTGGTTTTTACACCTGGCTTTCTGACACAGGCTGCTCTTACACAGTCCAGATGAAGGTTAAGATTTTGAAAAGCACATTTAGAAAGAATTCCATGAAATTCCGCATGAAAGTAGAAAAGGTTTTCAATGGGAGATTAAAGTGATCAATGAAATAATTATTATAGGAAATTACTGAATGCAGGGCTGGGCTGGACAGAAGAGACAAAGCCCAAATGTCCAACTAAGGAGCAGGGGTGAGCCCAGCGACATCACGGATCAGATCTCTAAGGAGTGAAGTTCAAAGAGGAAACAGTGAGCTGGAGGGAACAGGAGAAGAGCTTGGGCCAGGCATTCACGCACCTGGGAAATCAGCGAGTAAGGGAAGGCTCAGACAAGCCTTGGGGACCCAGGGACTGGGAAGTTAGAGTCAGAGAGTGCAGTCATCAGCAATATCACATCCAAACAGTGCCAAGCTTTCTGTCCTCTCATCTTCTCTACTCTCTGTGGTGTGTGGTCAAACTAGGTACATACAGGTTCCGCGAAACTAGACAGAGACACAGAGCCCTTGACATCTGTCGCTTCTAATTAACACAGAGTCCAAGGTGTTAGATATTCTGTTGTGTATCTAAAAATCCTCTGAAGTTCTATCAAGCCCCATCTCCTAATGATTAAATGCCAGTTCTAAAGTACAGAGACTGTTCCCAAAGTCAACAGATGTTTGGGCTGTCATCATTATGCCTGTTCCAAACTCATTTGTGATTACACTGTGAAGTCCTGACTGCGTGATTTATTAGAAATCACTTACATAAGATAATTTGGAAAATTATACCAGTCAGGAGGTGTCTATCCAGCTCAATGATTTGTCTTTTACAGCAATACAATCCAGCATTTTGTAGGAGCATTTGGTCAGCCTTCCATCTCATCAACCTAGAAACGTTCTAGAAATTCCCCACCCTCTTTAAGGTGGCCTTTATCAGATAGCTTATTGTCATGAAAGGTAGACTAATGCTTCCCATCTTGGATACACTGCATTCTCTAATTAGCTATAGGACATTCAACAAGCCACTTAGCTCTCTGGATCTCAGTTTTCTCACATATTAAAATTAACCAATAGACTACACTATTACCGTGGCCCCTAAATGCTAAGGATCTAAAGTTATTTTAAATGCTTTATCAGCTTTCTTGACCAAACTGACATCACAGGTGAGAAACAGGCTGCAAAGACCAAAATCTTTCTCACGTTTATGCAGAGAGAAGGAAAATTTCCAACCCTTTTAGGTTCTTCTGGTCGGTCTAAGAATTAAATTGACAGGAGACGAACTAACAGGAGAAAATCAAACAAAAGTTTCATAACATGTATACATGGGAGAGACCCAAAAAAACTGAGTAACTCGCCAAAATGGCCAAAGTCTTCACCTTAAAAACTATCTTTAAATATGAAAACGAATATAGGCACATGTATGTATGACTGGGACATTATGCTGTACACCAGAAATTGATGCATTGTAACCAACTATACTTCAAAAAGAAAAAAAAGAAAAAAAACTGTCTTTAATAAAGACAAAAGGGGAGGTTGTGGTTAGTGGTCTGGGACTTCAAAGGGGAGGAAGGCAAGTTACATGAAGATGGAAAAGCAAATGTTTGGTAAACGAATGTTGACTGAACCACACAGAGACAATGGGACATAGAGGGGACTCTGATCTCTAGGATCTGTGCAGTTTCCCAACCACAATTAGCCTGTATTCTTCATAGAGATCTCTGTTGAGTAGCTCTGTTCTGGAAACAGGCCCTCTATCCAAATTCTAGGCAGTTAGGGGGAAAGTCAAGGTTTCTCCCTGAATCTTTAGGGCCTTGATTATTTTCAACTCAAAATAATCTGCATGCCAAAGAGACATTCTGGGGTGGTAAGTTTTGCTTCCCTACAATACCCATTAGATCAGAGCCAACCACTTCATACGTTGTTTGGGTTACTTATTGCTAAACACATCGTGACCTTGTCCATATTGAAGTTCATCTGCTACTTTTCTGCCCATTCACAGGGTCCCAGTTCATCATTACCAGCAGCGAGCATCTTACCTCCTAAAATGAATGTGAATTCTTTCTTATCTTTCCAGATCTAATAAAACTCTTATATGGTAGTTATTGCAGTTACTAAGGAAAGTCACTTTTCACATCTCTTCATTCAGAATATTATCTCAATTTTTGTGGTGACTTTATTCTAATGAATAACAATTCAAGTTTTCAAAGCACTTTTTAGACATCCGTTGCCTTATCTGACCCCTCGTACCAATCTCATTTCTTGTTTTTTATAAAGCAGTTTGTTACCTAACATTCTTACCCATGTGTGATAGTTGTAACAACTTTTTTTCCTAATAGACTTTGGCATGAAATGTTATCAAATTGTTTCTGATAGTTGAATTTTTTCATTCATTGTATTCCTACCCAAATGCTTGCTGACTTTGGGAACGAAATCTGGTGGACCTGTGAAGCGTGCATCCAGCTGCCAGAGGGTCACTGGAACTAAGAGCTGCAATGGCCTTCAGTGACCATCTGTCTCACCTGCCCCTGAACATGGAATCACGTTCCCAGTGACCAAAAGGCACTCAGCTCTCAGGGGCTTCCTGGTCTGAGGTGCAGGAACTTTGATTATAGGCTCCTTATCTCTGTAAGCTCCCCTGAGTTGCTCCTGAGCGCACAATTTCTGATTTGCACGTATCAGGGTCCCCTTGATGGGTTTTCTTGGTCCCCTCGTGTAAGGCACATTTTTCTTGCTTCAGAGATGCCCTTTCCCCAAGATGGCTGCTTTGACTTAACAAATCCGCTGCAGTGTTTGTGATCTGCTGCCACGTTTTCTGGGAGGCAGCTTTCCTGGGCTTCAGGCAGCCTGCGGCAGAGGCCTCTGGTCTTCCCGCCGGCTGTTTGCTCTGCTCCTTTTTCCTCCTAATTAATGCCTACGTCTTATATGAGTGGTCCGTTCTCAAACAGAGTTACTGAGTGATTGATGTGTTTTGTTGTGTTTTTTTTCCGGAACCCCTCCCAGTCTGCCCAGACTTGAATTAATTGGGGTTTGCTCACTGTTGCAGAGTGATTCACCCACCAGGTATCCCTTACAGCAAACCCTGCTCAGCACTTACAAAGAACACAGCTTGAGACCGTTTGGCAAGTCTTAACATTCACAGGGTTTCCAACCGAGGGTCAAGGATGGTTCAGCGGCTGAGAGCCTGGCCTCTGCGGCCAGCCCAAACTGCCTCTGACACAGTGCTCTTGAGGCACTGAAGCTTCCTAAACTTCAGTTTCTGAGCCTATAAAATAAGAATAATAGGACCTACTTTATAGAAATGTTGAGGAAATCAACCAAAATAATATATCAAAAATGCTCAGTACCTGATCAATACCCAATGAGAGTATCTGCAATAAATGAGTATCTCACCTCCAGATTATAGATGAAAACACTGGGTTCAGAGAGGTCACACAGCTCACCCCATACCACACAGCCTGTGCATGAGCCACAGCAAAGCCAGGACCTGAATCCTGGTCCTCTGCCTCTTAGACTCACACTCTTTCCACTTCTCCAGCAACACCTCTCAGAGTTAAGACCTGCGTCCTCTACAATGGTGGTCCCCAAAGTATGGTCCCCAGACCCATTGCATCAGTATCACTCGGGAACTTGTCAGATTTGTCAGTTTTGGGGTCCCAGACCCAATAGATTAGAAACTCTGGGGATGGGGCCCAGCAATCCAGGCTCTAGCAAGTCCTCCAGGGAACTCTGATGCAAGCTCCAGTTTGAGAACCACTGCTTTACGGAATAATAACATGTCTCTTGAGATGGGTGGTCCTCAAATCCTGGTGTGATCCCCATGAGTTAACCCTTCCAGCCCTGTGACAGTATCCTTACCAGGAATTTGTTTTTAAAAACATGGAGTGGTTCTCACCCCTGGGCACACACTAGAATCACCCAGGGAACTTTTAATGTAACACAAAGGCCCACCCCAGAGCAGTAAGCATTCAGTTGTAAAGACAGCCTGGACTGAGAACTCCAGAACCATGGAACTGCCCCGCACAGACTCTGCTGGGCTGGGAACATTTTCACCACATGAAAGCTTGTGTGCTTTACAATCCACTACCGCTAAATTGGTTTCTTTCCTTCCTGTGAACCTTGGGTCCTCTGCCTGGGTAAGCCCTCCATCTTGTGCCCACTTATTTGCACAGCTGCCAGGGTTCCCGTGGAGGCGTTTACTTAATATGTCTCAGCTGAGCCTCTCCTGTCCATACCCAGGGTTGTCCCGCTTGATCTAAAGAGGAAATGACAAGGGATGATAAACATTAAACACTGACTCACTACCATTCTTATTTTCCTTCTAATAACTTAGAAGGGATAAGGGAATATTGCTGTAGGAGCATGTTGGCATATTAAGGATCCTACGCTTTCTCCCTGGCCCACCAGGGTCACAACCACACACAGAGCACTGGTTACTAAGAGGGACCACGGGGTAATCCTTTCTCACCCTCACATTGGATGGGCGCATCTGGCTTGCGCCCAAGGCCATCATGAGGCCAGGTCACACCCAGGTATGCCTGACTATGCTGTTAATAAAAGAGGAAGGGGGTCATTTCAATTTGGGTTTGAATAAGAAGGGTGAGTGTTTTGGGTGACTCTGAAACCCCCCACCCTCCAACATCGGCAGAGGGGAGCTGGATAGCCAGGGAGGGCAGGGCAGCAGCCAGAGGAAACATCCCCTGCAGTCCCAGCTACTCGGACCCAACACCTCGACCAAGGATGACCCCGCCCTGGCCAGGGCCCCAGTCCCTGAGCACAGGGTGTCAGCTCAGAGCAGAGAAGGCTGCTGGGAGCATGTGGTTCTGGCATTTCCAGTGCACGTGGTGCCGGGGTGGGTTTTATGTGACCAGAGAGAGGCGGGAAACACTGACGAGAAATCAGAGATCTGCCAGAGAGTCGGAGATGAGCCACAGGAAACGCTTTTGTCTAAAAATATGCCATTTCTGAAAGGAAAACAGTCATTAGAGGGTGTGAGAAGCCCCCGTGGTGAGGAAAGCAAAACAGTACGGCTCACTGGGAGGCCAGTGGAGCAACAGAGCAGCCCATTACCCACCCACTTCCTGTGCGATTAGCGAGACTTCAGGAGGATGAAAAGCAAGCAGACAAAATGACAACCCACAGACAGAACTCCAGGGGAAATGTCTGGGGACGGCATCCGAAGATGCAGCCGGTAGGTGGGAGGAGAAGAAACTGTTCCAGTTAATACTTTTCTCACGTCAGCTGGTTCAGCTATAGACTCGGTGATGGCTTCGTGCGTACTTCCTTTATGTCAGGTGCAGGGAGGGGCTCTGCCTGCATCATCTCCTACCTTCCTTTCAACAACGCTGAGGAGGAGGAACGTGACTTGTCCAAGGTCACAGAGCTACTAAGGGATAAAGATGGACTTCAGCCCAGGTTCCCTGACCCCAGATCTCTCACTCACTCCTGTGTACAAGGCTGCCTCCCATAGGATCAAGGGTCCTGGCCCTCCCCAACCTCAACACGTCAGGGCCAGGCCGTCCAGTCTTTCTGGTGGACTACAGCCATTTGACATTCTCTCTATGTCTCACGGTGAAGCAAATCTGGTTAAAACAAAAATCGTCACCTTTTTGATTCCTGACCCGTTGTCAGCTAAAATGCATTGCAGCTACACTAGATCCAGCTACTGACCCAGGAATGGCGTAGCCTTGGATGGGGAGGGTAACACTTAAGCCACCTAATCTGAAGTCCTTCTATATCCATTGTGAAGCGACTGGCCCTCCTCTGCTGGGAGGTCCAGGGACTGGGGCAGGGACTGTGCAGGGGAGACATGTGGTACGAGGAGGCTTCCTTTTCTGTCCCATTTAGTCTAATATCACATTTTACAGACTATCCTGCCAGGGATACAGTTCCCAGAAGCAATACAAGCTGGCTCCTCTTGATTTCTTCTGTGTGCCAAGAAGTTATGCCTTCCTTTGGGGCTAGCATCATGGGTGCAAGTCCTTAGGTGGAGGAGGTGGGGACCCCTCCTCTGGGGGCATCCTGACTGCTAGGGAGCACATCCTCTGTGCTAAGAGCAGGAAAGAGTGGACAATTTGACACCATCCTGTAGACAAGGAAACAAAGTCCGTCTTATGTTGATCCCAGGCCTGCCTCCTTTTGGCTGTCACTCGTGTCAGAGTTTGGCATTCAGGGACACAAAGAGCTCAGTCTCCTCCGTGAAGGCATGAAAGGTCATTGCAAGGGTAACAGCTTCCTCAGACTCTCTTGGTCCCTCCACCCAGGCTAAGCACCCACAGGTCCTCAGCTCTGCTCTCATATCCTCAAGGACACAAAGTCACTCGCACACTGGGACAGCCAGAGAGGGCTGGCGAGTCTCCAGGTCCCTGGGACTCAAGGCCTCAGTCCAGCGGCCAAAGCAGAGAGGTGCCCATCTCTGTCTACTGAACTGCCCCAGCTGAGGAAAGCAGTGATCTCTCAAACACCACGCCTAATGGCCCCTTCTCAGTTCTCCCTTGTTATTCCTTCCTGAGTCGGGGCGCTGGAAGTCAGTGTGGACACTCTCTCTCCCTCACCCTGTACCAGCCAGTCACTAAATCCAGCCGACCTTCACTCGCTGACCTACCTCACCACCTCCCTCCCCTACATCCCTGTCACTGCTGTCCTCTTCACACCCTGACTCCCCCTTCCCTGAACTCCTGCTCCAGGCCCTTAGCAGGTCACCCTCTCCCATCCATCCTTCACCCTGAAATCCTAGTGATCTGCTGATGAGGCAGAGTCAGTCATGTTTCTTCCCTGCTTAACATCCATCAAATGGCTCTTCATGGCCTCTGGAGAAAACACAACTTAGCCTGGCCACCAAGGCCCTCCCCCTGCCTGCTCACTGGCCGTCACCAGGAACCTACAGCCTCCTGAATATGTCCTCCTTCCTCTCCTCTGCTTGTTCTTCCTTCAAGACCCACCTCAAGTCTCTTCTCTCCATCACACCTTCCCTGACCCTCCAGCCTTCAAATCAGAGGTGACTGTCCCCCTCCTGCTTCCGTGACCACACCTCACACTCCCCCGAGCTGAGGCACCCCTGCAGCTACAATGCAACTGCTGGTTCACGTGTCTGTCTCCACCAGTGACCACAGACCTGTGAGGAGGTGGCCTCTGTGCTAAGCCTTGAGCAATAAATGACTTTACAACAAAGGGAGATGGTGAAGGACCACGTGAGCCAAATCATGGCACTTGGTCCCCATGACAGCAGCTCCCAGGTCAGGGCCCAGACCCGGGCAGGTTTACCTGGACAAGACACTACAATAAGTACCACTGTGAGCACTTTCGGTGGACCAGGAACTGTGTGAAGCTCTTCGTTTGCATTATGTCATTTAAAGGGGCTGAGTGAGTTAATTTAAAGTGGTCAGCACAGTGCCTCACACAGGGTGAGCACTGAACAAACGTTAGCAATAAAAGTGACAGATCATGTAGGGGACACTTATGCTGACAGTGTGCCAAGCACAGTCCATGCATTGTCTCACTTCTCACAACAACCCTGGCAGAAGGGTGTTCCTACGTGCCCCCATTTCACAGATGACGACACTGAGTCTCAGTTGGGCTACGTGATCAGCACAGAAATAAGTAATGGACTTGAGCTTCCAGCCTAGAACCATCTGCTCTGGTGCCCAGGTTCTCCAAGTCTCTGGAACAGCAGCATGCCGGGTGGCCCCCAGAGCTCAAGCGGGAAGAAGGCCGGCTAGGTTTCCTCAGAGCAGAGCCTACTGAGATGTGCAGGGGAGACATGTGGTACGAGGAGGCTTCCTTTTCTGTCCCATTTAGTCTAATATCACATTTTACAGACTATCCTGCCAGGGATACAGTTCCCAGAAGCAATACAAGCTGGCTCCTCTTGATTTCTTCTGTGTGCCAAGAAGTTATGCCTTCCTTTGGGGCTAGCATCATGGGTGCAAGTTGGAGTCAGTCCCCTCCTTCATGCAGCTGGGTAAACTGAGGCCCAAAGAGTTACAGCGATTCACACTAAGAATAGAATACATGGGGGTCAGCCCATCAGTTGGTCTGGGCCCCACTGGGCTGGCTGCATACCCAAGACAGTGGCATGGGGCCACGGAGGAGGCTTAGCTGTTGGCCTCTCAGAAGCCCTGGTTCTGCCAGGTGCTAACTCTGTGACATCTTGGACAAGCTGTTTAACCTCTCTGAGCCTCAGTTTCCTCACCTATGAAACAAAACTGAGAGCTTCTTCTTCACAGGGCTGTGGTCAGAATCAAATGGATGGCATGTGTCCGCATGTTTGTGGGGGGGGGCCTATAAAATGTGCTACAGCTGCTGCCCGGTGACAGTTCAGAGGAAAGTCCATTCGGCCTTGAACTCTGCAGCCCTTGTGTTTCTGTTGGATCGTACTGTGCCCAGGGTTCTTCTGCATTCCAACAATAATCAGGCTCATTCTAACTCACTCTGTGCCCGTCAAGAGCAGCGCTGTCTCAGAGCAGTCAGTCCTGCACCACAGTGGCACCACGCTGCGTTCCTAGGCAGTCAGTGTTCACTGAGCTCTAAGTGAGCGCATCCCCACCAAGCTCCTTCAGCTTTTCCTCTTAAAGATTTTTTCCCCTTCAACTGAAGTCCACAGGTGTTGGATGACAAAGCCAGCTGGTTGTCTGTAGCGTTTCTTCCAGGGAAGAAAGGGGCTCTGCCATCTCCTACCCCTTTTAACAAAACCTGCCTTGATTTTCTCTGCCAAGGTATATCTTAGGACGGGGTAGGTGCTTCTGAGGCTCTGTGAGTCCCGTTACAGCTGAAGAAAGAAGTGAAAGAAGGAAGCAGGGGTGAGACACCCACCATAGTCCAGGGACTGGGCCCCACGTTTCCAGAAAGCTCATCCCCAACGGACCAGCTCCTGCAGAGAGAACTGGAAATGGCTGAGAGAGAGGAGATGCAGGCGGATCTCCCAGACATTTTACGAGCCAAAGTGCTTTTGTTATTGATTAATTTGGGGGAAAATATTCACTGTGTCCTCGTAAAGGGCACAAAACTCCACACTGAGGAAAATAAAAGATTCCAAAATCATTGATAATGCATCTCCTTTAAGCTTGTAGAAGACATGTCCCTACCCTGACTACCCCTGGTGGAAGTTCCCACAGAGTCTTAGAGAGGGATGATGAAAAGTTGGGAAATGCCTATGTTTTCTGCTTGCTTTAATTTATGGAATTGCCCAGCGAAGCAGTGACTGAATTTCATTTTTCGCTTAAAATACATGATCTCCAGGAGATCCAGGGCTCAAGCAACAGATTTTCACCACGTCACTTCCCCTTGACCTATGAGGACTGGCCTGATCTTGGGAAAATTTGAACCACATGCCAGTCTGCAGGGATCCATGAGCCCCTCCATGATCTGATTCACCTACTTTTTCAGTCTCCTCTCACTTTCCCCACTCCAGTCAGAGGGAGCTGTACCCTATACTCACCTCATACCCGTCTGCCCAGGCTCTGGCTTTTAGCTCCTGTCCCCCAAAGGCCGGCCTCCTCCCCACAGCTCAGCATACGCAAGCCTGGCCCATCCTAAAGTCACCTCTGATAACCACCCCCACCACCTGCCTTGCTGCCAAGCTAGAAGTAATGACTGAACTCTGAGAATTAATTATAATAATAATAATAACAACTTGCATTTCTTGAGCTGAGTGCCAGGCATTTTACCCTCTAACAACCCCATCATGAAGTATGATTTATCCCTGACTCACAGATGAGAACACTAGGACTTAGGGAGGTTAATGCAAGTTGCCCAAGGTCATACGGTTGGTAAGTGAAGGAGCCAAGAGTTGAACTTAGAGTCTGGTTCTAAGCTTATCACATGCCACCTCTCCCAAGGGCAATGCTTTCATGCCGCAGACCACTTCTCACCTCGTACTACTAGAATTAGTGGGCAGTGGTTTTGTAGCCTTTACAGGAATATAATTCAGTAGGCAAACACTATGCATGATTCTTTATACCTTCAACAGCACTGAGTTTTCAGGAATGAATGAATGAATGAGAAAGAGAGAGAGAGAGAGAAAACATGCATCAGACTAGAGAGTTAAGGCAACTTTTATAAACATTAAAAGGATGCCATGTCAATAAAGATCCATTAAGCACCGACCATGTGGCCCACATTCTGATGGGCTCTGGGCCCCTGAATCGAAGCCAGAGTTCACTGGACTCTCAGGTGTTCAGTGAATTCCCACCTTCCAATCTATAAGATCCCGTTGTCTATTGAGCACTGATTCCCAGTCTCCTAGCAGCTTCTCTGCTCATTATTGCTTGGCAAACAATGTGATTTATGCATGAGGCACACACATTAAGATGCAATGTAGTTATTCCAACTGTCATAACTACTAAATTGGATTGAATGGCAATGCACTAATAGTTCAAGCTCTGCAGAAAAAAAAAAAAAGTCAGCCTGAAAATAATCAATTCAATAGTACTTCACAACATTGCCAGAAATAACTGTACAAACAGTAGGAAAGGTGAAGTCATGACTGTCATTTATTAACACTAATGCGTGGAGTTTGGGAGGTCTGAACCGAGATGGAGGCCACTGAAATGTGAAGCTAATTTGTCCAAACAGAATTTCTAATAAATACCTTTGATTGTTCCTTTGTCTCTATCCTTTACTAAGGACAGGCAATTAGCGGTGTTTGCAATATTGCAAGCAAACGAAATTGGGTCTCTGCCCAGCCCGCCTACGAAGGACTTCTACAGCAATAAAAATAATCAATTGGATTCTTCATTTTCTGCTGGGTCCATGTGATTTCCTTAATAATGTCAATGCAGATTCTAATTTGCAGGAAAAAAATAAACACCACTTGCATGAGGAATGAAATTTTAGACCACAGAAATGTCATCTTTTCTTACAGATTGTTTTGTTATATAAGGGTATGTGGCTTGGATAACTAGAATAGACCTCGGGTCTGATGCCTAATTTGTCTTTCATAAACTGACCTGTATTTTATCTCCCAAACAGGTTTTGTGCGTTTTTCCTGCTGTACCTTCGCTCTGCAGCGATTAGCAAGAGAATGCACCCCCATCAGAATCAGAAAACCAACATTAAACCCCCAGTTTTGCCACTTACCAGCTGGGTGACCTTGGGCAAGTCATTTAACCTCCCTGGGCCTCAGTTTGCTTCTCTGTAAAATGAGGCATACATGTATGAAAGTGCCTAGATTCTAAGTTCCCCCGTCCCCTAGGACAGGCCTGGCCCACAGAAGGCATGCAGGACTCGGTGCTTAAACAAATGAGTGAATGTCCTGCATTCATCTGGCATGCTGTCAGCACAAATTAATTGTTGCTTAATAATTAAGAATCTGTTTCCCACCTCTAACACCCACCTTCTTCCTCTTGGCCCAGCAAGGTCCTTCATTCTTCAAGGTTAGCATCAAATTCTGCTTGCTCAGAGAAGCCTTCCCAAGCACACACCAGCCAAAAGTGGTCTGACTCCCCCTGAACTACAAAGACGCGCACTGTCCATAAGCCTCACTTAGAACCTGGGCTCTCGGCCGTGTACTGTTGCCTCTCCTCTCGTAGGGATTTCTTCATGGCCCGAGTACATCACAAGCTTCTTGGGGGGCCAGGTCCAGCGTCTTTGATTCCTGGTCATCTTTCTAGCTCCCAGTAAAGTACGTGGTGCACAATGGATGTTCCACAGACTGACTGGAGGGGGGGAGCCCAGTCCCCGTGCAGAAGGGCAAGTGCCCGTGGAATTCCTTGGCTCCACCCCTGCCCCGGAGAGGCCACAGCTCCAGTCCTTACAGCTCTTGCCCTGTGTCTCTTAAGACTTCTCGTCCATAGAAAGTTTGCACCTCTTTGCAAAACTCTCCCTATTTCTGAAGAACCAACATCCTCCTGCCTTGTGGTGGAAGGGTAATTGTACAAAACCTCTTCAGGAAACAACATGGCAATAGCTCTCAAATTTTAAACTGCACATACTATTTTTAAAAATCAAAGACACACAAATACCCTTTGATCCCACAATTGCATCCCTAAATGTTTATGTTACAGACTAACTGCACATGTGTGGAAAGACATACTAAGAATATTCACTGTCGGGTTATTTACAGTAGCAAAAGACTGGAAACACTTTAAATGTCCATTAACAAGGCAATGCATAAACAAACCTTGGTACATTCACAGAGGAGAAATGCGAGGCAGGCTTTCAAATGGATGAAGTAGACCTGTATGTACTGATGTGGCGTATCCTCCAAGATGTATGAGGTGAAAAAACAAGATGCCATCCAGTATGGATGGTCTAATCTAACTTTGCAAAAAGAGGGCGTGTGTACCTGTGTGCCTGCATGTGCATAAAATGTCTAGAATACCAACGGCTGACTCGGGACAGGGGCAGGAAGGCCTGGGGTAGGAAGAAAGAGACCCGTCGCTGTGTTCAGTATTCTGTTTGTGCGGATTAAGTCCTTCCGCAAGTGCATGCATTATTGTTCTCTTCTTTCCTTTTTTAAATTTAAATTGTATTAATTTTAATAAGGTAATACGTTCACATGTACATAATTATAAAAGGAACAAAACAGTGTGTGATTAAAAACTTGCCTCTCCCATCCTAGCCACCAGCCTCCTGGTTTCTACCCCAGAGGCAGCTAAGCCCCTTCCTCCTGTCCCCTCTCAGAGCTTGCCCATGCACTGCCAGTGTTCTCTTTAAAAATCATCATAAAATGAACTGGGGGAAAGCTTCCAATGACCTCGTCTTCCCTCTCCTGCTAGTTCTCTATCCCTCTCTTCTGCGCACAGCCGGGCCACCTTTTGGACAGGCTGTCTACTTGTGTGGAGTCTGCCTAGATGGGAAGAGCGTCCTCCGGTTTTGGAGTCAGGCAGACCCACGTCTTCAATAAGTTACCTAACCTCTCTGGGCCTTACTGCTTCATCTGTAAAATGGACACGTAACCCCCACCTCTTAGGTTGTAAGGGTAAGAACAACTCATGAAAAGCAGGCAGGTCACTTAGCAGGTATGTGGTGCTCTTGTGGTCACTAGACCTCTGGGTCCACGCACACTGAGCAGTGTTCCCAGGGGCAGCAGAAGACCACAGACCCCGGGGGCCCCTCCCACCCCCTGGTAAGTCCATCCCATGTTTCAGAGGCAACATTCTAAGGCACACATCTACAGCAAGTTGAAGACTTGGTGGTGTGCTGTTACGCTAATGATCAGCACCAGTTTCTCACCTTGGGTTTGGGGACTTTTGAAAGGGTTCAGGGTTAGGAGTCAGGAAATCTACTTTTGAGGCTTTATCACTAACCAGACCTCCTTGAACAATGAACTTCTCACCCTGAGCCTAGCACAGATTGGGGGTGATTTCTCAGACCCCGGCCAGCCTTATAGCCTCAGGTAGGGGTGTGTTAGGGGAGCCCTTGAGAGTGTGGCAGAGGTGGGAATCTGGGCGACGAGTGTGATTTCCAGCTTTAACCATGATACCCCTACTGACAAAATGATGTGGGTATAGAACCAGCATTTACTAAATTCTTCAAAGCTAATCAACTAAATTCTTCAAAAAGGGAGTTTTTAAATGAACTTTAACTCATGTTTATCATTATTGAAATGAAGTGTAAGTCGTATGAACTAATTAAAGTAGCTAATACTCCTTGTGCCAAATGCCAAGTTATAAAGAGTAAGAGATCTTTCATTTGTTTGTTTTTTGTTGGGGGGAGGTAATTTATTTATTTTTAGGGGAGGTACTGGGGATTGAACCCAGGACCTCATGCATGCTAAGCACACGCTTTACCACTTGAGCTACACCCTCCCCACTAAGAAGGGACCATTTGTAACAAAAGTTTTACAGACCAGTAAAATAGCAGCTGGGGAGAGCTATTCTAAAACTCCTTCCAACTCTAGGGGGCTCTGATCTGATATTTGGCAAATAAGCAACTGGCACACTGGTACTGTGATTTAGAGTGACTCCTGTGATCCTGAAGATAGATGGGGATTTTGCACCTGGAAAATCCCCACACACAGGAAGACACACACACACACACACACACACACATGCACATACACACACGCACGCGCGCACACACACACACACACACACACACACCCCACTAGAGACATGGTGAGGGCGGGAGGGGACCCTGCAGTCTGGGAAGATGGCAGAACCCGGGCCTGTCAGCCGTGTCGTTCTCACTGCTGCATCACCATTTCAGCACACAGACTTCATTCCCCAAAATAAATCACAGATAAAAAGTAGAAAGATGGTTCTCCATCTATTCTTTAAGTAAATTTGGGGAGTTAAAGAGCACAGCTGTCTCCAATAATGCCACGCTCACTGGGTAAAAATATCTCTTAGCAAGTTGTCCTAAATCATTTTTTCTTAATGAGTCCTCTTTTTTTCCTACTCAGTCTTGGTAATTTAATAGCTCAGTGAAAAATACTATTGAAGCAAAAAAACTGAGTATTTTCTAATTTATTCTCTAGGACATTTAACTGTTCATCAAATATCTTGATTTCCTCCACGCTTAAAAAGGGCATTTTAAAGTGACATTTTTAGACAGTCCAGATCACTCCTTGAGTTTTATTCTTTTTTTAAAATTTATGTCCAACGTGGGCTCTGATCTTGAGGACTGAGCTGTGTGAGAAAATTTCTATGAAAATTTTGGGTGAATCTACCAGTGGTGTTGAGTCTACCCGAGAGGGCAGACCACTGAAACTGAGGAAGACCCACCCCTGGACCCTGTCTTTTGGCCTGTCATTCAAATGGGCATGGGCAGAGGTAACGAGGTCCTGTCCTTGGCATTTCAACTCTTTCTTCATCACATGTTGTTCCTTTCCAAATCCATTTGTTGATAATCCACTGTGCACTGGGCACCTCTCTGGGCACCAGAGGTGTGAGCAAAATGCATGAGAGTAAGTCATTTATGTAACGAATGCTTACATAGCTTCCTATTATGGGCCAGGCACAGTGCTAGTAAGGGCTTTTCAAGTATTAACTCATTCAATCTTCACAATCCAATGAGATGGATACTATTATTTTCCCTTTGTACTGAGATACAAGGTGGGTAAAAAACCTGCCCAAGGTCACAGAGCCAGTGAGGGTCAGCGCCAGGTTCTGAGCCCAGGCACCCTGGCTCCCCAAGCTCACGCTCCTACGATTGGGTTACGCTGCCTCTCAAACACCTTCTCCTCCAAATTCAAAGATACTTAACTAAAATTAGATGCGAATGGAATACGCAAGCTGAGAATGCTATAGAGCACAAGAGGAAGTGACATATGTGCTAAAACCTGAATGATGAACAGGAGGTAACTAGGCTCATGGGGAGGAAGTGGGTTGTAAGTCAAGTTTCTGGGTGGCGAAAGAGCGAGATGTGTTCTAGGAACTGAGCAAAGCCGCCCACCGAGGCAGGAAGGTGTGGAGGAAGGAGTGTAGCTCAAAGGGCAGCTGGAAAGCAGGCAGGACTACATCATTCAGCACTCTCACTGCAGGCCAAGGGTTGTCTGTGGCGGGTTCTCCAAGAAGCTAGGAGTACATGGAAAGGAGTTGGTGGGGAAATGCCAGCATCAGCTTTGCATGACCCAGGGATCACTCTGGCTGCTGGTATGCAGAACGGACCGGGAGAAGGCCAGAGTGGAAGCAGGGACCCTGAGGGAGGTCAGTGGCCAAAAGAGAGCTAATGGTCCACTGGGTGGGGGTGAGGGTGGATGAAAGCAGGTTCAAGGGAGACTTAGGAGGTAGTGTCAATAGCAAAGGGTGACCATTTCATTATGAGAGGTGAAGAAAGGCAGGTGTCCACGATGGCTCTGAAGACTAGGTATTCACAGGGTCAGGGAGCACTGGGGGGTGGGCAGGCTTAGGGTAGAGGTGGGGGAGAAGGTCCCGCACAGCAGCCACATGCACCGTTCACCACTCTTCTAGGTCACAGGCTGCTTCAGGGCTCCATGCCTTCAAACGTGATGACCCAAGTTTTCTGGGTGTCCTTCCCCTCCTCCTTCACCTGCAGAACTCCTTCACAGAGATTCAGCTTGAATGTCATTTCCTCCTCACACGTACGCGTGCTGAGCCCTGTACCAGGCACTTGTGCAGACACTGTCCTATTTGACCCTCACGCCCCCCTACAAGGAAGCTATTGCCATCCCTGTTTTACAGATGACTGAGGGTCAGAGAAGGCCCAGAGCTGGCCAGGTGGTAGGTGGGAGAGCCCACAGACACCCAGTGCTGCCTTCTTGTGACACTGTGGGAAAGTGAGCTTGGACTGGGACCTCTTCTTCTCAAAGGCATTGCGGCTACTCAGCATGCAGATTAGAGATGTGAATTTAAGCAACAATGAGAAGTTCTGAAGCCCATGCTGTGGGGTGCAGGGCGGGACGGGGACCATTGGACCCAAAGCAGGTATGCACCATACAACATGCTTCTCTTCATCCTCCAAACTTTAGCAAAGGGCCTCCCAAGCATCAGACACCCAGGATTTCCCTGTTCTTCCTAGAAATAGGCTCCAGTGAACAGACAACCCACAGGGTAACTGAGGACAGATGTGGTGCCTCCTCTCCTACCTTCTTGAATGGACCCCTCCTCTACCCATGTCACTCTATTGCCACCATCCCTTTGCTTGTCTCCATCCCTCTGCCTGGCTCCTCCTCTCTTTCTCCTTTATGTGCCTGGAGGGGTCTTACTCTTTGGCTCAGGCTCACCTGGAGCATCCCTTCAGCATCTCCTCAGGCTGGGTGTAGGATGACCAGCTGTCCTGATTCACCAGGAAAAAGGGATCATCTCCTGGATTGTTGGACATTTGGTGCTAAATCAGGGCAGCCCCATGATTAGGTTAGGTGTTTGGACTGTGTCAGCTTACTGCAAGCCCAGCAAATGTTCAACCTGTTTTGCAGCCATTGGTTCTCTCCTGTCTATTCCTCTGAAGGAGATGTGGCTCCTCAAGATAAGGTCCTGTGCCTTGTTCATCCCCGAAGTCTGGGCATGGTGTGCAGTGTTTGTGGAATGAGTGTATGGCGTGAGCACAGGCTCAGGGTGAGTGTAGTAAGTGATGGGGGAGCAAAGCAGTCAGAGGACACCCATTAAAGAAGCTCACAAGCAAAATTCATGGCTTGAGAAAGATGGAACACTAGCCCATGAGAGCCTAAACATTTTTTTTGTTTTTTGTTCGTTTCATTTGTCAGCTGGAAACTTGGGGGATAACTTAGGGGAAATCTCTTCCTAGATGCATTTAACTTGAAAGAACTCAATTATAGGTGCTTGGAAAACAACCAAACAGTGAGCAAGCTCAAGAGAGAGGGGAAAAAAGAATAATAATGAGCAAGGGGATGGTTCCACTCGCCAGGCAGCTCGGTGAGCATGTGCCCACTGCGGGTGTGAAGCAGGAGGGGCCCACTGTCCCCCTGCTCGTCCCTTGTCGTGCGAGCCTCTTGCTGCACCGGCTATGATTCGAGCATACAAAGACAGGCAGCCTGGTCCCTAAACAGAAGGAAATGCCTTCATCTGATGACAGACTGGGGGAAATATTGGCTGAACGCTTACATTATGAGTGATTGAGAGATTTTCAGAGATGGTTCTGACTATACACATATGCTGACATTAGAACCCTCAGGAGTGAGACTCTGGGACTTAGAGTCCAGCACCCCTGGGCTTGAGTCCCAGCTATACTACTCAGTAACTAAGTGATCGTCAGTAGGTAAACGACTTAACCTTGCAAAACTTCGGTTCACCTCTGTGTACATGGGGCCAAGGGTAATACCTGCCCCTCACAGGCCTGCGCACACAACACGTAGCAGAGCGCCTGGGACACAGCCACTGCTCAGTAAGCAGCGGCTATTATTTTCAGGAGTGGGAAGAGCACTGCTTTTACTGGGTACCTAAAACTTTTAAAAATGAAAAAACTGGCTAGTCAATCTGGGCATTCCATAGTGTTGCCGAAGCAAGACAATCCTTTAATATAGAGCTTTCAGAAAATTTGTCATTTAAAACTACACTTTTGTTTCTCCACCATCAGTCATATTATTTCCCACACGATGGTTCTTGCTCCAGAACACGGTGGCCCAAACAGGCTGACTAATTACAGCATTTCCAGAACACATACGATCATTCAGAAGCTGCTTTCTCAAATCTGAGACTGAAATAAGTGGGCAATTAGCAGGTTTAACAGGATTTTCTTCCCCTGCCTTACCCCCAGAACCTCTAACGCATTAAGCTGATCACAACAGTTATTTTTAGGAGATTCAGCGGGAGTGTTCAGTGGGGTTTGAGGCAATCTTGTGTCCACCATGGATTCATCATGAAATCCTGTTGCCTGGAGCCTTGTGAGGGCTTAGCAGGGAGGCTGGAGGTCAGGAAAGCCACGCTCTGTCGCCAGAGAGCTGCGTGGCCTGGGGCAGGTCACCCGCATCCCTGGGCCTGTTTCCTCATCAGTAAAGTGAGGAAGCAGTCTTAGTTCCTGAGGCTCCCTCCCACCCAGGAATCAGACGGTTCTCAGAGACCTCTGCCTACACTCCAGTTGGCCACTGAATAACATATAGCCACCAAATGCCTCCGTGTTTTTGTTTTTGTTTTTTAATCTCTGCCATGCATCCAACAGCTATTTATTAAGTTCCTCTTAGGTGCTAGGCACTGTGCTAGGTGTTTGGAAGAGTGACTCCCATATCCATCCTATCTCTACAACCCTATAGGAATGCCTTGCTTCCAGACTTAGGCTCCTTGGAAGGAAAACACTTCATCCCAATTTCCGTGTCCTTTCCATCTTGGAGTCATCGGGGGCTGCCTCTCTAACCCTACCCCGCCCTCTGAAATATGTCAGAGGTGTGAAGCCCAGGCTTGGGGCCTTCAGCACAAAGGGACCAGGTCTTAGGGGAGGGATAAGTTCCAGGACAGAAGAAATTCTGGAATTGTTTTGCCTCTCATCATCCAGGCTTACAGCAAAATGAATCCACGATGAGCAAGCCTCTTCCCCTTAAGTCCTTTCGGCAACACCGAGGACGTCCTCTATGAAGGCCGCACACACCCCAGCATCCTCTGACAACCTAAGGATGAATTCCCTATTACATCTTATTGGGGGGAAGGACAACAGGATTTAGGAGTCCTAGTTTTACCACCTGAGAAAGGGATTAATCTTGACATCAAGTTTTGTCGTCTGCAAAACGCACATGGTACTGACAAAGCAGAGTGTGCATCTGAAAGTCCACTATAAACCATGAAGACATTAACGGGGGCCCCTCTTGGCCTTCTTTCACTTCGTGACAGCACAGGGGTGACCCCACAAGTAAGCGGAAGAGATAAACATCTCCACAGAGTTGGACCACCACCAGAAAGTTTCACCTGTCCCAAAATACCTTCCCCATGTCCTGAAATTCAACTATTTTGTGATTCATTCAAGCACCCTCTTAGACAGCTCTGCCAGCTGTGACCTACCTACTCAGACTATGAAGGAAAGTTACATGCATTGGGACCTTGCCATAGCCCAGGCCCTTTGCAATACTTAATTCTTTTTTTAACCCCAAATCAATATGTGAGACAGGGCTTATTATATAGTACATTTCAGAAACTGGGAAAGAGATCCTTAGAGAGTTTAGGCAACCACTAAAGGCCCATGTGAGTGACGGGGTCAGGGCTTCAGCACGGGTGGGGTTGGGAAGGTGGCTGGCCCTGGGTAACACACAGGGCAGGTGCCAGGGGACAGAGGCCAGCAGGAGACGTGGACCAGCACCAGCCACGCTCAGCCCACTTTACAACGCCCTCTGGCCCGGTGCCCCCAGTGCCCAGTTCACCTCCACGAAGACAGCCAGCATTTCTGCCAGGGCGGAAATAAAGAGTGTTGACGCTGTTCATTTTCTGAAGCAGCATATCTCCTCTGGCTAATCTGGAAATATTATTTACAGGGCTCTTGAATGCCCCTTTGTCACTGAGTGGGTAGATAGGCATCACGAATATTTGGCACTGCTGCTCCTCTGAGAACCAGCACCATTCATTGGATAATTACCCTGTTGTCTTCTCACCTCGGGAGAAAATGCAAGACGCCCTCTTTCCAAAACTGGTCCATCATGCTAGCAACTCTTGTATTTTTAGAAGCTGTTTTTCCCTGATAGTTTCACAGCCTCTAATCTGCCACTCTCCAGATGAATGTAAATGAAAACACAATGAAATATGGAGAAATGTTTCCCCCCACCATCCTCTCCAGCTCTCTGAACCCAGGGCCACGAGTGAGTGGAGCCCTGATTTTTGTCTCCAAAGCAATGGAGAGAGGAAGGGGGCGAGGACAGGCATCACCTGGTCGCTTCCGGCTCTGATGAATGGCTGCCAACCAGTTATTAGGGAGGGAGAAGCACTTGCAAAAACTTCAGGTCTCTGAGAGCCCGAGGCCGGAAAGTGTAGATGATTATAATTACACCCAGGTGGGAGCCTGACCGCAGCTCACCTGCCAGGGAAAGAGTGATCCTGTTAAAGAGCCATGAAGGAATGGAGTTCACAGGGGATTGGATTTCTACACTGCAGCCTCAAAGTCATTCTCAGATTTATCCCCTAAACTCTGAAGGTGAAGGAACAAAAGTGCCCTTTAAGAACAGGGAAAGGGGGGAGGGTATAGCTCAAGTGGTGGAGCTCATGCTTAGCATGCACAGGTCCTGGGTTCAATCCCCAGTACCTCCTTTAAAAATAAATAAATAAACCTAATTACCTCCCCTCTCTGACCCGCCAAAATAAAATATATTTTTTTAAAGATAGAAAAAAGAACAGGGAAAGGGAGCCTCATCCCAAAGGAGAGCTGCACAATGCTTAGCTCCTGAGCTGTGGCCTCAGGAGGACAGATGTCCTGTCTACAAAACCCTGCCCTGCTGATGTCCCAAGAAAACCCCAAAGCTGGAAGGTCAGAAGCTAGCATTACAAGAGCTGCCAATGCCACCCAAACACAGGAGAAGTAACAGTGGTTTACAGCAGGGAGGCAATGCCATAGAGCAGTCCGAGCCTGGGGTGTGAGCCGGACAGCTGCAGGTTCTAATCCTGACTCTGCTTCTTCCTAGGTGCTTCATCCCGGGCAAGTCACTCAACTATACCGAGCCTCTGTTTCTGAGACTGTAAAATGGGAATAATTATGCTATTGCTTTGGTTGTGAGGCTTTGAGGCTTAAGAGATAAGATGAATGCAAAGTTCCTGGCAGACTCCCCAGAACATAAGAGGTGCCAGAGTTAGTTTAATCTGTCCCTCTCCACCACCACCCACCCCACACACCAGAGAGCAAATTCCTGATGAATTTCTATGGGATATTTCTGCTAGATATTGGTTATAGTTTCACAGCCAGCCATCAGGCAGCAATGACCCCGGAGTCCCGCCCTCTCTGCCCCATCATTCAGCACGTGGCACAACTTCAGGGACCAGAATCCGAGAGCCAGGCTTTAGGGGGAACCTGCCCTTGCCTGACCAGGGACATACAGCACTGTCCCTCCCCCTTGTCCTGGGACTGACCACAGAGTGTCATTGCAGGAGGGCTGGGGCACTACAGGACTGTTTATCCCAGTGAGACCTAGTGGTGCCAACAGACCTGGAGACTGGGGGCTTCTCTGCCCTCATTTTCACGCATGACCCGGAGCCTGGAGCCCGCTCTCCATAGCTGCTTTTCTGACTGAGTTGGATACCTTGACACGGCCCCAGCAAGCAACAGAGCACCCAGTGTTCAGAATTTCCAACCCCAGAGAAGGACTGTGCCTGCCAAGTCCAGAGGTACTCCCTAGATCCTGGCAGCAGAGAGAGAGGCTCCTCAACCTTCCACCCAGAAGCACAGCTACCCTCACTCACACGGCCCTCAGTTCCTGCAAGATTCTCGAGTCTGTCTGCTCTGCTGTTTGTGAAGGGCAAGGAGGGAGGGTTGGTCAAGCAGATGAAACTTAAACCTACTCTCTGCTCGTGGCCTTGGAGATGTTATGGGATTATTATTCTATAGCTGTAATATATTAATATTACCATAATTAATACTACTAGGATTTATATCTCTGTAATATATTCAGCTGTAATACAAACATATAATGTAGCTGTAATAGCTAACATTTATTCTGACTCTATGGCAGGTCTGTGATAAGCATTATCTTAGCCAGCCCCCCACCACAACAAACATATGAGGTAGGAACCACTGTTCCACCCTCTTATAGAAATAAGGACACTCCAGAGAGGCTGTATTACTTGCCCAAGACCCAAAACACCTCCCGGCCTTGTCAGAGATTTTTTTTTGGGGGGGGGGGGATTAACTTCACACGATTGGGAAGCACGGGTGACTAGTAAGGCAAGGGGTCCTCTGTGCCGGCCCCTTCCTCCTGGACACTCCACCGCGGCCCACCTACGGCCTGCTCACCCAGACTATAACCTGGTGTTGGAGGATCCCGTGTATCATTGTGAGGCTGCTCAGCTTTATTTCCACTAGAACTATGTCACAAAATTGGGTCATTATGGGGAATGAAGGAAAACAAAAAGAATAATGACTCTGTATACACTGGACCTACATTTGAGTCTTGTCCAACACACATACGTTAAGCCCTACGGTTCTCAATTTTTTTAAAAATACAGGCTTACACATAAATGGCTCCCTATAAAAAGAAAACATTTAAAAGGACGCTCCTTAAGTAGAGACTGCATCGCCCAGGGGCATTTTCCTTATACGAGGCCTTTGAAGATGGTCATGGTTAACCGAAAGGGACATCTGTCACCTCTGGTGGAGCTCCATTCACTGGAGCAACCCAGGGTGAAAGAGGCTTTGAGGATGAGGGGAGGGCAGAGGTCACCTTATCTCCTGGTGCAGAGGGTGTAGGAGTCATCCACTGCCATGTAGCAAATCGCCTCTAAACCTAACAGCTTAAAACCAAAAACATCCACAATCTCACACTTACTAAAACCCAGACACCTAGGAAGAGCTTAGTTGGTTCTGACTTGGGGTCTTTTATGGGGTTGCAAGTCAGCAGGGGCTGCAGGCACCTCAAAGCTCCACTGCAGCTTGAAAACCATCACCAAGTTCATTCAGGGGGTTAGTTATTGGGGCGCCTCAGTTCCTCACGGGCCTTTGGGCAGTGGTGTCAGCTCCTTGCCATGGGGGCCTCCCCACAGGGCTGCTCATGACATGGCAGGGAGCTTCTCCCAGAGTCAGAGGTCAGAGAGAGGGAGAGAGAATCCAAGACAGAAGGCTGGGTCCTCTGCGGTTTAATTCCAGCATGACACACCATCACATCCGCTGTTCGCAGTCACACACTTGAACGCTGGTACCACGTGGGGGGGGGCCACACAGAGGTGTGAATACCAGGAGGCAGGGACCTTCGAGGCCCAGGAGGGCGCCAAGCGTGGTGAGGTTCTCAGTGGGAGGTATCCACACTGCAGCCCTTGGGCAGGTGAGCCCACCCAGCCTCACTCTGCCCTTCTGTAAAAGGAGGGTGACAGAGTTGCCAGGGATCAACAACGTCTAGAGAAACAGCGCATCTCCTCTGGCTAAGCTGGAAATATTATTCACAGGGCTCTGTACAAAGAAGTGTCGTACAAAGAGGAGGCAACATTATTTTGATTGTCACTGGCAGTCGCGGTGACACACGGTTCTGGGGACTCCTTCTCTGTTGCGCTCTCGCGCCCGACCCACCCGTGTCCGTCAGCACCAGTGTGCATTTCAGATTGCCAGTTCCCGACGCCCGATAATGAAGTGTTGCAGAAGACAGCTTGGGCAGGACCTCTTTCATGATCTGTTAGAGCTGATTTATAATTAGCCTTTCACCTGAATGCAGATAGGCAGCCTGAAGTTCTTGCTGGTTCTTGCTTGAAGATGATCTCTTCTCTTCATGTAAATATCCTCCCTTCATCCTGTTTACTTAGCAACTCTGGCTCTCCTGTTTAATAGGCAGTATGAAAGCCAGCATCAGCCTGGCCCTCTCTGAACATTACAGGCTCCACATCGCCCAGCTCTCGTGCCAACAATCCCACCTGAAACCCACCTGGCTGCCCTCCCCTCCCAGACCCCTTGTCCTGCCACAGGGGCTCTCAAGACGGATCTAGTTTAACTCTGGGCATTGAGAACACCGAGAACTTTCTCACCAGGAAATGCCTCTTTCTGGAACCCCCTCAGTGCTGGGAGGACAACATGAGTACTGGAGAGGTGTCAAGAAACTAGAGTGCCCATCCTGGCTCTGACTCTGGTCCAGGTGTGGCCGCTCTGAGTGATTCAGATCTGGTTATCAAAGGCTCAATGCTCCCACCAGTTACTCACCCAGCTCTTCTGTGCCTTCTCCAACAGCCCCCACCTCGCCTGCCCTACAGCACCCTACCAAAAGCAAGCTATATGCAGCCTTCCGAGCTACTCTTCATAGTTCTGTTTCTCTCCCTGCAGGTTTTTCTTTCCTTCTCAACACTGGCAAGACCCACCTAAGTGTGTCATGCACGAGGCATGGAACCGTTCTGACTTTGAGCTGGTAATTCAGCCTCATCTTCACAACCACCATAGCTGCCCCCTCCTGAGCACTCACCATGTGCCAGGCTCTATTCTACCACACTGACTTCACAACAGCCCTGACGTTGTCACTCTCACCATCTCCATTTTATAGATGAGGAACCGAGGTTCAGAGAGGGTAAGCAACCTATTCAAAGTCACCCAGCCTGTGTGAGGCAGAACCAGGATTCAAACACAAGCTATCTGGGACCAGGGTGGGCTCTCTTAAGACTGACTTCTTCCTCTGCAAAGAATCTAGACTTCTTGATTACAGGCCTATTTCCTTTACACACAGTCAGCATCTGTAAGTATTTGCTGATTGACCACAGGCTTCCGTCCTAGACACTGTAAGCATATGGCGAAGCATAAACTCTGTCTGCCCCTTTCCAGAGCATATGATCTAATATGTGATAACAGACAAATCCAAACTTTTCATAGACTCAGGGGATTCAGAAAGAAAGTCTTCCCAACCCTCATTTTGCAAATAAGGAAGCCTGAAAAGGTCTGGTGAGTTGCTTCTGATCACACAGCTCCCGGTCCCAGAGTCAGGGCATGAGCTCTGTCTGTCCGGAGGTCAGGCAGGAGCAGTGGTTCTCAGTGGTCCTCAACTGGGGTGACTCTGCACCCCAGGACACGTGGCATTGTCTGTGGACGTTTTTGGTTGTCACAGCTGGGGAAGAAGTTGCTACTGGCATCTCACGAGGGGAGGCCAGGAATCCTGCTCAACAGCCTGCAGTGTATAACCCCCCCCAACAAAGAATTATCGGGCCCTAAATGTCAAAAGTTCTGAGACTGAGAAACTCGCGCTATAGGACTCCCCAGCTCCACTTAAGGCTCTTCGCTCCTCTTGCTTACACAAGAGGAGCCATCCACAGCTGGGCAGCTTGTCTGAGTCCTCTTTGGTTCCAGCATCCAACAAAGTACTCGGCGTGGAGTAAAAGCTCACTGACCGAGAGAGGGAGGAAAGGACAGGACGGGGGAGAGGAAGAAGGGATGGAAAAGAAAGAAAGACAGAAAAAGATATTGGCTTTCCTGGTGGACAAGAAAGTCAAACTCTATAAATCAAGACCTCTGTTCATAAAACAGAAGGCTATTGACTGTTTAAAATCAATTCTTGCACATTTTTCCAGACAGAAGGCTGACTGTGAATACCTTCTTAATTACGCTTCAGCATAATTTAAGCCGATATTAATAAACTGAATTAAGAGAGAGAACGAACTCCTGCTACAGAAATTTTCCCCCTGTGAAAGTAAGTCCTGATTGATGGATGTGATGGAGCTAGTGAGGTACAAATGCACTGCCCTTTTTATAAATAACTGGTTCCTTAGAGGTGTCCGCTGGGAAAATTGCAGTAGTTACAGCTGCCACTGAGGAAGGCTTAATAGACAGCTCTCATTCCAAGACAGCCGAGCCCCAGAGGAGGGCTGGCCAGTGGGCTGCAAATCCAGATATCCAAGGGCAGCTAATGCTTCAGCTCTCGACCAAATGACAAATGGCTCCCCTGTCAGAGCTAGCAGGTGATGCCCCTGTCCCCCCTCCCCACCTGCTACAGTGGGGCAATCTGTCAGCAGCCACTAATTCTCACTTCGGGTGGGGAAGAGGGGGGAGGTCAGCCTGTGGCTACTGGGCAAGGAGAAGGGGTCTCTGAGTCTAGACACCTTGCTGGGAAGCGCAACTCCTGCCCTTTGTGGCAAGTGAGACCCCACGGCCAACCGGAGGAGCACAGCGCTTCTCTGTGCTCTCCTCAAGGTCTCGTGGGCACCCAGAAAATACCTCGAAACCATCAGATGACAAGTCCTTGTACGATCCTCTCTCCCGCCCTTTATGGTGCTCCCCAGCACCTAAGTCACGGGAGCCCTCCCCACCTCACCACAGATGTGCCTCTTCCAAAACCAAAATGAAGCCTCCCACAGGAGGCTGTTCCCAGGCTCCGCATCAGGATGGTACTCTCCCCACTCTATGCCCCAGCAGCACATGTGCCTCCCCGAAGGTCCCTGGCATGCTCCGCCCGCTGAACACCCCTGGCTGGGAGCTCAGACCTGCCCGGCTGCCAGACTTTGTTCTGCTACCTCCTGCAGTGCTGTCACCACCTGCCGGGTCCTCCACCGTCTCAGCCACAACAGGCAGACTTGCCATGGAGCCCACAGAGCCTAGGTTTCAAGACCCCTCCCCTGCCCAAGCCCCTTCCAAACCCTACATAATCATGATTCATGATTTTGTACTCCTTTTCATAAAGAGGCCCCCCCAAACTGTATCTATGATTCTGACCCTACAGAACCTGGCTCTTCCTCGCCCACAGTGATCTCTACAGAGCCCTGCATGCCCTGCACATAATAGGTGCTTAATGAGGATTGAGAAGAATGGATCCTGACTCACAATCGATGAGGAATCAGTAACAAAACAGAGAAGATACGTGCTTCCCTCTGGCAGGCTTTAATAATTATTCTAGCCAAAAATAACCAGTGGTGTTCTCTATCAGCTAGTCCAGGGGTTCTCAAACTCCAGCGTGTGGCAGAACCCCCTGGAGGCTGGGCTCCCCGCCAGAGTGTCTGGTTCAGAGGGTCCCGGGCAGGACGGAGAATCTGCACCACTCACAAGATGCCCAGTGCTGCAGTTGCTGCCCCTGGCTGGAGGGCTGCACCTTGAAAACCACTTTGAATCCATGCATTTTCAACAGGGAGAACACTACCCCTAAGGAAGTGAAAAGTGGTTCTTGGGGGAGACAAAATCTTATGCTTTTTATAATAAAGCAGATATATGTGCAGTATATGAACAGATCTCTGGTATATCTGTGGCATTAAAATTTTGTGGTGGGCACTTAGGAAGAAAGTCCAAAAAGACCTTATTAGGGGGTAATAACAAAAAAGGTTACAAAACACTGTTCTGGCCCAACTTGCTAGTCGGTGCTAAGCCCCGCCCCTCCCCTCCAGTGACCTGGAGCCCATCCCATAGCTGACGCTGATGCAAGGAGCCCTGGAATTGGAGTCACACCCCAGGCTCAAATGCCAGCTCTGCCCTGGAGCAACTGTGTGATCTTTCCACCCAAACTCACTTTAGCTTCTGCACTGAAACAGAGGAAGTCACACAGACCAAAACTACTTAAAGAGAGCACTGTGTGTGGGTGGGAGAGAAGCTTTAGTAAGTTGTTACAGGGATGCGGTGAGCCAGCTGCCAAAGCGCCCAGCGGAGTAACAAGAGCAGCACCTTCCGAGGAAGGTGGGCCTGTTGACCACCTGGCTTCGCTGAGCCACAGGAGCGCGAGAATGCACGTTGCAGGGCCAAACCGGAGTCCTCTGCCCAGGGAGGCCAGGGGCTGCGGGGTGGGGAGGGATGCAGACAGACAGTGCTGGGGGAAGCCTGGGAGAGCCATAGCCGCGTGAAACACACACACCCCAGCCTGATGTGGGCACTGCTCTGAGTGGCAGTTACATAAACTCTTTCTTCATCATCCCTACAAATTCTGAACCAGTTTCTTGTCACTAAATGATGCTCTTGGGACCAGTAGATTATTTGGGAGTAGAGCCCAGAGACTTGTTGGAATCTACATGCATGTTGTGTTGGCTCAAAAACAGGCTCACATGCAGGACTCGTCCCACCCTGGGTTCCACTTCTTATCTCTGTTGTCATTTGCCTAGTGCTCTCCAGGCCCCAGACTGGGAGCTGTCATTGACTCCCACTTCTCCTTCAGTCCCAGTGTCCAACCAGCCACCCAACCCTGCAGATCTACCTGGGCAGCCCTTCTCTCCTGGTCCAGGCTCTCTGCCTGAGGCCTGGTCTTCTGCGTCTCTCCAGGGAGCTTCCCCTTCCTACCTAAGCCCCAGCTCTGGCTGCCACCCAGCTCAGAACCCACCCCAGCCCCAAAGCTGTCTTCCTGTTGGACAGATTGGGTTGTCATAACTGCACAGCCCTGGCCCAAGCAAAGGTGGGCAACAGAATTGGTCCAGGCCAACTCTGTTCTGGGGGAGAAAGATAAGTGGCAGATAGGATTTGGCTAAACATCTTTTAGGCAGCAGCCTTTACCAACTGAGGTGGATGTCAGAGTCATCAATCAGGGAGATCGGATTTGGCACAAGAGATGAAGAACTAGGACCCAGCCAGAGCAGGGAGAGGAGAATGTAGGAGAAACAAGATGATTCGACCTCAAGTACAGGGCAGGGGGCCAGCCAAGATTTATGGGTCCCCAGATCCCTCAATAGTCCCTCAGATCCCTCAATAGTCCCGCTGATGGTAAGATTTGGGAGGCAGTGAGGAATAATAATAAAAAAAAAAAAAACAAAAAAACATGAGTGTTGGGTATCAGTTCTCCCTCGTGCAAACTGTAGACCCAGGGACAAGCAGCATTACCCTCCGAGCCTCAGTTTCCTCCTATGTAAAATGGGGATGATAGTGTCTACTTCATAGGTTGCAGTGGAGACTGAGTGAGATGCAGGCACTGACAGATGTGGTGTTGATGATGCTGGGATTTGGGTGACCTCCTCTAGTCCCTTCTCCTTCGTGGGGCTCTCCTCTGAACATGCTCTGCTGGCTCCACGTTGCTCTGAGATGAAGTGTCCACAACCAAATGCAATGCTCCATTGTCACTTAACTAGCACAGAACTGAACAGGACTGTCACCTTTCTTTTCCAAAATGCATGCTTCTAACGATGCAGTCTACAAGCAAAGGAGGGCTCAGAGGAGACAATGTACAGTGTTCACTCCTGTTGACGATGAAAATTAGAATCAAATAAACCCATGGGTCTTTCCACAAGTGCTGTTACTAAGCCACAGTTCACTATCTTTTCCTGGATTAGTGGGGTTTAGGATCTAAGATCAAAGTGCAACTCGGTGAAATTTCCTCTTTCAGTTTCTCTCTCTCCCTCTCCCTTTCCTCAGGAAAATTTTAGATTTTGTTTCTGGTGTCACTTCTAGCTTCCTGACACCAGAAATCTGATGAACTCAGACTCTATATTATTATTCAAATCAACAGCAAAATTACTAAGCCAAAGGCAAGGATTGGACCCGAAGTCGGAGCACAGGAACACTCCCTTCAAGAACACATCAGTCAGCCCAGATAGCGGTCCTTTCAGCACCTCGGTCCAGTTAGGCATCCATCAATCTAACCGTTCTTGCAGCCAGTCCATACCTAGATTTTCTGAAAAAGACTTAAGCAGCTCAGCATACGTATATTCAAATGCATCCACCCTGTCCCCAAATAATCATTACCTGGAAGTCACTCTTGCTATTTTTTATGTCTTAAGCTTTTGGGTTTTTTTGTTTGTTTGTTTGTTTTCCAATTCTACACTCTAGTATTTCTTTGGTGAGGACAGATCTGCTCCCAAAATGACAAATAATTTAGAAACATTTTTAATTTACTTTTAACATATGCGTCAGTGAACAAAGAAATCATAGTTGGTGATGGGGTGGGGAGGGAGGAAAAAGGGAACTTACGTAGCTTTAGCTCTTACAGGAATTTTCATCAGTGCTGGCTGAAGTGGGATGTGATATCAGATTGGGTCTAATCATAAGAAGGAAGGTTACATTAAATTGCCTGAATATATTTACCAGTTTTTACAATACCATTTTTTAAAACTCTCTGTGGAAGCCAATTTCCTTATGAGAAAATTATCCTACCAAGATTTTTTAGAATAAGCAAACGCAGAAGTTCTCTCTTAACCTAACTCAGTCATCTGTCTCTAACACTGTGATTCTGAGAACAGACATTGGTGCCATCTTAGAGAAAATGGTTCTCTACCCTTCAGGAATTTTCTGCAGCCTGAATTTCGGTATGAAAACCTGAGGTTGGAAAGACTAACTAGTTATCTGTTATGTATCTTAGTGTTAGGGAGTGGGAATAGAATCCCACCTCGGCCACACTCCTGAGTAGGCTAGAATTTAATGGGATTCTTGAGATGTGTGGGCTGAGAGAAATTCAGTAGCTGAAAGATGCTCGAGGCTGGACCTGAGGCCTGGCTAGGTAACTGACGGGCAAGGTCGGGGAGTTGGAGCTTTGTGTGGCTCTTAGTGACACTACAGCTCCTGGAATGAGGCAAGAAGAGGCTGACACGCCAGGACATCTTCTCCTTCTCTCTCTTTCTCTGCTGTTCCTCTGGTGCCCCACCCCCATGCAGAAACCCTTTGGCCCTTCTCCTCCTCTGAAGTCCCACAGCACTGTCTGTACCTCCCTGCAGCATCTCTGCACTCCTACACTGTTCTTTATGCACAGGACCCACCCTCCCCACCAGACAGTGTGCACCTGGAAAACAGGCTTGTGACTTACTCATCCACACATCCTGAACACTACCTGGCACAAAGTAGGTGCTGAGAATATAGTCCACTAAAAGAAAGAAATGTTTGAGGGGCATCATTACTCAGCATCTCCACTTGGGTTTATACATTTTGTGTTTAATTTCATGTAAATTTCTCCCTCTTTTGCAAAAACATTATAATGTAGCTTGCCATCATTCTTACTTTGGGCTCACACATATCAATGCAGTTAGCCTCAAGTGACTAATGTGTGGGCAGTAGGGGATAATGCTCCAAAATGAGAAGTAAAAGACTCTCAATGCTAAAGAGAAGGTACAGAATGAGTAGGGCATATTCATTCACATACGTATTGAATAAGCAACTCTTGGAGTGTTCCCATGTGCCAGAAAGCATGTTGGGCCTTGGGGGTATAAAGATGAGTAAGACATAGTGACCACCACCCAGAAAATCTCTCAGCCTGGAGATCTTCCCTAGTCCTTCTGCGAGCATTTAACGAGTCTGTGAGGTGCTGAAATACTTCTTATAGCCTTTCTCCTTTTTTAAACAAACACTTCTATCATAAAGGCCAGGCATCATTGAAGATGGCATATAGATATAAATAATTTACATATGCACTTTATAAACATTAACAATTATCTTTGTAACAACTCTATAAGGTTTGCACAATTAATTACTTATTATTACAGATAGATCATCTCTTTTAATCCTCACAGTTGAATGAGGACAGTATTGCTAGTCCTGTAACAAAAATGAGAGAACTGAGGCTTAGAGAAGTTAACTATTTGACCCAGAGTCACACAGCCTATTTAGTGGTAGAATCCGGATTTTTTTTCTTGAGATAAGAGAACTCAGTGCGTTCCTTAAACCCTGGTCAGAATCTGTCACTGGATTTGCCTGATGTCGATTCCGAGACTGGAGGAGCAGGGCAGAGGCCAAGGTTGGAGACCAGCAGGAGGATTGGAGAGGTGGCTTATAATATGACTTTTGGGGCAGCACAGGCCCTGGGTAACTGGGATCTGGGAACATCACGGCATCTTTGGCAGGACCCCAGGAGGCAAAGGTTTAGTTTGCATGGACAGAGACCATGGTCCTGGCCCCTACCATCATTCTACCTGCCATTCAAACAAGCAGCACCCACGAGGGTCTTGTTGCCATCAGGTCAGGCTTCCAGGAGCAGGGCTCATCCCCTGCATGCCCACCTAGGGCAGAGAGCATGCAAACTACTGTCAACACCTGTCTCCATGAGGCCCCACACCTGCCAGGGACCAAGCACAGAGCAAGCATCCAAGAGCAAGTCACCTGAGCAGAGAGTGCAGTGCAGTAGCCATGGAGAAGGAATCTTCCTAGCCTGTGACTCTGCAGGCATTAGGACCCACACCACTCAGAACCCAGGGCAGACCACACACACACACGCATGCACGCACACAGGTATGTGCACGCACATAGGTGCACGCATGCACCTGATCCTTAGCCCTGCTTCCTCATGTGGGCATTTTCCTAAGAAAACCAGAGAGCAGCACTCCCCAGCCCATGATCTGTTTCAAGAGCTGAAAGGACCTAACTTCCAAATGGAAAGAAGGAAAGAAATGCTCAGGAACCCCTGTTTACCATAGAACATCATACCCCAGTGTGAAAGCTTATTCCGACAGACCGGGCCGGAGTGTAGGGCCGTGTGGCATCCTAACTGGAATAAACGAGCTCCATCCAGACTCCACTGGAACACCAGGTCTGCAGCACAAATACCTCCTTTATGGCTGGGTTACCCCTGCCCCAGATGGGCCGCTAACCACTCAGAGCAGAGGAAAAGAAACATGCCATTGTCAGGAGCCCCATGGTGGAAGTGAGGACAGCTGCCCCTTCCTAAGTTTTGCTTTTTTATACCTTGTGTCCCCTTTAGACCCTTCAGAAAAGAGATGGTTTCTGTCTCAAGCAGGCATTTCTTCAAGCCAAAGCTACAAAAAAATTCCTATTTTATCCAATTCTCTCTCCAGAGGTCAACACCCCCCTACACACACGTAGGGGGGCATTCAGGTGGTGCAGGACAGCATTCAACAGGCAGAGACAACTCAGAGCATGGTCCGAGGACTGCACTGCTCTGTCCCTCAGCCTGAGGCGCTAGGTCAGTGAGGTCCTCTCAACACTTTGAACAACTCATTTTATAGATTTTTGGTTGTTAAGAACAAATTTGGATTTCTTTTCCTCCTTTTCTCTTTCTCCTGGCAATCTCAAATGTGTCAAAAGAAAGGAAATTCCTACCACTATTGTCAGAAACGAAGCTGAAATAACACGCCCCCATTAAACACCAGTGCTCTTTTCACCAGAAAGCAGCACACCAAGAGCAACAGAGCTCGAAGTAATACCCAGGGCACAGGAATCCAAGTGGCCCCATTATCTCAACACCAGGAGAGTGGGGCAAGCTGTACTGTTTTATAAGGACCGTTGTGCTTCTGGTGGCAAAGAAATGACCTCCCGGTTCTTAAGTGGCATCGGAGACAGCAAGCACACAGCCTGAGAAAGAACAGAGCTCACATGGTCAGATAGTTTCAGTCATATCAGGCTTCAAAACCTGAGTCACAAGCCATAAGAAAAAGAATAAAATAATGCCATTTGCTGCAACATAGATGAACCCAGAGATCGTCCTACTAACTGAAGTAAGCCAGAAAGAGAAAGAACAATACCATATGATGTCACTTATAGGTAGAATCTAAAAGAAAAAAAAAAGACACAAATGAACTTATTTACAAAATAAAAACAGACATAGAAAACAAACTTATGGTTACCAGAGGGGAAAGGAGGTGGGAAGGGATAAATTAGGAGTTTGGAATTTGCAGATACTAACTACTATATATAAAATAGATAAACAACAAGGTCCTACTGTACAGCACAGGGAACTATATTCAATACCTTGTAATGGCCTATAATGAAAAAGGATATGAAAAGGAATGTATATGTATATATATGTATAAAAGAGTCACTATGCTGCACACCAGAAATTAACACGACATTGTAAATGTTGTAAATCAACTATACTTCAATTAAAAAAACAACAACAACACAAAACACCTGAGTCACGAAGAAGCTGTGGTAATCAGTGGGCAATTTTCCCAGGGAATGAAAATTCCCTGGAGACTGGGCATTAGAGGTCCCCACTCTTCTGAGGCATCTAAAACGACGTGACCGCACCGGCAGGGGCCGACAGTCCATGAACAGGCAGGGACCGATGAGGTCGGGACGCCACTGTAAAGCTACCCGGGAGCTAGGCTGGAGGTGGGGCTGGTGGGAGCAGACTCTGGTCCACATACTGACCAGAGCTTCTGCTGTGTACAGTCCCAGCCCCACCACTCACTAGCCATGTGGCCTCAGGCAAGTTACATAATCCCCAAGCCTCAGTTTCCTCATCTTTAAAAGGCAGAATAATAAAAGGTGAATGTACTTCACAGGGTTGTTGTGAGGATTAAGTGATTTAATAGAAAAGCATTTAGAACAGGGCTCAGCACATAGCAAGTGCTCAATCGTTACTGTTGTCGGACAGTCAGCCTGGTGGGTAGGGAAGCCTGCGAGGTGGAATCTTCAACAGTATAAGTCTTCAGAGGCTGCTCTGATCTTACGGCTGCTGTGGGAATGTTCCTCCCTTTACTGTACTGAGATCTGCTTCCTTCATGTTCCACCGAGCCCCACACCAGCCCTTCTCTTCTTTGGCTAAATATCCCTTAACTGGTCCTCAGGAGACATGGTTTCCAGTCCCTTCACCTTAGGTCACTCTCCTTGGAACAAGATCAAGCTGCTAAATGTCCATCTCTTAAGCCAGTTCCCACTCAAATCAACATTCCAAGATGAAAACCATCACCTCCACCGCTGAGTACACATTTGCATTCGTGGGACTTGCAACTGCCTTCTTGGGGCTGCAGGCGGGAGCCAGAGCTGCGGAGCCGGCGCACGCAGCCTCCTGAGCTCCCTGCTCACAGGAGATGGTGGTGCCTCCTTTGGCCGCCCCACCCCGACCCCCATGCCTCTGATAGAGGAATCCATCTGCTTGGAGTCCCCTCCTCACCCAGCCAGCCTGGAGGGACTTCCTTGGAGGGAGGGCAGCAGTCTTGGCCCGCAGTCTGTCCCCCTCAGCCGTGTCTTTGGGAGGTGTGCCCTGCCTAGGCTGCACTTGGATGGCTTGACAGCACCTGTCAGCCCTGCTCTGGTCTCACACAAACGCTGGTGTGGGACTCATCCCCCAGCACCCGTGCCTCACAACGGGGCTCTGCCTAGTCCAGGAGAGGAGAGAGCGTAGGAAGGAGATGGCTGCACTGCCTGTGGCATCGCCAGGGACAAGGGCGTTGTTTTGCTGCCTTCATAGATCTCTAAACCCACAGCTAGGCTGGAGCCCAGCAACAGAAGTCACGCCAGCCTGCTTCGGCACTACTCCTGCCAGGACTGAAAGGGCACACTCACACAGGAGACGCTCGGCCAGCAGTTCAGCGACAGCCACAGCTGAGGGGATGGGCCCTTGAGCAGGGTAGGGGCAGAGGAGAAGGCACAGCCAGGGGGGCCCGGACACCTGTGCCCAACCCCCCTCCATTCCCAGTCAATTTTGCCTGCAAGTCCAAAGCCAGACCCATAGCTTTTGAGAAACGCTTGCAGGCAGGTGGCAATATTTTCTTTCTCCAGATGATACTGACTGCCAAGAGGCCCCTCCAATAAAGCGCTAGTGTTCTCCCTGGAGACACAGGCTCAAACTGTGCTCTGCTCAGAGCTGGCACTGTTCCCTGCCTCCCAAGCCCCGCTGGCTCCCTCCATCCCAACCCGGGAACGACGCTGCAGGTGCACGGAGGCAATGAGGCGAACACCAGCAGGTTTACCTGCTCTGACGGGCTCGGAAATGAAATTGCTTTTTACAGTGGCTAGGCTATCTGGAATTCCTTCTTTCTTTCTCTTATCTGCTCAGGTGTCTTTCTAACCAAAAGAGAAAAATATATTTGTTTTCTTTTAAAAAAAAATTGAAACCAATCTAAGCCAAAATGAGTCAACTTAGTTGATTAGTAAACATACAAATGGGATCATCTCTGTCCCTGGAATGTGATCCTTCACCTTTCTGCAGGTCATGTGACATATCTTTGTTCAAATTACTTCTTTTAATCAGGGCTCTGCCCTCCCCCCAAAAGTAGGAGTACTTACTTTACTTAGATAAACAAAAGCGTTCACTAAAGTGGTCCGCCTCTAGAAGAGAGAGTGGTCCCTAGGACAGAGTTCAGCCTCTGGAATTCTGGAATGCAGAAAGCACCATTTGCCAGTGACTTTAAAAACCCTCCCAGGCACTGCCAAAAATTAAGCCGATTGTCCCCGAAGCAGTCAATCCAGTCCAGTTCCCTTCACGACAAGTGACCCGAACACAGGTCTCGGGGCTTTTCTAGTGCTCTGTGGTCACTATCGGGGGAGGAGATCCTTAACACTCACACTTTGATGAAGCAGAAAATGCCTTTCCCAGCTCCTTACCTTTCCTATAAGCCCACCCCCACCCTCTTTATTAATGAATTTGTTAATAGAGGAGAGTTTGAGTGCATCAACTTTGCTCTAGAACAAAGCTGTATGCATTCATCCCCAAATGCAGTGCTGACGGCTGAGAGAGTGGCTTTAAGGCTAAAGTCTTTCTGCTGAGGTTCTCACATATCCCAGCTTCTTGGACGCCTTTTTCTCCCCATTCATTTGCACCCTGCCCAGCCCCACGTGTGAAGAACCACTCAGTATGTCCTGATCTTGGTGAAAGGACCACGGGCTTTTTCACCCATTGCTGTTGCTGCTTTTTCTCATCATTCCTCTACACATCTTCCTTTCCTCTCTGTTGAATGCAGGCTGTAGCCAGTATTCCCTCCTTCACCACAGCCCAGTGCATTTGTGTCTGGTCCTGTATCAAAGCACACCTGGTGCGGTGACTCTTTTAGCTACTACAGAAAAGACCAAAGAATAAAACAAGCCAAATGAAGTACAGTAAAGAGGATGTGCAGGGAATGGTGGGGGACCCATTACCAAAATCCTCTCATTGTTACCAAATCTATAGGTTCCCCTCAGTGTTGCCTGAGAAAGACATCAGTCCACGACCAGTGGTTCAGATAAAATAGAATCCATCAAATTCGATGCCTTGACTTCTCTCCAGATGACGGGCCACATTCTCCACTCTAATTCCAGAGCTGGCCCAGGTCTCCTTGAGGTCCATTAACTCCTATTAGACAGCCCACAAATCCCAGGTTTTCTGGGTTGGCACAGAGTATTTGGAAAAGCATTGGGATCCTAGAGAAGCTGCCCACTGGCTGTGGGCTGGTTATCCTCTCTGAGTCTCAGTTTCCCCATTTGCAAAGTGTCACAACGCCATCTAACCCAAGGGTTTCTGTGAGGATCACATACTAGCCTCATAGGGGCTCAGTAAATATCTGTTCTCCTTCAGAATTCATTTCCCACCATCACTGACACAGCCCTAGTTCTTCTACACCTTTCTAGAGCATAGCAGTCATACTACTGCTTGCCAATTCTTCAGCAGGCCAGCACCCTCTGTGTATTCTCAGTGCTTTGCGACAACACTTACAGGGATGCAACTCTGTGTCCTACGCGCCCCAGTTTACACTGCTTGGCGACTAAGACTCACACCTGTCACTAGTACCAGTGACAGCATGTCTGTGTTTGGAAACTGAAAAGTGTTACGCAAAAGTGCTTCATAATACGATAATGAGAATTCTATCAATGGGAATCTACCATTGTATCTACCAGTCAAAAGTTTACTTCTCATAATTGGTATCATCAATTAAATGAATTCAGAACAAAAGAGTTTTTAAAAATAGCAACGCTATTTTCACACTATTTTATTTCCATAAGACTTCAATCAGTTCCACAGCTAACGAAAATGTAAAAGTACAGAATTCTATTCATTCCTCCATTCACGTGACACGTATTTACTGAATTCTTTCTGTGTGCCAACACCGTGCGAGGTGCTGGGCACGCGATGGCAGACACAGCTGACGAGAGCTCAGTTCCCCGGGAGAGGAAACAGATACTTCATTTCATCAATTTGAAGGCACGTGTTTCTTCATGTTTGAAATCAGAACATGCCTTAGCAATGCTGCAGGCTAGGCCATGGTTGTGAGACTGATCAGAAGTGCTCGTATTATCATCACTTCAGCTGAGTTAAGTGCACTGCTGAGACTAGATGGGTCAAGGTTAATTGCCAGTTAAAATGTTTTCCAAAAGACTAACCTATGATTTTCAGACAAAAATGCGTGGAGATGGTGTGAAGGCATCCATGGGATGTTTGTCTTAGGAGAGATGACCAACATCCCATAATTTCTTACAAAGTAACAAACAGGTATTTGATGGAGTGATCATTGCAATATATGAAGTCACGCTTTACTGACAGACATGCAAAAGGATTGTCCATCACACTCTAAGCAAAGCTACTGACAGTAGGAGAAACTGCCAAATCCTTAAAATAGATGAAAGAAATCTCAAAGCAACCAGAGGCTACTGTGAGCAATTCATGCCTGCCCCAGGCCTGTCATTAAGGTTTCGTGTCACAGTTTAATTTGTAGCTTTCTTTTTCCCTTTTCCGTGCTGTATAAAACAATGGTATTATCATACCATCCATGGCACGTTGTATTCAGTGAAGCACTATAATAAACAAGGAAGCGAAGCATAAAATCATTCCAGTTCCCAAAAATGTTACGAAACAATAAGCTAGACACTGTCATAGGGAGTTACAGTACAACCTAATTTATACAGACAGGCAAGAAAGGCCTGCCTGAGGAGGCAAAGTCAAGAAGAAGCCAACCCTGCAAAGAGTCAGCAAAATATTCTAGGCAAGGGGAACCACTAGTGCAAAGGCCCTGAGGTGGGAAAGACTGTGTGTGGTCTGGGAGGATTTTATCACTGGTTAAAGTCCAGGCCTGCTTAGAAGCTCACAACAACATCATGAGACCACAAACCAGCCCAGCACGCTGCTAATCGGCACACAGCAAACATTACACAGTAGTTCCCCCTTATCTGTGGTTTCACTTTCCTCGGTGTCAGTCAACCGTGGTCAACTACCATCTGAAAATATTAAATGGAAAATTCCAGAAATAAACAATTCATGCATTTTCAACTGCACACTGTTCTGAGCCGCATGTTGAAGTCTTGCACCCGCCCACTCCGTCCTGCCCAGGACGTGAATAATCGCCTTGCCCAGCACATCCGCACTGCATGTGCCATCTGCCCGTTAGAATAGGAGAAATCACCGTACATATGGGATCTGGTACTGGCCACGGTTTCTGGGGGTCTTGGAACACATCCCCCGTGGGGAAAGGGAACCAACCACTCTAACAAAAACAATTTGGAAATTTTAAAAATATTTATGACGCTTCATCCTAGTAAACATATGGAGTCTAATACAGTCTAATTATTCTGGTGAAGGCAATGCCCATTGTCGTCACCACCCACAAAGAAATTCAGTCGTAAATAACCGTGAGGGAAAAAGTGAAAACCCAGTTCAGATGAGGCGGAAAAGTGAAAACTGCCTTTTTAGCTGGAGTGTTTTATTCTCCTCTGCCTGTATCCTGGTGTCCTTCACAACCATACATTTTGCAGAAATGCCAAAAAAGTCCTTAAAATCAATGGATGGTCTGGATCAGGAGTCTTAGTTTAGAAGCAAATTAACCTCATAAATAAACCAGTCAATTTCCCTTAGCAAACTGGCCTGCTCTATCAGTTTACTTACTTGCAGACACCTAGACTGCCCCTCCAGGACTCGCTTCTTATGGCTGTTTTCACAACAGCTTAGGACCCTCTTCCAGCTGGCAGGAGTCACCACCGCCCACCAGAGGCACTACAGTTTCTGAAGGAGGTTTCGTTCTTTCTTTATCCTCATACCCTTTCTATGATGCAGGTTCTAAGTTCCACTGACAGACAAGGAGACCGAAGCTGGGGCCAGGACAAGTGACTCACCCAAGTCCACACAGCTGTCAGAGCAAAGACTAAAAGCCCAGCTCGGGGCTCTTTCATGTCCTTAAGGAGGCCATGTGACCTCCAAAGTAAGGGGGCCAGAGAAGCTGTTCAAGTGGGGTTGCCAGATACAATACAAGATGTCCAAGAAATTTGAATTTCAGGTAAATAATGAATAACTTATAGTGTAAATACGTCCCAAATACTGAGTGGGACATACTTATACTAAAGAAGTGTCTACTGCTCATCTGAAATTCATTTCTGACAGGGTGTCCTGTGCTTGGATTTGCTAAATCCTGCTAGTGCAATGGATGTGGCCGTTCTTCCTTCTCCCCATTCTCCACCTTCGGACCCTTCTACGTGGTTACAACTTCTCCCTTTCTCTTCCAGCCAGATTTCCTCTATATCAAGAACTGTTAACCTAGAGTTCATAGAGCCTCAGGGGGGTCTGCAGATAGAATTCAGGAAGTTCATGACCTCAAATGGCAAAAATTATCTCTGCACTAACTCGTAATTGGAATTTAACGTTTCTTTTGATTATGAACACAGGCAACCAAGCACAACAGATCACATTACAGTGGTTGTAAGTATCTCAAAATATCACTTATGCTCACAACCACTTCAAAATTACAGTCGTTATTAGATTGGCTGCTGGATCTTATTTAGTGCTTGATGCAATTTGGATTCCCCAGGAAGCAGACGGAGAGACAGTGTTCAGCATTCAGTGGTTTATTACGGAGGGCCTTTGAGATCCACAGCCGTGTAAGGGAGAGGAAAGAAGTAGGAGGGGACAGAGGGGCAGTCAAGCTTCAGTGCAAACCCAGCAGCCTCGGTCAACCCCACGGCCAGCTCTGGACGTGAAGTGGACTGTCTGCATCACCCCGCATCGGGCTGAGATGGCTGGGCCTTTTACTCTCAGCTCCATCGTCACTGGCTGCGGGCATGACCTTGGGCAAGGCTGCTCTCTGCGGATCAGTCAGACACTGAAGACCTGGCCACTGAAGACCAAATACTGACAGCACTCCCCACACCCAGGGGCAGCACGCCCTTCCTAGAAGGACATTTGGGTAGTGCTTTGCCATGACCGCCTGGATGAAGGAACTGTATGTGCATGTCACCGGTTTCCTATGTAAACATAAGTATTTTATGTCATGCATTTGAAATCAGTTCCTAGGCTCCATCAGGACAAAATGGTTAAGAACCCCTGCACTCTTCTCTATCTGCACCCCTTCTCCTCCTCATTCCTAGCCCATCACAGCATCATGGTTACCACCACCACAAACCCCCAAACACTCTTTTCAAACCTATTCCTCAAACCCATCGAGACCAGAGGAGGCACAAGAAGGTCATCTCCTTCCTAATCATGTTGCCTAAGTCTTTATCTTACTTCCGGGCTTTTATACCTGTTTCTGCTTTTACCTCTTTCCCACCTACATCCACCCCACCCCATCCTCTGCCTGTGCCTAATTTTGAAACCTCCTTCAGGTCTCTGCTCCCTGCAGGAAGCATCCACTGACTCCCCCAAATGTGGACAGGCCCCGCTGTGAGCCCACACCCCTTCCCATGCTCCCTTCTCTGAGCGCCTCCCACACCGTGCTGGTGGCCTGTTGCCTTCTCTGCCTGCTCCACTGACAGGACGGGGACGCTCCCATCTCTGTCGTACGCCCAAGCCGGGCACAGCGCAGGCACGTCACGAGTCTTTACAGGAAGAGAAGAGGAAAGGAGAGGGGGACAGAGGTGGGGAGGAAATCTGTCCAGCTGTGTCAGTCTCAATCCTATCTCAGCATCAAGGATTCTGGCTACTCTGCCTCTCTTTTCAGTCCGCACCCTGGCTTTCCTCCGGGTGTTCACACGGAGCTGTATGTTTACTGTTCTCACAGAGGCACAGACTGCTCCACGCTGGGCCATCAACTCCATGTGCTCTTCTTAACCAGCATGTTTCACAGAGAGCGATCCAGCCTCCCTGGCTGGTGATAACCAGTAGTGAAATGGCCAAAAAAGCATCAGGAGAGAAATAAGGAGCTAGAAAATTCCCAGCTAATTCACCAACTCAGTCGTCATCTCTGAACAGACTGACTCGGCTGCACTCCAAGGAGCGGCACCCACTCAGGTCAAAGGGCACCGCCGGGTGGAAGCTCACTTCTCGGGGCTCCCACTGGAACCAGATAGGCCTGTTCTCCCACTGACTGGCCACAGGACACTGAGCAAGCCTCTGCGCCTACATTCCTCCATCTGCTAAAGCGAGGTGCTATGCCACCATGCAAGGCTGTCGGGGGACTGATTGGAATTACTTTGCCAAGAGCCTGGCTCCTGGCGGCCCTCACTGATGGGCGGTTCATCATCTCTGTCTTCCAACCCGACTCGGCCTCATAAGACAGCACAGACATGCCGCACGGAGGACAGGCACGTTCTCCTTGACTCACAACCCTCTGCAGCTTCCTAACCAGAGGCCTTGCTGGCACCACTAATTTTCCTCTCAGCCAAATAACCAGCCAGCCAAGCAGCACAGAGACGTGCCCACAGTGTGTGAGCACCAGCCCAAGCTGAGAGACATTTGGGGAGCAGAACCCGAGCCTCCCTTTGAACCATTGTTGCACATGCTTCCCCAGCCACCGCCCACGCGTCCTCTGCGGCTTAGGCAGGCTTTTCCGCAGCAGAGAGAACAGCTTTCATAAAAAAGAGATGGTCTCCCTCCAAGCAGCATTCTCACAGAGAAGGACAAATGCCCCACACGTTTTCCGGAATCTCCTCACTGTCCCAGCTGTAGAAAAACTCACGTTAGCTTCTTTAATCCACAAATTTACAAATAATAGAAAACTGAACCCTCCTTATGCCAGGCACTGTGCTAAATTCTTATTTAATATAAAGTACTATTATAAGGCCGTAAGCACTAACCTTGTCTGTCTTATTTCTTGTTTTGTTCATGGTATCTAACCTAGCATATAATAAGTTCTGAAAGAAAGAGAGAAAGAGAGTGAGGAAAGAAAGGAAGGAAGGGAGGAAGGAAGGAAGAAAGAGAAAGTAAAGGATGTGTGTGTGTGTATGAATGAATCAGTGACTGAAGGGGGGTACTAATAAAATGCCGAGCATATAGTTGGCCCTCAACAAATGGTAGCTTTTCCCACTGTTCTTCTGTTTTCCTTCTTGACTCAGTTAATTCCAAACGCCTCAGCAGGGCATCTGGACACACCCTACAGAACCAAGGCCCCTGCCCACTCTGGCGCTGGCCCTCAGTTCACAGATGAGGACGCAGAGGCTGTGAGGAGGTTGCGTGACTTGCCAAAGGCCACAAGGTCCCTGGCTGACCAGGCCTGGAATGCTATCCCCCTCACCAGAAACCTCAAAGTCTTTAGCGATGACTTTGCCAAGGGTAACCGTAGGACAAATGGGTGCCCTTGTCTATGCTGTCTAGTCCAGTCTCTGAGGACCTGCACGAGGCCGGTCCAAACTCAGAGGCCCAGAGGCAGCTGCCCTGAAAACACAGAGTGATGCATGGCCAACAACGCTGCAGGTGCAGCCGACGAGGACGACGCTGAGGACACTTCCCTCCAAGTAAACTCTAGCGTACAAAGTGCTGACACACAACATCTCATTCCAGCATCTCAATAACCGTACCTGGGAGGCATTAGTATGTGTATTTTACAGAGGAGAAGACTGGGGCTCAAACAGGGGAAGAGATTTCCCAAGGTCACTCAATTAATGCCTGTAAGAATCAAAACGAGAATACATGAAACAGTGTAACACATGAATTAGATGATCATCCACATTTGTGTACAAATCCGGCAGGTTTCCAGCTGAGGCTTTCCAGCTGTTGATCCAACTCAAAGGTAGCCTTCAGTTCTCTCCCCCGATTCCTCCTTTGTCCCTGGGAAGGGAGACTGGTAAAAGGAGAGTAGCTCAATCTTCATTAAATGCAAGGCTTTGACCCCAGGAAGTACAGACAGTAACTCATTCCATGGCATCTCCCGTGGGGTTTCCAGTGATGATGGCAGATGCTGCAGAGACATGATCCATAAATACCACACCTCAAGGGTTAGGCCCCTGGAGGGTTCTCCTAGGTAGGACTGACTTGAGGCAGGGGGGACCCATTGTGTCCACAAGGGAACCCCATAGTTGGTTTGCACCAGTAAGAGCTAGACTGGAGCTAACAGACAACTGACAACATGTATTAGGGCTCTTTTAAAAGCTCAGGTCACTTAGCCTAGTAATTCCACTTCTAGGAATTCGTTCAAAAAAGTATTTATCTGGGATGTAGAAAGAGGTCCATGAATAGGACTGCGTCACAGTATTGTTTACATCTGGAAGGAAAAAAGTGGATAAAATTATAACAGTAGAAGATTGGCCAAGTAATTCTGATACAACTACACACTGAAATTCTCCGTAGCTGTGAAAGCCAATTATTGATGTCATGGGAAATGTCTAAGACAAAACATTAAGTAATAAAATTGGGATTCTAAATAAGAAATACATGTATATTTATATATACATACTTTTCCATATATATATGGAATATATATATATATATATATATATATACACACACACATACACACATGCAGCACATTTCTCATTTTAAAAACTAGAAAGAAACCATAATCCAATGGTTATCTTTAATTGTCAGATTACAAGTCATTTTAGTTATTTTTCTTTGTACTTCTGGTGTTTCTCTATTTTTTAAGTTCTTTAAAAAAAAGAGTTTGGCTTTTGGTTTATTTTGCTTTTTTTAAGAGAGAAAAGGCCATTCAAGTCATTGGTAGGGATAGATGTGAAAAACGAGGACTGAGCCTTTAAGCCAGAAGTGTAAGGAAGGAAAGTGAATGACCCAAGGAGGCTGAGCCAACCACACTGCTTAGAAAACCCACAGGGCTCAAAGGCCATGGGTGGCTTCTCTGGATCTAACAGTCTTTTAAAGAGGCAGATGGACTCTTGGATCTGCCCCATCCCGTCTTAAAGTGGCCTGGTCATGGAGTTGGAGCCTTGGCACGTAGATGTACATAGCCTGGGGTCAGGTACCAAACAACCTGAGCATCCTCTGCATGGTGTACAAGGTGGAGGGTAGGGAAGAAAGGTGAAGTCGTGGCCTCTGTCCCCAAGGTGCTTACAGTCAACGGGAAGCAGTGAGACGGCCACAAAGAGAGGACCTGGCACAGGAAGGCTCATTCGGCAAACATCTTCCAGACCCTAGGGCAAAAGTTCCATCTTTTGCCTCCATTAAACTACACAAAACAAAACACAACCACCAAAAAAAAAGGTCCCCAAAAAAGTACATAGAAAAGGAAACACTGAGGAACACAGAAAAACAAAAAACTCCGAAATGATGACTGTTTCACCCCAAAGGACACCTGACCTTTCTGAGGCATCCTGCAGGCGTCCAATTTTCTCAGCCCACAGCCCCCAGATTCCACTTGGCACCGTCTGGAAACAAGGGGTACATTCAATGGAAGCTTAGCAGATTCAGATTCCCCTGCAATCCCACATCCCTTTCTGCCAAGAAGCTGTTTCAAAAGATGACACTCCCTTGATGTGAATTTGCAGCCTGCCCCATTAACAAGGCTTCCCTCAGAAAATGTTTTTAGATCAATCCTGTTCCAGACACTTGCTCCCAAGGACAAACTAGAAGAAACTCTGCACCAGCTCAAACCTTTTGGAGCTCTTTGATGATTAGAAACGAGGGAAAATATTAAAAGGAATGTGATTAACCCAAATATTCTCAACAACCTTCAAAGCAAACCATTCCTCTTTACTCCAGGAAGCACAGCTCAAGCAGAGCCGGCCCCTTTGGCCCTAATTCCTATTAGCCAAGCGAACCCCTTAAAAACAAACAGACCTCAGAACAATGCGGGGAAATTGAAGGTGAGGGAAGGAAAAGGGAAGAGGAAGCAGGTACATGAAAGAAGGGGAAGGCGGATTGGAAAACAAGCTGCAATTAGCATGCATCTCATTTTACCAAAAAAAAAAAAGAAAAAAGGATCAGGGGCTCAAATGGCAGAGCCCCCTCAAAGAAGCCCCCTGAGTTCACTCTTGTGCAACAGAGAAGTCTGGAGAGACGGGGGCAGCCAGCAGCCATGTCCTGTCCCCCACTCGCAAAGGGCCAAGCACCACCCTCACCACATGCAACTGTGCTTCTCTCAGAGGTGGAAGGAGGGGCGTTGCCGTTTCCAAACCTCAGAGCCACTTGCTCTCGGATAAACAAACATCTCCGCAGTGCCTTGCCAGCTTCGCCCAGCCGGAAAGTCATAATGCTGAATTAGTAGCATTTCAATCACTTCTGTGACAGGCTGGTGACAGGCTGGGATACGAGGCGTGGAACACTCAGATGTTGTTACAGGAAAGAGGCATGAGGACAGAATAATAACAGAGTGGTACAGTGATCATCATCCCCAGAATAGCCCGCGTTTACAGAACATGTATCATTGCCAGGATGACAAAATAAGCAGGAGCACCTGCTCGCAGTCAGACAGACCTGAGACAGAAGGCGGAAGGCCAGCTCCTCTGTTTCTACCGCTGTGACCCTGAGCAACTTCCTTGCCCTTTCTGAGACTCGGTTTTCCATGACTAAACGGTGGATAATGGTCTCTATTGCATAAGAGTGTTTGCAGGTTTGAATGTGTGTCGGGCACCTGCACAACATGAGAAATACACTCAGGGTAGTAGCGCTGGGATTTTAAGTCGTATTTTCTGTGATCTCAACTAGTGCTACTTCATGCTGCCTTTACCACGTATAGGAAGGACAGCTTTAACCCTACTTGGCTGAAAGTAAAACAGAGATCCGGGAAAGCTACACGTCTTCCCCAGGTTAAGATTAAGAAGTGAAGAGGGAAATAAGGGCTGTGCGTTACTTTCTCATTGCTTCGGTAACAGATTACTTACTACAAATGTAATGACTTAAAACAACACAAGTTATCACCTTACAATTGTGGAAGTCAGAAGTCCTAAAACCATGATGTCAGCAGGACTGTGTTTTTTCTAAAGGCTCTGAAGAGATAATCCATTTCCTTGCCTTATCCGGTTTCTAGAGGCTGCCTGTCGTGCTTGGTTCATGGCCCCTTCCGACATTCACAAAGCCAGCAGCCTCTCTAAGGACCCAGGTGATTCCACTCGGCGCATTCAGAATAGTCCAAGATTATCTCCCGTCTCAAGATCTTTCACCTAATCACATCTACAAAGTCCCTTTTGCCAGATAAGTGAGCATATTCGCAGATTCTGGAGATCAGGATGTGGACAACTCTGGGGAAGGGTCACTGTTCAGCCTAACACAGACTGAATCTTGTTCTGCAGAATCTAACCATTTGGGTCTGGTTGCGGTTTTGTTTTTGTTTTGCTGTAAACTCATTTATTTATTTAGCAAATACTTTGTGCAAGGCAAATTTATTACCATGCCTGGTAATTTTTGATTAGATAATACAGTATGAATTTTACTGTCAGTGCTGAATAGTCTTGTGTTAAACATTCTTTAGATTTTTTCTGGGATGCAACTAAACCACTTTAGAACAGCTTAATCTTTTTAAGGCTTCCTTTAAAACTTTGTTGGGTGGGACCAGAGCAGCCTTTAGTCTAGGGCTAATGTGCCCTACTCTGGAAGTGACAACCTTCTGAGTAATCTAGCCAATGCTTTATGCTTATGAGGCTTTCTCACTCTGCTGGTGGGAACACACTCTTCCCAGCCCCGTGTGAGTTACTGCCCTCGCTCCTTTCCACTCCTTCCTTCCCCAGCCTCAGGTAGATTCCTCAAATGCCTGTGCTAATCTCTTTATCAGCTGAAGACTAGGGGAGACCCTCTGCAGATCTCTGGAGCGCTCTCCTCTCTAGCACCCTTCTAAACTCAAACTGCCTTGGAATTCAACTCCCAAATCTGCCCCCTCCACTAGGAGGGGCCTGTGGGCTGGAAACTCTCCAGGTTGCAAACCGGGGCAGTGGTACGCCCTCCTCCTTCACTTCCCCTCTCAAGTTCACATCCTGTGCCGCTTACAGCCCGGTGTTTGAAAACTGTTCTTTCATATATTTTGTCCGGTTATTTAGGGTGATAGTATCAATCTGAATTCTCTTATTTCATCTTGGCCAGCAGCAGAAGTCCTTTGGTAGACACTTTTGAGTGCTAGAATTTGACGTGGCTCTCTTAAAAGGATTCAGCCCACCTCCTCCCTGTATTAAGATTCTAAACAACACAGCTTGTGTCGTGAATAACTACCACATGATGCCAAAATACCCACATCCCACACTATCCATCAGCACACTGAGTCTCCCTTCAGCACTGTATTTGAGTAGAACTGTTTACTACCTCACCTCAACCTTTTACAAAGCAAAGTTCTCCAATGTTTTAAAAATACCTAATATTTCTTTGGCACGAGCTTTGCACCGCACCAGGCCTCTTACCTCTCACCCTCAGAGTTGTACCCCTCTCTGCATTACATGGTACAGCCCAGTAAGCGAACGATATTCCGACAAATGAACATTGCCGTAACATTCCACATCCTCACCCAGGAGGGCCTCTCCCTCAGCCTCCCAAGGGACAAAATCAAATCCAAGACTCAAGACTAAAAATACCTTGCGTTTTTGAAGCAGACCCCTTTGGAAGTCTCACAAGGTTTTAAAAGAGAATTTCCAGGCTGCAAGTGTTGAGAACTGCAGCCTTAGAGAGTTGCAGGGATGTTTGAAGCCCTGCCCACAGTTCCAGGAAACACCCTTTGTATAAGAGCTTCTTTCCGACACAGATGTGAGAATGAGGCTACGACCCTGGAAACTGAACACAGGAAAACAGAAACTCTGCTGAAAATATTCTCGCACCAGCATTGGACACAAAAGCCCCCGCAGGCTTGATTTGCTGCCACAGTCCAAGACTAACATGTAAGCATTTCAAAGCTGTTTCGTTGACATTCTCACTTGATCCTGGCAAGTCCGTAAGTAGGAGAGGCAGGTGGCGTGGTTCCCAGCAAAAGATGAGGGAAGTCAGCCTCACCCAAGTTAAGTGATGTGAACAGGTCAGATGGCTGCTTGGTGGCAGAGTAGGACCTTGAACTTCTGTGGTCCTCTAACTCTAGGTCAAGAACTCTTTCCATTCTGCCCTGCTCTTCTCTTGCTGTATCAGAAAACAAGCTACACATTTCATGAGGACCCTATACCAGGACTTCTCCACCGCAGCGTCTTTGACATTTAAGGCTGGATGCTCCTTTGTTAGAGGTGGGGCCGGGGGGCTGTCCTATGCATTGCAGGATGTTAAGCAGCCCCCTGGCCTCCTCACACTAGACACCAGTAGCGTCCCCAACCCCTACTCCTGACAACCAAAAATCTCTCTAAATGCTACCATATTGTCAAATGTCCCCAGCGGGGGAGGAAGGGAAGGGGAGACAAAAATCACCCCTCAGTTGAGGCCTAAGAATGCTGCCCCCATGTTGGAGAGGGAGGCAGGGACCAGGTTTGCTCTGTAAAAGGGGAACTCGTGCTTACACCAATGAGTCTAGACCTGGAGCCCAGCAGTGAGGACTGGGACCTAATATTTCTTTGGCACGAGCTTTGCACCACACCAGGCCTCTTACCTCTTGCCCTCAGAGTTGTACCCTTCTCTCATTACATGGTACAGCCCCTAGGAGTTATCGAAAACGTTCTCTTCTTGGCCACACCCCAAATTTAACCTTCTGCATCCTCACTGCACCCCTTCAGACTTAGCCAACTCTGCGTTAACTCAAACCATTTCCCAAGGAGACGTTTCCAGGAGGCAGCACGGAGTTAGTTAACCTGACAAGAGGCAGGATGCATAGGAGCTAAGATGCAGGCTCTGCTCATGCGATAACAAGGCTGAACCACACATACCGGTGAGTGAGAGGAATCTGGCACAAAAGAGCGCTGGTTGGAACCTCTTACCTGAAGTGCAAGAACTGGCAAAGCCAATCTCTGTTGACAGAAGTCCTGACACTGATTATGTCTTCGGTGGTGTTACCTGGAGACAGGTTTGGGGAACCGCCTGGGAATGGAAATGTTCTGTCTTGCTCTAGGCAGTAGCCACGCTGGTCGTAAACAGAGGCAGAAACTCACAGAGCTCTACATTTAAGATAAATTATAGCTTCATATAAATAAATAAGCTTTATCACCTCAAAAAAGAGGCCATCTCTGGAGCCAAACTGTGTGGGTTTGAGGAGGACCCTCCTACCTCAGTGTCTCGTGTGAGGTTAGTGAACTGAGTGGGGCATAGGACCTACACAGTATTAGCATCACTGTAATGAAAGGGACACACTTCTAACCACCCAGGCAAAGTGAAGGATTAGGAGAGGTGCTTCTGAACCCCTCTGTTGTCCCCCTGGCCCACGTACCACTGCTCTGATCACAGAGTGGTCCGTGCCGTAGGCACATGATGACTCCCTTGACCCCCCTCCTCTGTCGGTGCCCCCATCCCAGTAATCAAGACAGCCGAATCTGCCCTCATTCTCTGTCTTCTCTAGCTCCTCCCGGAGTCTCTCAGGAGGCTGGCGCAGGAGCTGCCCCTGTTTATAGAGCTCTTCATCAATAGACTGAATATTTACAGAACACGGCAGTTCTGATCAAACAGTTCATTTCACTGGAGACTGGGGTACTGTACTGCGTCTCCTCGTGAGTTATTCTCGGCAGAAGCAGCCCTCGCTCTTATCATCCGTTTCTTCACATTTTAAGGCCTAGCATAAGAAGAGATGCAGTGAAACAGACGAAATGAGGAACAGATGGGATCGATCTGTACCTTTCCCCCAACCGCGTCTCAGTGCATTTACCACGGCACCCTCGCTGCTGTTTGCTCCTTGTTATCTTTTATTCTTCTCTTTGGAAAGTGGCAAAGTCAGAAGGAAATAAACAGATACAAGGGTGTGTAGAAAGAGCGTTCGATGGTGTATCGGGAAACCCGGATTCTGGAGCCAGTACCTAGAGGTGTGACTGATTTACGTGTATTTTAACCTTTCTTTCACAGTTCCTGTTTTAATCTGTGAAATGAGTGATTTGTCTAGATTTGTGGCTTATGAACAGATGTCAGCCAGTGGAAGCCCTCTCACAAACAGGATATCAAGCAAAAAACATTAAACCCTGACAGCAGTTGTTGTTTGGGTTCAAACGGACATGGACATCAGGAACCTGCCCCCTCAACTTCTGCAGCCCCTCCCCGCACCCCAGCAGCCCCTGGAGCACCTCCACAGGCCTTGGGCTTGGAATCCTAGGAGCACGATTTAAAAACCATTCAATTTGATCTTTAAAAAAAAAAAAAACTTACCTGCTAGCTAAAATACTCCTAAGTGCCCCCATTCTTATTGATTCCACAAACTTTAATCAACAGACCCTCTGTACTTTAAAGAAAACCTAAAAGTAAAATCCCATACGACATATCTGCACAGAAAAAGACTAGAAGGAAAAACACCGAAAAAGCCAGGATAGTGGTTATCTCCCAACGAGAATATCCCAGCTCTGATTCCAACAGAGAGCTGTGCGGCTCTCGCTGTCCTGCAGAGCCGCCTATAACTGACACCTAAGAAGACCCTGTCCCTCCCTGTTGGGCGGCACCTGCAGGCCTGCAAGCCTCAGAGGGGCCCAGCCTCAGAACAGAAGAAAGAGCCCAGAGACAGCGAAAGAGACACCAGTGGTTTACTGGAGAGGGGATCTCGTAGGTCAGAGGGAAAGGGTCCTGGAGCGACGTCCCACTGTGTAAGGCGGACAGCAGGCAGGACAAGGCAGCAGCTGTCACTAGTCGGGGGAGAAGGAGGCTACCACTTCGAGGGGGAATTGATGCCAGGGCGGGGGGGGGGGAGGGCTTATCAGTTACCAGGGAAACCAGCGCCAGGGGCACGTCCCTCCCAGCCCAACAGGTTAACAAGCATCACAGGGCAGATGTTTCCCTTTAATAAACTAGGAAGGGGAGCCGTTCTGGCCTAAGGATTAGAACAATCACTAGTTGGGGCAGGTGGTGAGCAAGTTCATGTGCACACGGTGTAGGTGATGCCGGGACTGGTGGAGCAGGGGATGCACAAAGAGCTAGAGAACAGTCATCTTGAGGGGCCTGACCATACGCTCTCCCAGTGCCCAGCCTGTGCCCCACCTTGAGGCCTTCCCTTCACGAGGGCAGCTAGCCCGGGGCCTTCCAGACACAGATGAGTATGAGTGGGGCCCTACAGGATACAGGCGTGAAGGAAAACTGTCCTCAGACAGGATTTCCTCCAGTGGGTCCCGTGAGATAGCAGTCCCAGAAATGCTTGGCTGCAGAAAGGAATGCTGTGGGGGACGGGGCGGCGAGCAACCTCCCCCAAAGTCCACTTGACCCTTGAACAATACTGGTTTGAACTACATGGGTCTGAATTGTGCAGGTCCACTTACACATGGATTTTTTCAATAAATATAGTACCTGTATTTTCATGTCACAGATCTTTTTTTTTTCTTTTTTTTTTTTTTAGTAGAGGTACTGGGGATTGAACCTAGGACCTTGTGCATGCTAGGCATGCATTCTACCCATGAGCTATACCCACCCCCACAGATTTTAAGTTAACTAAGTGTGGGGGGAAATTTGTGTTCAATTAGACATCACAATATGTGGAATCAAAAGAACTAGTGTTTGAACCCTGATTCTATCCAGACTGCTTCAGCTTCCTGCCCCTGGGTGAGTCATCTATCAGTTCCTTTGTTTTGAGGCCGAGATAACAGTCCTCGGATTTTCCATTGCCCGGGGCATTGACATCCCTCACCCTCGACATTGTTCCAGGGTCAGCTGTAACCGAGTGTGAGAACCACCGCACGGATTTCTCCCTAAGAGATTAAATGCGCAGTAAGTAGCATCTTAACGCCTCTGGCCAGCAGGAAGCCTGATTAAGGTTGCTTACTACAACAGTTCCCAAATTTATTTGACTACAAAACTCTTTTCTTGCCACAACCCCTATGAATACTGCAACAGAGTTCCAGATCCAGAACAGGCTTCACAAAGGCAATTTTTAAAAACTGAATTGTAAGGCTTAAAATCAATGAGGAATTACAAAAGGGGAAGGGAAGAGAAGGAAGGAGACTGCTTCAGGGTCTGGAGAACTTGGAGATGAAGACGAAACAAAGGACCATCTATGATTCCAAAGAACATCTGGAACTTTCTTCTTATCTGTTAGCGCCTTTGTTTCCAGCACATTCCTAGACAGCAAATCACCGTGCTGATGGTCTAACAGCTCATGACCACTGCAAGGGGCCTGTGGGCACCAGAAGTGGCATTGTGGAGTCCCTGCCTCTACCCTCCTCTTCCTCTCAGCTTTGGCTGACTGAAACATCTTTCCCTAGGAAGAGCAGAAAAAGGAAATTATCCTATTAATTCAATTCATCAAATACCCACCTCTGAGGCAGCCTTGCCCTAGGGTGCTGGGAGCACGCAGGTGCCTAAGGCACAGGCCGTTCAGACTAGTCGTCAATTCAGCACAGAAGCAAAGAATCCCTCCCCAGGGTCTGCACAGGGGTCTGGGGAGCACACAGAAGGGGCCGTCCTCCCAGCCAGTTGTCAGAAGTTTCCTGAAACCTCAGCCCTAAAGCGCACATTCTGGGTCCCCCCAAGGTGAGGGCTGAGGCGGAGGGAGGGGAGAGGGAATTCCTAGCAGAGGGAACTGTGAAAGCAAAGACGTGGAGGCGGGAGAGAGCAGGGCTGCCCAGGACCTCCAGGCAGCTCAGGCTGGGGCACAGCGTTTGGCAGGACGGGGGTGGACAGGGAAGGGTGGAACTGCCGGGGAGTAAGTCACATATATTACTGCTAGAGTTGTAGTTGCTGACGGTAAGGGGGGAAGAAGAGGAGGGAGGAGTGGGAGATGACTGAGGCTGGTAAGCACGTGCCTGGAGGAAGAGGGACATGGGAGCAGGATGAGGAAGTCAGCAAAAGCTGGTTGAAGGTGGGAGGTGGAAAGACAAGTTCAGTCCTCAACAAGTTCAGCAGGTGATATAAGAAGCCCAAGCATTAATGGTGATGACGATGATGACGATGAAGGCGACTGTGAGCTCTCTTTCTCCCCATCTCCCGTCTCTGCTGGTTGTGGGAGTTGCGGGCGGAAGCAGGGGAAGACAATGGTCAGCAAAAGAGAGTTGATGTGTCCTTTCTAGAGAACACCTGGGGGCAGACAGAGCTGCTGCCAGCTTCTCCATCCACCCCTGCCACTCTCTCCCTGCTCCCCATTCATCCTTCTGCAGAAGATAGACAGACTGGGCTGTTCCACTGGGTCCCACACCGCCAGCCCTAGATCCCCAGTGGGCCATATCCAACATATCTTCTCACCACTCTCCCCTCTCCCCCTGATTTGCCTAAGACTGGCCCTACTGGCCTGACCCCAGCCCCTTGGAGGATGATTCCACCCTCCTTCTTCTAGCAGGTCATGGTCCAGAGTGGCCACCACCTCAGTTTCCTCCACCCCCAGCTCCCAAGAAGCCTGGGATGAGCCATCTCCCTGCAGAAGCAGAGACCAAGTAACACTGCACATAAAGTAAGGCCACACTGAAAACACAACAGCAAGACAGCCTCCTCTGAGGACGCTTTACCTTCAGGGTAGAGGCTGAATTCTAGTAACACTTTTCCAGGGATGTCCCCTAGAGGACTTGCTGCCTGGCTTTTTTTCCATGGAATTTCTCGCACCTTGGCTCCCCACGGCCCCAAGCACTTTGCCATCTGCTGGGCCCAGTTCAGCCAGAGAGGAAGCTGCCTACTTGGGAGGTTCCCTGTGGGGTCAACTTCACTCTTTCAGGTCACTAAGGACCCCACGGGAAGGAGCCTGGCCCCCCGATTTGTTCAACAGCTGAAGTCAAGGGCCCCTGGGGCCAAGGTCAGTGAAGGCATATGTGTGTGTTTTTATCTCTGGGCTTTTAATTCTGTTCCATTGGTCTATGTGTCTGTTTTTATACCAATATCACACTATTTCAATTATAATTGTAATACAATTTTTTGTAATATAGTTTGAAATCAGGAGGTGTGATGCCTTAAGCTTTGTTCTTTGTCAAGATTCTTTGGCTATTCAGGGTCTTTAATGGTTCCATACTAGTTTTAGGATTTTTTTTTTATTTGTATAAAAAAATGCCATGGGTATTTTGATAGGGATTACAATGAACAGCAAGATGGTTTTCTTTGTTTCTTTTTCAGATAGTTCATTCTTAGTGCATACAAATGCAGCTGATTTTTGTTGGTTGGTTTTGTATCCTAACTTTACTGAATTTGTATCTTACGTCTAACGGTCTTTTGATGGAGCCTTTAGGATTTTCTATACACAAGATCATGTCATCAGCAAACAGAGACAATTTGACTTCTTCCTTTCTGATTTGGATGCCTTTTATTTCTTTTTCTTGTCTATCTAGCTTGGACTTCCAGTATTATGTTGAATAAAAGTGGCCAGAGGGGGCATCCTTATCTGGTTCTTTCTCTTAGAAGGAAAGCTTTCAACATTTCACCATTGACTATGCTGTTGGCTGTGGGTTTGTCATACATCACCGTTACTGTGTTGAGATGTGTTCCTTCTATACCCAATTTGTTGAGGGTTTTTATCATGACATGACGTTAAATTTTGTCAAATGCTGTTTCTGAATCTATTGAGATGATCATATTTTTTTTAAATTAATGTGGTGTCTCAATTGATTTGTGGAATCATCCTTGAGTCCTAGGGATAAATCCCACTTGATCGTAGTGTATTATCCTTTTAACGTGCTGTTGAATTTGGTTTGCTAAAACTTTGTTAAGAATTTTTGCGTCTGTACTCATCAGGGATGGCCAAAGCTCATATGGCCAACGACTAGGCAAGTCATCCTCAGGATGATCCGTCAGCTTAGAATAATGCAGATTCTCAGGCCTCCCCAGCCCTACTGAATCAGCTGCACTGGGCATGGCACCCAGGAGTCTGCATCTTAGGCATGTGTGTATGGAAGAACCACTGCCCACAAACATAGAAGATAATGTAAAACGTAGGGGATCCTGGAAGGGCAAGTATTTATTTAGCAGTGGTTTAAGGACAGAACACTGGCTGGGTATGTCTTGTAGTCAGGGTTTTATTTCCCCATTGACCTGTAGCCTGGTTTGGCTCCTGGAGCTGCCTGATTCGAATGGCATGCCTGGAGAACCCCAGCTGGTAGAGGCAGCTGGGCAGGCTCCAGAGCTGCTGCATAAGGTCGATAGATTCTTACCGCCTAAAAGAGCGTGGACACATGGGAGAGGGGAGGCTGAAATCCTCATTCTGAAGAGGGACCTCCTTTTCTTGACACAAAGGCACAGTGCTCTTGCCAAGACATGTGATGTGCTGCCTAAAGGAGGTACACAGAATTCACAGAAAAGTGCTAGATCAGCAGAGACCTCACTGCGTGAGTACCAGAAAGGGTCTGGGAGGAACTGTGTGGGGTCACAACATGAGATGGAAGAGATCTTAGGCAAGTTTTAAAAGGAAGGGGAAGTGAAGTATTGAATGCTAAGATCTGTATTAGATCTTTCTCCAAGCTTCCTCCAGCTCTCACAAGAACCCTGTGGGATGGATATTCATATTTGCAATTTAAGAGAAGGAAATTGAGGTTCCCTCGGGTTAAGTGAGCTTCCCAAGGTCACACAGCTCCTAACTGATAGAGAATCAAATACATAGTTGACTGGCTCCAAAGCCAGTGCCCTTTCCATTACACTGTTCTGCCTCTGCCATTGCTTCCAGGGTGCCCCAGGAATCAAGGTTCATGTTCATGGTCTGAAGGGGGCAGGCAGTAGTCTGCCATGCCTCCAGACACAGTGAAAGGAAGACACCAATCCAGAACACCTTAGGGAAAGTGAATCAAGAGTAAAAGCACAGACCCAGAAAGGTTTTGCAGTCACAGAACTGAGGTGCAAGGAGAGAGAGGTAGAGAAATGGGATTCTGGCCCTGGTTTGCTTCGTTTAGCCAGCTGCTGGCCTTTGGCCAGTCAGTGAGCCCCTCCTTTCTGCATCAGGAAATGAAGGTGCAGAGAAAGGAAATAGCTGTTCTGCAGACCCCAGGGCTGGGGAATCTCAAAGGAGATGAGGGCCGACAAGGGTCCCAGGAGAGCTGAAGGGCCCCGGGTGCAGACTGCAGCCATGACCTCAAGCTCTGTGAGTCCAGGGGTGATTTATTGATCACACATGGGCTCATTGTTCTTCTCCCACATTCCATAGTCCCCTCCTGTCAGGACCGACCTTTGACTGTAATCCCCAGGATTACCTGGAGGAACTGATAACTCTGCCCAACACTGGGTACCCTGGCTGCCTTCACACCAGCCATGCTACAGCTTGGTAGTTGCCTCTCCTAGTCTTCAGCCATCGAAAAACTTCCCGAGCTATGCAACAATTGTCCATTTACTTGCTTCCACCATATGCCCATGAACTTCTTGAAAGCACCATCTGTCTTACCTCCTGTTGTATCTACCACAATGTTAAGCACAATCCCTTCCACATCATAGGTGCTCACTGAATGTGTGATAGAATAAATGAATGAATACATGAATGAATGGAGTCATGGTGGGTCCTCAGCCTCTAAGATGTAAGCTATAATAGGGCCCAGTGACCTGCCCTCTCAGCCACAGACTGCAACTCAAGGACACCCCAAGGGAGGCTCAGGGGTTGGGTGGGTTGGGACCACTCCCTTATGGCTCACGTTCCTCACCCATGGTTTACTTTTGCCTTAAGGAGTAACCTTGGGGCCGTCTGGCCAAGTTAATGCTTAACGCTTTCCTCCTGCTGCAAGTGTTTATCTGTGCAAAGCATCAGGCTCAGACTCCAGTGCAGGAGAGGGCAGCAGTCCTGCAGGAACAGAGCCAGGAGTCCCCAGCTCATCTCCACTCTGACTCTCACTTTTCTTTTTGCCTGGTTAGCTCTGGCCTCAAAAACACTTCTCTCTGGAACCTTTTATCTACTGAATCTACAGAGATAGGACAGGCAGAACTCACACATTTCAGAACCCGAGGGACCCTGGGATCTTCTCCCAACCTTTTAGTTTTCCAGCTGATTTGGAGGAAAATCCAGGTTTAGGACTCTGGTCCAGCTGACTCAAAAAGCAAAGGACATCTCTGCATCACCATGGAGAACTCAGAGCCAGTGGGTCCAATCTCCTCATTTTCCAGATGAGGAAACTGAGGTCTAGAAAGTTAACTGATTTGCTCAAGGTCAACCAGGGTGAGCTAACGGGAAACCAGGACCTATGGAGATCTGCCAACACACAAGCACACACAGTTCACCAATAGCCAAATATGAGTAAGGTAGTCCTGAGTGTCTAAAGCCACATTGTCTATACAAGCAGATGCAGATGCTGCAGACCCAAACAAGCACGTGCTGTTGCTTGCTTCATATGAAATGCCTTCAGTCAGGCTCTGAGCTCTCTTCAAAGGGACCATGTAAATGCAATTTAACACAGCCACACTCTAGACCATGGGAGTGCAGTTGTGAAAATGCTGATTTCAAAGATCTCGTGGTCAGTGAGCCTCCCATGGGGAGCTGAAGGTCTGGCAAAGGAGATTTGTAAGTCTGTCCCAGTGGGTGGTTTTAATTTCCTGGACTGCAAAGGAGCCATTCCTGGCGTAAGTGTCAACTCAAATACTTCCTGTGTGACCTTGGTCAAGACATTTATCCTGAGACCCAGTTTCTTTGGGGATAGCACCTACTCACAGGGGTGTTATGAGGATGAGATAAAATAAGGAATTCCAAGTTACTAGCAAAAGGTAACTGACAACCACATACACAGCCCTTTAACCAGACTTAACAATTCCTCCAGAATCCCATCATTAGCTTTAATGAGAGCTTTTGGGTTTTAGGATACTCTGGGTTTGTAATAATTATGACTACACCTGAGGGGGACTTACTTGTAAGACTGCTTCAACTCCCATGTCAGCAAAACAATCTCACCATTTAACCAAGTAATCGCACACCAGGTAATTCACCCTCAAGGAAATAATTCTCTAAAAGGAAAAGCTCTCTGCGTGAAGTTCATTGCAGCTTTGTTTATAAAGGTGAAAAACTGAAAACACAGTGCTCATCCCAGATAGGGAAATGGATACATAAATTACAAAGCATTCCCTTGGTGGAATATTATTCAGCCTTTAAAAATGATGAGTATGAACACTAGGAATATGGAGAGGTGATTAATACATAATGTAAAATGAAAAAAGCAAAAAGCTGTTCTATCTGCACAGTTACATGAAAAATACATTTGCTTCTGGATACAGAATAGAAGTACAGGAAAATAAAAAGTCAACCCATTAGGGTGATGAGAATGTGAATCTATTTTTTAAAACTTTGTTTTCTGCCATCACTCCACTTTAGTGCAACAAATATATTTTTAAAAGGAAGGGAAGAAAATCTGATACTCACTCCAGAAATAATGTAGCTGAAGGCAAGTTTCATTTGTGGGAAAATGCCTGGCACAGAGTAGGTACTCAGGAAGCGCTGGTTGGCAGAATGAATGAGTAAATAAAGGAATAAGTGATTGAAGGGGAGCACCACACTGTGTGTTGTTTTTCCATTTAAGTCACAGGCCCCAGGTCTATTTGGAAAAGCCATTCTGGATCTATCCTTCCTGGGTAAGAGGGTGAACGAGGCACTGCACACCTGAGCAGGCACAAAGGAAAATAAATGATTTACAAGGCTTAGCAGAGTGTCAGGCACATAGCAAACACTCAGCAAACGCTGACCACTTATATGACCATCAGGAGTGGATGAAACAGAGCCAGTCTAGTAAGACCGCCTGGGTCTCCACTGAAGAGACGTATTATCATGGGAAGCAGCTAGAATGGGGCAGAAGCTCTGTGCTCAAATCTCCTCTTTGTCCCTAACTAGCTGTGTGAGCATAGATAAGTGAATTTGCCCCTCTGAGTCTCAGCTTCTTCATCTTTATAATACATTGAGATATTATTTTGAATTCATTTTCCCACCTCCACCATCTGTTTTCAGGACTGAGAGCAGAAGCCACATGAATCTACCCTATGTTGCTGTCTTTTGTAAAAGTCTAAACTCATAAAAGTCTCATGTAAAGTCTAAAAAGATAATTCTAGGCACCTCAAAAAGGAGATGAGAAAGAGAGGATGCTTAACTCCCTGCCTGTGAGAGGGGAGGGGCTGGTGTGTCCCCAGACAGCAAGAACCCAGCCAGAGCTTCCATGACAGTCCTCAGGGATGAAATATGCGGTGCCCTTAGCCTCAGCCTCAGCTGCACAGAGCTTCCCACCCCTTAAGCACAACCGCAAAAAGTGAAATTTCTGAAGGGACTATGCGGAATGGGACTGGGCTTCTTAGCAGCTGAACCTGATGTGAACAATGAGCAGTACAGACTGGCCTTTGCACAGATTTGGGGTAAATGAACTCCACCAAAACTGTACAGGATGGGGACCCAATGCCCCATTTAAGGTGATGAAAGGAAAATAAAGAAATGTGTTACTTGTCACTCACTTAAGTTTTGTGGACTAAGAACCTACTCCGTGGTGAGCTTATTTTTTACCTGATGCTCTATCTCTCTCAAAAACAACAACAACAACAAAAAAACCTTGATATTTAGCCAATTTCCATGGTGTAAATACTTGTACGTGGCCAATTTCAAACTCTCAACTTTAAATTACTGAACGTGGAGAGTTGGGAAGAGGTGACCACAAGTGGCTTTTCTGAGCCAGCTCTGGCACATCCTAGAGGTGCACACAGTGAAAGCTTCCTATGTCTAGAAAGCTCTCCAGGGCCTTTCTCAGCACTAGAATTCCAGGACTGTAGATTAAGGCTAATTTATAATGGTCAAAGCTATTCACTCTATCAAGTGTAGTCTGCTGATTTTATTTATGTTGAAATATGGCTTAGTGGAATTGCTGACCTTTGATGAACACCCCTCCCCCAAAATAAGCCAGCCCCTTTGTCAATAAATAAATATAAATGTTCCAAACTGAATCTATTCTTTCCTTTGATTAAGTGGTCTTGTGACTAAAAACAGACCATGCATCATCCTTAAAGGTTACTGAGAGGAAATCCATAAATCTTTCCTTCAGGTTGTTTTAAAACAATATATTTTAACCTGTAACTCATAATAATCCTTAAGGTAAGATGAGGGCTATAAGATTAATCCTGTAAAACAGGACTAACTAATGCTAATCTCATTTTATAGGTAAGCCACAGAGAGGTGAAGTAACTAACCCAAGGCCACACAGCTAGTAAGTAGCAGAGCTGGGATTCAAGCTAGGCGATCCAGGTCCAGAACCCAGGTTGCTAATGGGTCCACAGCACTGTGTCTCACTGGGCAGCAACAACCCATGCCCAGGGAGAGATCTCACCTTTGGTCTCTTCCATCCACAGGGCCAGTTGGAAAAGAGCCAGCAATCTCTCTTCTTTCCTCCTCTGGGTGTTAAGTACCCAATTCATCTTCTGGAAGGTGACTGTGGAGGAGGGAGCGGGCCCCATTTTCCCCTTACAGGCACAAGTACTGCCAATAATAACACAGTACGCATCCCCACCCACCATTACTCCCAGTGAGCTTGTCTCCACCAGGTGGTGGCTCTGGTCCAGGGTAGGACTCAAGTGCTCCAAGAACCCTTGACTCTGCTACCATCTGACAATGCCCTAACTCCATAATTAGAGTTAAGGTCCTCGGCCCCCACCCCTCCTCCTGCCCCTTGTAAGACTCACTTGGCAATTGTGTAGGTCATGTCACAGACAAGGCGGTGAGGGATAAGGAAAAATGAAGTTCAAAGTCAGGAGTCAGACAGTCATTAACATCCAAATAAAAATTTGAAACAAGAACACTATTGAGTTAATTTGTCTCTGAAGATAGTTCTTGGCAATTCTCAAGCCAAGACTTTCAGCCAAGGTCTATCATTCCAAGAACTGTTGAAGAACCTGTGATTGTCCAGCTTTGGGGCAGCTTCTCCTGACCTGATTCTGGTCAGATGCCAGCCTCGTAGCCTGCTTAGCTGTGCAAGAATTCTCCCAGAGTTACCTCTATGAGAGAAGGGACAACCTCTGGTCTAAAGATGAGGCTGGCAGACAATTCTGATGGGTGTCTGAGGGGGTCGTGGGACTTGCCGTTTATTATTTTGGTCGCCTTAGTTGTCTGGGGGAATTTCCATCAGCAAGAGGTTGCCCCAGCGGCTGTCCTCTTGGGCTCCAGACATGTTACCTACTTGATAACTAGGGGCCTTGCTTGATGGCACCAGCCTTTATGAGGCACGGAATCTGAGTCCTCTGAGCTTCATCCCAGTGAGGGCGGAAGAGTCCCAAAACAGTGCAGGGATGTGGGTTGGGACCCCTCTTCCCCAGAGTAGGAAGGTGCTGGCTTGGATGGCAAGAGAGATGTGTTCTTTTGATTCTGCCGTTAACTAGACACCTGGACTGGGACATGTCTGTTGTCCTCTCTGGGTCCCAGTTTCATCTGTAAACAAGGAAGTTGGACTAGATCATTATTACCGACAGGTCTCTGGTCCTTATGGAGTAATGGTTGGGGGTGGGAGAAGGGTGTTCCCAAGCTATTTTCAAACAAATTACAAAGGGAGATTGTACCACACAAAACAACTAAATGTCAAGATTCTTTGCTTTTCACTGGAATTCTGTTTGCTGTGGTATTCTCTCCAGAGGGTTGCAAGAGTAGATTGGTGGTGTTATCTATAGCCTTACTTAATAAAAAATGAAAATGAGAAACTCTGCAATAAATGCAGGTTGTTTGAGATGCACAGAAAGAAAATGAAAAGCGGGCAGTAAACAGTCTGGGCGCCTTGACACAGCACAGTCTCCCAGTCCCTGTGCCCTCTCAGCCTCTTTGACCAAATGATTTGGGTTCCCAAGGAGGGACCCCCCCAGGGTCCCCTAGTCATCTCTGGCCCAAAGGAACCTGGAAGGGCTTTGCAAGTGCACCAGGTCTCCCTGAGGTCCTAGAGGGCTAGGCCTGTCCCGGATTGATCCAGTCATTTGGTTCAAAATCAGGGCTGGAGCTCTCCCTGCCAACTGACCCCACCCCAGAGGACTCAGAAACATCCTGTCCTCTCAGGCCAGCCCAGCCCCACACAAGCAACTGACACAGAAAGTGTGCCATGTGGCCTGCAGTGCTCAGGCCTAGATCCTGGGCTACAGGGAGAGGCAACAGTATTGCAAGGCTATAATTCATTTTTACACCAATTTTTAAAAATGTACACCTAGGGAACCATTACTACCAGTAAGATATAGAACATTTCCAATCCTTCCGAAAGTTTCCCTTTGCCTTCTCTATCCCCAGACCCCAGGAAACCACTGACCTACTGTCACTATATTGTAATGCATCTGAGATTCATCTCTGCCACTGCATGAATCAGAAATGTATTCCTTTTTATTGCTGAGTAGTGTTCCTTTGTGGTACATTCCATGGATATACCACAATCTGTTTATCCATTTACTAGATGATAGGCATGCATTGTTACTAGTTTGGGGCTATTATGAATAAAGCTGCTGTGAATATCTGCATCTCTGTGTGGACATAGGTTTTCATTTCTTGGGTAAACTCCTAGGTTTGGGATTGCTGGGTTTTATGGTACATGTGCATCTACTTCTATAAGAAATCGCCAAGCGGTTTTCCAAAGTGGCTATAGTATTTTGCAATCCCACCAGCAATGAATGAAGAGTTTAGTTGCTCCACAGCCTCACCAACATTTGGTGTTGTGAGTCTTCTTAATTTTAGCTATTTTAGAGGGGAAGTGGAGAGGCAGTATCTCATTAAAGAACTTGCCCAAGGTCAAACAAGTAGTAAGTGTTGGAAGTGGACCTCAAACCCAAACCCCCTGGCTCCTGGTCTGGGGGCCTGACCACTACACTTGACTCACTAAAGTTTTAATGTGAGCAAAACCAGACCTAGGTCCTGCTTTCACGGAGCTTACCACCAAACTGGGGAGACAGGTGTTTAGGTAATGATTATTCCAATAGAAAATTACAGCTATGAGAACACCTAAGAGAACAAAGAATAAGGAGATGTGGCCAAGTCAAGAAACTTAGAGAAATTTCCCCTGAGGAAATGAAGATTGAGTTTAGAATTGGAGAAAGAGTGATGTGAGCTAGGCAAACAGGGGAAGAGAGCAGAGCATGTCAGGGCAGGGGACCACATGAGCAAAGACCAGGCAGGAAGGTATGTTGGAAGAAAAATCTCAGAATGATCATCAACAGGGAAGGCAATTTTTATCATCTTTTATCTCTTCACTTATTCACTTGTTCTAAAACTGAAGTGGCCAACTTATCTGATTTGACAGGACAACTGGTCACCCTACCTTAAATCTATCCAGAGTAGGGGGAGGGCATAGCTTAAGTGGTAGAGGGCACGCTCAGTATGCATGAGGTCCTGGGTTCAATTCCCCAGTACCTCCTCTAAGAATAAATCAATGAATAAACCTAAATACCTCCCCCCACCAAAAAACAAAAAAACAGTAGAATATGCCACGACCTTGGGACCACTTTAGGGAAGTAAGCCCCATTGTCTCCAAAGGATTCCAGTACAACAGCAAAGCTTTTCTGAATGGCATACTGTTTCATAATCAGATTTCTTGAAAGAAAGAAAAAGAAAATTCTGATTCTAGCCAGAGTTGCAGGGAAAGAAGAAGAAAGTTTGGAGGGGGGAGAAAAAAAACTTTCCAGCAAGAAAACACAGCCTCTGTTTATTTTCTTTCCTGGAATCCACAGAAGGAAAAACTGTGGTGTGAGGCTGTAGGATGGCTAGCAAAGTCAGGCCAGAATAGACACAGAAAACTGAATTAATCAGACTAGTGAAAACAGCTTTCCTTCCATCTCTTATCATCATTGTATTTGACAACAAAATGGTGAAGCGCAAAAGCAACAAACAAGAAGAACAGAGAAAGCAGGAGTGCTAAAGAGAACGGGGAGACGGCAGCCTGAGACGGCAGCTCTAGACCCCAAAGCTTTTCTTAAAGAGCAGCTATAAAATAAATTCATTCAAGACAAACTTAGGCATTTCTGCTGGGTTCAAAACAACATCCTAACGACCTGAAAAGCTGACACAGCTTTATAAAGCCCCTCATTGGAGCGATTTCCGCCTTGGGTCAGTTGGCTTCACCATCATAGTGCAGTGATGTTGGGGCGTCACAAGACCTGGGGGATGTTATAAAGATTAGTGACTATATTATCCAAATTGAGAAATTCAGGCACAGAAATATTTTTAAGATAGTAAGTAAGTGGGAGTGTGGGATGTTCAGGGCAGGGCAAAATTCGAGAAGGCAGGAGTGAGAGAAGAAATGCTCACTTGGGCTCGGGCAGAATCTGCTTGTCACCAAAGATGAGCAACAGCTAAGAGCTGAATCTCCAGCAGCCTAGTAGTGACTAAATTCTTGTTCACATTCTTCCATCCTGTCACAGTCCTAGAAATTCTGAAGTCAGTGTTGCCTACATATAAACCATAGGCCTGACCACGGCAGGCAGAAACGAACAGAGCGGTGGCTACATTTATCTCATGGGTTTGCTCTATCCTGAGCAGAGGACATGGCCCAGAGGATTTCAGAGCAATCATGAAGTAATGGTCTTCAGAGGACCCCTCTCACTACTCCTATGTCTGGGAATATTTTCAGTACATTAGCAAAGTGAAATCACACACACACACATGTACACACACACACCCCTTAGCAATTTAAGCAAAGTATGTGAAGATATTTCACAAACAACTCTTTCGGGGTCATATTAATACCTGTGGCTCCTGTCTTACACACTTGAGTCCCCAGCATCAGCCAGTGCATGGAGGTGCTGGACAAATATGGAGCTGAGCAGAAGCACCCAGGCCAGGCATCACAGGCCGAGGACAGGCCCTGACTCCTATCAGGGCCTTTCACTGTAGAATCCTTGGCTTTGCCCTAAGCCAGCTCAGTTGCCTGCAGTCACCCACCTAATGATGTCCTTACCCGAAAGAAAATGAAATCATTCATTCTTGCATGAAATTTGAGGAATCCTCAAACCTGGGGGCTGAGTTAGGAATAGAGAAATCACTTGCTGCAAGGAATCTAGTATTAGAAATGTCATGCCTGTACCCAGCGTCTCCTCCTGACTAATTCTGAGGAAGCTGTGCTGCCCCAGGAACTTGGTGTCACAAAGAGGGCAGCCCCACATCTCCCCAGCCTGTCTGCTCACCTTCCAGGTGACAGGGGCTGACTCCCTCAAAGGCTTTGACCTAATTAATATTCTCCCCCTCAAAACCACAGCCTCATCCCCAGATTCTTATCACTGGTCTGTCTTTATCTCTTCCAAAGACATGAGAAAAGTGACAATTTCAGAAGACATGCCTGGAAAAGGAAAAGTTCCTATCTCATACAACTGGGACACATTTCCTCACTCGTAACAAAATCATCGGATTTCCTCACCACTGACTCACAGAGATGTGAGATTTAAATGAGTTCATACAAACAAGACTGTTAAAAAGTGCCTGGCACAGCAAAGGCACTCAATAAATATTAGCTTAAAAAGTGCTGAGTATCAGTTTGGATATAAATACATATATAAAGAGATATAAATAAGAGCATACCTAAGAAGCACATGATTCTAGCTTTGGGAATCTATAAAAAAATACTCATAGATTCAGAGCAAGATTTATGTATAAAGATGGTCATCAGAGCACTTTGTAATAGACAAAGAAAAAAAGAAACCTGGAAACAACCTAACTGTCCAACAATAAAGAAATAAACTTCACTAGTTTTCAAAAGCATGTTTTTGAAGAATTTTTAATGTTATAAGAAAATTACCATGACAGGTTAAGAGGGCTATAAACCATTCACATACGATTTTTTTTTTAGTTAAGTTTTTTTTTTTTTTTGAGGGGGAGGAGGGAGGTAATTAGGTTTATTTATTTTTAGAGGAGGTACTGGGGATTGAACCCAGGACCTCATGCGTGCTAAGCATGCGCTCTACCCACTTGAGCTACACCCTCCCCCTTGATCTTAGTTACAGACACTCCAAATAAACATTTATGGAACGAACATTTCCATAAGAAAAGACTGGAAGAAAATATTCCAGGTATTGTTTGTGTGGCTTTCTGAGTAGGGAGATTCTTTATTCATTTCAGAATTTTGCAGATTGTATTAATTCTACATATAGACAAAATATGAAACAGTTAAGAGTCCACTATAATACTACAACTAAAACTAAAACAATGTAAGTTCCTAGACTAGGCTGGTGGCAGGGAGCAGAGAAGATAATCTTGAAGCTGAGTCCTCAGCATTTGATGACCCTGGCGGGTCACCCAGGGGACAGAGAGGACATTCCAGACAGCCCTAAAACTTTCTAGCTTGAGCAACAGCATAGACAAATGATGGTGTCACAAACCACAGTAGGAAATGTAGAAGAAAGGAAGAAGAATGGGTGGGGAGGCAAGAAAATAAACTCAGTTTGTCCTCCTTGGGTTTATAGTGTCAAAAGTGGACCCAAGTAGAGAAGCCCAGTCCAGAGCTGGCTAAGTGCAGGGCTAAAGCTTAGAGAAGAGATTTTGCTATACTTTAGGGTTCGAGTCACAATCGTGTATCCCTGAAGCCATGGCTTGCACAAGGATGCTCCAGTATTCTGTGTGTTGCACAAAGGAGACAATCAGACTTTGCTCCCACAGAGGCTCAGACACTCGGGCTCTGGAGCCCTACCCCTTCCTCCCAAAATGTGACCTGAAGCAGCCCCAGCCTCCTGCAGTCACAAGACTGCTGTTGGATTATAGTGAAGACTCACTGTGACTTCAGTGATGTTTGGTGCTGTGGGTGCTGCTTCCATTGAGGACTACAGAGCACTCTGAGTCAACCACATAGAACTTACCACTGTATATTTCACAGGAATGGTGTTCAAGACAATGACCACTGCCTCACACAGTGGCCTCTTTTTACAATAACCCACAGGGAAACCATTTCAGGCTTCAGGACCAGGAAAGTGTGAGCAACTGGATGCCATGAATCCTGTAACTGCTCCAATTTCCCCCTTTGACTTGGCCGGTAGGAAGCTCAGAACCAAATCTGTGGCCCATCTTCTGCAATCTTGTATAATCCCAGAGTGTGCATTTCAGGGTGCTAATCTATCAACATTTCTGTCTTTGTTGTTTCACTCCCTTTATTTTCTCTTTGTCCCAATTTCTTCAACTACGAATTTTGACAAACCACTTAAAGTCAAAATTTTTCTGACTCTGTTTCTATCTCCTGAAGTTGCAGAAAAGAATTCTAGGCCCTCTTCCCACAACAAATCCACTAAACCTTACTATTTTAGGCACTAGAGCTCCACCTTCTTGAACAATTTATCCTAGATGTGAGCTTCTAAAGAATCTTTCGTCCTTCCAGTCTCTCCACTGCCGCGCTCACAGCAACCACATGCAACGGCTGATTCTCATGCTTGCTCTCCCACTGGACTGGGAACTCCTGAAACACAGAGGTCAGGCCCTGTTTGCCGCTACCTAGTACCCAGCCAGGGCGCAGAGCACAAGATAGTAATATGTGCTCAATAAGTATTTGCTGAGGACATGAATGAATGAATGAACTTCCTCACTCACACATATGGCCCAGGAAGAAAAGGGAGAGCCCAGGTCAGTCCAGCTGTTTGTGAACCTTTCCATCTGACAACTGTCCTGAACATCCTTAAGGCCCCCGGCAATGGGGCCAGAGCTGATTCTCCCAGCTAAATCCAGAGTAAATACACAGAAGACAGAATTGGTCCTCTGAGGGCAGCTGGGATAAATTTTCACAGAAAGAAATGATTTCACAGATCAAAAATGCAATATGCCTGGTCACCAAAGGGGAAAGGGCTGGGAGGGATAAATTGGAGGTTGGAGATAGATCAATACACATTAATATGCATAAAATAGATAAACAACAAGGACCTACTGTATAGCACAGGGAACTATATTCAATTTCTTGTAATAACATATAATGGAAAGAATCTGAAAAGAAAAAATATATGTATATAAATATGCATGTATATGTATAACTGAATCACTTTGCTGTACACCTGAAACTAACATTGTAAATCAACTACATGTCAATAAAAATTTTTTTTTTAATGCAAGATGCTGGATGCTCCAATTAGTATTATTTTGGCACACACTTTACATTGGTGCTAATTATGTGCCAGGCATTGTTCTGAGCTCTTTACAAATGCCATTTTTTTAACCCTTGTCACAACTTCATAAGATGGGTATTAGATCTATCCCCGTTTTATTTTCACATGGTCCTTTCAGCATTCAAGTCAGGTACCCTGAAATGAAGGAAGATGTAGCTATTCAGTCACTGAATAAATGAAAATTAGTTACATTGAGTTCCAATATATAAATGGCTGACAATTCAAATGTTAGCCTTTGCTCTGAGACCGGATCCCACATAACACCACATTGCTCACTGAGCACTAATTAAGCATCCACCAGCTCTGACCGCCACGAGTTCACAGCCTGGTGGAGGACATACCACACACCCAGACAAATAAGAGCCCCAATATGGTGCTGGCAGCAAGAGGAGAAGGCTTCCTGGAGGGGGTGATGTCTTGAGTTCTGCTTTAACAAATGGACCAGCATTCCTGGGGAGCAGCAGAGAGAGAAGCAACGGTGCAAAGGTGCAGGGATGCGAAACGGCTTTGGGAGGAGCTAGTGGCAGCCTGGGGTAGCAAGGAACGTAGAGAGGGGAGCAGAGGGGTGAGAGATTATCATTTAGGTGGTGGCCTTGGCTGCAATACTAAGAAGCCACCAGCAGGTGTGAAAGTTATACAATAGTCATTTCTGTTCTAGGAAGATTCTTTGGGCAGCAGTGTGAGGGAGGGTGGTGAGACTAAACAGAGTGAGACCACTTAGGAGGTCGTGCCAGTAAACCAAGCAAGAAACAGTGTGCACCTGGACGAGGGCACTGGATTCGGGGATATTTGGGAACCTGAAGCTTTGGGCTGATTGGGCAGCTGGTAAAAGAGCGTAAGATGACACCCCAGCTCCTGACTTAGAGACCAGGGGGGCAGTGCTTGCCATGAAATAGGGAGCGGTCTGGAGCATGCTTGCAGGGACGAAGACAAGCTCAGTCTCTAAGCTTGGGAAAGCCAAACTGGGCAGCAGAAATCTTCTTCATTATCTCAGAGAAGTTACTCAGAGTCTCGTTCACATCTCCTTTTAATAAAATATGATGCATTTCATTCTGTCATCATAGTGAAAAATCATTGCCCTTTTCTGGGAATTAATAACCTTTCGAATTAATAACCTTTGGGTAGGAAAATTGGTTCCATTAATACCTCCTCTTGGACTTTGTAGGTTCATCATCTCTCTGTCCTGCTGTCCCCTGAAACCAAAAGCCCAAGACTTATGTTTGAGAAGCCTGAATGACTTTATGCTCAGAAAGGATGATCAGGGTTCTTAGTAATTGGGCTGAACTGCATTTACTGACTTAAAATGCTGGTATGGCCTTGAGTCAGCCCCTCAGCCACAGGGGAGCCCACCCTTGGCTGGAAGGGATGGGGAGAGCACCCCACCCCCCTGTTCTTGGCCTGATTCCTAATCTTGGCAGAGAGGATGTCACCCATGCTGGGGTGCCACCACCCGGGAACATGGCACCTCCTCAGGCCTCCCCCGCCCCTGACCAGAAGGGTATGTCTTTGGCTGACACCACGGTCTTGACCGCTGGTGGGCTGCCTTGCAGAGTCGGGTGACTGTCCACACTCCACAAAGTGGCTCAGAGTCAGGATGAGGCTCCCCCAAAAGAGAGGCTAGAAGGACTTTCAGGGAAACAATACAAGGTGAATTCTTAAAAACAATGTTTTTCTTCTTATCCCATCCTCTTGCGATCTTTGAAAGATTCCTAATAGGTATTCATTTGGCTTTTTCTGCTGAAAAACTCCTTAGCAGCAACTTATCATCAAGAGCAAAACGTCCAGACTCCTCAGCATCCCAGGGCCCCCACACTCTGGCTGCCCAGGCTTCTGCCTCCTAACACCCGCAGCATCCCAAACCTCTGAGCCCTTACCCAGCTGTTCCCTCAGCTCACCCACCCACGCATACACACAAGCCCTTCAAGGGCAGCATCAGCATCACTGTCCCTGAGAAGTCCTCCCTGCATGCCACTCCCCATCAAGCAAAAGTCACCATTCCCCTTGCGATCCTCCCTACCACAGCCCTACCTGGTCTGTGCAAGGCCATGTGATATAATGTGTCTGTGAGCAAGAGCGGGTTGAGCCACATGAGAGTGTGCACAGGGTCATTTAACTAAGATGTTCTATGTGCTGTCTCCCTAGCATTGGGATATAGGGAACTGGAGTCAGAAACACCAGGTTCAAATCCTACCACTTATTGGCAGCGTGATTTTGTATGAAATGATTATCCTCCCTGAACTGTAGTCCCACTTGCTTCTCCCATATTCCCACTGTCCTAGAGTTACTCTAGTATCTGACTGGCTGGTCCTAGTCTCCAGGATGGCGTGATGGAGAATGTGGCCCCCTGCACATCTTTGTTGGGTCCTCATAAGTCACCCTCCATCATCTTCCAAGAGAGAAATGACCATTCCATTGGAAATGCTCTTTAGGGCTTCCCAAAGCTGCAGCTCACCTCCACCACCTCACAGTAACCCCATTATCTAGTGCTCTTAGAAACCTTTGGGATGTCCCAGAGCCAGCAGAGATGGAACAGATGCCAGGTTAAGCACCATCCCCAATCTTATATTCCAGAGCCATTTGGAAGAGGATCTCAAGCTGTTGAAACAAACGAAACATCACAGGAGACAGAAACAAGATTCCTGCTCTTTAAGGACAAAACCGATAAGGGCTGTCAGATTCGGCTCAACCACCCAGACACATTACAGCAGTGCGCCTTCAACTCCTCGTTGCCCCTGGTGATGATAATCCACGGGTGGTCGGTAGGAAATGCTGACATGCCCTTTCCCTCTCCTTTTATGTTTTCTTTTATTTCCTCCCTAGTGTGTTCAATTTTAATAAAAAGATAGGGAGCTGGTGATAACAACTTCTTGCATAATATTTGTAAAGCACATTCTAATTTTCCAAGTGCTTCCCCACACATTATCTCATTGATTATCTCAATTCCATGAGTAAGCAGGTCAGGGAAAGTATAATTATCTCCACATTTCAAGTAATAAAATGTGGCTCAAAGAGGTCAAACAGCACATAAATGCCCATAAGAGATGGCAGTTCATGCAGGTGAATCTGCATGTTTCACAAGAGGAGGTAGGAAGCCGGAAGACATAGTCTCCCAATGAAATGTTGTCTCTGTAAGGGTTAAATTCAGCTGCAAATTGGCAGTGGTTCAAATAAAACAGAAGTTTATTTCCATTTCACACATAGTCCAGAAACATGTAATCCAAAACTGAATAAACAGCTTTGGTCAATGAAGTTCCTCAAGGACCCAGCTCATTTCCTGCTCAACACTTAGAGTGTGGCCCTCATCCTCACAACCCAAGATGGCAGCTAGTGCACTAGCTATCACATCTGTATTCCAGGTAGCACAAGGTAGTAGAAGGTGTACACAAAAAAGTCAAAAAGCAGGGAATATTTTAAAAACAACTTTGAAAGATAATTCACATACCATACAATTCATCTATTTAAAGTGTACAATTCAATGACTTTTGGTATATGTGTGTTTTGGGGGGTTACCTTCCGAGAAGAATCTGTGAATGCTTCTAACTACATCCATTGGCCATACCTAGATGGAAAGGTGGCTGAATATGTAGCCTCTTGGAGAAAGTGTAGCTTTTTAGTGATGCTAAAATCTGTTACTGTGGCAGGAGTAGGGAAAGAATATCGTGGACAGTGATTGAAGTCAGACATGTTTCCAAGAGGAAATTCTGCCTTACTGGTTTCCAGCCCTCCCACCATTTGAAGCTTGGTTCGCAATTTGAAACCTCTAGAAACCTGGGGTCTATTTCATGACTTAAAAACCTTTCCCTGCCATTTAGCTGAAAAATACTCTTGAAACCGCCCATCTATCCTTCCCTACAGGGCAAATCGAGCCCATCTGCCCACCACCACTCTTTCAACAGCTGTGTACTAAGAGCTTGCTACATGCAGGCTCCTACCCTCCACACAAACAAAACAGACCCTGTGCTTGGCCTCGTGGGGTAGTGGGGAGCCACATGATGTCACATGGGTGTAGCCACGAGGTGGGGGCCCACTATTCCCAGCCCAGAAAAGCACAGAGGCTCTGCAGCCAAGAGCAGCCTCCAGCAGCCTCCCTCTAGTATTTAAAGGGCCCCTGTCCCAGGGAGGTCACGGGTTCCACCACACCACAGAGCTGGCAGTGAAGGCGGGGGGGGGGGGGGGCCTCCAGATGTGACCTAACATAGATGAGGCCCTGCAGGAGCTAGGCCCTTTACACTAGACATCAGCCCACTGAATCCCTACACACCCCCGACATGGCAGCTCAGAGAAGTCAAGCAGCAACCACAGTTACACAGTCCTCACTGGGCACAAATCCAAGACCAGAACCCTCGTGCTCCAAAGCCACACTCTCAAAGAGCCCTCCACAGGGAGCCTTTGTCAAGGACAGGTTTGACAGGGGGCCCATCACACAACAGGCTTCACGTGGCAATCTCCTCACTGTAGCTCTTTCCAGCTGGGCCAGGAGCTCCGTCTCTGTTTCTTTAAGAAAAACATGGACTAGGAGGCAGAGGGCAGAACCCTGAGATGAAGCCTGTTTTCAAGGGAACTGAGGATCAGACAGGGAAAGCTCTCCCATGGGAGTGGGGCGGGGGATGCATGGGTTAGAAGGCCAGTCGCTGTCAGGGAAGAACTTCCCCTCTCCTCAGCTGCTTTAGCCAAAGGGACCTCCCCTTACAACAGAAAAAGAGAAAAGAAACAGGCAAGGAGGGAACGCTTTTGGAGCAGAGCTTTGGGGAGAGCAGAGCTGTGGACTTGGCACCTGACTCGGGGTAGGGACTGGAGCTGAGAGCCTCCGGGTAAGGAGGTCCTCACACAGCAGAGTAGGCACTCCCCTGCCCGACCCCGCCTCCCCTCACCTCTGCTCGAGCTCCTTCCCCATCCATATGACTCCTCTCCTCTTGACTTGGTATATGTGTGTTTTGGGGGGTTACCTTCCCAGAAGCATTGGCTCAGGCTGTGCCTTCTGCCTGGAGTGTCCTCTCCCTCTTCTCCTGCTGGACAGTATCCATTATATATTTGGTGCTAAAAATATTTGTCACCTGAACCAATGGCTGACTAAACATCTTGTTTACAAACAGGAATCAGCAGGGTCCTCTTACCAGGATCCTTTTACCAGAATGAGTTCTTTGTTCTCAAAATCCAGTCCAGACTGGAATACATCTACCACTGCTAGTAATAATAATAATCACAGCAGCTGCAGGAACTAACATCTACTGAGTCCTTACTATGTCGCAGGCACTGTTCTAAGTGCTTTGCATTGATTAACTCATTTCATCTTCACAACAATCCTGGAAAGAGGGCACTATTATTATCCCCATTTTCCAAACAAGGAACTGGGGCACTGAAAAGTTAACTAACTCGCCCAAGGTCACTCAGCTAGTAACTAGGACAGTCTGGATTTGAACCAAACGTGCCCCCTCCACATAGAAGGCACTGGATAAACACTTATTATATGAACACATCTTACCCTGGAATCATATGCCAAACCACGCTGTCCAGCCCCACCTCCGCAGTCTAGTCATCAACCACGTCAGACTTTTCTCCTCTCCCCAGACAGACACACCACACTGCCCTTCTGTGACTCAGCACCTCTGCATGTGCTCTTCCTTCTGCCCGGACCTCCCCTGACCTCACCCCAGCCCCCACTTTCACATGCCCACCTTGACACGTCTCAGTGAACTCCTATTTATCCTTTAAGACACAGCACATGTGTCTTTGCAGGAGTGCCCTGCAAACTGGTACTGAAACAAGGTACATACACAGAACAATTCTGCATAAACACTTACTGAGCTCCTACTATGTTCCAGCTCACAGGGCTAGTCCCTCTAAAGCAAGCAGAACACGGTGGGTGAGAGGAGAGCAAGCGAGGCGGGATTCCCACGTTGGGTAGCGCGGGCTTCCCAGAGGAGGTAGCGCTGGAGCTCACCCTCAAAGGATAGACCAGCTTTCAGCACCTGATCTACAGAGACTTTTTCATTGTCTTAAGGCTTAGAAAGTCCTAAAATAGGGAAACTTTAAGACAATGGTTCTCATTTGAGGGCTGGGCTTATCCCCCAGGGGACGTGTGGAAAGTCCGGAGACATTTTTGGTTTTCACAACTCGATGCAGGGGAGAGGGGGTGCTGCTGGCATCTCATGGATGGAGGCCAGAGGTGCTGCCAAGCAGCCTACTGTGCACAGGACAGCCCCCACAGCAAAGACGTACCCAGCCCCACATGTCGTCGATGCTGAGGTCGGGAAGCCCCGTGTTAAGCCCTTTCTCTCGAAGAGAAGGATCCAGCATGAGCCAAGAGTCGGAGGAGGAAAAGAGGTGAACAGGGAGAAAGAGGAGCCAGCACGGTGTTCCCTCCACCCTCCCGGGGACACTGATGACCCTGTGGGCCCGCCCGCAGGTGGACGGCTTGCTGGAAACCTGGACCTGGCAGATGGTGGCTGCACTGAAGTCCCAACAGGCCCAGCCAGTGAACGTGGGGATGGCAGACTGGATGACCCTGGCCTACCACCAGTACACCGTGGCCGTCCGCAACGCTCGCCTGGTCGGCCAGGAGATCGCAGCTCTCCTTAAGTGGCTGGAGGTGAGACCTACCCCCACTGCCTTCCCCCATCCCCGTCCCTCACCTCCTCTCCCTTCCTCTCTCTTCCTCTAACATGGAGTGAATTGAGCTGATCTCCAACAGCAACCCAGACAGGAGAACCACTTCTGCTAGGCTCACAGGAATGGACAGAGAACAGACTCCCAGGGCTCTTTCAGATGCCTCCCATGAAGCCCTATTTGTGGAATCCTCTCCCCTGCTACGCCATCCACTATTCCTTTTATGCTCACCTCCTTGGATGTGCGAAGGGATATAAACACACCCTGTAAAGCATTGAACCCTCACACGAATGAATGGGATCTGCAGGGCATTAACGTCCAGGTGAAGATGGGCAGGCAGGAGGCAGGGTCCCAGGAAACCAAGTACGAAAGCAGAAAGGACAGAGTCAGCAGGTGAGAAGCCAGTCTGGGTCCTGAGTAGGAGTTAAGTACCTCACTAGTGATCAGGCCCAAAGATAACAGAGAGCCCAGAACAAGCTGGACCCCAAAAGGCTTTTATCCAGGGGGCTGTTCCCCTCCCTCCTGCAACCATCTTACCACTGTCTTGCAGGAATCTGTGCAATTTTCTCCAAGCAATGTTCATCTAATTGGGTACAGCCTGGGTGCACATGTCTCAGGATTCGCCGGCAGTTACATGGGCAGAAAGCACAAGATTGGGAGAATTACAGGTAACCATGCCTGGTAACTAACTGTAATCTCCACAACAGCACAGGGGCGTGGAGTGAGGACCCGCTTTTGCAACAGTCTCATAACGAACACACCCCGGGCTTCCCTCGAGCTGTATTAAGAGTTCACCGGAGGACTTGAAGCATTGTTTCAAACATGACCACTGTCACTGACTGCTGTTCCAAGCGAATTCAGAGCCAATCACAGCCTCGCTTCCTGTTGCCTTTCCTCAGACAAATGCCTCTCACAGTCATGCCAGTCCTAAAAAGTAGGCTTTCTATACACTTTTGAAGCAGGAGTTTCTTTTTCAACTGGTATCTTTAAAAGCCCAACGTGAGTTAAAGAATCACAGCCCTGAATTTGCTGTAACAATCACGTTAGTACCTCAGTTTCTGCATTTGTGAAACGCACGGGTCTTACTCTGGGGCCCATTTGGCTTGAGGGAGGGATCGCTGCACCAAAAACCTTGCCCTCAGCTCTAAGTCAGCTTGGAAATGGCCCTAGATATCCTAGGAGAGCTGAAGACAGGCGGCCCCAACACCAGCCTCACTCCCAGAGCTACATTCAGAAGAAAAGACATGTCTTGGCTCCCCAGCCAAGTCCCTGAGGCGCACTGACTCCTACAGGGTAAAACTCAGGAGGGCCAGGCAAAGCCCTCCTCAGTGTCATCTCCCCAGAGCTCTACAACTTCTCCACCTGCTGATCCCTTTCTGCAGTTCCAGGCTTCCATGACGCCAGGCTTGCCTCCACTCTACAAACACGCCATGGCCTCCTGCTCTTCTGGGCCTTTGAAATCACCGTTTCCTCTGCCTGGAATAACTTAACACCACTCAACCGCCAGCCCTAGTCTACCTACCAAACTCCTACTCATCCTTCAGGACTCAGCAGGCAGAAACAATTTTCACAAGCTGAAACAATTCAAACAAAATTTGAGATGAATAGCATTGCTGTGACCTATTTTATCAAGGAAGAACATTTTTGGCAACTACTATCTACTATTACCATTATTTTGCCTAAGAGAAGAGATTTATTTTAACATTGAAAAAAGACAGGGATGATGACAGATATTTGAACTAAGCAAATTTGTCATGATGAGAATTCATCTTCTGGTCCTTTTTTTTTTTTTTTTTTTTTTTTTCCCTTGCTGGTGCCTGAGGAGGCCTGATCCACAGACCAGTATTTGGTGGCCTCCATGATTTAACACTGAATAGCCCTGGGGGTGAGCAGACCTCCCATGAACACCTTCCACAGAAACCCAATGAGCCTATCATGGACAAACCAGGCCTAGAAGACTGAGTCAGAATTGCAGAAAGGCAGCACTGGGCCCAGGACCCTGTCTACACCAGCTGGTGTTGTGATCACATAGGCATTATTATCCAGGCCCACACGTGTCAAAGGCAACAGGACAGCTAATTATTCTGTGGTCATCTTGTAGTCAGCCTGATGGAGAAAGGAATGTAAATCACACCGAAATATCTTCCATTTGTAACTACGGGTGAGGACTGGGGAGCAGTTACTCTCAAGGCCCCCTGTCAATTCCTTCATCCCCAACAGGGATGGAAGCCAGGGCTGTTGTGGGACAACAAAAGGTCCTCCAGAGAAGGTCAAGGAAGAAAGATGGAGAAAAAACCTTGAATGCATAAATACTCCCCAACTACAGTCAGCCAGGAGCTGCCACTTGTCTCAGGCAAACATACCTACCACTTAAGAACCAGAGCTGTGAACCATCCTATTTGCTCACAACAATTTTCCCCAAAGAACAGTAATGACCCAGGGCTGTTCTGAACTTTCCAACGAAATGACATTAGTGTAGGGGGGAAATCAGCTTGTTTAGGGAAATTATTGACAATGTGCAGGCAAATAAATTCTTTCTTTGATGGCACGTGCTTACGATAAGCACAGCAGAGTTTGGGTATGCAGACAGATGCTCTTGAAAGTAGCTTGAAAGGTGCTTAAAATTGATTTGCTTAAATAAATCAAGCATTACCTCATAACCTTATTGCTACCCCTGGATAGTTCCTGCAAACCTCTTTTCCTTATAGATAATGCCCAGCCTGTGTTCAATTTTCAGCACCATGAATTACTGTGGTTTTACTGCAAAAAGGTTACAGCAAGATTTTCTAGAGAAAGATTATGTCCTAGGATTTTCTTCTTCCTGCTAGCTCATGAATGTGTAATGACACCAGAAAGCTAAAAAGAGCATTTCTCCTCCCCTCCCCTTGCTCCCACCTCACCCTTCCTCTTGCTGTCCTGTTAGGACTGGATGCTGCGGGCCCTTTGTTTGAAAACGCTTCCCCCAACGACCGTCTTTCACCAGATGATGCCAATTTTGTGGACGCCATTCACACCTTCACGCAGGAGCACCTGGGCCTGAGTGTGGGCATCAAACAGCCCATAGCGCACTATGACTTCTACCCCAATGGGGGCTCCTTCCAGCCTGGCTGCGACTTCCTAGGGCTCTACAAACGTATCGCCATGCACGGCTTGAATGGTGAGAAAGAAGACACTAGCCGACGCCGGTTTACACTCCCACACTTGAATCGGGCCTCTGGATCCAGTGGAACCGAAACTGCGGGATTCCGGGAAGGGTTTGGCAAGGGAGGGGCCCAGGGAGAAAGGTCACCAAGTCCACTCAGAGTGAGGGCTTGTGGGGGTGGGTAAGGCTGCCATTCCTCCCGGGGCCCCTCCTCTTAACAGGCAGTGGTCACGGGAGCCCAAGTGCTGAGGAGGAGCTGAGGGGCACCACCAGGGGTCCCCACTATTTACCTCCACCCAGAGGACCCAGTAAAGTAGCTCCTGGGACACTAGCCCCTCTGAAAGTTGAGTGCTCATGTCTGTGCTTATTTCTCTTTCTCCAGAAGCTTCCTCACTCAGGGAGCTTCCCGTATTCTGGGCCATGTAACAATCCACTGAATAGATCATGGCTTCCTGATCCCTGGTCTCACAAAAGTGGGAATAACTCTCCCACTGCCCCCCATTCCCTCCCAGGAGGTTTAATGAGCTGACCCTACAGGACGTTCATTACTGAGATTCTTCCAATTCGAAGTTCAGCTCTAAATAGGTCCTTGTGATGTCCTCTGTCTCAGGGCGGAAGCTGAATGTGGCTTTATCTGGGTTGTGATCCCACTTCTCAAATTCTGAAATTGAAACATTGACGTAGACGTTGATAGCAGACACAGGATCAAAGAACAAAAATGTCAGCAAAAACCTTACGTTCCACGGGCCTTCCAAATTTCTCATTATGATAAAACATGATGATTAAGATATGCCAACTCACTCCAAGTCAACTGGAGAGCTCCACCCCCGCAGACCACCTCCTCAACCCAATCATCTCAGCTGAGCTGAGAACACATTCTCTGTGATTACACCACCACCTTCACGTCTCCTGTATCAGAATGACCTTCGCACTCGACATTATCTCATTTTGGCTGGACTCCCAGCTCCACCCACCCACCTGGACAGAACGTTCTGGGAATTTCCCCTTATCATTCCTTACATCTTCCTCCAATCCTCGCTCCTCTAGTCACCAGCAGTTCTCGGTGACCATCTAGCCCTCCTCCCAGGTCTATACCCTCCCTAAGGTCAACACAGACCCCCTAGGATGGTGTTCATTAAACAGGTGCCTGTAAATGCATCTCTGACCAATTACTGCCATTTTCTCCTTGGTGCTACCCTTCAGGGTGATGGAACCAAGTATATTTATTTAGCTTGCTTGGCCTTGTGATTTTCCTGAGTTTTCTTCACCCTTATGTTGGAAGCGGCTCCCACACTGGGGTGAACGTGACAACTTGCTCACTTGATAACTGCTTTAGCATCCTTATCAGCTCCTGGCTAGGTGAGCTTGAGTGAGCTAGCGAATGTCTTTGAAGCTCAGTTTTCTCGTTGATAACAGCTGCCGCCAGGAACACCCATAGAGGCACTCAGCATAGTACCTGCCTCAGAGTAGGTGCTCAACAAACACTAATGACCAAGAACTGAGATGAGTAATCCTGGGGCAACAGCTTTTGGCAAAGTTACCAAAGTTACCCTCACGTGTGGTACTTGCCATGTCCCATGGTGGTTCCTCAACGTTCCTTGAGAACACTTTACTAAAGGTTATATTAAGATCTGGAGACCCAAAAACAAACCAGAAAAAAAGGTCAAAATCCACGTTAGATAAACCTCCTAAACCTGCTGTTTTGGGTCAGGCCAATTCAGACCTGGTCACTGGAGTGTGCCCTTCGAGAAGCCAATCCCCTTCTGGTCTTACAGGCCAAAGGGAGGCAGTGGCTGCTCTGGAACAGAAGGCAGACATGATGGGAGAGGGCTCAGCTCTCACCAGCCCTTAGCCAAGTCCCAGGAGTGCCTCGGCACGGGTTTCCTCAGCATTATTAAGAAGAAGTACTCCACACAAGCCTGTCCTGCTAACTTACCCCCAAAGCATCGGCATTTGTGCATTTTTAACCATTTGAGACTAAAATATTTCCCAAATGAATCACACTATCCCACTTGGTTAAATAATTCAATATTTTCTTAGTGACCTGGGGTCATAACACAGTGTAATAGCAGGGCTCCCTCACAGCCCCTTGGAGCCTGAGATTACGCCTCTACGCTAAGTGACTGCGAAGGGTCTACTCTTTGTGTAGTTTTCAGCCAGTTATCGCATCCACTGCAGACAGCAGGCCAACCTTAGCAAGCCCTTCTCTCCTTCCTAATGTGCTGCTGCTCTGCACTGAGGAACGGGGTGAGCCTTTGGATAAAGAAAGGGGGTAATAACATCCTTCTTGCGCTGTGTTTCAGCCATCACCAAGGCCGTCAAATGCGCCCACGAGCGGTCAGTGCATCTCTTCATCGACTCCTTGCTGCACGCCGGCATGCAGAGCACGGCCTACCAGTGCAGGGACATGGCCAGCTTCAGCCAGGGCCTGTGCCTGAGCTGCCAGGAGGGCCGCTGCAACTCGCTGGGCTACCACGCCCGCCGGGGGCGGCAAAGCAGGAGGAGCAAGAGCCTCTTCCTGGTGACTCGAGCCCAGTCCCCATTCAAAGGTGAGTGCAGGCGGCCTGGAGCCTTCAGAAGGGCAGGATGCAGCCGCTGTCTTCAGAAGGGTCCAGAAGTTCCCTGAAGTCTTTTCCTTCTTACATCGTGCTCTGCTATTTCAGTGTTTCCGACACTGCAGATTCCAGACTGTGATGTGGACACAGTCACTCTGTTTCCCCAAGAATGTGTGGCAAGAGCTGGAGGAGAAAGCATGATACTTTCTGGAACAATCCTTGGGCTGGCTTTTGTTTCATCCATTTTCATGATCCCCTAGAATGTGAGATCAGGAAGACCTTGAGCAATTACCTCGACCACCCAGGCCTCACTGTGCAGAGCCCTGGAGGCATCTCTGAACTCCCACTAGAACCCAGTGCTTTCATCTCTGCTCACAGGGCCCCACCAAAAAACCTGGGCTCTGGGCTACATTTGCAGCTCCTCATTTCTCCTAAAGTTTGAATCAGCTCACCTTACAGGAGATCACTATCCTGTGGAGGTCCTCGCAAGATTCTCTTCTCAACCTCAGGACAGAAACCGAGCCCCTTCTGTTCTCTGGGTTGAACAGGAGGTCAGGGAAAGGGCTGTGGCCATGATTTGGGCTGAAGCCAGCAGAGAAACTCTGCACTGAAGCCTAAATCCTCCTGGAGGGAACAAGCCAACATCTGTTGCCATTAACATTTCTGCCTAATCCTTAAAACAGCTCGGGAGTGATTTAGCGTCTCACTGTTTCATAGCACATGCTCGCCGGCGCTGGGAGGAGCCTGAGGCTGTGCTGTTTGATTATTACTGTACAGATATTTGTAGCTGCAGAAGGTGAACATGCTGTCACCACCATTTTGCATTTGCATACTGTTTGTCCCAAAACGCTAGATGCAGCCCACGTTGAGGTGCCCACGACAGCCGAGGTCTGCAAGGTTGGTCACAATTCCATGTTAAACAGGAGGGAAGCAGAGCTTGGGTGGCGTGACCTGCCCACAGCCACACAGCCTGACAGGAGGCCTAGAACCCAGGTCCCTCTGACTCCTGGGCCAGGGTTCCTTTCCTTACCACACTCTCAAGTTCAAGCTCCCAGGCGGCTTATTTTTCAGGCACAGGATTCCTCTGTTTATCTGAACTTTTGCCCTCTAGTCAAATTTCCCTTCCGTGAGGCCCAGGAATGACAGAAATCCGTTTGAGTGGCTGATAGCTCCTGAGAGCACCTGGAGTGAGGGTGGGCTCTTTCCTTCCTGAGGGGCAGAGGGTCCCTGTCTGTCCTTGAAGGGTGGAACAGCCTGTGGCATCCGGGAGCAGGTGAGGAAATTTGGAAGGCCTCCTCCTTCAGGGAGCTCCCCCGACTCACAGGCTGCCAATTAAACACTCATCTGGGCTAACCAGCTCCTCTTTTAAATGGCAAAGCCGCCTGGAGTGATTAAGCCTCTCAGATAATCACATTTCACTGGATCTACTTTAATCCTGGAATGTTAGCAATTCGGGAAACCACCCAACCCCACCATTTCACAGACTGGGAGACTAAGGCCCAGATGAGGGAAAATCATTACACAGAGGGAACTCTTGGCAGAGCCAGCATTTAGACCTGAGCCTCCAAGCAACTAGTCGAATGACGTTTCACTTCAGTAACCTGCGCCTGGTCTGCTGTGGGGTGAGGAAGGCAGGAGAGGAGGCGGAGGGTCTCCCTTTCTCCTTGACATCAGCTAGGAAGAAAGGGGGTTGTTTTTCACCTTCCAAGGCTGGGCTGTGCATCTGAAGTGAGGGACTGGTCCAGCCCGAGGACATCTACTGGGCGGGGAGATGGGGGAGGGAGGCCAGTATCAGACGGACGAGTAGGGCGGAAGAGCAGTAGACACCAGCCAGGCTGTTTCTCCCTTTGCCAAGGAGCCCAGATGCCTGAGCACCACACGCTGCTGCTGTGAACTCACAGGGACCCCTTTCCTGTGAAGGAGGACCAAGGAATCGCATTAGAGCAGCACTATCTCACCCAGCAGCTGCCAACCCCAATGCGCCCAGCCATCATTTATTCTTCCAACATAAACTGAGCCAGGGCAGGCAGATGCCCTCTCTCAGGGGGCTCACAGGAGACCGAACCCCTTCCATGTGCTGCAGGCTCAATGCCGTCCAGGAAGACGGACGATGAGTCCCTTGGTGACAGCTCTTGGGTCCCTTTATCACCAGCTACTCATCTTGCTCTAGGGATATCCAAAGAGGACAGGACCAGTGAGGCCAGTGATGTGGACATGGGACTGGGAGGCAGAACTGCCTGAAACTGCTCAGAACCCAAAGCCCCCAGCCCCTGACAGAGTCCAGTGATGAGCTGCGGCCGGCACTGGGCCCTCCCCGCCTCTGGGCCCTCCACATTCTCCCCAGGTCCACCTCCGTCCTTCCAGTGAGCAAAGTCCTAAACTACTCAGCCTAAATGTACCTGCTGGAGGGGAGCTGCAGCCCTGTGGTCACATCCAGCTGCCCGGGCACTGCTGGAAGTTACACCCAGGTGAGACTCCACCTACATGGAAGTGGTTGCTCACGGGACACTGCAGTCTCTATAATGGTATGTCACCCCGTATGGTAGCCGCTAACCCTATGTGGCCATTTAAGTTACTTTAAGTTAAAAAAAATCAAAAATTCGAATCCTCAGTCACACTAGCCACTTTTCAAATGCTCAAATATGTGGTTGCCATATTGGAGAGCACAGAAATAGACTGTTTCCATCATCCAGAATGTTCTATTGACAGCACTGGCATCAAGTCTTTAATCTAGGCCACCATAACTCCACCCTTCTCCGCCCATCATGGCCACGATCATCTATGACTTGGGCCCCCAGAGCCTCTCTCACTGGCCACCTCCAGCATTTGATGAACACTTACAGACTCATAAAGGAACAGACTTGCCCAACCCTGGCTACAGAGAACCCACAATCCCTATTTTTCAAGGACATCTAACTATACTATATATTTTAGTGCAGGGTCTGGCTGGGCCAGATAAACATCACTTCCTGACTGTAGTTGCACAAAGGATGACTAACTAGGACCTCATTCCTCTGGCTCCCGAGATACTTTGACAAAACCATCAAAGGGTCTATTTTTCTGCAGCCATCTGCCAGCACTCGGGTGAACACTGGAGAGTGCAGCGGTAGCAGAAGAGAGCTGCGAAGCAGGCACTGAGCGAAACGAGGGGATTTATCGCCCACTTCCATTCTCACCCTCTCAAGAGGAACCTTTGCTAGATTGGGAGCCTGTTTTTTTTTAAGAGAGCAAGGAGGGAAACAAATCTGTATTAAGACCTGCTTAGCAAGCACCTTATCTACTTTAATCCTCACAACTGGATGAGGTAACCCGGTGGAGGAGGAGGAAGCAGCACTCAGGGAGGTTTACTCTGTCCAGGAACCATGCTGGATGTGTTGTGTAAACTATCTCATTTATCATTTAATCCTCACAACAGTGTACAGACTGAGAGAGACAGAGATGGAAGGGGGGCCCTGATTATGCCTAATTTTCCAGTAGATAAACTGAGATTCAGAGAGGCTAGCTCCCCTTCCCAAAGTCGCACAGCTTGTGAGGAGCAAATGCAGTGCTTGACCCCAGGTCTCCCTGATTCCCTGGCCCTCGCTCCTTTCACTCCCCCTGGCCTCCTAAGTGTAGGACCACGGCCAGTTCACTGAGTGACGGCTCACTGCTGAGTCACCAGGTGCGCATCTTCCCCCCTCCCCAGCTCCTCTTTCTGAGTCTCCTCTCTTCCCGGTCTTCCCTGGCCTGCGCTTTGCCCCTGCACTCTGGGCCCCGTCCAGCCGGAGGGAATTCGCTCCAGCTGACAACAGCACTCTTTTCTTCTGGTTACTGAGATAAGCAGCCAAACTGTGACTTGTTGTGGGGGGGGGGGGTCTGTTTGTCTTTGGCTTTTCTCAGCTACTTCCTTGGAAGGTTTTCACTGCTTTCCAAAGGGAGTTCCAGAAGAATCAGTGGGTACCGCAGAGAGAGCCAAGGCTTGGGACCGGGGCAAGGAGTGTCCAGAATTTGGCTTTGCTCCCAACCATCTCAGTGACCTTGACCTTGTGACAAAACCTACGTGGGCCTCAGTTTCTTCAGCCACCCAGTGACTGTGTGTGGCCCAGCATGAGGGAGAACCACCAACACTGGCACCAGGGCGGGCTCTGAACCATTCCTGGTCAGTCCAGCATGGAGGAAGGGAACAGGCGTCACTGGTCAACACCTTCGAGAAGCCAGGCACTTTCACATATGCCATCGGGTCACATCCTCACAATAACCCTGTGAGGAAGCTTTTAACACCTGTTTTACAGGTGAGGCAACTGAGCTTCAGAAAGGCAATGAGCGCCCAAGCCCTCACGATGGTTCTAGGAGGCTCCTAGCTCTCAGTTGAGTGCACTTTCTGTCATCCCACGTGGGGCGCCACGGCGCAAACCACAGACGGCCAGTGCCAATCAGCCTAACAGTCTTCACCCCTCACACAGACACACACTCTCACTCCTCATCCCTTACACATACACACACATGCACACACTCTCCCCCATCTCCACCCCCAGCAGCAGGGGCGAGCATCCAATCTCATAACACCAGCATCACATAAATGGGATGGTGCTGTTGAGCCCAAATGTGGTCACCAACCCAAGTACATACATGCACACGCATAGATCCTTGCTCCCTCCCTTCCTCCCGTGAGCCTGCTCTGCTCTGGCTTCATTCAACCAGCCCCCGCTAGTGCTGGCTGCCTCTGACGGTAAGCCCCTGCATAAGAACACCCTCAGGCCTCTCACTCACATCATCTTCATCCCCCCCTCTCTCTGGAGTTAGGACCGTTTCAGACCCAGGAACAAGGCCTGGGTGCTGCAAGAAGACATGAGATCTCATTCCTACCATCTCCATGAGAGAAAATCCATATAGTCTAAAAAAAAAAAAGTTGTCTTTGATGTTTGCAAACAGAGTCCTACTATCTCCCAGAGCCAATAGCTAATGATTCAGAATCATTTTTTCCATGAGACAATTAAAAAAGGAAACAAAATATTCCCTTTTTATAAATTCTACAACCTGGTGCTCCTGGTGGCTGCTTGGTGAAAAACAAAAAATTTGTTTTTTTAAAGTGGCACCAGTGGGGCCCACATGGGATCGGAACCCAGGGTTTTAGGGTGTCTGAACCCCAGGAGGCATCTCTGGTGAGGAGACTCTCCAGAGGCCTCACATCTCTGCCCCAGGTGGAGTCTGCCGGATCTCGTTCAGGGTTAATGGACTATTTCATGCTTTTCATCTATAAGACCTGGAATAGTTTCTCCTGCCTGAACTGAGGAATGCGTTGTGCTGGCCTCTGCCGTCACAGGATCAAAAGCATTTTCCCTACATCATTTTTTTAAATCCTTATTAAACATGCCATAAGGTAAAGTGAGCAAAATTATTCATGCTTCTCCCCTCAATCTTTGTAACAGCATCATTGTCCTGTGGGGTGGCAGAGATTGGGAGGCGAATTGTCTGTTTTTCTTTTTTTTAAGGAAAAACACAAAAATCCCAAATAAGAACGAATAATTACTTCTCAACATGGAAGTGTCTTTCGTATTTTTTAAAAAATAATTTCATTTCAAGATTTCTCTCCAAGAGTGGCTTTCCTGGTGCAGGAAGTACAGGATTCCTTGTGCTATCAATGTGCGTTGGGCTTGGAACCTGGCTACTGCAGACACAGAGGTGCCCACATTCCCGCACATCTGTGCCCCTCCCTCCACAGCCTCACCCGGGCTCCTCACAGCTGACACACTTTGGAGGTTCTGACCTCCTGCACAGGTCCCACTCCAGGGAGACACTGCAGGGCACAGGCAATTCCCATTCATAGGATGTAAGAGCTAAAGGGACCTTCCTCCACAATCATCTCAGTCGACCCCTTCCCCCAGAATTGTGGAACCATGGCATCTCAGGCGTGGATATCATTCTCCTGCTATTCACAGTTTAAGAACAAAGGAAGGCAAAATCCCACCTCCAGTGCAGGGACATGAAACACTAATCCCCGCTCAGGGGCTGGACGTTCAGCAGGCAGGTAGCAGAGAGGAATCTGCAGCTGTGATGGCCCAGGATGGATGGCAGGAGGCTGAAGCAGGCGGGCACTTTGTCTTGGTGGCTTCACAGGAGGCAGATTTAGGCTGTGGCTTTTCTTCAAGGGCTGAGCGTTTACCATTTGCTTTCAAAGGGCAGATTCAGCTTGCCAGAACCAGAACCCCAGGAGAGAGTGGGAAGGGTCTTTTAGAATCAGACAGACTCCTGGATTCAAAGTCTGCTCCACTTCTAACCATCTGGGTCACCTTGGACCTGTCTCCAAATCTCTGCTTCCTTATCTGTAATTGACCAGGACTGCTGACATCGTTATCTGTCTAGGTCTCAGCAGAAAGCAGGACTCCACTCACCTGGGTCAGCTGAAGAGAGCAGGCAGGACTCCTTACAGAGAGTGGGTGCGATTAAGGAAACCAACATGGGGTGTTGACACACCCTGAATCTAACATCAGGCCACCAGGAGAAGTGAGGAGGGGGACTAGCCCAGGAGAATGGGAGCTGTGGGGGAGAGGCTCCCAACAGCCACTCATCATGGGGCACACTTACTACATAGTCAGGCTCCAAAGCAGGAGGGAGCTTCAGAAGCAGGAAGCAAAACTCCTTCACCTCTCTCTTCTCTGCCCAGGTCTCCTTCTGCTGGTGCCTCTTTGGTGGGTCAGTCCCAACCAGAAACCATCCTGCAAGAGATCCAGAGGCTGAGGCCTGGGGCTCAGAGCTCGGCAGAGAGCAGATGGGGACTGCAAGAGTAGGTGTGGAAAACAGAGTCTAACCACATATTATCCTTATTTAGTCTTATTACAAGGACTGAAATAACGTATGTAAAGTGCTTAGTGTGTCACCTGATGCCACTCTGCTTACCAGCCTCGAGCTCCTCCAAGGCCAGGACCACTGCTTCTGGTTCTCCTGTTTTCTTAATACTTTTTAAAATTCCCTTTTTCCAGTAAGAGTCTAATTGGAATACATGCTTATTGTAGAAAATAAGGAACTTGCAGAAAAGCATTAGAGAATAGAAATGATCACTCTCCCCTTTCCAAAGATAAGCTCTGGTGAGACTTCTGTGGTTCCCCCTCCTTCTCTGCATTCTGTTTTATTAGAGTTAGTCTCCTGTTAAGTATATAATTTGTATACTGATGGTTGTATGGGTTTTTTTCCCCACTTCTTTCATAAGCATTGAAATCATTCCAAAAACATCTTTTAACAACTTCCTAAGAGTAGATCACATGATTGGGAATATGAACTTGGATTCAGCAGACTAACGTCTAATTGCAGCTTCGCCAGTTCTGAGCTGCCCGACAATGGACAAGTTACTTCAGTTTCCTGAGCTTCAGCTTCTTCATTTGTAGAACGATGCAGAGGGAGGTTAAAGTAGTCATCTCACAAAGTTGTAGTCAAGAGAAATGAGGTAATTATGTGAAACAATAGTTCAGTGTCTGGGACATAATAAAGAGCTGAGTGGTAATTATCGTAATTACCATTATTAGTCCAAAGATATTCCTCTACTGGTGAATATTTAGGGTGGTATTTATTTTTCATTAAGTAATTCTGTTATGACATTTTTTAACTTAAAACTCTTTCCACATTTCAAGTCTTTTCTTAGGGTATATAAAGATTTTGGTCCTGAATATATATATATATATATATTTTTAATTGATATATATGTATTTTTTTAATTTATATATATATATATATATATAATATGGTTTTTTTTTAATTTAAGTATAGCCAGTTTACAATGTTGTGTCAATTTCTGGTGTACAGCATAATGCTTCAGTCATATATGAACATACATATATTTGGTTTCATGTTCTTCTTCACCGTAAGTTACTACAAGATATTGAATATAGTTCTCTGTGCTATACAGTATGAACTTGTTGTTTCTTGGATTTTGCGAGAATCCTGAATTTTGAAGCGAAAGACACTCTGCCAGAGTTCAGTAGGTGTTCTGTGCAATTCATTGGGTTTGTATATGTAATTCTTGGTGTATTTGTGGGAGAGGGTGAGCTGTGAGTCTCTCTACTCCTCTATCTTGGCACTTCCTGAAATGATAGTCCTGAATATAAACATCTGAAAGTTCAAGTTCTGGAGCCGATGGCCTGAACTTACATCCCAGCTATGTTACTTACTAGCTGTGTGATGTTGGAAAAGTCACTTAACCTCTCTGTTCTTTCATTTCTGCTTCTCTAAAATGAGATAATAATAGTATCACCTGTTGTAAGGATTAAATGAGATAATAAATAAAAAGTGCTTGGCACAGCTAATCAAAATAAATACTATCTGATGTTATTATCATGCATACCACCAACTACACTCTTACTCCTTTATCCCCAACAGCTTTTAGCACTGGGCTGGGTATCATATGTTTCCAACTGATACATATTAAACTGGTTGCTATGAGTGTTTCTTGTTAGCTATGGAAGATGCCCTGCCTCCTCCTTAGGGGGTTAACCTGAGGCCAGCTCTCTCACATCATCCTGCCCACAGCCCACCCCTCACCCCCACCCTGACGCCTATGGCCTGTTATCTTTGCTTTTTGCCTCAGTTCAACTTATAACACTGTTCACTTGTTACAGAGTTCCCTCACAGGCCCCGAATAATGTAAAACCTCTCCAGAGGCTTCTAGGATGATAGACCAGAGTCCCTGTCTCCACCACTGCCACCCAAGCGTTTAGGGACCCTCCCTGCAGCTGGGGCTCACAGCTCTCCTCTGCTTCCCATCCACAGCCTCATAGTCCTGAGAGCGTCAAACTACTTTATTCCAGGCTAGAGGATCTGAGCACTTATTATGCACAGGGCACTGGAGCCAATCCACCACAAAACCCAAATGGGAAAATTGGTTTATGCCGAAGGGTAGGGCTGTGTAAGTAACACAGAAACCCAGCAGTACGAGCACACCAGGACCCTGCGGCTGACGTGTTGGCAACACGCCATTAGCCACAGCTGCTGTCAGGTCTGTGTGCAGCTACCAACCTCAGGTGGAAATGCACCATTTGGGAGTAAGTAGATTGATTCATGAGGATGGTTTATTTCCACATGCTGGGTGCATAGGATGGATGAGCAAGGGGCTGGTTCCGTGATCTATGCTTTCCAGGAGGAATTCTACAACAAAGCTTGAATCTCAGATCTTGAATTCTCAGAGGTGCTTTCCATCTTGCTAAATGTTCATACACATCATTATACTCCCCAGCAGACTTTCAGTTCATTCATCCCACAAGTGTTTATTAAGCACCTACTATGTGTAAGCTCTTATCAGGACTCATGGATTAATCATTATCCAGAACAGGAAAAGCAAAGACACAACAAATATACCATAAATCCCCTATCCTTTGCCCAAGGCAGACACCAGTTCTCCAAAGAGCCCATCTCAACACAGGGCTCCAGGCAGTCCTAGCAATCAAATTGACATGCCATCTTGGAGCTAAAATGCTGCAAGTACTTAGAGAATATGGAAATAGCAAGAAAAAGAAGTCCAAGCAGCCATCAGTCATTTGGGAATGAGGTGGGATAATTTTGAAAATAGCCCCACAGCTGGCTGGTGCAGCAAGGCAGACTGAGCCCAGGCAGCAGTTCCAGGCCGAGAGCACAGACTCTGGTTTATGACCTTGAGCAGGTCACTTCACCTCTCTAACCTTGGCTTCCTCCTTTATGAACTGGGATTGAGAATAGCAATACCTTTACATTATGACCAGTAAATGAGGTGATGCAACGTATAGTGTTTAGCAACACTATCTGACAGCAGGCAGTTTGCTTTTATTAATTAAACATGGACTGTATTTAGGTAAACAAGAATAAAACAAATTTCCCTCTTCCAAACAACCCAGTAGAAGGACATTCTAGACATTTGACAGGATAGAAAAATTTTAGGCCCAGGTACTAGAACTACAGTTATCTTATTTCCACTGGAAAATGGGCTTGCTGAACCCCACAGAGCTAGTTCCCAGGACCTGCCCCAGAACAAGAAAAGTGGTCATTAAGGCATATTTCTCAGCTGGAGCCCCGTCCCACCCCAAAACTGACCCCATCAAACAGAGGCAAAAGTAAAAATGGCAGTATGTTCTCTTGCCTTTGTCAGGTGACTAAAAGGCAATATATCCTTTGATTTATGAAAGGAGACCCTTGCCAAATACATAGAACAGTCCAACAGGAGTGCGTCCAGAAATTGCCAAATACACTGGACTCCTAAGCTGCCTTCTTTTGTTGGGTAATACTTATTACATTACAAACACAATACAAGTCCACTTAGACATTTAGGAAATTCAGTGGAGAAAAAAGAAGAAAATAAAAAGCATTCATAATCTCACCACCAAGAAAAAAACTGGAGTATCTCTCCATCCAGACCTCTCCCTCTGCATTTTTAAACTTTTTAATGAGATTTTTAATTTTTAAAATTCCAGCTTAAATTCTCTTTCTTTCTCCCTCTCCATCCTCTCCTCCAGTTTATCATTACCAGTTCAAGATGCAGTTCATCAACCAAACTGAGGAACCAGTAAAAGTAAATTTTGCCATATCACTCCTCGGAACTAAAGAGGAAGAGCAGAAACTTCCCATCACTCTGTGAGTACAAGATGCAGCCTCGCCCGTGGTGATGACACGCTTAATTTTCTCACAGGGTCTGGATGGACTCTGTGCTTTTCAAGGGTGAGGCCAGACACAACTTACTCTTCTCAGCCCATTATGATTGCCCCCAACACCCTGTCAGAAGGCACAGCCACCCAAGCCCAGTACTTCGTCATCCCTCCTCAGCCCCACCCATAAATTGCTTTATGTCCCTCTTGTTTGTGATGGGCCCAATGTGATGGGGGCTGAATGGAGAGGAAGCCAGAGGTGGCCAGTCTGTGTCCACAGTGCAGGAAGAAGATTCAAGCAGGGAGGAGTGGTGACGGCTGGAGCAGGTGTCCCCAGGAAGGCCCTGAGCACCTTTCCAGTGAGTCCTCAAAACCGTAACCCAGAAACAAAACTGGTATCATTCAACTTGGCACACATTCCCATCCCAATCAGCCTGCACGGCCAGCCCTGCCCATCTGTCCTTCGCCCTGCAACACACCTGCTCACAAGATGGCGAGTGGCCTCACACGTCCCGCAGAGGCTCCCCTGCTTCACTGGCTAGAAAAGGCCCATTAGCTACTTTTTCTCAGCACCTCGACCCTCGGAGTGAACTCTCCTTGGGAAGTGACACTAGCCCTTCACCCACTCGGGAGATAGTCCTCAGCTTCTGGAAAATTGCCACCAGCTTTAATTCTCAGATCATCACCCGATTCAGTCACGCAGCAAGGACTTGCTGGTGAGCTGCACTGCAGAGAGGACCCTGTCCCTGGAATGCTCCCAGCCTAGTAGGGTGGGTGGATTCCTAAACGGTTCTTTACAACATACTGCAGGAAGAGCTATGATGAGCCCAGCCAGGGAATCCTCCAGCCACCTGTCTCACCCTAAATCCAGCGTAAACTCTGCACTGTCCCCAATTCCTCCCTGGGAGATTGTTCTAAGGAGTGCAAAGGGCATTTAGCTGTTGTGTCACTGTTGGGACATTTTAATGTCTTGGAGATTAGTGAGTAAAGCTGATAATGATACCTAAGGATCTGCATTTAAATCTTGCTCCAAACTGGTGCATCCTTTTTATATGTGGTTTTTATATTCCTGCTATCCTTTGTTGTTTTAACAGAAGTTTCTATTTATATGGGGAGGAGAAAAGCATTACTCAGGAGAGAAGACTGGTGTGGCTGTAATGTGCTGATCACACCTACAGAGAATGGAATAGCCCAAAGGCCACTACCAAAGCCCCACCATCTCTTTGGGGCCAGTTTTTCTGGTTTGTAAACCTAGAAACTACGAAGCCTGAGCTAAACAAAGTTAGTTAGATTCATTATTACAGAACTCTTGGAGCCTTTTGAATATGCTAACTCAAAAAATAGGATGGTTTTCCCAATATTACTAGTCCGGAAAATCCTTTTGATCCCGGCACATCTATTGCTATCTCTATTAATAGTCTGTCCAACACTAGCTTGGGAAATGCAGAGAAAAGACCACCCCAAGTCACTCAGGCAAACCTAGTAACACATCCCAAATGTGCCTAAGCGTTGCTTCCCTGTTACAAATCAACTGACTGGGTCTGGTTTCCTTTGCATCTTCAAGGAACGGAGGAATTACTAGCAATAAAACCTATTCCTTTCTTATCACATTGGATTTGGATATCGGTGAGCTGATCATGATCAAGTTCAAGTGGGAAAATTACCAGGTGTGGGCCAATGTCTGGAACGTGGTCCAAAGCTTCATCCCATGGGGAAGAGGAACATTCCATGGGAAAGAAGAGCCCGTCTACTCAGGCCTTGCTCTGAAGAGCATCAGAGTCAAAGCGGGAGAAACCCAGCAAAGGTGAGTGAGTCCTGGTTCAACGTCCTCCTAACATCTATTAAGCATCTACCTGTGCCAGCACTTTCACAATTTATTTTCCCTTTATTTTTCTTTTTTTTGAAAATTTTTTTATTGAGTTATAGTCAGTTTACAATGGTGTGACAATTTCCAGTGTAGAGCACAATTTTTCAGTTACACATGAACATACATACATTCATTGTCACATTCTTTTTCACTGTGAGCTACCACAAGATCTTGTATATATTTCCCTGTGCTATACAGTATAATCTTGTTTGTCTATTCTGGATATGCCTGTCAGTATCTACAAATTTTGAACTCCCAGTCTGTCCCTTCCCACCCCCTACCCCACTGGCAACCACAAGTTTGTATTCTATGAGTCTGTTTCTGTTTTGTATTTTATGTTTTTTTGTGTTTTTTGTGGGTTTTTTTTTTTTAGATTCCACATATGAGTGGATATCGGTGAGCTGATCTCATGTGGTATTTTTCTTTCTCTTTCTGGCTTACTTCACTTAGAATGACATTCTTCAGGAGCATCCACGTTGCTGCAAATGGCATTATGTTGTCATTTTATGGCTGAATAGTATTCCTTTGTATAAATATACCACATCTTCTTTATCCAGTCATCTGTTGATGGACATTTAGGTTGTTTCCATGTCTTGACTATTGTAAACAGTGCTGCTACAAACATTGGGGTGCAGGTGTCTTTTTGAAGTAGGGTTCCTTCTGGATGTATGCCCAGGAGCAGGATTACTGGGTCATATGGTAAATCTATTCCTAGTCCTTTAAGAAATCTCCATACTGTTTTTCTCCATACTGTTTCCCACAGTGGCTGCACCAAACTGCATTCCCACCAGCAGTGTAGGAGGGTTCCCCTTTCTCCACAGCCTCTCCAGCATTTGTCATTTGTGGCCTTTTGAATGATGGCCATTCTGACTGGTGTGAGGTGATACCTCATTGTAGTTTTGATTTGCATTTCTCTGATAATTAGTGATATTGAGCATTTTTTCATGTGCCTATTGATCATTTGTATCTCTTCACTGGAGAATTCCTTGTTTAGGTCTTCTGCCCATTTTTGGATTGGGTGGTTTGTTTTTTTCTTGTTAAGTCATATGAGGTGCTTATATCTGGAAATCAAGCCTTTGTCAGTTTCACCTTTTGAAAAACTTTTCTCCCATTCCGTAGGTTGTCGTTTTGTTTTACTTATGGTTTCCTTTGCTGTGCGGAAGCTTGTAAGTTTAATTAGGTCTCATTTGTTTATTCCTGCTTTTATTTTTATTGCTTGGGTAGACTGCCCTAGGAGAACATTTTTGAAATGTGTGTCAGATAATGTTTTGCCTATATTTTCTTCTAGGAGGTTTACTGTATCTTGGCTTATGTTTAAGTCTTTGATCCATTTTGAGTTTATTTTTGTGCATGGTGTAAGGGACTGTTCTAGCTTCACTGATTTTCATGCTGCTGTCCAGTTTTCCCACCATTTGCTAAAGAGACTGTCTTTATTCCATTGCACTTTCACAATTTAATACTTGCATTTACCTTATGAAATGGGCATCACTGTGTCCTAACCATGGCATACAGATGCTCGGAAAGGTGAAATGAGCCTCCTGAGTTCACACAGCCATAGGTGGAAGGACCAGGATTTACACCCAGGTCTTCTGATTCCCAGTTTAGCCTCTTCTGTCTGCCCACAGTCCATAGCTACCTGCCTCTGGAGGTTGAGAACTCACTAGCCCAGTGCTTTTCAAACTTCACCAGGTGATGTTGGTGTTGCTGGTCCAAGGACCACACTTTGAGTGACAGGGATCTGGATGTGACCTTTCTGCTTTGTTGTTTACCTGGTGAAAGGCTTTTAACAGATCACAGTCTCAGGCTGTGGTGCTGCCTTTCAAATCTGAGAGTGCCAAGGGATCGCTGGGAAGCTTATTAAACATGCAGCAAGTCCTGACCCACCTGGAGAGCTTCTGGTTGGCTGTGGTCTGTGAAGGGACACACATCTCATGATAAGAGCCCTGAGAAATTCTTATGTGCACTAACGGATTACCCTCAGGGAACGTGGCTCTGTGTGATTGCCCTTGGCCTCAAGTCCCCAGGAACAGGAAGGCGTGGGCGTGGGGACAGGGAGTGAAGGAAAGAAAGGACATCCGGCTGCTCCTTCAGTCCTCTCAGCAAAGCAGAGGGATGCCCACCATATTTTGCTATGGCAATCAGGATTTCCTGTGGTTCTGCAGTTCTCCACGAAAGGAGAATTTTGTCTTTCCCTAGACCCTTTCCCATCTCCTCCCACTGTATTCAGGGAACTTGTCTCTCCTCTCCCACTGCCCTTGGTTGGACAGCCCATTTCTCTCTTCGGCTTGTCCCCAGCAGAGACGGAAAACAGCACACCTCTCACCTCAAACTGCTCTCCTCCCTCACCCCCTGGGTCTCACTGCCAGGAGTAGGCCCATGGCAGATTTATGCCCCCTGAGTCCCTTATACAACCGCACTCTGAGATTTTATCTCCCTGGGATACGAAATCCTGGCAATTACTAAGAGCACACTCTGCAGTCTGCCAACAGACTTCTCCACATGATCAATTTGAGAAAATTAAACTGCTTCTCTCCTCTTACACACTTAGCTATTCTTGCATGACTTTTTGGCCCTTTAGAACAGCTCTGCTTCTGAGCACCACCCCTCCCGGATTCTCTCAGCTAGAGAGTAATTCCTCAGCGTTAGTGGCTGCTCGCCATGGCAATTCTAGGTACCTTGACCTGAAAGGTTGTATAAAACACAACGCTACCTTCTCCCCGGGTGCTCACCCACATGGCTCTGAAGAAGGAAAGAGGAGAGGGACGGGAGGGGCGCTGACAGAGCTCCTGCTGCCCCCGTGGGCTTGAGCTAGGTGCCCTAGAGCATTCCCCTCGAGGGAGCGTCCCAGGGAGCCTCTGAAATGGGTAGTATTGCTGGGCAGACTAGGAACCTCAGACTCACAGACGTTTCACAGCTTGAGGATATTGTTAATAACTGTCCAAGCCCAGCTCAGATTCGGTTTGTCTGACCCGTTTGTTGTATATGTGCGGTTTCCAACAGCTCCTTCCCTCCTTAGTCTTAACCCCACTGATCTGACCTTCCTTAGTCTCATCTAGTAGAGTTACAGAGCTGGAAATTAAGATAACTGTACATCAAACTCTTCCTCAGAACTGCAGGGGGTATATCCTGGAAAGGAGGGAAGGGCTCTAGGACCTATACTTTGTTTTTAACTCAGTGCCTCCTATGTGTCTTCGCAGTACCAGGCACCACTGAGAGATACCAGAAAATATCTGCATTGTAGCTTCTGGCATAAAGAAACTCCAGGACCTAATTAGGAAAACAAGTTTCATTAATTTTACTAATGATGTGCTCCATCCCTCCATCCCAGGGCTTCTCACACTTGAGCGTGCACACGAATCATCTGAGAATCGTGTTAAAAAGCAGGTTCTGCTTCAGTGGGTAGAGATGGACCCTGAAGGTCTACAGTTCTAACAAGCTCCCAGGTGCTGCTGATGCCGCTGGTCCCCAGACCGCACTTTAACAGTGAGGGTCTGGTTATTGCATGGCAGAGGAAGTCTAAAAAGGACATCAGTTCAGGTTGCTGCTGTTGGCTCTGTGCTGCAACAGGCTTTGGGGAGGCCAAGAGGCATTCCTAGAGAGCCAGGCAGTGGGCAAAGCAGTATGTAGGCAGAATCCAATGACTTCTGCATCAGCCAGTCCTGAACCCAAATCTTGACTTCACTGTCACCACCTATGTAGGCTCAGACAATACTGGTCCTACGGCAGGACATAAAAAGTGATTGCCAGGGGGTGGGCATAGCTCAATAGTAGAGTGCACACTTAGCATGCATGAGGTCCTGGGTTTAATCCCCAGTAACTCCATTAAAGTGAATAAATAAATAAATTTTTTAATTAAAAAAAAGTGATTGGCTAACTGGAATGAGATGCTTGATTTCCACGGGAATCATAGAAATACAAAACAAAAATCAATGAAATGATCACTGGTCACCCACTAGTTTGGCAGAAATTAAAAGATGGATAACAACCAGAGCTGGCAAAGGTGTGAAGAAATGGGCATTCTCATAAAATGTTCATTGGCGTATAGATTACAGAGCTTCTGCAGGGGAGTTTCATTCAACAGCTAACATTTAGTGAGCACCTATCTTATGCCAGACTGCTGTGGGCACCAGGAATCCAGCAGTGAACAGAGCAGACAAAGCCCTTGGTCTCAGGGAGCTTATAGTATCAAATTTTGAAATATGCATAATCTTGCCCCAGAATTTTATGCTAGGTGTCTATCCTAGGGAAATGCTCAAAATGTCCACAAAGCATATATATGTACAAAAATGTCTGCTGCAGGACTGTTTGTAAACACTAAACCACTGGGGGAAATCTCAACGTCCCGCAATAGGAAAACGGCTGAAGGCACTGCAATGTCGTGCAGCCAGTGAAAGAGTGAACTAGATTTACATGTACTGACATGAACAGGTCTCCAAGTACCTTACTGGATGACAAGGACATTTTTCAGAAAAATACATACAACAATCTTTATGTTTGCATATGAACATCCATATATGTGTAAACGTGCAGAAAGCGGTCTGGAAGGACAGACAGAAAGCAAACCATGAAAGCAGGGAGGGGAGTGATATTAGTGAAAGGTGACGAAGAAGAGGATCTCTAATATTCAACTTCATGTATTTCTTTACTATTTGAATTTTTCAAGAATGCGTTTATAACTACTCATAATACTCTTAACTTAATTTAAAAAGTTTGATTTAGTAAAGACTTGATCATAGAATGCAATTTGAAGGGGGAAGAAAAAAGCTATAAACTACAATTCTCTGTGACTACTGCTATTTTTTCCCTAATAGATGCAGTTGAAGGTGGTAACACAAAATAGCATCTCAGGCCAAACTAATGACCAAAGCATTCTAGCCATGGGTCTCCAACAGAGACCCAAAACACATAGTGATGTCCTCTTTGGCTGGAGAACCATGTAAGAGGAAGGGGCAGGGCTTACAGGGCTGAGCCAGGAAGATGCTGGTGACAGTGGCTTCATGTCCAGGGACCTTTAAGAAGGGCACTGACAAACTGGAGTATATCCAAAGAAGGAAGGCTGGGAGGAGCAAGTTGAAGAAAATGCGAATGTTTGAATGTTTGCAGTGGAGACAGGGCATTGCAGTGAAAGAAACAACAGTTCCCCTCCAAGTCTTTGATGAGCTATATAAAGGAGAACAAAGCAGGACTGCCCCGAGGACTCTTCAGTTCTTACAGAACTGAAATCACACCATGCAGAGCTCCGGGAAGCCTTGCGCTGATTACTTTCACTGACTCGGGTTTTGCTTTCCTCTGAAGTTATGGAAATATTTGCGATCATAAGAATCTAATTTAAAAAAAATCATAGCATGTGTTACATAAATTTGAGTATTTGACAAAGGATGAAACACTTCAATAAGCTCCATCTAAAACTTAGTGCTGTGTTTGCTTGATGTTTCCTATTCAGAATGACATTTTGCTCGGAAAACATGAATGATCCACAACTTCACCCAGCCCAGGAGAAAACCTTTGTGAGATGTGAAGCAAACTCTAAAAAACTGAAGCGAAAGATCAGATGAGCTTTAACGAAGACCCAGTGTGAAGAAGAAATGATTTCATTCCTCATCTGGAACGGTTGTCTTGTTTGGAAACCAAAGTTATACAAAGAATTTTGCAAAAAGCCTAGAGTTTAGATTTAAAGGAGAGTACACATCACTATTATAAACCGAGCTTTTTAAAACAATGTTATATAACTCTATTCAAATATTAGTGTAACCAAAAAAAAAATCTCCCAATTTTATGTCTGATTAAATGGTAATATATGCAAATAAGTACAAATGTGAGAGCCATTTTAGATCTGTTGTTCTAATTTAAAATGGCTTTTACAATTAAGTCAGATTTCCCATAATTCCTTGCTAGTTTGTTCTGATCATGCTGGAAAAATACTTTATTACATAACTTGCATTTCCATAAAGTGAGATTTCAATTAATCACAGCTGTGTGTCCCAAAGCACACACCCTTTAAGACAATTCAGCTCACCGAAGGAAGGAAAAAGTCTGCTTACACTAACAGATGCCATCATAAAAATCATACAATTATTTCACTGAACCAAACTAATAGTAGACTTCTCCCAAAACCACTAATGATAACCACAAAAGCCGCATAGTTGGTCATGTTAATAATCAAATTACTATTTAAGTGCAATTTTCCTCTTTTACTAATGCTTGCCACAAAAGCTAATGGAAAACTTGGGAAATCTCAAAACTTAGATATCAAGTCTCAAACTGTCTAATAAGTGAAATAATGATGTTTTGACCAGCAAACTCCATTGCAGAGCATGTAAGGAAATACTAGATATGGTCATCACTTACATCTGTGTTTCAAGTAATTCAGAGAGGAGGAGCACGCTATGCACACTCAGCAAACTCACTTGACATGCACACAAGCTCAGCTCTACACAGCTCTTAATTCTCAACTTCTTCACCTGAGCAGAGGTTGTGGAAACAAAAATATCGAAGAGATGTCTGCCTCTGATGTAATCAATTTAAGATCGTCTTGCATGATTCACTTTCATTTCTCTTGGAAAGACCCACAACACTGAAGGATATGGGGGAGGGGGAGGAAGGACAGCTGGGTCAATGTTGTGCTGTGTCCTGGATGCTCATCTTGCCTGCAAAAGTATCTGACCACACTTTCAGGTATTGTGTATGTGTGTCTATAAATTACAGACATTAAAATGAACCGTATTTCCCATTACATCTAAAATACTAAGATTCACAATAAAACCATGTTTGTGTTAGATTGGCATGTTTGATCATTATCCAGAAGGAATTTAAAATATCACTTTTTAAAAATACTCTTTGCTTCTATGCCCTTATGGAATCTATGCACGTATTGAAGAATATTCCTATCAGCCTTGAAACCATCACAAGGAGAAACAGCTCAAATATCCTGCCGTACAATGCATAAGTGAACTGTGGTATATTCTTATGAAAGGTTGTTAAACAGAGATTTAAAAAAAAATTAAAAAATGAACCAAAGCCACACACGCAACAAGAATAGGGCTGAGTCCAGAGTGAGACAGCAAGGCATCCTAGGGACAGAACTGAAGGCGGCATTCCTGGATTGTGCATTTGCACAAAGACACAAAATGTATGTGTGGTATGATGCAAGGAAAACTAAGTTATACTGTGAGGGGTGGACAGATAGGTGGTAAAATCCTAAGTAATAAGATCCCTAGCAGAATAGTGAGGTTGTGGGAATCCAGGAAGCAGTAAGTGCACACCAGCGGTCCAGACGCCAGCAACATCGTACTTGTCACTCCGGGTGGTGCTTCCACAGGTGTTCATTTTTATAACCATTCCTTAAACTGTACATATTTGATGCACTCACTTTTAGTATGAATGTCACATTTCACAATACAAAAAAAAAAACCAAGAAAATCACGGTCAGAGTTAAAACCAGCATATTTCCATAGTGTGATGCATTCCAATATTAATAGGGTTCCACACAAAATATAATTAGAAATTATTTCATCTTCAGTAGGAAAACTTGAAGTGGCACAGGACGTCATAACATTTGGGGCAGAGAAATCAACATGCAACCCACATGACAAATGGTTAACGGGAACATCTGAGACTCCTTTTGGCATGGATTATTTTCATTTGGGAAGATGTGTTCATGACATCACATTTTTCTGAAGTTCATCTTAGGAGGGAAGTCAAATAGGGAAACTGAATAATGCAGCCACATCTGTTCATTGCACATGCAAAATGCTGGCTGGTATGCTGATTATACACACCTCTCTGCAAAGACTCTGTATTTATGAGCCCACTCAGGAAAGATAACACCGGCAGCTTGCCTTTCAGGCAAAAGCCTGTTTGTGCTTTTACTTGTAAGCGAGCACAAGGAAAAGAAACGGAGCTTCGATTACACCGCAGCTGGGCTCTTTGAGGGGCCCGAAGTCACAGAGGAGGAAACAAGCACTCTATTCAACACTAAAATGAATGCACTCTCCTCCAGAGCGAAGTTGGCTGTCCTCAGCGTTCACCTTGGTAATGCTGCCGCAAACGCAAGCTTTGGTACCAGTTACACGTCTCTGGGGTGGCCAAGCGAGTGCAATGCCTGTTTTACCACAGAGCCCAAAAAGTCAGGTGGATGGGAAATAGACAAGCCGGAGGAAGGCTGAAGAAGGCGATCCCAAGAGTCACCAACTACTTGCTCACCGTATCTCACACCACACACTTTTCCTTGACTTCTATTGTGACGAACGACACTCCCAACACATCTCATTCCTTCTACTGGGGCAGGCTGCCCCCAAATATGTCACAGAGGCATACTGATTGTTCTGAATTAAAGTTGCTGAAGAAACAGCCAGTGCAAGAGAGATACTCTGCCCCGCCTTCCTGTCTCTCTTAAAACAAGAAATAACTGACTCTCCTTTCTGACTCCCTGAAGGCAGGAAATACATCTCTCCTGTGAAAGGTACACTCGCTGACCTGCAGGCAGTAGGACATCCTGATTCCCAGTGAAAGGGAACTGGGGCTGCGAAGCCCATATAAACAAACCTTGTTACTTCTTTAACTTACTGCCCCAAGCCCAAATTCTGTTTAGATTCTTCGCTGATTGAGCACCCAAAACCTCTTTGTCCTGTCAATTCCTCACAAACATGTTGTCTCTTTATCTAAAAAGTATAAAAGCTGCCTGCTTTGGCCATTTCATAGGTCCTATTTTTACAAGATCTCCGTGCGCACGCATTGAATTTTTTTCTCCTATTAATTTGTTGTGTGTCGACCTTGTTACTAGTTCAGCCACAAGAACTGCAGATGGTTTGGGGTGGGGAGGAGTTCCCCCTCCCGACACTTCCCATCTCTGCCTTTCCTTATACCTTCTTCCCCTTTGTCTTTCCCTCAGAGTTTCCCTGCCCAACAGCATCTCACTTCACCGGTGACTTCCCAGCTCAGCCCAGCCCCCCAGGGATCTCTCTCCCCTGAACGCCTGGCTGTAAGGGAAACGGTTCACCAGGCCCTCGGTTACTGGCGCCCTGCTGACTTCCCTCCTCCCTCCGCTCCTCCTTCCCTCCTCTCTGCTCCTGGCCCTCTACTCAGCCTGCCACGGCAGGCTGCGCTCCTCAGGTCCAGGCCTCCTTCTCTGCTCACTCAGTTGGGGCCAGCTCCCCACTCCTGGGGCCTCATTTATGACCTATGCAGGCCCAACGACACATTAGAGCTGCAATGTGGGCCCCTGAGCAGCAGGCACTCCCCACTCCCAGCGGTTCCCCCTTCGCTGTCTCACAAGCTCAGTGTTCAGAGCTGAGCCCAGTGGCCTCCCTGCTGTCCCCCGACACAACCTGCCCCTCCCTGCGCTGCCTGTTCTGTGTCTCAGTGAATGTCATCACCAACCCCCCAAGTTGCTGACACCAGACACCACTGACGGGCCATCTATAGTGTTTCCTCCTCTTTGGCCCCTCACAACCGTACAATCACCAAATCCTATGAATTCTACCCGTACTTCCTGAATCTCTCCAGCTCCATCTCTCTGCCTCCACTGCCATCATCCGAGCGCAAGCCGCCACACTCTTACCTGGATGTTTGCCACGACTCTGCAGCTCTTCCCGCGGCATCCACATCCACTCCTCTTTCAATCCATTCTCATCACGGCAGCCAGAGTGATCATAACACAATGCTTTTTTTCACATTTTGTGCAGGACAAAAGCTTTCCAGGTAATATCCTAATATGCGATACATTTGAGAACCATGGGCCCAGACACCTGGGCCATCTTGCAGTTCCCTGAAAGGTACAAAGCTCTTCTGTCTCTGGCCCTGTTGCTTACACCTTCTCCTCTTCTCCCAGCTTCTTCCCGTGCTTCCAGTCCCAATTTAGGTGTTATTGCTTCAGGGGTAATTTAACAAAGGTTATCCCACCCAAATGTCTATCAATTCCCCCGCAATACACATGCTTAACATCTCTTACTTCTGGTAAAATTATTTGTGCCCATGCAGTGTGGAACCATATTGGAACAAAACAAAAAATCAGTAACACTGATGCTGTTTTTATATAAAAATATTGATATATTAATCATAGATTTCTGCATTGATTTTGATTTTTTTAATATTGCATTAAAATATTATCTTGATAGCTGTTTTTGGAGCTGCCTTAAATTGTACAACCAAGGCAAGTGCCTCAGTCCCCAAACCCTAGTCCTCTCAATTTGTGGGACTATTTATTTATATTTTCCAACTCTTTGCTAAAAACTTTGCTCTGTGCATCTATACTCCTCTTGAGTTCTCTGAACATCTTCGCCACCATTACTTTAAACTCTTTCTCAGATAAATTGCCTACCTCCTCATCACTTATTTCTCCTTCTGGGATTTTATCTTGTGCCTTGGCCTTGTGCCTGTCTTTCTACGTGTTTGCGGATTCCTTCCACAGGCTTTGGGATTGTTGTTTTCTTACTTCTGATACCTGCCTCTGGTGGACGAGGCTGGACTAGAGGCTTATGCAGGTTTCCTGGCAGGAAGAGCTGCTGCCTGCCCACTGCTGGGTGAAGCTTGGTCCTGGATCTCTGGTAGGTAGGGCTGTGTCTAGAGGCCTTTGTGGCTCAGGAAGTCTGCTGATGGGTGGGGCTGTGTTCCCACTCTGTATGTTTGGCCTGAGGCTTCCCTGCAGGCTGTTGGGTGGGGCTGGGTCTTAGTGCTAAGGACCCAATCAAGATGTCAGCCTCTAGGAAAGTTCATGTAGCTGAACATTCCTGGAATGTCTGCCCCCAAGTTTAAGTCCCCTGGCTGAGCTGCAGCCGTCCCCCACATCCCCAGGAGATCTTCCAAAACCAGCAGGCAGGTCTGGCCCAGGTTCCTATGAAATCACTGCCTCTGTCCTTGGACCTGGTGCACGTGAGGTTCTGTGTGCGCTTCCCAACTGAATGAAGTCTCTGTTTCCCCCAGTCCCGTGAGGCTCCCAGAGCCAAGCCCCACTGACCTTCAAAACCAGATGTCCTGAGGTGTCCTCCTCCCAGTGCCAGAACCTTGAGCTGAGGAGCCTGAAGTGGGCCTCAGAACTCACTCCTGTGGGAGGGCCTCTGCGATGTAACTATTCTTCAGCTTGTGGGTCGCCCACGGGGGGATGGGGCCCAATTATATCGTGAGCACGCCCCTCCTACTGTCCTGCTGTGGTTCCTCTTTATATGTCCAGTTGCAGAACATCTTTTTTTGCTAGGTTCCAGTCTTTTTTTCCGTGGCTGTTCAGCAGTCAGTTGTCGTTTCGTTGTCGTCGCGAGGAGCTGCGAGCTCCTGGTGCTAGCGCTCCGCCATCTTGGCCGGAACTCCGCGGGACTATTTAACGTCCACCGGGAGCACTGCGCGTGCAGCGCTGTGAAGTCGGGGAGCTTCTAGCTGCTCACTGCGTTAACCTAAGCACCCAGCCCACTGCGGCAGATTTAGCATCCTGTAAATATGTGTTGAATTGGCAAGTGACAGTCATCCTTTTATACTTATGTCTTCTCTCTCCAATTAGATTATAAGCTCCAACTACTGGATCTGTTCAAGATAGAGTTCACTGCTTCCTCATTCCGTGCAAAAACAGCCAGATTGCTGTAGGGGTTGGCTTCCCTTCCCCCCCAAGGACACCCTCATCCTTTCATGCCATCTAGCGTCCTCTCTTCCTGGTTTGGCATCTGTTTCAGGTTTCATTAAAAGCCTTTGTGTTCCTTGACTATATTTTTGCTTTTCAAATTAGGCCTGTCACCAAAAGGACTTGCTAGAGGCTTAGAGCTATCCTCGTACCAAATAAGTTAGAGTTGGGGGTGAACATGGGGGGGTCATCCAGAGCAGTGCTTCTCAAACTGCAGCGTGCACAGGGGCCTTGTCAAGTGCCATTTTGACCCAGGAGGTCCTCCGTGGGGCTCGAGAGCCTGCATTTCTGGCAAGCTCCCAGGTGATGGCATTGCTGGTGCCACCACTGCTGGTCCCCAGGCCATGCTGTGAGGAGCATGGGTGGAGGTCAGTGTTTCCCACCCTTCTCTGATGACATGCATCACCTGAGCCCTAATGAAAATACGTCTTTCCAGACCCATCCCCTGGAGATTCTCATTCAGTGGGTCAAGGACAGATCCTAGAGACTTTTTTTACTTTTCCCAAGTACCCTGGGTAAATCTTCTCATCAAAAAATTTGGCATGACACTGACCTGGACCAAAACCTTCCTCTCAAGGGAACATCACACCTGTGGCCGAGGACCTTCAGTGAAGGGAGGTCCCTACCTTTGCAGAGAGGAATCTGCCAGGGCATAACCTCCCCTCCTTAGTTTCTTGCCTGGACACCCCAGAGACCAAATTCAGGCCTCAAACAGCTGAAGACAGTCTGGATGAGACTGTGAGCTCCTTGAGGGAAGAAGTAATGTGTTCTTGGGTTTTGTTCATGGGATTGTTTTAAATTTCTCATTTTTGAGATGTTTTACAAAAGTGTCAACACAACATGTGAAACAATGCAAAGATGTGTAAAGAGAAAGCTAGTCATCTCCCTGCATTCTCCTCCCACACAATCCCAGTGAGCTCCGGAGAGGATGGTAACAGCTGCTACATTATTCCTTTAAACATCCACAAGCATTTATACACACTCAGGGCTTTGTGGTTTTCACCAAAGTAGAATCACACTATATAGATTCCTCTGCAACTTAGTTCATGATATGTCATTAATATCCCTGTAAGTCAGGAGAGTTGGATCCTTTTTCTAATTTCTGTAGAACTAGAATTAAACCTGCTGGAGGGGTTAGTGCAATATTTTCCCTACTTGGGCCAGTGCCTGGTCTCCTGACCCACATAAACAACTAGGGGTGTCACTGAAATTTTTCTACGGTCATACACCTGAACATACATACACATTCTCATATAAAGGAAAGTTGTCACTATTTCACAAAAATGTAGTTATATTATACATTCTTTTTAGCAAACTGATTTTCTTACTCAATGGTACCTCCTGAAATCTTTCCAGGTCAATTAGTATAGCTCTCAATATTTTTTATGACTGCATAATATTCTACATTGTAGAGGTGTCTTGAAATATTCAATTAGTCTCATAGTGATGTACCTTTACTTTGCTTCCAACTTTTTGGCCCTCTGAAAAAGGCTGCATTTAATGTGTGTGTGTATATATATATATATAATGTGTGTATAGATACACACACACACACACACACACACACACACACACACACTCACACTCATTTGTGGGAAATATTTCTAGCACTGGAAGTGCCAGGTCAAATGATTTCTTTTTTTCAACATAATGGATGTTGCCATATGGCTTTCCTGAAACATTACAACAATTTGCAGTTCCACCTTAATCTATGAGTAACTAGTCTCCTCTCTCCACTTCCTTCCAGGAAGAAATACTTATTGCTTGCTTTAGTGTTTGCTAGTCTGATGAATGTAAGTGATAACCTCATTGTGACTACTTACATTTCCCTACCTACTACTGAGTCTCAGAATCTTACCATAGTTTTACTGAATTTGCTTTTCTGTGAACTGATTTTTCAAGTCCCATTTTCCATTGTCAGTTTATAAGAACTACACATTTTATGAAACTTTATTAACGCTTTATCTTTCGGCTTTTTCACAAATATTTTTTCCAGAACTGTGCCTCCATTGATTTTAATTATACTATTATTTGCTATACAGTAGTATATAATTTTTTTAGGTCAAAAAAGCCTAACATTTCTTTCATAACATATGGATTTCCTGACTTGGTGACAGTCTCTCTCATCACTGAATTGCAGATTGCACAAAATGAAGATTTTCTTCTGAGATTTGAATTTGTTTTTCTACCTTAAGGCTTTCGTCAATCTGAAATTTATTTTTGTATATGGTTTGAGACAGACTGTCAAGTTTATTTTCTTCTATATGGATAAAAGTGGTTGCTGAAATTCAGGGAATGCCTAAGTAATACCTGGTTTTCTTCTTTAGTTTATTCATAAAATTAATTATGTTGACAAATTTCCTGATACTGATTCACACCTGCATTCTTGGAATAAACCCTCCTTGGTTACAACATATTTTTTCATAACATTGTTGGATTTTACTTGCTAAAATGTTATTTATAAGTTTGCCTTTATTTTCATAAGAGAAACCGATCCACACCTTTTTGGGCTCTAATATTTTTACCCTTTGATATTCCACCACTTTTATCTATGGCCTTGAATAGTTTATATAATATTGTAATGATCTTTGTATTTTTTTAATTAGAGAAACACTCAGCTGTGAAACCATCTGGTCCTTGTGCTTTTGCATATAGTATGCTTAGGTCTTCAGCTTTTACTTGTTTGTTGCATATAACATTTATTAAAATTACTTTTGTGAAATACCTTCAAGCAAAAGAGGTACAAAGTTACTCACAATAATGAGTAAATGAAGGCGTAACATTAAAGCGCAAGAAAAATCCCAAACTAAACTCTGAAATTCTAATAATTCTGCTTGAGGTAACTGAGCAAATGCGCACATCTTCCATGGAAAATAAGATTAAGCCACAGGAATGGTATGTAGGGCTCTGTCCAACATTAAATTTAGATACAGTTCACCAAAGCTGAGGGGGAAAGAGAAACCAGCAGACGATAAAGTTAAAAAGTTTAGTTTACTGTCGAAAGAAACTATGTTGGAGAATGGTATATTTCTCCCAATTCCTAGAGATACTCTTCCTAAGAGTATATTTCAATACTGTATTTTTAGGAAGTACATTTGGAGTAACCCTAAGTTCTTACCATTCCTGGGGAACCGGTGAGTTCATTCATTGCGTGGGTGATGCTCTTTGTGTTTGTGTCCTACCCTATATTCTGAAATTGTAAATGGAATAAGAGGTACACTGAGTCTTACTGCTCTTTTTGTATTTATCCAGCAATGAAATACAACAACATGTGATGTGTGTAGGCCCATAAAATAGATCCGTCTATTTAGGAATACAAAGTAAGGTAAGGAATCGAATGCACTTAAAAAAAAAAATTCTTAAAAGGAAATACTTAACGGGCTGTAAGTTATTTCTGTGAGATCTTTTCTGACTCTACTGTCTTCCAGTCTGGAGTAAAATTAGTAAAATTAAACAACCACAATAACAAGCATAAATTACATCTGGCTTTTTATGAGTTTCGTTAATTTTAAAAACAAAAAGAAAGAAATGAAGGACAATGGTTTTTTTTTCTCCCTAAGAAGGAAGCTTTCACTTCCATAGTCAAGGCCAGGACTAGAGTGAGGCAAGCAAGCCACCTCCAACACAAAACCCAAGGAGACAAGACAGTGCAAGCGCCAGCCCTCGCTAGTGTGACCCTGAGAGTGAGCGCTGCCTTACGAGCAAGCGGGGCGCCCAGGCTGCCCGGGCGGGCGGGCACTTGCATGATCTTGTCTTCTTGTCCTGGGCACCTCACTTGCCTCTCCGTAGTCCCAACTTTATGTTGAATCCTTCCTCTTATTTTCTTTCGCTTAATTTTGTTCTTTTCAAATAATTTGTTGCATGGAAAACAAGTTTTTTTTTTTATTTTTAGATGTTCTTTGATGATAATCATATATATGTTTATAAATTTTCCTCTGAGTACAGATTTTGATGGGAAGCACACCCCTTTTAATGCTTTATACAGTTTTCAGTTTTAGCTCTATTTTCCTCTTTGCTCCAAAATTCCAGGAACTGTTCCTTTATTTATAAATAGGCTATTCTAGACACTTCTAAATTATTTCTAATCTTATTAGATGCAGCTACAAAAAAAAAATCTCTCACTTTTAAATTTGGTAAGACTCTGGGATCAAGCACATAATCAATCTTTATTATATTCTAATGGATGTATCAACAATTCTATTTTTTTTCACTTGAGGGATGTTAGATTGTCCATTTATCTATTAAATTGAGTATGTTGAATGTATTATTCAATTTTTCTATATCTTTTTTTGTGTGTTAGATTTGATTATTAAAAATGTTTTGAAATCTACAAAACTTTTATCAAGTTGTCTTTACATTTACCTTGTATGGCATATATAGGATTGCTAATGCTAATTCTGCACATGTGCTTTACATTGTTACATAATATCCCTCTTATAAAGCTTTTACTTTAAATTCCTCCTTGTCTATTAACTTTGCTATTTCTATTTTCTTTTTTATTATATTTGCTTGGCATCTTTGTCCATCCCTTTACTTTCAACTTTTCTTTACACTTTGTTTCTTTACATTTTTGTTTTAGATATTTTTCTTCTATATGTTGTATGGTGGCTGATTTATATTTCCAGCTCAATCTAAGGATCTCTGTCTTTTAGTGGGGAAAACCCAGTCCCTTCACATTTAGCATAATGATTGGATTCCTCCTCCTATCTTATTTTACTTAGTTATTGGCTTACTTTACTTATTTCCTAGTTTTAATTGTATTTATTTTTGCAGATTGATCACATTGATATTATTTCCCTTTCCATCTTGTTAACATCATTTTTCTTGTGGATTTTCGTTCTATTTCCTGCTACTTTTCCTTTCCTGTTGCTCATAATCAGATAACTATTCCTTTACCATTGTCTGAAAACCAGACATAAATTTCTCCCACCAAAATACTCTCTTCCTCCACTGCTTCCACTCCAAATTTTATAATAGTTTCACACCCCGCCCCCCATCAGTTCCACAGCCACTCCCCAGATGAGACCTTTGGAACAATTCTTTCCACCCACCCCTGATGCCTGGATTTGCTGAGATTCACTTATTAGTTTTAGTTCCAGGTTGTTTTTAGAAGAGTTGTCAAGGCAGATGGTGATGTGATCAACTCAGGAAAAGAACAGACTTTTATGGAGTGGAAGCCCAGCCACACTCCACAGTCAGAAAGCTGAGTATCTGAGCTTTGAGTATCCATCCGGTTGCTGGTAATACACCCTGATTCGGGTTATGATTCCTCTTACCATTCTCCTAAGACGTTATGTTCTCCTGGCCCTTCTCCACTCTTCTGGATTCTTTGAGTTTATTTGGTCACTAAGTGAAAGAAGCTAATAACATATTCTTGGGTTATTTTTGCAAGATTGGGAGAACTAAAGGTATAGGAGGTCTGCCTATGTCAATTTCCAGAGTCCCTTTCTCCTGTTGGTCAGCAGGTTGCTACACTGTAGTGTTCAGTGTTGTAGATAAGCAGTCCAGTGCTAGGGTGATCCTCTCTCCTTTAGGAGTAACTTCTGCTTTGTGGAAACTTGTAAGATTTTCCTCTATTCTCGTAGCTCAGAGAAACAATATGACTAGGAGTTTTGTTTTGTTTTTTGTATCATCAGTCCTTCCTGGAACTCTGGGACATGTGAATCTCTCTTCAGCTAAGAAACTTTCCTTATAATACTGAGTGCCTCTTCTATTGTATCCCCCACCCCCTTCTCCATTTTTATCCATCTCCTGATTTCTCTCTCTTTGTATTTTTGCACTGTGCTTTGAGGCGTCTCTCTCTCTTAGCTTCCAGGATACTAATGTAGACATCAACAGTGACCACTTTCTCCTTCAGTTCATCTCCCGAAATTCTTACATCAAAATCTTTTTTGGTCTCAGAAAATCAGTTTGTGTGTGTGCGTGTGTGTGTTTACGCACGCGCGTGCTGCAATTAAATCTCTTTAAGTTTTCTTATTCTTCTGGTTCAAGTTATCTATGCCAGCAGCTATTTCTGTACTGAAGGTTCTGCTTGTAACTCTTCTCCCTGGCTGCTGGGCTGTGTGAGGAAGCTTCTTTTCCTTCGTTTGCTCACGGGGGCTCTGTCCCCAGGTATTGGAGTGTCTTAAGTGGAGCATTCCCGAAGCAGTGGAAGGAACGGTAGTCTCAGCCTCCCCTGGCCCAAGCTCAGCAGCAGAGGGTTTGCCAGTTCTCTGCTGAGGCACGAGGAGGAAGCCCTTCCTAGTCGTCTCACCTCTCCCAGGGATGGAGGCAGCTCACCCAATCTGTCCAGCTCCTCGGGAACCAGGGGCACTAGGTACACTCACGAGGACTGTCCCCCTGGTCCTCCCTCTGTCAGGGTTCTGAAGCCTCGCCAACATCCCAGGCACCGTCTGCCGCCTGGAGGCCCCAGCAGCTGCTTTTTTCCGGAGAGGCAGGTGGGTTAAACTGCAAGTAGAAAAGAGGCACAATGTGTTTGAGCTGAGAATCTTTCTGGAACCTCTTATTATTCCTTGTTCCGCGCGTCTCAGAGCTTCCTCACTTCTTACTTTCACATTCCAAAGCGTTCAATAAATAACAATAAATGCCATCACCCCTACCACAAATATTCTCTGGTGCAGCTTCCAGACATTATGATGCTTTTGGAAGCTAACTCAAACTGGCTTAAATAAAAAAATATTTTTAAAAATCTCACAAAAAAGCAAGTCCCCAGGTAAGGTGGGCTTCAGGGAAGGTTGATTCAGCACTCAGTAGGATAAACGGCTTTTTGATTTTGTGGTTATTCTTTTTCCCTCTGCTCTGCCATCCTTGATGTTGGCTTCATCCTCAGGCTGACAGCAAGTTGGATGTTGCAATTTCAGGCAACACACTAAGACATGACAACATTCAGAGAAAGAAAAGTGGAAACGCCCTCATATCTTACTGGCCAGATTGGGTTACATGCCCACTCCTAAATTTGGTGAGGGTGACGGGATTACACCAAAAACCAGTCATCCCTAACCACAGGGCTGTTTGAGGAGAAGATGATTAAATCAAGGAACACCTGCTCCGAGCTAAATGTTCTCAGCTCAATAAGCAGTTTTTCACATGAAAACAAGACTAGTTGGCATTTGAGTGCTCGCCATATGCAAGGTGCCTTACAAACATGCTCATTTAATCCTCATCACAGTCCCCTGAGGTGGTTAATATTCTTATCCTTGTTTCACAGATGAGGGACCTAGAGCTTAACTAACTTTAACAAGGTCACACAATTAATGAGCCATCGTTTCCCTCCTTATAGATTCTATATGTCTATGAATGCAGCCTAGCATTGCAGTCAGCGACAGAAAACGTCCTTTACATAGTAATTCCCTTGGACCCCACGTGAGAGCTATAATTAGATACTCTGCTTTCAGACACTGTCCTTCATACTATGGAGCCTGGTAACCAGTTCATGGTGCAAAACCATCCATGGCGGACCACCAGCTGTCCTCTCTCTGTCGCAGCTGGGACTGTGCAGGGATGTTTGGCTATGCCTTGGAGTTTCACCTTTGTTTTATTATGCAACAAGCTCAGGAATCCTCTTATAAAACAAGCCTCAAGATCTTATTATGATAGCCTGAGCTCTACACATTAAACACTCGTGGCTTGTGCATTCATTTTGTATGTTCCCTTAGAAACTAACAAGCATCTGGGAAGTCAAGCAAGTATTTCACACCCCTGTCTACACATGTAACTCTCTGTACTCAGGGCTTGGCTGTGTACGTGTGTGTGTCCAATTAAGTGTTTTCCCATTATAAAAGCAATGGGCACTCACAGAACATAAGAACCTATCAGGGCACACAACATTGTAAAATGATTATAAATCAATAAAAAAATTTTAAAAATAAATAAATAAAATAACTGTTCAACAACAATAACAACAAAAGAACCTAGCAGGGGAAAGACACCTCCAGTTCTACTCCCCAGCTCTCCTCCCACCTGCAAGATAATCACTGTTACTATGGGTGTATTTCTATAGACTCTTTCCGCGATGCATTTATTTTTCTTTAATTTTAATTTTTTACTATGGTAATATTCAAATACACACAAAAATAAAAATATTGTAAAAGCCCAATGTTCCCATTACCCAACTCCAACAATCAACAAGGACAATGTGTTGTAACATAGTTGACATCACACTATCTGCAGTAATTTTTGAAATTACTATAAAAAGAATCTGAGATCATAAAAAATTCAAACACTATGGAAGGATAAAAAGCAAAAATTAAAAATCCTCTTCCTCTCCTAAGACCCTTCATTCCAGTGCTAAGAAATAATTTAACAGTTTTTAATGTATTAATCTAGACATTTTCTATACATAAATTACATATTTTTACAAACTTTGAAAATTTTGCACACAAGGAATCAGACCATACATATTTATTATTACTTGCTTTTTCCACTTACTGTATGTTGGAGGTCTTCAGAAGTAGACACCTAGGAGTGGCCTGCATTCTTCAACAGCTTCAGTGTTCCCCTGGAAAGCAAACTTCACCCAGGAACATGGGAAGGGTGAAAGCTAGTTGATCTGGAAGATATGCAAATCCCATCTCCAAAGCCAGAGGTTTACAAAGTGGGTTGTGTACACACCAAGGTGTGTGCAAAATGACCCACTGGAATGTGGAAAGAAATACTGTAGCGTCCATTAAGTTTTAATGCATGCTTTTAAATTTTTGCATATTTTAAAACAGTAATAATGTAATAATATTTGCATTATTTATAAGTATTTCCATATTAGGAATGTGTACTCAAGATTTCTAAGTATGGGGTACAAGATCAACAGAGTTGTTCCCAAGCAGCTGTTTTAATGAGTGCCACAGAAGGCAGCGGTGCCTGGAAGTCTGAAAGAGCAGGCTAAGGGCCTGACCTCTGAATCTCTGCAACCAGTGGTCCCTCAGTGCCATGTGTTTTAACAGACGGGAAACTCTAAGCCCAGGGAGAACTCCTTTGGTAAGGAGAACCTATCCCTGCTGGGCATCCTGCAAAGGTACCCACCATCTAAGCAGCAATGCACAGTGTTTTTACAGAACCCAGACTCTCAGGTGAGGGGAAGGTGGGAGCGTTTCTGGGTTTCGGAGCACTGTGTACTATAAAAAGACCCTGTTCGTCAGAGATCACAATTAGTGTTAGTTTATTTGATGCTCTTAAGTACCTCATTTTAAAAAATCAATCAATAATCAAAAACCTGTTTGAATTTTACTCAGCATTTTCATTTGACCCTGGAATCCATATCCCCTCTCAACTTTTTATTTTTTCTGAGTATTTGTTTAAAAACCTATGGAACTAGAATTTTGTGGGAGAACTTTGTAGGAAAAAAATGTGGCTCTGGACATCTGCTGCAGGAAAGCACTTACATTTACAGCACAAACATTTACAAAATGTTTTAACTTCTACCTTTTATTATGAAAGAGTCAAATAGAAAATACCGTAGATGATTTAGCTAAAGAAAACACTTGTCCACACACACAAAGAAGCTAGGGCCTCCCCATTTAATTTCTAATTTGAGCTTTGTGAATCCATTTCTTCTTCTGCCAAGAGTTATAATTTGTTGCTTATACGCTCCAAAGCTAAGCTGTGCTTTCTCCATTTGTGCAAAACGTGGTGGGTACATTTTATATTCTATAAATACAAATGCATATTAGATTTTGAGAGAAAAATTCTCTCTAGGGGTGAGAGGAGGAGGCTGTGACGCTAGGGAATTTAGAATCAGAGACGTTAAAAGTTAGAAGTATGGGTGTTGGTATATGTTATGATGAGGCAGACTTTTGTTCATTATCTTGTGAAATCATTGCCTATTTTGCAAAGCACATACCCTGTATTAAAATACAAACGCTTACTGAACACTTACTATAGCCAAGTTCTAAAATTCAGTCCTGTAGAAGAACCAAGAGGGAAGGAGCAATCCAGGCAGAGGGAAAAGCGCACGGCGTGGAAGTACGACAGCGCACGAAACTGCCCTGCAATTACACAATTTCTAAAAGTGACAGTAAGTTTGAACAAGTAAGAGCAAATTTTTATCGAAATTCCAAAACTCGGCTCAACTTTGTCTTGGCTCACATATGCATCTCCTCTGAGCTTGTAGCTACCGGCATTTATATAGTTTACAGCACAAATCCCTCTGCATTATGATTGTTGGATTTTTTTCTTTCCACTAGACTATGAGTTCCCTGACAGCTTGGATTGCAGTCCCTGGGGGGCTGTGAGGAGAAAATGCAGTAGGTTCATAAATAAATGAGAATTGAAGTAGCCACTGAGTACAGATAATTCTTTCAAGCGCTTGGCGTGGATGAGGCAGGATTACGATGCAATGTAGTATGTGCTACGACAGGAATGCATGCTACGACAGGAATGCATACTACGCCGGAGAGCAGTAAATCAGAGGGACACCTCACTCAGCCTGGTAGGAGGTTCGATGTCCTGATTCTGAGTTTATGGGAGTCACGAAACAGAGGTCAAGGTCTGAAAATCCAAGGGCTTTTCACAACTCCGAAACTGTTGCCAGCATCCTTAAGAACAATAACCAAGTATGACATCTGCAAAGTACAAGCCAACTCTTCAGTAAATGAATACAATGTTAAGCAAAAATGAAAAAGCACTTTAAAAAAATACACAAAGAAACTTCAACGGCTGGGTTCACGTATAATAAAATTAAGAGCAAAAAATATTACCTTTCCCCAAAGAAAAACTAGCTATCAGCGCCCAATATATAAACCATTCAATATTATTTTAAACCCCATTTGACCTATTTAACCTCTCTTCATCCTTCAGATTTGGGGCCAAGCATCACTTTCTTGGGGAAGCATTCCCTGACCTTCCTAACTAGGTCCTACCTCCTTCCTCAGTCCCATCCCTGCATGATCAGTTCTTGGACCCCCAAAGCCTCCCCCTCACAGTACTTACCATGGTTGTTACCGACATGTGTTCACATGATTCTTCGATTTGTATCTGTCTCACCTACTAGACTGTAAGCTTCAGGAGGGCAGGGACCCTGGAAGTTCACCACTGTATACCTACCATCTGGGAGGGGTGCTGGTGCAACCAGATGCTTAAGGCAGATGTGGCCAATGAATAGCTGAGGTAGCCAGTCCCTGAAAATCAGCACATGCATATCATACAAGCCAAAGAGTTCCAAACATGAAATCTAAGATTTGAAGGGAGAACAGGAAAAAAATGGTTAACAGGTCAATACAGTTTATGAGAGAGGTAAGTAACAGGGACTGATGAAAAATAAGAACTAAATGCAATCACAAAACTAAAATGATGAAAAATTAATCATAACATATTGACATCTTATTTTATCAAAACTGTCCTTTTGGGTTTAGAAATACAAAGGCTAACTGTCCAAAAGGCAAGGAAAGAAAGAATAATAAAATATACATTTAGAAGAATAAAATTGCTTAATTACCAAACAGGCTTCACTTTTCAAACTGATGTCTAAAATGTATGCAATGGAAACACATTTTATATAAGACAACCTACACTAGATCAAATTATTCTAATGTCTTTACACTAAGAACAAACAATTCCAAGTGTCTTTTTTAAGATACATTTCCACCTCCAGGGATCATTATCATTTTAACAAGAAAGAGTACAATTTAGTTTACTGTACTGAGCTACTTAAGATTTATTCTAATGTGGGACACACAGGTTAAATGTAGATAATCTGATCACACTCCCTGACATGTTTTAAAAGAAAATATTTATTTTCTGTTAAATAGCTAGTAAGCTCCACAGAAACTAGTGAGCAGGGAGGGATCTAATGGCCTGCTTGCTATGACTGCAGAATGACTGATAGCTTCAAGCATTCACCCCAGCAGTTGAAATCAATTAATCATTCATTGCAACTGGAGCAGAATATAATTAATTATGTTAGCTTGACTGGTTCAAGTTTAATTCCACTAAAATCATTATAAAAATCATAATGAATATAGGCCATTATCATGAACTGTTGCTAAAATAAAAACAGTAATGAATTGAGCTTCTACATGAATTTAATTCACATTTTAAAAGACTTTTTATGGAAAAGGTTGAATATAAACACAGGTAGAGAAAATGGTATAATGAATCCCCAAGTACCCATCACCCAGCTTCAATGATTGTCAACTCACAGTCTTGTTTTCAACTATACTCACGCACTACGCAACTGCAGCTCAAAATTATTTTTAAGCAAATCTGAACACTATCATTTTTCACTTTTAATTATTCAATTTGCATCTTTAAACGGGCTTCTATTTAAAAAGTAAACATGATACCATTATCACACCTATAAATAATTGCAAAAATCCTAAAAACCTTCCAATATCCAGTTAGTTTTCCTATTTCCCCAATGGTCTCATGTTTCACTGTTTATTTACATCAGGATCATATAAGTCCATCTCAAGTCTCTCTTAATCCATCTTTTTTTTTTCTTTTTTCCTTGCAATTTAGTTGAAGAAACAGTGTCATTTGTCCTGTAGTTTTCCAGCCTGCATTTTGGTGAATGAATCCCTTGTGGTATTGTTTGACGAGCTCTTTTGTTTCCTGTGTTTCTAGTAAAGAGGTGGTTTGATGCAGAGGCTTGATCAGGATCAGGTTCGACTTCTGGCAGGACTGCTCCGTAAGTGGTATGTCTGTTTCCATCAGGAGGCATCAAGTATTTGACCACTCTCTCCGCGAGGTTAGCAGTCACTGATGATCACTGTCTAGATCCATTAATCTTTATAGGGTAAAATGGTGACATTGTATCACTCCTCTTTAACGTTATTAGCTGGAGTATTTCTTTAAGAGCATGGTCCAAAGGTGAGTATGACTTTGTAAACTATCATTATTAACTCATAAAGTAAAACCGCTTTTGCCAGTGAAAACTTTAAGGTGATTCCAATCTTTTTTGACAGACCTCTATAATCGCTTCTTTGCTTTCTGGTACAACAATGTTTTTTTAGGCTCTACTTACACATTTCTTTCTCTAGACCTGGAATTAGCCAGTTATTCAAGGAAGGGTGGTTTCTTTGAAGAAAATGGTATTTAAAGACCACAAACAGGGCACTACTTTTGACTTTCATTTGAGTTATATTCAAAGCTAATAAATCAATTAAGCAGGACTGTCTTCTACTATTGTTTCTAATAAATTCACATGGCTGCATACATGTGAATTTTTAACCACAGGGCTCTCAGATTTTTTTTAAAAATCATATATAAATATGCTAAAGGTGGAAATCTTCTTATATGTTAATTGTAGTATATAACTTGGTATATCTCTCTAGAAGACAAATCATAATTTTTAATCAATGACCTTTAAAAAACCTTTAACCCAACAATTCCACTTTTAGGAACTTCTTTTAGTATGAGGCTTAGGATCTTCCTTAAAGGATTGTTTAAAACAATGAACAACCTGAAAACCTAAATGTCCAAACAATAGGGAACTGCTTAATTTTTTAAATGTACAGTACATCCATAGAACAAAATATTTACATTCATTAAAATGACACAGATACAGTATCAATGTATTGTTAAAGTAAGAAAGGCGCATTACCAAAGTGTGCATATTATGTCTTTGGCCACATGCATAGAAAAAGTCTTAAAGGCTATATCCCAAAATGTTAATGCAAACAGGGCTGTTCTAATGTCTTCTCTGCTGGTTTAGGATTTGGCTTTCCAGGGTCTGCCAGGTCAGATACTATTTCTCCCTCTGTGTTCCAGTGTCAAAAATGTTATCTTCTCTTCAATATTCCTTATCCTTATTGGATTCTGCTCTTTTCTTTCCCCAATCACTGTGATTTAGCAGAGATTTTAGGAAAGAGCAGAGGCTAATAAATTATTTTGCTCAACCTTCTGTCTTTTTACCTAACATCCTGTTGCTTTTCACAGGAGAGAACAGATACTCTGAAGACCTTATCCATTTAAATATATCTGAATTTCTACTGGAAATAATGTATACATGTATGTATCTAAGACACACAAACAATATAGCAATATAAAATGCAAGGGCTCACTTGTATCTTAATAATATAAAGCCAGGGATACAGAAATGACAGTGGAAAAACTAAACTGATAATAAATGGAAAAGGAGACTCAAGTGGAAGTTGTTTATAATCAAGAACATAAAACCAGAAATGCTGAAACTGAAGATGAGCTCTGGGGGGGCAGGCTGATTACACTTTTAGTTATTTAGAAATCAAAAGTGCTTTTCAGGAAATTACAATTTTTTTGCAACTTTAGTGACTTCTCTAAAGATGAACTGTCCTTGGCAGCTGCTTTAAAACTATATCCAACTTGCTCTCTAGCTTTGGGAGACCTTGACTCTTTAAATTTGGGTAAGGAACACCACGTCTTATACCCCTGAAGACGGGCTGTCCGGTTCTGTAATGGACTCACTATGCTGACCCTCTGTAAACTTTCAATGAGAAATACCTAAGAAATTAAAAGCCTTCTCAAACACAAGCACCGACAAATGCACAGCTGCCAGGACATTCATCCCATCTTCAGAGAAATGAAAATCGTTAAGACTTAAATGTACAGAGACAGAAGTAAGGACTTGAGAGCAGTTTGCACAGTTTGGAGAAATCTTCAGTTTTAACTAGTCGGTGAATATGATAAAAATGAAGTACCCAAAGCACAAGGTGCTGAAGACACCTCAGAGAACATGCCTGATGAGGTACAGTGATCTTTCCCTTAAAGAAACCCTTCCCAAAACTCTGTATTTCCTGACACTGTGGGGAGCTAGTCCAGAAATGGCAAAACTTTATTCTATTGCTGATTCAATAGAAACAAAATTTAAGCATTCAGTTGTAAGTAAAATTAATACATTTGTAATCATCTAATATTGATGTTTTCATAAACAAACACAATTAAACATAATATACATTTTGATGTTTCTAAATTAAGGTAACTAAAAAGTATTATATATTTTTACTTATTTAACAAATACTACTTACTCAAGTTGGCCTCAGTTTAAAAACAAAAAAAGAATTTGGGGCAGATTATTCTGTGCAGGTCACCATTCTGGGCTTACAGTTCTTTTTCTAGATAAGACTGTAATGTCAAGTCTCTCCTTATTTGCTATAAATTTGACAAAGCAGGAAAATGTGACTCAAATTTTTAAAATATATGTATCATCAAACTAGACTTTTAAAATAAATGAGGTTCAATTCAGCATTCAAAACTTCGCAAAAAATATATAAGGCCACAGTTTCCAAAATGACTCAGTTCTTCCACCAAGACACTTTTAAACACTTTGAAAATTGGTTAGAATTAATGTAAAGCAGCTGAGATTAAGTGTTTTCCAAATGTTCAGTGTATGGATACAGAGATAGCTACTCAAATTTTTTTACATGAACTTCTAACCAGGAATAAAGGTATCTATACTCATGTGGACAGAGAGAATACTCTTTTTGCTTAACAATCTCTTTCATTTAGTAAGGAAAAGCTGCCTTGCGGGAAACTTCTTTTGATAGTTCTCAGAGTTCAAAGAGTATGAAACCTTCAAGTTGATTTCATCAAGTCTATTTATTAATGCATTTCAAGTTTCAAAAAACCTTACATCTTTGCACAATACTTTATTTTTTGCAACTTTTAGTAAAAATTTCCAAAGTGAACAAAAAGATACTGTATAAAACACAGTGGACATTAAACTGACAGTAGTATTAGATCTCATTTGTCTTGATCCTTTTGTTTTACCACATCTTGATTTGCAGTGGAAAGAGTTCAGTGCACGTATCTCTTTTCAGAAAACATTTAACTTAGACTCAAAATAAAATAGGGCAGTGTGTGCCTGCCAAAACCCTACCACAGGATAACATTACAAGCAAAAAATGTACATGTTCCAAAGTTTACCACACTCAAGAAGTTACTAAGAACTCTTGCAGAATAAAAGTCACCATTTTAGAAATGCAAACCCACTTCCAACCTTTGCACAGTCCAAAAACAAAGGCATTTAAATGATTTAAAAGCAATTACATACATATCTACCTACTTGTTTGTTTAGAATTATTTATAATCTATCTGGGGTTTCATGTACAAAATTTGTCTCTAAATCATGTACAAAAAGCTGTATTTTGAAAAAAGTCACCACATACTGTACAAGTTTACAAGGAGGAGATCCCAATATTTTCTCTAGCATTTTTGGCCTTGCTGGCTTGCGTCACATTATGAGAATGATTGTGTAAACCTTATACTCTTAAGAAAAAAAGGAAAAAAAAAAAAAAAAAAAAGCCAAACACAAATCTTTTCAACTTTCCCTAAATTTGCCTCCTATGTGAAGCCAGGAAAATCATAGCTGTTTACTTCTAACTTAGGTAATGTAGTTGGAAAACAGAAGCAATAAATATGTCACAAGCTTAAAATTTGTTTGTAATGCCCCCTTCCATTCCTGCATAGCAATAATAAGCCTGTTAATACATTAAATGCTGTTGCCTTCTTTCTTTAAAAAGCCAATTATTTACATCTATTTAAAAAATAAATTTGGAATGGGACATTGTGCTGTTTCACCTTCATTGTTAAAATATTTTAGGGAAAAAAAATGTTGGAAGGCCTATCTACAATTTTAACTACTAGTTGAGCAAATCACTCTTTAGTGGTTACCAATGATCAGTGATGATATGCTGAAAAAAACTGTTCAAATATTTTCATAAAATAGAGACACAGCTTTTCTTTTCCATATCAAACAAAATCAAAACCATAATTAGCACACTTCAGATATATGGAAGACACAGAAAGAGCCTACATATAAAAAGAATCATTTTGCTGACATAATTTCTACCAAACCATGAATAAAATTTCACCTAGCAATTCAAAATATGGAATTGAATTAGAAAGTTTAAAAAAAGTAAGCAGAAATCAGACGCTTATGTAAAGAACTAAGTTTGAAGTAGTAGTATGCTGCGTATGTCCAGTTTGCACAACATTTAACTGTGTTCTTCAGCGTAGTCACTCCTGTGCTCTTAGCAGCCACTGATAAAACAAAATGAATTTCAAAACCAACTCCGTCATAAGGAAAAGGTAAACTGATTCTCGTTTCAAAACTGCCTGTGTAAAGCATGACAGAATCCTGGACCACTGAATACCACCATTCTGTTATCCTGAGTATGTCAATTAAACAGTAATTTTTCATTAAGAGCGGAAAAATTTTATAATACAAAGAAACATCCATATTGCAATTTCTGTTTACAATTGCACACAGAAGTACAGTGTACGTAAGAAATACATGTCTGCACATAACAAGGTATGTACATTGGCAAGTGATGTCTCCAATGTTGAGGTGGTCGAGCCTCCCAGCCTTGATTGGCAGTTGAAAAAAATATATATATATTTCAATTTGTGATAAAAGTTTATCGAGAGCCAAGTTTGCCTGCAAGTGAAGAAAATGCAGCAACGAAGAACAGGGAACACGGGGCACATAATAATATTCTAAGACTTTGTGCCATCAGGTTAAAAATATCTGTCCATAAGAAAATTGGGTTCCTTTTTCACACCCCACCCCCAAATTGGAATTTTCAGGCTTTAAAATTTAAGTAATTCCACCTGATCTGAGGATATGATCTCTTGCCATTTTTTTCTTCGACTGTTATTTGTGAGGGTTTAGTTTGGGGATGATGATTTAATAGGTTTCTCTTTGGAGTGAAGTTTTCCCATTGTAGGCACTAGGAAGAACCAAGGCAAAAGCTGAGTTAACGTCTCATGTGTCCCATCTGATAACTCTCCCGGGGCCTCTGGCGCTGGGGTTGCTGAATGGGCTGGGGAGGTCTCCTCCTCTTTAAAGTGCCTGGGAGTCATGAACAGAAACGAAAGACAGTTACCATGAGTTTTTTAATTTTTAAAAACAAAGCTGCCATTTCAATTTTTTTTTTTAAAAAGGTTCCAGATCAGCACTATCCAAAAAAATACAGTATGAGCCCTATATTGTCATTTTCTATTTTCTGGTAGCCACAGTGGAAAAAGTGAAAGAAAAACAGGTAAAATAATGTTAATAATTTTTTATTTCATTTAACCCAATGTAGTCAAAAATTAATCATTTCAAGATACAATCAATATAAAGAATTTTTAATGAAATATTTCATTTTTTAATACTTAGTCTTTAGAGTCTGGTATGTATTTCATGTTTACAAAACTTCTCAGTTGAGACTAGCCACATTTCAGGTGCTTAACAGCTACAACTGTTAGATTAATATGGATTGTGTAGACAGAATCCATGATGAAGAAATTGCTGAGTGTCTTTGAGCAAATGACTCAACCTCTCTGAAACTGAGGTGACTAGCCTGTAAAAGAGGGATATAACTAACTCATATAGTGTGCTGTGAGGATTATATGATAATTCATGCAAAAGTGATCAACACTTTTTGTGAAGGTTCAATAAACAACAGTTAATAGCTTTTTAATTTTAACAGGTAGAATTTACTTAAAGTGAAATTAAAAGAACTGCTTCACTGAATGAGACCATTATATATATCTAAAAAGTGTCAAGCGGCCCCTGGAAATTCCTAAGAAACTGACATAAGTACCAGAGTGCCAACGTAAATTTATGGAAAGCAGTAACATCAAAATCAAATTTCCTCTGATTCCCACCAAGGTGCAGTCCCAGCATGACTACTGAGCTCTCTTGCCTCAAGACAGGTAGATGCAAGGGAAGCGCTGAGGGAGAATGGAGAGAAGTATAAGGAACCCCTAGTTTTAAACTCTTCTGTGTGGGGTGGTGGACTTAGCCTGAAGCAAGAGCCTTCGGTGAGCACTGCGTGTGTGCAAGAGGGAACTGCTGCTGTGCAGCTCAGGCTCTCCTCCGCCATGGCCTTGGGACAGTGTCTGCCCCACACCTACAGTGAACACACCTACACACCTCCAGTCCAGGTGTCCTGAGGGCAGGGTGGAAGCCACACAGTGGGGAGGGGGAGGGAGAAATAGGTAGGGCCTAAATAATCCGGAGCAGTCACTTCCTTACCCTTCTCTAAATCCCTGGAGCTCAACTAAAGAGGGTCTCCTCCTAGCCCGTCTCCTGACAGGTAAAGGGTGGAGACAAAACCTGAGGAGTGGTTTTCAGAGATGGAGAGTAACTACTGTTTGGTGACTGAAGCCTCTATCCTAAAATTTCCCCAAAAGCATCATCCCTAGGGAAAAGGAGCTTATGTGCCAGAAAATATTTCAAAAGCATGAACATTAACAACAGTAACAGAAGCCAGAAGCATAACTACTAGAACAGAAAGACCAATCATTTAAAAGTAGCCTATCATAATAAAAGCAAACAGGGAAGATTGTAGGATATTAAAATATATATATATATATATATTAGCATTAAATTGGCAGCTATTAGCTAGATGGCGTTGATTTTAAAAACACACTTAAAAATCAACCAAATAATTCATCCAGTAACCCCATTCTCAAGGAGAAAGTACTATAAATCAGTTAGTGAAGACTCATTTATAATTCAGCTCTACTTGCTGAATGGTCCTGAGATACAAAACCACGTACCTCGCTCAAGTGGTCTTACCTGGAAGAGGTTTAGGAGGAGGCAACTTTGGATTACTACTTGGAGTATGAACACTGCATATCTTAATAAAACCAGCCATTAACATGATCAGGGCGATTCCCATCAGTAATACTGCCCACCAATAAGCCTAGAAATAAACAGATTTTCCACTGAAAAAACTGTAAAATATTTTAAGATATTTTATATAATATAAAATATACAATATAATATATTACATTTTAATTTTTAAAGAACATTTGTTGGTTGGGACTTGCACAGAGATAAAAGTACATATATATTAATTTCTTTAAATATTAAAAAAAGAACAAAGGAGAAAACAAAAATTACCTGTAATTTCACTTCCTAGAGGAAACCACTAACTCTTATTTTCATTTCAGTCTCTTTTCTATATAACTGTGTTTGTTATATATACAGATAAACACAAGTGCAAAACTATGGTCGTTCTGCATATAGTTTATATTGTATTTTCCCATGTTATTACATATTTTTTGATTTAAATATTTCCTTCTTTTCTTTTGTCTATTACTCTTACAGAATTTGTTTGCTTTTTATATTCTCCAGTGACTAAGAAGGTATATAACTTGATTTAAATTCTACTACTAGATAGATTTTTAAAATATTCTTTAAATCTATATTTTTTTCTAATTCTTAAAGTTGACATTGAATTCTATCTTTTTTAGGTTCCCTCTTCCTGTTTCTCTATCTCATTTGGAATTTTAGACCCAGACTACTGTTATTAAATGATTTTTACATGTCTTAGTTTTTATTATATTTATATATAAAATATCTATTATATATTCACTTATTTAAAAGTTAACTGTCTTTTTTAATATGAAAACTGGAAGGATATACACATTCTAGAAGCAGGCAAAGTTTACCTCTAAGAAGGTACTAAAAATTTCACTTCCAACTTAAATCATATTAAATAAATCAATTAGCTAAACAAAAAAACCTCAAAAATTATTGTCATAATCTTATTTACAGAAAAATTACTGTTTTCATTCATAATAAATTCTAAGCTTGTTTTATTATTCAAAACATTCAAATTTTGTTTTAGGATAGCATGTACAACATCATACAAAACAGTAACAAGTTGAAAACTATGAACCTTCATATTGGCCTACACAGACTGTTGTAATACACACACAATTATTGCTATTACTGGCAATTAAACTCCCATTTAAGATGTTCTATGATCTGAGGCTTTAAAACAAACAGCATACTACTTCTGTACTGTTTTTTTTAATAAAGCAGTAACAGTGTAAAGAAATATAAACTAAAATAAAAGTGAACACTGTGGCAGAATACCCCAAGCCACTTTTTCCATGTGTGCATAAAGCCTTTCATATATATGTAATATACATATGTTTCTTTCATTTGTTTAATTCTGAAAGAATCTCAGACTTATAAAAAAAGTTCAAGTACGGTACAAAGAAGGTTTTTAAAATCTGGAACCATCTTAGAGTAAGTTACTAGCATGATGTCCTGTTTACACCCAAACATTTCAGGCATATAGTTCCTACAACCGACAGGTGTTTTCCTAGATAATCACAGCACTATTATCATAATCAGGAAATTAGCACCAATACATTACTACCATTTAATCGCAGACCTCATTCAAGTTTTGCCATTTGTCCCAATACCCCCAATTCAGAATTGTGTGTTCCATTTAGCAGCCATGTTTCCTTAGTCTCCTGCAATCTGGAAATGTTGCACAGTGTTTCTTTAGCTTATAAAAACCTTGACACTTTGAAAGATTATAGGTTAGTTATTTTACATTGGAATGTCCCTTAGTTTGGGTTTCTCAGATGTGTCTTTATTATTACATTCAGGTCATACATCTTGGGTAAGAATATCTCAGAAGTGATGCTGTGTTCTTATTGCATCCTACCAGATGACACGTGACTTTGATCTCATTACTGATGATGTTAACTTGATCACTTGATCAAGGTGTTATCTGTGAAACTTTACCAGAAAGATACTCTTCTCATTTGTAGTCAATGTGTATTCTATAGGAACATAATCAAAAACTATGTAAATATCCAGGTCTTCCTCTAAATTTCAATTTATTCATTTATTTATTCCTTCATGGTTTCCGATGTTCCTCAGTGGGTTATAATCCATCACTATCAGTACTGTGTCCTTGGGGCATGTGCCCACCATTCTTTGAGCACTTTCTTTCAGACACAGGAAGTTCCAGGTTCATCTTGTTCCACCCCTGCCCCAGCCTCGGAATCAGCCATTTCTCAAAGGAGCCCTGGTTCCTTGTAGAACTGCCCCTCCTATGTAGACACAGCCCTCACAATACTTGTACTCTGACATCCCAAGCTAGTCACCCCTCCACAGGGAACACAGGGCGCCCTTCCCTGTGCCAGCACAGCTCCTCTTACTGGGCATGGGTGCCTTGCCTTGCCCCACCTAATGCCTTTAGGAGCGAATTGTTCAAGAAAGGAGAAGGTAAGGGGTAATGTGATTCATTTAGCCTTACGGCGGAAAGATTTGATCTTTTAAAAGGAGAAGCTACAAATCTGAATTTTTATGTGAAATCAGTTTTTAAATGCTAGCAACGCATTCAAAATTTCTAAAACCAATAGGCAGACCATACAAGACATGTTTGCAGAGCCAAATCTGGCTTGCATACCACAACTTTACAATCTGCTTTTCAGAAGCCATTTCTTGTATCCTGCTGAGACTGCCAGATAGTTTTCTAAAATTTTCTTTTGGTTTCTGTAGAAAATAATATTCAGAGCACTGCCCCTCCCTGTGAGTTTTTAGAATAATATTCCCTTGTTATATAAATTTTCCACAAGCTCCTATTGTTTCTTCTGTTTTATTCATCCTCAGATATTGGCCCCACTATTCATCAAAAGGCAGGGTGTAAGTCCTGCCCTCAGTCTGTCAACTAGAGCGTCAGTTGATTTCTCCTTTCATTTCTGCCTACCGTCACATGCAGAACTATATGCACAGCTTTGGTCCTAGTCTAAGCATCCAGAGGCCTTTTAAATGTGACATTTAATGAAGTCTGGCCTTCCTCTACCTTTCCTGTCTGGATCTCTAACACTCTGACATAGTAAAATACATTAAGGACCAATATCACCAGCTTGTACTGCTACAAGCACTCTTCCTGCCCTATACCAGCGGTTCTCAACCTTGGCTGCACATTAGAATCACCTGGTAAGCTTTTACAACTCAGACACCTGGACTAAATCCCAGACCGCAACAGAGCAGAAGTGAGATCCTGACATCCACAACTTGGTTCAAGCTACCCAGATGATTCCATTATGCATCCAAGACTAAGAGCTACTGGTCTCCACCAAAGATCAGCAAACTTCTTCTATGAAGAACCAAAACAGTAAATACTTTAGGTTTTGTGGACCATACGGTCCCTGTCATAACTACTCATTCCTGCCGCTGCAGTACAAAAGCAGTCAAAGATAATACACAATAAAGTGTGGCTGTGTTCCAGTAAATATAACTTACAAAAACAGGGAGCAGAACGGATCTGAGCCACAAGCCATAGTCTGTCAACCCCCATTTTATACCCACATACAGCATATCAGTTTGGGAAACTGTACCTAAATGGATACCACTCAACACTAGCTCTTTAGTTCTACCTCTTTATCCTACTGAGAGTTTAGGGGGAAGCTGTAAACATCTGGCTGGTTGTGGAGAGAGAGTCCTGTGACTAGGAAGAGCTGCTCAAATAATCAGCCCTCACATGGCAAAGGAATGGTTCCCGTCTCTGAGTACATCTAAGAATGATCTGGTATGCTTATTAAAACAGACATTCTCAGGCCCAATCCCAGAAATTCCAATTCAGTTGTTCTGGTGGAGGGCCCCGGCAACTGCACTTTAAACAAGCGTGCCCGTGACTAGGGTGCAGATGAGGACTTCTTACTCAGTGAGGACATGCTGGCACTGTGGCACAGGACCATGTGAGCAATGCAGGAAGTTTGGCATACACAGCCCGCATCCATCAAACGCCAGCAGAGCCCCTCAGTTACTCTGACAGCTACTGTATATTTCCAAATACCCTCTGGAGAGGCGGTGTCACTTCTAAGGTGATCCGATCCATCAGCACAAAGGGAGAAGGGTCCTCCTATTACCTTCAGGCAGATGGGCTAGTTCAGTTACAGGAGATGCACTTCTGTCCCTGATGTCATTGTATTCTGACACCCTTCCTTCCAGTCTTCCCTGCTCAAAATCATCCACACAGCCATCAGTTTAACAGGTACTTAAAATATGAAACTATGTCACTCTTCTATGTATAACCCTTCTTCAAAAGCTTTCCACCAAAGATCTCCAAGATAAATCACTAAGTGGGAGGAAAAAAAACAAAACCTGAGCACACAACGGGCTGCAGCACAGTGTATATATGATTCCACTACTTTTTAGAAAGTATTATTTTTTTTATAAAAATACAGTTTCTAAAGAATATTCAAGAAGCTCATCTTGAGAAGACTGGGCTCCAGAGTAAAATGAAGGTTTACTTTGTCAATTAAAAAAAAAAGATAATCACCCTTTCAAAAGGGAAAAAGAACAAAAATTTTTATTTAAAGTAATTCATACTTCAGTGATTTTTTCAGGTGCTCCCTCTTTATAAAACACCCACCTGTACTCTCTACTTCTATTAGTACTTAAGAACTGACTTTGGCATCGCCTCCTTAATGAGGCCTTCCCCAAACAGGTCCACCTATTTTCTGTGAAATCACCATGCAGAACTGAAAATAGGTTTCTGTGCGCTTCTCCACTCCATCCCAAACTGGATGCAAGCTTTTTGAAGTTATATTCTACAAACTCAGTACCTACCCTACAGAAAAGAACCTGCTGGGTTAGTTATTATTTGTGAGTTGTTACTTCAAATACTGACTTTTCAAAACACTTCTACCAGTTTATTTATTATGTCTAGACTGCCCACACATACAAATAGCGCAAAAAGGCTCTTACAACAGAGAACATAAAACACAGTAGTTCTGATACCTCTTCTAATACTGGTTTTTCAGTACCTATTCAGTCTTAAATAGAGATGCAACTAGTCTAGCATAGAAGACACAGACTGGAGAGAGGAAGCCTGGATTTAATAATGGTTATAAACTTGTAGAAAACAAAGGTCAGAAGGATCAAGTCCCAGTTTAGATCAACAGACATTTACCAAAATGTGGCACCCAGCACCTTGAGAATTTCCAGTCCCTTTTAGCAGAGTTCCTGGCTTTCCTCCAGAATTTTCCAGGTAACTACATATCTCAAAAGCCCAAAGTTTGAGATATTTTAATGACAATGATAGTAGTTTTTCAGAAGAATATCACAGCGGACCGAGGACAGCAAGAAAAAACTAAATAAAACAATAGTACATTTGAGAGTGTACCACCTTTGGTACAAAGGATTTTTCTAATGCTCCCTTTAAAAGAGAATTATCAGAGAGTGGTTAATGCTAAATCACATGTTTTCTCTTTAACACATACTATAAAATCCGGTAAAAGATTACCAACCAGGCTAATAAATAAAAAATATGTGTTTCATCTCAAAAGATCACAATTTGTCCATTGGTTAGACTCTGAAGAAAGCGAGAGCTGTCATTCATTCAACAAACATTTAATGAGTGTAAATTATGCACCAAGCTCTTGTCTTTCATAGGTACAAGGGTGTTAAGTGAAACTTAAGAAACAAAGAGAAGACATCCAAAAGTTCAAGAAAAAGCCTAGAAGCTAACAAGCACTGAATCAAGTCTGAGGAAATAATTCTACATAAAGAAGAGACAGATGATGTTCAATATATCCACTTATAAGGCCAAAAGAACATAAAGGAGAAAAAAGGAGCAAAAATAACAAACTAAAAGGTCAAAATCTACCAGTCTAATTTAGTATGTACTATTATAATAGTTTTCTTTTTAATTTAATAATCTAAATAAACAAAAAGGATCTACTGGATAATGAAACAATAAACCAGGTATCAACCAAAAAACTGTTGGGGGAAGGGGCAAGAAATTCACTCAAGTCTCTTCAGACGTAAGGTAATCTTTACTGTTTTTAAGATCTCCAGAAAAAAGTCAACCATATAATCCTTTCAGTGAATGTTCCAGTATTAGCAACTCTCTGAGCAAACACACTCTAGGCTTCTTATGGGTCACAAGACCACGTGAGGCCCACAGTTCCTTGTCGTGATACCGATTATGCCATCCTGCAAGGGCAGAAAGCCTCCTCCTATCCTTCAGAAGATACCACTGTCCGGACTTTGACTAAATGTTCTGTCCTTCAGCACCCCACATGCCACCCCTCATACCAATCTGCCAAGCAGAAAGCAACTGGCTACTAATCTTGTTCCTTTAAACTCAGCCTGGGCAAACAGAATAAAATACCACTGAGAGAAACCTGAAAACATTACAACTTCAAAGTTAGGGTAATATGTATGATTTTTATAAATTATGACATGTAAGAAATCTGCTTCCATTCATCTAGCAAATGCACACTGACTCCTTACCATATGCCAAGCCCTGTGACAATACTGCATCCTTGTTAAAGGCTCATTAGTGATAGCTATGTGGCCTCTTCTATGAGGCAACAAAGGACCCTAGAGATCCACAACCACCTTCCGTTTTCAACATAGCAGGATGACAAAGTAGAAAATTTCTGTTACAAGTCTTTTGAGAAGGAGCCAGTACATTGCAGAGACTACAAAAACGGTTCCCAAACTTTAACATGCACCGTCACCTACTGACTCAGTGGGTCTAGATGGGGTCTGATAATCTGCATTTTTATCAAGTTCCCAGGTGATGCTGATGCTGCTGGTCAGGGAACCACACTCTGGGGTCCACTGCTCTGGATTAGGGGCTGGCAAACATCTCCTTTCAAAAGCCAGACAAATATTTCAGGCTTTGTGGGGCCATACAGTCTCTGTTGCACCTGCTCAAAGGGTAAAAGCAGACACAGACAATATGTAACTGAATGGGTGTGGTCATGTTTCATAAATTATTATGGGTAACAGAATTTGAATTTCATATAAACTCCTGCTAAATCTGAACAAAAAAGAAAAAAAGCAATAAACAGGCAATTATTTTAAAGTGTGGGGGAAATACAATGATAAATTTGAAAAAAATCAAGGTCAAAGACGGTTTTCTATGTCAAACCTAAATAAAAGATGCAGAAAATGTGAACACATCAATAACTATGAAAAATGAAAAAGAATTACTAATGTCCTGACACTCATTTAAAGAAAAGGTGACAGAAAATGATAGTCTAAACAGATTTACTGGTGAACGCTTTCAAACTTTTCAAGAACTAGGTGACTCCTTGATAAATGCAAAGGATGTCTATCATTATCTCCTGGCCAGACACAAAGGAGGCACTCAGCCTACATCAAACATTATTGTCAAAAACAACTTTTCCCCAGGAAAAAAAAAAAAAGGAAAAATCTTTTTATCATGTCACTTCCACAGTATCAGAAGCAGTCAGTAACTCAGGCCCTGAAGTATTAAACTGTTGAGGTTTCCCCACTCTACGCTCCATGAGGAAAAAAGATGCCATAGTGCACTACCAAAAGGAGACAAAAAAGCTACCGGGTACCACTGGAAAGGGAAGTCAGTGAAACTAACCTCTTGTCCCTTTCAGAGCTTCCCACATCAGAGCATACTAATAACCTACATTACTAACTAGGACAAACGTAACATAACAAATTTAATGTAACAAATATAATGTAACAAAATTAACTCTGCTATGCAAGCAAACCTTGCAAGTAACACAAATGAGACAAATGATTTATAAGGAAGTAGATGCTGGTTATCTTACTCTTTGACCTGGTTAATACCCACAAATGCAGCCACAGACTAGCGGTAGTGTTCAGGCATTAGAGACCATGCTATTAGGAAGAGTGGCACATGAATGTCAACACTGATATAAAGTAACAGCATTCTACACCATTCTACACTCACTTAAGGCAAACTTGCACAAACCTAAACGTTTCAGAGCATACAAAAAGACTTCATATTGCTCAAATTCACTGTTAAGAAGCATTTCATTAAATCCTCAAATCTAAAATACAAAAAAATAGTTTAAAAATACTTTAAAAAAGATCATTTCTATTAAATATTTTGAAGATAGGAATAAATAAGCTTTTGAAACTCTAAATAAAATGAGTCAAAATTAGAGATAAAGAAGGAAAGTGAAAAAATATAATTTTTAGATGGTACGATTTACTAGATAGAAAACTTAAGCTATCTGGCACAACATACATTCAGCAGAACATAAGTCTGAGATCCCCACTATCAGACTTTTTTTCTTTGAACACACTGTCTTTCACACTAGATAAGTATATCAGTTTTCAACTTCTTCTTATTAGAGATAACCAGAAAAAAGAAAATAAGAACTGGATCTGAGCTGAAACAGGGAAGTAAAGGGACCGAAAAACATAAACTGCTTGAAGTCAGAGAACTGTCAATGTCAGAAGGATGATCTGAATCCTTATGTGATTCCAAGCCTGTATTCCTTCTACTTTACCATAGTGCCAGAGGCACCTTTAGCTTAACAGGTATTTTTTTTTATAATACATCATACACCAAGCATAGGAGTACAAAAATGAGTAACGTACCACATTTTTGTCCAATTATTTGGTTTAAAACCTAGGTCTCCTAAATCCAACTTCAATAATTCTCCCACTACACAGTCATTACATATCTAAAAATCACATTTTAACATACAAAGTATTATTCTTCTTTATGTGTAATAAACACCATTTTAATGCTAGAGATAATTCCAGAAGTTTTACGGTAAATTTTTACTACAACAGTACCAAAAAGGGCTGCCAACCCACACAGATGACTATTTTTGTGTGTGCTTTCAAGGTATCCTCAGTCCTGAACACATACAAAATATGTGAAAAATAATTTGGGAGCAGGGGAGGAGGAGGAGCTGAGTCCTAAGTCAATTTCCAAAGCAAACTTACTCAGTTCACGTACAGCACCTTCTCAAACACATCACTTGCACTTTTCCTACTGATATTTTTCATGATTTAAATTTTATATTAAATAAATATTTAAATACTTATAAATACTTAAATGACTTAAGACAATTAACTCTCAGCAATCTTCTTCAAAAATTTCAGGTAATTCAACATCTGTACAACTGGGGAAAATGTGGGCTGAAAAGTTATATAGTTCAATAGATTTATGTTCGATGAACATCCATAATCATTAATAAATCTGCAAAAGACTCTGTATCTGATATCACCCTGTTCAACGTTTCCTATCACGGACAAGATGAAGACCCAGAAATTATACTGAAACATCAGAAAAAACCTTCAGAAAATCATCCATTTCTCTTTTACCTCTTCTGTTCGGCAAAGTAGAACCCACAGCAGGGTATCTGTCATACTGAGACAAGGGGGAAATATAAAAAGCAAGGCAGGGCTTTCCAAAACAACCTCAGGAAAAAGTCTCCTGGCAGTGCTCTAATCATATGGACCAAAGGAGGAAGTAACCCATCCAGGACATTACCAGGGAGCAGAGTGAAATGGAATGACTTCCATCACCTACCAACCAAATTTATGAATGACACACATGTGGAGATCCTGATCACTTCAGAAGAAAACAATACCCAGGGATATTTGACTTTAAAAATCATTCTTCAGATAAAACACACTTTACCCTTGAACAACATGGGGGGCAGTTAATCCACATATAACTCATAGTTGGCCCTCGATATCCACAGTTCCTCCGCATCTGCAGATTTGAACAACCACGGACTGTGTACTACACTAGAATTTACTACTGAAAAATATCTGTGTATCAGTGGACCCATGCAGTTCAAACTCACATTGTTCAAGGGTTAACTACTTTCAGTATAAACAGGAAAGAAGTGACTTCCTCACAACACTGGTGACCTCTGACCAAGTAAAATGATGATCAAATCATTTTAAGATCAAGTTTCTTTATAAATAAAAATTACACTTACCACAATCCATTCAGCAATGTTTTCATAGAGCTCTGGACTGAAAATTGCTTTTTTAAGCCTAGCTAGAGGACCATCGGCATCTACTAATCTGCACCGCATGAAAACATCACAGTAGCCTCTAAAATCGTTGCATGGGGATCCAGGTTGCAGGGTGATGGTTCGACCAAGGAAGTACATGTTCCACTGCACAGACCCTGTACTGGCACAAGTTGATGGCTCCACTGGAAAAGAAGTGCCAAACATAAGCTGAAGACCAGATTTCTCATCGGGGTAGTTGGGAAGAAAAGGGCGTTGGGGGTTATGCCTAAAATCATCACCGTGATGTTTATATAGACTTCGATTAGTTAGGCTGGGTAACACCACTGGTAATTCACCTTGAACATTACAATATAAACAAACAACAGCAACTCCTGATGTAGTGCCTACAATGGCTTTAACACCTTTTAACAGGGTTTATATTAATTATTGCCACAACACTGGCAGGTTTTTGTCTAGTTTATCATTTTAAAAACACTGTAGGGACCATAATACTAGAAACACAATACAATGCTACATTTAAAAATTTCTCAAGAGGAACAGTTTTGCTGGAAATTATCTGTCCCAACTGTTTACCAAAGATTAACACTTAAACTTTAAGAGAAAATAAGGTTTTTGAAACAGATTTTATACTCTTGTGTTTTAAAAGTCTTACTCTTCTTCATGCAGCAGACATGGCATAGCTCCTTATCATCCTTGCCATCAGAACTGGCACAGGTGCACTCCTCCAAGCCGTATTTCTCACAGATAGAACCTGCACATTGCTGGGAGAAAAACAAAGGACAAATTACTTAATCCGTATACATCCCACCTGTTGTTCACAGTAATAGACAGATATAAGCCTCCAACGCTAAAATAATTAAGTAGAAACACATGTTGGGGGAAAAAAGCATAGATTAGTATCAGAAATGGACCATATAAATACACCTGAAAAAGTAAGCGCAAATAAGATAGTAAGTCTTCAAAGAAATGGTAACTTAAAAATCTAAACAAAACAAAAATGGAGGAAGAGATTAGATGAATCAACTTTATGTATGCTGGTTATTATGGCTTCTTTCTAAGAAGCGAAAAACGAAATTTTCCTCATGTAGAAGAAAGTGATTATTTAGCCAAGAAAGTCTTAAAGACTTCACATTCAGAGGGAATGTTCTTCTATTTAGGCTGTTAAATATTAACTTATAAAACTTAAAAGCAGTACGAAGTCACATGCCTAGTTATAGAACTGTATTTCTCCAGAGAACACCAAACACAAGCAGTAGAAAGATGAAAGACAAGTCAACAACTAACGGAATGCCACCAGGCACTTCAGCCATGCGGTGCATTCACGGCTTTGTGAGGAAACAGACAGGGATATCATTGAAACAGGAATCAAGATTAATTACTTTTACCATGTAGTTTTAAGTGTCAACAATTATGATTCTGAAAAAGCAGGTTTCATAAAACTAATTTAAAAACATATGAAATTAAATGCTTACCCCATTAATGCACACTTGTGTATGTCTATTACAGTCCGTAAAGTTTGGTTTAGGATCAGACGCTGGGCAGAGAGCTGTATTGCCATTACACATTCCTTCTTTTGCACAGTCTGAATCATCCCGACACTTCTCAGTTTTTGACTTGAATGCACACTGTGCTGTACAACAGGGACCTTGACTTGGACTAGAAAAACATTTAGGTGATTAAGGAAAACTGCTGGGATATTTCCTATATATATAGATACGGTCCTAATTTTTATATCATAAATCTCATCTTTTAAATGGTAAGTATGCTACTATTATACAACTTCAAATACTGGAATAAGAGGCTACTAAATTTCAACGTCCTAATAAGTGCAGAAAGTGATTAAGTATCTTGTTTTAATAATAAAGGCATACTATACTCAGTATTCTTATTCTATTTGCCTTTAGTAAAAGGCTATAATGGAAAATGGATTAAATATGAGGCAAGTTATCACTGTTTTTCATAGATACACCATACATTGGTCAATTTATCAATTTCTCATATTTATATGCTAAAATCAAACTCGGATACACAGAACACGTATTTTAAAAGTACTGGACAAACAATATTCTAGTGCTTTTATCTATCACTACCAAAATAATTTGACAAGTGAAATAATTATATGACACTAAGTTACAAGAGTGTATAGAATCCACCTTACCTAAATATTTAAACTTAAGGTTCTAAAAATATGAACTAAAGTCACATTTTTTTAAGTTAGGAATTAAATAACATGTATTTTATTCAGTGTCCTTTGCATGTCCTTTTTTAATACCCAATGCACAATTACAAGTACTTCAATCTGCCAATATCAGTGCACTAAATCATGCTCCTCCAGAAAAATAAAACAACAACAAACAAAAACAAAGTTCCAAAACCATATGCATCTCTTAATCTCAGTTTTAAGTTTGTCATAACTGCCTTCAGATGGAAAGAACAGTAACATCGCTGGGATTAGCAAGGTACCTGCACTGCTTTCCAGGTCTCAGCTTGCATTTCTTCCCCTCAGGTTGGTTTGCATCATAGCAGCACTCATCTTTACACTGGTCACTGTAGCCACAATCACATTCCTCACCTTGCTCTACCATTCCATTTCCACAAATGGGTTGGCCAGATTCTGAAGAAAATAAACAAGACAAAGTAAGCACTGTACGCAACATTAATTTTATTTAAAATTCATAAACTCTTTAGTGCTTCAAACAAAAGGAGAAAGGAAAACTTTGAAGAATCTAAGAAAAGCAGAACAAACTTGGAATCTGGAAACTGGAGATCTAACAGTGGCTCGGTCACTAACAAGCAATGTGGCCTTAGGAAAGTCACTTTCCTTTTTGGGGGGGCCTTAGTTTCTTAATCTGTACAGTGAGGAAATTTGACCTGATGGTCCTTGCTAAGATCCCTTCTAGAGGTGGCAGCATTCTATTTAGGCCATGCCACACTGCGCTTTATTGAACAATGACTGCACTATTTATAGTACATAAATACAAAGTAAGTTAGTGCTTCAGCAGGCAGAAAAAAATTAAACCTCTTCTGTTAGAAAATTCCAAATATATATAGAAGTAATAAAAGAGTAAGTACAGTGAGCTCCCAAGTACCAATCACTTAGCTTTAACAATTATCAACAATGTGCTGTAAACAACTTCATCTACTATATTCATGTGTTCTTACAAATATTTCAGGATGAATCTAAGAGATAAGGAGTTCTTTTTAAATATAACCATAATACCATTACTACATTCAAAAAATTAATAATATGCAAAATAGTATCTAATAGCCAATCCATTTTCAATTTTCCTCATTGCTTTCCTTACAATTGGTTTATTTGAACCAAGTTCTGCACAAGCTTCCCCCAGCCTCTCTTCCCATGGTTGCTTTTTGCTGACATGTATCTTAAATTCTTTTAATATATAACAGATTCCCTCCTCTCTTTTAATTTTTACACTACTTATTTGCTAAAGAAATTGGGTCATTTCGTCCTACGGAATTTCCCACATTCTATTTGGCTGACTGTATCCCAGTCAATAAGTAATTTTTTTTTAATATATTTTAGTTTTGCTCCTCAGCTAGACCAAGCTCCTTAAGGGAAGAACCATGTATTATTTATACGTTTTGTATTTCTGCAGTCTAACAATATCAGGTCAAATCTTAGCTCATTAAGGTTAGACTGTCTGGACTAATAAGCATAGTGAATAATTTCATAAAGATTTTTAGGCTCTTTTTTTTTGAGTTCTTTGATTTTGTCAGTGAAGTTTAAAATTGGAACAGGAATTTTATGCTCTTAGTAAGAACATAAAATCACAAATGCTAGCATCTGCAGGGCAATGATAAGAATCAGATGTCTTCATTTTATAGAAAAGAAAACTAACTTTCAGAGATTTTGCGACTTGCTGGAAACCATATGCCCTACCTAGTATGAGCAAAACACAAACCCAGGCCCCCTAGATCTAAAATCTGGTGTATCTTTTCTTTCTGCTACACCAAATCAATGTGCAAAACAGCTGTAGCACAGGCTTCAAACTGAGAACTGAGTAAGCAGAAGAGAACCTATCTCAAAGCAGGAAGCCCAAACCAGGCACACCTGAATGAAAAATATTCTAGAACAGCTAGCTTTATATTAATAAAGTTCAATCTTATCAAATATTAAAGCAGATTTTAGTGGTAACTGAAGCTTCATCCCTCTTTTGTTCCAAACCATCTCCTTTGTTCTCTAAAACTAGAAACATGCACATGCACATATACACTAAGTAAATAATGATGGGCTTTCTCAAGTCTAGTAATAATCATTTTATAATTCATGTGACATGTAATTTAGGAGAAAGGGAAAAATGATAAAAGTCAGAAAATCTTTCATGCAATATTTACTACATGTTCATTTTCATCTCATATAGAAATATTACTTGAAATCAGCTATTTGCTAACAATTTAAACACAGAGGTATTCCCATAATACCTACAAAGCAATATGCTCATTTTAAAAGTCATTTTCAGAAAGTTTATTGTAAAAACCCAGTTTACAAGTGAAAAATCTATGTAACACTTCTACATTAAGAAGATTTAGAAAAACTACCACTGATAAAAACAATAAAAATGGTAACATCAATATAATTTAATCTGCCCCTTTAAAAGAAAAAGGCTTTAAAAGAAAAAGGCAATCAATAAAAGTAAAAACTGATCATTTGAACCTCATCAAAATTTAACTTTTGCTCTGTGAAGAGAGTGAAAAGATAAGCTACAGACAGAAAGAGAATATATGCAGTCCAATATCTGACAAATGACTAGCATCTAGACTATAAAGAACTTTCAAAACCCAACAGAAAAAAAAAAACAACCCAAAACCTCAATGGCCAAGAAACATGGATGTCTCACCAAAAAAGATATACAAATGGCAAATAAGCACATGAAAAGATATTCAATATTATTAGTCATCAGAAAAATACAAATTAAAACTATAATGAGATACCCTATCACAATGGATAAAATAAAAATAATTAAAAAACCAAAAGCTAACAAGGAGACAGAGAAATTAGATCACTCATACACTGCTGGTAGGAATGTAAAACAGTAGAGCCAGTCTGGAAAACAGGTCAGTAGTCTCATATAAATAAAAACAATTACCAAATGATGGGCCTGTTGGATTTGGGGGAATTTACCCCAGAAAAACGAAAACTTATATTCCCATGAAAACCCTGTCTATAGCTGCTTTATTCCTAACAACCAAAAATTGAAAACAGCCCAGATACCCTTTAATAAATGAATGGTTAAACAAACTGTGGAACATACATAACACCTGCAATAAACAGGAACAAACTAGCGACACAGGCAACAATTTGGATTAATTTTGAAGGAATCATGCTGCGTGAAAAAAGCCACTCCCAAAGGTTACAGTTTGTACAATTCCATATATATATATATATATATATATATATATATATATATATATATATATATATATATATAACATTTTTGAAGTGACAACATTTTAGAAACGGAGAACAATTTAGTTGGGCAGGTGAGGGAACAGCAGGAGTGAAGTGGATGTGATTATGAAAAGGCAACATGGAGAGTTTCTTGTGGTGATGGAACTGTTCTTTATCATGACTGTAGTTATTGGTATATAAACCTACACGTGATAAAATTGCAAAGAACTAAACACACACAGAAAAGTGAAATGTGAATAAGATCTGTGGATTGTATCAATGTCAAAATTCTCCTTGTAATATTGTACTATACAGTTCTGCAAGATGTTACCATTGGGGGGAACTGGGTGAAGGGTACATGCAATCTCTATCATTTCTTGTAACTTATGTGAATCTAAATTATCTCTATATAAATTTCAATTAAAAACAAAAGGCCATAGTATTGTCAATTATACCTCAAAAAAAAAATGCAGCTAAAAAAATCAAAAGGCCATGCTTATCTGGAAGTCTTCCTCAATTCTTTATCCTTTGCTATCGTTAATGTTTAACTCATCTTTGAGAGTGTTGTTTATGTGCAAGGTGAGCAGGCCTGGGTGTTTGCCCTCAAGTAATTTATAATCTTGTGAAACAGGATAAGGACCCCCCTAAAAATAATATAGTATGAAATAGAATATTCAGAACATATTAAATGCCACAAGAGAGGCAAAACAGATGAATAGATCAACAAAATGTGGTATATCCATATACTGGAACATTATTTCTAAAGAATGGCATTTGGATACATGCTACTACGTGTATGAATCTTAAAAATATTATGCTAAGTGAAGTGAACCAGAAACAAAGGGACAAATATTGTATTATCCCATTTATATGAGGTACCTAGAAGAGCCAAATTCACAGAGACACAAGACAGATTAGAGGTTACCAGGGGCTGGGGAGAGAGGGGAATAGGAGTTACTGCTTAATGGTTACGGAATTTCTTTTTGGAGTGATTTAAAAAGTCTGAAAATGGAAAGCAGTGATAGTTGCACACGTTGTGAATGTACTTAATACCACTGAATTGTACACTTGAAATTAGTTTAAATATATATTTTATGTTATATATATTTTGCCACAAATAAAAAGTTCATAGCAACTTTGTTCATATTGGCCCAAACCTGAAAAGCCCAGGTGTTTACCAATGGGAGAGTGGATGAGCAAACTATGATGTATTCATGATAATGTACTTCTACTCAGCAATAAAATGGTACAAATACTAATAATGAATCTCAAAATATTATGCGGAGTGAAAGCAGCCTTCCAAATAAGGGTACAAACTGAATGATTCCATTTATATGAAATAAAACAAGCAAAATTTATCTATGGTTTAATAGAATAGTGGTTGCCTGGGGTGGGGTGGGGCAGAGATTGATGGGGAAGGGAAATCAAAGAACCTTCTGGGATGATAGAACTGTTATGTATCTTGATATGTGCTTGGGTTACAAAAGTAAATGCATTTGTCAAATCTCATCAAATGGTGAACTTAAGATTTGTACATTTCACTTATGAAAAAATTTTTAAAAAGAACAATAAATAATCTTGAACTCTACTTATGTAGCGTAAAGTGTTTAGGAGTATACTGATATCCACAATCCACTTTAAATTGCAACCCCCACCTCAAAAGAAAAAAATGGACTGAAGGATGGACAGACTGATTCATATGTCATAAAGCAAATCCATTAAGGTATTAACAACTGTAAAATATAGGTGGCAGGTACAAAGGTATTAACTATACAACTCAAGTTTTCTGAATGTTTAAAAATATTCATACTAAATGTAGGGAAAATATACATACCAACAAAACAGTTGTTTCTCTTCTTCTCAAGAACCTGGCTTATATTTCTAATACTACAGAGTGAGAATTTATTGTTGTTAAGTTTGTCCCCAGATGTCGCTCTTGCATACATGATGTAATTGCCATTTTCTTTTTGTCCTAAATTCTTAGATTCTCCTGGAGTGCACTCTGTTCCAGAATCATGCTGTCAAACAGAATATAGAGTTACATAAACAGGAAGTAAAAAAAGGTTTTTAGGTCATCTGATTAAATGTAATTTTCTCATCGGAAGAACAATGAAGGTCCTACTTTAGAACAGATTTTACAATTGTTTTAGACTGTCAGGCGGAAGATAACTTGCTCTTTTAGGGACCACGGTCTTAGAAGGGAAGGAAAAATCAGTGAAGGTCTAACTGCAAGGGATACTTTTTTATTTTGATTTTTTAAAAATTTACTCCAATTATTTCTTTTAGTTGGATTCCCAGAGGTAGAGTACACTGAGTTAAAAAGTCAAACATTTAAAGGTCTTGATATAAATTGCCAAACTGTCTGACAAAAGGACCATATTAATTTATGTTATGTAACAACATGGATTAAGATTTCAATAGGCAGGTATGGGAAGGAATTGGCTTCCCAACAGAAGTAAAGTTTTAAAGGACTATAAATTATTTAATTTGACAGGGAAGGGGAGATAACACTGGAAATACACTTAAACTCAAATTATGGAAAACCCTAAATGCTAGGATAAAGAAACTGTATCAGCAATACCAGCAGGTATTGGAAGTAAGGCTGCAGAAATATGTGACATGCACAGAACGATTAGAACTCTATCTAGACAAAGATTAATCTGTTAAGAGTAAACAAATATTAAAACCTTCATACTGAGAGGGAGGAACTTGTCTCATTTATTACAACTTCCCAGAAAAAGCTTATAAAGTAGTTAACAGAAGTCTGCAATAAACATTTGGGATAGGATAAATAAACATAAGGGATAAAGACAGATTTTAGTAAAGATGTCAAAGGAGACAGGCTCAGGAATTCATGGTCTGGCTGATCTCACTATTATATTACTTAATAAATATTTACTAAGCACCTACTGTCTTTATGTACAGTAGCATGAACAACATACACAAAAGAATGGGGAGTAAGCGAGCATGGGAGAATCATTAAAAGTAGTATGATAGGAAAAGATAGCAAGGTAGGCAAAAAATGTGAACCAATTTATCCATTAAACAATAAGCAAAAAGTAATATAACTTTAATGTATTAAAATCACCTCTCTGGCAACCTGGTAGAGGATAGATTAGATGGGAGGTGAAAAAAGAATAGACTAGATATTCTACTCCAAGTGTGGTCCACAGACCAGCAGCTCCAGTATCACCTGAAAGTCTCAGAAATGCAGAATCTTGGACCCTAGACTAAGGGCCACCGAAATGGAATCTGTATTTTAAGATCCTCAGGAATTTGTAAGCACATTAAAATTTGAGAGGCCCTAGACTAAAGGAAAGAAGAATAGTTAGAAGGGTCCTAAATTTCCCCTGGTAAGGACTGGATCAGGGGGACCGGGAGAGTAGAGGGGACATTTAACTGCCCTTGAAAATGCAAATTAACCATGAACAACAGTTCTCCAAAAATTCCATCTCTAAAATTTCAATTACTCTTTTAAGAACAGATCACAAAAGCAGTCAAAAAGTAGGGAGATTAAGCACATTTTAAATACTTTATCCAAGAGTACTGATAATAATCTATCAATTTTTGACTGGGGCTTAGAAAAAAGACTTCCAACTTAGAGAGTACCTTACTTACATTTTACAAAGTGGAGGGGAAATTAGGTAAGTGCGTTTCAGAATTTTAAGCTATAAGTATACAATTTTTTCTAAAGTCATAAAAATTTCCATTTTTACATGATGTGATAAGGTACAAGTAAAATAAATTTATATACAGTTTTGAAATACAAATTTCCCGAACTTATTTTAATGAGCCCTACCAAAATCATAAAGACAGAATATCTTTCAGTATTTTGTACTTCTCTGTGTATTAACTTTAGGTCCCTTGAAAATCAATACAATGGACTGGGTATTAAATGATACCAAACAGGGTGTACAGGGCATAGTGGGTCTAGCTCAGTGGTAGAACACATACTTAGCATGCACAAGGTCCTGGGTTCAATCCATTATAAATAGATAGATAGATAGATAGATAGATAGATAGATAGATAGATAGATAGATAGATAGATAAAAAAATAAAATAAATGATATCAAACAATTGCTAATTTTGTCAGGTATCATAACCATGTGGTGGTTATGGAAGAAATGTCTAATTTTTTAAGAGATGCATACTGAAATATGTAAGGATGAATGCATTTGTTTCTAATATCTTACAAAGAATAAGAAAGAAAAGCAGAAAGGGGACGTAACAAAATCTTGGTGATCGCTGACTTTGGATCAGAGGTTGGCAAATCGTAGCCTGCACCTTATTTTTACATGGCCTAAGCTAAGAATGATTTTTCCAAGTTTAAAAGATTGTAAAACAAACAACAAAGAAAAATACACAACAGGGACCAATTGTTATCCCCAACAAAACGTAGAATGTTTACTAGTAGGCCCTTTACAGGAAAAGTTTGCTGATCCCAGTCCCGGATGATGAGCATCAGAGTTTGTTGTAATAGTTTTCTCTGCTTCTGTGTATATAATAAATTTTTCATACTGAAAGTTTTTTTTTATATAAAGGGCAAAAGATTTTATTATTTTTTTCAGTCTTCTTTGAAATTTTTTTAATTGAAGTATAGTCAGTTACAATGTGTCAATTTCTGGTATACAGCATAATATCCCAGTCATATATATATATACACATACACATACACACACACACACACACACACGTATATATATTCATTTTCATATTCTTTTTCATTAAAGGTTATGACAAGATATTGAATATAGTTCCCTATGCTATACAGAAGAAATTTGTTTGGTATGTGTTTTTATACATAGAAGTTAACATTTGCAAATCTCGAACTCCTAAATTTATCCCTTCCCATCCTTCCCCAGTAATCATGAGATTGTTTACTATGTCTTCAAGTCTGTTTCTGTTTTGTAGATGAGTTCATTAGTGTCTTCTTTTTTCTTTTCTTAGATTCCATATATGAGTGATAATCATATGGTATTTTTCTTTCTCTTTCTGGCTTACTTCACTTGGAGTAACATTCTCCAGGTCCATCCATGTTGCTACAAATGGCATTGTTTTATTCTTTTTTATGGCTGAGTAGTACTCCATTGTATAAATATATCCCAACTTCTTTATCCAGTCGTCTGTCAATGGACATTTAGGCTGCTTCCGTATCTTGGCTATTGTGTATAGTGCTGCTGTGAACATTGGAATGCATGTATCTTTTTGAATTAGAGTTCCTTCTGGATATATGCCCAGGAGTGAGATTCTGGGATCATATGGTAAGTCTATTTTTAGTTTTTTAAGGAATCTCCATACTGTTTTCCAAAATAGCTGCACCAAACTAAGTTCCCACCAACAGTGTAGAAGGGTTCCCTTGTCGCTACACTTTCTTCAGCATTTATTGTTTGTGGACTTTTGAATGATGGCCATTCTGAGTGGTGGTTTCATTTGCTGTGCAAAAGTTTATATGTTTAATTGGGTCCTGTTGTTTATTTTCACTCGTATTTCTATTGCCTGGGTAGACTGCCCTAGGAGAACATTGCTAAGATTTATGTCAGAGAATGTTTTGCCTATTATACTGAAAGACTTTTTTAAAAGTTTCATTCCATAGTAGACAAAGACAAATCTAGTAAGCCCCAATAATGCTTTTACAGAAACCAAGCAAAAAAACCACTGCACAATTTGCTAACATTCAAAATGTACTTTACATAATGGAAAGTGATTCTCGTTCAATAAATGTATGAATGAATCATGTATCAGGCACTGTTCTAGGGGCAGGAGACATGGAAGAGAATGAATGACAAAATTCCTTGCCTTCATAGAATCCTGGCACTGTTGTGCTTATTTTCTTACTTTAATCACAAGTATTCTATCTTTCTCTCTTCCAGTACTGTGGCCAAGTACATTACTGTGTTCTAACTTAAGAACTTAACATTCATGTGTACTTGTTCTCACTGTAAGCAACAACAACAAAAACTACACCGTATAAAATTAGATTAGTAACTTTTTAAAAATCTAACAAATTAGGCAACACTTACCGGAGATCCAAAGTTATGTCCAACTTCATGAGCAAATGTAATGTGAGAGACTTTGGGGGGTACATGAGACCCATAGTTCTGAACAGTAATAATTCCAGTGTTTAAGGACTTCTTCTTACCATCTGAATAGAGCTTACTTTTTTCACATATTCCTCCAGAGCTTCCTAATTCAGAACAAAGGTGGCTAAAATTAGCATCTATTTCCCCCCCAAAATAATTTTCGAATATATGCTATATTAACTTGAAACATTTCCTATGTATTTTGAATCCAAAATAAAATTGGTACACGCATATATCAAATACTAAAAAGTTTCTTTGGTCCAAGATTAGGAAGTCATTTCAAATAAAAGTTTAATGGAACACAAACTCCCAGGATTGAGTACAAAGCCCTTATAAAATGTTCAACCTCATAATCAAAATATCCTCCAATTTTTGCTCCCATTAATTCAGCAAAACAAATACTTATAGTTTCTGTTAAATTTAAATATTTCAGTATTTACACTAGGTTCAAAGTCTGTATCTTTTCATCTTTCAAAATGAAACTTATATTTAAGTTAAATGAAAGCTGAGCAAAATATTCTCAAGGAGATTCTGAGAAAGTCACCTCTACAAATAACAGCAGTGAAACACAGGAGTATGTGATTCACTATCCTGAGAGGCAACACATGATATATTTTTAATGAAGAAAAGAATTAGTGGTTTGCAGGGCCTGGGGGGAGGGGGAGATAGAGAAAGGCTGACAGAGGTACGAGCTTTCAGTTTTAAGATGAATAAAGTCTGAGGATCTAATGTGTAACACATGATGATTAGTTGATAACACTGTATTACATAAATGAAATTTGCTAAGAGAATAAAACTTAAACATTCTCACAAAAAAAGGGAATAAGGGAAATGTGTAAGGTGATAGATGTATTACTTAACCTGGTGGGGGAATCCTTTCACAATGCATAAGAATATCAAATTATCATGCTGTACACTTCCGTATCTTATGATTTTATTTGTCAATTATATCTCAATAAAGCTAAAAAAAGAAAAGAATTATGTCAAATGGATAAAAAAAAAAAAAAAATGGAGGTAAGGAAGGAGACTAGGTAGGAAGGGAGAGAGAGGAAATGAGGCAAAATGTTAACTGATGAATCCACCAGGAGTAAACGGCACTATTCTTGCAATTTTTTGGCAGGTTTGAATTTTTTTTCAAAGTAAGTTCAAAAAATTGAACTACGGTTTTTCAATGTGTCTTGAGAATACTTCTAAATTCTAAAGGAAAACCTGCATTTTTACTTATATGATACATATCAAATCATTTTGTAATTCACCTATTAATAGTTTTCAAATCTGAGAGCTTAATACTGAAATGAAAGTGCTTTCACATCTAAAGGCAGTTAATTTAAGAAATTAGAAAAAAAAAAACCAGCAAATCAGAAACTAGCTGGCCAATCCATGTCTTTATGTGCTCTGCACTGAGACGACCACAGTCTTTAAAATAACTCTGTTAAAGACTTCCAGTGAGAAGTTCTTTGGTTTACATTCACACTTAAAAGGTTTCTTTATTTGATTTTTAATTAAAACATAATCAAATGGGTTAGGATATTCTGATAACTGATCAAATTATTTCAAATCAGCTTTCTACACACACTGTAATACAAAGTTACAACCACGTTATTAATCTACTTTAAAAAATGTCACATTTATAATCTGATAAAGCATATAATAGAAAGCAATTCAAAACAGATCTGAAAGAATGGCATGACACTACAATTGCTGCCTTGTTCCTTTTAATATTAGAAAGTATATGGCAATAAATCATAAATTTGAATTACTGTTATGACACAACACAGGAAGCTGAAATGAGAATGTGCGTCACAGAAAAGATAATCGAAAGACTAAGCCATATGCAGATTTTAACCAGCAAAGGATTGAGAAGCTTTATGACATTTAAAACTTACTACCTTTTCTACACAGAAAACTGACTAGAAAGAAAACAGCAAATGATTTATGAATATTTAATATATTTTCTTAAACTACCTCTACTTTTGGAGATGAGTCCCAAGGACTATATCACTATTTCTAGAAACTAGAAAAGATATGAATAAGCACTCTGGATATAATAATTACAGTCTTCCTATTATAATTTTACATAAATAGTAAATTAATATCCTGCCTTATTGAAGATGTGTCATATGCAAAGTGGTCCAATGCAGTACTGTCAAAGTTGAATTAAGCATAGAAGACTCCACACTGCAAATCTTTATCAGTTAAAAAAAAGTAAATGGCATATATTAAAAACTCTGATAATATACTTTTCTGTATTTTTAAGATCTAGCTAGTTTAGGGGAAAATAATACATAAATTTGAGTGTACTCTTCCGAAATATAGTCTTTGTAATTCATACCTTGTTTAATGTCTTAAACAATTGCTTTTGATTTTTAATGACTACTGCTTATACAGGAAAGTTTATTGTTTGTTATAGACTAATCACATACATTGGAATAACTAAATCATACAGGGAGAAATAAAATACTAAATCTAATTTTATAAGTTATGACTTAATTTTTAAATACTGCAACTACTTTTGACATGCTAGAAACTCAATTGATAATATAAATACCTATAGCTAAGCCATAAATCACGTTCAGTAATTGGTTAACCGTGTAAACCGAAGAGTTTACACACATAGTAAACACTTAAAAACACAAAAATGTATAAAAATGAGGACAGAATTTGAGTCAAAAACAATTACTGATGGATGATAACTCAATAACCAACAAAGGAATATAACGACATTTTTCTAGCTACAGGACAGTCTGAGAGCTAGTCACAGAGTATCAGTACTAAACTTAAAACAGATCCCCCACCACCAAAAGAAAAAAATTATAAAACCTACAAGGGTAATATAATACCAGAGTCCATAAATGTAGTTTTGACAGGAGCAGGCCTAAACATCTAAAACTTAATAGTAGCATGTTGACCATACAGTATTAATCTGAGCAGTAGTACTGAACCAGACATTAATACCACTCCCAGACAGGTTATTAGGAAATGTCTCACGGCATTTCCCTGTCTTTCATGTCTAGGGAATTGTACTCACACATAACGGGTAGTACCAGAGATGTTAAATATTCTGTAAGGGACAATCCAGACCTGCACAAAATGCCAACATTAAGTGCTCTGTAGTCTACTAATGTAATATTCTAATGGTGTAATTCTCCTGGCCTTTTAATTATAGACTTTCAAACAACAGGTTAAGAATTCAATAGGCTGCTGGTTATCCTGAGAACCTCATGCTGAGTTCTGCATGCAGTCAAATTCTAATACGTAAAACCAAACTAAAATTTCTAAACCAAGAAAAACAGAAGAGACAATTTCTACCAAAATAAATGTCTCAAAAAAAAAAAAAGTTTTTCACAAATGGTCAAAGGAATACTGAATAGTTCAGGAGTACCTCTGGAGATGAATTCGAGAGCTAGACTTGGTCACTGACCTGGCCAAACTGAGAATATGTTCATTGGGTTAAGTAATAACATTAAGATGGATAAGAGATGAGCAGAATGTCAAAGAACAAAATTCCTTCTGTTTCCAACTCATGCCCCCATTCTTCTGTCCCCTCCTAGCCCCTCCCCAGAAGCTCTTGGAAAAAGGCTTCTGAGAGCTGGAGTTGAGGAGTTAACATAGAGTAAAGGAAGAAGGCGTCAGAACCCAATAACAAAAATACAGGTAATGTGTCTCATCATTTTCAATCCAGAACGCTGCCTACTGCTGTTTCAGTAAAATAAGCAGCATTTCATAAAATAAGTGGTCCAGCTATTATAAACAACTAGACAAAATAACTAACTGTCTCCAAACCCCACAACCCCAGTCGAATCATAAGAAAAACACCCAACAGGCTGAAACAGAGGGGCATCCTACAGTACACCTGACCAATACTCCTCAAAATCATCAAGGTTATGAAAAACCAGAAATGCCTGATAAACTATCAGACAAGGAGAGGCTAAAGACACAAGAACCAAATGTATCGTATTGCAGTATCCTGGATGAGAACCTGGAATAGAAAAAGGACCTTAGGTAAAAACTAAAGAAATCTGAATGAACTATGGACTGACTTTGGTTAACAATAATGTACCAATATTGGTTAATTAACTGTAACAAAGGTACCATACTACTGTAAGCTGTTAATAATATAGGAAAGTGGGGGAGACAGCTCTGCTATCTGCTCAGTTTTTCTATAGATCTAAAACTTTTCTAAAAATATAGTCTACTTTAAAAAAAAAAAGTGGCTGCATTGATGGATAAATACCTAAAGATTTAGGAAATTTTGACCAAGCTTCTTCAGGAGCATTACATTCTTAATGAATAACAGTCTGGAGGTGAAAATGAAAAATAGCAGACTTTTTAGTTTAAAATCATCCAATCATTTGCCCAATAGACCTTTTGAGAGCAAAAAATATCAATATGGTGGTTTTCAAACTTTGGTTTGCATCAGAATCGAGTGGAGGGTTTCTTCAAACAAAGGTTGATGGGCTCCACACCTAGAGTTTCTGATTCAGTACACCTGAATGGGGCCCATGAATTCACATTTCTAACAAGTTCCCAGGCAATGCTGATGCTGCTAGTCCACGGAGCACACTTAAAGAACCACTACAGTAATGGTTCTATACAAAGAAAAATCAAATGAATTTCTGTCTTTACAGTACTTACTGATGCATAAAGAGAAGGGATTATAAACACTGTGATAAAATTATCCAACTAACCAAGGAGGGGAAAAGAAATTTCAGAATATAAAAGTTATAAAACATGCAAATTATCATAGGAAAGAGTGAGTTGCACAATCTGCTGACAATGCAGGTAACACAAAACCAGCAAAGATTATCATAAAGGACAAATATCCAAACATATTGCAGTATGATATATGCAGTCTGTGACATAAAATTTTACTTTAATGACATCACAAAATTGAGTACACTTTAAAGTGGAGCAGAAGAACAAAAGCTCTGGAAATTGTAAAGAGGATATTCATTGCTGGCTTAAAAATCAAAAAAAAAAACCCAGAGAGTAAGAAATATAAAAGCAGAAATACAGTCCTAAGTAGTTAAAATATGCATAACAAATCAAAGAATAAACTAAGACTAGGAATACCTATTCCTATTCTATCCTATCCAGGTCTTACGTGGGATAAAGCAGAAGTTAATTCTTTTAAAAAGATAGAAATGGTGGGTCAGAAGGAGGAGAAATTGCTATATATAGCTCAGAAGACGACAGATTACTGATCAAACTCTGTATGGCAAAATTTGTATTCCAGGAGTCTGGGATTCTTTCTACTCATCTCTCAGTTAATAAACTTGTATTTCTCTAAACTAGGCTACTGAATTTATTATAATATAAATCACAGACCCCCACCTCACTGCAATGGGAAGGGAACTATCCTGTTCCAGCTTTCTCAATGGCAGTAGCTCATGGGTAAGGCAGAGCCCCCAGCAGAGTGTGGGCCCATGCGGTAAGGCAAATGGAGATAGGGTTACTGGGACCTCCTGTTCATATCTCCTTCCAGGCAATACTTCTTTTTTGTTAAAATAAAGGCTAGAAATAAAATAATAAAGGCAGTCTTTGCTTTTCTTTCTACCTGCTGTTCCTGATCAGGGTCTCTCTCCATCTCACTGTAGAATAGAAGCAAGTTTCCCCTTTTGACTCTAAGAACCTCTCCCCATCCCCCCAACCCTCAAAATAATTAATTAACTAATGAATTAATGATACTAACTTTTGTGAAAAGAATTGATACTTTGCTTTTTGGTTTCAGAAATAAGTACCACTTTTTCCCATAAAATTTTTTATTTCAGCCTCTGAACACACCAAATGTCAGGATATCTCCCTGTTAGTACTCATTTACTCATTCCCAAACAAAAAGCTGCTTAATCTATTTTTCCATTTACAATATGCTTATGAATCGTGCCTACCTCAAACTGGTTAAATTAAGATATTATATAAGCGTCACTTTCTCCTATACTTTATAAAATTCAATCAGCCCTGAGAATTGCTTTTCGTTTCAAGTAGTAAGACAAAAAACATAGTTAAATAAACTACCTGAAGGTGCTCCAACCCAAGCCAGACCAAGGACACCATCATCAAAATCTCGGTCTGTGAAGACATAGGCCAAACAGTAGTCATCATGATTCTGCTCAGAATTCAGTTCCAGAAACTTCTCCACACCAATATTTGGAAAACGGAAGGGATTTGTAGGGTCCTTTTCATCAGCAGTTGTGTTGATCTAAAACCCAAAACAATGGTTTTTAACAAGCAATTAATGTTAGCAGAGTCTTAGTGTAAGTAGCATCTGCCTGCACAATATGCTTGGGTACCAAGGGAATCAGGCCTGAATTACGGCTTCTACAGTGATTCCCACTGCCTCCATCCCTGAGCTAATCACAGAAGCCAAAAAGAAAGAAGGGAAAAAGAAAGGCAGGGTCAGGAAATTAAAATTGAATCCGTTCAGTAAAAGAAAAATAAATAAAAAAAAACAGGGAAAAGAAAAACAATGAAAAAATAAAATTGAATACATTCAATTTCTGAGCAAGTATTCACCAGATTCCTGAACACTGACTAATTAGGATGGAAAAACAAGTTCTGCTTTCAAAATTTCTGATAAGGAAGTATACTTTCCCAAATGTAATCATCTGATCAGTCTCTTTTAATGCTCATCTTCTACATATGGTGACAAGTAAAAAGACATAAAACCCTCTATTTCAGCTAATTATTAGAACATAAAATAGATACCGAACCTAAGACTGTCAATTCAGCAGACAAATCATATTCTTGGTTCTCCTTGCCTGGAAAGTCCTCAGTCAAGCAAGCCAAACTAACTTCAAGTTCAATGTTTTTCCCTGAACATGGATAAGAATTTTTTTTCTTTGCTAATTTGTTTCTCTTACTATTTCAAGCTGAGTTCCTCCAGAATGTTTCCTCTGACACTTAGCTACTATACTCCTGCTGCAGGCTTCTCCTTCACAATCTGAAGAATAATCAGTTCTGATACCAAACTTCTACTAAACAATAGCTTTCATTTATTAGTCTCTGCTTCCTTTCAGAAAGCCCTGCCATATGCCCTGAAGTCCTAGAACAATTTGGCTTTCCCTAAGTAAGTCAAAGAATTATATACAGGACTGTGGATAAAGAATAAAAAGGAATATATTGAAAGTAAACATTGTTTAGAAGGCAAATCTCAGTCTACTGAAAATATGAGTATTAAGGGGAGGCTATTACAGTTCATAAAAATGAAGCTATCGGTCTTTTTAGGATCCACATCCCTCAGTAAAACCAAGGAGCTTAAATTAGACACAGGATGACAGAAACACCACTGAGGGCAACTGTCTAAGAACAGATTTGAGAACATCTGGTTCATTCATTAACAATTAGCCCACAGCAATCAGTTATGCTCATCTAACACAGAAAGAATCCAGAAACAAGAACACTATATATTTCAAGTAGCCCACGCTTACAGACATGTGACATATGGCTTTTTCCCACTAAACATATAAATAAGACTCTCTGATGCTTCTGTAATATTGGCTACAAATAAAAATTGCATCGAAATTTTAGTTATCTATATTAAAAATGAGATGACCAATACTTAAATATTTGCTTATATAATATAAATTTCAAATTATTTAATGAGTCACAAACTTCAACTGATGAGATATAAAATTTTAATCTTAGTTAAAGGCTTGAAAACAACCAAATGCCACATTACCCTTTTATATACATGCATTTCTTCATAAAGCACATTATTTTACTCAAAAAAAACGTGCTTCACTAAAATTTTTTCAGATGTTCTCTACTTTTCGTACTCTGCATTTTATTACTCTGTCTACTAAACAGCAGTACTTACACCACTTATCATGGTCGCTTGCTCATTTAAAAGTTTATATTGCTCTCAAAATACATGAAAGCAATTGATCACAAATAGTTCTTATATTGTATACCTACAAACTGTCTTTCACCTTAAAACAATCCAATGTAATATTTAATCATGCCACTTTTAGAAGTAAGGACCACTTTCAGCTATTTTATTAAACATACTGCATGAATGTACTAAAGTTATAACCTAGCCAACCATGTAAGAAGCATAAATACAAAGAAACCCTGTGGCAAGTACTTTTGCAAAATGATGATTTTTAAAACTCAGGTTATCTAATTCATAATTTCTTAAAAACATTTAAAGTGCGTTGAAAGACTACATATTTAGAAAATTTTTGAAACAGCTCAATTTTGTTAAGTTAAGTATTTACTTATTAAAAATTAATAACATTAAAACTAAAAATCAGTGACTCTGGACCAGCATTTCTCAAAGTGTGTTCTGCAGTTCTTTGAAGTCTCAGTTGACGTTAATACAAAAAAAAGATTAAATTAGTTTAGAAAAGTATGAGTTTCTTTCTCAAAGGATTTCTCAAAATTTGGAATACATCAGTGTGTACTATTAAATTTCAAGAAGAAGAAATAGTATTAAATGTTTTTCCAGCTTCCAATTTTATTTAACGACTGTATCTATCCTTCCCTCCACTGGAACATCAAATGAGACACACTCTGAAATACACTGCAAGCCAAATCTGAAGAAACTGGGGAATAACACCAAGGGAAAAAATGTCAAGTACTCTATCTGTCGTTATTGAGAAGGCTTTCTAACTGGTATGTTAATCAGATAGATAGAAAACAGTACTTTCTATCATACTTCTTTTGCAGTCCAGAGTAAAGCCCTATAGACTTCATTCTTAAATCATAAACCCAAGTGTCCCCTGTGTGTGTGTGTGTAAAATCAAAGAGTAAAGATCTACTGTATGAGTAAATACAATTTAATTTGAACTATTTAATGCACAAAGATGAAGTAAAAAGCAAGCATTTTTCTTTTTGTAAACATTGTCGTTATTGTTTCTCTTTTTCAATATTCTTATCTATTGAAATTCCTTACTCTTATACGTTTCACCATGAAACTGATGTTACGGATTCCGGAGAAGTCTGTGGTCTGGTAAATTGTATCAATCGCTTTAACATGACTGGATATCTATTGATTTAGAAAAAAAAAAAAAGAAGAATTTTTTAGAGGCAATGTTGAAATGTAAAAAAGATGTGAATTTCCATTTCCCAAATCAAGAATTATTCATATTCCACCAAATTCAAATTTTAAAGTGTCTATATCATATACTGTACGAAAGGCTGAAAAATATCAATGAACTGCAGCTGAGAGGGAAATTCTGTGACTTCTCCACTTTTCTCTGGTCAAAACAAACATGTACTCTTGCCTCAGCTATATAAAACTTTGTTTCCTCGATCCATCCCAAAACGTCATACCTCCATGCCTTTCACATGCTGCTCCTTATGCCTATGGTATTCATCCCTTAGACTCAGCTCAAATATCTTCTGGGAATACTTCCCTGACAGTATCAGGACACTCGGTCATTCTGAATTTAGTCTTTCCATTACTGCACTAGTGCACATTCTCTAAGTTTTGTTCACCACTTACTGTATACTAGGCACTGTTTTAGGTGCTGGGGGCATAGTGGTGAACAAAATTGAGAAGATCCCTATAAATTTAGAGATTTATTCTAGAGGGGGAAGAAGAGAAAAAAGTAATACAAATATAAATAACATACATTCAGATTTTGCTAAATTGTACAAAGAGATAAACAGGGTGACAGAACACAAAAAGAACCCCTGTTTACCTAGCTGACTCCCAGCTAAACTCTCTGGTTTCTAAACCATTCTATAGCAACCTTCCTATCTTCAGTTACAAAAAGCACTCTTGCTACCACTTACGTGAAAATATGTATATATACTTTCAAAACTATTTTCAAAGAAATTGTATAAACATAAGATATTCAAATAGAATCATTAACAATAATAATTTCAAAAGTAGCCAGGTTGGCAAACATTGATAAAGAACACCATAACAGTGCAGATAGGGTCCATCATAAATTCACTCCATCTAACCTCAGCTTTGCCTACCAATCCTTATCCAATTCTCACTGTGTCTACTAAACCCCAACGGGGGCCGTTCAAACATTTCTCCACAGATGATCTTATGTCTTACTTTACTGAAAGTTTATCTTGACTTCCCTCTCTTAACTTTCAAATTTTTCTATTTTTAATCCATTGCTGTCTTCCTCAAATGGTAACTCTTCCTTAAAGTGTAATTTTTCCATATTCCTGATCCTAACCCTTGCTGGACCTTAAGGAATGTTGTTTCCCATCAATTTTTATTTTTCTTACATCTTATACTGCTTCTCTACTGGGTCATTTTCTTCTTTTTACCAACTTCTCAAGAATTCCCCTTTCACTCAAACATTTCATATTATTTCTAAGCCACCATTTTTTTTTTTTCTTTTCAGTTTTTCACATCTCTTAAAACCCTAACTGCTCCTGCCAGCACATTCCTTATGGTCTGCAATGTTTCCACCATCACAACTTTATTGAGAGTGTGCTTAAAGCCCATCAGTAATCTTCTAATAACTGAAAATCAACTAACTTTTATAATCATTCTCTTTTTTGGCATTGTTGAGGCATAAATGACAAACAAAATGTAAGATATTTAAAATGTACACCATGATGATTCAATATACATATACACTGTGAAAGGATCCCTACCATCTAGTTAATACACTGTGGTCATTTTCTTTGATATCTCTGTGATACGACACTATTAGCTATGCATTTTGTCTTGAAACTTTGCTTGTTCCTTGGCTGATCTTATTTAACCTCCTACCTTTTCAACTATTATATTTTACCTCATAGCTTCTCCTCCTCATCCTACTCAACAGAAGGACTGTATCTCCCAGTTCTTTTCCTTCTGATTTCATTCTCTCCCTTTCATTCTCTCTCCTTAACTATCTCTTTCATATCCTTAAATTACATGCAGAAAGCTCAAGGCTAACCTCTCCCATGCACATGGGCTTCTGAACATGTCTAAAAATAAGTTCATCACTACTGTCAAAATTAGTTCACCACTTATACTACTGGTGCCTCCATCCTCCCAGTCTCAAATCCTTGGACTCAAAACGCATTCATCAAACCCTCAATGGATACCATCAACAAAGGCTACTTTGAAGAGTATCTCAAGAAAATTTATATTTTAATAAGGGTTGAAAAGACATAAGTGCAGATAATAATGTAACTCAGAAAGTGCTAAACACAATGAAAATACAGAACAGAAATTAAATATTCTTATTGGAAGGATTCCTCTAACTTTCCCTCCTTTAAGACCACAAATGAAAATATGACCCTCTTTTCAAAGCTAAGCTCCAATATCATCATCTCCATGAGATCATTTTCTTACATTTCTCTCTTGAATGACACTAAAATATCCTAACTAGTCTTTCAGTAATCTGTGTTCTTATGTTACATATTTTATCATATCACAATTGGAAATACATCTCCTTATTTTTCCAAAATGTGATATACAGTAACTTTAATTTTTAGAGGAAAATATAGCTATAAAGAAATAATATGACAGTATGTGAAACAAAACAGTAGCAAAATTATAAATACCTGGGCAATCACAGCTTCTCGTGTTCCGTAATATTTAAAGAATAGATGATCAGTCTGAATATAAAGCTGACAAGTATTTTTTTCAGCTGAAGTCGTACGTTTTTTCCTCAGGAGTTCTGGGCCATTAACAGTATGATCTTCATGAGGTGTCTATATGTCAAAGAAAGTCATTTCTGATCATTAGCATGCTTCACTTATTATAATTTTATATAGTTAAGATGACACATTATAAGCAATTTCATTTTCTGCTTTATTATGTGAGACCATAGGTACTTCTTCATGCTGTTAAAATTTCTTCATAAATATCACTTTCAGTCTGGTAACATTCTACTGTGTAGATGATTTATTTATTCAAGCAATTCTTTCACTCTGAAACACTTTCAAAACATACCCTTTAATAACCTGAATAAACTATGGACTTTAGTTGATTTAAAAAATATCTTTTAATGTGTAATCATGTAAATATAAAGCAAGTCTTACGGTAGTTTACCTATCTTACGCTGCCTCACCTCTAATACCTAACACCACCTCTAATTTCACCCAGCCCTGTCAAATTTAGCTCCTAAATACTTAGGGCATCTGCCCATCACCTCCGGCTCTACTGCATTAGCCCAAGCCACCATCACTTATTACCTAGAGTACTGCAATAAGAGGGATGGAGTCTATCTATCTATATCCACTAGTGGCCTTCAACCTAATCTTCATACCACAATCTTCTCAAAATGCCAAAATCCAAAATATTATCCATCTGCATAACGCATTTCAAACACTTCCTGCTGCTCTAAGGAAAAAGCCCTAAACCTTTTAAATGCACCCAATCAGCACCGCAGACTCTACTTGCCTGTCCAGCTTTGTTCCATTCCATGCTACTTCACAGAGAGACCCCACTGACTTACCCAGCTCTAACTCTCTGTGCCACAGCTACACAGGCCTCCTTTCCAATCCTCCAAAACACAGTCTCTCTCCTGCCACAGTCTTTTGCACATGGTGATGCTGCCTCTCCTGATCTAGTTAATTTCTTTCTTCATACTCAGCAAAGGTCAATTCATCCATTTTACCACCTCACAGACCCATGCACCCATGTCCCTTACATAGTACAACTTCACAGCTTATCATGTGGTTATCGGTTTATTTTCTGTCTCCAGCCCACCACCATTACTTTAACCTCTAGAATACGAGTTTTAGAAAGAAGAAACTATCTCTGTGTTTGCTTCTCTCTATACTGCTATCAGCTAACATATTTGGCAGGCAAACAGTAGACACTCAATAAGTATTTGTTTAAAGAATTAATTCTGCTATTGAACCCAAGCACTTAAACATCTGCTGACATCTATAAGGACCATTTTAAGTGAAATCTGATGACACAGTAATAGAGAATTCAAATTAAATTAAATTTTAAGCCACAATTCCAAATTTACACTCACATTTTATAATTTCCTTCTCCCTTGAACTCCATGTTTGACTGTTCTCTTAGTTACTGTCTTCATTTTACTTTTATCTATTTTCACTCAGTACATCATCCTAGGATGGCAGTTACTGTTTCAGCACATTCCATTGTCTTCCGGTTTCAACTGTTTCCAATGAGAAATGAGCTGTCATTTTTACTGTTGCTTCTATGAAGATGACTGGACTTTTTTATTGGTTGCTTTTAAGAGTCTATCTCTTGGTGTTTATACTTTTCTAATATTGTGCTAAAGTATTAATTTCTTTGTAAAAGATTTTTCCTGTGATAATTACAGGGCTTAATGAATATGTTGTTTGCTATCATCTGTCGTATCTGGAAAATTCTCAGCCACTATCTGTCCCTATTTCACTCTCATTTTCTTCCTTCTGAGATATCAATTACACGTATTTTAGACCTCCTTAACATATCACCTCTATCTCTTAAGCTCTTTTCTGTATTTTCTATCCTTTTCTTTCTAAGCCATTTACTCTATTTTCTTATGACATATCATCCAGATCTAAATCCATCAAATTCTTAATTCCTGTTGTTTTATTCTTCAATTCTAGAATTTCCATTAGGTTCTTATGTTCATTTTCAATTTTCTGCTGAAATTTCTTATTTCATCTTTATCTACTTGAACACATCATAAAGTCTGTATCTGTATCTAATCATTTCATTATTCAAATACTTTTAGGTTGTTCACATGTCTGACACTCTAGCTAGACCGTAAGCTCTTTGAGGGTGTATACTGTGTCATTTATTCTTGAATGGCTGATTTTAGTAAATAATTTTTTCCCTCTCATTCTTCCATCATACTGTCTTATTTGTTCATATCCTGATAATTTGGAACTCAGTGCCAGATAATGTATACAGAAAACCATAGATATAATTTGAGGCTTCAGATTATGATATCTTTCTTGAGAAGATTTATTTTTACTTCTGGCAAGCAATGAGGTTTGATGCACTAGTAATCCTGGATTATCTTAATCCAATCAGAGATTAAGAAGATGTGATGTGAAACTTTAATCTTGGTAAAGGGGAGGAAGAACCGCTTCTGATTTACCCCTACTTCTAGGGAGCAACACTTCATTCAAGATCCCAACCTAAAGCCCTACTTAGAAGGCCCTATATAGTATTTTAATCTTTAGCCTCAATAATCTGGAGACATCTATTCAGTTTTTCAATCTCTTAGCTACCTCCTTAGGAACTAGAAGATACAACTAGAGAAAAGGTAGCCCCAAATGTCAGTGTCCTCTTTTTTCCCTAAGATTTGGCCTAGTATTTCTTCACAGCCATCTTTTCTGTCTAATGCCTCCAAACAAATACACAAATGCAGACACAAATATAAACATAGACATATATTTTTTTAATATTTATATTCTGAGGTAAGGTTGATTTTTATTAGTTGTTCTGAATAGAGGACTATTTATTTCTTGAAAAATTGTCAATTTTATGTACTGTGAATACTGTCTAAAACCTGTAAGTGTCTTCACTTTAAGGTATCTTTTACTCTTAATTTTCATACAGTGAAAAATTAATTTTTTAATAGTCAAAGATTTCATGCCTTACTCAAAGTGTTTCTCTATCTCAAAATACAAAATATTTTTTTAACATCTTTTGTCAAATGTCTTTTCAAATCCTTTTGCCCATTTTTTAATTAGGGATTGTGCATTTTTAAAAAAAATTTAGAGTCATATGAGTTCTTTGCATATTCTAGAGAAGCCTTTTGTCAGATGTGTGTGTTGTTGACATTCTCACAGTTTGTGGCTTTTTTTTTTTTTTACATTTTCTTAACTGTGTCTTTTAAGAAGTTTTTAATTTTGACAAAGTCGAGTTTATAAAATTTTTTTGACAGGTTAAGTATTTTTGTGCTGTAAGAAATTGTTGCCTATTCCAAAGTCACAAAAATATCCCCTATGCTTTTATCAAGTAGCTTCAGCTTTAAGCATGTAGATTTACTAACCATTTTGAGTTAATTTTGTATAAGGTAAAACACTGTCGGTTCAGGTTCATTTTCTTTAATTTTAATTTTTTATTTTTTGGAGGGGGAGGTAATTTAGTTTTATTTATTTATTTTTGATGGAGGTACTGGGGATTGAACCCTGGACCTTGTGCATGCTAGGCACGCGCTCTTTGCTGAGCTTACACCCTCCTCCCCAGGTTCATTTTTTAGAAATATTGATACCCGATTGTTGCAGTACTGTTTGTGAGACCACTCTTTCCTCCTTTATATTTTAACACCTTTATTGTGGTATGATTCCTTAAACTACATATATTTCAGATGTACAACTTGATAAATTCTGATAGATGTATAGTCCAATGAAACCACCACCACAATCAAGATAGCTAACAATTCCATCACTCCCCGAGAGGGGCAAATTTCGAACTCCCAATTTATCCCTTCTCACCCCTTCTTTCCTCCTCTAAATTACCTTGGGACTTCTACGAAAATCAGCTGACCACACTCTCTATTCCGTTCCACAATCTATATGTCTATCCTGAATTTAGGGGACACCATCTTGATTACCATGGCTTTATAGTAAGTCTTAAAACCAACTGGTATAAATCCTCTCGCTTTGCTCCTTTTGGAAAACTGTTTTGGCTATTCTAGGTCCTTTACATTTCTGTGTAACATTTAGAATCTGTTTGTCAATTAATTACTATATAAATCACCACTGGGGGATTATATTTGGTTCTTTTATCATAATTTCTGTTCTTCTTTGTTTTCATAGCTTTTTGTAATTCTTTGGACATAATAATGGTTGTTTTAACTTCCTTGTGTGCTAATGCTATCATGTCTAGTCTGTTTCTATCTGGGTAGCTTTTTGTGCTGCCTGTGGATCACATTTTTCAACTTCTTGAACTTCTTGTCATCTAGCAATGATTTTTGAATGCTAAACAGTGTAAATGTTACATTGCTGAGTATCTGCATTCAGTGTCCTCCTTTAACAAGTATTATTGAGCTATGTTCTGACAGGCAGTTAATTTACATGAAAATCACCTTGATTTTTCTGGAGCTTGGTTTTTCCACTTAGTTAGGGCAGGTCTGGAGTAGCCTTTAGTTTAGCATGAGGTTAGCCTGCTCCTAGTATGGCTTGAAATCTCTACCAGGTATAATTTCTGATACTTCTTCAGTTCACAGATTCCTCAGCAGTTTTTTGTTCTCCAATAGTCTTCTCACAGAATATCACCCTATGCAAGCACAGCTTAGAATCCGGCTAAGACTCAAGGTGACCCCCATGCAGGTATCTGGAGCTTTTTTTCAGTATAGCTCTCTCCTCTCAGATACTCTGTCCATAAATCCAGATACCTCCGCCTTCCTGAACTTTAACCTGTCTCTTCAATTCTGCAAGTGTGCAGTGTACTTCTTACTCTTCTTGAGATGCTCTTCATTGTGCCATTCCAGAAAGTTTGCCACCAGTCAAAAAGTCAAGGGAATCGCGGAGATATTTAATTCTCCTCTCTCACAGATCTCACTCCTGCACTGCCTATTGGCCAGTATTTGAGAACAATTGTTCCCCTCTCTCCCTCTCTCTTTGTTCCCCCTAGTTTTCTAGTTGTTTTTGTTTGTTTGTTTGTTTGTTTGCTTTGTTTTGCAGGATGGCTACTTGGATACCAGTTACTCCATCAGAACTGGAAGGGGAAATCTCCACTTGTCCTACGAAGAGTTTCAAAGTATTGGTTTTAGATGTGTAATACTGTATCTAGAATTTTGTTTGGTTTTAAATATAATGGGAGATGAAGAGCCAACTCCATCTTTTCCCCAATGGATAAAACATTTTTTCTGACTCCAGTTATTCAATGATCTCTCTACTTTTCCTCACTGATTTGAAATTTCACCTCTATCACATAACAAAGTTTCACGAGGACTCAGTTCTATTCCTTTGGTCAATTTGTTCATTCTCACGATACTATCACACCCACAATTACTACAATAAGTCTTAGTATCTTCTAGGGTAGATTCCTCGTTCCTACTGACCACCTTCAGATGGGCCTTATTTCTTTTTGGCCTTTACTTTTCTTTATGATATTTTAGACCCATCAAGCGCTATGAACAACTGCACTGTAATATGCATGGAATTGCACTGAATCTATAAATCAATATAAGGAAAAGTAATATTTTTATATTAGGTAGTATGTTCCACTAATATAGTATATCTCTCCATAATAAAAACAATTGTAACATTTCTTACATAGTTCTATAATTTTCCTTTTAAGTCCTATAATTCTTTGCTCATTTATTCTTCAATACATGATATTCTTGATACTATTATTAATGATAGCCTCCTTTACATTTTATTTCTGGTGTTCTACTGTTGATATAAAAAAACGCAACCTACTTTTGTGTATTAACGTTATATCTAGCCACTGTAAACTCTATTATATCTAGCGATCTGTAGTTGCATCTTCTATATCCACATTGCTCCCTTATATGAGCCATTATCACTTCTCAACTGAATAACTGCAACAACTTCTAATTAGTCTCCCAGTCTCTAGCCTTGCACTCCACCCTGGAGCTAAGAATTCTTTACTGGTCTTGCTATCTTTCTGACCTCTGTATATACTGCTCCTCCTATCTTTCTACCTCTTCATAGTCAACTTAACTTCTGCTTATTCTTTTAGTTTTTGATTATTGTCCTCAAATATTTCCAAGGCTAGGTTAACTAGTCTTCTTCTGTGTAGAATACTACTCTTTGCTTAATTCTTTTCTATTTCTTACTACCTTTAATTTTTCTGTGTCTCCAATTAAATTATAAATGTTTTGAGGGCAGCCTTCATCTTAATTTCCACATATTCCCAGAACCTATCAAGATCTTCTAACATATCAATAGAAAATTGTTCAACAAATGCAGGAATAAAATCTCACTTATATTTGAAAGATCCTTTTGAAATTTATGTCATTTTGCAGATCAAGAAACAGACAAATCACATTTGTGACTCAAGAAACTACTTTTAGAAAGGATGTCCAAAATACATGGTAAATGTTTTATTATAAAAAAAATAATTTTTTCATTTTAAATTTGTGTTTTTAGTAATTATAAACCTACCAACTATGACGAAAATAAAAGAGGTCAAAAAAAAGAATTAAAGATCAATAGTCAATGGCAGAAAAACTTACAATTAAAATACCAGAAGTACTGTCATTTTTTAGGGGAACCATCTTGGTTTGCTCAGAGACACACAAATCAATGCTAAAGTGGAGAAGTCCCTGGCAAACCAGAGGAAGTAGGTCACTTTAATTTTCATATGAATACAAACACATTTATACAAAATACATGTTCAGGCTGGATTTTTTTTAACTTTATTATAAAACATGTAGGAGTATATTTTGGACATGTAATTTGTTTTTGAGTCATGCAGATCTGTACTGAAATCTCAGTATCAAGTTTTTAATATAAAGTTACCTGGCGTCTCTGAGCATTAAAATATATAAATGTTTCCCCCACAGCAGTGTAAGTCTTTTATATATCCTAGACCATACATTTTTAATGTAGGAACATATGCCCAAGCTCATTTTTATCTCTTAAACAAAAGCTGGTATTAAAATCCTTACCTGTGTTACTTCTGCACCAGTCATCTGGTACTTCTTCATCCTTTCAAATACTGAATGATCTGCACAGCCCCCCTGGGGACCATATTTATGGGGATAGCCTAAAACACAAAGAAGAAATGTCATTACTGTCACATGTTTAGATATTACCAATTATCTTATAAATGAAAATTTAACTGTCATAATTAATGAAAGCCACAAAAGCTATTGAGAACCACTGGGAAAGGTATTGTGCTAGTCATTCTCATTTTAAAAGCTGGCAGGTTCTAAAGTTCTCCTTCAATAAAACATCATTGGCCTCTAGATTTTTGTCATACAAATGATTTGTGATTCTAAAAGAGAACAATAACCACTCTTTATTCTAGGTTTAACTTTCCCAACCTTACTCACTCTCGATATTTAGAGCATCTTAATACTGCAAGTTACTTCATTTTTTAAAAAAATTTTTATTGATTTATAATCATTTTACAATGTTGTGTCAAACTCCAGTGTAGAACACAATTTTTCAGTCATATATGAACATATTTATATTCATTGTCACATTTTTTTCTATGTGAGCTACCATAATACTTCATTATTTTTTAACCTTCCCTCCAAACACATTAAATTTCTTATTCTGCAAATGTACAAAGTCATCTTAATCTGAACTACCGTTGGGCTGATATAATATTATATTTGGCTTGAATTCCTTCAATGAATACCAACTGGCCTTAAGGAAAAGTAAACTAGAAACATGCTCCATTGCACAGTAAAAGCAGACTGAGTTTAGATTTCTTCAATGTATAATTCAAGTGAATGCTTTACAAAGCAATAACTATTTTATTATCATTTGTTTTCCTTTTATAATTAAACAGTGATTACTTTAGTCTTAACTGAATTGGTTCTATTTTCAAAGAGCTGTCCAATTTAGTGTAGTTATTTAAAAGTCTATTCCACTCTCCCAAAGTTCACATACTTCCCCCTTATTAAGGTTCTCCTTAGTTTATGAATAAATTTTATAATTCAATCTAGTAATCATAATTAAGAGAACTGTCAAAATAAAATACCAAGACTTAGGTGAGAGGGGAAGCACTGAAACATCCTTAAGTAGCATACAGATATAATACACAGAATTACAGTTAGAAACACTGTTTAAGTAAATCTAGAATCTAAAGCGGACACTAGTGACCTATTTTTCACTGAAATACTAGTTAAATACTACAATACAAATCTAAACTGGCAGGTAGAGGGTAGGAATTATGGACAACCGACACATATACATATAACATACATACAACAGCTACATATAACGGCTCCGATTTAAACTTTAAATTCATTTTTATCAGAGGTCAAGACCTTAACAGCTATAAAATCTCAATTAGTAAGTGTGAAAGAAACGACAGACTTAAAAATTTACCATTTTACCACCCTACACGTAAAAACTGATTTAGGAAAGGATCATCAATGGTTGCCACACCTGTTGGGGGAAAGACGTCTGATATGTAGGATATTTAAAGTCTTTGAAGGTATCACCCTACAGATCAGTTATTAATTATAAGGGGAAAGGCACCTTCACATCAAAGAGAAACAGGAATTATTATTCATTTACCCAGTGATAAAACTAAGCATTACCAGAATAGAACAATGTTATGTGCCTCTTGTGATGCAGTAAGAAATGCAGCTTTACCTACGCAGTATTGTTGGCAAAATATGGCAACTGAATCTAATCATGAATAAACAACGAGACACACTGAGAATGTAGGACATTCTATTAGTCACTGACCTAGACACGTGAAAAAAAATGACAATTTTCTGTTATTAAAAAACAGAAAAGTCAAGAACTGGGGAGGGGGATGTGTAAAAGGGCTCAGTAATTAAGACACTAAAAGCGACATAATAAACAAAGGCAAAAAAAAGTATTTTAAGATAACTGGAGAAATTTTATCATACACTGTATAGTAAATAATATTACTGAATTAATGCTAAGGTTTAGGGGTGAAACACAATTTTAGCTATTTAGGAAACGTACATATTCTCAGGAGATGAGTGCTGAAGTATTTAGCAGTGAAGTTTCTCGATGTCTGCAATCTGCTTTCAAATGATTTCCCAAAAAAAAGTGTATGGCAATGCGGGGTGGTAGGTAGTGGGGCGTGCAGTGCAAAATGTTTTTTTTAAACGGCAAACCTGGGAGAAGGATATATGTGTTCATTGCATAATTCTTTTAACTTTTTTTAAGTTTGAAATGTTCTAAATAAAACTAGGACTAAACAGTTGCAGTATTGGTGGAACAAGTTCAAACGATTTCAAAGTGGAAAACTAACACAACTGAAGTGTTGAATGAGAAAAAAATCTAATATTTATTATTTGAATGTTTCAAAGGTTGGTTTTGGGAAAGTGAAAATACAATCCCATCCAACATATATCTAATAAGAATCTACCGCAAAGGCTGGAAAGTTTTCCAGTGTAATATGCCAAGATATTCAATCTCACCTTTTAGTAGATTTGCAGTATTATCACAATGCATTCCTCTGCTACTATAATTTTAACATGGAAATGTCCCAGTGACCCTTGTCCAGATTCTTAATGGAATCTAGCTTGTCTGAACCACCAGCTGAAGAAGTTTCTCCATGCCAAGAAAACTCATTTCAATAAGCAAAGAAAAAAAGGACAGACACATTCATAGACAAGTGTACACACACACTTAAGTTCCTTATTCAGTTAATAGACTTTAGATCCCTTGGAATTTTGCTACTTGCTTTAATTGTTATATGAAGCCAAGTCCATAGTTTGACATTATTTATACATCCACCATTTGGTGTTATTTTACCCCAATACTGGGATAGTCCAGTCTCCAACAAGTAAAAATGTGGCCTGATCCATTCACTAACTTTCCTTTAAAAAAAAAATTTTAATGGGGGGGAAGGGTAATTTTAGGTTTATTTGTTTTGTTTTGTTTTTTGAACAGAGGTACTGGGAATTGAACCCAGGACTTTGTGCATGCTAGGCATGCACTCTACCACCGAGCTATACCTTCCCCGCTAACTTTCTTTTAAATCACGGACTTATCTATTTCTTACAAGATAACAATGTGAACCAGGAGCAATGGGTCTGCTGACCCAGGAGCAAATAAGTTAAAAAATGCTTATAGAGTACTGATACACAAAATATTTTACCACAGAAAAATGAAAGAGACTACTGTATACATTTTCAAAAGCTTATTTCAATTTCTGTTCCAAAGTGATAAGCAACTAACTTATGATTCAATTAGTACGTTCTGTTCTTATTCTTCCTTTATGGGTCAGTTTGTGGTGCCTTGATTTAGATTTGTTTATTAAGTCAATGTTTAAGTTAATCAGAATCTACTTTGCCATTTACCTTAGGTTATTTTAAATTCAATGAAATAAACATATCTGCAATATTTTATGAAATTTTATAAAGAGCTGAATTAGATATCTCACAACACACACACACACACACACACACACACACACACACACACACACACGAGCTTTTTAAAAACTATAGCTCAAAATTATCATGAAGTTTCTTAAAACCATCATAATAACTTCATTACTCAAACTGCTCTCTCTGGCACAGATATGAACACAGACACTGGTGCGTGTACATCGATGACCCCACTCCCAAATAAAAATCTATTTAACTGATACTTTCGAAAGAAGCACCATTGATTAAATCATTACATCTGGTTTTCAGGTGAACTCTCCCTGAACATCTACCATAGCTAGTCTCTCCATCCCTCACATTTCACCATCACCAAATTTTTAAAGAATCTGTTTTGGTTTGGTTTGGTTTGGTTTGTATCTAGGGAAGGTATTTAGGTTTATCTATTTGTTTATTACTTTTGGTGGAGGTACCAGGGATTGAATCTCGTGCATGCTAGACTCGCAATCTACCACTGAGCTACACCCTCCCCCACACACACCCCCAATTTTTTTTTTAAGTGTATGGGGCAGGAGGGATTAGGGAATAATGTGTTTAGCAAAATACCCAACCTTCTGAAAACCCTTTATATCACCTATCAATCACTGAACCAATAAAAAGTTTTTAAATGTTCAAATATTTTATTTGAAAAAACCATTTTACTCTTGGCACAGTTTGGCAGTCATTGACCAAACTGTGGTTCCTCATCATGTACATTATGTACAAAGCGAGACTAAATTTCTCAGCCTCCCTTCCAAGCTAGGTGTGACAAATAACCGAGTTCTAGCTGAAGGAATGGGAGCAGTAGTTAAGTGTACTAGCCAGGATCCTCTCATGTTCTTTCCCCCTTCTGAATGGCTAGTAGGAGGCAAGTTGGGAATGGCAGAGTAATATGGGCACAAAGTAAAGCAGCCGAGATTCCTGACTCATTTCGTAAAGAAAAGCTGCCTGATTAGGATACTCACATTAAACCCTGACATACTGAGAAATGAGCTTTCAGTGCCTTTTGTCACTTCTTTTGGGGGCTTTTAGTACTATAGATAGCACTACCTTTAAGACACAGCAAAAACTTTTTTTGTTAAGTAGAATAGAACTCATTATATATCTGATCTCCACTGGCATTTGGCAAGTTTTTCCTGTCCTAGACAGGCCAAAATAATTCTGGCCCAGCATTTCAGAAACTGTTTAACAGTGTTAGTTTTCATTGTTGTTTTCTAAACACTTTCCTTTTTAACTAGTTTTCACTCATTCCAAGACACAACTTTTGCCAAAAAAATCAGTCATATAGTTAAGTTGAAGACTGATATTCACACAATAGTAATAATTCCATCTTTTAACTAAAGATAGAAGCCGGGAGGCTCTGCAACACCCAGATTAAATATTTTGCATGCTTAGAGAAATAAGTGCTATTATCATTTTTCAAACAGCTTTTCAAGAGAATTTACTGAATGCAAGATTTTCAGTTTTAGAGCAAAAAGCTGTGAGGTCCATTAACAATCTAGTTGTCAGTCCACCATATGTCAAAACAACATTTTTGTTTTCATATATAATTCAGTTCAATTAATATACTTCAAGATATGGTGAAGTCAGTTGATATGCCTGAATTTATTCAAATGTGAGATATACCAATTATCATAATATAATCATTATAGAAACTAGGTTTACCCTTCATTCAAGGCATATGATAAAATACATTTTGAATCTGCTCCTACACAGGCACAAAAGAGCTGCTACAAAGTATTTCTGGAAGAGACAATTTTATAGCCTCCAAACACTGAACAACTACATGTACAGAGCATTTAACTAAACATCTTACAAAATTTAGGAACAGAAAATAATCACTATCTTAACTGTAGCATCATTTTCTTTAACGTAATGGTAAGGGAAACCAATGAAGAATATACATATCTGATTTATAGATAATCAGCATTCCCTATTATATAGTATTCCAATAAAATATACTTTCCAGATATTAATAATACTAAGCACATTGGCACTCTCTGTCATTGATACATTGGCACCGATGCTGGGCATTTGAACATTAAGATTAAGGTAATCAAACAACTACTGTCTAATGGGTACCTCATCTATTTGATAAAATATGTAAAGTTGATTTATATACATAAACATACACGTATATACATACATATATGTATTTGTGACACTGTAGAGATAGCTGATATTCGAGTGAATTTCTTTCCTACCACTCCTCCACACAGTCAGAAGCCCAGCAAGTACCAACGTAATACCATACTGCCATTTGGCTAATATCAGCAGTAGCTGAAAGGAAGCCAGCAGATAATAATGAAAAGAACAACCATCTAGCAGGCTATCACTCCCCAGGGTAAAAAGGTGGCCTGGATTCGATAGTAAGATTGCCCTGCCACTATCCCACCCACAATGGGCAGCATTTGGTTGGAATCAACAGAGTACTTACGTTTCACAAAATCACCTCTTCTGGTCCATCATCTGGCAGGGGTCAAGAGAATCATTCATTCTGCAGCATTTCTCGCCTCCATCAGGAGGACACCAGCAGGAATCAAGGGCCCAGAGTTCTCCCTGTTCTTGGGAAGACATTCCCCTGCCCCTCACTTCACTAAACACTCACAGCTGTTTACCATGTTTTGCCTGGGGACCATCAGGACTATTCTCATTAGGGCCTGGCTTTCACAGCCAGGAGACTATACCCTCAACTACTCCAACCTACTATAGGTATTTGCTACCTCCAAGTCACTACTTCCCTCTATTACCTTATGTTTTGCTCCTAACTCCCTGTCATGCTCTCTGACACCACCCCATCGTAATTCTTAGTTACTCTGACACTAGCGTTGATGATCCTTCCAATACAGTCATACTACCTTTTCTCCACTGGTCTTCTCCTACCCTCAACATCTCACTCACATGCTCACACTCTTGAACCTGTCATTACTGATAAATCTCAACTTCCACATCTTACTCTCTTTCCACCACTCATCTTTTCAGAGCACTCTTTTAGACTCCAACAAGACATCACAAAACCCCTTCAATCCACCAATGCTACCATCCAGTTCACTACTGGACATTCTCTTTCTCCTTATTCAGCTTAAACCCCGTAATTAATTTTTATTATAATTACTCCACTGCATTTGCCTTAAAGTCCCTTGCCATCCCCACCCAACTCTAACCAAAACCTGTTTAAGTTCAACCCTCTACCTGTACCCCTCCAGCTGAATGCAGCTGGAGGAGAAACTGGTGACTATATTCTCACTCAAAAATCATAATCTGTAACCTCAAGCAGTTCCTTTATGCCATCTGGCAATGATACTGCATTTCCGGAGTCCCTTCTCAGTCCTATTTCACTATTTAACTACAGGCAGTCCTTGCATTGCCACATTAGTACAAGCACTAAAACTGACCATGCAAGCTCAAACTATGCCAAGTGACCTGAATAATCAAGGGGGAAAATTACAACTATTCCATGACCTTCACAACTTTTTGTCAAAATACTAAAACTCTCTTATTGTTTACAAATGTATAGGGGAATGAAAAGTAATAAAACTATTACTTATTTAGCACAGTATAATTTAAACATTAGAAACATCAAGAACTAGAATAAAGGAGCTAGAGCGTTTAGTTTATTTGTAGTTTATTTTATATATCATAAATTTATGTATCATACATTCTTTTTGAAAGATTGATATTTAGGGTTAAGAAAAAAATATTTCCAAAACAACAAACAGTATTTATTTATGCTTCAAATCTGTCAGCACAAATCTCTCCCAAAAGAAAAAAAGGAATCAAGTATAAAATGTTTCCCACATACTTTCAAAACTTCAAAAAGAGCCTGTTTTTCCCAGTCATCACATTAACTATGAAAATGGACAATGACATTTTCCCTCTAAAATTACTGACAATATAATCCCCATTTCTAGAAAAAGCTTTTGTTCAACTAATGAATAAGCCCTCATTGAGATGCTAAATCATAGGATGCACTGTAGTTCCCCTGAAAAGGCCAAACAGCATATTCTTTCACAAAGAATGAGTCATTGGTGTAGAATATTCAGCCTATTTAAAACAAAGATCAGCTTTAAATCTATGGCCTTTCTTCCAGCTCCTCTGCATGCCAACCTCTTGCTTCTGTTTTGTTGTATGAGGCACAAATATAAATAATACATATATTGTGATACTACCCCAAACAGGAAATAGCTCTAGTTAACTCTAAATCAGCCACTCCAGGAAGGGGGAATATTTACAGACCTTTGCGCAGACCTTTGTGCAACAGAGCCATGCATAAAACACCCACTTCTCACTACTCACTAACTAGAGTAGACTTTGCCATCTCACTACTCCCAGCAAGGCACCCTCCCTCCACATGACCGCCGGGTTAGGAATTTGACTGCAGAGACCAAAGCCTTTGCTATAGATGACTCTCTAAACACCAAAACTTGATACAATCCCTCCAATGACATGCTATGAATCACTAAATTTGATCAAATAACCCAACTTTTAATTACATTAATTGAATTTTGAAAAGAGTGACTCCCTCAAAAGGTAATGTACAAAATGTTGCTTTGTTAATATCTGGAGAGTAGATGGTGGGGTCCTTGCCCATGAAAATGCAATTTATTCCCAAAGTTGCCAAAAATCAACAAGGATTCACTGAGACATAGCAAAAAGAAGAGTAGGCTTTTGTGGGGAGGAGGGGATGAGTTTGGAGGAATGGAAGAATGGGTCTGGGAGCCTCCAAATGTCCTTCCTCCTCCTAATTCCAGTGGACAGAGGTCCCTTTCTCCCTAGTACCCCATTCCCCATCCCCCACGTTCAGTCTCTGAGGAGGCTGAGAAGAGCAGAAGAAGGGGAAGGTCCCTGGGGAGGAAAAGCTAAAGATGGTCCCCTTTCCCACACACACTCACAACAAAAATCTCCCAGGAGGCAGAAATACGGAGCTAGTGAGGCATCTTCCTCCCCATCCATGGATTTTAAGAAGGGTTAGTGTTGGAGGCCAAAGGGATCACATGAGCGTCAGGTCAATAGCAGAGATGTTGCTCTATTATTCTGATCAATTATAAATAACATCACTGGACTCTAAAGTGCATTAGGACAGAACCTTTGCCCTGTTCATCACTGTATCCAATGTATCTGAAAGTGTCTTGCACAGATTAGGCATTCAAATAATATTAACTAATTTATCATTAAATCTGTAAAATTTAAAACTGAAACTTGTCATGAAAACTTGTATCACATTGATTTAAAGTGACTGTTATTTCCCTTTATCCAATTTGGGACTGTACACCTATACACAGAAAACAGGTGATGCCAGGCCAAAGAAGATGCCAGTATCTTTTCTTTCCTGAAGTTCCTGAGCTGTGACAGATAAAAAGAAATATCGTTGCAGACAGAGTAATAGTTACCTTTCCCAGTCATCACAGATTCTTATCTGTAGCAGTCAAAAATCTATCCCTATCTTCAAGGTTCAAATCAAATGCCACCTCTCCTGGGACGTCTTCCTACATACCTCAATGGCTCCCCCAGCAGTGTGTGCCATTGCTTTGATGACATTTCACATTTATAACACTTTGATTCTCAATTATTGACTGAGAATTCCCCTGAAGGTTTAAAAATCCTCCCTGTACAAATCCTTCACCCACAAATCAATAAACACTTGTTAAATTTAATTTTTCAGTCAGCAGCTGATTTCCACACCTCTTTTCAAAGGTCATCCATTAACCAAAGACCATTAACCAAATTGTTGACTCCAGTAACCTTTTAACATTCTGCCTGCAGTTAACTAGGCACTGTCTACCATTTAAAACTGTTCCTACAGGAAAAGTGTGTTCTAAGACCCTAACTACTTTACAGATTGACTATAAAATAGAACACATTCAAAATTAGGGCCTGTATACACATAAATTTCCTATTACTCTTAATTGTATTAATATATTCATAAAACTAGTAATGGGAGGGGAAAACTATTATTTCCCAAACACAAGCGATGCAGCTATAAATGACACAAGAATATACACCATCAAAGAGCTTACAGTCTAGCTGGAGTGTCAGACATGTAAACAAATATTCCATTTAAGTATTTATTTGCCAAGATTTACGTCTCCCTGCAGTCATCCACAGTTTATTAAATACTGGTTGAATTTAATTTACTCATTCAGCCAACAGCTATTTTCCTTCCATGCCTCTTCTTAAAGGTCATCAAATGACCAAGAACGTGGAAACACTGGGTTCAAAACATAAGGAGGACTCGCTAACACATAATCAGCAGTAGAGGATATTCAGAACTAAGGTGACAGAAAAGGCTTCTAGGAGATTATATCTGAATTGTATCTTGGAGGATAAGTGTGGTTTGGGGGAGAGAGAATCTATGTATAACTGGAGCATTTCTTCCACTCTCTTGTTTCTACAGGCTTGTCTCAAATTTCCAAAATACTCCATCTCTAGAGCTAAGTTTAAAAAGCCAGTTTTAATATGTATATTTAATATATATAATTGCACTTACATAAAACTCTAGAAAATGCAAACTAACCTGCAGATTAGGTAGTGCTTGGGAAAAGAAGGGCTGGGGAGAAAATAAGGATTACACTGAGTAGGAAAACTTCTGGACGTCAACAACACATACACTATCTTAACTACAGTGACGGTTTCACAGATGTAGACATCTGTTAAAAATTACCAAACTATATACTTAACGTACGACAATGTCAACTGTATGTCAATTCTTCCTCAATAAAGCTATTTTAAAAAGTAATACCAACTAGAGAGATGTGTCAACAAAATATAATGTGTAAACCTTGACTGAATCCTGTACTTTTTTTTACGACTTCATTTTAGGGGAGTAATTAGAGAAATATGCCTACAGACTATGTATTAACCCATTATTTAATAAATGTTAAATTTCTAGATAGAAGAGTATAGATTCATATAACCTTCAGAGTCATCTGGAAATATGTATCAAAAGTTAAATACCTGACAATACTACTTCCAGGAATTAATCTTAAGCAAATAATCATACAAATGTTAGGGGGGTAATGTACACTACTTTTTTTTTTAACAATACAAAAGGGCAAACAATCTAAATGCCCATGTTCATGAGCACATAAATAATACATTCATCAATGAAACATTGAAATATTATACATCTATTAAAAAGAAAAAGGCAGGGCTGTCTGTATTGGCATAGAAACAAATTTAAGATACACTGCAAATGAGATTTAAAATGGTTAAGTAAGTAAGCTCTAAAAGGCTATTCACCAAAATTCTAATGGTGGTAGACACACTTCGCCTTCTACTTAACATGCAAAAATGTATACTTTAAAGAGTCATTTGATAATCAACAAAACCAAAAATACTTCCAGCTTTAGAGGAAAAGTAGTTTGGAAACATCAAATTTTAGAAGAAATAAGGACTATTAATGATCTAATTAATGCCTTATTTTATAACATGAAGAAAATGAGACCCAGAAAGAGTAAGTTACTTGCATAAGGTCACAAAGCTATTCTCATACATCATTCTGACTTCCCTGAGAAATACTTTCTCATACACATGCCATGCCTCAGTTCTGACACATTACCTCTTGTACTTTCTCCCCACCATGTCTGCCACTAACTTGAGTGAATGAATTAAACTCTGAAACAGTTTTAAGCAGTTTATCTATAAGGTACCTAAAGGTGACCTATGATTCTGTAGGCAAGCAAAATCTGCCACCTGAAAATTTGTCTCTTTGGCATGAAGATTACTTTAGGCTGATTATTTTTAAGAAGCAGAAGCCTCAGGTTATCTTTCTTTTTACCTCTCCTTTAACTGCCTAGAAGAATTTAAATAAAGGGCCTGGTCTACGAGGAGCACTATCACTAGGGATACCTACAAAGAATACAGGCTAGGTGTGGTAGGAGGAACTAGGCAGCGACTAGAGACCAAAATCCTCTCTGGGTCCCACTGTGTCTGCATGGCATAGCAAACATTTGTTTATCGAAAATTTTCTTTTCCATTTTCCCATACATTTTTTCCTCCCCTTTGAAATACCAAACCCCAGCCCCGTCTCTTCTCAAATGCCATATAAACCTCAATTGCCTAACTTGTTCTGAGGTCTTATTCTTCTGATGAAGACCCCACACATACATAGTTAAATCTGATTTGCTCCATCTATCTCATGTCAATTTAACTCTTAGACTAGCTAGAAGAACCAAAAAAGGACAGAGGGAAATTTTTTCCTTCCTATAGTTGCTGAAACCAATAAAATCCACATCAATGACTTCCTAGTCTAATGTTTGAATATAAATATAACAAGGTTGCTTATAGAGATTATTTAATCTCTTAATCTCCAAATTTATAAACCATGAGCAGAATTTAACATTTTTATAATAAATCAGATATCACAATGCTTCTTTAGAAAGAGCTCTTTTGGGGGGTCCAAGTCCCGGACCAGTGTCCTCAGGCACACTCACATGGTCACTGGCATAAACACCATGCACTGAATTGTACTATAAGAGATGTGAAAAACCAGAGTCTTATTAGCTCCATTTATCCCTAGAACATACACATACATATACTCTTAAATGGCATTTCTACTAGTTTTTCTACAACTCATCACTCATAAAAGTTGAACCTAAAATGTAAATTTACTCTATTTTTCAGTAGCAAACACAGCTACACTTCTGCAAATCAATAATGATACCAAAGACAAAGCCTTAGCTTTCTCCTAGTGGGTGTTTTTTGTTTTTTTTTTTAATCCTTACAATAACTGTCTTTACTGTTACTACATCCATTGACTTTAACCACCTTTAAACTAGTCTCTCCTAACTTTCTAACTAATAAAGTACTGGAGTAGAAGCCAGGAGACATGGATCCTTGTCATGACTATATCTGGTCAGCTTAAGTTGTTTAAGACCCTTTAGGCTTCAGTTTCCATCATCTTTTAAACTTAGGATTTTGAAATAACTTTACTGCCTTTTACAAGAGTAGTAAAGTTACAGAATTCTATTAAATTCAATACTCATCAATCTTCTAGTCCACTCCAGACAGCTCTATTTCCCATAACAGTTTGTTGATAAGGCATAATGAAGAAACAATGCCCCCAAAAGGAAAAACCTGTATTTTTAAAATGCACATGATTATGAAGTCTTAATTTAAAACTTTCAAATTAATTCCTTACTACCAAATCAAATGTCTACAAACTTTTTTCCAAATTCTCAAACATTTGACTTGACAGTTTATTGAGAACTATATTCAAAACTGCATCTTTAAATGCAATGTTCAGTTTGTACAATAAGTTGAATTCCTTATTCAATTTCTTTGGAAAAACAAACTTCAAACACTGCAAAACAAAATCATGAGGTGATAATTTTCAGAAAAAAAAATAAAATTTTCAAATATAATTTTATTTCCTAGGATGAGTTTTAAAGCTGTTCTACAATATAAGAGTTTTGTAATTTTCAAATAATCTTATGTTTCTGAAATGATCATTTATGCAGGTAAAATATTTTCTATTTATGTTTTAAAATAAATATATATGCAAATTTATATATATGGTGACAAATCAAAAAGGTCTTGATCTAAATTGTTCTCAAAACTGACACAACACTGTGGACTGTACTTCAATAAAAAATATATACATATACAGAATAAATTAATTAATTAAATGTTCTCAACTCGAGTCTTATTTACGTGAATAAAATAAAATAAATTCTGACAAAGTATGAAAGGGCTGGGCACATTTTCTGCAAATTCTGCAAAACACTTAAACCCCTCACTGTCTCTTTTTACCTGTTTTTTTTTTAAAATGTTTCCAATATTTAACATTTCTAATTAAATATTATTTTTTAAATATCTACCATTTCTCATGGACTTCTCAACTCTTCTTCCTTTGTGCCTGTGAATTGTTTGGAGAAATTAATTTATATTTCCCTAGAGACTGATCAAGGGAGAAAAAGCAAAAACAATTAACAATGCCTCTAAGTTTTCATATTTTTTTCAAATATTGTCACTACATTTAAGAAAATTAAGTATTTAACATCAATACTTAGTAAAGCATGTGAATTAAAATATATAGTAAAGAGATTAACCAATAAACTTGTGGATACTGTGGGAATTCTAAAGTCATGGGCACTTCCAGTCACAGTGTTAAATCGGGTAGATAATCCTGCTATTGAATTATAAATCAGAACACTCCATTCCTCAATCTTTCCAAGTGTCCACCACAGTATATCGCAACTTGATATGCATAAGCATATTTCCAAGCTCCAGACTGTATCTTAAGCATGGCCAGAAACTTTTTGAGACCGTCCTCAGAACTTCCTGTTACTTCTGGAAGAATATTATCAATCGGATTTGAACAATGCTAGTCATTGTTAACACTTTTCAATTCAATTCTTCCTTCCCTCTTTTCCTTCTGTCCTTTGTCCCTCCTTCCCACTAATAGTGACACAAAAAGAGTGAGAAGTCTTAGTGACTGTAACAAAACACATTATGTCCACAACTTCAAAAACACAGTATCAAACTAATTGATTCTTTCAAGGTTTATTAAAAGCAATATCCTGAAGTTTCACAAATGAAGAGGCCTCCACATAAATGAGGGCTTCACCTTGAAATAGTTAAGTAAAGTTTAATAGTCTCAATTTTTACAACAAGAAGTAAGGAGTCTTCCCCCTGAAGCATGAGAAAAAAGTGGTTAAGTATGGTTACAGCTAGCGCACAGGCTGGAGGCAGGAGTGTCCTACTACTGGGAGACACAGGCAAGGTCAAGCTCTTGGGGCCTTCCTACACCACACAAAGGAAAATAAATATGAGGTGAAAAAATAAACCTAAACACTCATACTCTGCAGTTTCATAGATTTACTTAAAATATCTTTTAATTCAGAGATGAAGTATTTCCTTATAAGTACAGCATGGAAAAACTACTTAGAACTGTGCCTCTCAAAGGCAGGACACAAAACGGTACAACAGTACACTATTTACAACTAACAATTCCAAGCAATCATACAGTCATTCCTAAAAGCTGTTCACATTAGTAAGATTAACAGTATAATTTATGGGACAATTTTTTTTTCCCAGTTTCTTTAAAATAAACTGGACTAAGGGGCAGAGGACTAAATAGCATTCTTACCCTGTCATAACTGTTCACACTTCTCTGTCCTAGGAGACGGTGCTTTTTACCACCTAAGTACAGAATTGAACAAGTGTGAATTTTAAGCTAATAACTACATGTAGTTATCACCTTCACATCTAACTGGGTATCAAAGCATATAGTTATTAAATATTTAAAACTGTCTCTGTGTTCTGGTACAGTCTCAGAAGCCACTCCCTAAGGTCCTCCAGAATAGTAGTATCACTTTCCACGGTGGTTTCATATATTCACACCTAGAGCTGCAAAAACGTATTAGTAAGAAGGCAGCCAGATTCTTATCAGAACTGCTAGCCGAGCTGGTGTGCCTCCCCTGTCATTTGCTTCTGCTGAAAATAACACATATACGGACACCAAATTCACTCAAGTATATACACAATTGATCTAAACAATCAAGCAGTATTTCAATTGTAAAAATAAATTACTGGCATTTAAGCAAATTATATGAAAATAATAATATATATTAAGGGAACATCCTCTCCTTTTAATTAGTTGTGAAATAAAACATCCATTGATAATATGTTAAGGAAAAATTTGACTCAAAAAGCAATAGATGCAAATGTGTGATTTTAGGTAGGCTTACAAATTCCAGAAAAGAACCAGAAATTCTTGGAATAATGACAGTGAGAATTTACAGCTTTCTTCCAGGTATGAAGCAGAAAAGCACAAGGTTAAGTACATGAGATCCACAATCAAATGATGTTAAGTCTTCTGCTAGTTTCCTCATCTACAAAGTGGGGATAACATTTGCACCTATATACCTCAAAGGGTTACTATGAAGATTAAGCAAAATAATGCAAGCAAAGAACTTTATATAGTGCCAGGTATACATTAAATAGCAATAATTACTTTCACCACCACCACCACCACCACTACTACTACTGCTATTAGAACCTCAAGTATTACATACGGAGAGGTTAAAGGGCCAATTAAAAGTAAATTTAACCTAGAAAAACAGCATGTGATTTCACTTACATGTAAAATCTCAAAAAACAAAACTAATGAACAAACAAAACAGAAACAGACTCAGATACAGAGAACAAACTGGTGGTTGCCAGAGGGAAGGGAGTAAGGGATTGGATGAAAGTTTAAGATTAAGAGGGACAAATTTCCAGCTGTAAAATAAGTAAGTCATGAGGAGGTAATACAAAGCATAAGGAATATAGTCCATAATAAATACAGTAATAACTTTAAATGGTGACAGGTGTTACTAGACTTAGTGGTGATAATGATTTCATAATGTATTTAACATTAAATTAACATTACACACCTGAAGCTAATATAATACTGTATATCAATTATATTTCAATTTTTTTCAAAAACGTAAACTTATCTATCTACTCTCTAGAAGCAGGGTAGGCAAACAACAGCCTGCAGATAAATGAGTCCTTTTGTTAGGTATGAAAGCTAAAGATGGTTTCTATATTTTCAAATGGTTGAAAAAAATTAAAATAATATTTTGTGTCATGTAAATATTATATGAAATTTTATATGAAACTGAAGTGACAATAACTAAAGTGTTACTGGAACATAGCCATACTCATTCATTCATCCATTTTCCAAGGCTGTTTTTGCAATATAATGGCCAAATTTAGTTGTAGTAGTTAATATGGCCCACAAAACCAAAATATTCATTACCTGGCCCTTTACAGAAAAAATATGCCAACTCTTGGTCTAGAATCTAGAATATAGCAACTACTCAGAAATAAAAGGTTAACACGTGGTTATCTTCATAAACCACGGTTAACCTGACGATTTTCAGATCGTTTTTCATAAGTAGTTGTCTAGTTATTGTCTGGTAATTATAGGCATTAAAACCTCTGTTTAAGGTAATTCCTTCCTTCTCATCCTCATATCATTATATTTCCATTTAACTGTAGAAAGTTACAAATAAAAATCACTCTGAACATTACTATTTTTAAGCTCTAATACCACAACTGGCATATAATAAATAGAACATGAAAAGGTCTCCTTACCATGAACACATACTTAGACAAGGAAAGTTAAGAGCTAAAATCAATGGTAAAGTTAAATGCCAAGAGGAACAGAAAACCAAGTTGCAGCCAATGTCATTCATCCTCCAAGCAAACTCATCAACTTCGGGGAAAAAGAAAGGTTGAAATAAAGAGAGATATTTGAAAGTTACCATAAGATGTAAAGTGGGAAAATGCAATCATGACAAGGAAGAAATAAAGTACGAAAAGAAGAGCAGAATATGCTTAAACTCCATACTAGGAGATGAGAGAAGAAATGAAACAAGAGAGAGAAGACACAATAATAGAAATCATAAAAGGCAGAACACGTAGAGGATACTAATGGGAAGCATAAAGCAAAAGAAAATGCCTGATTACAATTTGATGGGAAGGAAAACATGAGTCGAAAATCTGTCAATCACTCCCTTTCTGTTCTTCCTTTCCCAGAGGTCTTATTTGATTTTGAGAAAACATTATAAGGAAAATGTTTCAAGACTTTACTAGGTATCAATGAAGAAACCGTTCCAGAGATAAGTGGTATCTGGAATGTTAAAGGAGCAAAAGAAACAGAAACTACAGTTGGAGAACTTACACACCCTGATAGGGGAGAGGTAAGCCTGCAAAAAGATTAAATTAAATTACTAAGAGAATTACAAAGTAACATACAAATCAAGTAGATGATAACTCTGTTGGCAGAAAGAAAGGAAGACACAGGAATTCATACTCTAACTTGTGAAGGAGGACTCAGCTTGGAGAGAGTCTGAAACACCAGGAGAGGAAACTGGAGAAGGAAGCAAAGATGTGTGAGTGGAAATGTGGGCAAGGAGCATTAATGAATTTATGATTTAGCAAGTGGCTAAAATCATAAACAAATCCTACCTAGAAAAATTATGCTATTTTTCTATAGTAACAGCATCAGAGATGACAAGCAGTTGGACAGACTTACTTACAGAAACTGTCAGAACTGATGGAGCAAAAAGTCAAAAGTTACAACTTTCCAGTACATTACTAGGACTGAGAATGAAATCACTGACAACAAATTTCTAACTATAGAAAGGAAAATGAAGCCTGGAAGCTGTCAAATAAGGAAAATAGGCAAAAACTGAGAGATTAGTCTTCTTACAGTCAAATTAAAACATGAGTATTTGAGAGGCATATAAATTAGACATACGTATTTCTGGGTCATTTCACTAAAGCAGTCTCATGTTTAGATGACTATGGGTAAATAGAAATGGTAGAATTAAAAGGTGAAATCTAAATAGCTTTTTTTACTCTTAAAACACAGGAAAAGAATTCTCCCAAAAATACCATCATATAAAGAACAAAATCTATAATGATAAATCTGGAGTATTGTCAAGCTGAAGTCAAGTCATTTCAAGATTCCGAAAAGAAATACTCAAAGGGTTTAGAAATTACAAAATTACCTAAAATATTCCATAAATACTATGCAAATATCTACACTGAAATTTACATAAGAAGATGATACCTCAGTAGGCCACACACACAAAGACATTACAACATTAAATAATCGGATGATATCAGAATGTAGAATTTCCCATTCCATCAGAATTGGTTGTCTCATAGTTCAAGTAGAATTGATTACATCCTATTAACAAAGTAGTACTGGCATAGAGTGACAGTGATATTGGCTCATTATACAGATCTATTATTCACTCAATTGAGATTTTGCTTGTGAAACTGTTTTCTAGCCTGATTAACAGCTTAGGAAAGAAAATAGCTCAGGTTTCATTTGTCTCCACATAGTTTTATCTATTTATATGCCTTTTTGCAAAGGGCTACATCATAAAACTTAAGTACTTACTAATATCATCTTCATGATAAATGACAGAGTGAAATGGCAGAGTTCGGTCTTTAATATATCTCTCTGCTGGCTCAACATAAAATGTGCCACCACGAGTCTGGATGAATCCTTCAAATCTTCCATCAGTAACAGACCCATGGCTAAAACTTCCTTCTTCACCTATTAGGAAAAGCAACAAACTCTTAAAAGTTTAACTTTCACATGAATGTTAAATTCATTCTCCTTTAAAAAAACCATGCTTATACTCTGAAAAAAACCTAAACACAAATTTACTGGGGAAATTAATTTTCACATGAAATATATCAACTTTAATTTGAGATGTGAACAACAACTAGTACTTACTTAAAATATATGCAATTACTAGTAACAACAATGAAAAATGAAACATCTGTTTTGTTGACAATCACGTTCCTAGCACCTAATACACTGCCTGGCATGTATGCAGTAGTCATTCAATAAACGACTATTAAATTAACTTAAACTTGGAAAAAAGTAAGGAGATCCACTGATAAAATACACACTTCCAAAATAAAGACACTGAAGTATTTTTTGAATTTTTGCTCTAACTGCCATAAGAAAGTGCCTTTCCCCACTTAATATATTCTGCAGGAGCCTTTTGGCTTCTTTACCACCTCTAGATTTTATAAACACATTTTTAAGTAAGAGTACAAATATTTCAGAAGCAATTTGAACAATCCTTTTTAAGATACTGGGAAAAGAGTCATAATATTGTCCTATCAATTATATTTCTTTAAGGAAAGAAAATAACAAGGAAAAAGGTAGATTGGTTTTTAATATAGTCGCAAAGAAAATCTGAGCACCTAATATCAAATGATATGAAGAGGTGGGAAGTAGAAGGGGCTTTAAAAGTTTAATTTATCTTTTAAAATCTTCTCATTAAAACAAAACTCAGGTTTTCTGTAATTTCTAATTTATAAATTAGTATTAGTTGACTTTAAATTAGTCATAGGCTGAAGCAAAGAGCCCAAGACATTTGTATTTTAAATGGTATAATTTTTATCTGCAAATTCACTGAGTCTTGTACTCTTCTTGACTACCATCGAGCAAAAAAAAGAGAGGAGCAGGAGGGGCAGAGGCTATTAAATTACTTCCCAGCAAGATAAATGAGTAAGAAAATAATAGAAAACTATAGTCTGACATTAGAAATCTAGACCTATGGAAAAACACTTTCCTTTTCCATTACAGAATTATAAGAACACAAACAAACTTTTAATTTATTAACGAGGCTTACTCTGCAAACAAGTAATTTTAAGTATAGAAATGCCTAATTTATCGAGCATAATTAAAAAATAACATTTCCTGAAGCACTTAATTTTTCATGTTAGGATTCTGAGAAGAAATATCTGTAATATGTAGAAATAAAATTTAACTTTCAGTTAACTTTGTCTTAATTAATCAGGATCATCTGGAATATTTATCAATGCAGAGTTATAACACAATGATATTTTGCCCATAATATCTCCAGAACACTTCGATTTTTTAGCTTTTTTATGAGTTCCACGAATTGTTCTGTTCTTTCCACACTACCTAAGCTGTCAAATGTAACTTTCTACTGGGTTAGGTGTGCCTCTTACTGCCCTGATACCTTTTTATCTGTTGAAGTAAGAGAAACGTGTTAGAATTGTGAACAAAAAGCAAATAGATTCTGAGGCAGGAAGGCCCTGGGACGATTTTCCTATGAATGACTTTTACACAGTATCTTTGGCAGTCAGGATAATCTTTACAATTTTCTTTTAGAGTTTTCTTCTTTCCTTATAAAGTACAGTTAAGTCATCTTGCTTGAAAGATTAGAAAATTATATAAATCATTAAAAAATTTTTAAAAATCTAACAGCTTGGAGGGAATGAGAGTCAAAACTGCACACCTTTCAGAAGCCCAGACACTGCACAGTTCCATATTAAACAGATATGTAAAGGAAGACCCAAGAATTACTTCATTCTTCAAAGACCCTCACTCTTCATGATATACTTGTTTCTCCTCAGGATTTGTCCCATCTTTCTGAAATATTTGCCTACACTTCAAAATATATATATTTCCTTGTGTAGGAAAAAAAGTTAGAGAAAAGAGTTCTTTTAAGGTCCAACTTACCATAAATATGTCCAGTGTAAATATGAGAGGTATCATAATCAAGTACATTATTTGATGTTTCCACCTTAAATTCATCACTGAAAAGGGAAGTGTCCCTCTTCATTCGTAGGTTGAAATGTCTACAAAAAGAGTGGGAGAGGGGAAAAAATGAAATTAAAAGGATCCAAATTTAAACAATTATTTTTTAAATAAAAAAATATGCAAAATGTGAATTGTTTACGTAATTTGTCTATTTGGGAAATATACTGACCAAGATTTTCTTGTAAAAATTCTGCTCTAAAATTCAACCTAACAGCTGTGATACAACTTTTAATTACATACAATTAAATAGTAACCACCAAAGAGATACTAAAAAATAAATGCTTACAGGCTGATTCCTACATAACAAGATCATTCCAACAGCAACTAAGTTGTTTGGAGATAAAAACAAGCTTCTTGATCCAGTTGCTGTTACTCACCACTACCTGTCTTCCCTCCTTAGTAATTTCACAGCTCCGCCATTTCCCCTACTTTTCACAACCCAAATGAGATAATATATAGGAAACTGGAATCTATTCAGATACTTAACATCTCTTCTCAGAGAAGCAAGTATGCATGTTCTCTTACACACATACAGACACACGGACAGACACACATAGAGACAGGTGCACACACATACACACAACTTTTCAATTCCTTAATTTTTCCCTGTGGCATCTAATTCTTCTAATTATTTTTAGACCTTTCTCAGTTAAATTTGGAGATCCAAACTCAAAGGACCGTGATATTAATGAAATCACACTCATTCTAACTGTCCTTTAGAAAGGAAAGGGAAAGACCAATAAATTGGCTATCATTACTAAACACTGTATCAAGTCTCTTTTCTAATTGCCATAAAAGTCTGCATATAGCACAATTTCTGCTCAATAAATCTGAACCAAAGTCTTCAACTGGCCAACCTCCAATGTTAGTAGGATATGGAATCATTGGAACTCTCACACACTGCTGGTGTAAGTACAAAACTGTGCAGTCACTTTGGAAAATTGGCAGTTTTTTATAAAGTTAAACATATAAAAACTCTATGGCACACAATTCTACTCCAAGAGAAATGAAAACATAAAACACATGTCCACACGAACTGGACACAAATGTCCAAAGCAGCTTTACTCATTAACAGCCAAAACTGCAAATACCCTAAATGTCTACCAGCAAGTAAAGACAGAAGAGGGCTGTGGCTTATTCAAACAATGGCAAACTATTCACTAATAAACTTATCAAACTACTACAAATAGGTACTTTTATGAGACACAAAAGAATCCACATAGTATAATTTCATACGTATGTAATTGCAGAATAAGCAAAATCTATCTGTAGTGACAGAAAGCAGATCAGTGATTGCTTGGAGAGAAGAAAGACAAAGAGCAAAAGAGAAGGAAGAAATGTTTGTTTGCTATGATGGAAAACGTTCTACACCTTGACTGGAATGGTAGGTATACAAGTATATACATCTGTCAAAACTGAACTCAAACTATACACTTGAAGTAACTATATTTTACTTATTGCAAATTATAATTCAATAAAGTTGTTCCTAAAGAAAAAAATCAACTCATTTTCAAGTGAATAGGAGACAACAGGGTATACTCATTAGCTTCAGAAAGTATAAGCCTTTTTGAACATTGTCTATTTTATCCTTTTTTCCTTAATTTCCTATCAATCTTGGTAACCTTTTATTCTGAGGCAGCACTCATTTTCTACTTGCTTAAAACTCTCATCAAAAAACTCCTAGGGCTTCCCAGGTGCTGTGACAAGGACCATAGGCTAGAAAAGGCATCCTTAGAGTCTCAAGGTTCCAATCTACTGCAGCAAGTAATCAACAAAGCCAAACACATCTTCCAGATGGGAACTCCAAAGACAAAGTTAATGACAGACTATCCTAAACAAACAGGAATGCTGCCTGAATTCTTGTTGCACATCCTGTCTTCTCACAAAATTGTTTTTACCAATAGACAGGAAATTCTTGATCACATGTGTAAGTATAAATACATAAATTATTTTTAAGAGATCACAATTATTTTGAAAAATCATTAATTTATCATTATATATACTTATAAGTTACTATAATAAATACTACCTCTAAAAGAATATCTTTGTTAAACAGACTAAACAGTAAAAATGTCCAAGGACTGAGTATGTATCACTCAGGATTTATTTTTCAGCAAAACTGTTGTACCATAAAACCACTATAAGCAAGGGCATTAGTACTCTATGTGGCAAAAAAACATGGAGGCATGGGGAGTAAGAGCTTCAGAAAGACATTTAAGTTCAATATAAGAACAATCTATGCTATATCCCCAACCAGAAAAGTTAGTTTTATATGTAAGCAGATAGCAACCCTAGAGGGATGTTACAACAGAAAGAATTTAACAACACTTGAGCAGGCTCCTTCCAACCCTGATACTGACTTAACAGGTAAACCACCTCATATATACAAAATATTACTTTCAGTATTGATTTAAATTGGATTGAAACCATATATAAAATCAGTTTTCAATTATCCATGTACAAAGTCAAGAAGCTGTATAGATAATAAAACAAAAAATCAAATTTAGAGCATATCCTCAAAATGCACTACTCTTATTAATATCAAAACTAATTTGCATCTAAAACACTTATCAACAAAGAGGGAATGGAACAACAGTGAGCCTGGAAGGCAGATAAATGGAAGAAGAAGACAGACTGAATTAAAGTCTGTCACAATCTATGAAACAGATAAACTACAAATGAATACTCAGAAAATGGACATAATTTATTCCATTAACTAAGACATTAGATTCCAGTTCCCTAATTTTAAGTCCATACCATCTGTTTGATAGTTCGTATCTTTATGTTATTTTAACATTTATATAGTTATAATATTTATTTATTAAATGTCATTATATAAATATTACAATGTTTATATGAATTATAAATTCTTTGTAATATTCCTGTCAGATAACACATTATAAAATAATAATAATAATTAGTTAAGAAACACCTTCTACCTTCCCAGCTTCTCAACAAGCCTTGAATAAAAAACAATATGAAAACATAACCTGATTCTTTAATTGTTTAAAATTTTGGCCCACAGGCCAGAAAAACTACAGTGAACACTGCCTTATAAAAATCACTGTATTCTGGAATGAGGACAAATAATCCTAAAATTTATAGGGAACCATAAAAGACCCAGAATTGCCAAAGCAACACTGAGGAAAAAGAACAAAACTGGAGGCATAACCCTCCCAGACTTCAGACAATACTAAAAAGCTACAGTAATCAGAACAGTTTTGTGGTATTGGCACAAAAACAGATGTAGGGATCAATGGAACAGAATAGACAGCCCCAAAATAATCCACACACCTGCAGTCAACTAATCTTTGACAAAAGAGGCAAGAATATACAATGGAGAAAAGACCGTCTCTTCAGCAAGTGTCGTTGGGAAAACCAGATAGCCCCATGTAAATCAATGAAGTTAGAACACTCCCTCACACCATATACATAAATAAACTCAAAATGGATCAAAGACTTAAACATAAGACAGAACACCATAAACCTCTTAGAAGAGAACATAGGCAAAACCTTCTTTGACATAAATTATAGCAATGTTTTCCTAGGTCAGTCTCCCAAGGCAAAAGAAATAAAAAGCAAAATAAACAAATGGGACCTAGCTAAACTTAAAGCCTTTTGCACAACAAAGGAAACAATCAACAAACCGAAAAGACAACCTATGGATTGGGAGAAAATATTTGCAAATGATGCAACTGACAAGGGCTTAATTTCCAAAATATACAAACAACTCTTATAACTCAATAACAACAACAACAACAACAACAAAAAACCACCCAATCAAAAATGGGCAGAAGACCTAAACAGGCATTTCTGCAAAGAAGACATACAGATGGCCAAAAAGTACATGAAAAGATGCTTAATATCACTATTTATCAGAGAAGTACAAATCAAAACTACAATGAGGTATCACCTCACACAAGTCAGAATAGCCATCATTCAAAAGTCCACAAACAATAAACGCTAGAGAATGTGAAGAAAAGGGAACCCTCCTACACTGTTGATGGGATGTAATTTGGTGCAACCACTATGGAAAATAATATGGAGATTTCTTAAAAACCTAAAACTAGAGTCATCATGTGATCCAGCAATCCCACTCCTGGGCATATATCTAATTTGAAAAGACACATGCACCCCTATGTTCACAGCAACATTATTTACAATAGCCAAGACATGAAAGCAACCTAAACGTCCATCAACAGATGACTGGATAAAGATGATGTAACACACACACACACACACACACACACACACTGGAATACTACTCAGTCATTAAAAAAAGAAATAATGCCATTTGCCACAACATGAATGGACCTAGAGATTATCATACTAAGAGAAATAGGTCAGAAGGAGAAAAACAAATATGTATCACTTATACATGGAATCTAAAAAATGATACAAATGAACTTACTGACAAAACTGAAATAGACCAGCAGACATAGAAAACAAACTTATGATTACCAAAGGGGAAAGGGGGTGGGGGAGGGATAAATTAGGAGTTTGGGATTAGCAGATACAAACTACTATATATAAAATAGATAAACAACAAGGTCCTACTATATAGCACGGGGAACTATATTCAATATCTTGTAATTACCTACAATGAAAAAATATGAAAAAAAATACACATATACACACACACATATAAAACTCAATCACTATGCTGTACACCTGAAACTAGCACAACATTGTAAATCAACTATACTTCAATTTAAAAAAATCACTGTATTCTGGGATAACAGTTTGATGGTTCCTCAAAAAGTTAAACATAGAATTACCATATGATGCGCCAATTCTATTTGTAGGTATATACTCAAAGAAATGGAAATCATGGACTCAGATACTTGTACACATTTTTAAAGCAACATTACCCTAATAGCCCAAAAGGTAGAAATAATCCTAATGCCTATCAACATATGGATTTTAAAATGTATATATGAGTGGTATACACATAAAATGGATTATTCAGCCTTAAAAAGGAATGAAATTCTGATACACACTATAACATGGATGAACCTTGAAAACACGAAGCTAAGTGAAAAAAGCCAGATCAAAAGGCTACCTATCATAGGACTCCACTTATGAGGTACAGACAATAGGCAAATTCCTAGAGATAGAAGGCAGAACAGAGGTCACCAAGGGCTGGTAGGAGGGCAGAATGGGGAGTTACTTTTTAATGAGTACATAGTTTCTGTTTGATATAAAAAGCTCTGGAAATGAATAGTGGAAACAGTTGCACAACACTGTGAATATATCTAATGTCACTCAATTGTACATTTAAACTTAACAATGGTTAAAATGGTAAGTTATATGTTATTTTACCATAATAAAAATAAATTTAAAAATATCATCGTATTCCCAAAGCAAGGGTAAAAAATAAAATTGTGTGATGGAATACTATTCAGCCATAAAAACTGACAACATAACGCCATTTGCAGCAACATGGATGCTCCTGGAGAATGTCATTCTAAGTGAAGTAAGCCAGAAAGAGAAAGAAAAATACCATATGAGATCGCTCATATGTGGAATCAAAAAAAAAAAAACAAACACATAAATACAAAACAGAAACAGACTCATAGACATAGAATACAAACTTGTGGTTGCCAAGGGGTAGGGGGTGGGAAGGGACAGACTGGGATTTCAAAATGTAGAATAGATAAACAAGATTATACTGTATAGCACAGGGAAATATATACAAGATCTTGTGGTAGCTCACAGTGAAAAAAATGTGACAATGAAATACATGTATGATCATGTGTAATTGAATAACTGTGCTCTACACTGGAATTTGACACAACATTGTAAAATGACTATAACTCAATACAAAAATGTTTAAAAATTAAAAAAAAAAAACTTCTAATTGTGTGGCCAGAGATACCCTTCCTAGTGGAGTAAAAGCTCCTAGAGAATTGGTTGAGCTAGTGGTACTGTGATGATAATGAGATGAGATTATACCATTTTTCTTAACTGTATATAGGTTTATCGTTTCAGAGGACTTTTACACATATTACTGCATCTCACCCTCACAGTAACATTGCAAAGGAGGCGTGATGAATATTTTTATTGAAGGGTATGACTTAGGTAACAGGTCTAGAATTAGGACTAAAGCTCTAGTATTTGGCTGCTGCATCTTGCTTTCCACTATGCCACTAATGGATCTCATGCACGTGATGGAAGCAGTCAAGCTAATAATATATGCTGAGTGTTGTAGCAGTCTGAATGTAATATTATCAGCTGGCCAAGTCACCTTTTAAAATCTGAATAAATGCAAATAAGACATAGAAATGGAAATATAACCTTATTTGACTTTCACTGAAAAGTCTACTTTATACCACCACTGTAAGAAATTCTTGTTGTTAATGCTTGAGCCACTTTTAAGACTAAGGCTAAACTCTGTCCCCTTCTACTATATTTCTTCCAGTAAGTTTAGTTCTCCTTTTATTATTATTATTATTATTATTATTATTATTATTATTATTATTATTATTATTATTATTATTATTATTATTATATAGTACACCGTCATCAAAGATAAATTTAGATTTCCTTTGAGGAGGAAAACGCTCTGTATAAAGAACATGATTTGCACTGGGAATGTTTTCCTAGCGTTAGATTTAACCATTATGTTGTTCCTATAGATCAGTAGTATTTTGCCTCTCATCCTGATTATAGTAATTCTATTACAATTTTTTTTTTTTTTGGCTTTCATCAGCAGCAAACAGTAAAGTTATAAAGAACAGAGTGAAATTATAGAAGGGCAAAATCAGTTAACAAATAACAATAATCTGAAAAAATACACAAAACAGATTCCAAATCTCCAGCCTCAGTGCTATGAAAATGCAATTGTGTACTATGTGGTAATAATAGCTGGTTTTCCCTCTCAGGCTTTAGAAAAGCACTCTACATCTAAATTAAACAAATAATAGAGGTACTAGAATCACCTCTGCTACAGAACAACAAAATACATTATGGTAAGATATGATTCCATACGTTTCTGGAAGGCCATATACCTTTTACGCTAACGAGGTACCATTCTACAGATTTGAACAGTTAGAAGGACAAGAATATAGAGCCTTTCCCCATATTATTGCTATTTGGGCTAAAGACAGCATGGCTCTGATTCTCAGAAGAAAACAGCAATAGATAAGGGTATGTATCTTGAACTGACTTATTAGGACAAAAAGCCCCAACTAATGAAATACCTCATTAACACAGGGAAGAAGCCTGAGAGCAAAAACCTTGCTGCCAAGTATGTCAGTGTAATCCAGCGTCCCAATGAGGTCTATCGTGTCTAAACGGAACCAGTCTATGGTAGGCCAGGATAGTGATTCCTAGAAATAAAACTGGACTTAAAAGGCCATCCCTGACATCTCTAGGTATTCTTTCCTCTTAACATGCACCTTCTTTTTAATAAAGATGCTTGAGAGATTCTCCATCCAAATTATTTTTATAAGACAAGCTGCCAATATTACTATCAAATATTACTATGAGTCAAATATCTAGTTTACTTCCACCAGTATACTTTTTGAAACAAAAAAGTCGTCTTTAAAATTATCTTAAAGAAGCCACTATCCAAAAAAAAAGATAAAATAGAACAGGTAGGTAGAATAGGAAAGGGCAGAGTTAGCCCTCATGCACCCTGCTGGGCAGCACCTGAGGCATCCTCCCACAGAAATTTTGGGGGCTCTACTGTTTGCAAAACATAGTTTCAGGCTTTACTGATGGCTCTGAGGTAGATATTCTCAAATTAGCAAAAATACATAAACAAGATTCCTCACAAGTTCCCAAGGAAGACAAAGGTGAAACTAAAACTCAAGCCAAAATAAGAAAATTTATAAGAGGAGGAGCAGATCATCAGTGCGCCTTTGCCACACAGAGGAGAGCCAGGAGAAGAATCTGCCATAGCCCACGATTACAGAACACATGCCTACATGTCTTACACATGATTACAGAATAAGTAAATTTACCTATTGGAGAGAAAAAAAGTTTCCGTAAATACCTTCTCACCTTATACAACTATGTAACTAAACAATTAGCAAGCAAAATTACGGTATATAAAACACTGAAACAGTAATATTTAAGAGTTGAGTGAGACTTCAATTACTCAGATATTTAATGTAAATCAAAAGTATAAAATCATAAAGATCACCTAAATTTACTTATTTCACACACCAGAGAAGGCTGAAGACCAAGATCACACAAATAAAACCAGAGCTCAAATCTGAACCCAAAGTCCTCAGTTAGCCAACCAATGACCTTTCCAACACACCACGCTACAGTCCCCTGCTTAGGATACAGTAAGGGAGCTCCAGGATGGCAAAATACAGGACATCTCCCTAAAATCAAAAATAAAAGACTGACTTAAGAAGCATAATCAATGGTATTGTTAAAAAGAAGAATGTGTCCATAAAAGGAAAGCTGAAAAAAAAAAAGAGTTCAAAGATAAAATTGGCAGTGTACATCCAAAGAAAGTGATCCAAACCATGAACGTAACTGTATGCTATTCCTTCACTCCATAAACACTTACTGAGCACTTAGTAGGGCCAGCACAGCGCTAAGCCTGGGGACGTAGGCATGCACAACGCAATCCACAATCCACATTCTAGCTCCTACACGGTTAGTGCGCAGAGAGAAAGGGAAAGAAAAGGGGGGAAAGAAGGAAGTTGGTCTCGTAGTGATAAGTGCTATGATGAAAAACAAAGCAGGATAAATGGCCAGAGTGGGAGAGGGAAAGAAGATGCTATTTCACAAAAGAGTGGTAGAAAAGGTTTCTCTGACAGACGACATTTAAGCAGGGACTTGAATGAAGTGGAGGAGCAAGAGCTGTGTTGTTATGGAGCAGAGATGCAGAAGGGTTTCAGGCAGAGGAACTACAAGTGCAAAGGCAAGCGTTGTGTGTTGGAGAAAAACCACTGGGGCTACAGCGGTATAAAGAAGGGAGAGAACAAGAGATGAGGTAAGAGAATAGAACCTAGCACACAAGAGACTCCAAAACCTTCACTGAATTAATGAAGACTTGTCGGAGCAGCAAGTCTCTATGTGACAAATGCCCTCCAAAATATCTCCATGAATATATTCCTTCAAACTACAACATTCCTTGTTCCCTTTTTGGGGAGTGAGGGGAAGGAAGGGGACTTGCCCTTCTGCCATAAACTCATCATCTCAAATCTCTCCTTTTAAAAGATAAAATGTATCATCTTTTCCCTGTGCTCCTCAAGGATTCCACTTGCATCCACATTTTCCTGCCCCTGTTACTTTTCCACATAGAGAGAGGACTGAGGATCACTTCTTATCCCGAGTCTTCCTCCCATTTAAATTTCTGATGAAGCAGAGGTATTGCTGTTTGCTACAGCAAAGTGTTTGATAGCTTTTTTATTTGTCTTGCTGATAATATCATCTTCTAAAAGAAAAAGAACACAATGATGAGAACTTCTACTCTAGAGTTAATGCTGATAAATTATGAATAACTGGTTGATGAAGTGACAAGAAGTTAGGAAGAAAGTAACACCATCATCCTATTATCATGTAGTTTGTTAAAAACAAGAAGAGAGAAAACAGCATAAGACAGCAAAGGTTTCAATAAAACAGATTATTTAACACTCACAGAAAACACAGGTAAAATCTTCTATTTGGAGATTTTAAATACATATAGGTGAAGTCGAATGACCATTTCTCCAAAATGTCACCCAACATTAAGTTGGACAAAATGACCCTTGAAGTCTCTCAAGATAAAGAATGTGAAAGGCTCACTCAGTTTGACAAGTGCAAGTAAGCCACTGCTGAAACTGAAACATAAAAATTGGAGTCATGTATTTAGTCAGAAGATTCTTACAATGGACAAATTAAATGTGTTTGTACTTCATATATTTAGGAAAAAATTAGCCAAGCTATACTCAAAAGATAACTGGGTCCTTGCAATTAATCACCACAGAATTAGCAGGGATGGTTCCACAAAGATATTGGCCCACTATGCTCTTGTAACCAAAATGTCCAAAGATATATTGGTTATTACCATGAATCATTAGAAATTCAAACAAAAATGTTATTTCTTTACCCTTAAACCAGACTGTGATGTATGTACATCTGGATTACTCTGTGTAATTAGATCACCAAGATCAAACAAAACTAGAGAAACTCAAGGAAGGAGAAGTAACATGGACTAGAACACTGGTAATGCTGAGCATGACAAAAACAAAAAAGCAGCAAATTGACCACTTCTCTCCTTGAAACACTTTCTCCCTTGGCATCTAGTATCACGCTCTCAGGTTTTCTACTTTTCACTCAGCAGCCTTTGTACCCCCTCCTCCACCTACAACTTAAAATGACTCCTCTTTATACCTCACTACATATTAACCAGGACCAATAAATTCTACCTTCAAATTAGCTCTTACATCTATTCACTCTCCTTCCTAACTAGTCTCAATGCATTTTACCTTACTCCCTTCCAAACTACTCTTCATTCACAGACTAGACTTTTTAAACCTCATAAGTTACTTACCATTAAAAATCGTCCATGGCTAAGTAAAAAAATATCACCACGACTTACATAAACTCTCAAAGATCTGGCTCCTGCTTACATCTATAACCTAACTTGAAACCATTCTCCCTCCCATCTTAAGCACCACTCATACTGAAATTCCTTCACTTCCAAGAACATGCCACTTCTCATCTCAGTATCTTTGCACATGCTGTTTCCTCTGTCTAGAACACATTTCCTCCCCTTCTTTGCCTATCTTCTTCTTTAGTCATCCGTCCAGGATCCATTTAAAAGCCATTTTCTGAGAGTGGCCTTCCCTGACCTTCAGATAAGATGGCATCCCCCTATGCTCCCATAGCAATCTTTTAAACATTCCTTTGTTAACACTTATCACACCTGGCTTTCCTAATCAAATACCTGTTTCTCATGAGTCCATAAACTCCACGATAGCAAAGACCTCTCTTGTTCAGCTATTCTATTCCTACTGACTACCAAAAGTACCGGAAATACATTGGATGCTTAATAAATATATAAAACGATTAAAGGGTCAAAATAAACAAGTAGACTTACGAAACATCTCTTGTAGCTCAAATAAACTTAAACAAAAGGAAATGCATGATACATTTTTTCATTCAATTCAGGGACAAAAATTCCATTTAACTGAATTTGTGGTCTATAATTTCTTTAAAAGACAATGACAATGAATACTGCGACACAACCACTTGTCCCAGATTTGTCTCAGATGTGACAGAATGTATCACATCTGAGATTCTTGATATGCTAGACTTCATGTTTACGTTTGATTTGTTGGTTCAGCATTATTCTCCCAAAACAAACTGCTCTGGAACCTAACTAGTTCAAAGTGATTATAATTTAAGGTCTCAAAGATGCACACAAGTTAATAACTCGGTTTTATTCCTATATACAAGTATCAAAAATATATGTCAATCCACCTGGGCATATATCCAGAAAGTATCCTACTTCAAAATGACACCTGCACCCCAATACTCATAGCAGCACTATTTATAATAGCCAAGACATGGAAATAGCCTAAATGTCCATCAACAGATGACTGGATAAAGAAGATGTGGTATATTTATACAATGGAATACTATTCAGCCATAAAAACCGACAACATAACGCCATTTGCAGCAACTTGGATGTTCCTGGAGAATGTCATTCTAAGTGAAGTAAGCCAGAAAGAGAAAGAAAAATACCATATGAGATCGCTCATATGTGGAATCTAAAAACAAAACAAAACATAAATACAAAACAGAAACAGACTCATAGACATAGAATACAAACTTGTGGTTGTCAAGGGGGCAGGGGTAGGAAGGGACAGACTGGGATTTCAAAATGTAGAATAAATAAACAAGACTGTACTGTGTAGCACAGGGAAATATATACAGGATCTTGTGGCAGCTCACAGCGAAAAAAAATGTGACAATGAATATATGTATGTTTGTGTATAACTCAAAAATTGTGCTCTACACTGGAATTTGACACAACATTGTAAAATGACTATAACTCAATAAAAAAAAGTTGAAAAAAAAAAAGGTCAATCCAAAAAAGTTATACAGAGTTAAAAGTATCCTGGGTTTCTGCTACCCTACTCATGATATGCCAAATATAAAGTATAAGACATTTCCAGACTAATTCATTCAACCCCAGCCAGGATCCAAAGAGAATATTTATCCCTTTCACAGTTTTTTTGGGACACATTCTTGACATCCTCATGTTTCAGAAGTAGGGAGAACTTCAGTCTCAAACTGCACAGAAAACTTCCAATCAAATATCTGACCATTTACTTTGAACAGTTTGTAAATGTACAATTAAGGCTATAGGAAGAATTATCTTGTAAAAATAAAAAAAAAAGGAACTTTTAAGTTCTCCAAAACATTATACTTAAGATAAAATTCTGGTATCTTCTATACTACATACAAATCACACTAGTAGATAGAAACAATTTTTGATTTACTGATTATGTACCTAAATAATCAAACACAAAAGCAGAAAAAAATAGTTTACCACTGACTAGGTAGTGTTTTGATTTTTTAAAATTTAGTTACTTGGGTGTTACTAACATATTTTGCAGAATTTTAAAGTAGGAGGAAGCCTTAAACATTATTATCTCATCCAAAGCTCAAGGTCTTACTAATGAGGAACCTGAAGCTCAAAAGAAATCTCTTGATAACTCATGTCAAGTTATTCATTCAGTCTCCAAACTATCACTGTATTCCTTTCTCTAACCAGTTATGGCTGTTTGAATACATACACTTCCTATAAAATCATGAGCTTCTTTACTAAGTAGCTGCCCACACAAATGTAAATGTTTCAGAGGAAGTAAAGTCAGCAAAGTGGTGAGAAGACCAGAAAACAAAGATGACTACCCAAAGTACATCATGAAAAACAAAATAAAAAGGAAAGGGTTTAAATACACATAAGAAAAAAACATAATTTTATGATGTATATGCATCAAATTATTATGCTGTACACTTCAAACTTATATAGTGCTATATAATTACATCTCAAGACTGGAAGAGAAAAAAGAGTGACAGTTTTTCACGGAATTCTCAAAAATGGACATTAGGCTTAAAGAATCTTGACATTTCTTCGTTTAAAATTAACATGTGTAAACTTGGGATGTGATACGCTCTTATTTGCAAACTTGGAATCCAGGTTAAAAGAAGTTTTATGTGCTTAGGCATACAGGGCAAAGAATAACTTTAATACTGACACACACACACACACACACACACACACACACACAAGACAAAGAATAACTTTAATACATACACATACACACACACACACACACACACACACACACACACACACAGAGTCATACCCCATAGAGTCTGTGCTAGTACCCAAAACTAACATTTTGTATATGACAGGGGAGGAGGACAGATTAAGCGGGAAATCTATAATCATACTTACCGAGGTCATTTTGCAAGCCTGTTTCAAGGAAAGGGAGAACTAAAACTATCAGATCATAATGTTTTTAACTGAGGTATGTTAGAAGGTAGTGAAATGACCATGTTTTAGGGCACAAATTCTGAGACAGTTTAAATATATAAGTATAGTAATTGAGACAATAAAATAAAACACCTGAATTCAGATCTACTCTGACAAATGTGATATATGTATATAGTTAATTAAACAGATTTCTATTAAAAGTACCTAAGATAACCACTTATATACAGCATGAGATTTTCTGACTCCAGGTCCTTTGCTGAGAGCCTTAGCCAGAAGTAAGTTCTCCTTCCTTTGAATATTTATAGCATTTTATCTCTAAAGCACCATATCACATTTTCTTCTTATACAATGACTTACGTCTATCTTGCTGCTCCTATTACAATGACTAAATAACAGTGAGAACTCATAACACGCTCTCTCACTCTCACACATACAGAAAAACAAGAGGGGCTAGGGATTTGCTTTTGCCACATGTTTAGTATGAATTAGGTGATGGAGCTAGTAAAAATCTAATGATATAAAAGAAATGTGGTATCCAAACAAAGGCAGGTAGAATCTTTTTCTTTTGGCAGTCCCTATATTTGCAACATAGCATTAAATTCATTTTGAGATAGTCACTAAAAACTTAGGAAGGCTTAATGATTGCTTATTATTTCATGGTACCAATAAAGAATGGATAATTCAAAAATATCTGAAGTTAAGGGTAATAAAAAAATTTACATCAATTGCTGTCACTAAAATTTTTATCTAGAAGAGCAAACAGACCCTGAAATGAATGTTTTTCCCCCTTCAAATCAAAGTAGATTTTATAACTTGAAAGCAGTTTTTCTACAATGATCATTACTTTGTAATACGGAAATTAATTTCACTTAAGTAATGCATGTATTTCCATGTGCAAAACACTTCAAGTTTCAAAGCATATCTAATTTTCTGTTGTTTTTCATCCATTAAAATCTTTCCTGAGCATCAGTACTACAAGGGCAAAGAGCAGACACACTAAATATTAGCAGCCAGCCTGTGAGGAACAAACAACACAGTTATAGAAAAATAAACAAGAAATACACACATGAAAAGAAAAAGAGATCAAATCAAATGCCAACAGTACATATAAGTAAGTTAAAGGTTCAGGGGAAGGTGTAAGAAAAGTTTCAAAAAGTAGAACTTGAATTGTGTATTAAAAGATGATCGGAATGTATTTAAGTTAAATGATACACAGAACAAACTGTACGTGGTATATTCAGCAATCAGAAGACCATTCTGAGTGAAAGAGACACTTAATATTGGGAAATGGAGTACAGTAAGTTTAGAATAATAGACTTGAATTGCCTTACAAAGAATCTTGAAAGCCAAGTTAAGAAATGGCTAACAATCATTAATTTAAGACTTAAAGCAATAAGCTGACATGTAAAAGGAAGCATTTAAGGAAGAGTCATCATGTAGTAGTACGAAGGTGAGCTTTAATGATAAATGGAGTGGAAGCTGGGAAACCCATTAAGAGTTGAATAATAAATCAGGGTTACAGCAACAGAAAAAGTACAAAAGGAATAATTTATTAATTACAGCAGGCAACACAGAGAGTCTGACAAAGAATTCTCAAAGATTTTGTATCTAAGTACCCCTAACAAAGGAAAAACTATGGGGTTTTGAGTTAGCCAGGTGTGGGTCAAATAATCTGTGCTATGTAACTTGGAAGAAGTTATTTAACTTCTCTGAGTCTCAGTTTCCTCAAATATAAAAAGATAATTTACCTTGTTTGGGTGTTGAGAAGATTAATAAGAAAATGCACATAAATCATCTACGTACCTAGAACATCACAACACTAAATAAATATGATTTTTACCTCTCTCCCTTGCCTCCCTATTCTTTATTCCTTAAGAATTCTGAGAATTGAGCAGTATAGTAAGTAATCTATCTACAAGTTGTCATTTTAGAGGTAATAAAACTGAGTTAATGAGAAATTAAATGACTTATTCAATGGCATACAACTAGCTACCTTCACTGCTGGCACCAGAAAAGAAATATACAGACCTTAAAACACATTAAGAAATAGGGAAACTACAAACACAGACTCTTCTTTAAAGACATATTCTCTAATAATACAATAGAGGATCTGATTCATAAACTTAAAACATTTAAATGTGACTGTTTCCTTAACAATATAAAAAGGACAATCCATATGAAAAGAAAAAAATGCTTAAAGTGGACACCAAATTCCAGTGTAGGCTGAATTTCCAAATGGGGACCTTTCCATTAGAGAAGGAAAATTAAGGGTATAAATTGCTTCTCTAAACTTAGAGTGAATATATGGGAACTTCAGACACAGCAACAAATTTACTCACCTTCCATGAGCGTGGAAATCTAGACGTAAAAACTGGTCCTCATGTGAGACTGCTCTTTTGGCACGCTGGTGTTTTTGGTGTAATGAATCCACATCATAAGATAATCCTTCATAATGTCTAATGAATTTATTTAAAGGATTTCCATACTGACCTATAAAAAGTAAACAGAATTAGTATCATATTGAAGGCCCATTTGAGTTCTAATATTCCATGATTATTCAAATACCTAAAAAGATGTAAGAAACAACAGCTTCACTAATCCTAGTATTTCATTTTCACAGTTTTAAAAAGCTTATTGTAATGGGAATTTTAACCACACACAAAAGTTTTGAGGTTAGCCATGGGTTTGTCTAGGATGTACTTTATCAGATTAAGGAAGTTCTCTTGTATTAATAATCTGCTGATAAAAACTATCAGGAACAGATGTTGACTTTTGTCACCCACTCCTTCTGTATCTCTTAAGAAGATTATATAATTTTTTGTTTTTAATTTATCAATAAGGCAAATTAAATTGACTTATTTTCTAATGTTAAACCAACCCTGCCCTATTGAAATAAATCTGTCATCATACATCATCTTTTACAATACAGTTGGAGTCAATCTGTTATACTTTTATTTAGAATTTCTATTGATGTTCATGAGAAACACTGGTCTGTAGTTTTCTTGTACTTTGTCAAGTTTTGGTATCAATGTAAAAAAAAGTTGGAAAATTATTAACTCTTCTTCAATTTTCTGGATGAATTTATATAGAACTGATATTTCGTCCTTAAATGTTTGATAAAATTCACCAGTGAAGCCATCTTGGCCTGGGGTTTTCTTTTTGAAAGGTTATTAATAACAATTCCAATTTCATATATGACAGCTATTCCAGTTATCTACTTCTGGAGTGAGCTGTGGTAAGATTTTGTCCATTTCACACAAGTTGCTGAAGTTATGGAGATAAAGTTGTTCATAATACTTCCTTATTATGTTTTTTATATCTTCTGAATCTGCAATGATGTTACCTTCCTCATTACTGATACTGGTAATCTACATCATCTCTCTTGCATTCCTGATCAGGACAGCTAGAGATTTATGGATTTTACCGATCTTCTCAAAGAACCAACTTTTATTTCCTTGATTTTCCTTCATTATTTTTCTATTTTCTATCTTTCCATTTTCACTTTGATCTTTCTTACTGCTTATTGTGACTTTAATTGCCCTTCTTTCTTCAGCAAAGGCCATTGATTTAAGACATCTTTTCTAATCCATGTGCTTAGTGCTATAAATGTCCCCTTAATACTGCTTTAGCAGCATCCTACCAATTCTGTTATGTTACCATTTTCATTTGTTCAACATACTTTCTAATTTCCCTTTTAATTTCTTCTATGATTCATGTGCTATTTAGAACTCCATTATTTAAACTCTAAATGGAGCATTTTTCAGTTATTTTTCTTTTATTGACTTCTAATTTAATTCCACGGTAGCCAGAGAACACACTTTGTATGACATCAATCCTTTTACATATATTTGAGACATTTTATGATCAAGAATATGGTCTCTCTTTGCAAATGTTTCATGCACACTTGAAAAGAATGTGTATTCTGCTGATAATGGACACGTGTTATAGAAATGTCACTGTCTGCTCTTACTGAGCATAGTGTTTTATAAACGTCAACCAGCTCAAGTTGGTTGACAGTGTTGTTTAAGCTTCCTATCCTTAATGATTTTCTATCTACCTGTTCAATAATTGAGAATGGGGTATTAAAATCTCTAAGATTGTGACTTTTTCTATTTCTCCTTGCAATCCTTTCCTTAATTGATTTTTGAAGTTCTATTATTACATAAATGTTAATGATTATTATGCCTTTGGATTAATTTACCTTTTATCATTATCAAATGATCTTCTTTACTCTTTGTAATATTCTATGTTCTAAAATCTACTTTGTTTGACTTTAATATAGCCAGTCCATCTTTTTATTTTTTTTTTTTTTGACTAGCATGGTATCTCTTTTTCCATCTTTTCACTTTAAACTTATCTGTGCCTATATACTTAAAGTGAGTTCACTGTAGGTAGCATAAGGTTGGGTCTTTTTTTTTTTTTTATCCAATCTGATCATCTCTGCCCTTTAATTGGGGTGTTTAATAAACATTTAAAGTAGTTACTAATAAGGTTAGGCTTAAATCCATCATGTTGCTATTGATTTCTATTAGTTTCATCTATTATTTGCTCCCTTCTCCTTCTTTGAGACTATTTTTAAATTCTGTTTTATCTCTTCACTGGCTTATTAGCAAAACCCTTTGGTTATTTTAGTGGTTGCTTTAGGGCTTACAGGATACATCTTTAACTTAGACTACCTTCAGGTGACATTGTAACACTTCAGGTATAAGAACCTGACATTACTGTACTTTCATTTCTCTCTTCCTGGTCTTTAGACTATAGTCACCATATACTTTATTTACTTAAATCTTATAAACTCCACAATATATTGTTATTGTTTTGATTTAAACAAACAGTTATCTTCTAAATAGATTTAAATAACAGGAAAAAATATATTTCTCATTTCCAGGGTTCTTCATTCCTTTGTGTGGATCCATATTTCTATCTGGTATCTTTTCCCTTCTACCTGGATAAAATCCGCTAACATTTCCTCTGCTGGTGAAGAGCTCTTCCAGCTGTTTTATGTCTCAGAGTCTTTATTTCATCTTCATTTTTGAAAGATATTTTCACTGGGCATAGAATTCCAGGCTGACAGGCTTGCTTTTTAAAAAAAAAAAAAATGTTTAAAATATTGCTCCACTACCTTTTCATCTGAATTCCTTCTGACAGGAAATCTGTCATCCTTACCATTATTCCTCTGAATATAATGTCTTTTCCCTCCCTAGTGCTTTTAAGATTTTCCTCTTTAATGCTGGTTTTGAGCAATTTGATTACAAAGTACTTTAGTTCCTTTATATTTATTGATCTTAAGTTTCAGTAAACTTCTTGGAACTGTGGGTTCATAATTTTCAACTATTAATTCTTCAATTTTTTTTTTCATTCTCCCCGCTCCACCCCTACCCAAGCATTCCAAGTATACTGGGTCATGCAAACCTTTCCAAAGCCCACTCATGGTGTTCTCATATTTTTTAAAACTTCTTTTCTCCTAGTTTCATTTTCAGTAGTTTCTATTGCTATGTCTTCTAGTTCAATAATATTCTGTAACATCTAATCCTGTTGTTAATGCCATCCAGTGTGCTTCCCATTGAAAACACTGTAGTTTTTATCTCTAGAAGTTAGATTTGTCTGCTTTATATCCTTTATGTCTCTACTTAACTTTTAAAACATATGAAATATAGGTATAATAAGTCTTTTAATGTTCTTGTCTGCTAATTCTAATACCCAGGTCAGTTATGGGCTGGTTCCAATTGACTGCTTATTTTTCTCTTTATGGATTGTTTTCCTGCTTCACTGCAGGATATAATCTTTTCTGAATAATCTTTCAGGGAATGGAGGGCAGATACTGTAAACTTCACCTTGCTGGGTGCTGGACATTTTCTGTATTCCTATAAATATTCTTAGGCTTTGTTATAGGACAAAGTAAAGGTAGTTAGAAATGGTTTGATCCTTTTGGGTCTTGCATTTATAATTTGTTACCTAAGTCTGGAGCCATGCTCAGGGTAGGGCTAATTATTCTCCACCACTGAGGTCAAGATCTGAGTACTCTATCCAGTGCTCCACAAATCATGAGTTTTTCGGTCTGGCCAGTGAGAATAGGCACTATTTCCTGCACTAAGTGGACATGGGGCACTGTTTCTTTCCCTGGTCTCTCATAGTTTCCTCACATGAGCACACTGACTAGTACTCTGCCCAACGCTCCAGGGGAAACCCTCTGCAGATCTCAGGCATTCTCTCTCTATGCAGTGCTCTTAATTCTGATATTCTGTCTGCAAACTCTAGCTGCTTTGGTACCATTCCATCTCATCAATTCTGCTGCCCTCCACCGAGGTTCCCTCTCATAGCACTGGAGATGGAAATTTCTTACAGGCAAAAGCTCGAACCATCATAGGTCTTGACTCATTTGTTTCTCCTCTTTCAGGGATCAATGTCCCTCACTATCTAGCGACCAGTGTCTTAAAACCCATTGTTTCTCTGGTTTTTCCCCTAGTTTTCTTGCTCTTTTTCAGGCAGAAAGATAAATCTGGTCCCTGGTCTCTCCATCTTCATCATGAGCAGAAGTCAGAAACAGTGATTCCTTAACAAATCAGGTATAATTTCTTCCTACAGAAAACTGCCCTTTTTTATAAAACAAACACCAAATTTCAATTTTTAATTTAATTTTTTATTTTAATTCATAAATTTGCCTAATATATTGCATAAACCCTAAGTGTTTCATCACTAAATTTTTTATGTATGCAGTCAGTGGCTAGTCACTATATGGTTAAGGATACAAACTCTTAAATCATCTGGATTTAAGTTCTGGAGATTACACAGCAAGGTAAATATATTTACTAACACTGCTGAATTGTACATAAGAAATGATTAAGATAGTAAATTCCACAATTAGCATTTTTTTTACTGGAATGAAAAAAATTATCTGGGTTTGAATCCCATTACCTTCATTTACTGGGTTGTTTCCCTGATTAAGTGGAAAACTCAGCTTCAGTTTCCCACCCTTAAAATAGGAGAATACCTCTCTCTTAAGGCTGTTAGGATTAAATGATATAAGTCATGTGTGGCAATTAACTAAGTGCCTACCATACAGTAAAGGCTCAATGAATTATTCATAGTCATCACCATCTCTTCCCTTTCCTCCTCCTCCTTTTCCTCCTTCTCCCACACTTCTCTGAGACCTATATGTACACATTGAGGCCATACATTCAGGAATAAAGACAGAACTGGGTTTGAATTCTGACATTTCTTAGCTATGACTACATGAGCTGGATAATTATTTAACTTTTTGAAAATCTCAGGGGTTTTTTAATCTGTAAAATAGAAACAACAATGAATACCTTAAATGAAAATAAACTGCTTAGCACAAAGGCTGGCATGCAAAAACCATTCAATTTAAACTACAACTGAGTCACTTCACCATGCTTTCAAATGCACTGTTCTAAAGAGAGGTGACAGAAATGAAGTCCTAAACTAGAATGCATAGCTTTCTTTACAATTAGCAAAGAAAATATAGTGAAGCCAGGGTAGAAGAGAAAATAAAGCCTAGTGGTATGAAACTTTCAATCAAGACTAAATAATTGAATCATGCTAATGTATTTTTCTTTCCTTAAAAATATCTCTAAATTTATAGCTGGATTTTTAAAAAAAAAAAACATCCCCTACAAAAGAAAAATCAAGAAAAAAATCAAGAATAAGGAAGATGCAGTGTGAGAACTTCAGGGTAGTTTCTTTCATTTTGAAAACCAAAGTAGGACTACTGAATTGTATCTCTCTTAAGTGGACTAAGCAGTCACAGCACAAAGTTAACTTTGCAAAGTTACTGCTTCCACTCCTTCTTCAGCACCAGAAAGTGAACTTTTTAAGTCACAGAGCAGATAAAGTATTTTGCCAGTTCGGATAACTTAAAACAATAGCTATGACTGTTCTGCTGAAGTACATGTGATTAAAGCTCAATTATTTGCATGGCAGGAACAATTCTGGGAGAGTTATTAAACAAAGTCATCTTTCCTCTGTCCCACACACAGAGGAATTTTATAAAGCAACATAATGTTTACTTTCATTTGCAAAGGACCTGAGTAATGATTTTCCGAATCTTTATAATTGAGATAAAACATGACTTACGGTGCTTAACTGAGAAAGTTAAAAATGCTACCCAAGGACATAGAGTTAACAAGTCCACTTCATTATCATCTTCTACGTAAGACTTAAAGCTTCTGTATTAACTATGCCTAAATATCAGTATTTACAATACAATCTCGGTAATATAAAAAATTATTGAAGATTATGTATTGAATGAAACTGTATTATAATTTCTCCCTCCAATACTTAATGAAACAAAGGGAGAACCATGGGGGAAAACAACAACTACTACAAAAAGCAGTCCACCCTCCCACATTAAAAAAAAAAAAAATCCCCAAGAACTGAAACCAAGTAAGTAGAGATATAACCATTGTGTCCTAGAGCTGGCTGATTAGGCTCATGAGTGCCAATTCTCTTCCCAATGCTATGCTCAATGGCATTATGTTGGCAGCTTGAAATCAACCATGGATGGAGTAGTTACACTACTGAAATTAGAAAAGGCTACAAATCAGAACAACTTTTTTCTTGTTTTCAAGACAGCCAGTGTACTAATACAACACTGGGTATAACTTAGTAGCATAATCTTTGAAACAAGGAGCCAAGGAAATAAACAGAATATTCTAATGAGAAAGTGGAAAAGCATACCACACTGGACTCCTGATGCTGGCCCTAACCTTCAGAACTCATAAAATTCACTTAAAAAAAAATACCTCTAGAGAACAGAACTCTGGAATTCTCAAAAAGGCTGTATATGATCATGATCCCATGACTCCAGAAAAGTAGGTAAAACATAAAATAATCAGCCCCTCAAACTGTGACTTGAAGGGAAAAAAACACACTGGTCTCAGAGACAAGGAAAAAAGAAGTTACCCACATTACATCACAGAAAAACAACAGGACAGAGAAGAGCCACACAACCATGAACATGACATTGTCCAAACATATGACAGCAAAACAACAACAACAACAACAACAACAAAGCAAAAGACAAGATAACCCAACTGAGAAGGAAGCAAAAAACACTTGGAAACAATCCTGGACAAACTGTTAATTTTCTTCAATATAGCAACATCATGGTTATATAGTAGGAAAAGAATCTGAATTTTTGGATATGTATTTTGAAGTATTTAGCAGTAAAGTGACATGCATAATTTTCATTGAAGTGATTCATGACAGGTCAAAAATGAAAGGGACACAAATTACTATCAATTTCCACTTCTGACTATAATGGAGGAAAAGGGACTAACTTTAACCTACCACCATAAATAATTAGAAAACTAGAAAAAATACATGGTAGGATAAACAAATGAGGTTAAGACATACAACTGGCCCAACTTACTACCTAAAAGGAGTTTCTAGGTCAATGTGCAGGGTGAAGGAACCCAAACAGAGGCTGCTGGTCTCACTCAATTGAGGAGCCAGATATCTGAGTTCAGAGAGGGCAGGCATTTAGAATTTGTGGGTCAGGGTACCAAAGAAGAGGAAGCTACACAGAAAGGAAGCTCAGAGACCTGAGGAGGGATCCCCTTACATGTTTGGCTGAGTAAAAATCTGATCATGTGAGAGAATCAACTGTCCCAGGCCAGAAAAATAAACCACAAAGAAAGTAAGCAGAGGAATCTTCAAAGCTTATACAGAACTCGGAAATGTTCATATTCCCACCATCCAGAGAAGACACACCTGTAATACATGGAGCACTGGGTAAAGTCTTCAGAAAACCATCACCTTATTCATGGGGTAAAATTAGCCATAAACTAAAGGTTGTTCTGGATCTACCATAACAAAGTTTAAAGGCCATCTTCCAAGGGATTCAACTAATTCCAAGTAGTTTAATTTTACACCAAAAAAAAAAAAAAATCAAATCTGAGTGTTTAAAGGAGACACAAAATCAAACACACAAAAATAGTAAAAATCAATGATGATCCATCCAATCAAAAATTACTAGGGGGTGGGAAGGGACAAACTAGGAGTTTGAAATTTGTAGATACTGACAGGCATATGCAGAATAGATAAACAAGATTATACTGTATAACACAGGGAAATATATACAAGATCTTATGGTAGTTCACAGTGAGAAAAAATGTGACAATGAATATATGTATGTTCACGTATAACTAAAAAATTGTGCTCTACATTGGAAATTGACACAACATTGTAAAATGACTATAACTCAATAAAAAAAATTTCTATGCATGTAAAGAATCAGGAAAATATTTTTTCTCCAATTACCAGAGGGAAAAAAAATCAGACATTTGAAACATAAATAATAGAGATGATGGAATTAGTATACAAACAAGTTAAAAATGATTATAAACACATTATAAGAATATTATAAAAACATACAAGAAAACAAACATGATGGGAAAAAGTGAAAGATACAATTCTAAGTCTATAGAGCCAAGAAACTCAACAAATTCTAAGCATCATAAATATAAAAGAAAACCACTTAGAGGCAAATCATGGGCAAATGGCTGAAATCTAGGGACAAAAAAACCTTAAAATCAGCTGTGGGTGGGTTAGGACCAATGGAGCTAGAGAAAAAGACATTACATACAGAGAACAAGGGTATAAATGACAGCTAACTCTACAAAAGTCAGAAGATAATTCAGCAACATGCTTAAAGTACAAGAAAAAAAATCTCAACCTAAGATTCTATACCCAGCAAAAATATCTTTCACAAATGAAGATGAAAGAAAAAAAAGTAAAACGAACCCTTTTGCAGACATCAAAGCTGACAATTCATCACCAGTAGCCCTGCACTGCAGAAATGTTAAAGTTTTTCAGGCAGAAGGAATATACCAGCTGGAAATCTGTGTTGGCACAAAGAACAGTGCCAGAAATGAAGAATATATGAGAAAATTTTAAAATTTCTTTTCTCATTTTTTAAATCTCTTTCAGAGTTAAGTGACTGTACTTAAAAAGCACTATGTAGGGTGGCATTTATGACACACATACAATTAAAATGTACGACAACAGAGCATGATGGAGGAGAGAAACAGAAGTATACTATAAGTCAAGTGGTATTTTATTTGAAAGTATACATTGATAAGTCACAAATGTATCCTGTACACCCAGGCACAACATCTAAAAACATATAATAAACAGGTATATTACATAAGCCAATAGCAGAGATAAAATGAAATCACTTTTTAAAGCAAATTAATCTCAAAGAATGTAGGAAATGAGGAATAAAAAAAGACTATGAACAGAGGAACTAACAGAAAACAAATAGTAGGATGGCAGTTTTAAACTCAGTCATATAAATAATTACATTTAAAGTAAATAATCTAAACATAACAATTAAAAGACAGAAAGTAATTTTCTTATTTTTCAAAAAAGAAAATGTAAATACATGCTGTCTAAAAGACACTTTAAACACATACAAAAAGATGAGTTAAAGTAAAAAAGGTGGGAAAAGTTATACCATCCAAACACTGATCCAAAAATAGCCTGGAGTGGCTGCAGTTTTATCAAAGTAAATTTAAAACAAACAACCCCCCCCAAAAAAATCTGAGGGATAAAGACAGACATTTCATAATGCACCCAAAGGATGTAACAGTCCTAAATGCATATCACATAACAGAGCTTCAAAGTGCATGAAGAAAAAGCTGACAGAAATGCAAGTAGACAAATCTGTAATTATAGTTGGAAATCATAACAGTCTTCACTGAGCAAGAAAAAAAAAAATAAGGATTGAACACTATCAAACAACTCGACCCGATTAACATTTACAAAATATTCCACCCAACAAAAGAATACATATTCTTTTCATGGGCACATGCAGTATGCACCAAGACAGACCTCAATTCTAGATCTTTAAGCATGTTTCTATAAAATTTGAAAGGCTGAAATAATAAAAGCATGTTTTCCTCCTACAGTGCAACTAAATCAGCAGCAGAAACTTGGAAAAATCCCCAAACATTAGGAACTTAAGGAACTTAACACACTTCTAAGGAGCCCATGGGTCAAAAAATTAATGAAAATGGAAATCAGAAAGTAGTCTGAATTAGCTGCAAAGAGCACAAGGAACTTTATAGGCTGATGTAAATGTCCTATACTATTTTTACTACGGTAGTGGTTAGACAACTATATACATCTCTCAAAATTGTTGAATTTTATTGTATAGAAGTTATACCTCAATAAAGCTATTTTCTAAAAATTTTAAAGAAAAATGTTGAAACAAGGTGATAGGCATATAGGTGTTTGGCCTTTCTCTTACTTTTCCCCAAATTATAAACTTTTTCCAAAAATACAGTCCAGAATCAAAAACAAAAACAATTCAAAATATTTCAACTTACCCTCCTTCAGGAAAATAAATAAAATCAACATTATATTCACCTCCAAGAAACTATTAAGCATCCTATAATGGCTCATTATTCATAAATAACTACTGGGGAATAAATAAATAACTACTGGGGAAATAAAAGATTAAATGGGGAAATTATTGGGGAAATAAAAGATTAAATGACAACCACTAATCACAAGCACCAAAAGAACATTGGGGGAACCAAACGTCAAGGTAAAATATCAGCTGACAAAGTAGCAACTAGACCATTCTGAAGAACTTCTTAGCAATACTGAAGGTACAACTTAACATTTAAGCTAAAAAGCTAAAAGAAAATCTGGGTGCCTACTATTCATCGCATGTTCAAGTAACAAATTTATTCATTAATTATTACCACTGAGACTGGAAATTTGTGTTTGTGGATGTTTCAGTCCTTAACCAACTAAATTTTTTTCTGTGTACAACATTTTGCCTTTTCCTCACGCACGGTATCCTGCTATTCAAACTGCATTTCAGGAACTAGCCACATGGGTATTTCCTGAAGAATTGTTAGCAGTACAGAATCTTGGGCTCTCCCCACATCTACTGATCCCAAAATGACTCAGGCTCTATTCAGCTGTACCTGATTCCCAACATGATTTGCATACATATTCAAGTTTGAGAAACTCTGCAACTGTTCTGCATACAGAAATTCCCTAATTTCCACCAGCAGCTGTATCCTTCTTCTTCTACATGTTTGCTTTAATCTAAGCATTTGACATTAAGTATATTAATAAGGCTACTTACCACCAGTGCTACCATTTAAGCAAGATATACCTTACTTGATGTCACAAGTAATGTACTGATTAGAAAAAGTTCCTAAATAATATAAAACAGGGGTAGGCAAACTACAATCCAAAGGCCAACTTGAAGTTGGTAATCTGTTTTTTCAACAGAGCGGTACGTTCATTCATTTATGTATTTTCTATCACTATTTTCATACTACAATGGCAGAGTTGAAAAGGCAGAGCATTGCAAAATAGATAACAAACCTACAGAAAGTTTACACAAGCACTCAATTTCATTAGTGTTGACTGGTTATAACCAACTTTTTTTTCCCACTGTTAACAGGAGTTCTAACCTGAGATCCATCTCTATAAGGGATTCACGAACCCCTTGATTTTTGCATGAAAAATTCTAAGAATGTGTATGTGTGTGTGTGTATTTTTTTTTTTTTTTTTGCTGGCACTTTGATTCTGCTTTTCATACTTAAATCTTTTACTCATTTATTTATAATTTTATCAATTTTAGTAAATTTACTTAAACTAGGGCTATCAAGCCATGCTGAATAACAGTGAGAGAGAGCATTTTTGCTTTGTTCCTGACTTTAATAAAAACATCTTTACTTTTCATCATACAATTTACTCATAATATTACACTTAGGTTTTTTTTCCCATTCCTACTTTAGAAATCTAGTATTTTAAAATTCACATGAAAATCTGGCTAAAAGAATGTGTTGAAAACAAACGTGTTTTAAAAAAAAAAAGCTTCACATTTCACATCTATAAATGGAAAAAATTAAAAACCCAAAACTATATATGCCTCCTTTATTTTAAAAATGTATTCAATTCTTTAAATGTACAGATAGCTCACTAGGTGCAAAAAATAGCCTGACTGGATAAACTTCTTGTTTAAGTATTTAACTAAAAAATGTTATTGGATGTAAACAATTACTAAAAAATTACTGGATGGAATGATAACTAAAATTTATTGAGCACTTGCTACAGCTTTTCATGTAATCCATTCAACTGACCTATAAAGTAAGAACTACTAGCCCATTTTAAAGAAAACTGGGTTGGGGTATAGCTCAATTGTAGAGTGTGTGCTCAACATGCATGGGGTCCTGGGTTCAATCCCCAGTACCCCCATTAAAAAAAAAACACTCAAAAAATAAAATAAAGAAAATAGAATTGAGATCTATAAACAAGTCCAAGGTCACACAGCAATTAGGTGACAGTGCCAAGGAGATAATTTTGGTTTCAATCTTCATGACTTTCTACAATAATTCTATTACCCTCATCATAAACAAGGCAAGTTACTGATTCACATTTTTGATATGACTACAAAAAAAACTGAAAAGAAAAAAAATTATCTAAATATAGCATATAACAGGGATCTTTTAAACCAGTTTAAAACCTAAACTGACATCTACCTCTAAGATGTGGAAAAACATGTAATGAAATAGCACAGAAGACTGTACTTCTTACACACACACACACAAATATATATATATGCATGTATGTATGTATACCCTTGATTTCCACAGCTAGTGATTGAAATTGGCACAGTTTACTCTGTAGGAGCCCATGCCAACCTCCAACTTTTGCACTACTTAGCTCAGTCAGACACCACAAAATTGCCTGTTCCCACATGCAGAGTCTGGACCTACTCAACTGAGATTTGTTCCTATACCTTAGCAACCAGTCAAAAGCTCAAAAAAGTAGGGACAGAATGCAGCTCTAACACCAAATCTCAATGATGCAGTTAAATATTCATCCATCTCCTCAACCATATCTGAACAGACCCTGACCTCTGATCTACTCATATTTGTATCTTATCTCCCCTTTGTTACAGATCTCCTGATTCCCTAGTTCCAAGCTGCCTACTTGTCTACTCCAATTCCTAATCAGCTACCCTATTCCTGATCCCTGTTACTTGCTAGACTCTTCCAGGTTCCATCATCCTATGAAAACATATGCCCTAATACTAACAATATCATTGCTTCTATAATAATAAGCATGAACCAAGAGAAATCATGAATCAAGCAAAGCAACACCAGACACAAGTATGAATACAAGATTTTGTGCTTCTTACAAATCAACATGCAAATCCTACAAAGGAAACCTGACCCAGAATCTACAGATTTTTCCATAAACACTAAAGCATTCTCCATTGTGATCTCATTCAATTCCCATACTTCCCATACAATATTCTTTTACTTGAAGTATTATTCTATCACTTGACAATAATATTGGAATCCTCCCCACCTTTATCTTCCTCAAGACTATCCAGGTATTTCCAGAAGCAGGAGTATATACCATAATTACCCCCAAAATATCTTGTGAAAAACACCAACCCTAGTGGAGAGGCCTGCCTCTCCAATGCCACTTTTGTACCACAAATACAAGCTTTAAACAACTAGGGGAAAATCTGTCATAACTGTCTGAAAGATGTACACTATTGGCAAAACTTCAGCAAGCATACATGTCTGCTCATCCAGAATCCAGATCTCCAGTGATGCTTCTGATTAGAGGAGCCTACTTAAGAAGACTAGTTTACATGTCTGTGTCCTAGTTGCAAATGAAAGGCTGAGGAGTCTAAATTAGGGAGATGAAATTCTTAAGGCTGAAAATGTGTCAAACAAAGCAAGGTTCAAAAAGTTCTAGACAGTCAAAAATCATAACAAATTACTGGCCTCCACTCTTGCCCCACTACAGTCTTATTTTTCATACAGCAGCCAGAGTAATAACGTTCAAGTAAAGTCATATCATGTCAGTCTTCTGCTCAAAACCTTCTAAAGGTTTCCTAACTGCTCAAAATCCTAACCATGGCTTACAAGGCTGACCACGATCCTTATAAGGGGCTGCGTTCTCTCACTCCACTCCCATATCTGTCTCACCTTATCTTCTGTCACTCTTCCCTTACTCTGCAGCCACATGAGCCTCAACACCTGTCCCTCTGCCTGGAACATCCTCCCTCAAAGAAGGGCTGGCTGCCACACTTCATTCAGATACCTACTCAATTTCTTCAAAAGCTTTCTTTGATCATGCTAGCTGAAAGCCTATGTCCCTATCATACTCATTCCAACCCTGCTTTATCTTTCTTCACACTATTATTTATTGACATATCCCTCCACCACTTGAACATAAGTTCCATAAGAACACGGACTTCGATTTGTTCAATGATGTACCCTCATTACCTAGAACAGAGTAAGAAAGAAAATAAGTGCTCAATAAATGTTTGCCATAAGAATTAAGGAATCCACTCAATGTTCCATGGAAATATCCATTTTCATTTATATTTATAAAGAAAAAAAAGCAGCTATACATTGCTGATAAGAGAGCCATGCATCAATCATCAGGAAATGTGATCCTATGATACTCATCCAAGAAGTATCAGAATTTCTAATAGGTCTAGCATTTGCAAAGTGCAATTTGTTAAAAATAAATTTATTATAGATCTCTTCACTAGATAAGGTTTTTAAAAATCTTCCACTGATGCTATGAGCACATTTTAGATATTGGTCTCTGCAATTACCCATGCAACTTTCAGCACCAATTTGCATGACTTTCTGGACAGCGTTGTAACTGTCATGCTGGTGTTGCAACTAAGTTCTTCAATAACCACGGAAGTACATGGTCAACATCTTACTTCATATTTCAACAGTTTAGCAAGCATTAGCTTTTATTTATAAGTAGAACTAAACTTCATGGGTTAGAATCCCAGCTCTGCCACTTACTAGCTGAGTGATCTTGGACAAGTTACCTACCTCTTTCTGCCTTATTTTCCCTGTCTGTAAAATAAGTGAAATAGCAGTATCTGTACCTAATAATGTTGTTATATGGATTAAATGAATTAATGTGCTTAAAATAGTGTACAGTATCTAACAGGTAAGAATGCACTAAATTATGGCTTAATTAATCAATGAATATATTATCTCACTTAACCCTCAAAACAACCATATATGACAAGTACAATTAATCTTAAGATGAGGCACAGAGAGGGTAAGTAACCTAACCAAGAGTACAAAACTTCCTTCTGTGATTCTAAATCTACCCCAAAATGAAAATGGGCTTTTTATAAAGTTTCATGTTAATAGCATAGTAAAGTTTACAACTTTTATTGGACATAATCAGATAATCATGAAGACACTCTATATTTCCTTTTAGTCTAATTTTTGCAGGGAATGACAACTGCTAAGTTTTTAAAAATATTTTTTTAATAGGAACACATAGTAGTTGAAAAAAAGCAATGAAGTTTTTATAGAGAAAATTCTAACCCATTCAACCTAAGTAATATTTTTAATTAACAGGGCATTTAAAAAAAAGCCTACGAATCGAGAGTAAATAAAATAAAATAATGAACAACGAAAAAAAAACAAATATTGTATTGTAGTCCCTGAATACAGACCTGGAACTTCTTTTATCACTCTGATATATTATCCAAGCAGGGCAAAATGAATCACAGGGAAGATACCAGGAAGGACTCAAAGGATGGCAACCTTTAATTCCTTTTCTCCCTTCTAATAAGGAATATAAATACTCACTGAAGATGTTCTCATCATGTAAAGACCTTAACAATGGAGAAAACAGATCTGTTTCCTGACAATGATGAAAACAAAATACATTTAACCTAGAGTACAGTAAGATGGTAGTAATCTGACATCAAAGGAAAATGACAGGTTCCACTGAGGAAAATTCTAGATAACTGAAGTTTACCAAATATCTTTCCACTTGAAACAGTACTGGGTTTTACTTGTTTGTTTGTTTTTCTTTTCCTCTACTTTAGCATCTTCTTCAGCCAGGCTCATCCTTATTAACATCTTTATCCTAAGAGGTCATAATGATGTGATAACCTCTAGGCTATTATGTTATTATGCCATAGTTCTTATATAAAATGCTCCATCCTGCAGTGTGGTTGCCCTGTCAATGTCTCTTTCTTTACTATTACTTTATCTATACATGAAAAGCATACCAACAGCGTTTTACTTTCCAGTCCTTAGTTGTAGTTGCCAGGAATCTGACCTTTACAAAGCACAAAATAAATTCACACGGTGCCTAGTACCTACAAGCTCCGTGGGAAATTTGAACATCCCCACACTTAAAAAGAAAAAATAATCTTCTTGGTTATGTAAGGACAATGTCCTTAACCTAGTAAGATGCAAACTGAAGTATTTAAGGGTATGAACTTACTTTAGGAGCTCAGAACAAAAAAAGAATATATATTAAGAGAGATAAAACAAGTGTGGCAAACAATAACCATTAGTAAACTTAGGTGAAAAGTATACAGATATTCACTGGACTATATACACTATCAACCTTTTAGAAAATATAAAAGTTTTCAAGATAAAAAATTAGGAAAAAACAAACATAGTATATCAAGCAAATGCCTATGTGTAAAACTGTAGAAAAATAATTAGATAGTACCTATAAGACGGAGAAAACAGGTAAGTTATTTTCACAGTTAAAAAGAAAAACTGGGGGGAAAAGTAAAGCAACACCAAAAAATCACCTACATACGTACATACAAGAATAATAGAAAAATGGCCAGCAGACTCTAAACAGAAAAAAATAGAACTTGGTCTCCTTGCCACTGGAGAGCTCAGGAGGAAGTCTCTTCTATTTTATAATTTGAGGAAAGCATTTTATTTCCTGTAACTTTTTCCAAAGACACCAGGATACTGGTATTTACTAAAGGTAATCTGCCATTAAAAAATGGGGTTTTTTTCCCCGATGTCTTTTGTGATTACTTGATTACACAATTACATAAGCAATTACTTTTCTAATAAATACTTTTGTAAAAGATATAACCTATATCTCACCATCCAGAGATTTATTACCCGTCCTCAGCTTTTAAAAAAATGAATGTATAAATTTATCTAAGACAAAACTGAAATGGCATTGTGCATAAAATGTTTCTGTAAGCTGCTCCTCCTCTCTTAGTTGTAAGTACTTCCTAACACCAAAAACAAAAACAAAACAAAAATCCTTGCAAAGAACTTGACTGACCAAAAGTCAAATGGGTCAAATACTGTAAGTACAAAGAGCCTAAATTATGCTCTGATTGTAAAAGGATCCAAGCTTCGTACAGAGGCAGAATCTAACAACCTCATTATACTTTTTAAAGCATATGTTTCTTAGAGGCAGTTAAGTTTTTAAGAGCATGAATTCTAGAACCAGACTGAATACATTCAAATCATGGCTCCCCCAATTAATAGCTAAAGGACTTTTCTGACCTTGAATACGTTACCCTCCCTGATCCTATTCCCTCATTTATAAAATGAGAGTAACAGAACCCTACAGAGATATTGTGAAATTGGAGTTATTACACCAAATGCCCTAACCCAGGTTAATCAATCTGGAAACCTGGAATATAATGAGTATGCCCTAAATGCTAGCCATTATGGTTATTTTCTATATGCCATGGGTAGATAGCATCTTACTTCCCAAGAATGCTTGCAAACAAAAGCTTCCTTCCTAACTCCTAAATCTAAAGTCTACAATCTTCTGTTCCAATCTAAATTAAATATAACAGGGCAAAAAACATAGAATGAAAATTTCATTAACATCAGAGGAGAAAAGACAATGAGTACATCTTACTGATGGTGGGTCAGTATCATCTTTTTGTGGGATAGCAATATTGTATAAGAAACAAATTTAATTTTTTTTCCTATTCATATGAAAGAAAGTTGATCATACAATCTTATGAATAGAGGAAGAAAATCTGCAAAAATCTTTTGACATTACAGATCTCCCTATTGACAGAAAAACTCAATTACAATAAATGAGAGAATGTGTAAGAATAAGCTAAGGCTGGCACATTCCCCATTTCTCAGAAAAATTACTTGTAATCAAGGTGTTTCGTACAGCCTTTTCACTTGTATAATTTTAAAATCAGATAGCAAGAGCATTTTCCCCAACATAAATGTGTATTTCCTTCCTAAGGAACTTGAGTCATCAACCATGTCTTAGGCATCATACTGTGTTGACCAATGCTTCTTACATTTAAGTATTCACTCTGATCTTAAAGCACTAAATACCACGAGCAAAGCTGTTCTCTTGTATGACAAAGGTAGATTTCGATGAACAATCTTGTCTTACATTTCAGCAATATACTTAAGTGCCTTTACTGCAGTCTTGGAAAAGCAACTTCTACAATGTGACTTCAAACCTAGCTACATTATCTATTTCTTCACTAGAAACTAGTCAAATTATTTTCTACAAATATCTACACCTAAGAGCTACAAAAGAAAGTTCTAGATAGGAGGGTGTCTACAATTATATGCATATTCCAACACACCCACTTTTTCAGACAAGCTAGTCTCTAAGAATTAAAAGTAATAGCAGGGAGGGTATAGCTCAAGTGGTAGAGCACATGCTTAGCATGCATGAGGTCCTGGGTTCAATCCCCAGTACCTCTTCTAAAAATAAATAAATGAGTAAACCTAATTACCTCCCCAATAAAAAATAAAATTAAAAACAAAGTTTAAAAAAAAAGTTGCTTAAAAAATATTTAAAAATAATAAAGCTAGCTGGCTCAAAGTGAAATAATAAACTATAAATTATAAACTAAATCAATCACAAAAGACATAAAACATCAATTTAATACTGAATATATTAAATTTCAACCACTTACAAAATATAACTTAAAAATCCAAAAGTGGAAATATGTCCATAGTTTAGACTTCCATGCTGATGTGAAACACCTTTACACCATTTGAAGAAAGTACAGACACAAGTACAGACAGGAGTGACCCACATAAAGGACTGTAACTTTCAACCCATCTAACACACACACACACACACACACACACACACACACACAAAATGGCTCTAGTCACTACCCCAATGTTGATATTTATCTATCCCACATCCTGCAGTATATCCTAAACCCTTCTCCCATATTACACCTCAAACCATCTGCCTCTGCCTCTCTCCAGGAAATCCAGATGTGTAAATAAAACAATTCTGCCAAAGGTGTTACAGATGACAATAAGGGGAGAGAGGGATGGAGTTATGAGAAAGATATGAAGTCTGAGGACTTCTGAATGAAAATTTTGAAGAAAATAAATTGTGAAAAGTTGAAGCTGAGTAGAACTAATTCTGAAGACAGACTTGCAGAGTAAGTTGCTGGTTAAGTGCCTTAAAGTATCTTTCCCCACAGAAACTAAATTCCTTCTAATCCAGGACTCTCCTGGGTTAATAAGCAACTGGTTTGGTCTGGTTTTGAGATATCCTCATGGGCCATCATTCAATCGCTTTTATAAATTAACAGAATCGGATATTCTTCCCAAACACAAACTCAAAGATGAAGAGAAGAACGGGCAGCCGTGGAAATTAAATTTTTTATAACTGCAGTGCATAAAGCACTGGAAGAGGAAGGCTTCAACAGGATAAGAATATGGGAAGCTTATGCAACTTGAGTAATCAATTAAGACAGCAAGCTGTGGGAAATAACAACAACAAAAAAAAAGACAAAGAAGACAACTACAACAGACAAATCTCTGCTAGGGCGGGGATTCTCAACCTCAACACGACACAATTTTGGGCAGACAGTTCTTTGTTGCTGTGGGGCTGTCCTAAGCATTGTAAGATGTTTAACAGCATCTCTGGCCTCTACCCACCAGATGCTAGTAAGCATCCCTCCAGCTGTGACAACCAAAACTATCTCCAGGCTACTTACAGATACTTCAGGGTCTGCTTTGCATATAAATTTTTAATACAGGTTAATTTTTTAAATGATACAAAACTGCATAAGTACTATGATGTAAACTCATAACAACAGGCATTCTAAAAGACTGAATGATGAATATTAAAAAGTGATAAAACTGTATTTGAGAAGGAATTAAGAATTTTTAAATTCTATTAGATGATGTTTGGTTATGATGTTCCAGTGTTTCAACTTCTAAAAATATGTTTATTTATCCATATTTTGTAACTAACAGATTCCAAAAGAAACTAGGTCTGGAAACAATATAATTTTAACAGTATTTGCAAAGCACTTTACAGTCTCTTCAGCATTTTTACAAACTTAGCCTACTTCTTAGAAAAAGAAGTAGTATATTACTATCCCACTCAATTCCTAATTATAAGATTCTATCTGTATTCTTTTGAAAACTAAATCCAAAGTTCAAAGTTCAAAGATGTGTATGTGTGAATCCTTTGCCATCATCGATGCAAGAAGAGATAAATGGAAAGGTAATTCTGCTCCACAAATCATACATGTACATTTGCCTCAAATGCAGAGATCACAGTTTCCCCCAACTAGTCTCTGAAATAGGAATTTTACAATTCACATATGAATCAATGGTATCAAGCATATTCTTGAACTGAAGATTCTAATTCCAACTTAAAGAGAGTAAATATATACTTGTAAAGGAAAAATATAGTTGATAATGTATCTTTACATCTAATTTCTTCCCTCTGCTCCAAATTCACCAAACTTCTACATCCCAACTATCTGGAGCAAAGCTTCCAAAATGACTAGCCACAGATTACTGAAGGACTGTGCAAAGCTTTAACCAACCCCAAACAAAAGTTCTAGCTTGCAAGGAGGATAAAATCTGACTTTGACACACATGCTAACCTATAACCTCCTATCTAGATTCAGAATTTTAGACATTTTCAACTTCAAAGACTGAGGTCCTCAAAGTTCTATAAAATCAAACTCTTTCCAATACAACAGCCTCTAAGGTCCAAATTCAACCCAGAGAGTGAGCCCTCAAGAAATTTTGATACTTTCACATTAAACATTTGCCAAGTTTCACCAGTTTTTCTTCCACGTAATGTCTTGTTCTACCCTTATTTATTTTTACAATCACTACCCTAGTCCAGGACTCAATCACCCAGTCCATCAAGCAGCTAATTCATTTCCTACTGTATCATATCCCAACTGCTCAACCAACCAAAATTCCAAATACTCTACCTCATGGTTATCATGGCCTATTATGTGAATAATCAGAGTGTCAGTTATCATCGTCCTGTTAGCATCTCTCCTTATTTCCTGCCTTGGATTCTCCATTCCAGGCAAGTAAACCTACACGCACCTTACTAGACTGTATGCCATTCCCTTCTACCTCAAAAAGCTCTCCCCAACTGGCTGATGTCCTTCCAGCTTAATAAATTCTCATTTCAACTGCAACTACAATACATATTTAGAACTCTATTTTTATATCTTGGCATTTCTGTCTACTCTGACAAACTGTGTTTTTTACTTCTCTTCCCACTCCAGGCTGTGGCATCATGACTCCTAGAGTCACAGACATACAATAAACTCTGGTGACTAAACAGCAATGCTCTCACTGTACATGTTCTCACATTGTTTAGCTGGAATTGTAGAAGCTTCAGGATGAATTCTCCCAGTATCAAAAGGAATCTCCATTCCCTGAGAACTGTTCTCAGTACTGCTGTTTCCCGCAGCCCAGCTAGGACAGGACTGTCCCCGCTAGCACTAAGCTGAGGCCTTCACACTACTAGACAGCAATGTTACTACCCTCATAGGAATCTAACTGGTAGGACTGCTCCATATTTTCCATTCATCCTTAGCATTGCTTCCTTTCCCTAGTACAAAAATTGATAGCTAAACTAAGTTAGGACTAACAATGCTGGATTTTTATTCAGAACAAGTAGACTTCAGAGTTGCTTGAAGAATCAGTAACAATCATTAAATAAATCAATTCCTTCTTTAAAAAACAAACAAACAAACAAACAAACCTGGGGCTCTTCACCCAAGCATGTCACATAGAGTTGCCCATGTGAAACAGACAAAATACAAATCAAGTCCTACAATCTGGAGTGTATGCCCTGTGATTTGGAGCTCAGATTTGAAGGTACCATGTGTTTTTATCTGCTCACAACCTTTCATATCTGCGACTTGTTTCCTGCAACTAGTGGCCACGTAGGCCTCTCATTCAAACTTTGTGTTAGCAGTTACAGCAGTTATAGACTGCCCTTGCCCTGCCCCCAAATCTCTCTACACAAACTCCATTTTTGATACTCCATACAGACTTCATTTGAAGCTAGGCCACCCTAAAAATATACCTCCAACTTTGGCAAAATCTTCCTGACCATTAGAATGTAATACAATTCAAAGACGGACAATAAATTTAACTTCATATGAATCATCAAGTCACCAAAACTGTAATGTAATATACAACAGCTACTTACTACAAACTAACAATAAAACACAGTATCAGGAGCCTTTGTCATCTACTTCTTACCTTTAAATACAGAAAGTATTTTTTCTTCACTGATAATTTACATTTCTGGAGAGAATATTATAATCGGACATTTTAGGGTATGTTTAAAATCAATAACCTAGTATATTAGTTTAGAACAAGAGTACTCATGATTCAAATTTCAGAAGTGATCCACCTGAAGCCTAAGGAATGTGCATTTTATTTGCTGTGTCTTTCTGGTTACTCATCAGTTTCTTCTCTCCATTCTACTTAGCCTCACTTTAACTAATACATCATCCCAACTGCATCATCCCAATTGTTCCGAAAGTAACAGGGCAATCTCAACACTAAACTCTACAAAGCCAAAACAAACATTACAAAACAAAACAACAACGACAAAAAACTTACTAAAGCTCACATATTTTACTCCACAGAAGATTCAGAACTTATTTATTCCACTTTACATGCAAATGTCAAGTACGATTACTTTCCCCACAGAAAATATATTAGAAACAACTAAAGAGAAGGTGATATCCTCAAGGTCTGCAAGAAAACCAGGAAATTTAACCAAAAAGTTGGAAATACTATTAAAACTAGATACAAGAATAAGAAACACGATCATCTAGAGTAAATTCAGAATGTCCATTTCAATTGTTTCTGGAAAAATTAAAAACAGAAACTACAAGAGAGCCCCAAACAATGAGTTGTTTTTATACTAAACCTCAACCATTTAAGAAAATATTAAACCCTGTCCATTTTAGGGACACAGTAAATATGTAACACATCTTAGAAAAACTTCCATCAAAAACAGCCAAAATTTTACAGTCTGGTCCCAGAGACTTGTCACACAGCAATCTTCTCTTTGCCAAACCTGTCGTCTACCAACAATGTTAGAAAAATGCTTATTGTTGAATTTATTATTCCATTTCATTGTCTTAATTTCAAAAGCAGAGTTTATATTTATAATCCACTCTTTTTAAATTGAAGTATAGTCAGTTTACAATATTGAGTCTATTTCTAGTGTACAGCATTAATACCTCAGTCATACATATACATACATACATTCCTTTTTATATTCTTTTCCATTATAGGCTACCACAAGATATTGAATATAGTTCCCTGTGCTGTACGGTAGACTTGTTGTTTATCTAGTCTATGTTAAGTATTCAGTATCTTCAAATCTGGAACTCCAGTTTATTCCTTCCCACCTAGTAACCACAAGTTTGTTTTCTATGTCTGTGTGTCTGTCTCTGTTTTGTAATTAAGTTCACTTCTGTCTTTTTTTTTTTTTTAGATTCAACAAGTAAATGATATCACATGGTATTTTTCTCTTTCTGGCTTACTTCACTTAGAATGACAATCTCTAGGCCCATCCATGTTGCTGCAAATGGCATTACTTTATTCTTTTTATGGCTGAGTAGTATTCCATTGTATAAATATACTACAACTTCTTTATCCAGTCATCTGTTGATGGACATTTAGGTTGTTTCCATGTCTTGGTTATTGAAAATAGTGCTGCTGTGAACATTGGGATAGTTCCCTCTGGATATCTGCCCAGGAGTGGGACTGCTGGATCATATGCTAAGTACATTTTTAGTTTTTTAAGGAATCTCCATACTGTTTGCTCATAACGGCTACACCAAACTACATTCCCACCAACAGGGTAGGAGGGTTCCCTGTTCTCCACACCCTCTCCAGCGTTTATCGTTTGTGGACTTTTTAATGATGGTCATTCTGACTAGTGTGAAGTGATATCTCTATAACCCATTCTTAAAAGAAAAAAAGTTATTTATACGATCTTCAATCAACTTTTTGTGTGTGAGTCTCATCCCAGTTAAAAAAGAAGTAGTTTTCTATTTGCTGACTGAGATGAAGAGATGCGAAAAAAATATAATCATCATTCTTTAGGACTTTCAAATTGTTACTATTATAAAAACAATGATTTTTAAAATACCTAATAACCTAATGCTGGATAAAAAGTATTATATATGCCACAGTTTTTATTAACAAATTTTTAGGACTTTTGAAAAAATTAAGAATTACAAACAATATATTAGAAGTTGGATAAGTGATCACAGTCCAAAAAACTTTTTTTTTTAAAGGTTGGAGTCATCCATGCAAGGTGAACCTGAGGCAGAGACGCAAATAACATATACCTACAAGGACTGAGGCAGGTAACAAAAAATTAGTGCAGCAGGCCAAGCATTATCACCAGTCAGGGTGAGGGGAACAGTGCTGACTGCACATGCCCGATCTACAAAGGGCAGCTACTGCTCTTCCACTCTGCTTCAAATGATGGGAATACAGCCTACCAGTGACTGGATTTTCAAGTCATCCCTAAAAATCCAGAAATCCATAAACCTCATCGAGAAAGTTCCCAGTTTTTTAATGCTGATTACTAGTTGAAATTCAAAGACACTGCAAATCAAACAAAACACATCTCTAAGGTGGTTCAGTCCAGAGGCCACCTTTAGGCTAATACATGAAAACTGCTTTCAAAAAGGTATGAGGGGGCAATGAATAAAAAGCTCAGCCTTTGAGATCAAACTGGTTTGGGTCTGAATGTCTAGTTCACCACTTAGCAGGTGGATGATGATAGAAAAATTATTTCTTCAAGCCTGTTTCTTCAAATGCAAAATATCACCACTCTCTCATAAATGTTGAAAAGTGAAACTTTTAACATAGTATCAGACACAGAGCCGACATTATAGAAATGTCCCTTATACTGACTTCTCCACCCTGCAAGTCTGTAGGTATAACTTAAAAGATAACAGATAATAAACACCCTGAAAGACCTTAAACAAGTTATAAAAAGATCAGAAAACTGAGAGATGCTTGTCATGCCCATTTCCCTCAACCTCTGCTACTCAGAGGTCCTGTACATACACAAGGAAGATACTGTTAATGTAGGGGATGGCTTGAAATGGGCCTTCTTAAAATGATACAGCTAACTGGATTACCAATCTCAAGTTAAAAAGCTGAAGAGTCAGAGTCCCTTAAAGCTAAAGACAAAAAGTCTGTCTCATTAATTTCACAGACTTGCTGGTATAAGTGAAATAGCTTAAACTTTGATATTTTTAAAACTTTTAGCCAAACTTCCAGAAAACTTATTTCTATGTAATGCATGAAACAAAGCATTTATACCAGATTTTTCAGCATAAAAAACATGTCATAATCTAAAGTTCATTTAAAGTATGATTTCATTAAACTGAACATTATGGAACTGAATTTACTGCTACAGTTAAAACATCTTTTGACCTCTCAAAACACACCAATTAGTTTTGTTTTAAGGAAGAAAAGAAAAGACAATAACTCAACATATTTTTTTTTAAAGTAATACTCACACATACATAAAAATTCATTGGGCTATACCTAATCACAATAGTTTCAGTACATTTCTAATATGGTTACAAATAACAAGGAAAAGCACTTACATATATTTGAGTACATGTCTATATAGACACTTACTGAACTGTAGAAAAGTTATGGTATCGTCCTACAAATACAATATAGGCTGGAACATGTGTTAGAAATGGAGAGCATTAGGAAAGTTTAAGTTTTATGACTCCAAACACACTACTTCTCTTTTCCAGCTTCCCAACCCTCACATTAAGTGCAAGAAAAACTAATGCAATATAGTGACTGACAAATTGGATGGGGGAAACAACTGAAAAAGGATTAAGTACCTAAAAATCCACTACAGTGTCTCCTAATCTACACAAACATATTCATTCTCTCATATGAGAATATGAATGTATTCTATTCTACATATCATTCTCATATAAACTTCTTACAAACCAGATCATAAATAGCTCTGATTCGTAGATAAAAGTATTATATATTAGATAAGATTACAAGTATCTCCACGTACCCAAAAGCTACAATCTTGACCACTAATTTTAAAATGAAAGAGTTCTTAGTCTTTTTGAAAAAGTTCTGCTTAAAACAAACATCAAAAAGTAAGTAGCCTTTTAACCAATGTTCAATACAAAATTATACTTTGTAGATGACTCCAGAGCTCTGAATTTAGAAAATTTTTGTTTAACAAGGGTCTTAGCCCACAAAGATTATCTTAGGCCACAAAAATAAAAAGTAAACTTACTTTTTCTTCAACCATAAGGCTACACTAGTTTCTATTCTTACTGTTTCACGCTTGAAAAACAAAAGATATTATATATACTACTACTCTCAGTAGTTTAAACTGCCTCACATGGTTTGTCTTACTTTTTACTATCTCATAGAAATCAGTGTCTAACAAAAAGTGAAAACGGACAGAAAAGTGATTTGTCAGAAGCCATATTTAAAACATAAATACAAATGTTAAAGAAAAGCACCTTATAGAGGGTCTGTAGCATACAACAGTTTAAACTAAACGTCTACTAGAAGCTCCTAACTTGAAATGTTTCTCTAGCAAATGAACACTACAAAGTCGAAAGTAGAAGTCTACCTACGAAGTATCATCCAGACTAAATAGAACACAGGACAAAAATAAGCGTGGTTGTGCAGTCATAAGTCAAAGGGACAAAAAAGAAAAGAAACAATCCATGACATGAAATAGTCAGATACTTTCTAAATTATCAAATTAGTCTATAAGCATCCAAAGCATTCAGGAAAAAATTTAATCCAAAGCTTTTAAACACACTTTGAGGTCTTTAAGCATACTACGGGTAAGTCAAAAAGTTAACCTAAGATAAAGCACTTTACAAAACAACCAAATGATGCAGCTGGTCCTGGAATACACTGGAAATAAAAATCATCTTCAAAACCCGAGTAATCAAGAAATTATATGCTTTTAGCAAACTTTAACTCCAATTTGGGGGGTGGAGGGTTGCCACTGTATTCACAATCCACTAACTACACTAAATGTCTACTCAGCACCTGAGTTTAAGAAAACTCTTCAAGTTGGGTCACCCCGGGACCATACCTCTAAAAGACCCAAAATAACGCAGCCTACAGAACAAACAACATTTAGAACCGGCTTATCTTTCTCCCCACCAAACCCTTTCCCCTGGGCAACAGAATGTTTTCACTGAACATAAACACACCCTCTTGCTCCCTCTCTCCAAACAACCGGGCAGAGGCAGGGCACTATGGAGAGCAGAAGCTGCCTGGCTCAGATAAGCAGGACACCACTATTACCCCTCTACCAGCGGCCCTTCTGCAGAACCGGGTCGGTATGGATCGTCGCGGGCGGTAAAGAACAATACAGCCCTGCCTGGCTGCACACATCCCAACTTCCCACGAGCCTGCGCGGCGGTTCTCCGCGGCACAGCGGACTCCGGAATTTGCAAACGGGCAGGAGCTAGGGGCGGAAGGGTGAAAAGGGTTAGCGCGGGACCAGGCTGGCAAACACCGCGGGCCCCACGGCAACTGCCTGCCTTGGCGCCCAGCGAGCCGGCTGGAGGGACGGTGCCACCGGCCTGGGCTCCACGGCTCTCGCCTGGAGACCCAGACCTCCCGACTGTGCTTCTCCGGCGGACGCTCCCCGCCTCCCTCGAGGGCCGGCAGAGGGCGGGGAAGGCCTCGCCGGAGGCTCGGAGCCTCCTCTGCCCGCCACGGAAGGGAACGCGGTCGGGGCGCGGGGGACAATAGGGAGCGCGGAGCGCGGAGCGCCCGAGTGGCGCCGCCGGCCGGCCGGGCTGACTGATGCGCTTGTCGCGCGGCGCGACTGGGCTCCACTCGGCCCGGCCGCCGCTGCCGCCGCGCGGTCCGCCGTGGTCACGGCGCCCCCGGTGCTCGGGGTCGTGCCTCACCTCCCAGCCCCGCCGCCCAAGAGAGGAGAATTAACACTCTCAGCAACACCATCTTCCGCTGCCGCCGCCTCTTCACGGGTTAACAGCAGCACATCGATCCGGAGGGAGAAGCTGAAGGGGCTTGGTCCGGAGCCTCCACGGGAAGCCGGGACCTCCCCCGGCAGGAGAAACGGCTAAGCACCTCCCTCTCGCCCCACTTCAGGGGCCGGCAAAGCTCCCAGCACCTCCAAAACAGGGACCTCCCTCCCCCTCGTTCGTTTCCTTCCTCCCTTGCCCGCTTTCCTTCCCTCGCTCCTTCCCTCTTCTCTACCTCCCTCCCCCGAGCCCGGGACCTCCGCCTCCTTCCTCGCCACGTGACCCCCGGGCACCCAACGGGCAGGCAGAACCGCACCCCTTCCTCCCGCCCCTCCCCCTCCCCCAGGCGCCCCAGGGGCGCGCGCATGCGCACGGGGGCCGGTTCCCGGTCTGCTAGGCCGGCCGCCGCTTCCTGTCCGCTGGCGGAGAGCTGGGATTGGGCTTGAGGGGCGGGGTTTCCTGGGGCCCCTCCCACGGACCGGAGCGCAACTCTGCCGACTGTGCAAGGCTCGCTTTTACATCTGCCGAGAGCGGTCCTTTGCGCTAAAATGCGAGAGTGAAGGTTGTTAAAGGGCGCCCCTTGCTACTTCTTAACTTCACAGGGAACGGAGGTTTTGGTTTCTTATTTTTCTTCCTCTCAGGGTGCACGACATCTACCAAGTAAACAAAAGCCAAGTCCCAACAAGCGGTAATTATATCGGCGTCGGCGCCAATGGTCAGAAGCTAAACGTAAAAACCTTCAAGCGTCAGAAAGACACAGCCTAAGGCACATTTTTCTGAACTCTACAAATTTGTGTTTCAAATCAGGCCTTACACATTCTAAAAATGCGCTACCTAAACCACAGGGTTCTAAATCTCCAGCCAGAGAAAAGTCTTACTACTGCCTCTGCTCATCTCTGAAGTGACCTATCAATTCTCTTAACCCCAACTTCTTTGAAGCTGCTGTTTGGTTTCTCAGTAACTCACTTTGATTGCTTAAACTCGTAATAAACATAAGACCCTGAAACCATAGACTACTAGAAGAAAACAAGTGAAAAAGTTTAATGTTAGTCGTGGCAATGTTTTTTTGGATATGACACCAAAAGTACAAGAAACAAAAGCAAAAATAAGTAAGTGGGCCTACCTAAACAGTACTATAGACTAAATGGATCTAATAAACATACACATAATTTCGCATAATAGCAGCAGAACACACATTTTTCAAGTGTGCATGGAACATTCTCCAGGATGGATCACGTTAGGTCCCAAAACACATCTTAACAAATTAAGAAGATTGAAATCATACCAAATTACCTTTTCTGATGATAATAGAATGAAACTAGTAATCAATAAAAAAAGGAAAACTGTAAAGTTCACAAACATGTTAAAAGTAAACAACACAATTTTAAACAATCATAAAAGAAATTCAAAAATAATCTCAAGGTAAATAAAAACAAAAATATAACATACCAAAACTTATGATTTAACAAAGTTAGTACTAAGAAGGAAGTTTATAGTGATAAACATCTATATTGAAAAAGAGCACAAATATCCTATCTTTTATACCTCCAAGTACTAGAAAAAGAACTAAGCTCAAAGATACCAGAAGAAAATAATAAAGATTAGATAGATAAATAAATGAAACAGAATAAAATAAAGAAGAGAAAAAATCATGGAAGCTAAGAATTTGTTTTTTGAAAAGTTAAAAATAATGGACTCTTAGCAAGACCAACTATGAAAAGAAAGACAAAAGACAAATATAAAAAATCAGATGTGCAAGAACATAACAAATGGAGCCCCAAGCTCCTAGAAACATACACACTATTATGACTGAATCATAAAGAAATAGAAAATCTGAATAGACCAGTAACAAACAGCTAAATTGAATCAAAAACCATCCAACAAATGAAAGCCCTGGGCAAGGTGGCTTCACTGGTGAATTCTGCCAAATATTTAATGAAGAACTAATGCCAATCCTTCTCAAACTTTTCCAAAAAGTAAAAAAGAAAGGAACACTTCCAAACTCAGTTTACAAGGCCAGCATTACCCTGATACCAAAACCAAACAAGAAACGAAAACTAAAGACCAATATGACTGATAAACATTGATGCAAACTGGTCAACAAAATACTATCAAACTGAAGTCAACAGCACATCAAAATATCAAACATCATGACTAAACAAGATTTATCCTTAAAATGCCAGAATGGTTCAACATACACAAATCTAAATTCTTGGGGTTTAATTTAGTAGACAGTCATGTCATATGCTACTAAGGATAATTTTATTTTTCCAATATGTGTATCTTTTCTTTCAGTCTCACTTTATAATATTTCTTCCAATATTATTTTTTAAATCATTCAACTGTCTAGGTAATATGTAAGGTAAATTGTATAGGCGGTCAAGATTTAACACATTTATGTGAATATAGGAATTACATGTTATAGAATTATGCAAGAACAAATAAATTTTTTTAATTTTGGAAAAAAAAATAAGTGGGCCTACATCAAACTAAAAAGCTTTGGCACTGTAGAAGAAAGAGTCAACAAAATGAAAAGGCAACCTTCAGAATGAGAGAAAATATCTGCAAATTCTATCTCTAACAGAAAGTTAATTTCTAAAATATATAAGGAGCTCTTTATGGTTAAAAAATATGAAAATGAATATGTGTATGTTCCTATATGACTGAAGTATTGTGCTGTACACCAGATATTGACACAACATTGTAAACTGACTATACTTCAATAAAAAATATATTTAAAAAAGAGAAAATGGGCAGAATAATTTAACATTTTTCCAAAGAAAACATCCAGATGATCAAGAGATACATGAAAATATCCTCAACAACACTCATCATTAGGAAAATGCAAATCAAAACCACAATGAGATATCACCTCACTCTTAGAATGGCTATCTTCAAAAAGACAAGAGACAAGTGTCAGCAAGGATGTAGAGAAAAGGGAGCCCTGGTGCACTGTTGGTGGGAATATAAATTGGTGAAGACATTACAGAAAACAGCAGGGAGTTTCCTCAAAAAATTTAAAAAGTACCATATGATCTAGCAACCCTATTTTTGGGTATATAACCAAAGGAAATGAAATCAGGATCTTGAAGAGAAATCGGCACCCCCACGTTCATTGCAACATTATTCACAGTAGCCATGATATGGAAAAATACCTAAGTGTCCATCCATGGATGAATGGATAAAGAAGATGTGGTATGTATACATAATATTCAGCCATGAGAAAGAAGGAATTCTTGCCATCAGGGATGAACCTTGAGGGATTATGCTAAGTAAAATAAGCCAGACAAAGAGAGACAAATACTGTGTGACCTCATTTATATGTGGAATCTAAAAAAGCCAAACTTACAGAAACAGAGAGTAAAATGGTGGTTACCAGGGCTGGGAGGCGGGGGAAATGGGGAGATGTTGGTCAAAGGGTTCAAACTTCCAGTTACAAGATGAGGAGGTTCTGGGGACCTAATGTACAGCATGCTGACTATAGTTAATAATACTGGTAATCATTTTGCAATAATAAGTGTATCAAATCAACATGTACACAACTTAAACTTACACAATGTTATATGTCAACTATATTTCAATAAAGCTGGAAAATAATTAAATCTAACTAAATAAAAGTAAACAATTCAGCAGCATTTAGTAAATTCACAATGCTGTGCAACTGTTACCACTGTCTAGTTCCAAAACATATTCATGTGACAAATAAGAAAAAAAGAACTTTCTATTTCATGAACTAGAACTTTTTGATGGCATTTAATTAGATAGTCTTTATCTACTTGGCATCCTGTTTCAGTAGGCTGAATTAGAGAATATATTCATGGTATTAATACTACTAATAATTTGGAATTCCTACTTCTTTTTACTGTGTATTTTTTTACAAGTTATTACCATTAACATAAGTCAACAGTATACTTCTTTAATTCTCATTTTGAAAAATGAATTATAGTTTTGCTCCAACATTAGTAAGCTCAAATATACAGTCAGAAGTTCTAAAATCAGCATTAATAGTGTCCATTTATAATGAGATGTATGGAAGGATGGCAGAATTTCATGAACTTTTTTTCCCTACTTAAAAAATCCAATCTTAGGAAACTGTTACATGCAAATATAGTTTTTGCATGTGTATAATCTATGCTTCTTACTGTTTTGGTAGTGCTGTCAACAAATGTTTTGATTTTCTAGCTATTAGACCATTTTGTGGCATGTTTAGTGTTGCACAGTATGATTTATAATTAATTTCAGTGGCTCGAGGCAAATGGCACCTTCTCTTTCATTTCAACTGGAAAATATCGAAAATCACATTTTGCATCACCAAAGTGATCACTGAAAATTATGTTTAAGATTGTATTTCTTTTTATTTAAAAACATAAATACATTACATACCAGCATCATAATGAATGGTATTCCAATGTTACATGTTTGGACCACTATTTTCTTTGAAGTTTTAACTTATTACATTTCGGTATTTTGTAAATGTATGAGAAACTGATGAAACGTGGAAGTATAATGTCTGTGTCTTATATCATCATGAACAACCTGCCCTCGACTCCAAGCTCTACCGTTTATAAGCTTGCAGGCTTTGGCAAAATTATTTCACCTTTCTCACCTCAATATTTCTTTTTTTAATGGAAATGATAAAATATGTCCCTCATGAGATTGTTCTGATAATTAAATTTAAATTATTTAACGTTTGTAAAATGATTATAACAGTGTCTAGCAGGTAACAATTGCCATATAAGTGTTTGTTAACTAAGAACACATAAATAGCATGGTTCTTTCTTAAACACACATCCCTTCAAAAGCAGTAATTAATAGCATTATTTCCTTAGCAATAATGTACAGCTTTGATACTACCAATGTAAAAAAAAAAGTTATCCTTAAATTTTAGTAATGAGAAATTCAGCCAGGAAGCATATGGTCATATACAGTACATTACACAAGTAATACTGCAGGAAAATGCTTGTAGCACAACTTAAAGCTAATCCTGGTAAATGTTTCAACAATTATATTTAAATTTTACCAACTCCTAAAGAACTGCCTGCTGCATGTCTCACTGTCAGGCCAAACTCAATATGTTTAACTTATTATCTCTATCATAATGGCACCACCCTGAGATGGAGGGTGGACTCATCTCACACTCTTCTTCCCTTTACTCATAACCAGTCACCAAATATTGATTTTTCCCTAAAAATGTCTTTTTTGTGCCTCTAATCCTTCCTTACCCACTACTGTCACTCCAATTCACACAATTATTTTCTTTTGCTTAGTGTACTTCTAACCCATCTCACTCCCGTCTCTCTCACTTCTGGTTCTGCTTTCAAACCTCACCTCAATCCACTGCAGTTTGCTTCTATCCCCATCATTCCGGAGAACCTACTCTTGCTGGGACCATCAAAGATCTGACACTTATCAATGACACTGCACACTCCTTATCTAACCAGACCTCTTGGTCAATTAACACTCTCTCCTCAAAATTCTCTCCTCCAAGACCTTGCAGTCTCCTGACTTTCCTCCTTACTTTTTAAACTGTGACTTCTGCATCTCTTCCCTGGGGCTTTCCTTCTCTTTATCCTTTTGATATTAGTGTGCCTGAGGACTTTAACCTTGGCTTTTATTTTTTTTATCTTTTCGTTCTTCACTTTCATGATCATTTTTTTACTACCTCTGAAATATCTATGATTAACTTGGCTATAAACTCCATGAAAACAAAGCCTGGGTCTATCTTGTTCTGAATCTAGCCCACTGCCTAGCACGCGTAGTCAGCACTTTTCCTCCACCTGTGCCCCAAGCTCCAGCCCTACATGTCAGCTGTGGAACCTTGAGTAAGTTAAGGCACCTGTGCCACAGTTTCCTAATTTTTACAATGAGGAGAGTGGTAATCCCAATCTCAGAAGGTTGAAAACTAAATAAATGAATAGAGGTACTAAGCACTGAGAACATTGCAAGGCCCACAGCACACATTATAAAATTTCAGGCTTTTTTTTGTTACATAGCTAACACATGCTAGGCAACTCCTTCCTGAAGTTACATGGCCACACCAACATGACCCGAATTGAACAAACCCCTACATCAACCTACCCAAACTTTTGGGTTTTTTTCCCCTTTTAAATCCCCTATTTTGGTATGTGGTAATACCATTCATGTAACTCCCTAAACTTGTCTCCCATTGCAGCAGATCATCGTCATCTCTGCTCTCTATTGTATGAAATCCCCCGACCTACCTCTACTGCCTCACGTTACCCACTCCCTGACCTTTTGCCCCCATTGCTGCCAGAGTGAGCTTTTTGAAAAATATATCCTTTTATCTCCAGGATGAAATGCAAGGCCTTCGTGATCTGGTCATGGCCTTCCCTGCCTCCATTGCTGTCTTCCATGGCTCTTTATCTACTTTATCCTCTAAAGGTACCAAGGACAAAAATCAGAGAGACAGTAGTAGCTGGCTGTCAGTAAGGAATTGGAACCTTGAAGAACTTAAATAAGTTACCAAAAGTCTCAAGGCTGGTACTTGGCAGAGCCAGCACTCAGAGTTAAATCTGCTTCCAAATCATGTGCTTTAATCACTACAATATGCTGCTGTTCAACTGCAGTTGTCTTCCAAAACACACATATCACTCCCCTCTTTTATATCTTTGCACGTTTTATTTCCTCCATAAGGAATTTCAAAAATTCATTTTAAGACAATTTTTTTGTTAGGATTTTGCTTTCTATATAAAAGAGGAATCAGAGAAGAAAAGCACTTAGAAAATCCACTTTTGGGGAAAAGAGAACAGTGAAAAATGGTATTTATAACCTAAGGCATTTAGAAGACATGTAATAAAAGTCACTTTCCTTTCATATATAAAGGAATAGATACGGTTAAACATATGGTTCAGGCTCCTTTCTAAAACCTTCACTAAATTCACCTCTAGACAAAATTTAATATCTACCATGTCCATACTTCTAATGTAACTGTATCAAACTGTATTTGTTTGTTTTAAATCTTTCCTAATTCTTAAAGATGGTAATGAATCACATGCTATAAGAGTTTTAAAAACAGGGCCTCAGAGAGTTAAGCAAATATATATCCAACAAATGTTTATTGGCTCTTAATGCCAGAATAGGATCCATTTCACTAATTTATTTAAAAATTGCCTAAAACCCTGATATTTTATTTGATCATTCAAGGTGCTCCACAAAACTCATTTGTCCAGTCTTTTCTCACCTCTCCTTTCAATGAAACTTCTACTCTACCCAAAATGGTCTATACTTGGGAACCCTAAAGCATCTTAAACTTTCCCTCTTCCATGCTTTTTGTTCCCTCTGTTTCCTTTCTGCTCATACAGTATAAATAAGACAATAGGCCCAAAATGGAGTTGCTTATGCTAATCCCCAAGTCACCAAACCAAGATTTAACTTAACTGCAGATTCAGTTCTCCCAGAAATGGAAACTTGCACCAGTCAATCAGGAAGCGTCTGAGCAGCACTTGTTAGATAACATGCCCACTAAGCCCCTGCTTTCCCCTAAAGGAAAGTAACTTTGCAATAACCAACACAATTTTTTTTTTTTTGCCTAGTATAACCTCCTTGCTTCTACTCCCTTCTGCCTATAAAAGTCTTGCATTTTGTAGAGTTCCTCACAGCTCCTTTCTATCTACTAGATTAGATGCATCCAGATTCAAATCAATTTTTGCTCAAATAAACTCATAAGTTTTAAAATATGCTTCAGTTAATCTTTTAACAAGTATTTCATACACAGGCTTTAAAGTGCTGGTCACAGCCTGGTAGCTCATAAACCAAACTAGACTCAGATATGTTTGGTTCGATTTTTTGTTTAAAAAAAATTTTTTTTTCTTAGTTACATGAAGATATTCAACAGTTAGTAGGTTTCATGTTAAAACCTAGGTGCCAGATTTTCTGTGAAAACTGAAATGTTAAGAAGACAAGTTCTTGCCAAACATCAGTTGGCTGAAACTGAATAGAGGCTGCCCTCCTTGAACAGGGCTGGTCTAGTGTCACCCCAGCTTGCATTATCCCTGTATTTGACTCTGCAACCCTTGTTTTAAGAAGTGGACCAAGTTCCAAATAGTCCTTAAGTGTTTTCCTAGACCCTTGGGGCCCCTAATCTCAACCAAATTTTAGGCCAAAACACATATTATTTATATCCTTCATCTGCAATTATTCATGTGTTACTTTATGGAGATTCTAGTATTATTCTAATATTACAGTGGGCAGAAAAAGAGAGGCTTTCAGGCAAAACAGAGGGTTTCACAAAAAACTTTACAGGGAGACAATGAAATTATTGGTCATTCATTCAACAAATATTTGTCCTGCTCCTCATTTGGGGATTCCCAGACTACCAAGACAAGATTCCTGACATAGTGCCAGGCACCAAGATAAGCAATTCCCATAGATGATCCCATTTACTCTTTGCAATAATGCTATGAAGTAGACAATGCTCTATTTTATAAATGAGGAAGCAGAGGCAGACCAGGCTTCTAAACCAAATTTGTCTGACTCTGAATCTTATAGTCTAGTTTTTTTAATTACTGGATAAACCCTTCATTATTATTATAGTATTGCCACAGTCCAGAATCTACTTCTTGATTTTGAAGGCCAAGAAGCTTTATTTTTCTCACTGCAACCTGAGTTGATCAGCCAACAAAGACTAATTTGTAGGAGCTAAGCTCTCAAAGGACTTATGTCTTGATCAAAAATATGATTTTACAAATTAGATATTCACTTTAGCAAGTCAGTGCATTCTCTTTTTTATGTTCAATACTTCAGAGGCTAAGTCATAATTGAAAGTAGCTTAGTAAGCAAGGCATCAGTGCAGAAGAAATTAATGGAATGATTTTACTGGCTAGTTTACCCAACCATCGGACTTACTATGCCACACTAGAATCTACAAAGTAGCAGACAGGTACCAGGTCATCCACCTGTTCAGGTGCCCTCCACCTTAGAAGGGCATCAAAGCATACTGCGACAAACTCTTATGTTTTGGGGTCTTCTCTAGACCCCATGCAGACTATCATCTCCCTTGTTATTATTTGCTTTCTTTAGGAATAATAGAATTGATTAGACCAAATTTTTACACCCATTCAGACTTGGATTTGATTTCTAGTACTTACTTTTGCTTCTTCAGGACCTGGAAATAATCCTGTCTTCTAAGGGAATGATGACAAATAGCTAATCTGATTCATTTTATACTGATTTGGTTATTTTGGGGGGAGGGGAGGTAATTAGGCTTATTTATTTTTGGAGGTGGTACTGGGGATTGAACCCAGGACCTTGTGCATGCTAAGCGTGCACTCCACCACTTAAGCAGTACTCTTCCCCCACCAGGTTTGGTTATTTAATTCTCATCTTTCTGGGATGCACTTCCTAGTAGCCCTTATACACTGCCTCATGTATCATCTGTTTATTTCACTTATAGACCTTATGTTTTGTCTTCCTAACCAGATTGTAACCTATTTGAGGACAGTGACAATAATAATATATTTGAAGACCTTTACTACTTGTTCCCATATCACTTACAAGACTATATAGCAAAATCATTCATACTAATATTTTTCCCCTGCTTTTTTTTTTTTCTTTTACTAAAGGTGAAAATTGAAGTTAAGAGAGGTAAACTGACCTACCCAAGCTTATAAATTTAGTCAATGTCAAGACCAGGTTCTGGTCCCAGGTCTTATGGTCTCTATTAGTCACAATTTCTGCTACATTAGGCAGCTTCCATGTGGCCACATTTAATACTCTCTTCTGTGCCCCAAAGCACTACACTGTAGATACTGAATACATAATTACAGAGGTTTGTTATTGTAATTATAAGCCAACGAGTCATGAGTCATAATTCTTTCTATAAGCCTACTAACATACCAACTAAACTTTACTTCTCAATAATGCAAATGATTATTATCTGATATTGTTCTAGGTAAGTCTTTCTCAGTGACTGGGCAGTAGAACACCAGAATCAGAGTCACTTAAGATACCTGTCAAAACTGCAGATTCCTTATATATCAACTATACTTAAAAAAAAAACTTGCAAATTTCTGGGTTTTTCTCCAATTCTGTTGAAACAGACTTCCTAGGTATAGAGCCCAGAAATATGCATTTTAACAGGCTTCCCACCTGAGAGTAAATTACACTGAAGTTTGGCAATCACTATTCCAAATAAACATAATAAGGGATAGATTGAATATAAGATACCAGGTTCTCTTGGAAAGGCAATGTCAACATTATATATGTGTGCATATGTATGTGTGTGTGTGTATATATATATATATATATATACACTTCATTTTATGTATATTTATATATATACTTCAACATATAAAAATAATAAAGAATACATTTCCTTGATTCTAAGATACGCTTAATTGTAAGATATACCACTAATTCGATAATAGATTTTGAAGAAAAGAGCATTACATCTTCAAAACATGTTTAATTCTGAATCTAGAAAATTTCAAATATTAAGAAGTGAAGCTTAGACTTGAGGATATTCAGTAATTATATTTTAAATAGTGTAGTAAAAACAGAAGAGTGTGGAGGTGGGAAGTTGGACATGGTCTAAATAGACTTTGACAACTAAGAAGAGAGAGAACATTTTAAATTAGGAAAACAAAATGAGTCAATGATTTGGATAGATATAATTAGTGGAGTGAGAAAACCAAATCTTATAGAGAGAAAGTTATTACATTTTAGTAGTTGATAAGGGTGGTTAAACAGAATGAAGAAAGATTAAGAAAAGCTTTGACAGCCAGGCCAACTCATGGTATTTAGTGGTTATGGAAGTGCCTTTAAAGGTTTTTCAGCAGTAGGTGGAAATAATGAAAACACTGTTTAATCTAGCAAGATACACAATGGACTCGAAGGAAAATAAATTGTGGAGAAATCAGTTAGTTTACTCCAACACACTCACTGACCTGGAAAAACAGCAGACAGAATGGAAAGCAAGGCCTGGATAAAATATTGAAGGAAGAGTCAAATCCTGATTGACTTGCCCTTCTGGAAATTTATCTGAAGAATATAACTATAAGAACATATATAAAGACTCAGTCACAAGGACATTGATTGCAGTGAAGTTCATAATAGTTAAATGATTGAAATGATTGAAATGTCCAAGAAACAGGGATTGGTTGAGTTATATAATGGAATATTAATTCACCGGGAATGTTGCAGATGGATATTAATGCAATGTCAAATATACTGATAACAAAACAAATGTGTTTGGAATGGTCTGATTCTTATTTACATAAATACGTATGTGTTCAGGTGCCTAGAAAAACTTGGGAAGGACAGATGTGCAGTGAAGCATCACTAATGTTGTTTCTAATACTTCACACAGTGTGACAAAAAACATGGTGTTTTTTATTTTCTTCTCTTTGCTTATATATCTTTTCTAATATTTCTAAAATGAGTATGTTTTGGTTTTGTATTAAGAAAGCAAAATTATATATTTACATTGAACATTTTATATTAAAAAAAATGGGATTTGTTGACTGTGAGGAAACTAAAACAAAGCTACTTGAATGTTTTAAGCCTGGGAGACAGAGACTGATACTAAAATGGGAAAATGTGGGAAAGACAAGAACAAAAAAGCATTTTGGGATCAGGATTTTATATACATACATATCAAGGGAGAAGACATAAAAAAAATGGCCAAAAGACTACCTTTGGAGCAGTGTGAAAGTTCTGGGAGAGTAATAAAGAAAAATAACATTGGCAATAGATGTAAATTTAGAAACCTTTTTCTCCTGCCAAGATTTATTTATTTGCAGTCGAGTGAAGAGGGGAGGCTTCTTCTAGTGCTAGAATAGTAATTATCAAACTTTATTCTGTATCAGAATCACCTCAAGTTCTTGTTAAAACACAGACCTCTGTGTTGCTGGGCTCTACACCCAGAGTTCCTGATTCTGTAGATCTGAGTGGGATTAGAAATTTTTCATTTTAATAAGTTCTTAGGTGATGTCAATGCTGCTAATCCCAAAATCACATTTTGAGAACTAGAGTTGAGAGATACCTGGCAGGGCAAGTAGGTGGGTTGGCAGGGCAGAAATATGTTTGAGGAGAGAAATCCTAAGGCATGAACTATACTAGATTCTATTAAAAAAAAAAACTTAACCATTGGTGTGATAGGAGGGGAACAGGGATTCTGAGTTGAAGGTGATGGAATATATTCCTTGGATTCATTCCTGGTGAAATCTACCTGGACCCATATTTAGGTCCCACTTTTAAAAAGGACTACATAAGTGAAACTGAGGAAACTGCTTCATTAATATTGTGGCATATTACAAATATGTTTCTCAGAAGGAGCCAGGACTAGACACATGCACCCCAGTGTTCACATTAGCACTGTTTACAATAGCCAAGACATGGAAACAACTTAAATGTCCATTGGCAGATAAATGGATAAAGAAGATGTGATATATACATACACACACACACACACATATACATGCATACATACAATTGAATAATACTCAGCCATAAAAAGGAAGGAAGTAATGCCATTTGCTTCCTTGGATGGACCTAGAGATTATCATATTAAGTGAAGTAAGTCAGGCAGAGAAAGAAAAATATCAGGGGGGAGGGTGTAGCTCGAGTGGTAGAGCACATGCCTAGAATGTGTGAGGTCCTGGGTTCAATCCCCAGTACCGCCACTGAGAAATCAAATAAATAAGTAAACCTAATTACCTCCCCCCTGCAAAAAAAAAAAAAAAAAAGAAGGAAAGAAAAAGAAAAATATCATACAGTGTCACTTACATGTGGAGTTAAAAAAATAAATGCAAATTTTATTTACAAACCAGAAACGGATTCACGGAAATAGAAAACAAACTATGGTAAACAGAGGAGAAAGGTGGGGGAGGGATAGATTAAGAGTTTGGGATGAACAGATACTCGGTTCTATATATAAAATAGATAAACAACAAGGTCCTACTGTATAGCACAGGGAACTATATTCACTTTCTTGTAATGAGCCGTAATGGAAAAGAAACTGAAAAAATACATATGTATGTATGTATATGTATAACTGAATCACTTTGCTGTACACATGAAACTAACATTGTAAATTGATTATGCTTCAATAAAAAATAAGAATTAGTAAGAAAAAAAAAGCCAGAAACAAAAGAAAAAAAATATTGTGGCATATTAGAGCTACAATAAAAGGAAAGAGAAGGTCATTTCCCTCTATTCACCATCATGTATCTTTACCACCACCAGGACAGACTAGCATCTGGTGAAACAGCATGGAGTAGGAGCAGCACCTGGTAGAATATCATAGGATTGGATCTGTTTCTGAACAGGTGTGGGACTCCTCATGGGGGCTCTCAGAAATAATTAAACAGGGGATGTACTTTACAGGAGGCTGGAGTTTCTGCATAGTCAGTGGAGGGCTAGAGCCAGGGCAATTTGAGTTATATGCAAACTCTTAATTTTAACTTAGAATTTTATTACCCTATCTTGAGCAGAAAGCTAAGAGAAGAGGAGTAATGGCATATATGTCCCATACCTGTGTAATCTTCTGCTCAAGGCCAATTTTGATTCAGTTGGATAAGAAAAAAAAAAACTATCACATTGTTTTTAGTAGAACCATCAATAAAACAAAATCAAAATGTTTGAATTGTAGCTCTTATAGATTTATGCTATAAGGATAAGGTGAGGAAGACAAAACTATAGGCTGGGGAATAATTAGAATGCTCTATACTCTCCTAGTAAGGTGATAAGGATTCACATAGGGAGCGGCTACCGATGATGAAATAGGAAAGGTGTGTATAATACTGGCAAGACTTGATAGATGAGATAATAGTCAGTAAATAAATTAGGGTAAAACGCAAAGATAGCATCAACTTTTCTGTCCTGGTAGCTAGAAAAGCAATGAGTCAACTATGAAAAAGAGAATTTTAAAAGAATAATCATTTTAAGAGTTAGAAATGTATTTTTTGGATTTCTTAAGCCTGAGGTAATAATCAGCCTGTGATTTGAATTGGAGAGTATAGCTTAATTCCTCCTTAATTATCTCACATTAAGAGGGTTTTTTTTCTTATCTGAATTTCTTTAAGTTATTACTTATACCACTCCATTAGTATTAATTATTAATTAACTTATATTCTCAATGATCAATTCAAGTAAATGTCTTATTTCCCACAACAGATTTTGCTCTCCTGAAGAGTAAAAACCAGTGTTTTACACTTGTATCCCCCATATCTCGCTCTCTGGCACTATCAATAACTCCCTACTAAGTATACTATTTTACAGCATATGGTTGAGATATCCTTTGAAAAATATAAAGGATATATTAAAAATTATGATCAATATTCTAAGAGATGAAAGGTCAGGATGCCATCAAACAATATAAAGGAACTAGGAAGAGCTCTTGGACAATAAATAGATAATAGTGTCAATAAACAATGCATTAAAAAGAACTGAAAAATAAATTTGAGGAAATCTCTTAGAAAGTAGGCCAAAAAGATATATAAAATTAGAGAAAAGATAAGAATTACAAAGGAAATGAAATAAGTAATTTTTCAGAACTGAAGGACACAGGTTTCTACATTGAATGTGGTCACCACGTACCCAGCACAATGAATAAAGTGAGACCCACTCAAGGGTCTATCAAATACTGAAATGTCAGAACACCAAGAAGAAAGAGAAGATCAAATAAACTTCAGGGAGAAGAAATAAGTTATATACAAAGGTTCTGGAGTCTAATAGTATAAGACTACTCTAGAATCACCTGGAAGCTAGAAGACCATTGATCAATGACTTTAAAATGGAGAAAAAGCATCTCCAATGTTTTACATCCAGCCAAACTATAAAATGTACAGGGAAAAAAAAGGTCTAACTATTTTCAGACAAGCATGATCTATAAAAATGTGCTTCCTATGCACTTTCTCAGGAAGCTAAGCATGTTTCACCAAATCAAGGAAAGAGGAAGACAGAAGATCCAAGAAAGAAAGGAATCCACATAGAAGAGAGGAAGAAGGAATTCCTAAGTGAAGAGAAATTCCAGGGTGAAGCTGTCCAGCTGGCCTATAAAACGCAAGTCCAGATCAGAGCAAGAGAAGTGAGTGTTCCAGAAGAGATGCACCCAAGATTAAAATGGGTCTGAGAAGTAACTTTATATGGTTGGTTGTCCTGGTTAGTCTGGTTGAATTAGTGGTAGGTGAAGAGTTAAGCAAATGAACAAATTGATGATGCAATTGTTAATTCCAGGAAAAACAAAATTTTTACAAAAAAAGTAATCACAACCACATTAAAATACCTGTTTTAGTGGTGAATAATATATATATTTATTATTCTCTAATGCTTACATTTTGAGTACTTCAATAAAAAATTTTGACATAATTGGGAGATTGGAGCAAGAGGAGGAAGAATGGTATGTGAGAAAAGAACTAAATCCTCATCATGTAATTCATCAATAAAATTCATGTTTATTCATGTGATAAATTAATAAACAATATCTGCAATTCCCAAATGAAGAAATCGGAATGTAATCATGTTACTCAGTAATACTGGATAAAGAGCTAAAGATACCTCGGAGCTGAGACTGCTTCAGTGTGGATGGATAGAGCAAGGAACTGCTTTGTTTACTGATTTTTACGACTATTACAGCCGTAACTTTGAAAAATAATGAAAAAATTTTGGATAGTAACCATCTTGTTTTAACATGGTACGCTTTACCTCACATTTAACTAAAGATGCAAATAAGCAAAGAGAGAATGAGACATTTTTCAGTTTATTGACTACTGACACTTCTCCCTAGATGCCACTCCCCACCACCCTTAGAAAAATACTATGTACATTTTCACAAACTTAAATAAATATATATATTTGACCTATACAATTGCTGACGTGAAAAGAAAAATTAGTTTATTTCTCTCTGTTATAAATAAGTTATTAAATTATGCATGTGAGCATTTAAAACATATACCAATAAAAACTACCAGAGCACAAAGGTTTATCTAAGTAAAGAATTTTTGGAAGATGGTAAAAGGCCATTATTTGAGATGCATCTTTCATGATTTTTGGTTCTACTATGGCTTCTGGACTGTAAATGATTCATTCATTCAATTTATTCATGTAATACACCTTTACAAATTTCCTTTTTATAATCAAGGAAAAATGCTAAATTCTGAATTCCCTGAAATCTATAATATTCTCATTTGTACTTAACAGTCTTAAATACTGTCAAATTATTAACCCAGCAACATATTAATCCAGCAACATATATTTTAATCTGTTAACATTTGCCATTCTTTTTCAGGAAAAATTCTAATTTGAACAATACTATTTATTGCTTACAGATTGACATGGAGACCAAAACCACACAGAACTCCTAAATTCAGTATTTCTGAAGAAGCTTTCTATTATCTTTTCTAACTTCCCTCTTTTCCAAGAGTTGGATAAATATAATATTGTTCCATTGTAAAAAGATGAAAGGAGCTTTATCTTCTGTATTGTCAGGAAAAGGTACTTCCCAGGCAAATATTTACATGAGCTCCATTTTCTGCATTGTCAGGAAACGGTACTTCCCAAGCAAATATTAAAGATGACCTCCATCTTCTGCATTGTCAGGAAATGGTACTTACCAAGCAAATATTTAAAATGTAGCAATAAGAAAAAAACCACTAGACAGTAAACCTCATGAAGATATGAACCATTTCTCTCATTCACCACATCATCTCCAGTGCCAAACAGTATCCAGCAATGTACTGGGTACTGAAATGTGTTAAATGAGGGAATGAAACACTACTTAGTAATTTTGTCTACCTCCTCTAACCAAGAGGTACAAAAAACAAACAAAACAAAAAAACCCTAAAAAAAACTCCACCAAAAAATACATTCTACTAGGTATCAGGAATTTATATGTATGAATACCAAGGAAGACCTGTCTTGTCAAATTTTGTATCCCCCGACCCTAGAAAATACTGAAAGACAAACAAACAAAAACCCTTGTCTGGAACAGGTCAGAATACTACCCTAATCTCCTTTTACGTCCCGCCTACTCTGCCTTCTCTGAAAACTGAATGGCCTTCAGAAGAGTAGATTCTCAATAGAAAAGTCACTTTTCCAGGAACAGGCACTTCTCACTCCGTGCAAAGTGAGGCCAAGTTAACAGAACCGCAAGGTCTTGGCTAATGCAAGCACAAACTGATTTATTATGATTGGCCCAAATTACCCACTTTTTTTTTGCTGCGCAGGCCAATATCCACAACCGCACTGACGCCTCATGTAGGGCAAACGTTTTCACCAGTAGCTGGTGGGGAGCACAGTGTTTCTCAGCCAAAACCGAGGGAGAGTGGAATTTGTGCAGTGTAGTAATCCAAACATCTCGAGTGGATTCCAGCCTTTAAAATCTGCATCTCGTAAGACATTCCTTCAATTTTCCACAATACAAGCTGGGAAAACAAATCTCCTGAGCCCTTCAGGGACGACCTCCTTTCCAAACACTACAACCACTGCCAACTCTCCATCCCCGAGCCCAAGACTGAACCACAAACGACCCAGCTCTGAAGGGTCACACCCGAGCTGTCCGCCACCCGCCTCGCCTTTAAAGAAGCCGCGCGCGGTCTAGCTGCCCCAGAGTTCAACTTCCGGCCACATAATGAGAGGATGTTTTTCTCCTGGCCACTCCCTCCTGGCCACGCCCTCCACGCCTCGCCTTCCGAACGCGAGCCGGAGCGCGCGGGCGCGCGGGAGGGGCGGGGCCGCTTGGGCGGCCTCTGAGAGGTTCTCCCTCTCCCGCGGCGTGCAGGCACGCGCAGGCACGCCCAGGACTGGCGGACAGCGCGGCGGCGCGCGCGCGCGCTCCCGGGGCCCTCCCCCGTGACGTGCCTGGCCGAGGCCGCGCAAGGGCCCTGTAGCTGCCAGTGCCGCTGTCATGGCGTCCGAGGCGCTGTCTGAAGAGAACCCGCGGCGGTCTATTTAGAGCGAGGGGCTGGCGGCTGGTTATGGAGAGCAGCCCCGAGAGCTTGCAGCCGCTACAACACGAGGTGGCCGCTGGGCCAGCGCCAGGGACAGGTTCTCCGCAGGAAGGGCGACAGGGGACCGGGCTCGCTGCTGGGGATGGTCCTGGAGTATGGGCGGCGGAGAGCAGCGGCGGGAATGGGCAGGGGGCGGCGGCCGCCGGGAGGAGCCTCTCGGACTCGGTTTCCCCCTCCGGCTCTCCTCAGGTTCTCGCACCCTGCAGCTCCTTCCCGGGCTTGGACTTGAAGGAGAACGATTTGGAGAGTCTTGCTGCCCAGAAGGCGCCTCTGAGAGGGCAGCACAAGGTGACCGCCTCCCCGGAGGCAGCCGAGGCCGAAGCCGGCCATGGGTTGGGTCCGGCCGGAGACGCGATCGCCCGCCCGGATCCCGCCGGCACCTGCCGGGCAGAGTCGGCAGCCGCGGGCTCCGAGGAGCCCAGCAGCGGCGGCGGCCTCAGCAGCAGTTGCAGCGACCCGAGCCCTCCTGGGGAATCGCCGAGCCTGGACTCCCTGGAGTCGTTCTCTAACCTGCATTCTTTTCCCAGTAGCTCCGAGTTCAATAGTGAGGAAGGCGCGGAGAACAGGGTCCCCGAGGAAGAGGAGGGCGCGGCGGTGCCGCCCGGGGCTGTGCCTCTGTGCGTGGAGGAGGAGGAGGAGGAGGGGGAGGCGGCTCAGGTGCTGGCGGCCTCCAAGGAACGTTTCCCGGGACAGTCTGTCTATCACATTAAGTGGATCCAGTGGAAGGAAGAGAACACACCCATCATCACCCAAAATGAGAACGGCCCCTGCCCTTTGCTGGCCATCCTCAATGTTTTGCTTCTGGCCTGGAAGGTACATTCTGCAGCTTTCTGTTAACCACTGGTTTTGGGGAGGGGGGAGAAGGGTGAGGGAGCTGCTGCGTGTCAGCTGATGGCTTCTTCTTTTCTTTCCTTATTCATCAGCCAGTCCCTTTTTCTTCTTACATGAAACTCATTCTGAGACTCCTGTTGAAAGAATATTCCCGTATGTACATCAGAAAGAATTGCCGGTAACCTCAGATCTAATTAGAGTTCAACATTCAGTTGTGGCTGATATACTTGGAAGGACTTAGAGCATCCTAAACCCTTTGGGTTTTTTTTTTTTTGTTTTTTGTTTTTTTCCTTTTTCAGTTTTATTAGGTAGAATTACTACAGTTTGACTGCACATACATTATATTGCATGTAAATACATATATACAATATACTGCACTTTTTTAGTTTACATATGTGTACTGATGATTGTTTCTAAGAACAGATTAGAGCTTTAGCTTTTTACACTTATGTATTTATCCTTTGATTATTTTTAAACTATACTTTTCTATGTTATTCTTTCATACTGACTTTATCACCTATGTCAAAGAGTGAACAATTGGGGAAAATGATCTTTAGAAGTTACCATCAATCCATGATACCACGGAGCAAGTTTTGATGATTATGTTTAGTCTGTTTTCCAACTCATGCTTGCTCCATTTCGGTATGGATCCTTATGGAAATGGTAATAGGGAAGATGTTGCCCCTTAGACAAATTCCATTTAAGGAAAAGTGATCGTCTGAGACCTAATTACCATAACTTCTTGGTTTTCAAAGATTGTTTTTATTTTATGCATGATTTTTACTTGCCTCATTTCGTTGGCTGTAGTTAGTTTGACATTACCAGTAACCACACATCAGAATGTGTTAAGGGAGCTATTCCATAACAACCAGAATAAGATAAGATATATCCCACTTAAAAGAGCAAAAAAGGGAAGGGCCCTTCCAAAGTAAGTATATTGAGGACTCAGGAGTGAATTACCCGTAAATTTAGTGTCTTATTTAAACTTGAAGTTTTAACTGGCTGAGAAGATGCATCTTAGAGCACATATTTTACTTTCAAATTGAGAATTGTATCTGTAGATAAAATGTTCCCTAGAAAAAAATAAGATGGATTATTGTGACCAGTTAGGAAGAAAATCAAATAAAGGGAATAGTGTTTAAGCCCCTTCATTCCTTACTAGCACAGGCTGATGCAAAAGGAATAAGATTAGAAATATTACCAGATCGGGTACATAGTGGCACTCAGATGTTTTAAGTGCAGACCATGCCTGCTCCTGAAGAGCTGTCGAGTTATTGGGAGTTGCAGCATTTGACTTGTTGGAATTATTAAAGAACAATGCAAGACAATAGTCTATAAATACTAGGTTATAGGAAACAGATTGAAATGCTTTAGATATCCCAAAAGGGGAAATTTTCATTTGGTCTGGCTTAGTCCCAGAGAGTTTCATGGAAGTTGTGGATCTTGAAGGAAGCTTTTAAGAAAAAATAGAACTTAAAATAACAGGAAAATGTAATTCCTGGGAGAAGAAAGGGTATAAACAAAAAGGATGAAAATAGAATGGAGTGAGTGTGTGTGTGTGTGTTTGTGTTTGTGTTGGATGATAGGAGTGATAAGTCTGTATTGCAGAATAAAAGAAAATAAGATTGAAAAGGTAAAGAAGAGCCACTTGATGAAGGCCCTTGAATGTCAGACTAGGGAGTTAGACTTCATTCTATGAGCCAAAGTCCCAGTCTTTTTGTAGGAAGGAATAACGGTTTCCTTTAGGCTCTTCTCACTTCCTACTTATCCATATAGTACTGCAGAAGTTTGGAAGAAAGAGCAAGTACTGTGGTCTCAAATATTTGGGGATAGATGAGATGGGCATTGAATTGACTCTTTGAAAGACATGGCTTCAAGTGAATAATCATATGTTTGGGTTCCAACTATATGTGAGGTACTAGAAATAAAAAGATGAGTAAGATGCAAGTATGCCCTTATGTAGCTCAGTGTTAATGGGGAGACAGACATATAACAGTAATCACAGTGCGCAGAAGTTCTAAATATGCTGTGGAATTACAGAGAAAAGTGTACTTGGGGATGGAATGTGCCAAGGGAAAGCTTCATAGGAGAGGTAGCCTATGAACTGGATCTGAAAGATGAATACGAGAAGTTCCTTCCAGGCAGAGGGAATGGTATATTCAAAGATACTGAAGCAGAAAAAGATTTGTTCTATTTGGAAACGCCAGCCTTGGTTGGACTACGGTGGAGATGAAGGAAATGGCAATAGCAGGAAATAAATTTGATGTGTTGGGTTAGACTGTGAATGAGCAGGCATGCTAATGAATTTTGAGATTACTTTATACAGCTTTGGTTCTTAGCCTTCTTTCTGCCTCCAGGCTATTGATGCATACAAAAATTACTCATCAGTAATCATCAATGATTGATAAGGAGGTGGATTAATAGGAGCAGGGTTGGAAAGAGCAGTGTTCTCAAAGTGAGCCAGGGGTTCTAGAGGTCAGAGCTATTTTCATAATAGTACTGGGATGTTTTTTCCCTTTTCCACTCTCATTCTCTCCCAAGTGTCAATACAGGCTGCATGATGTGTGTTGACATCATTGCTCTGACAGTGGAATGTGTGCTCATGCATTCTTGTGTTTAAATTTTTTTTCAATTTTTATTTCCAGTGTGTTAAGTGTTAATAGATGTAACCCACTTAAACAAGAGCTCTTTGGGATCCTCAATAATTTTTAGAACTGAAGAGGTTCTTGAGACCAAAAATTTTGAGAAATGTTATGAGGAACTACAAATTGCCAGCATAAACATCCTGCCTATCCTCCCTCTATTTTCCCCACTGCCTTTTCCATCCCATTCTCCAGTAGACATAAAGAAAATAGAGGAGTAAAGATTAAAGTTGGTGGGGAGAGGGTGATGTTAAGGGCAAGAGAGTGTAAAAGAGACCAATACAGGCACAATTTGAGATGTAAATAGAACTAGAAATAGAACAATGTCATGATAGTAGTCTGGGAGAGAGACTCTAATTAAAAAAACAGTCAGTTATCATTGTCAAATGCAATAGCATCAAGGAGCTTGTAAAGAGGGAAAGACTGCCAAAAAGGACAGGTATCAGGACAAGGTTGCTGAAAAGTCAGGATAACAGGAATAACAGAATAGGTGGTAAAATTCTCTTCAGAGGAAAAGAACAACAATCTTTTTTTCTGAAGTAATGGAAGGAATGAGTCAAGGAAGATACAAAGACAAGGTCACGTTAAGGTGGAGGGGCAGATGGAAAGTAAGGCTTCATTATCGGTTTGGGCAGAATAGTAATTGATCTCATCAGTGAAAACTATTGAACTTGTCAGTAATTAAGGAGAGAGGTTGTAAAGCATCGAGGGGTGAATTTTGTGAGAAAATTAAGTTGTATTTTATAGAAGTTCTAAACTCACTGGAAATTATGCCTAGTAATTTGAGGCATAAGTAGAAAGTAGTAAGTGGCAGTGGATAAATCAGGGTATTCTTTAAAAGCTTCTAGTATATCAATTTTTGGGTTTTCCCCAGTATTTCTCTTATCCCTGGAGATAGGAACAGGAAGAGTCACTGGTTAGGATTATCATGGATTGGACTTTTCAAGAGTTGATTCATGGAGTCATTGGAATTAGAGTTGAAAGTGAAACAGTTGATCATCTCTTTTGGAGGAGGATGAAGTAATGATAAAAAAAAATTAATAAACTAAATATATTAAGAGGATTTGAGAGATTCAAAGGAAGTAAGTGCCATGGTTCTGAGTAAGAGATGACAGTTAAAATTTATCAAAGAGGGTAAGTACTGAGTTGGAAATGTTGGAGTTTTAATTAAAAGTGTTGGTTTAGGACTAATGGGTAGTCGGTGATCGTTAATAATCTATAAAATAGTTGAGCTGTGATAATCCAACAAATCAAGAAAGAAGTAAATCTATTCATTAAATTTAATTCAAGCTCACATTTCTAATTTTGTTTAACTGTCGCCAGGTAAATATACACACATTTATGTCTTGGAATACATTTCATTTTGCTTCTTTAGACTATTTTTGGTGTATTTTATAGTTTTTCTTTAATCTTTTATTCTGTTAAAAACAATGACATTTATAGGTTTATTTGAGAGCTGTGACCCAATTAATCATTGGTTTATAAAAATCACTTGTTTATAAAAACAAACAAGTCAGAAGAAATATAAAATATAAAATTTACTTTCTAACGATACTGGCCTATGTTATAAATGTTGAAACTGAATGATGGGTACTTGTAAGTTGATTATGCTGTTATTTTTCTACTTTTGCATGATTTAAATTTTGCATTATGAAGCATTTTTAAAAACTTCTGCCTTAATTTTTTTTTTACTTTTTTTAATTGAAGTATAGTCAGTTTACAATGTTGTTATCAGCCTTAATATTTTTATATTTATGAAGGTATTACTTTAATAACAGCGGGAGTCCCTGCTTTGTCATGCTTTCGTTTTCTTATAGAAAGAATATAGGTTGTAAGGCCCACATACTCAAAAAATATATATATATAAAATATATACTGTACATTGTGATAGAGGACATGCAGTATTATGTGTCTAGTCATTACGTAGCATTTTCATGGAAGATTGAATGCACTGCTCTGATTTAAGATGCTGGAAGCACTTCTCCTTTCCTCCGTAGTCTTTTGGGTAGGAAATTCTTTTTTCCCTCTTCTTTGCTTAGCAGGAGCTGAGATAATCTCCTACTCCACATCAAGGGAGGAACACCAGGATTCTGAAGCAAGATTGTTTACATTAGGCTGGTTGCTCCAGACATTAAACCTAGAAACTGTAAAATAAGGATTGATACATTTGATTCAGAAAAAAACAAAGAAGCTTAAGATTAAGGGGGAAAAAAGACAAAAAGACACCCCCTCCCCCCAAAAAAACTTCACCAGGAACTAAATCAAAACACACACTACAAACTGCAGGAATTATCTCCTAGCTTATTATATGTGTCTAAGGGCTAATTTCTTAATTTACAAAGAGCCCTTATAAATTAGAAAAAGATGAGCAACCCAATAGAAAAATGAGCAAAAGATCATTAGCAGAAAATTCAGTGAAGTTGAAATGGACATATCGTTTGTCTCATTATCATTCTTGCCAGCAATGAAGTTTTGCTCTAGCTCCCCCTCCCTCCTTGATGACTTTTCTTTTCCCATACCATTTTCACAGAAAACTCTTCTTACTTTTTTTTTTTTTTTTAGTATTTTTTAAATTGAAATACAGTCAGTTTACAATATTGTGGTCTTCTTACTTCTAAGTTTTATTTTACTTTTTTTTTTAAACTTCCTGACTAATAGGAACATTGGAATCACACAGATTTTCTTATATGCCCCTTTTCCTAAAGTAGGCACACAGCTCTTTTGAGAATTTCCATGTCTGTTTATTACTTACAAAAATGGAAAAACAGATGGTGAGCCAAATATTCCATTTTAGCCTCTGCCCACCCTGTTTTTTTTTTTTAATACAGATCCTATAAGAAGAGATTAAAAAGTTCATACAATGGTCTAGTTTTGTCTACACAAAAGATGCAAGTAACACTTCTGAGGCTTCCGTTTCCTGTCTTTCCTAAGAATTAGGATTGGTGTAATACCTCTAGATTTGTGAGATACAGCGGACATAAGCTGAGGATGATATGAATACTCCCTGTGGTGGTTGTCCTATATGTGATGTGTTCATTTTCTCCTCCGCTTGCTCTGAGTAGCCCTGCAGGAAAACCTTCCCATTCCTCTTCCAACCTTGTCTGTGTTGAGTCCCAGGTGAAGGACATTTGAGCATAGGTGGTACTGGCAACCGTAGGGCTTCGAATAATAAGTACTCAATTATTTTTATGTCCAGATACTATGCTAAGTCTTTTACATGCGTTATATGCATTTTATCTTTTAATTTTTTCAACCCCATCATGAAATCCTTACATACACAGTGTTCTTATTTTACATATATAGAAAATTGAGGTGCATAGAGTTTAAATAACTTACCCTATAAGTAAGGTTACCATCTGCTTCAGAACCTGAACTCTTCCTTGAGATATTTGGTTGGGAAGTTAAAATTTAAGATACCAGTAAGCCTAGTGGACAATAGGTCTGGGACAAAGTAGGGTGAAAGAAGAGATAGTGATTAAATCATAGAAGCAGAATCAGACTTCGTGATTTCTTAGAACAAATCCTGGGGATCTGGGTTTTATACAGGTTCCTTCTGTTTTTAGCCCCCTGTGCCTCATCCTATGTCTTCTGAAGTATCTTGACAGTTTCAGAGCCTTTCTTGAGTTCTGTGGTGAATGAGCTTGCCTTTGCCATCAAAGTTTATTAAATATATTCTTTGATATTTTCAGTAATTAGTAACTTGTCTCTCCTGCCACTGTCCTAGTTCAGGTCACTTTCATCTCACCTGGACTACTTTAGTAGCCTTCCAACTGGTCTCTTCTCTTAGTCTCATCTATTTTTCAAGCAATTAGGTTTTTTTGGGGGGTAGATTTTTTTAGCTTGCTGAGCTACTTAAATATAAGTCCAGTGAAATTTGAACTAAAGATATCTTCTTTTATTTATTAATCTTTTATTGGGAAAATTTCACTGGAACAACATTCCTTCATTGTTTTAAAACCCTTTGAATTGCATATAAAATAGAACATTCTTGAAAATCTAATACATGTGAATATATCTGCAGCTTCTGATGTTTTTAAATAGTTTAATTAGGCCTTGGTATTACTCTGAGAATGGCATCTAAATTATGATAAAAATTGATGGTAAAGTGTTTTAAATTGGCTTAAGTTGAAGATTGTCTCTTATTAAATTTTCCTGATTTGAAATACTGATGGGAAGTAGAAAGTCAGTTAGATTTACTAAGAAGTCTGAATTTTAGTATTTTCAAGTACAGTAATTATTCTTAATAATAAATGAATACTATGTATAAGAAATTAGAATATAAAGCATGGTGTATGATAGTTTGTAATATATGTTTATTTGCTGGAGCCAGAGTTAAAGTCATGTTGAAAGTGTTACGGAAACAACAGGCCAGTCAGGAAACAAGCACCACTCGAAGGGTTGGAGTACTCAGATGTATTACGCCGGCGGGCTCAGAGGGGCTTCTGCTCCGAAGCTCTGAGCACCTTCAAGATGTGCACATGAGGTTTTATAGGGTAAAGTACAAGCTTGGGGTATTCCGCCAATAGGCATGGAACAGCTTTAGCAGCATCATCATCACAAAAGTGGAGGCGGGGAGGCAGCAAACCAACATTCCAAAGCCAGATATGTATCTTTGAAAATCCAGCTGTCTAGCAAAAACACATAAACAGCAAACCAACACTAATTAACCTAGATTTACAAGTTAGTCCAGCAGAACTCAGATCAGTATTCCAATACTTAGACTTGTTAGCCCAGCCCAGCCTCTCCTTCACATTCCTAGACCTGTGAGTTATCTTGTTAGACCAGCCCGGTTTTTCCTTCACAAAAGGAACCTTAAGTTTTTTCAGTCCTTATTTTGAAAAATGCTACATTTCTTCTGATTCCCATTAATACTTCCAGTATTTTCTCAGTTTTTTTCTTATAAACAGTTTTATTTTTATTCATTTATTTATTTATTTTTATTTTATTAGGGGGATTTAATTAGACTTATTTTTAGATGAGATACTGGGGATTGAACCCAGGACCTTGTGCATGCTAAGCATGCTCTCTACCACTGAGCTATAGCCTCCCCCTAATACTTCCAATATTTTCTAAAAAATAATTTCTTTACAGTTTCAACTAAAAAAAAAGAATGCTATATAATATACTGCATATTCAACGTTAGTGAAACTTCAACTGAGAAGAAAAAATTGTATTATTTAGTGGTCCATTTTACCATATGTAATGCAAAAGTAGACTATAGCACAGAAATCAGATAATTCCTGGACAAATTTAAAATGTTTGTCTCCTGAGTGAGTGTCAAACTAAACTTCACAGTTACGAAGCAGACATCATTTTCTTCCATCACTATCTTCCCTTACCCCATTTCTTATTTTTTATTAATTGTATGGATCTTAAGTTTTAAAGTCTTCTGAGCCTTAGAGTCAGCTTCAATTATTCTTTCTCCATCATCCTTCACTTTTCATTGGTCAAAAGTTCTGTCAGTTTTTCATTTAAAATATATTTCAGATTATGTTTTATGTAAGATTTCATTGAAAGAAAGTGTTGCTGTTTTTAAAAGTCTGTAAATGGTGGTATAATAGAAGGGGTAATTGGTTTTGGAGTCAACCTCCAAGTCACATCATAGCTCTACTACTTTGGACAAATTAACATTTTAATGCCTTTTATTCTTTGAATGAAGATAACTACTTTGTACCATTGTTGTGGATTAAGGTAATTTGCAAATTGAATGGCATTTAGCAGAAGTTAAATATATTTAATTTTTGTTCTGACTTTCTTAAGAGCACAGACTGGTAAATACTCATTTTTTTCTTCCAGCTTTATTGAGTTATAATTAACATATAGCACTATATAAGGTTAAGTTGTACAGCATAATGATTTGACTTCAATATATCATGAAGTGATCACCACAGTAAGTTTAGTGAACATGTATTATCTCATATAGATACAAAATTAAAGAAATAGAAAAAATAATTTTTTCCTTGTGACAACTCTTAGGATTTACTCTCTTAATAACTTTTATGATATAATATACAGCAGTGTTAATTATACTTACCGTGGTGTACATTACATCCTTAGTACTTACAACTGGACATTTGTACCTTTTGAATGCCTTCATCCAATTACCCCTCTTCCCACTCTCCATCTCTGGTAACTATAAATCTGATCTTTTTTCTATGAATTTGGTTTTGAAGTATAATTGACCTACAACACTATGTGAGTTCCTGTTACACAACATAGTGATTCAATATTTCTATATATTTCAAAATGATCACCAAGATAAGTCTAGTTTCCATCTGTCACCATGCAAAGATATTACCTAATTATTGACTATATTCACCACACTGTACATTTCATACCCGTGACGCATTTGTTTTGCAACTGCAAATTTGTACCTCTTAATCTCCCTCACTTATATCTCTCCTGTCTTTACCCCCCTCCCATTTGACAACCTCCTATTTGTTCTCTGTATCTATGACTCTGTTACTATCTTGTTATGTTCATTCATTTGTTTTTTAGATTCCATATAAAAGTAAAATCATATAGTATTTGTCTTTTTCTCTCTGACTTGTTTCACCTAACCTAATTAATACCTTTTAGGTCCATCCATGTTGTCTCAAATGGCAAGATTTCATTCTTTTTTGTAGCTGAGTAATATTTCATTGCACATATGTGCCACATCTTCTTTATCCATTCATCTGTTGATGGCCACTTAGGTTGCTCCCATATCTTGGCTATTGTAAATAATGCTGCAATGAACATAGGGGTGCATGTATCTTTTTTTAATTAGTGTTTCTGTTTTCTTCAGATAAATACCCAGGAATAGAATTATTGGATCCTATGATAGTTCTCTTTTAAAATTTTTGAGGAACCTCCATAATGTTTTTCATAGTAACTGCACCAATATACATTCCCACCATTGCTCAGGGGTTCCCTTTTCTCCACATACTTGCCAACGCTTGTTATTTGTTGTCTTTTTGACAACAGCCATTCTGACAGGTATGAGGTTATATTTCATTGTGGTTTTGATTTGCATTTCCCTGATGATTAGTGATATTGAACATCTTCTCATGTGATATTGGCCATCTGTATGTCTTCTTGGGAAAAATATCTATTCATATCCTTTACCCATTTTTTAATTGGGTTGTTTGTGTTTGTTTTGTTTTTATGTTAAATTGTGTGAGTTCTTCGTTTGTTTTGGATATTAATCCTTTATTGGATATAGCATTTGCAGATACCTTCTCCCATTTAGTAGGTGTCCTTTTTGTTTTGTTGATAGTTTTCCTTTGCTGTGCAAAAAAGCTTTTCAGTTTGATGTAATCTCAATTGTTTATTTTTGCTTCTGTTTCCCTTGCCTGAGGAAACATAATTCAGAAAAATATTAATTAGACTAATGTCAAAGAGATACTGCCTGTGTTTTCTTCTAGAATTTTTATGGTTTCAGGTCTTACATTTAAGTCTTTAATTCATTTAAAATTTATTTTTGTGCATGGCATGAGAAAAATAGTTCAGTTTAATTTTTTTGCATGTAGCTATCCTGTTTTCCCAGCACCATTTATTAAAGAGGCTTTCCTTTCCCCATTGTATATTCTTGCCTCCTTTGTTGTAGATTAATTGCCCATGTAAATGTGGATTCACTTCTGGGCTTTCTATTCCGTTCCTTTGATCTGTGTGTCTGTTTTGGGGCCAGTACCATACTGTAGCTTTGTAGTTTAATTTGAAATCAGGGAGTATGATACCTCCAGCTTTTTCTTCTTTCTCAAAATTGTTTTGGCTATAAAGATCTTTTCTGTTTCCATGCAAATTTTATAATTTTTTTGTTCTACTTCTGTGAAAAATGCCATTGGTATTTTGATAGAGATTGCATTGAATCTATAGATTGCCTTGGTGTGTGAATATAACAATACTAATTCTTCCAGTCCATGAGTGTGGTATATCTTTCCAACTGCTTATGTTATCTTCAGTTTCTTTTGTAAGTGTCTTACAGTTTTCTGTGTACAGGTCTTTTACCTCCTTAGTTAGATTTATTCCTAGGTATTCTTTTTTGATGTGAAATGCAACAGATTTCTATATATTAATTTTGTATCCTGCAACTTTTCTGAATTCATTGATGAATTCTGGTAGTTTTCTGATGGTATCTTTAGGATTTTCTATGTATAGTATGTCATCTGTGAACAGTGACAGTTTTACTTCTTGCTTTCCAATTTGGATTCCTTTTATTCTTTTCCTAGTCTGGTTGCTGTGGCTAGGACTTAAAATACTATGTTAAATAAAATAAAAGTAGTGAGATTGGACATCCTTGTCTTGTTCCTGATCTGAGAGGAAATGCTTTTAGCTTTTCACCATTGAGTATGATGCTAGCTGTGGGCTTGTCATAAATGGTCTTTATTATGTTCAGGTATGTTCCCTCTGTACCCACTTTGTTGAGAGTTTTTAATCATAAAATGGATGTTGAATTTTGTGAAAAACTTTTTCTGCATCTATTGAGATGATCATGTAGTTTTTATTCATCAGTTTGTTAACATGGTGTATCACATTGATTGATTTGCAGATATTTAACCATCCTTGCATCCCTGGATAAATCCCACTTGATCATGGTATATGATCCTTTTAATGTATTGTTGAATTTGGCTTGCTAATATTTTGTTGAGGATTTTTGCATCTATTTTCATCAGTGATATTGACCTGTTTCTTTTTTTCTGGTATCTTCATTGGGTTTTGTGTCAGGGTGATGCTGGCTTCTTAGAATGAGTTCAGAAGTGTTCCATCCTGTGCAGGTTTTAGAATGGTTTGAAAAGGGTAGGTGTTAACCTCTCCAAATGAATTCACTTGTGAAAGCTTTTGGTCCTGGACTTTTGTTTGTTGGGATTTTTTTTTTCCCCTGATTTAATTTCATTAGTGGTAATTGGTCTGTTCATATGTTTTTTCCCCTCCTGGTTCGTCTTGGGAGATTGCACATTTCTAGAAATTTTTTCATTTCTTCTAGGTTGTCCATTTTATTGGTATATAGTTGTTGGTAGTAGTCTCTTATGATCCTTTGTATTTCTGTGGTGTTGGTTGTAACTTCGTTTTATTTCTGATTTTATTGATTTGGACTCTCTCTCTCTCTCTCTCTCTGATAAGTCTGGCTAGAGGTTTATCAGTTTTGTTTATCTTCTCAAAGAACCAGCTCATAGTTTCATTGATTTTTTTAGTCTCTATTTTATTTATTTCTGCTCTGTAAATATCAATTTTTATCTCCTTAACTATATCTTCCCAGCTTTAAGGAGGTGTTAGAATTCAGACTTTGTATTTCTTGAGTACTTATTAATTGGCATTCTGATTAAACATTAACAATGTTCTTTGGCTGGTCATTTTCATACTTACCATCAGTTATATAAACTGCTTTTTATTTCTTAGTACTACTGGGTCTTCTGCATTTCTCTCCCTGCTCAGAATATCAAAATCACAGGTATCAAAATCTTGGCATATCACTTTTGGAATGCTTTACGTTCCTGCTTAGGATATTATTTATACTTCAAACAGAAGGGTTTGTTGTTTTTATTTTTGGTCTAGGGCCATATGGTCTCTGTTGCAAAGATTCAATGTTAGTGGGAAACAGGCATTTCTTCACTATTATAGTCTTTTGTCCCTAGTTTTAATGAACATCCAAAATATTTTATTGGCTTAGATTCAAGAAAAGAATATATCACCGAGTTTGCTTGTGAAAAAGTCAGCTAAAATATTTGTGTATTTGTTGTTCCACTTTTGAAATCTGTATAAAGGTCATCATTTCCTATTTCAGATGTTTGAAGCAAGACATGGTAGGCAGTTGTTATTATTCGGAAATTTCAAGAGTAAGCCCTGAAATCATCTCTTTGTAGAATTCTAGGATTGAGAATGTATTTCCCAAATACATATGCTTGCTAGTGCCTTGGTTTCTTATTTTGACAACTTTATAGTAGGACTACTGCATTGACCAGAAGAGAATAAGCTGTTTATTTATGGAATTTTCTGGTGAACATATTTCTGCAGTGAATCTTCTTGGAGTAAAAGAATATATAGTTCTTATTTTATTTAAGAAACATTGTTATGTGTAAATGGGACTTTCCAATTGGTCTGAGAGTTGTTCAGAACGTAAATATTTACAGTGTATATAAATTACTGGTTTAAATTTCTGACCTTCAAAGTGGTACTCAAACACTTTGATAAAATATTATAAAATAGCAGTTAAAGTCATCTAAAGCAGAGATCAACAAATTTTTCCTGTAAAGAATCAGATAGTAAATATTTTAGGTTTTGTGGGCCATATGCTCTCTGTTGCAAAGATTCAGCTGTGCTATTGTAGTGCAAAAGCAGCCAAAGACAGTACATAAACAAATGAGAGTGACATTCAATAAAAGTTTATTTTGAAAAATAAGCAGGAGCCTATAATCTGCCAGTGAGTTTCAGTTTTAAAATATACTATATATGGGAACTCTCTGTACTTTCTGCTCAATTTTTCTGTAAACCTAAAACTGCTCAAAAAAAAAGTATCACTATTTAAAAAAAAAATTCCACAAAATAAAAACAACCGAGAATCAAGATTAAAACCTCCATGGCATCTCTTGGTTTTCACTGAATGATAAATCTGCTAGATAACTAACTCATAAGCACTAACTGTCATGTATGCTCTCAGAGGGTCTCATACTGTTTTGTTTTACAGGGATCTTTTTTAGGACTTACTTTATTCATTGATTAAAACAAAAAATTGTGACATACTGTTACCATATGTAACATAGCATAAATGCTCAGAGCACCTTCTTCAACACTTGGGGGACTTGCTGGAGAAATTGCTTATTTTAAAATGTCCTTGGTTAAACAGAAAATAATTCCTGAAGAATTTTTAATTATACTGCTATTCTCTTGTCATTGATATGTTAATTACTCTGAGTTTCCATCCTACAGTATCTATTTTTCTTCTATTCTATGAATATACCAAGGAGTATGTGTTTCGATGAGTCAGCTAAAATATTTACAGTTATTGGCTATAATATTTATGTAACTCATCTGATAATTAATTTGAAAAATTAAATTTAAACTAATGTGTTGTAGCTGAATTAACTTCTGAAACTTAAATATGACTATAATGTATGTATTTACTTTTAACCTTTTTATTGTGACATATAGCACATACAGAAAAGTACATAAAACAGAGATGTCCAGTTTAACAAGTTATCGTATAGCAAACGGTGGAACTACCAGGCAAGTCAAGATACAGAGCATTGCCAACATTTCAGAGGCCTCTTGTATGCCCTAATCCAACTATAACTCCTTCCCTTATTCCTAGGGCTAACGACAGTTGTGATTTTTATAGTAGCCCTTTCCTTTTCTTTATATGTGTACAGCTCTAAACAGTATAGTTTAATTTTGCCTGTTTTTAAATTTTACAGATGGGCTCATATAGTGTGAATCCTTCAGTTTATGACTAATCATTTATACTGTATTCATTTTAGCTATTCAACAATAAAAATGGCCACTATAGACTGAAGTGATGAGATACTGAGCTATGTTCAAGGCTGTGTTCAGTAGAACTGCTCCCATGAGTGACCTGCCAAAACATGTTTGGTGTCTCTTCCTGCCCTTTAACTACATTTTCTATCATGCAGGACACTGTTGCAGGTGCCTAATGACAACCAGGATGGGTGGTGAAAGGCATAGCACTTGGCTCTGGAACAGATTTCCCGACGTCTCTGTGGGATCTTGTATCACCCTCTAAGTTTTATGGTGATAGGATTGACTTTGTTGTATTAAAGATTGGTTATAAAGATCTTAAAAATGTGAATGTTGTATACACATAGTAGATACATATAATACATATACAAACTTGTGTTTCTGACTAAAGAAACACTTTAATCACCAAAACATTTGATTTTATAGAAAAAATACTTTGTTTTTCAGGTGAAACTTCCACCGATGATGGAAATCATAACTGCTGAACAACTGATGGAATATTTAGGTTAGTGTTGAAAAGTGAATGATTTTTATATCTCTTTTAAAATAAAACAAAGTTTTCAAAACTTTCAAATATATTACCAAATTTCACCTTCTGAAGTGCTATTATATGAGCTATTTTTAATATCTTAATTAAAAATTTGTATCAATATGTTACTGTTCTTGGATGTTAAAGCCTTCTTTCTGACCAGCATTAAAATTTTGTAATGTAAATAAGGAGACTGGTGACATCTGGAAAACAACAGGGTACATATTAATTCCAATAAATTGCAGAATGGGAAATGGCACAGAAACCCTAACACTTCATGCAGAAAGAGTTTAAAAATACTCAGTAGACTTGAAATAAAACCCAGGAAGTGCTTTAGAACAGTGCTACCCCAAATATAATTACTTAATCTATGCCAGTCTATAAAATGTTAGTTACCAGTCTGCAGTGAGATAGAAGCTTGTATTAGAATGTAGAGTTATTTAAATTAGTAAGCACACTAGTCCATCTGAAATTTTTTCAGAGTGAAATTTTCTTAATGAAGGAAGCAATGTATTGAATTGCATTCTGAAAAAAGCTTCTCATTTCAAAACAGACCAGTAATGCACAGTTTGCAGACCAGCTGCATTGAGTAGAACTTGTTTACAGAGCAGGTAGTTATATATTACCCTGAAGTCTTTTACAATTTAGCAAATAAAAATTTTTATGTTCATACTGTTACCAAATAGGAAATCTTAATCCATATTTACAGCTTTTTTAGTAATTTAATTTTTATTTTTAAAAATCTTGTTAGTTGTTTAGTTTGTCTATGCCATTCCAGACAACTAGCTAACTGATTTTTCGTGAGATGTAGGCTTAGTGAAGTAATCAAGATAGCATCTTTTGGAAGACCTTTTTCTTTATGTAACTAATGTCATATAATCCCATTTACCAGCCAAGGAACTTCATAGTTAATTGTTGATTACTTTGAATACCTAGCTATCTGGAAGTAGAATGTCTGTTTATACTTTTTTTTAGCTTAGCTTGGAGATTCTTAAACCTTGTGGTTTCTGAATTACATTTCATGGAGAAGGCTGAAATATGCTTGGTGCTTTTGAGGAACAGCCAGTATGACTGCCAAGGACTATGCAAAGGGAAGGGATTAGGATATGAGATTAGAGAGGTCATAGGGTAATGTCACATAGGGCCCTAGGCTATTATAGCAACTTTGACTTTTGCTGTGAGTGATCTGGGAAGCCATTAAAGGATTTTGAACAGAGGATTGACATGATCTGACTTTGAGTTTAACTAGAATTCTCTGGCTGTTATGTTGAAAATAGAAGTTGGTTGGTGGTAGAGACAGAAGCAGGGAGATCAGTCAGGAAGCTGTTACACTGGCAAAAGATGGTGGTGTCTTCAAACAGGGTAGTAGAAGTGGAGATTATAAAATGTGGTCATATTCTGGATACAGGGCTGACAGAATTTGCTGATCAGTTGAATTGGAGTGTGAGTGAAGTCAAGGGTTAGTTACCCTGTAGTTTTTGGTTTGAACAACCAGAAGGTTAGAGTTAACATCAATTGAAACAGGGGAAAAAATGGAAGGAACATGTATAGGGAGGAACATCAGGAGTTTGGTTTTGAGATGTTTATTGACATCCAAGTGAAGATATCAGGGAGGCAGTGGGATGTAGAGTTCAGGGAAGTGTAGGTCAGTGCTGTGCAATAAAACTTTCTGTGTTGATGGGTACGTTCTTTATCTGTGCTGTCCAGTTTCATAGCCCCTAGCCACATGTGGCTCGTGAGCTCTTAAAGTGTAGCTAATGTGACTAAGGAGCTGAATATTAAATTTAATTTTAATTAATCTTAATTTATATGGTAACATATTCCTACTGGCTACTGTATTGGACAGTGCACATCTAGCCTGTTAATACACATTTGGGAATAGACAACATATATAAATGGTAGTTAGACTGAGTGAGATCACGAATAGAATAAATGTAGATAGAGAATGGAAGAGATGAGTGGACTGAATCTGGGACATGCTAGTGATTAGAAGCTGAAGAAGAGGAAGAATAGGCATGCTCAGCTATGTTGAAGAAAAACAGGAGACTGATTGCCTAGAATCTAAATGAAGAGTTTCAAAGAAGAGTGAGAGATGAGCTGAATCAGATGCTGCTAATAGGTCTTGCTGGATGAAGACTAAAAAATGACCATTGATTGAGCCATAAGGAGGTAATCGGTAACCTTGACAAGTACATGGGATGAAAACCTGACTGGAATGGGCACAAGAGAAAATTAGAAGCCCTCATACGTAACCAGTAGGAATGTGACATAATGCAGCCACTGTGGGAAATGGTTTGTCACTTCCTTAAAAAGGTAAATATAGAATTACCATATGAACCTACAGTTTCACTCAAGAGAAGTAAAAATACATGTCCATACAAAAACTTGTACTGAAATACTCATAGCAACATTATTCATAATAGCCAAAAAATGGAAACAGCCTAGATATCCATGACTTTATGAATGGATAAACAAATGTGCTATATCCATACACTGAATCATTATTCTGCCTTAAAAAGGAGTGTGCTGATAAATGCTATAGTATGGATAAACTTTAAAGACATGCTAAGTCAAAGAAGCCAAGTCACAGAAGACCACATATTCTATGATTTCATTTATATGAAGTGTCCAGAATAGGCAAATTTATACAGACAGAAAGTAGATTAGTGGTTGCTTAGAACTGGGGGAGATAGGAGGGAAATAGAGATTGACTGCTAATAGGTATAGAATTTCTTTTAGTTGGAGGGACAAAAGTGTTTTAAAATTAGATCATGTTAATTTCACAATCCTGACAAGAGTACTTTAGAGGAATAGAAGAATTAGTCTTGGGTAGTACAGATAGTTCATCCTTAGCAATAGGAGGAAAGATAGAATGTATTAAAAATAGATGCAGGTAAGTGGGTAGATGTGGTTGTGATAGCTTGTGGAAGGTCTTTTGAGTGTTTTTCTTTTTTTTTCTCAATGAAATGGGAAACCAGTTCATCAGCTGAGAGTGAGGTTGAAGGAGGAGTTGTTGAAGATGAGAAGGGAGATACAAAATAGTTGCCTAGTTGAGTGGGAGAGTGAATAGGGAGATGCTGGATAATTAGTATTATTACCCATGAGGTTAGTGAGACCAGCCAGCATGGGTGGTATGATTCCTCCAGTTGTGTTCAGCTGCATGAGTATAGGTCTGAATAGCAGGATTTAACCAGAGTTGGGTTTTGCCAAGTGAGTATGTTGAAGAGTCTAGGAAATTGAAGATATGTGTAGAGAGTGATTATAATGCTGAGCCGTAGAATTTAAGTTGCATTAAGAGACCATAAGGATATAAATATGTTGAAGGAAAATGTGATTGGATTAATGGATTGTAGGCCCTGACAGACTTGAAGAATTTTTGGCACCTGGTAATAACAAACACATGTGACCATAAGATCTGAGATAAGGTAAAATGTAAGATTTTTGTTGGAGAAGAGGCCAAGAAACAAAGGCCAGGGTATTAGATGGGTTATCTCTATGAGTATTGAAATTACTGAAATTTATGGCAGGGTTTGTGTCAGAAAGAGAGTGAGTTGGGAATGAGGGGATTCAATGAGAACTTTCAGTACCAGTGAGAAGTTGGTAGAGTACTATAGTCAGGTGGGTGGATAATGGGTAGTTTTATATGATGGCCCGGGTATTAAAACTAGGTATTTTAGGGAGGAGAGGGAGAAAGAGTGACAATAAGGAGCAATAGATATCTGATCTACCTCCAGGCTCACTGGTAAAGAAGAGAAAAGAGCTTTCGCTAGAGAGGGTAGGAGTGTCATCAAAGGAGAACCAAATTTCATTTAGGCAAGAAGGTGAAGGATACATTAAGAAAAGAAAATACTTAGAAAATTTTGTTGTTGAAAGACCATGAGTTCCAGGGGCACTGAAATTCAAGATAAGAATTTAGGAGTCATTCATATAAAAATAGTATTTAAATCTGTGGAAATAGATGAGATCATTAAGAGAGAAAGTATAAAGAGAGCAGAAGTGGGTCCAGGATTGTCCCCTGAAATTTCCCAGCATGCCAAGATTTGGGTAAAGCAGTGTTTCTCAACTATTTTTTTCATTATTGTCCCCCTAAAGAGCATTTGTAGACATTTTTGTCCTAATCACTCACTCCAGGAAATTTTAATACTGCAGGTATATTGTTTGTCTCTTCATGTACTGTGACCCTTTGAAGACCACAAACCATTATAATATCTAAGAAACTTTTCCCCCACATTCCAAGAAGCATTGTTTGCTCCACCCCCTGCTGAAAAGCATGGGTCAGAGGATAGAGAAGTGAGGGAAGGAGTAATCATTAAGATAGGAGAAAAGCAAGAAGAGGGTGATATAGAGAAGCCAAGAGAAGGAGAGTGTTAGAAGGGAAAAGAAGGGGTATTGAATACTGGAGAATACTTTCCACATGATTTGACATCATGGAGGTTATTGTGACCTTCACAGAAACAGTGTCAGTACACTGATGGGCTGGAAATGGAGTGGTGAGTTGAAGAGCATCTAAGAGGTGAGTAAATGAAGACTCAAGTGCAAATAGCTTTGAGAAGTTTGTCTGTAGATGGGTATGAGAAGTGGGTGAAGGCTTAATGGGGAACATGAGACTTGTTCTCAGTTTTGTAATATGGTTAGAATCTAAACCCTTATAAAGAAGCAGGAAGAATGTTTTGGTAGGTGGAAACTATTTTAAGCTCAAGCTTGAGGTGAAAATATGTAAGACATATTTGGAAAAATGGTGAAGGAGTACAATTTGACTGTGGTTGGTAACTCTGTATGTTACACTGTTCTACGAATGGAGATTAGATTAGCAGGTTGCAGCTAAACTTGGGAACTAGGCAGGGGAGTTTGGGTTCACCATAGTAGGCCACTTAATTTATCTTAGTTTCGTTAAGTAGAGTAAATAACATGTTAAATACAGTTTTTAGGATGGTCTGATTGAGACCAAGTAGGAAATAGTAGTTCAGATGTAGTCAAATATTGACAGATTTTTGAATGCCTACTATAAATAGAAAATGTATATTTTTGAGCCCAGTTTCCTATTCGTTTCTTCCATATCCAACCACTGTCTGCCCTACTTTTTTTTTTAACATTTTTTATTGATTTATCATCATTTTACTGCCCTACTTTTTTTGTTCTCATATCGTGACCATAATAATCTAAACCTGCACTGTCCAGTATAGTAGTCACTAGCCACATGTGGATATCGAGAACTTGAAATATTGCCAGAGTGACTTGAAGTGTAAAATATACACTGGATTTCAAAGATTTAGCACACACACAAAAAGAATATAAAATATCAGTAATTGTTTATAATGATTCTGTTTTGAAATTATAGTGTTTATAATATACTAGGCTAAATAAAATATGTTGTTAAAATTAATCTCACTTCTTTCTTTTTACTTTTTTTAATGTGGCTACTAAAAATTTAAAGTTACATATGGACTTGCATTTGTGGTTTGCATTATATTTCTACTGGACAGTGCTAACCTAAATTGTGCCACCACTCCACAGCTTCTGATTTCACTCTGGCTCTGCTCTCTGTGCTGTCGTAGGCTGATGCCACTTACCTATCCTCCTCCCTGCTAGTCAATGCCGTCACTCTACTTGTCTTTGTCTACACTACCCGGTGAGAAAATGAGCTCATTTGCTGTTAGTTTCCCTAACCAAAGAACACACAGTGGGAAAGACCCATGAGTATAGGCAGAGGGCATAGGAATGGAGGTACTAATAGTAGAAAAGGGTAAGATTGGAGTGGAAATAAAAGCATCATCAATTGTAATACCTCATTTTACAGATGACATAAGCTCAGAAGGGTGAAATAGTGTGCTGTCTCCATCTGGGCACCTAATATGATTTTTTAAATGCTGAAAGGCTAGTATTCTCAAAAGTATATCCCTTTTCCCATTCCACCCTTCAAAAGTATTTTTAATATATTTTAAATTCCTACTACTTGTCTTTTTCTCCGCCCCCCCCCCCTTTTTATTATCCAGCAAATATTTACTTATCATGTACTGTGGATAACTTATTTGAAGGTGTCAACAATACAGTCAGTGTGACTATATAAGTGTACTCTACTATGAAAATGTTAACATGATATTTTTCTTGGAAAAAAAGTAACTTGGTATGTTACATTTATCTGTTAGCTGGAGAAGTCCTGAGAAAATAGGACACACAATAGAGAATTTTTTTATTTATAGGAAAAAAGAAAAATTGATGAAGAATATCTCGATCTGGGGTACCTAAAGAGGTTTGAAAGTCCTGAATGAGGGTTTAGGGACTAACTACTAGGGACACATAAAAGTTATATGATCCCAGTGGGAGGTGGGGGAGAAGTGAGCAAGAGTGATGTGAGGAAAGAGATTCTGAAAACACTCCCTCACCAAAAGTGAACTTTATTCAAGGCCAATCCTGCCAGAACAAATTGTTTAATTTTCTAAGCTATTTGGATTCTCTCCTCTTGAGATTACTCCAGTTCTCTGGAGGAACCAGAGATATTTTTGCATTAATAAGCAAACACTAGAAGAAAGATTGTAAACGACTGTAAAATTAATTGCTTCCCTAGTACCTAGCTGAGGAACCACAGGAAATGGGAATTTCGACTGGCAAAGGTTAGAGGAGGAGTGAACTTTAATTTGGAAATTTCTGTTACTAGAGCATTATAGCAGGGCCAAACTTGGACATGGCTTGTTGGAGGACTCTGGCGTAGAGAAAGGAACATGGCAAGCTAGGATACCTAAGAAGCACTAGGAGGTCTCATAAATAAGGTGAGGAAGAAGTGCAGGTGGAAAGCAGAAAATGGGTAGGAAGATGAAGTAAAGAAGCACAGCATAAACTAGAATGTGCAGCATGATTTTAACCATCCAGGCTAGTTTGTATGATGGTGAGACTAGCACTATGTATTACAGTAAGGAAAATAATTATTGAGATGGTGGTACTGTCTGACTTTTCAAAAGATGACTTATTTTTATCTTTTGAAAACAAATACAATAAAAAGAGGTCAGTGTTGAAGCATTTTAATTTTGTTCAGAGTTGACTGTCTTTCCTTTTTTCCAAATGATCACCTAGGGTAGGTTACCTTCTGCCAAGCCCTCTCTTCCGTTTTTGGCTTAATGTAGCTAGCTGCAGGTTTTTGTTTCTTGATTTCTCTTTGTCTAGAATATCCCATTAGGAGCAAAATCTTACGGACTCATTCTTTGAAATTCTTTCCTCTCTCTGTATACTGGTACTTCACAGCATGATTTATTGCCAATTCTTTTGTTTCCTCTCCTCTCCAAATTAGCCTACATACCGTCGATATCTTCCTAAGCACCAATTTCATCCTTCACTTGTCTACTTAAAAGCGTAAAGATCCTATATGATTTTTTCACAAACAGCCAAACCTATTAACATATTATTTATGATTTTCTATAATCTGATCAAGTTTACCCAACCAGCCATATTTCCCACCACCCTGCAACATAATCTTATATATAAACCCTCTTATAATCTGTCCATATGGCATGGTGTTTCCTATGTGTGTTTTTTCCATCACTCATTCTCCCTCAAGGAATCCTTTTTCTCTTACTACCTTGGCAAGTTCTGTCCATTTTTCTGAATCTGATTTAGATACTATCCTCTCCAAAGGATATTTCTAAGTGCTACAGGCTTTATCAATATCTCTTTTCAAAATCATTTGGTACTTAAGGCATTTATAACACTGTACAGTATATTATACTTTATCATTATCTTATTCTGTTTCCTGTATGCTCTTTGCCCAACTGGATTATTAGTTTCTTTAAGGGAAACAGGCATTTCCAAACAGGGTATTTGCTTTAACCTGTTACTAAACACAGAATAGATTCTCAATACTTTTTGATTGAAATAGTGTTGTTGACCAATTTTGATATAAAGGTTAGATAAGCTAGATAAAACAGCATTCTTAAGAGATGATTTATTTAGATACCTAAAACTGAAAGATGCTCCCTTAGAAACTCAAACTCAGTCTTATAAAAAAATCTAATTCTCTATTACAAACTTCCCTAAAAATACAGATAACCATTGCTGCATACGTATCACCCCAAAATTTGGTTGCTTAAAATAATGAACCTTTATTATCTCATGTAGGTCAGGAAGCTGGGTGCAGCTGAGTGATTCTGGCTTAAGCTCTCTCTCTCTCGTGAGGCTGCATTCACTGTGTCAGCTAGGATTGCAGTCTCATCTCCAGCCCAACTCAGGAGGATCTGCTTTCAAGTTTACATGGTTATTGACAGGATTCAGCTCCTCACAGAATGTTGGATTGAGGTCCTCAATTCCTCACTGTGGCCAGAAGCCTCCTTCAGTTCCTTTCCATGCAGGTCTCTCCAAGACAGCTCAGAATACGGCAGCTGGCATTCCTCAGAGTGAACAAATGAGGGAGCACCATGACAAAAGCCACAATATTTTGTATTCTAATTTTGGAAATGATATCTCATTAATTATGTCATTTTATTCACTACAAGTGAGTTCAGTCCACACTCAAGGGAAGGGGGCTATAAAAAGGTATGAACATCAGGAGATAGAGATGATTGAGGTCCATTGAAGAGGCTGCCTCTCTTAACCAGGCTATTCTCTTGTCCAAAGAGCTTTTGTGACATCAGAAAAAGAGGAGTTCTTAACTGGGTCTTTTCCCCAAATTATTCTATTCTTAGCATTTTCTTAGCATTTAAGCTTTTAATCGATGATAGCATGTCTAGGGTCATTTTAATATTGAATTGTATAGTATTCTGCATCCTGACCCTTCTAAAGTGTTAAGAAAGCATATACTACAGTCTGTTATCAGGATAAATGCAGAAATGAAATACTGGATACAAGTATAGCAAATATGCTCGCAATTATTTGAATAAATAATGTATGAAAGTTACTCAAAGCATAGTTTTTGGTTAAATGTATTAAAACCTCAACATATAAATATACAGTGTGCCATGTATGGTAAGGACACAAACATATTTATTAAGAGTGTGTGTGTGTGTGTGTGTATGAATATTATATATATTTCTATGAATCAATTTAATGCTTTTAGGTCTATATATTTCTATGAATCAGTTAATTTAATGCTTTTAGAGTTCCTGTGCCTATGGTGGAATAAAATTATTACTAAATTTTTCTGTCTTAAAGTTCTAATTAAAGCATAAATAATAATATATTGATGTTTATAGGTATTCTTTTATTGTCAGAGTTGGAAAGATTATCAGAATGCTTAATGCAGTCTTTAGAAGTTTATATTGAATTAGAAAATAAAGATTATATTAACAATTTCATCAGCATGTTAGTGATTTGGGAGGCTGGATGAGAAGCTGGTTCCACATATTACTGTTTATATCAAAATAAATTCCAGATAAGTTAAAGATTTAAACATGAAAAAAAGCAAACATAAAATTACATGAAGAATGCATTTGTGAATGTTTGTATATTCTGAAGAGGTGAATAGTTTTCTAAACATAACACCCAACCCAGAAACTATAGTAGGAGAATTGACTATATTAAAATTAAATATTTCTGTATGGTGAAAAATAGGCCAAAAAATGAGGAAAATAAATATTTAGCACACATATAACAGGGAATGTTCTAATTCCTCTAATTGGAAAAGAACTTTTGTAATTCAAGAAAAGAATAATACTTGTATAGGTGAGTAATTCAAAGAAAATGTATATATAGTTAATACATAATTAAAAAGGTAAAACATAGATTAAAAAGGTACTGCATATATTTAAATAGTGTCACATATACTAAAAGTCATATATATATTAAAAAGGTGATCCACAATCGATAAATGCTAGAGAGACTGTGGAAAAAAGGTAACCCTCCTACACTGTTGGTGGAAATGTAGTTTGGTGCCGCCATTATGGAAAACAGTATGGAGATGCCTCAAAAAATTAAAAATAGACTTACCGTATGATCCAGCATTCCCACTCCTGGGCATATATCCGTAGGAAACTCTAATTCAAAAGGATATGTGCACCCCAGTGTTAATAGCAGCACTATATACAATAGCCAAGACATGAAAACAACCTAAATGTCCATCAACAGATGACTAAATAAAGAAGCTATGGTATATTTATACAATGGAATACTACTCAGCCATAAAAAATAATAAAATAATGCCGTTTGCAACAACATTGGTGGACCTGGAGATCGTCATTCTAAGTGAAGTACTCCAGAAAGAGGAAGAAAAATATCATATGATATCACTCATATGTGGAATCTAAAAGAAGAAAAGAGACACAAATGAACTTATTTACAAAACAGAAACAGACTTACATAGATAACAAACTTATGGTTACCGGGGGATAGGTTGTGGGAAGGGATAAATTTGGGAGTTTGAGCTTTGCAAATATTGACAACTGCATATAAAATAGATAAACAAATTTCTTCTGTATAGCACAGGGAACTATATTCAATATCTTGTAGTGATCTATAATGAAAAAGAATATGAAAATGAATATATGTATATATATGTATGACTGAAACATTATGCTGTACACCAGAAATTGACAGTGTAAACTGACTATACTTCAAATAAATAAATAGGTGATACCAATAAAGGTACGTATATAAAAATATATTAATTTTTTGAAGTATAATTGCTTTACAATATTATGTTAGTTTTAGATATACAGCAAGCATAATGTCAGCATTTTTATAGATTATACTTCTCAAAAATTATTACAAGATAATGGCTTTAATTCCAAGGGCTATACAGTATATCCTTGTTGCTTCTCTAATTTATACATAGTAGTTTGTATCTTTTAATTCCATACCCCTGTGTTGCCCCTCTCCCTTCCCTCTCTCCACTGGTAATCTCTCAGATAACAGCTTTTTTTTTTTTTAACATTTTTTATTGAGTTATAGTCATTTTACAATATTGTGTCAAATTACAGTGTAGAGCACAATTTTTCGGTTATACATAAACATACCTATATTCATTGTCACTTTTTTTTTTTTTTTTTTGCTGTGAGCTACCACAAGATCTTGTATACATTTCCCTGTGCTATACAGTATAATCTTGTTTATCTATTCTGCATATGCCTGTCAGTATCTACAAATTTTAAACTCCCAGTCTGTCCCTTCCCACCCTACTCCTCCTTGGCAACCACAAGTTTGTATTCTATGTGTATGAGACTGTTTCTGTTTTGTATTTATGTTTTTCTTTTTTTAGATTCCATATATGAGCAATTTCATATGGTATTTTTCTTTCTCTTTCTGGCTTACTTCACTTCGAATGACATTCTCCAGGGACATCCATGTTGCTGCAAATGGCGTTGTCATTTTTATGGCTGAATAGTATTCCACTGTATAAATATACCACATTTTCTTTATCCAGTCATCTGTTGATGGACATTTAAACTGTTTCCATGTCTTGGCTATTGTAAATAGTGCTGCTGTGAACATTGGGGTGCAGGTGTCATTTCAAAGTAGGGTTCCTTCTGGATATATACCCAGGAGCGGGATTCCTGTGTCATATGGTAAGTCTATTCCTAGTCTTTTGAGGAATCTCCATACTGTTTTCCACAGTGGCTGCACCAAACCCATTCCCACCAACAGTGTAGGAGGGTTCATGATAAGATGTCAGTTTTTTAAAAGCAAGGAAAATTTTGTTTACTTCTAAGAATGGCAGATATTTAGAGGAGTGGTAACACCCATTCTTGGAAAGGTATTGAGGTAATAGTTATATTGTTGATGAAACTTGGTTAAACCTTTTAGAGCTTTATTGCAATGACATGGCAAGATGCTCAAATGTATTGTAAAGGGACAGAAAAAATTCCAAAGCGTTGTAGGATGTACACTGAAAAAAATATGTGAGACAGTAACTAACAATTAACATTGACTTTCTCTGAATAGAACTGGGGAGTCAGTTTTTTATGTCACATATTGCTATAATTTATCATTAAAATCTGTTATCTTTGTAATTAGAAACAAAACATTTTTAAAAGGCAGCTTAACAATTTCTCTTTCCAGGAGATTACATGCTTGATACAAAGCCAAAAGAAATTTCAGAAATTCAACGTTTAAACTATGAGCAGGTAATTGACATAATTTTTGTTATATTAAAATACGTCATTTTAACTTATGGATGTATTCATTGGTCCCTATCAGTGGCTTTTCAGGTATATTTTTTGATTTCTTTATTTTGAACACCCTTTTAAAAGTGTAAAAACCATTCTTAACTCATAGCCATATTTGACTCACAAGCCATATTTTGCTGATCTCTGTTTTATATGAACCTATATATATAGAATGAAATATAGATATCATTCTGCACTTCTATGTAGAATTATAACCTGGTAATTTCCTTGAAAAAATCGACTTTCAAGTGAATTTGTCATTGATTCATCTTTCCTCATTTATTTGTATTTTACAATTAAGTTGTGTTTAGAAAACAGTTCAGCAAATGATGTCTGGTGTGTGGCATTAGGACAAAATCTACTGTTCCATAGTTTCAGTGTGTCCGCATTTCTTTACATGTTCTTTAGAAATACTATCCTATAATATAGGAGGGAACACTGGGTTCAAAATTATTGGAGCTGGAAGAAAGCAAGTAGAGCTTCCATTTTCTTAAGTATTCTTCCTTTGTTTGACAATGGAAGGCAAGAAGAAATCAGATTCTTACAGTGGAAGAAAGTATCAGCCAAGGCAGAAACAGACATCAGTGGAAACTTTGTATTTATTTTCAAAGTAACTTTTTCTACATACCTTCACCAGTATCCAGATGGCAAAAAGAAAACTCATTTCAGTATTGCAAAATTTCTTGAATTTGAATGTTCATATATCTAGTCCTAACACAATCTAAAAGCCATTATTATATTACTGAAAGACATTTCCAGTTTGGGAAAAAAACAAGACCTAATTACTTGCTGTTTATAGGAGAAACACACTATACAGCAAACCTGAGTTAAAAGTAAAGGGTCTAAAATTAGGTTCCTCACCCCTCTCAATCTGTACATCCTATCCTGCTCAACTTTTCTTACTACTACTTGACATGATATTATAATTTATGTATTTGTTTTTCACAGTAGAATGTTAGCTCCATGAGATTAGGAACTTTGTTTTATCCACTATTATATCTTTAGAGCTCAGATTAGTGCCTGGCACATAGTAGGTACTTAATAATACAAATTGAAGGGGTGAATAAATTGGATAATTGGAAAATTTGAAGTAAATGTGCCTGCATTTAAGTACCTTTTTGTTATTGTTTGATTTCCTCGTTTTTACCCTTCCCCTTTCTGTTTTCAGAATATGAGTGATGCTATGGCAGTATTGCACAAACTACAGACAGGCTTGGATGTAAATGTAAAATTCACTGGTGTTCGAGTGTTTGAATATACACCAGAATGCATAGTATTTGATCTTCTTGATATTCCTTTGTACCATGGGTGGTTAGTGGACCCTCAGGTAAGTAGAACATTTTTAAATTAAATGATAAAAATATCGTAAAATTTCACTAATTTGGCAAATTAATCCAGATTTATGTTTTCTGATACTTATATTTTTGTGCTTTTATCTGGAATTAGCCAAAATGTGAGGTTAAGAGTGCAGTCCTCCAGACTGCTAAATCTGCTCAAGACTTCTGACTGTAATTTCATGGAATTGGAGGCTAACTATGAAGTTGAGTTCACATCCTCACCAACACTTGTTATTGTCTATCTTTTTTATTATAGCCATCGTAGTAGGTTTAAAATCATATCTCATTGTGGATTTATTTGCATTTCTCTAATGGCTAGTGCTGTTAAGCATCTCTTTGTGTACTTTTTGTCATTTGTATATCTTCTTTGGAGAAATGTCTGCAGATTTCTTGCCCATTTTTAATTGGGCTATTTGTCTTTTTGTTATTGGGTTCTAAGAGTTCTTTGTATATTATAGGTATATGTCTTACCAGATACATGATATGCTAGTATTTTCTCCCATTCTGTTGATTATCTTTTCACTTTCTTGATGGTGTCCTTTGAAGCACAAAGTTTTTAAATTTTGATGAAGTCCAATTTATCTGGTTTTCTTGGTTGTTACTTATGCTTTTGGTTTCTCCCAAAATAGGCTTTGCCTAACCCAAAGTCACAAAGATCTACTCTTCTATCTTCTTCTAAGGGTTTTATACTTTTAGTGCTTACATTTAGGAGTATGATCCATTTTGAGTTGGTTTGTGTATATGGTTTGAGGAAGGGATCCAGCTTTATTCTTTTGCATGTGGTTATTCAGTTGTCCTAGTCCCATTCTTTGAAAAAATTATTCTTCCCTCCACTGAATTGTCTTGACACTCAGAACAATCTTTGTAAAATAAACCCTCCCCTTTATCCCTGTGCCATACTCCTTTCTTTAAAAGCCTCCAGTGTAATTAAAATAAAGTGCAAAATTTTATCAGAGTTTTTATGATATACTGCATGATCTAGACTCTGCCTTCTGTCCAGCTCCACCTCGCATAATTCTCCCCTTTTTACTACTCTCCAGCAACACTAACTGCCTTTCTGTTTTTCAGACATGTGAAAGTCATTTCTATCTCGGGTTTTTGTACTACCTAATTGCCCACTGTGGAATGCTGTTTTACTAACCAAACACATTGTGCTCCCAGATCTTCCCACTCCTGGTTCCTCAAAGTTCAGGTCTTAGGTCAAAAGTCACTTTATTAGAGAAGCTTTCCCTTGTTTAATTTAGTCACCTTCTTTTCCCCCAGTCATTATCTAGAATTATTATTTATTTATTTACTTGATTGACTATGATCTCCCACTAGAGTATATGTTTTATGACGGTTGGGCTCTTATTTCTCATTGTTTAGAGCAGTGCTTGGCTCATAGTAGTTTCTCAGCATTAACTGATGGAGTGAAGCATTAACTGTAGGAAGGATCATAATAGTAAGGACTTGGTAATGTTTCTTCATCCCTGTCTCTTGATAAAAGCAACTGGTATTCTGAGCAATAAAAAGATGGCTTTCTGTAAGCAGGGCATCTGTATTTTTTTGGCACTCTGACTCTGAAACAATCACTGAAAAGTCTAAACATGTCTAACATTTTATGCATTCAAGATGAGCCATGTTGGATCCTGGCTCATGGCAATGCCAGGTAGCCTAGATTCTTGAGGAGAATGAACTTACGACCTAAGGTCATAGGAGGTTAAGGAACTTAGGAACTTAAACCTGAGTTCTTAAAATTGGACTCGGATTGTCCCTCTGACTATACGTGTAGCTGCAGATTGTCTGGCAAACAGTTGAATTCATATGCTTAAAGAAAAATAATGTACTCTCATGTAAGACAGAGATTGTTCTTCAGACTTTTCTGGTCTACACAGTGATTTTCAAATTCTTGGAAGGCTGTGAGAGCTGTGCTTTTTATCTATTTTACTTACTTGTTTTGTGACAGGAGGATTCTGATGCTGAGAAAGAAAAAAGAACAAGGTAAAAGTTTGAAATCCATAGGTCTCTATGAAATATCTCTCAGAACTGGCTAGTTGTTTGTATTCTGATTATGTGTTCTGCAAATAATTATCTTGCAAGTGAATATCAGCAGTTCTCTGGATGGTGGGCAGGCACCATGATTCAACAACTGAGAAGGTAGTTCTCCATTATTGATAACTAACTCTTTGAGAGCAACATTGGAAACCAGGCAACAGTGGAAATGATACAGTTGATGTACTGAAAAAAGACAAATGCTACCTATTTCCTGTTCCCAGGAAAATTATCTTTCAGTAATGTAGAGAAATAAAGTCATTTTTAAATTAATTAATGTAAAATAGTTTCCTGCCAGTAGACCATCATTAATGGAAATTCTAAACAAGGATTTTGAAAAGAAGGAGAGTGATCCAGATGGAAGTGTGAGTGGAGAGAAAGTAACATGATAAATATGAAAGATTGTTGACTGTATTAAATAATAACATTATCTTTTGGGGTTTAAAAAAAAATATTAGCATATGCAGATAATAATAATATAAGTTGGGAGAAGGTTAAGATATTCTTAGGGCCTAGAATTAATTGTTCAAGAAGAGAATATTAACTGCTGAATTTGAAATGGTAGGGGTAGATGTTATAGTTTCTGTAACTTCTCTGTCTGGTATGGTAGACAAATGTAGTAGACACATTTCAGTTGCTCAGAAGCCACGTGTAGCTAGTGAATATCTTACTGGGCAGCAAAGATTTGGAATATTTCCATTATTACCACCATGATATTGAATAATACTCTTTTGGAATAACCATGGAAAGAATAGAAAACACACTAGATAACTTCTCAATTAGTAGAAAGGGGAAAATTAACCAAAAAGGAGGAAGAAAGGAGAGGTTATGGAATGTTGAACTGATGGGAAGGAGAGAATGGTAGGTTTAATAAATTCAAACATAGAGAATGTCAATAAGACCAAATCTAGTTAAAAGACAGTGATTCTGAGGCTGGATTTAAAAATATATATATATATATATATATATATATATATATATATATATATATATGCTATTTACAAGAGACATATATAAAACAGTATGAAATTAAACAGAAAGATTGCAAATAAAAAGAAAAAAGAGATGCCATACCATTGTTAATCAAAAGAATGCTAGTGTATCCGTAGTAATATGAGAAAGAATAGACTTTAAGTCAAAAAGCATTATTAATGATAGAACGTTTAATTTGCCAAAAAGATATAATCATTTTAAATTTGTATGTGCCTGGAGACACCAGGAAAGTGAATAAACTGATTGACTGTTACTCCTTGGATCCATGGGAACTGTCACAAAGAGTAAAGGTCAGTTTTTGATGATGGAAAACAAAACTTATATGCATTTAATAACATAATATCGAAGTATATAAAGCAACATTTAACAAAATTATAAGAAAAATAGATTGTCCTACTAGAAGATTTTAATATACCTTTCTCTACAAATGATAGAAGTGGAAATGAAAACCTAATGAACATACATTCTTGAAAAAAGTTAATGAACTTTTTATTTTTGAATCATTTCAGATTTACAGGAAAGTTGCTAAGATACTATAGAGGATTCCCATATATTCTTCACCCAGTTTCCCCTAATCTTATATGATCATGGTACATGTGTCAAAACTTAGAAATTTAATATTGGTACATTACTACTAACTATATTACAGCCTTCATTCACATTTCACCAGCTTTTCCACTGATTTTTGTTTTTGTTGTTCTAGAATGCAATCTAGGATATCACATTACATTTAATGTCTTCCTGGTGTCTCCTTGTCTGTGATGTTTTCTCAGTCTTTCCTTGTTTTCTGTGAACCTAACTAATACATTCTTTTTATAAGCTCATGAAATTTACAAAAATTGACCCAATTCTGGGCCATAAAGTAAGTTTCAACAAATTTCTAACGATTTAAAATGTGTGGAGTATAGAATAGTCTCTGATCACAGTGTAATTAAGCTAGAAATCAGTAGAAAAAAACAGTAGAGACTGTTCGGGTCAAAAAATCATAATGAAACTTAAAGTATATTTTAAACTGTACAACTACTAAGTCTGTATCAAAACTTGTAAGATTTAGCTAAAACAATTTTTAAAGGGATTTTTAAAGCCTTGAATCTGTATATTAAGGAATAATAAAAGACTGAAAATTAATGAGCTATATATATCTATCTTAAGAGCAGAAAGTATTAAAGTAGAAATTAAGTATATAATAAAGATTAACAAAGCTAAAATTCTTCAAAAAGGATTTGAAAATGAAATTTTAAAAATATGTTCTTTAATAGCATAAGTTACTAAGAATAAATCTAACAAAAAGATATGCAAGACCTCTATGGGGCCAGTTTTCCTTTGAGAGAAATTAGAGACCTATGTAAATATAGGTCTGTAGATTTTAGATTTCAAGACTGAATTTATAAAGATGTCAGTTCTCTATAAAATGAACTATAGTTTCACTACAACCCCAAACAAAATCCTAGCAGATTTGGGGGTAGTAGTTGTGAAATGTGACTGGTTCGTTCTACAATTTATATGGAAATACAAAGGACTAGGAAGAGAAGCCAAGATATTCTTGAAGCAGAACAAGTAGGGAGAACTTATCTAGACATGAAATATTTTAAGTATTATAATTAAGAATTAGACCAATAACAGAGAATAGAGAGGTCAAAAAGACCATGCATGTATAGACAGAATTAGGCAACTGTAAAGCAATGGGCAAAGGTCAGTCCTTATAATAAACGGTGCTGAGATTATTAACTAGCCAATTCAAATTTTGGATTTGCTGGACAATTAGAAAAGAAATGAAATTGTTGCTCCTGATTCACACCATAAAATTCTGTTTCATGTGCATTGATATTTAATTGTAAAAGATAACACTGTAAAAGTTTGTGAATATGTTTCTGACAACGATAGGAAAGGATTACTGAAACAAGACACAAATGCACTATGAAGAACATTGGCAAACCTGAATACATTAAAATTGAGACTGGTATTTGTCGGAAGAAAACTCAAAAGAGAATAAAGGCAAGCCACAGGGTAGAAACTGATTGCAATTTATATAATGAATTAAGAATTAATATCTAGAAGATATAAAGAGCTCCTACAAATAAGTTTTTTTAAAAATAGACTACCCAGTAAAAAAAAAAAAAAAAAAAAAAAGGAGCAAATGATTTGAACAGGCGCTTCACAAAAATGGATACCCAGATGACTAGTGAACATATGAACTAGTCATCAAAGAAATGCAAATTAAAACCAAAATGAGATACCACTATACACCCGGCAGAATGGCTGGCATTTAAAAGTCTAACAATACTAAATGTTGGAGAAGATGTGCAATATAGTGAATTCTCATTCCCTACTGGTGATAATATAAATTGGCTACCTACTTTAGAAAGCAGTTTGGAGTTATCTGGTAAAGTTGAGGATAAGACTAAGAATTTGATAAGGCATATTCCCTAGAGAAACTCTAGATTTGTGAAACAGAATAAATGTACAAGAATGTTCATAGAAGTATTATTTGTCATAGCCCCAAACTGAAAATAAATAGCCATCAAAAGATGAATTAATAAATATATTATACTGTGGAATGATATAGTACAATGAAAACAAAGAACAGTTGCATACCACTACATACAACTACCTAGCATATTTTATATTTGCTTACTTGCTTTATTGTTTGTCTTTAGAATATAAACTTTATGAAATCATATACCATGTATTTTATTCACTGCTGAGTCTGCAGTTTCTCTAACACATCTTGTACATAGTAGTACATAAAAGGCATCCAAATGAATTAATTGAATGAAATATTAATGTAGAGATCCTGCCCATGAAAATTTGAACTTTTTATTCATTGCTAGTCTATAGAACAATTGATTTTTGTATACTGATCTTGTATTTATTATTCTAGTTGTATTTTTATGGATTCCTTAGGATTGAAAATTCAGTTCTGTGGAAAGAATGAAGTTGAGTCACTAAAGAATATTGCTGTAAACAGTGAAGGTGTTCCAAAAAATAATGAAAATCTAAAGGGATTGTGCCCTGAGACTTCTTCTTAAGGGTCTAAGTTTTCATTTTAAATAAATAAAAACTGGAAGGCATGCTGTTCTGTGTCATTTACATAGAATCATGGCCAAAATATCCACTTTCAAAGAAAAGGCCTTATTTGACTCTGCATCAAAAGATTAACAAGTGGGGGGAAAAAAAAGATTGACAAGTGAATACATTTGTGAGTTTTAAGTTAACATGAAATGTTTAAAATATGTAATAACATTTTCCACAATTCCCTGCTTTTACTTACTCAGTTAACTGATCTTTAGGCAACCATCAGTCCCACTTGCATGGTTAAGGGGCTTTTACTATGCTAGACTTTTGCAGGAACAAAGAAAATAAATTATAGCCTAAAGCAGTTGTTCTCAAACTTTGCTGTGTGGTAGTGGGATGAAAACTTAGACAATTGAGAAACAACTTGAGCTTGCAATTCTTTCAGCTTTTTAAAAAGCTCCCAGTTTGAGAACCACTGTCCTTAGTATTAGTTGTGCAGATCTCTCAATTCTTGTGGTGTTCAAAGATTAGGTGTTTAAGAAGATCATTTGGATGTGGAAAGAAAACATTGTTCCTCTTATTTTTTTATATTATTGTATAAATTTGTATTAATTAATATATTAATTAAGTACATGTAAGTAACTTAAAAATAAATATATTTTAGGGATGAGAGGAGAATCAAAATAAATTCTTTAGACAGTAGAAATCTATTTTTATTCAATACTCAAAGCAAAGTATAATGGAGGGAGAATAGAGATACTCAATTTTATTTTCCGATAGCTTAAAACTTACAAAAAAATTTTTTTAATTAAAGTATACTCTGTTATAATGTATCAATTTCTGCAGCTTAAAACCTTGAATTTACTTTTCTACTGTACCTCCACAAAGATTAAGTAGGAATCTTTCCCTGTTAATATATATTAGCTTTTCTTCAGGAAAATAATGTTAGTTATGTCTACTCATATCTTCACTATACTTTGCTAGAAACTGCATAATAAATAAAATGGGAAAACCCTGTTAATTCCATAAATTAACATCTTTATATTTGCCTTGCTTTAAATGCAAAATATTTATTTTTAATAAAAAAAAGATTTTCTGAATTTTATTTCTGAAGTAGTTGACTTTATTTTAATCACTTAAATGCCTCTTTACAATCTAAGAAATAGAGTTGCATATGATAATCCCATTTTATTATTTTTTGCATAATTGAAATGCAGCTAAGCAATATTTTTCATAATATGTTCTAGTGAGCTATAAACAAAATTAGAAACTATTGGGTGTTGATTTTAGTGCTGATTTTCTTTTTTCATATGTAATATTTTCATATTTAGTATTGTATTAGAATAAAACCCTAAAGAGTGATATAGATTTCTTTGCTATTGTTTTTAATTTTATCATGATTAGTGAGACAGTCATTTGTTTTCTAGATTGATGACATTGTAAAAGCTGTTGGTAACTGCAGCTACAACCAACTAGTGGAGAAGATCATCTCTTGTAAGCAGTCAGACAATAGTGAGCTGGTTAGTGAAGGTGGGTGAGTGCTGCTATTACCTGACTTATTCTTGGCAAAATAACGTCTTATAATTTAATATCTTTTAAATGTCTTAAATAAGACTTCTAAAAAATGAAAGTGATGCTACTTGTGGGAATTAAAAGAAGTAATTATTCATAAAGCTGCCAGTGAAAGGTTTTTCTTAGAACCCTTTCACTTGATTTGTAAAATCAGGCCTGAGTTCTAATAAAAGTCTTTGGAATCACTTGTTATCTTTGCTATGATCAGTTACCCAAGAGTTACTGATAATTACTCTTTTTTAAAAAGGATTATTATTTGGGAGTACTGAGTGAACTTTATAACTCATCCTGAACACTTAAGTTGACTGTGATGTGTATTATAGTACTCAAGTGTTCATTTTAGTAGAGCTCTGCCTTAGATTTCAGTACAGTATAGTACATCAAAGCTCTGTTCTGGGTCAGAGTACTCCTCTGATCATTAATTTCCCTAATCCTTACCTAATTAAGCATCGCTAAATTCATCAACATAGAAGCAGTTTCTTTCTTTCTTTTTTTTTTTTTTTAATTAAAAGCTGTGTTCCAGTCAGTGAAGGGAAGAGCAGATTGGAAACCAGAACGCTATCAGGAGTCATAGCATTTGGGTATAACTTCCCCAACACCAAGTTCACTTTTTTGTTAATATGCACAAATACTGAGGCTGCTATTCTTCTTGGTTTGAAGGGTTAACAAAAGAAAGAGAAATCATGAGAAGCAGGCAATTAGCTTCATTCTGTCTCTGACACACGTTCTTTTAAAAGTTGATTATAGTCACCACATTTAAAAAAAAATAAAGCCAAGTGACTACAAGAGTACATAAAAATGTATAAAAAGATGTGAACATGAATCTCATACTCTGATTAATTAATCAGAGCTGAATTAATTATATCACTCAATTATCCAGAAGTTTTTGTGCAAGAGGCAAGTAGCAAGAAAATACAGTATTTTAGTTAAGGCTCATCCAAGTCTTTTACTTGCAATAAACACAAATATACAGGGATATTGATCATTGATTTGTGACACCTCTTTCTCTACAACCTAAAGCAACAAGAAGTCTTCCCTCAACTAACAAAACTCCACTCACTAGAACTTTACATTTCTTACTCAAGCTCTCTTTACTGTAAATATTCCTAGAAAGCAAGGTATAAAAAATTTCCATCTGTGGATTCCTGCTTTCTTAGTAATTTCCAATATGCTATTCGGTAGTAATAGAGGAAACAACGGGACCCAGAAAGTGTTAACAGATGGAATGATAGCCAATAAACGATATCTGGGTGAATATATTTATAAGGCGTGAAACTGTAGGAAACACTATTAATAGCATTTTTCCCAAGCCAGAGTTCTTCCCAAGCCAGGACTAAGTACCCCAATGAAATGAACAATAACAAAACAGCAGTTCTTTCATTACTTCTCCTTTTTCTCAACCTGGTGTTACAACAATTACTATTATTTCTCTGACATTGATTCCCTGCAATAACAAAAAAACTATAGCTAATTTGTATAGTATTGGTATCTTGAGAAGAACATCTTGGTAAAAGCAAGGAAGGAATCTTCCTCTTTAGTGGTATAAAATTTTCAGGTAGTATGTACCAAAATTGATTAATTACCTGATATATAAATTTTGTAATGGAAATTCTGCTTATTAGATTTCCATATCAAGGAAAATTATATGTGGAATTCAGTACAATTAAAAAGCTAAACTAGTTTTTTGTTTATAAGAAACTACAAATATGTAGTCTATTTGAAATAATTATTCAATCCCAATGGCTACTTTTATAAAGCACTAAGAAATCATATAGGAAATAAAAGGCCACAATGGACATTTTTAGTTATATAATGTAGCAATTAGCTTTTTTCCATTATCTTCATCATATTATCTTAGGTATATTGTTCAAAGAAGTAGTCTACTTTTTTTTTTTCTATTTACCCTACAACTGTAACTTTCCTTCTGAATCAGCAAAATACCCAAAAGTGGTTTATTTCTAATCCTTCTTTATTAAAAATTATCAAACTTAGTTCTTAGATAATAACTACTTTTTTTAATTCAAATATTTCATCTCCATAAGGTGTAGAATACAAGAAATAACTTTTACTGCCATTCTTTTTTGACGAAAAAGAAATATTATTTAGCTAACGGTCAAATAGAATTAGATACTCTTTCAACTTCTTTCAGATAATACTCATTTTCTTTGGATGGCAGTACCTTGTAAGCAAAAGTACAGAAATTTTACATGTACACAGAATACTTACTATTTGCTGCCTCTTCTGGATGTTAGGACTTTTTTGAATCAAGTTGTAACGGCATGGCAGCAAAAAACAACAAGGAGAAAAATAGCACAGTAGCAGTTGCCAGACTTCACCAAAGCTGGTCATTTAATTCCAGATGCTCTTTCAGTAGTTTCTTCTTTAACAGTTGTTTCTAGGTTAAAAAAAAAAAATTGATGCTTAAGGAAATTATTCCAGATATTCACTTACTCAGATATTTATTGAGCCTTTATTATGTGCCATAAACACTGAAGATTACAGCTTGAGTTCGTATTATTTTTGATTAAATAATATTGATTTTCTTTTGTTTTTCTTTCTCTTTTATTTTGAAAAATCTCAAACCTATAAAGTTGGAATAGCACAATGAATGCACATAAATCCACTTCATCTAAATTCACCAGTTATTAACATTCTGAATTTTTGCTTTTTAATTTCACACACACAGTTTTTTCCTAAATCATATAACAGTTCGTTGCACATATTATAGCACTTTATCCATTAACTCTTCAATATTTGTCTCCTAAGAACAAAGAATTTTCCTATATAATCACAATGCACTTATTTCAGGAAATTTAGCAATGACACAATACTATTATATAACATACTGTTCACATTCAAAATTCCCCGGTTTCCTGGTAATGCTCTTCATAGTTTTTAAGTTTTTCAGTGTAGGCTCCAATCAAGGATCACTTAATTGTCGTATCAATTTAGTCTTCTATAATCTAGAACAAATCCCTAACCTTTTTTCTTTTCTTTTTTTCTTTTTAGTCTTTTGTGGTGTTTACTTTTCTTAATAGTCCAGGCCAGTTGTTTGTCAGAATAGTCCTCAGTTTGGATTCATCTGATTGTTACCTCATGATAACAGAGATAGCATGATAGTAGATTTGGGTATATATTTTTGGTGGGAATACTATATATGTGACATTGTATCTTTTCTAGTGCAGCAAATCTGAGGTGGCCCATGACATCTGATAATCCCATTTTTGATGATGTTCAAATATGTTTAAAATGATATTTACTAGATTTTTTTTTTTGTTGGAAAGATGCCCTTTGCCATTTGTAATTAATGAGTAATCTCTGATATTGTGCTTTGAAACTCCATAATTTGTTTAATTGGTTGTGAAAAGTTGAAACTAGATTAGGTTTTTTAATATTACACTAAAATCACAGGGTGGCATTGCTTAAGAGTTAGTAAAAGAATTAAACATTTTTCTTTGTAAGTGTAAATTAGGGCTATGGTTTACAGGTTGGGGGGAAATAAAGTTCAGTTTGCATTTATAATAATCAGCACTAAATTTTTTAACTTAATACTATTATTTCTCCTGGGTTTCAGTCTTAACTTTGCCATAACTAGTCTTATGTTCTTAAGCACGTCACTTATTCTCTCTGACACCTACTCTAATGAATGAATTAGCTGAGAAAGACCTTTCTAGTATTGAATTGTTGACTTTCATACACAAAAGTAATGTTGTACTATATCTGCACTGAATTTTTGTGTCTTTCTTTGGAGAGAAGATGTTGTGTGAGTGAGGCCTGGGAGGGGAATTTAGAAACATCTTTCTGAAGGAAGTATTTAGTTAAATGGAATCTTACAGGCAGCAGTGGTACTTCTCAGCATAGTCATAATACTTTTTAAATGCTATATAATATTTAAGTGCTTTAGTATGTAGCTAATATGTTCTCAATAACTTAGTACTTATCAAAGTAATGATAGTAATCAAGGTGAGGGGGTCTTAATTCTAGATGTATAAAAGCAAGAAGCTGAAAATGTGCTATAAATTTCCTTTGGCTGTGACCTTCTGTATAATTATTTGCACCTCCCCGCTCCCTTTGAATAATTCCTTGGAATAGTGTGCTATATCACTAACTTTTTGCAGCCACTTTGCTCCTTGAAGTGTCAAGTGCTGTGACTTGACACCAAAAGTGAGGGATGGTGAGGAAGTGGAATAAACCTATATTATGCAGCTGCCTCTGGTCCTGCCAAGTTTATTTTCAGTTTCTTGCTGAGGTATTAGTTTCTCTAACATGGGTTCTTCTTTACTCCCTATATCTGCATCTCCTTGCTCACCTGTAGAACTTTTTACAGCATTCTTTTACCCCCTATTCTTTATTAAAGGAAGGAAACAAAAGAAGGAAGGAAGAGGAAGAAGGAGAGAAGAGAAGTGCAAGCTTTTAAAATATTTATATAATTGGTTATCATTATTACTGGTAGTTATGTTCTATACAGTTGCTGTGACCCACACAAGATTAGGTTCCTGTGAGCCTCTGGTCACAAGATTTTCATCAACTGATCAATATATAACCTTGCTTAATGTATGTTTCTGTTCAGAGGCACCTTACTTAATTTATATTATTGATTCATTAACATTAAACTTACAGCCATCAGTCCTGTAACTCATGCCTGACTGAAGCTGCAAAAGTATGTATTTTGTTCATAAGGCACATCACAACCTTTGTGCACTTAGGAACACTAGCTTCAGCATTATGCTCGGGGGCTATTTTACACAGTGAAAATACCCACCAAAGCACAAAAATCTTAAAAATTTGGCATTAAATAGACCATGAAAACGACATATATTCACAGTATGAGAGCTGAAACAAGAAGGCAGAGTGTTTCCTTGTTTGACTTCAGTGGAGAATGTGCGTGTTGGGTGACGATTTTTTTGCTGCTTTGCACATACCCAGGAATAATCCTGAAAGTGGAACAAGTATTGATTTTGGAGTTATAAGTTTTAGCTAGTAGGCAGATTTGCAGATACGAACTCGCATGAATAATGACGGTCAACTGTACTTATATGTTTTAAATTAAACACCAGAAAACTTTATTTCATTATGTTTTTTAAACAAAAGATAATTTCTGTTTCTGAACTTGATACATCAACATAATGAGTGGCAAATGTTAGAGGAGGTTAGGGTAAAAATGTCATCAGTTATCCCACTGTTCTGTGTTGAGTCTTACACCTACTTTTAATTTTAAGGCAAGAATTGAGCAATTTGTGAATTGAGAATTATCTGGAGTCTTTGTAAAAATCTTAAGCAACTAAATTTCTTCAGGCTACTTTCAGTTTCTAAACACCTATCTATTGGGGAAGTGGCTGTTCACGTACATTTGTTCCTATCCACTTTTTAAGTTTCTCACTCATGCCTTTTTGTTTTAATGGGTTTTAGTTTTATTGTGTCTGTGTCTTTTATTGCAAGTCACATGAAATCTTCTTTGGAAATAGGTGTGGTATAAATAAATACATTTATTGATTAAAAAGAATTTCATATAATTGTTTCTTTAGGATATAAATATCTACAGACATATCTTCCATAGCTGAATTAGAAAGAAGAATCTCAAATTTAGGGCCATCATTTTATATAGTAGGAAGAGTCTTATTTTGATTGGCCTTTCTTCATACTTGAAACACAATGTAAATAGAAAAACTTTTTAATTTTGAAATTATTCTTTTATCTAATATTATGCATTGGTTCCATAGGCTTTGTAGCTGAGCAGTTTCTAAATAACACAGCCACTCAACTGACATACCATGGATTATGTGAACTAACTTCAACAGTTCAGGAAGGAGAACTTTGTGTGTTCTTTCGGAATAATCATTTTAGCACCATGACCAAATACAAGGTATGATATAGAAATAGCTATTGTTATTCTAAACTAAATGAATTTGACTTAGAGATGTCTTATGATCTGCTTAAAAATAGAAAATATTACCATAATATTCTTTAACCATCAAATTATAAAGGTAATTATCAAATAATTCTTGAGAATAGAATGGGTTAACAATTTGTTACTTCAAATCACTTTTTCTTTTTGTTTGTCTCAACTCCTTTTTCACAGATTACTTCATTTAAACATAGTTATTATTTTCCTTCTAAGAAAAAAAAAGATAAACCCTAGAGAAAGAATCAGGGTGACTGCTAATGAAGAATGTTTATATTTGAGAGCTGAAGGAGTTTAGAGGAAAGAATCAAAATTTGTCTTTCTGATAGTGTTTTCCATTATTAAAGTTGTGACTTTAAATTCTTTTTATCATGCTGTTTATGGCTCTGCCAAAAAATCTTACTAATTCATCATTTTGTTATCTCTTCAATCCTTCTGTTTTTATAGCTACCACCTAATTCAGGAGTTTATCAACTTATCCCTGGTCTTCTGTGGTAGAATACTGCTCTGATCATATCAATAACATAGCAAAAATATTTAGGAGCACCCAGTGCCTAAAGAATAAAAATGTATTTTTTACTATTATTACTAGTAAAAACGTATTTTTTTACTAGTATTTGCTACTGTCCCACTGTGCCAACACTTTGCTTCAGCTATAATGGTCTATTTCCTTATTAATAACCCTTAATCCCTATACACACTTTATATTTTTCCATTTCTGCTCCTTTACTGCCATTTCTTATTCCTTAATCCCTGTGTGAGAATTCTCACTCCTTTTTGCCTATCCAAATTTCACCTATCTTTTAAGAAGCATTTCAAATTGCTAACTCTTCAGTAAATCTACTCTTTCTCTCCTTAAACCAGGGGTTCTCAACCCAGATTGTATGCTACAAGTACCTGGGGAGCTCTTAAAAAAAAAATACCAGTGCCCAGAGCCCACAACCAACTGAATTAAATTGGAATCTCTGGTGGTGGGACCTGAGCATCAATATTTTTAAAATGCTCCCCGGATGATTTTAATATGCAGCTAAGGCTGAGGATCCCTTAGTTGTTATGGGCCACATCATCCTTACTTTGCCCTTGCTGGTGAGTATCTAGTTAACAATTTTCTTTCTAGGTAAATATGTTTTATTTTTCTAAATGAAAGTAAACTTACTGAAGTCATATTTCCTTCAACACTTTAATCAGTGAAGTGTGCAAAGTGGTGTAAAATAATGATTTGTTTGCTTATATAAAAATACTCTGAAGCCCTAGTCCTCCTGCTTCCCTGTTGGTTATAGCAAGGTTTTATTTGTATTGTTCCCATAATTAAGCTAGACATGTACTAGGTATGGGCCCAGAGTTATCCATACTCCTCAGAAATCTAAGGCCAAAGAACCTCAAAATCAGAATTATCATTACATAGTAAGTCATCTTGCTTTACCTGATCTCCTCAAGTCCACACTTCATTCATTCATTTAACAAATATCTCTTGAGCATGATTATGTCAGGGTGCTCAGCTAAGTACTAGGACTGCAGCCTGAGCAAGGCATCTATGGTTCCTGCCATTTAAGGACCTCCTAGTTTGGCATAGGACAGGTATTACATAATTGCAGAAGTACTTATTATTTCTACTGAGATAACACTCTGTAAAGGGTACATGCAACATGCTTTGAGTGCTTTTATTAAGACGTAACATATCTGGGGATATCAGGAAAGATTTCCTTGAGAAGGTAACATATAAATTGAGACCTAAAAAATAAATCTTCTTGGAGCTTATCAGTTAGCACAAAAAAAAAAAAAAAAAAAAGGAGAAGAGGAAGGAGAAAGAAAAAAGGTTAACTAAGCAGATGGTGGAACATGTGTGCAAAGGCTCTGAGGAAGGAAAGAACCTAACTTTTTAAGGAATTAAAAGAAGGCTTATGTGACTGAAGCATAGAAAATAAGAGGCATGATGTGAGGCTCAAGAGATGGGCAAGTGCTAGATCTTGTAGAGTCCTGAGTTAAGAGGAGAAGTAGATCTTGGTCTTCTGATGGCCTAGTGGTTCTTTTTGTTCTTTCTCTCTCTCTCCTTCTCTCTCTCTTTCTCTGTTTTCTCACCAGTGGTGAAATAGTTCAACTGGGAAAACAAGGTCTCTAGGTGTCATTGGTGGTGGTTTTACAACCTCCCAAAATTGAGCTGTAGATGTTCCCTTTTTTATCAAGACCACATCCCTGAACAGGAATTTCTTTACTAGTCAGCTGTGTATTCCTAGTCTTCCTTTGTGTTTGGGAAGGGTGAGTCTGTCCTGGAGTACTTTCTACATTGGGTCTATTTCTGGACTAAGTATGCATTTCTGTGAGATAATGATAGCTCAGAGAATGTGTGCATTTTTTCTACTTCTCTGCTTCTAAGTTTTTCTTAGTAAACCTTATCCTATGACTTAACAGTGTATCACTACTGATGTATGTCTCCCTGCTCTTTGTATAACAGTAAGGTGCTTTGAACTTTGAGACAAGGGTGGATTTGGATTTAGTTAGGAGACTACTGCAGGAGGCTAAGTAAGAGACTGTGGTGACTTGAACTCTATGATAAAGAAATGGAGAGTAGAGAGATTCTGTAGACATTTAGGAGATGTAATCAACCAGACTTGGTGATTAAGGTGTGAAAAATAAGAAGGAGGATGGAAGTATCAAGCATATTTTCTGACCACAACAGTATGAAACAAGATCAACCACAGGAAGAAAAATGACAAAAAAACAAAACAAAACAAAACAAAAAACACATTAGATGGAGGCTAATTAACATGCTACTAAAAAAACCAATGGGTCAATGATGAAATGAAAGAGGAAATCAGAAAATACCTCAAGTCAAACAACAATGAAAACACAACTTTACAAAATCTATAGGATGAAGCAAAAGCAGTTCTAAGAGTGAAGTTCATAGCGATACAGGCCTTCTTCAAGAAACAAACAAAAAATCTCAAACAACCTAACCTAAGCAACCACCTAAAAGAATTAGAAAAAGAAGAACAAAACTGAGAGTCAGCAGAAAGAAGTAAATAATAAAGATCAGAGAGGAAACAAATAAAATAGAGATTTTTTTAAATAGAAAAAAAATTAGTAAAAACCAAGAGCTGACTTTTTGAAAGGATAAACAAAATTGACAAACCTCTAATCAGGCTCACCAAGAAGAAAGGAGAGAGTGCCCAAACACACAAAATAAGAAATGAAAGAGGAGAAATAGCAACCAATACTGCAGAAAAAAAAAAAATCATGAGAAAATACTATGAACAAGTTATTTGCCAACAACTTGGACAAACTGGAATAAATGAACAGGTTTCTAAAAACATAACAGCCTGCCAAAACTGAGTCAAGAAGAAACAGATTAATTTGAACAGATTGATCACTAGGAATGAAATAGGATCTAAAATATTTAAAAATTCTCTGCAAACAAAATTCCAGGACTGGATGATTTCACTAGGGAATCCACCTTATATACAAACAAGAAATTATACTTATCCTTCTCAAATTATTCCAAAAAGAGTGAAGAGGGGGAATACTCCCAAAGTCATTCTGTGAAGCTGCTATCACCCTGATACCAAAACCAGACAAAGACACTCCAAAAAGGAAAAAAAAAAAAAAAAAAAGAAAAGAAAATTACAGGCTAATCTATTTGATGAATATAGATGCCAAAAATTCTCAACAAAATATTAGCAAACAGAATCCAACAACTCATAAAAAGAATCATACACCATGATCAAATTCCAAGGTCACAAGTCTGGTTCGACATATGCAAATCAATGTGATACATTACATCAACAAAAGAAAAGACAAAACCACACAATCATCTCAATAGATGCAGAAAAAGCATTTGACAGAATTCAACATGCACTCATGATAAAAACTGTCACCAAAGTGGGTATAGAGGGAACATATCTCAACATAATAAAAGCAATTATGACACACTCACAGCCAATATAATACTCAATATGAAAAGCTGAAAGCCTTCATTGCTAAAGTGTGGAACAAGACAAGAATGCCCACTCTCACTGCTTCTATTCAACATAGTATTGGAAGTCCTAGCCATAGCATTTAGACAAGAAAAAGCAATAAAAGATACCCAAGTTGGAAGAGAAGAGGTATAATTGTCATTATATCTAGAGGGCATGATATTCTATATAGAAAACCCTAAAGACTCCACACAAAAACCATGAGAACTAATAAGTGAATTCAGTAAACTAGCATATATCAGATTAATATACAGAAATCTGTTGCATTTCTTTACACTAACAGTGAAATATCAGAAAAAATAAAATACAGTCTTTTTAAAAATTGTGTCAAAAAAATACCTAGAAATAAACCTAACCAAGGAGGTAAAAGACTTACATGCTGAGAACTATAAAACATTGATAAAGAAAATTGAAGATTACTCAAAGAAATGGAAAGATATACCATGCTCTTGGATTGAAGAATTAATATTGTTAAAATGGCCCTACTACCCAAAGCAATCTACAGATTTTATGCAATCCCTATCAAACTAACCAGGACACTTTTCACAGAACTAGAACAAATAATCCTAAAATTTATATGGAACCGTAAAAGACCTACAATTGCCAAAACAATCCTGAAGAAAAAGAATACAGCTGGAGATATAACCCTCCCAGACTTTAGATAATACTACAAAGCAACAGCAATGAAAAGAATGTAGTATTGGCACAAAAACAGACATATGGATCAGTGGAACAGAATAGAGATTAATTAATCTTTCACAAGAGAGGCAAGAATATACAATAGAGAAAAGACAGTTTCTTCAGCAAGTGGTGTTGGGAAGCCTCGTGTAAATCAAAATCGTTTAAAGACTTATATGTAAGACCATAGAACTTCTAGAGGAGAATGTAGGCAAAACATTTTCTGACATAAATTGTAGCAATGCTGTCTTAGGTCAATCTCCCATGGCAAAAGAAATAAAAGCATAAAAATAAATGGGACCTAATCAAACTTAAATGCTTTTTCACAGCAAAGGAAACCATAAACAAAAAGACAACCTATGGACTGGGAGAACATATTTGCAAATGATGCAACTGACAAGGGCTTAATTTCCAAAATACACAAATGGTTCATACAACTCAACAACAACAAAAAACACTTAATTTAAAAATGGGCTGAAGACCTAAATAGACATTTCTCCAAAGAAGACATAAAGATGGCCAAAAGGTCCATGAATAGATGCTCAAAATCACTGATTATTAGAGAAATGCAAATCAAAACTATAATGAGGTATCACCTCACACCAGCCAGAATGGCCATCATTAAAAAGTCTACAAATAATAAATGCTGGAGAGGATGTGGAGAAAAAGGAAGCTTCCTGCACTATTGGTGGGAATGGAAATTGGTGCAGCTACTATGGAGGACAGCATGCAGGTTGCTTAAAAAACTAAAAATAGACTTACCATAGGATCCTGCAAGCCCACTTCTGGGCATATATTCAAAGAAAACTCCAATTTGAAAAAATACATTCACCCCAATCTTCATATCAGCACTATTCGCAGTAGCCAAGACACGAAAACAACCTAAGTATCCATCAACAGATGAATAGATAAAGATACATGGAATATTACTCAGCCATAAAAATGAGTGAAGTATTGCCAGTTGCAGCAACATGGATGGACCTAGAGTTTAACATACTGAGTGAACTAAGTCAGGCAGAGAAAGACAAATCACTCATATGTGGAATCTGAAAAATAATACAAATGAATTTATTTACAAAACAAAAACAGACTCACAGACATAGAAAGCAAACTTATGGTTACCAAATAGTAAAGTAAGGGGAGAGATAAATTAAGAGTATGGGGTTAACAGATACACCCCATTATATATTACATAGATAAATAATAAAATTTACTGTATAGCACAGGGAACTATATTCAATATCTTATAATAACCTATAATGGAAAATAACCTGAAAAAAATTTGTATGCATAACTGAATCACTTTACTATATACCTGAAACTAACACAATGTTTTAATGTACTATACTTCAATTAAAAAAAAAAGAACTAATGATTTCTGGGTTCTGAGCATGAACAATTGGATGAATGATAGTGCTCTTTATTGAAACACAGAACACTAGAAGAGAAGAAAGTTATGAAATCAGCCTTGGAACTGTTAGAGCTGCTTCTCAGCTGTCCCCTCAAGTGGAAATGTTGGGTAAATGGTTTAAGACTGGAAGAAGTTTTGTGTGCAGATAATAATTTGGCGGAGAGGAGGAGATTTACAAGTACAATGTGGACGAAGAAGAAAAAATAAGTCCTAGGACAGAGATGTAAAGAGTGCCAAAATTTAAGGATCAATTAGAGGAGTGTGAACTGGCAAAGGGGACTGAAAAATAAAAGAACAAAAGGAGAATGTAAAAGAATATGGTATCAAGTAAATCAACAGGGAGAGAGTGTTTCAAGAAAAATGGAGATGGTTTGAATTGGTTAAGAAATGAATGGGATGTTAGAAACTAGAAACACATTTGGAACAGTTTGTCTGTGATGGGGCACAGACATAATGGCTCATAGCTGTAGTAGAGTGTGGAATCCAGAGAGGGCTGTTTTTGTTTTTTAATATGAGACTTGATTGTGTTTAAATATTGACGCAATAGAGAGAGAAATCTTGAAAATTCAGGAGAGGAGATAATTGATGTTAGAAGGCTCCTAAGGAGTTGGAAAGGATAGACATTTTCACAAATGAAAGGGATTTACCTTTGTTAAAAAAGAGATGCTCAAAATTGCTAATTATCAGAGAAACACAAATCAAACCTACAATGAGGTATCACTCCCACTGGTCAGAAAGACCATCGTTAAAAAAATCCACAAACGATAAATGCTGGAGAGGACGTGGAGAAAAGAGAACCCTCATCTACTGTTGGTGGGAATGTAATTTGGTGCAGCCATTTCTATGCTGCAAAACACTATGGGGATTCCTTAAAAAACTGAATATAGACTTACCCTTTGAGCCAGCAATCCCACTCCTGGGCATATATCCAGAGGAAACCCTAATTTGAAAAGACAATTGCACGCCACTGTTCACAGCAACACTATTTCCAATAACTAAGATATGGAGCAACCTAAATGTCCATCGATGGATGACTGGATAAAGAAGATATGGGACATATATACAATGGAATACTACTCAACCATAAAAAAGAATAAAATAATGCAATTTGCAGCAACATGGATGGACCTGGAGATCATTATACTAAGTGAAGTAAGCCAGAAAGAAAAGGAAAAATACCATATGATATCACTTATATGTGAAATCAAAAAAATAAAAACAAAAAGAGAACACAAATAAACTCATTTGCAAAATGAACACAGACTTACAGACATAGGAAACAAAATTATAGTTACCAGAGGGGAAAAGGGTTGGGGGGGATAAATTGAGAGTTCAGGATTTGTGGATACTAACTACTTTATATAAAATAGATAAACAACAGATTTACATTGTATAGCATGGGGAACTATATTCAATACCTTGTAATGGCCTATAATGAAAAAGTATATATATGTGTGTGTTATATATATGAATCACTATGCTGTACACCAGAAATTAACACAACATTGTAAATTGACTATATTTGATTAAAAAAAAAGAATATTGACATCACGAAAAAAATTAAAATGCTCTTTTACAGCATGTGGGAGAAAGTGTTAAAATAGAGAAATTAAGAAGAATCACTAGGCAGTGTTGAGGATGGTAATTATTACATGAATATGCTACTTGTGTGATTTTTCTGGGGGAGTATTCTTCAGATTGTAGGCCTGGTAAAGGTAGCTAGTTTGCTATTCTAGATTTGGGACTTTGTTAGGGGGGTGCAACAAAGACTAGAAGAGCTAAGGAATTTAGGAACGTGATGGTATTATGAACATGATGATGATATTGTCCAAATTTATAAATATTTGCCTAAAGCAAATAAAACACTATTCTTCACTAGGTAGTTCTATTTTTATAGAAGGAATAGTTGGGAACAACTATCCTGGTAGCCAGTATCTAGGGGAAAGTACTATTGCCTGCAATAGGGACTACCAAAGTGAAACAGTAATGCTGTTTTTAACTTTTTATTATGAAAAATTACAAACTTACAGAAAAGTAGTGAGAATAATTTAATGTGTGCCTATTATACTTATTACCTACTTTTAACAATAATGTTATATTATTTTTCATCTTTTTCTATTTTTGCTTATACTTCAATATGAATTTCTAAACGAGAACATTTCCCTTTCAAGCAGAGTTCCATTATTTTATTTAACAAAATTGTTTATAATTTTTGATATCATCTCATATCCAGTGCATATTCAAATTCCTCATTTGTTCTCCAAATGGTTTTATGGATAGTTTGTTCAAACCAGGATCTAATCAAGGACGATGTATTAACATTTGGTGAAGTAACTCCTTTTCAGTAGGATTCCTGTGTTTTCCAGGAATCTTTATGGGCCTTTGGGCTATTTATATATGCTTCATTATAATCCTCTCAGTGCTATTTCCTATATTCCCATTGAACTATATTTCCAGTCCTGAGAGTTTTTAAATTAGACTTGCTTTACTTCTGGCGGATTACCCAATGAGTACGTTCTTTCTAAGAGTCAGAGACACTTTCCCTCTTCATCGATCAATGATTCATTAACTGACTTACAACAAAATCTGTAACACTTTTGTGGTTGTTAGTGTAGAACTAGAAGCTCTAAAGGGATGCTTAATAAAATTTAGGGAAGGTGTTCTTGATAAGGAAATAAGAAAATGGAAGATTGGGCCCTTGTTCTGTTAAACCTGTTCAGCATTAAACCTGTTACTCTCTACCACTGATACCTGGATTGTTAGAGTGTCTGTACTTTATAAACTTGAACCCCAGGGCATCTGTGATATAATAAGAATATGAGTAATGAAAAACTAGAAAGCTGTTTCTTCAGACAATATATGCCTACTTTAAATACTGCATTAGATCTTCATAAGGCCTTCTAACATTTGACTTTTAAAGAACCCTGAGATTTTAGGGCTGCTTTGATATTTAATCACTATATTGCCCATCTTCCTACCTCTGTGAACTCCTTGGAACACCTAGAATATAAACACAGTTCATGCCATGGAATTCCAGATGAGCTTGCAACAAAAGATAAATTTAATATCTGGATAGAATATTTCTCTGCTACAGATAAATGGTGTCTATAACTAGGGAATTAATAATAATAATAATAATAATAATAATAATAATAATAATAATAATAATAATAATAATAATAATAATAATAATAATAATAAAAAACCTGCCAGTCTCTAGTAAGCTGGCAATCAGTCAAAAGTATCTAAGCTGCATTATTTATTAGTGGGGCTTATTTTTATTATGATTTGCAGAAAGGATCTTTATGCTTTTTTGGCACTCATGTCATATCAAATGCCATTATTGTCTCAGGCCAAGACCAACAAGGAAGAATCCATGTTGGCAGGACAAAAAGGATTACCTAGGAAAGGTAATTTAGTTTCTTTATTGAAGTATAGTTGATTTGCAATGTTGAGTTAGTTTCTGGTATACTGCAAAGTGATTCAGTTATATGTATGCATATGTGTGCATATGTGTGTGTGTGTTCTTTTTTCTTTTTCATAATCTTTTCCATTATGGTCTATTACAGGATATTGAATATACTTCCTTGTGCTGTACAGTAGGACCTTGTTGTTTATTTTATATATACTAGTTTGTATCTACTAATCCCAAAATCCCTAATTTATCCCTCCCCTACTCCCTTTCCCCTTTGGTAACCATAAGTTTTTTCCTCTGTCTGTGAGTCTGTTTGTAAATCAGCTCATTTGTATTGCATTTTAGATTTCACGTATAAGTGATATGATATTTGTCTTTCTTAGTCTGTCTTACTTCACTTAGTATGATGATCTGTAGGTCCATCCATGTTACCGGAAATGCCATTATTTCATTCTTTTTATGGCTGAGTAGTATTCCATTCTTTATCCACTTATTTGTCAGTGGACATTTAGATTGCTTCTGTGTCTTGGCTATTGTGAATAGTGCTCTATGAACATTGGAGTGAATGTATCTTTTCAAGTTAAGAGTTTTACTCTTTTCTGGATATATGCCCAGGAGTGGGATTGCTGAATCATATGGTAAGTCTATTTTTAGTTTTTGAAAGAACCTGCATACTGTTTTCCATGGTGGATGCACTAATTTACATTCCCACCAACAGTGTAAGAGGGTTCCTTTTTCTCCACACCATCTCCAGCATTTATTATTTGTAGACTTTTTTGTTGATGGCCATCCTGACTGGTGTAAGGTGATACCTCATTATAGTTTTGATTTGCATTTCTCTAATAATTAGTGATTTCAGGCATCTATTCATGTACTTTTTGGCCATCTGTATATTTTCTTTGGAGGAATTTGTATTTAAGTCTTCTGCCCATTTTAAAATTAAGTGGTTTGTTTTTTGTTGTTGTTGAGTTGTATGAGCCATTTGTATATTTTGGAAATTAAGCTCTTGTCAGTTGCATCATTTGCAAATATGTTCTCCCAGTCCATAGGTTGTCTTTTTGTTTTGTTTATGGTTTCCTTTGCTGTGAAAAAGCATATAAGTTTTATTAGGTCCCATTTATTACTTTTTGCTCTTACTTCTATTGCCTGGGTAGACTGCCCTGGGAGAATATTGCTAAGATTTATGTCAGAGGATGTTTTGACTATGTTCTCTTCTAGAAGTTCTGTGGCATCATGTTTTATATTTAAGTCTTCAAATCATTTTGAGTTTATTTTTGTATGTGGTGTGAGGGAATGTTCTAACTTCATTGATTTACATGCAACAGTTCAGCTTTCCCAACACCACTTGCTGAAGAAACTGTCTTTTCTCCATTGTATATTCATGCCTCCCTTGTCAAAGATTAATTGACCATAGGTGTGTGGGTTTATTTCGAGGCTCTCTGTTCTGTTCCATTGGCTCATATGTCTGTTTTTGTGCCAATACTACACTCTTCTAATTACTGTAGCTTTGTAGTATTATCTGAAGTTTGGGAGGGTTATGTCTCCAGCTTTGTTCTTTTTCCTTAGGATTGCTCTGGCAATTGTGGATCTTTTATGATTCCATATACATTTTGGGATTATTTGTTCTAGTTCTTTGAAAAATGTCATGGGATATTAGTTTGATAGGGATCACATAAAATCTGTAAATTGCTTTGGGTAGTATGGCCATTTTAACAATATCAGTTCTTCAATCCAAGCACATGAGATATCTGTCCATTTCTTTGTATCATTCATAGTTTCTATAAAGTTCTCAGCATATAAGTCCTTCACCTCCTTGGTCAGGTTTATTCCTAAGTACTTTTTGTTAATGAGGTTTTTTTCTTTTTTACATACATATTTTCCTTTTCACATTCTTTTTCATTATAGGTTACTACAAGATATTGAATGTAGTTCCCTGTGCTATACAGTATAAAATTACTTTTTATCTATTTTATATATACCAGTTAGTGTCTGCAAATCTAGAATTCCCAATTTATGCCTTCCCATCTCCTTTACCCGCTGGTAACCGTAAGTTTGTTTCCTGTGTCTGTGAGTCTGTTTCTGTTTTGTACATAAGTTCATTTGTGTCTTTTTTTTTTTTTTTTTTTTTAGATTCCACAGATAAGGTATTTTTTCTTTCTCTTTCTAGCTTACTTCCCTTAGAATGACAATCTCCAGGTCTACCCATGTTGCTGCAAATAGCATTACTTTATTCTTTTTTATGGATGAGTAGTATTCCATTGTATATATATATACACCACATCTTCTTTATCCAGTCATCTGTTGATGGGCATTTAGGTTGTTTCCATGTCTTGGCTACTGTACATAGTGCTACTGTGAACATTTTTTTGAATTAGAGTTCCCTATGGATGTATGTCCTGGAGTGGGTTTTGCAGTATCATATGGTAAATCTATTTTTCATTTTTTGAGGAATCTCCATACTGTTTTCCATAATGGCTGCACCAAACTGCATTCCCATCAACAGTGTAAGAGGGTTCCCTTTTCTCCACACCCTCTCCAGCATTTATCATTTGTGGGCGCTTGATGATGGCCATTCTGACTGGTGTGAGGTATCACCTCATTGTAGTTTTGATTTGCATTTCTCTAATAATTAGCAATATTGAGCATCTTTACATGTTTCTTTTGGCCATCTGGGTGCCTTCTTTGGAGAAATGTCTGTTTAGGTCTTCTGCCCATTGTTTGATTGAGTTGTTTGTTTGATATTAAGCTGTATGAGCTGTTTGTATATTTTGGAAATTAGTTCCTTGTCAGTCATGTCATTTGCAGATATTTTCTCCCATTCTGTGGGTTGTCTTTTCATTTTGTTAATGGTTTCCTTTGTGGTGCAAAAGCTTTTAAGTTTAATTAGGTCCCATTTGTTTATATTTGCTTTTATTCCCATTACTCTCGGAGATGGATCCAAAAAAATATATTGCTGAGATTTATGTTAAAGAATGTTCTGCCTATGTTTTCCTCTACTAGTTTTATAGTATTTGGTCTTACATTTAGGGCTTTAATCCATTTTGAGTTTATTTTTATATACGGTGTTAGAAAATGTTCTGATTTCATTCTTTTACATGTAGCCGTCCAGTTTTCTCAGCACCACTTATTAAAGAGACTGTCTTTTCTCCATTTGTATATTCTTGCCTCCTTTGTCATAGATTAATTGACCATAAGTGTGTGGGTTTATTTCTGGACTTTCTGTCCTGTTCCATTGACTTGTGTATGTGTGTGTTTTAGTGCCACTACCATACTGTTTTGATTACTGTAGCTTTGTAGTATAGTCTGAAGTCAGGGAGTATTCTACACACTCTTGAATGTAACTGCTACTGGACAATAGGAAAGACGCTGTACTTGAGGCATAGCTGTGCTGGACACATAGTAAATGTTCAAGAACAATAATCACTTAGTTTTTTTAAGCTTCAGAATTAATTCATTAATTTCTCTACCCTCACCACCAAACTCTTTAAAGGAATTTCTTATTATTAATTATTTATATTATGTACAGATGAGAACATGAAAAGTATGATTCTTGTGTAATAAACAGTATATTAACCAATGGGAACTCTGAGCAAGTAAATGAAAAGTTTTATCCTTGGCAGATCTAAAGGAAAAATGGCTTACAAATTTTATATGGTATACTAGGGACACTTTACGTATGTTTGGACTTGGAACTAATGCTTATGAACAATTAGAGAAAAATGCTAAATTCTTTGGTAGTGACTATAAATACATTATGAGTTCATTGATTGATTTAATAAACATTAAGCACCAACTTTATGATACACCCTACACTAGATCCAGAGATAGAGAGATTTAAAACTAGTCTGGGGAACGAGGCAGGAAAACACAATCATCATACAATGTGATTCAGTGCGATAGTAGAAATAAGTGCAAAGGACTGTTGGTGTACAAATTGAGAACAGCTAAAGGTGAAGAGAGAGGGAAAATTGGTATGGATTAGATTAGTCATATAGGCTTAATTTTTTAAAAACCACTCAATGTGTTATCATTTTATTGTGACTGTGTCTTACTTGTTATCTGATGTATTTTTAGGAATTTGTATTTTTCTGTATTTGAAATGAGGTTATAAACCCCCAAAGGCTATTTTATAAGTTATGAGTTAGTTGAGCATGCCAAGAACTCTTATTTCTCATTGCAGTGCAGTGTACCAATTATAATCTATATTCAGAGCCATGTGAATATAATTCAATGAGCAAATAAAATATGTACTTGGTCTACTGTTTCTTATGTTGTGCAGATCTAACTAATAGGAATAATTATGTTTTAAACAGATTACACAGTTTCTCCTATGTTAACTAGTTTTGATCAATTTAACAGTTCTTTCTCTTATTTCTTACTAAGGGTCTACTGTATTTGTTGGTAACAGACCAGGGGTTTCTCACGGAAGAAAAAGTTGTTTGGGAAAGCCTGCACAATGTCGATGGTGATGGAAATTTCTGTGACTCAGAATTTCATCTGCGGCCTCCTTCAGATCCTGAAACTGTATACAGAGGACAACAAGATCAGATAGATCAGGTAGACTGTTGTTCTGTCTGCTCTTATTGTTTGAAATGCTCTTTCCTTTCAAATGTGAATTTAGTATCCAAACTTTTGAAGTCAAGATTTGTTCATTAGTTTACGTGTGAAATTTTCCTGACACTTCCTAAATAGGTAAGTGATCATTCTGCATGTACATTAATTATACACTTAGGTTCAGAAGGCTAGATTATATTGGATTATATTGAACTATGAAAGTCATGGTAAAGTTTGAATTTTATTCTAATTGTAGTAGGGAAGATACGCCAAGTATTTAACATGGAACGGACATGATCTACTTTTTTTGTTTTTAATTGAGGTAACATTAGCTTATAACATTACGTATTCATGTGTACATTATATTTGTACTTCTGTAAAAAATATGGAGTGCTTCGTGAATTTGCATGTCATCCTTGCATAGGGGGCCATGCTACTCTTTGTATTGTTCCCATTTTAGTATATGTGCTGCCGAAGCAATCACTACTTAACCTTTAAAAAACCTGCCATATGGAGAATGCACAGGAAGGACACAGGTGTAAGCAGACTAGTGGTCCAAGCCAGAGGTGATGATAGCTTACCTTGGTGGTAAAGATGAAGAGACGAGTACATATTTGAGATCTACTCTGGCTGGTCAGAAAAAGTAGAAAAGAGGGAGTTTGAAAATAGAGTGCATTGGGTAAAGAGTAGGTGGGTATTCTAAGCCTTATAGTCCAAGGTAAGGAGGACAGACACAGCAGGAGCTGCCCTACTGAGTGGAATTCTCATTTAGAACTGAGACAGATGAGATTTTTGCCTGCTGTAGGTGAGCAGGCTTGGAGTCACAAGTGTGCTTATTACTAAAAGTATAACAGGGATGTGAACATTTTCTTCAACTGAGGCAGAAATATGGTTCTGTTAAGCAGTTGGCACATGTTTCACTGATAACAATTCAAGTGCATAGAAACTGCATTCATTTAGCCTATATTCACTGAGCAGTCGTATTTCCTGGCACTGTAACTAGGTCCTAGGGACACAAATAAATCATTCAGTCCTGTCCTCAAAGATTGCAGTTAAGCTGGGGAGCCAGATATTTGACCAACTAATATATGTTAAGTTCTATAACAGCCATTTGAATAGCAAGTGATGAGTGTGCAAAATACTTGATGAAAATAAATGCTAATATTTCTAGGACTCTTGGTTTTCCTTTGACAGTCATCATAGTCAACATACTCAACAACCTTTTGCTTATCCTCTGTGATTATTTAAAATTCTCAAAAAAAATTAAAAATAAAGTAAAATAAAATTCTCTTATTTTAAGGGTAGATTGAGGGAGGTGCATGGAGTAGTCAAGTTTCATTCAGCACTGATTCTTAATAAAAGTGGATGTTAAGTTAGATAATATAATTTTTAACTAAAGATGCATCAGTTTTTTAATAGGAAATAATCTGGTTGTGTGAGGGGGAGGAGTGTGGCGGTAGTTAAGTAACTGAATATGATTGTGTGATAGACAGCTATGCTGGCTTTAAAAGTCATATTGGGAAGAGTATTTAATAAATAATCTTGGGAAGTTCTTATGATTTTTTTTTTAACAGAAGACTTTTATGACATTAAATGGGAAAGAAAACAGATCCTAGTAGTTTCAGGGCTTGTGAGATGTGTTTGCGTTTGTTAATGTAGAAAAAACGAAGTGGATTACATATTAATCGTTAAATGTAGTTCTCTCTGTATAATGATATTATGGTAATCTTAACTTTCTTTTTTATGCTTTTTTATTTTGTCTAAATTTTCTGCAGACTTGTGTTTAAGCTTTCTTGAATGCCTTACATACTGCTTCTAGAAAGAATTTCAAATGAATTTGTTGTTGTTGTTGGGGGGAGGTAATTAGGTTTATTTATTTATTATTATTTTTTAATGGAGATACTGGGGATAGAACGCAGGATCTTGCATGCTAGGCATGCACTCTACCATTGTCCTATAACCCCCCGCCAAATTTCAAGTGAATTTTAACAAAGGCAGAATCGCTGAAATGTTTATAACTCCCAAACAGAAATAGATAGCTTGTATTTTTATATTTAAACTCTCGTATGTTTTTTAAAAGCCATTCTCATAGGTTTATAGATATAACCTCTATATTTACATACACCTGTTCTTGGGTAAAATCGCATAGCTAAAGATGGCTATAATTTAATTTCTTAGGACTACCTTATGGCATTATCTCTACAACAAGAACAGCAGAGCCATGAGCTCAACTGGGAACAAATACCTGAAGGAATCAGTGATTTGGAACTAGCAAAGAAACTCCAAGAAGAGGAGGATAGACGGGCTTCTCAGTATTACCAGGAACAGGAACAAGCAGCAGCAGCTGCTGCTTCTGCTTCTGCTTCTACGCAGGCCCAGGTAAAAACCAGTGTTCTGATTCTCTCTTTTGTTTTTTTAAATATAATAGACTTTATTTTTTTAGAGTAGTTTCAGGTTCACAGCAGAATTGAGCAGAATTAGTGTTCTGATTCTTAAATACAATGATCACTTTAGCAATAAAGAAATTTGTGCTAAGGTAAATTTTTTTAATTAGGTATTAACTCTTCAGTTTCGTTAGCAGTTTAGCACCCAAAGGGTTTATGGCATTGTCCTAAGTTTGTGATTCCCTTAATATATTTCTTTTTTAGTTAAATTTATTTTTTCTTAGGTTGTAATGGCAAGATTTTTCAATCAAATTTATTAAGTTCTTAGTAGCGTCAAAGAATATAAACTAGTTGGAACAAAATCTTTTCTATCAGTTAGGAAGCAGTATGAGGTACTACTGGGAAGAATGTAGACTTCAGAGCCTGATAGATATGGATTTGCATTTCCTGCTTCTGTTTCCCATACTAGTTGCAACACGTAGGACAAAGTCCTCTACCTCTCTTAGCCTCATTATTCCTATCTGTAAAATAGAAAATGATACTGAACTCTTAAGTTTGTGGTTAAGAACAAATAACGTTAGCACTTAATCCAATGTCTGACATGTACCAAGTATTCAACTAAGGTTAGCGCCTTTCCACTTTTCACTTTTTCCAGTTAAATATTTTAAGCGCTGCAGATGTGACTAAGAAGGTTTCTGTTTGTTAAATCTCATTTCATTAAGTGAAAAAAAAAATACTCTTTCTTTTACATTTAACTGTACCATGCTAGAACTGTTCCTTTGGTTTGAGTACACGAGAAAGAATGATGCCCTTTAAGGTCTGATGAAACTTTAAATATAGAGATCTCCATTAAAATAGGTACAACATTTCTACTTCTAGCTCAAATATTGACTACACCAAACTTAAAAATGAAAACCTATCGTGTTATGCTTAGCTTTTCACTAAAAAATTTCTCTCATTTCACAGAATACACTTATTTCATACTCTCTGTTCTCAGGATTTTTTTTCCTTCTTTTAAAATCTGTTTATTATAATAGTATTTAATGATATCTTAGAGAACTGTTACAGTTTCAAAAGGTGTCCTTTTCTTTAATATTTTCTAAACTTTAACATAAATATTTCTTGAATTTGAGTCTTCCAGCAATATAATACTAGTTATTTATTATGAAATTCCATTTACTCAGAATAATGGATACATTAATTATATCTGTCCTGAATGATAGAGCCAATTACTCAGATACTGTGTAATATAACAAGTCTATACACCAACAGCCTTTTTCCATTAATGATTTCTTTCACTCTTGGGGTTTTTCTTCTTAGATAACTATGCTTAAGCACCTTCAAAAAGGTGAGGTAATTTCTTACTGTTTCTTTTTCTTAAAGCAAAGCCAGCCTGCACAAGCCTCCCCATCAAGTGGAAGACAATCTGGGAATAGTGAACGTAAACGAAAGGAGCCTCGAGAAAAAGATAAAGAAAAAGAAAAGGAAAAAAATAGCTGTGTCATTTTGTAAGAAGTGTTGGATTCTTTCGGAGTCATCTATATGTCTTCAGAAACAAAACCACAGGAGGAAAGGAAGAAAAACCGATAAATACCGTCTGTGCCTGATTTCCCAATGGATTTTGTTCATGTTTTTCAGGGGAAAGGTTGTTACTTAGTTACAATCAGACTTTTTCAAGTCACACAGTACACTCTTTATGAGCTGGAGTTTCATGTTACAAGTTGGATATGCTGTGTGTTGTCATTCATGAAAAATACTGCACTTGTAGCCAAATAAGCAAATCACAGCAAATTTTGTGTCATAGTGACATTCATAATTCATATCAGTTAGTAAGCTATTTCATATTCTGTTCTAACAATGAATAGAGGTAATTGATTTTGTCTGATTCCTTCCTCAAATCTAAATATTAGCACAATAGTTTCTGAAATTAATTTTTACAATGTTAAATTATGATCTAATCTATGAGATCTATGAGAAACCAGGGGTTTAATATAGAGATTTAAAAAGAAAAAAAAGACAAAAAATAACAAGAATAAATAATCCTTAATTGTATATTGGACTAGTTCAGCCCTTGAACAGCTTTACCTTTCTTTAGGAATGTACATTTTAGATATATCTTGAGAACTGATAATGGAGCTTGGATTTAATTTAGATAGAAAAAAATCAATATTTGTATTTCTTTTCAATAGCAAAAAAAATTACATAACACTAATATCTTATCAAAATCAGACCTTAATAACTTTATAGTGTTGTAAAATTTTGAGGAATTTTGAAACCTTTAATATAGGTTACTTGGACCACAGTTACTATTTATTGACAGTGTGACAAGTGAGTATTAGGAGGAAACCACAGTGGATGCTAGGCCTTGTAAATATAGGGATGTAGAAAAGGAGATAGTTCAGTGTCTACCTTTTTCTAGAATTACCTTTAACCTTAAAATTTAAATCATGTTTATTTGCTAGAAAATTAAGTATACTTATTAAAACCAAGAAAAAAGCACATTTCTGAAAAGATGTTGGAGATAATCTCTGAGTCTAGTGGAGAAGCATTAGTAAAATCTATTTGAGGATAGATACGAATTTGGAGGAATTTATGTAAAAGCAATCAGATTTTTTTAACTTATGAGAACCAAATAAACCTATAACATCTTGTAGTGTTTATAGGATTCAGAAAGAATATTTATTGAACTTTATTATGAGGTAACACATATTTTCCTGTATTTCTCTAGTTTGGAAAACTATCCTTAATAGTCCTTTTTATATGCTTTATATTTAAAAGTTTGTTTTAGTCATTTTTGAAAAGACTATTCCTGCTGCAGGTAGTTACATGATTTACATTCAAAGCCTCAGTAAATTTAAGAGCATCTTAATCTAACCTGAGCATCCACTTGGAGAATGTTTTTTGTGGTCTGGGGTGACAAAAGACTACGAAAAATGTGGTCTAGATTTCTTAAGTTATGTCCTTAACATTCTCCGTGATCCAAGACCAGTTATAGGATAAATCTATATGTAAAAAGTAAAGTCTTATTTATGGAAGAAATGATTCTAAGGGAAATATCCAGGGTCAAAATGTATCTTTTATGTCCTTCTGTATTGCATGTCTATTTATGTTATACCATTTGTTATTCCTTCAAATTTCCTATGCTAGCATGATTAATCATCAGAGAACCTGTTTTGGGTATAAAACTTTCATACAAAATATTTGGTGAGTCTCTTGATAAAAACCCAAAATATGCATATACTGGCAAAATAATAAGATATACTACAGTATTCTCTATTGGCTCAAACAAGTAGACCTTAGTCCAGGTTTATTAGTAATATCACTCTGTTGGTTGAAGGAGGAAACACAAACCTCAGAGTTTGTTTTTCCCAGAACAGATAGTAGTAACAGTGCATTATATTTTATTACGAAGAAATAAAACAATAAACCCTGAGAAATTAAAAAAAAAAATTTGAGGCATATTTTTCCATAATTATATACTTATCTATTTATTGCCCTTGAAAAATATAAGCATAGAAGTTATTCTTCTGTTATTTGTTACTGTCTTCTTAATTTGTTCCAAAGATAATACTGCCATTCTGCATTCCCATTGGAAGAAAAAAAAAACTCACTCAAAACCAGCAGTGCTGCTATCAGATAAGTAGATGTCAATGTATACTTATAAAAAATAACTAAGAAATGTAATGTGTTTGTTAATTCAGCCTTTTTCTATGTAATATTTCCAAGTTAGACTTTCTTACATTCCTGGAATTCAGTTTGCTATACCAAGAATAATAATGATAAAATGTTTGCTTTGAATATTGTGGGGGAAAATAAGTGTTTAATTCTATTAAAAAAAATTCTCAGAGATACTGGTTTCCCATCCTTGAAGGCTGTAAAAAATTTAGAGCTATTATGTCTTTATTTTCTTGTATTTTGCTCAAGGCAACAAATTACATATTCAGATATTTGACTGCTGGTTTGGGTACATTGGAATTTGATAGTGGTTAAGTCTTTCCTCACAGTATTTTGTAATGCTTGAAAATTGTTACATGTACCCTGCTAGCAGAAATTAGAACTTAAACATTTTTGTTTTTAAGATTTATAGGCTAGATTAGGGGCACATCTGCATGAACCATTAGAGCTAGCAAAAGAGGCGGATGAACGAATGGATATGGTCACCGCACTTTCTTGTACTTTCAAAGCCTATTCCTTAAGGTTAGTAACCAGTGTTTATTAACAATATGAAAATTTTCTTGTCTAACCCCATTGAATTGACAACACTGTGATTTATAATAGGTTATCAACACTTAAAAGTACTCATGGTGTGTGTGTTGTGGGGGGCCGGTGTGTTTGTGGGTATGTTTCTGAAGCAAGAATCCATGACTTCTATTAGATACTCAAAGTAATCTAGAAACATTCCCTCAAATTTAAGAATCACCATTCTAAGAATACACACACCAGGCTGTTAGAGGCAGCTATAATTGGCATTGACTACTTCCTATAAGATGCTGGTTCAGTGTACATAAGTAAAGTAACTTATTTAATGTTTCAAGGTGTCGTTAGTAGTTGAATGAGTCATAGATTTAAATTTAGGATTAGGCTTTGGAATATATTTTGGTTTTTTTGTCTCACATTTCTCGTATTTGACTACTTACCCGTGTTATGTTTTGAATTCTGCCTCATACTTTTTGATCTTAGCTTAATTAAGCAAGTTAGTATCGGAAATTAGTTGACTGAAACCATCATTAACCACTTTGTACTTGCACGAAACCTTAATGTTTTGGTTTCAATGAATCACCAACTCAGTTCACTAAGAGACAGAAGATCTTGAGAGGGAAGAGGACTAGAAGTCAAATAAATAGTTAAGGAAAGAATTATCATATTCATGCTGGCATATAAAGCAGATATTTATAAAATCCTGCTGGAGAAAGATCAAGGCAAGAATTTCCAGAAGTGTCCTAAAACAATATCATTAAAAAAAAAATTTTTTTTTTAAAGCAAAAAGCAAATTGATTGTGTTTCACTTAACTTTTCTGTTCAATTCAGTTATTTTAAAACATGATGGAAAGCTTATGGATTTTGCCTGTCACAGAATGCTTGGGCATACAACTTAAACTATAATTATAAATTTATTAATGTTTGGTAAAATAAGATGGAAACATTAAAGATAGTGTGTAATTTGTATTTTAAGAAATGGGAAATGTGAAACTCTGAATCATTTTGTCTAAAACCTTGGCTTTTATCTTGCAAACTTTCTGTGCCTCAGTTTACTCTAAATATCTAAAGGATGCTCATTTTTAGTGCTATGCACTTTGGAATAAAGGGCATAGTATAAGCACAGAGTGTTATTTAAATAATTATAAATATTATACATCTTTTGTTCTTGAATGTGTAGATTTTTTCCCCAATGATAATACTACTATAGCCAGTTTTTTTAATGCTGTCAAAGTTTGTAGAATTATCTTATCTTTGAGTATGGCATCATCTCTTCCCAAAATTTATGTTATAGTTCCCTTTGTGTTCTATGGGTAGGATCAAAATCAGGACTATTTTGGGAGTATAAAAAGCATTAAAATCTGTTTTTTCCAGTATCTTTCATATATCCAGATATTTAGATTATTTGCCTCTTCCTTCATGGAACAAAATACAGTGGTATCAGGTTACCAAAACATAAACTTTTTGCATGGATGGAATTCACTTAGATCTCTTTAAGTACTGTCCTTTTTAGGGCTATTTAAATTATTTTTCTTTTTTAGTGTAAGATGTTATTTGAGAATATAGTTAAATTTCTTTTAGAACATGACTGAAAATAGGAAAGAAACTCATCAGAGTTCTTAGGTTCTCTGGTAATTGTCTTTTTTTTTTTAACTGATATCTAACACTTCTAATGCTACTGAGAAACATGAAAAATTGTGGTTACTCTTCTTGAGTAACACTTTAAAACAAACGAAAATTATAATTGAAGGCTTCTTAAAAAATATATATTGCAAAATAGGGATAATGGCATCTGAGGGACAAATTGCAGGACCCTGATAAGTTTAACTTACTTTGAAGATCTATCTAAATTTTAATCATTCATGTCCTTTACTTAATCTCATTGTTTCTACCATTAGAAATTAGAGTTTAATAAATTGTGATTTGCATATATAATTTTACATAAAGGATTCTAGTTTCTAACTTCACTTTTCTGATCTCAAAAAATTTAACTCAAAAAACAGGGTAAAATTCTTCAGCTATTGCCTCAAGTTTAGCTTTGTCCTATTGTCCTGAGAAAGGAGGAGATTTAGACTTGTCTGCTATAATAGATCTTTTTAGGGCATGGTATTATCCCAGATAAGGTGTTGAAATACCATAGCAGAAACATAAAACTTAAGCTTTAAAACACAGTAGATTTAAAGAGAAAAAGTTGTATTATTATTCTACAGTAAATCTTTACTTCATCTAATATTAATTCTAAGAATTCCTTCAAATCCTTAATAATTTATCATCATTAACTTTAAAAATTTCATATCTATCCCCACTGTAATATCCTACACCTTGAGAGATAGGGGTGCCTCCTAGATTAGAGGGTGGACAAAGCAAAATTCTTCTGAAGGTGTCCTAGCTTCTTTGGCTCTACTACTTACAGCTTTAAATAGGAATTCAGGAAACCGAAATGCCCATTTAAATGACCAAATCAGTGACCTGTGGAAATGAGCAGTTCTGACTAATGAAATGTGTTTTAAGACTAAGACTGGAATTTAATCTGTCCTATACATCTCTCAGTTTTGTCAGTTTTTGTTGTTCCTTTTTACATCTTACTTGTTTGAAATAACCATTTTTTCCAGAGTATATAGGGTATCTTAGAGCTTTACAGATTTTTAAAGATGAGGAATTTAAAAGCTTCCAGTGGTTTTTGTTAAAAGGCTATCTTCCTGAATAAAATGACAACTATTATTTTCACAGATCCACACATCACAAGTAGGACAATATGATTGAAGATTGATGTATGATTGCTACCCAACAATCAGCACAAGGGATAATCTTCACTTGTGAAAACTTCAGAGGTACCCTGAAAGTCATTTCCTAAAGTTAGTGCATGTGAGTCTTTTTCTTTGAATTGTGTAGAATAATTGGATTGTGGCACATATTTGGGGAGTAGCAAGTGAAATGGTATAATGACTGCAGGGAAAGTGGCTTTGAAATACGACAAGAAAAAAACACTTTACTGTCTTGCTATTTGGGTCAAGAAGCTGCTGTGACGTATCATAGATCTCTTTGTGCCAGGCCAAGATTGGCCAATAGAACTAGAGTTCTTAAAGAGTTTAAGTCTACAGATTATGAGTGCCTATTTTTTTTTCTCCTCCTTTCTTTTACTATCTTAATGCTCTTTCTACTTCTGAAATAATTCATCTCTTTTGCTTTATGACCAGCTTCAATTCTAGTTTAAGAATAATAGCAACCCTAGAAATTTATAGAAAAGAGCATTGAAATAAATTTTTAAAACACCTTAAAGCATCTACTCAGCTTAGGGTTCAACTGAATATCTATGGAAGAAAGTTGTATATGCTAATTATGCTAAAACTATTTGATTCCAAAAACTATGTCTTAAGTTTCAAAAGTTTCACTTTTGGAGGATACTCCTAGAAAGGCAAATTGAACATAGATGGGAAAGTATAAAATAATTCTGAAAGAATTATTCAGTATTAGTCAACATTTAATTTCATGTTTGTTATTGTACCAAAAGGATAGCATCATTCTTGGATTAAAATGTTGGATTTTTTTTTGTTAATATACTTAGAACTGTAACCAGTGATAACACCCTTAGTATTTTTTATTATAGATTATATTTTATTTCAATAAACTTTGATATTTAGACCAAAAGTCTTTCTGCTATGTATATTCATCTCATTAAACTACTTCTTACAAATTTAAGATGAGTGGGGAAGTGGGGTTGACACTGATTCACGTTTACCTAGGATTAACTCTTATCATACTTGGACCGACTCTTGATAAAGACAGAGTTTTTCCCTCAAGAGACCGTGAACAAAGAAATAATTAACCCCCAGTCATTTAATAGTTAACTGTCTGATCCCAATGGTAGATTTGTTATATCTGATACTTCTGTTCTCTTGGAGGACTAAGTTAGAAAGAGCTAGGTATCTCTTTACACCAAGCAAATCCTAATATCAACTTTTTGTCCAAAGTCTTTTTATCTAACAAAGTTTTTGTCAGCCAATGTCTGACATTTCTCTGTGTAAGTTTTCTAGCCTTCTATAGGCAGAATTAATCATTCCATATAGTGTTTTGCTGACTTCCCTTCATTATAGCACTTAAGCTAGATTATGACCCTTTTTAGAACAGAGATTACGTCTTATTCATCTTGATTTTCTTGGCAATTATGTGATCATTGGCACTTTAAATGAACTAGAATACTTAGAATTTTTTTTAAATACCTTTATTATATGGTAAGTTATTGCTTGTCTGTCCTTTAAATAAATAAGATAAGTAAGTTGGTTTATTGAATCAGTTTTCCCCTTTAGCATAGAAGTTATATAGATAGAAGGAACCAAAATCCTTAATACTTTCCCCTCTATCACCCCAACCAAGTTTTTCCTGGGTATCCTACATCCTCCTACAACCAGCAGATGAACACCTGGGGAACAACAGCCTCAACAAAACTAAAGTAAGCAGCATTGTTCTTTCCCCATTTCATAACCTTTTTGCAGAGTCTCTTTCCTTTATATTATCCTATGAAGTAGGCACCTATTAATTTGTTGGAGCTGAGATCTGAAGCCAAGCAACCTGACTCCAAAGACTGTTCACAAATATATCTGGAATGGGACAGAAAAGTCTGTGATCAGGTCCATATTCAAATTTTGACTCTTGATTTTTTAAGTCACATCTGTTTCAAACCCTGCAGAAATCTTCAAAATCAAACCTGTAAGCATCCTATGTACTCACTAGTCTTAGAGCAAGTTAATTCTGCTCAGCCTTTTTCTCATCTCTAAAAATGGAACCATTTCTCAAAATTGTAAAGATTAAAGATAATGTACTCAAAATGTCATATACATAATAAACAATATAATAGATTGTAAGTAACATAGTAGGGATAATTTTTTCTTACTAGCCAAGAACTTTAAGAAAGAATGTTGATTCAGGAGATTAGGAAGCCCCCTTAAGTGTTATAAAAGTAAACTCTTTGATTTGCTATGCAGATAAAAGTCTTTAAATTTGGTGCCTTTTCCATTGATTAGATCCTCTTTCTGGGAAAGGAAGATTTCCTTTATAAGTGTAAATGTCCATTACAAAAAGGTAATTTCTTTGTTTTCAGAGTTTCTCCTGTGTCTGCTATTTCTCAAAATAACACTTAGGTCAAAGAGGCATATTTTAGGGTGGCATATTCTGTTATCTTTCAGTCAACTCAGGCAAAAATGTGACAGCTTTTAAAGGACTCTTTATCCTTTTGAGGACTTTTCTTTGGGCTGCCAACTTTACTAGATAAGTTACTATGAAGAAGTGGTGATATTATAAATGTAGTAGTTTCTGAATACCCTAGTCCTTAAAACAAGGTTACTAATAATTATTATATCAACAATACTTCCTATTTATTGGACTATCACTAAGTGTCAGACATTGTACTGTCAATATTATATTCTTATTCTTACTTAATCCTCACAACAATTTTAGGAGATGGATACTATCACAGTAAAGGAAACAGAAATTTGAAAGATTAAGCAACTAGCAGAAGGTCAGGAATAGTGACAACTTGAAATTTAAAACCCAACCTGTGTAACTCCAAAGTCCATTCTCTTTACTTCAGAATTATGGAAGCATTCGCAAATTTCCATACCTAATATGTTCCAATGATTTGTTTCCTTTTTAAGCTACTTCTTACATTTCTAATGTTTTTCATCTACATTTCTGGTATCCAATCATAATTTAAAACCTGGGATCACTAAGATTTGCTCCTCTTCTAGATGTGCCATTATTCTAGTTCTTACAGGTAGGTCTAAGATCCATTTCAAGTTACTTTTTCTTTTTTTTAATTGAATAAATTTAACATGCAACATTGTGTTAAGTTTAAGGTATACAGCGTGTTACTTTGATACATTTATATGTTATGATTGCTAATGTAGTAAAATTTATAATATATAATTATAGTGCAATATTATTGTCTGTATTCATTACAGTGTGGATTAGATCTCTATGGCTTACTTACAGCTTGTTACAAGTTTGTACCCTTAAATATCATCACTTTTGTCCCCTTATCCGTCACCGTCCCCTAGTAACCACCATTTTACTGTGTTTTTACAGTTTTAACTTTTTTAGATTCCACATATAAGTGATATCATACAGTTCTTGTCTTTGTCTGACAGCATAATCTGTTCAAGGTCCATCCATGTTATTAAAAATGGGTGGATATCTTCCTTTATCATGGCTGAATTATATTCCATTGTGTATCTGTACCATATCTTTTTTATCCGTTGATCTATAGTTTTCGTTTCTTGTGGTTTTTTTAATTTTATTTTATTGAGTTATAACTCAGTTTACAATGGTGTGTCAATTTCCAGCGTAGAGCACAATTTTTCAGCTATACATGAACAGACATATATTCATTGTCACATTCTTTTTCACCGTGAGCTACCACAGATCTTGTATGTATTTCCCTGTGCAATACAGTATAATCTTGTTTATCTATTCTATATATACCTGTCAATATCTACAAATTTCAAACTCCCAGTCTGTCCCTTCCTACTCCCCTCCCTCCTCTTGTGGTTTCTTTATCTGGTTTGGTATCCAGGTAATACTGGCCTCATAGAATGAATTTAGAAATGTACCCTCCTCCTTGATATTTTGAAAGAGTCTGAGGATTAGTGTTAACTCTTTAAATGTTTGGTAGAATCCTCCAGTGAAACTGTCTAGTCCTGTGTTTTCTGTGTTGGGAGTTTCTGATGACTAATTCGATCTCTTTACTCATTTTTGATCTGTTCAGACTTTCTGTTTCTTCCTGATTCTGTCTTGGTAGGTTGTGTGTTTTTAGAAATGTATCCATTTCTCCTAGATTATATAATTTGTTGCTACATAATTATTCATAGTAGTATCAAACAATTCTATGTATTTCTGTATTATCAGCAGTTGTAATATCTTCTCTTTCATTTCTAATTTTGAGTCATCTGTCTTTTCTTCTTAGTCTAGCTAAAGGTTCATTAATTTTGTTTAACTTTTCAAAGAACCAGCTCTTAGTTTTGTTGATATTTTCTACTGGTTTTATGGTCTCTATTTCATTTATTTCTTCTCTGACCCTTATAATTTCCTTCCTTCTACTGACTTTGAGCTTAATTTCTTTAAGAGAAGACTTTCTAGTTCATTGAGATATAAAGTTAGGTGGTTTGAGATATATCTTATTTCTTATAAATGTATCTGTAGCTATAAACTTTCCTCTCAGAACTGCTTTTGCTGTATCCCATGATATTTGTTATGTTGTGTTTTCATTTTCATTTGCTTGAGATAATTTTCAATTTCCTTTTTGATTTCTTTGATCCAGAGGTTGTTTAGAAGTGTGTTTAGTTTTCACTTATTTGTACATTTTCTCACTTTTCTCTTATTGTTGATTTCTACTTTCATATCATTGTAGTCAAAGAAGAAGTTGGTGTCTTCTTCAGTTTGCTAAGATTTGTTTTATGGCCAATCATATGATCTGTCCTGGAGAATATGGAGTGCACTGAAGAAGAATGTATTCTGCTGCTGTTGGATGGAATGTTCTGTTAAGTCCATTTGTCTTAAGATGGTTCAATTCCACTGTTTCCTTATTTATTTTTTTTTTCTGGATATCTATCTCTTGCTGATAGGAGGGTATTGAATTCTGCTAAAATTATTGTATTGCCTATTTCTCCCTTAAGATCTGTTAGTAATTGCTTAATGTATTTTGGTGTTAGGGTCTTTAGGAGTATATATTTACAATTGTTATATCTCCTTGATGTATTGATCCCTTTATCATTATTTGATTACTTTGTTTTTCTTTCATTACCCTATTTGACTTGAAGTCTATTTTGTCTGATTACAAATATGGCTACACCTGCCTTCTTTTCACTTCCATTTGCTTGAAATATCATCTTCCGCCTTTTCACTTTGACCCTATGTGTGTCTTTAGAGCTGAAACAAGTCTCCTGTGGGCAGCATATAGTTGGATCCTGTTTTTTTAATCCATCTGTGGCTTTTAATTGGTGACTTCAATCCAGTTACATATTGGATGATTATTGATATGTTAAGGATTTAACTACTGCCATTTTCTCTTTTGCCTTCTGGTTATTTTGCCTCTCCATTATTTTTTCCTTCTGTTTCCATCTACCTTTGTAACTTGGTGGTTTACCATGGCAATTTGCTCAGTCTCCCCTTTTTTATGTTTTATGTCTCTGGATTTCTGCTTTGTAGCTGCAATGAAGTTTACATAAAACATCTCATAGATAAAGTCATCCTTTTTCTGCTGATAGCAATTTATCTTCATTTGCCTATAAAACTTTCATCCTTTTACTCTGCTCCTTTAATATTTTTGATGTCACAAATTATCTTTTTGTCTAATGCAGTCTAATGCATCCTTCATTTCATTTATTGAGTCATTCACCTCCGGAATTTCAGTTTGATTCTTTTTTAGAATTTCAATCTCTTTGGTAAAATATACTTTCTGTTCATTAATTTATTCCTCAGACCATTATATTGCCTTTCTGAGTTTTCTTGTGCCTTGTTAAATTTCTTTATAACAGTAATTGTAAATTCTTTATCGGTTAGATCACAGTATCTCATCATATTTGGATTGGGTTGCTGGAAATTTTTCATTTTCTTTTTGTGATACCATACTACCATGGTTTTTCATGCTGTTTGATGAGAAATGCCTCTGCTGCTGTATTTGGAGTTATGAACACTTTGCTTATTTAGACAAGGTTTTGTTTACTTTGATTCTAATAGTTCAACAGATTGGTAGTTAGGAGCCTTCCTTTTGTTTTTCCAGAAGGTGGTACTACAGCACATTTTTATTTCTCTTACTGGAACTGACTTACCACTAAGGTTGTGAACATGCATATGAAAACTAAATAGGGGGGTGGGTATAGCTCAGTGGTAGAGCATGTGCTTGGAGTGCATAAAGACCTAGATTCAATCTCCAGTCCTTCCGTTAAGGAGGGGAGGGGATAAAAAATAAATAGGGGAATCATATCAAGATGGAGTAGGATGTAGAGTTCACCTCCCCCCACAAATACATCAAAATTACATCTACATGTGAAACAATTCTCACAAAACTAACTGGAAACTGGCAGAACAACTCCTATACAGCCAAAGCTACAAGAAAGATTTCCATGTAACCAAATAGGACAGAAAAAAAAAAACATAAAGTTGGGGCCTTTGTCCCTGGGAGGGATCTGAAAGGAAGAGAAGTTCTACATCGGCAGACCCTCGCACTGGGGAGCGAGAGAATCGAGCCACAGACCGGGCATCCCAGCCCTGGGGTCTTAGAGGAGACAAGCCCCCTTTGCTGCTGGAAGAATTGCTGGGACAGATAGAAGGGCTGGAGAACCCTGGACTCGACTAAGAATGCGTGGGTGTTGGCTTGTCAATGATCAAGGCGAAGGAAGCTCTGCACTGGCAGCTGCCGCCTTAGTGCACTCCTCAATCCAAGCAGGGCAAACACTCCAGCCCCAGTCAGTCCACACCACGGTTTGGTGCTTAATCTGGGACAGACGGGCCCTGGGAGAAGGTGATCTGGGTATGTAGCTCAGGGGCCTGGAGTATGGTCCAAGTGGAGCGACAGCAGCTACTGATAGCACTTACTTGGGTGGCACCATAGGAGGCGCTGTGACCAGCAAACCTTAGTCTGTCTTTCAGCCCAGTGAGCACTGTGGCCCCAGCCACTGCATGCCACAGCCTGGCACTGGACATGGGGCAGACAAGTCTTGGGAGAAGACTGTCATAGAGGCAGCCCAGCTCTCTGGCAGCAACATAGCCACCTCAATTCTATACCTTTGGGGCAAGGCAACAGTCAACTGAATGGAGTCTGACTGATCCCTGTCTGCAGGGTATCTACACCAGCAACTGATTGGGCAGCAACAGCCACAAGCAAAGAAGTTCCTCCTCATGCCCTGCACAGGCTTTAGATCCTCTAACACCAGCCACACCCTGTATTAATGTGATAGCAGCCAGCACAGTGAGGAAAGATATGGCTGGTATCCTTATCAAAACCAACCCTCACACCAAAGATTTGGACACACAGAGTCTATACAGGGACACTCCCACATAAAAGCACCCCATCAAGACCACATCGATAGCTGTTTCTCCTAAATTCATAGACACAGAGAAAGTTAAGTAAAATGAAAAGACAGAGGAACTACTGCCAATTAAAAGAGCAAGAGAAATCCCCTGAAAGAATAATAAAACAGAGCTCACCAGTCTACCAGTCCCTGAGTTCAAAAAGGTGGTAATAAAAATGCTGACTGAATTAAGAAAGACCTATTGACATAAACGCAGATCACTGTAACAAGGAACTAGAAACTATAAAGATGAGCCGATCAAAAATAGATAATTCAATTTCTGAGATAAAAAGCAATTGAAAAGCAATGAATAGCCAACTAAATGACACAGAAGGCAGGTAGTCTGGAAGATTAAATCATGGAAATCACCCTATCAGGACAGCAGACAGAAAACATTTTTTTAAATTATGAAATCTATGGAAGAATATAAAATGTGCCAACCTACACATAATAGGGGTTTCAGAAGGAGAAGAAAAAGAGTATTGAAAATGTACTGAAGAAATTATGGCTGAAAATTTCCCAGACCTAAAGAAGGAAACATATCCATGTCCAGGAAGCACAGAGGATCTCAAACAAGATCAACCCAAACAGACCCACACCAAGACATATCATAATTAAAACAGTAAAGTTAAAGAGAGAATTCTAAAGGCAGCAAGAGAAAAACAATGAGTCATTTACAAGGGAGCCCTCATAAGGCTATCGGCTGATTTCTCTGCAGAAACTTTGCAGACCAGAAGGGAGTGGCATGATGTAAAATCCTGAAAGAGGAAAAACAGCAGCTAGGATACTCTACCCAACAATATTATCATTTAGAGTAAAAGGAGAAATAATTTCTCAGATAAGCAAAAATTAAAACAATTCAGCAATACTAACCTTTACCCTAAAAGAAATACTGAAGGGTCCTTCTACATAGAAAAGAAGTAAGAGTCTACAGGAAAAGGGAAATCTCAATAGGAAAGCAAATATATAGTAAGGACTGAAGATCACTTAAATGAGCCAGTATATAGATTTTAAAAGGTATAAAAATTATAAAAGCGATTATAACTACAATAAGCAGTAAAAGGATAACCATGAAGATGTAATGTAGTATATCAAAATCACAAAAAGTGGGGAAAGTAAATAAAAAATGTAGAACTTTTAGAATGTGTTTGAACCTGAATGACTCAGTTTAAAGCAGTATATATATAGTTATGGTCAACATACATAATCACAAATCAAAAATATACAATAGAGTCACAAAAATCAGAAAGGAACTCAAGCATACTACAAAAAACAAACAAAAAACCATCAAACCATTAAAGGAAAAGTAAAAGGAAGAAATGAACAAATAATTATGAAAACGACTGGAAAACAAAGAATAAAATGGCAGTAAGTACATACCTAATGATTGTGTTAAGTGTCAATGGACTAAATGCTCTGACCAAAAGACAGAGTGGCTTGATTGGATTAAAAAAAAAAAAACGTGCAATAAGCTGCCTACAAGAGACTCATTTCAGGGTGAAAGACACATAGAGTGAAAGTGAGAGGAAGGAAAAAATACTTCATACAAATGGAAATGACAAGAAAGCAGGGTTACCAATACTCATACCAGACAAAATAGGCTTTTAAAACAAAGGTCATAATGAAAGACAAAGAAGCATTATATAATGATAAAGGTATCCATACAAGAAGAAGATATTATACTCATTAATATTGGGTGCACCCGGTACAGGAGCACATAAATATATAAAGCAAATGCTAACAATACTAATAAATAAATACTAATAAAAGGAGAAATTGACAACAATATAATAATAGTAGGAGACTTTACACCCCACTGACATAAATGGACACATGAAAAGATGCCCAACATCACTAACTATTAGAGAAATGCAAACCAGACCTACAGTGAGGTATCATCTCACAATGGCCAGAATGGATGTCATCAAAGTCTACAAATAATAAATGCTGGAGAGGATGTCAAGAAGAGGGAATCCTCATACACTATTGGTAGGAATGTAAACTGGTATAGCCACTATGGAAAATAGTATGGAGGTTCATTAAAAAACTAAAAATAGAACTACCGTATGATCCAGCAATCCCATTTTTGGGTATATACATCCAGAAAAAACAAAAGCTCGAATTCAAAAAGGTACATGAACTCCAATATCCATAATAGCACTATTTACAATAGCCAAAACATGAAAGCAACCCAAGTGCCCATCAACAGACAATTGGCTTAAGAAGATGTGATACAGATATATAGATATATACATACACACACACGCACACACACACATATACACACAATGGAATATTACTCAGCTATAAAAAAAGAATGAAATATTGCCATATGGAGCAACATAGATGGACCTAAAGAATATTAAGCTTAATGAAATAAGTTAGAGAAAGACAAATATGTTCCACTTATATGTGGAACCTAAAAAATGACTCTATGTACAAAACAGAAACATATTCACAAACATAGAAAACAAATTTAAAGTTACCAAAGGGGAGAGGGAGGTGAGGAGGGACAAATTAGGACTACGGGATTAACAGATACAAACTACTATGTATAAAATAGATAAGCAACAGCTATTCACCATGTAGCATAGGGAATTATACCCAATGTCTCCTAATAACTTACAATGGAATATAACCTGCAAAAAGAAAAAAAAAGCCAAATCACTATGCTGCACACCTGAAACTAACATGATATTCTAAATCAACTATACTTCAATTTAAATAAGCACATACATACCTAAGTACATAAATAAATAAAAAGCAAAGGGTGGTGCTAGAGCTTGGGGGTGGGGGGCATGTACTTAACACTTGGGGCTTTGGGTGTACCCAGACATTTGGGGGTGGTCTTCTTTCCTCCCAGGGAGACAGCCAGAGACACTTCCCTGTAGCTCTCTTGGTCTTCCTACTTCCCTTTCCTTTCATTCATTGTGGTCTCTCTTTAGAGAGAGAAACTGGTCCCTCCAGCTGCAACGTGTGTAGCCAGGCAGACCCCCACTCACCATCTTTATCCTCCTCCTCTATTCCTTGCCACACCAGCTTCCATCTTCTCTACCATCACCACTTCTGCCACTGCTGGCTCCACCACCACTTCCCTCAGTCCACTGTCGCCTCTCTGTTGCAATCCACCCACATTCAGATGCACACATGGATGGATCTCTCAGATGTCCTAGTATGCTATGCAGAGGGTTCATTTTGTTTTGTTGTGTTTCATTTTGTCATGTAAGTCCAGTTAGTTGTAAATCAAAGGGGAAAGAAAAAGGACACAATTCACACTGCCGTGATGCTGATGTCCAAGTTAATTTTTCTATGTGGTGTGAGGTAATGATCAAGATTCATTTTTTGCATATGATTATTCCATTATTTCAGCCTTAATTGTGAAGATTATCCTTTCCCCATCTTATTGTATTGGAACCTTTGTCAAAATCATTAAGCATAAATGTCTGAGGTTTTATTTTCTTGGTTCCATTTATCTGTTATTCTGTCTTTATGTCAGTACTATAACATCTTGATTACTGTTGCTGTACAAAAAGTCTTGAAATCAGGTAGTAGGAGTAATTGAAATTTTCTCTGCTGTTTCAAGGTTGTTCTGATTATTATAGGTCCCATATAATTAAAATTTTATATAATTTAAAAATATAATTGTATTTCTGCCAGTTTCTACAAGAAAAGCCTTATAGAATTTTGGATTGGATTGGATTGAATCTATAGATAAATTTTGGAAGAAATGACATCTTAATATTTAATCTCTTAATCTACATACACATTGTCAATAAATTATACTTCATCAAAATTTAAAACTTTTGCTCTGCTAAGGACTTTTAAGGAAATGAGAAAGCAAGCTAAATACTGAGAGAAAATATTTTTAAAACATATACTGACAAAGAACTTATATATGAAGAACTTAATATATGAAGAACTCTTAAGACGCAATGAGAAGGCAAAAACATTTTAAGTTAGCAAAAGTTTGAATAGATACATCACCAGAGAAAATATACATATGGCAAATAAGTACATGAAAAGATACTCAACATCTCTAGTCATAGAGAGTTAAAATCATAATGAGATACTACTATATACCCACTAGAATGGGTAAAATTAAACAGATTGATAATACCAAATATTAATAAAGATGTAAAACAATTAGAACTCTCTTAGACTGCTAGTGTGGATATAAAACAATATGATCACTTTGGAAAAAACTTTGGCAGTTTCTTAAAAAGTTAAAGATACACCTACCATGCAACCTACCTATCTCACTCTTAGACATTTAACTAAGAGAAGTGAAAGCATATGTGCACACAAAGATTTGTACACAAATATTCAGAGTAACTTCATTTGAAAGAGCCTCAAATTGACAGTAACCTGAATGTCCATTCCAGGTGAATGCACAAACACATGTGGCTCATCCATACAATGAAGTACTGGCATCACCATAAAGGAAGGGACTGCTGATATATACAACAATGTGAATGAATTTCTAAGTATGGTGAGTACAGGAAGCCAGATAAAAGTGAGTCTATACTTACGATTCCACTTAAATAAAATTCTAGAAAATGCAAACTTATCTGTAGGACATAAAATAGATAAGTGGTTGCCCGAGAATAGAGTGGAAATCAGTGAGAAAGATGGATTAGAAAGGAGCATAAATAAATTTTAGGAATGATGGATATGTTGATTATTGTGATGGTTTGATGGAATATATACGTGTATATGTGTGTGTGTGTGTATATATATATATATATATATATACACACACACAAACATGGACACACATGTATACACATAAATTTATACCTATATATAAATGTATCCAGTGTTTACCTGCAATTTATTGTGTCACTATTCACCAGTAAAGGATGGAGTAAGAAAGGTTACACTTGTCCCATCATGAATGATTAGAAAACTGGACAAAATACATAAAAGAACTGTTTCAAACAATGGACAGCAGGCAGTGCAGGACTGTTATCATTCCTGAGAGAAGAGAAACAAATGAAGTGAGCTCTATGATTTTCTCCATCTTTTTGCCTGGATGCATTTTCCTAATAGTGGTGCAAGGAAGGAGAACTCAATCAGAGCCCAGCGTGCTGAGTATGAAAAGACAAAGATTGGCGTTCAGAGAAACTTAGCAGTTGGAAGCTGCAGGACAAAATTCTGGAGAAAAGGAAGCTCTGCAGAAAAAGAGCTCCATATAAAGCCCCTTCAATCTATGTTTATTATTAGGCCAAACATGCATAAGATGAAACTCATGAGGGTAAGCCAAAAAAATAGCAGGTTTAAACTAAACAGTTCCCAGAGTTATTCAGGGCAAGGAGTTCAAGCTTCAGCCAGCAAAGACCAAACGTTCTGGGTGATCAACTAGGGCGTATATTGTCGACCACAAAGAGGCTACCCCACAGTGTTATGACTGAACTATCCCTTGAATGAACAAAGCCTGTAAACAAGGCTCATATTTATCAAAATGATCAACAAATAACTTAAATGCCTTAGCCTCCTGAAGGAAGACAACAAAAATCCAGATATTCAACAATACAGCATTCATAATGTCCAGCATCCAATCATAAGTGATTAGATTTGCCAAAAATCAAGAAAATGGAATCCCTAACCAGGAAAAAAAAAATCTCAAATAAAAGAGATTGTAAGAGATGTTAAATTAGTACACAAGGACCTTAGATACTATACTTGTGTATATAATGGCAAATGTGAACATAATAGAGAAATCAATAAATATTTTTAAAAACCCAAATAAAACTTTAAGAGATAAAAACATACGTGAAATAAAATTTTCACAGAATAAGATTAACAGTGGATTAGACATTGCAGAAGAAAAGACTGGTAAATGGAAAAAACGCAAAGATTAAATGAATAAAAATAAACAAGTTCAGAGACCTATGAAGTAACATCAAGTTAAAAAATACATGTAAATGAAGTCTCACAATAAGAGTAGGTTGTGTAGAACAAGGAAAGGAAGAAAAATGGTCAAAGTTTTCCAATTTGATTTTAAAAAAAGTTAGAGCCAAGCAGCTCAACAAACCACAAGTAGGAAACACACACACCAGCACACATCATAATCAAACTGCTGAAAACCAGTGATAAAGAGAAAAACTTACAGCAACCAGGGAGGGCCAGGAGGGGATAGGGGAAGAATATCTCATCTCTGCACCCCTCCACCCCAACCAGAATACCTGCTAGGGTTACCCAATAATTCAAGACTCCTAGACAGTGAGCTGGGGCTTTAGCAAGTGCTACCACATAACACACATCATGGTACTGATACTTTAGACAAGGGGCTCACTGTGTTGTACCAAGGGCAGAGAGGTTCTTTTAGCTCTAAGTCCCAACCCAGATCCCTGGGAAAAGAAAGACAGCCACCCAGGAGCAGGTCATGCCCCTCCTCTTCCTTTTGTCATAACTGCCTAGAAGGTTGGCACTACGAGTCATCAGGAAGAGATGCACAGTGAAGACTATGGCTTCCTCTATGCAGGAAAAGACAGGTGTGTAGCAGAGTTGTTTCCATCTTTCAGCCTTTGGGCTGTGGGACCAGCACTCTTCTGTTGCATTGCAACGAAAAGCCTAATAATTCTCAGAGTTCCAGAGAAAATACCATGGTACCCCTGAGGCACAGCAAAGGGATTAGTTCAAACCAGACTTAAGCCCAGGGCCCTTAAACCATACAATCACTTGCCATGAGGGAGGTCCCTAACCCTAGCAATTCTAATTGGAGACTCTCAAGAGAAAAAAAGTATATCAATATGAGCAGGCTAAAGGACCTCCTCCAGTATATTCAGTGACAAAAAATGGAAGGGAGGGAGGGAAGAAGAGAAGAAAGAAGAGGAGGGTGGGGAGGGAGGGAGAGGGAAAGAGATAAGGAAAGAGAGGGGAGAGGGAGAGGAGTGACGGAGAAAGAGGAAGGAAGGAAGGAAATGAAAGGAAACAGGAATAAAGGAAAGGAGTAAGGAAAAGAAAGGAGTCTGCATACAGGAGAAGCTATAATAAAATAAATGAATACACACCCAAACACACACACATTATTAGACTGAAACAAATGTCCATAATTTGAGCCAACTGGAAATCCAAAATTTACTTAAAAAAATTTTATAACAAAAAGATAAAAACAGCGCTCATTAGCCGTTGTGCCTCTATAACATACAGGTTCTCAATTAACTTTCACATGTACTGAAATGCACGAACTGGTAAAGCTTCATGGACTTAACAGTGGGGTTCAAATTTGTTATATCTGGGATCACACTAAATTTGAACATGGTACCCCAATAATCTTAGGAGAGTAACTAAATGTAAAATAGAAGGAAAACAGGTATGCCTCACTTAAAATTTAGCCTTGCCTAAATTTCCCGTAGCTAGAATATGCAGTGCCCTAAAATGTTCCAAAGTGAGCACAGATGTTCACTTTGAGTCTTTGGCACTTACAGATTGGCTGGACAAAATGAGACCCCACACACCCCTGGTTAAAGTAGTTAATACAGCCCAATGAGGGTTAAAACACGGCCTCCAGGGATAGAAACTTATTATAAAAGACATAATTAATGAGCAGGTAATTATTCCCACTGATTCTCCATTTGACAGCCCACTTTTGCATGTTCTTAAACCTAGAAAGATGATGATGCCTCACAGTGGTTTGCTGCAGTCCTAGTTCTTGTGGTCCTATCCATTAGGGCCTTCATACACAATACCCAGTATCACTGACATCACTAATGCCAGCCCATCAGAGACTGGTCTATATTTAGCTATTATAGATTTGGCTAGTATGTTCTATTTGGTGCCTATTTACACAGCTTCTCAACCACAGCCCACCTTCACCTTTTATGGGACATAATACACCTTTACTAGGTCCCTCAACACCCTTGCCATCACACACAGTCTTTGCAGACAGTATCTCAACTGCATTCATCTTTCTCTAGGAGCATTGATACTACATTGCATTGATGACATCCTCCTTTCTGGAGATTCATTTGACACATTGCCTAAGGACATAAAAGTCCAACATCTTTTAGTCCTTTTGGGTTCTGAAGACAACATATTCCTCATTTACAAGTTTTACTTAATCTCACTGATGTCCCTGCTTATAAAGCAGCTCCCTTCAACAAAAGGCTCTAGAATCTGTCTAAACTAGAAATCAAAAGGCACTTCCTCCATTGCTTTTGAAGATTCCTTTGCTGTAGAGGCTTGACAACTCCCCTCAGGCCTCCTGGAGTCTCTGAATCACCTATTATGGCCAAAAATTGCCCATAGGCTTGTAATGCAAAAACTACCCTTCTCAGCTTCATGCTATATACTATTAGAGCAGAAATTGCTGGTCACTTACAGGGATATCCTGGAAACAGAGGATCTCACAGACCCTGAGCCTGTGACCCTTAATATCCAGCTGCCTGTTATGCATTGACCCATGGAAGCAGCACCTCACAAGCTTGGCACTACTCCTGAGTACTCCTTGATGCAGGGCCCACTGGCATATTCCACCTGAAGGGAAAATGGAGTTTGCTTGTCAGTCCCTTACTAGATGTCACTCCCTCTCCAGACCCCTTGGCCACTTGGGGAGCCACTTGGGATTAACTGAGTGAACAGCAATGGGAGCTCACAGAGTGTACAGAGGGGATTGCCACCATCATAAATGAGGGATCTCAGTGCAGTGTTGCTGCTTTCATCCCTTAACCGAGATGTCCCTGATAAAAGATGGGACAAAGGGGTTAGTGAAATTGGCCAAACTTCAGGCAGTCATCTTAACACTAAGTGCCCTGGTCGGCAAATTGCCCCATCTGCACATTTTTATAAACTTTTGAGCTGTTGCCTAAGAGTTATCTCTTCTCCTCAAAGTGACGAACTCAGAACCTCTTGCCTCACAGATATCCAAGAAACAAATCAAAGTCATACATGCATCTACATATACTAAGGCCATAATACAAGGCCTCACCAGACACTCATTATCCCCTTCAAAGTTCCAGGCATTACCAATAGTCACCAAGGCACACATTTCACTTCTCAAAATATACACTTCTGGGCTCTTGGAAGAGGCATTCAGCTGAACTTTTATCTTCCCAAACAGCCAATTTAATGAGAGACATAATGATCTATTCAAATAACTTATTTTTACTCTAGCCTACAAATAAACCCCTAAATGGGTCTTTATCTTGCCCCAGGCCTTAATCTCTCTTAATTTAAATCTCCTTGGATAATTCACACCTTACACCAACTTAAAACCACTTTCCATCCTTTTTCCTATCTTTAGAGGGTATGTCTTGCCTCTGTGTATATGTGCCTCATTATATATGAGGCCTTTTAATAGTGTCTCCCTGTACCTTTGTGGATTTTCAGTCCTGCCCCAACCCCATAAGGGCAGGAGGCTAGATCCAGGATGCACAGTTGTCTTGGACCCATTAACTATAGATTGTCAAGCTAGGAACCTGCACATCTGATAGGGAACCCTTTTGGGCCTGAACTTCCACTACCTGAACTCTTCCTCAATATTCAGATTATAAAGGGGTGGGTAATTCTGAGTTCTTGCTCCAGTCCCTTCAGGGCAATAAAAATTAGTTGTCCAGAGACATTTCCACAGATAGTGTGTATTACCAAGAAGGGAAATAGAAAATCCCACTTAGAAAATGAAAATCACATTCAGAGATAATAATAAAATCAACACAACATCCCATTATGATGAAACCAAACAAGCCCCTTGTTGGTAATAATACGTGCCAAAAGAGAATCCACATCCGGCAACAGCAGGCTGCCGAGTGCAGCTGTGCACCATTCCATTGGCTATTGCGCTTGTTACTTCTGGTCTGTGTGCTTTTGTTGGTTTGCAGTCTAGAGGCCTAAATCCTCCAAGTAAGTCATTGTTTCAACCAAACACAGCAAATGTTGAGGCCTGCATATCACCGAGTGTGACTAATGCAAGCTCTGCAGCCCAAAGGCCCTGCCAGCTTGCCTGCCAACAGTCAGACCAACACAGAGAACAAAAGGCCTATAATAACTGGCCAAGTTGGAGGACCCACCCACAGCTTAATGCTGGAACTCAAACAACCTTAGCCATGGATATTCTGAATGGCAAACAACCTGATACTCTATTAACAGCATGTACCTAGATCAGTCCATAAGATTTAAAATTTAAAGCTATTTGCTGCAGAACCTGTCTCATCACTCATCTGGAGAAAATCTTGAACTGTTGGGAGTTTTTACACTTGGCCACTCCTAGTTGGGGTTTAACTGTGCCAGTTGGGTTCTGGCACTTTGGCCCAATTATGGCAGTATCATGGATGCCAGCATCACTTTTGCTAGTTGTACACCCACAAAACGTCTTGACTTAAAAGGTATTTGCAATTCAAGCTCCCAGGCCCAACATTGCCTTCAGATTCCATAGGCAGCTCAGTCTTGTTACAATACCATACAGTCACAAAATAATGATCCATATCAATCTGAGTGAGCATCCACTTAGGAAGGATACACCAGTCTCATATCCCAGATGCCAATGCTGTGGCCCAGAAGTTCACCACTGTAGATAACATCGCCTCAGACACCATCTCTCCTAAGATCTCACCACTGGAGATGACTGCACCCCAAACACTGAGACAACTGCCCAAGTGATGCCCATGGGTGGCCTCTCCTAACTGACAAATTAGACACAGGTCATTCATTGCTTTTCCTCTTTTGCTATTAAGGATTCTGTTGTTTCCTGAGCTCACAGTTTATGTCACCCATGATCCTAGAATACTCTTTGCTTTCTGTCAAAATATACACCCTTATACTCCCATACCTGATAGGAAATCCTCTAGACCTTACTACTATCTGTATCATTCTAAAAATGATGAAAATTATTACTTTCCTCAGGAGGCAACTACTTCATGAGTCCACCCCAGGGGACCTCCCACTCCCCACAACATTCTCCCCCCTCTCTGACTTGTCACTTTTCACCTTGCATCTCCAACCATGGCTGCCACAACTACCCCTGCCCCTTGGTTACAAATACCACTAACATGTACATATGCCTTACTGAACTATCAGTTCATTCCTTTCAGTAATACAACTGCAGAACCTACCATCATGACCCAAGAAATACACCAAGGTATTATTGTCATGAAAAATATAACTTAGACTTAACACACCTTACAACTTCAAGTTAATGTTAGAGACCTCAAAATTTCAGATCTGTGTTCAGTGGGGAACGGGTTATCTTTTCAACAAATGGTGCTGGGACAACTGATCATACACATGCAAAAGATGGAAATTTGACCCTTACTTCATACCATATAAAAAAATCATACAGAAAAATCTAAATCTAAGAGCTAAAACTATAAAACTCTTAGGAGAAAATACAGTAGTAAATCTTCATGACTTCTGGTTTGGCAATGAATCCTTAGAAATGACACCAAAAGCACAAGCACCAAGAAAAAGGAACAGATTGTACTTGATCACAATTAAAAACTTTTGTGTTTCATACAATAATAAAGTGAAACAACCCATAGAATGGGAGGTAATATATCTGATAAAGGACTCCTACCTAAAATACATAAAGAATTCTCACAACTCAGTAACAAAAGGCAAATAACAATTTTAAAAAATGGCAAAAGGTCTGAATAGACATTTCTCTAAGGAATATAAACTAATGGTCTACAGGCAGAGAAAAAGATGCGCAGCATTAACAGTCATCAGGGAAATGCAAACCAAAACCACAATGAGATACCATTTCACACCCACTAGATTGGCTAGAATAAAAAAGACAGATAGTAAATACTGTAAGAAAATGGAGAAATCAGAACCTGCATATACTATTGATAGGAATATAAAATGGTGCAGCCAATTTGGAAAACAGTTTGACAGTTCCTCAAGCAATAAAACATAGAGTTACCATATGGCCGAGCAGTTCCACTACGAGGTATATACCCAAGAGAAATGAAAACATATGCCCACATAAAAACAGGTTCAGGAATGTTCATAACATCATTGTTCAAATAGCCAAAAGGTAGAAACAAACCAAATGTCCATCAACTGTGAATAGATAAACCATGTGTGATATAGCCATACATGTAACATTATTCAGCCATAAAAAGGAATTAAATATTGATACATGCCACAACATGGTTGAAGCTTAAAAACATTATGCTAAGTGAAAAATGCCAGTCACAAAAGATAACATATTGTATGATTTCCTTTACATAAAATGAGAATTGCCAAAACTATAGACAGAAGGTAAATGAATGGATGCTTAGGACTAGAGGAAGGAAATGAATGAGTGAGGTGGTGACACTCAGAGTACAGGGCTTCTTTTTGAGGTGGTAAAAATGTTCTAAAATTGACTGTGGTAATGGTTGCACATTATCTATGAATGTACTAAAATCACTAAGTTGTACACTTTTAAGTGGGTTTATTGTGTGGTCTATCAATTATCTGTCAATAAAGCAGTTTTGAAAAAAACAATTCTTAACAAAATTTTAGTAAATGAAATCCAGCCACACACACATACATACTCCATAACCAAGTATGAATTTCCCTTGGTATGCAAGGTTGATGTAACATTTTAATATCAGTAATTAGCAGAATGAAGGGGAAAACCTATATGATTATCTCAATAGATCCAGAAAAAAGCATTTGATATCCACTTGTAATAAAAACTCTTAGCATATTAGGCATAGCAGGGAACTTCCCCAGCCTTATAAAAGATATAAATGAAAAACTCACAGCTGACATCACACTTAATGGTCAAAGATTGAATGCTTTCCCCCTAAAATTGAGAACTGTGCAAGAATGCCTGCCCTCACAACTCCTATTCAGCACTCTACTGGAGACCCCAGCCAGTGCAATAAGGAAAGGGGGAATAAGGCATTTAGACTGGTAAGGAAGATATAACGCTGCCGTTGTTTCCAGAAGACGTGATAATGTACATCAGAAAACTCTGAGGCATCTACAACAAAGCTAGTAGAATTAATAAGTAAATTTAGTAAGGTCACAAGATATGAGGGTCAATATCCAAAAATCAATTATGTTTCTTATGTACTGGCAATGAACAATCAAAAAGTAAACATTTAAAATACCATTTACAATAGCATTAAAAATATTAAATACTTAGTGATAAATTTATCAAAAAATGTGTAAGACCTATACAATAAAAATTGTAACACACTGTTGAGAGATACTAAAGAAGGCCTCCTAAATGAAAAATATACTAATTATAGGATGGAAAATTCAATATTGTGTTCACATGTCAGTTCTCCCCAAATTTTTCTCTATATTCAACACAATTTCATTCAAAATTCCAGCAGCATTTTTTGGTAGACATTGGCAAGCTGATTTAAAAACATAAGGAAATGCAAAGGAGTGAAATTAGCCAAAACAATTTTGAAAAATATAAACAACAACATTTGCAGGAGTTACAGTATCTGATTCCAAGACTTACTATAAAGCTACAGAAATCAAGACTATGGTATTAGTGAAAGTATAGACATATAGTTCAATTAAACAGAATAAAATCCAGAAGTAGATTTACATATAAGGGGTAAATTAATTTTTTAACAAGAGTGCTAAGATTATTATTAGGAAAAGACAGTCTTTTCAGTGAATTATACTGGAAAAACTGGATATCCATATAGAAAAAAAAAATGTACCTTAACCCTAACATACCAAACATAAACCAACTTGAAACAGATTTTATATAAATATAAAAGCTAAAACTTTATAAAAGTTCTAGAAGAAAATATAGCAGAAAGCATATGTGGTTTTTAAGAAAGAACAAAAAATATCCATGACCTTGAACAAAAATTGGTATATTAAACTTCATCAAAATTAAAAACTATTCTCCAAAAGATACCATTAAGAAAATGAAAAGACAGGCCACAGACTGGGAGAATATACTCCTAGTACATATCTGATAAAGGACTCGTCTCCATCATACACAAAAAGCTCTTATAACTCAATAAGACAAAGCATAATTTAAAATGGGGTAAAGATTTAAACAGATAATTCACAAATGAAGATTTATCAGTGGTCAATAAGCACATAAAAACATGCTCAACATCATTAGCTAGCAGGGAAATATAAACTAAAGCCACAATGTGATAGTTCTATACATCCACTAAAATGGCTAAAATTAAGAAGATTGACAATACAAACGTTTGGTGAGTCTGTGGAGCAAATGTAAGTAGAACCATTTCAGAAAATTCTCTGACATGTTTCTGTAATGCTAACTTAATGTGTATATATATATAATTAGTATATATTATATATGCATATAAAATAATATAGGCATACCTTGGAGATACTACAGGTTCAGTTCCAGACAATCACAATAAAGCAATTATCACAATAATGTGAATCACATGAATTTAGTTTCCCAGTGCATGTAAAAGTTATGTTTACACTATACTGTAGTCTATTAAGTGTGCAATAATAGCATTATGTCTAAAAAACAATGTACATACCTTAATTAAAAAATACAAAAGAGGTTGTGGTATGTATGTACAATGGACTACTATGCAGTCATTAAAAAAATGCCATTTGCAGCATTATGGATGGACCTGGAGACTGTCATACTAAGTGAAGTAAGCAAGAAAGAAAAATATCATATGGTGTTAACTTATATGTGCAATCTTTAAAAATGAAACAAAAAATTTATTTACAAAACAGAAACAGACTCACAGACATAAAAAACAAACCTATGGTTACCAAGAGGGTAAGAGGTGGGTAGAGGGATAAATTGGCAGTTCACAATTTGCAGATACTAAACACTATATATAAAATCGATAAACAACAAACTTATATATAGCACAGGGAACTATATTCAGTATCCTGTAATAATCTATAATGAAAAGGAATATAAAAAGGAATATATATATATGTATAATTGAAATATTATGCTGTACGCCAGAAATTAACACAACATTGTAAACCAATTATACATCAATAAAAAATTTAAACAAATAAAATACCATCTAAACTCTAAACAAAACAAAAAACAATTACAGTAGTAACATCAAAGACCACTGATCACAGATCACCAAAACAAATAATGAAAAAGCTTGAAATACTGCGAGAATTACCAAAATGTGACACGAAGTGTGCAGATGCTGTTGGAAAAGTGGCACCAAAAGCCTTGCTCAATGCAAGGTTGCCACAGACCTTCAATTTGGAAAAAAAAAAAAAAAAAAAAAGGCAGTATCTGTGAAGCACAAAACAAGTTATGCGTTATGTATAATAAAAAAATAGATACTACTACTATGTGTACATATAGTTCCAGCACTCCTATTTACTCAAGAGAAATGAAAACATGTGCAGAGACTTGTACACAAATATTCATACCAGTTTTATTCATAATAGCCAAAAACTGTCAACAACTCAAATTTTCATCAATAGGTGAATGCATAAAAAATCGTAGTACACCCATACTGTGCAATACTATACAGCAACAAAAAGAACGAACTACTGATATACAAAGCAACATGGCTGAACTGCAGAAACATTATACTGAACAAGAGGAGTCAGATTAAAAAAAGACATTATTGTATGATTGTTTATCTGAAACTCTAGGAAATAAAATCTCTAGTGATAGAAAGCAGATAAATGGTTGCCTAGGGCCAAAGATGTGAATTGTGATGACCAGGAAAGGGCACAAGGAAAACCTTTAGTGATGAAAATATTCTGCATCTTGATCCTGGTAGTGGTTACTTGGGTGTGCACACTTGTCAAGACTCATTAAACTGTACACTTAAAATGTGTGCATATTATTTGTAAATTTTACTTCAAAAATTTAAAAATTGTATTTCTATATACTTGCAACAAATGATTAAAAATTGAAATTTACAAAATTCCATTTACAATCAAACATACTATAGATTTAACAAAACACGTGTAAGACCTATATACTGAAAACTAGACCTTGAGTTACCTCATTTCTGTCACTCTCTATGCTCAATTGGAGTTTTTATGTTTACAATTTTAAAATAGTTAAACAGAGTGGGAATTATAAAATGTAATTTTTTGCTGTTAAGTGTAAATTTTAGTACATGCAAAAAATATATTACTGAATTATAATATCTTTTACAATGAAAATTCATTTTTAATCAGTACTTTAAAACTAGGGAACAAATCAAGGAAATGCTTATAACAGAAAATAATTTTGTCATATAGAGGAGGTGTTTAGAAATTATTTGCTTTGTGGTGTCAAATATATTACAGAAGTCACTGGTCATATCACCTGCTACCTTTATAATCTGGGACAAAATGTTCCTTAGTTCCCACACATTAAAATGGGAATAGTAATAGTACCTATACCTAAATCATAAGCCTGTTGTGAGAATGAGTCAATGCATGTAAATTACCTAATACAATGCCTAGTACAAGAAAAGTGCTCAGTAAATACTAACTTCTGTGATGACAACTGAACTCATAATTTAACACACCTAACACATAGTAAGCTTGAAATATTAGTTACCTCATTATGTGACAAGATTTTTTCCCTTTAGTTTCCTATGATTACTTAGAATGACCAGAGTTGCCTACATTTTGAATTTTTATCATACCAGAAGTTACACAGTAATGATAAAGGCCATAAATCTGTGGATAAAGTAATTGGGGTCCATAAAGGTTAAATTATATGCTCCAGCTGGTAGGATAAGAACCAGACTCCAACACTTCTAACTCTGGATCTAGTCTATTAATCTTGGTATCTGTCTATAACCTTTTTTAAAGGTGACTCTCCAGTTAATAGAATGAAAAGTGTCCTGATCTAAATAATACATAGTATTAATATTTTATAGCTCAACCAAGACAGTTCTGAAAGCCTTGGACACAAGTTTCTAAAGCTGATGCAGAAGTTCCCTCTTGCCCTACCCAGAGCAATTCAATCATATCAAGTTGCTATTCACCAGTTAACTATAAAGTTACTTTAATCAGAACATCCCACCCACTGACAAGAGATGGTGTTTGTAAAAGTAAAATGATGTGTTGGAGCAGTCAGGAGGAAAACCCTACTACTCATAAAACCGTAGCTGATCTTCAAAGAGCATTTGTTCTTACCTACTCTGAGCTGTATCTCCATAGTGGGATTTTTCAACCCTGGCTGCACATACAAATCCTCTAGAACTTTTGCAGAAAAATATGCCTAGGTCCCACCCTGAATATCTTGGAATAGGGCACAGGCTTAAGAATCACTGCCTTATGTCACCCAATTAGACCTAAGGTTTTGTCAGCAGCAGCTGTACCAGTTCAGCTCTCTGTTAAACCAACATTTACAAATCAAGTGCTTCTCTTTTGTTTTATAATCAGAGAGCATAATATGAGTTTGCTAGAACAAGAGAAATAATGAAAATTAGTTCAGGATTCCATAAATATTTTCCCTATTTAAATCATTACAACAGCCCAGCAAGGTAAGCCAAGTTGATCATAGCATCCTGGACTTAGATAAATTGCCCATAATTGTACCCATCTAGTAAATGGCACTTGAACTCCTAATTCCAAAGGCTTTAGACTGGACAACCCTGCAGGTTGTCCCAGGAAAAAAGGGCCTTCCTGTAGTACAGTCTCACCTAAATTTGCATTATGAGAGTGGTTCAGTGGTAGTGAGATATACACAGGGCAAAGAACCAGTCAGGCTCTTCCCTGAGGCCAGTGAGCTAGGAACAGGAGGGACCAAGGATGGCAGAGCATCTGGGGAATAAAGTCATTTAAAAAGCTTATAGGTGACATAACTTTATGCAAATTAGGATATTTTAAGACTCTTCCTTATTTTATAGAATCATAATTTTTTAGTTTTTAGCCTTATGTACTACCATATACTTAAGGAATGCACCATATATCTTACTTGTCATGGTATCTGACCTGTCTCCCCTCCACTCTCTCTCCCAAATGCTTGGCAGCATATGATGAGTAAATTAATTAGTTACTATATGTTGGTGGATAGCACTAGAAACTTTAAAGAACCACCATCTCTATCCAAATGACCGGTTATTGCTTGAGGTTTTGATGTGCTTAGGCAGTCTCTAACAAACCAATAAAAATCTACCTAATGAGCAGAGTTCATACTCTTGTTTCCCAACCTTGCTGGCAAATCCAAGTGGGAAGCAAATGTATGATTCAGTGAGCACGGAACTCGAGCAAAGACAACTTCATGGCTAATACTCATGCTGAAGGCAGGCATCTCCTCTCAGGGAGCATAAGCCCCTTGGGTTAAGTCCGATGGTCTAGGCAGCCTGTGTATACAGTCCCATTTCTGACTGGTAGCTACACCAAGGGGTAGCTCAGGAGAGGCTTTTGGCCCTCCTCAAGCCCTTACCTCAATTTTCACCAGATACTCTCAAGACAAAGCCCACATTCCTACCCTACCCCCTACTCTAACCAAACTGCTGCCCCCTAAGCCTCTTCTACAAAAATTGTGACTTCTCCACAGTTATTCATTCAACAACTATTTATTGAGTAGCTACTAAGTGCCAGGTGCTCAGATACGGTAGTGAAAGAAAAATTAAACAAAACAAATATTGTTGCCCTCCCGGAGCTTACATCCAAGTTGGAAGAGACAGATGATAAATATCAGATGCGTAAGGTGGAAGGGGAATACCAAGGGTGGGGTAAGAGTGTGGCAGTTTTAAATATCAAGGAAGGCATCACTGAGAAAATGACATTTTCATGCAGACTTGAAGTATGATATGTGGATATCTAGAGGAAGGGCATCCCAGATCAAGGAATCAAGTGCAAAAGGCTGGACATGGGATGCTGTATTTAGGAAACAGGAAGAGGCAAGTGACAAGTGAGCAAGGAAAGTAGTTAAAGAAATGAGGTGAGAGAAACAGTGTACCTCCAAAGAGTTTGGATTTATTCCAAGGGATATGAAGTGGTATTTGAGAGAAAAGAGGTGTGGTGCTGTAGACATAAGATAAAGGTAACTGGTACATAATACATAGGTGAAAATCAACTGTATGGAACCTGTTAAGCCTGGTTGGAAGAGCTAAATGTTATAGAGAGAGAAAGAAGCTTATTTTGCAGGAAGCACTTAAGGATTTCAGGAAACAGTTTCTTTTAGGTAAAAATAAGCAGTATTTGTTGGCTGATGCAGTTTAAGTGATGTAGGAAAGAGAACTTTATGTATGGCAGCTTTACTGACTTCAAAGATAGTGACTAAATGTTTGTGAGGATTAGTTTATAGGCGGTAATGGAACATGTTAAATTTGCCATGCTTGAGAGGAATGCTAATTAAGCACTATTGGAGGTACTGCAAAAGATTCATCTGTAGATAAGGAGCTGAACTGGATGAAGTTTTTAAACAAAGAATGCAAAAGTAACTTGACATTTTTACAGTAAGGATTCAGTAAGTATTTAATTGTTGGAACTGGCTTAAGTGTGGAGGAACTGAGTTAAGTGACAATATAGCCAAGGAATACAAATATAGGCAGAAAGGTTTCTAAATTTTTCTATGCATTTCTGAAGCTTTTATTTTTCTTTTACAATTATTTTTGGCGTGTATAGTCTCTTACTAGGACTGGCTCTTTCTTGAACCACTATAAGCTATTACTCCTAAATTACTGAAACCTCCATTTTGGTGAAACATGTTTTGATTGCTCACCAAGTATATGGAGAACAGCAAATTTTCTCCTTTCTCTTGGTTTTGAGGAATCCAGCTTCCTTTACAAAATCTCTTAAACTGGTTTTCACTTCTGATCCTTAGCCAGCCAGACCTCTACTAAGTGGTGCCCCTGAACCTTGAGGGCTACTCCCAACCTCAAGGCCAAAATTTCAGAAGGTGGTTTTGTCAGGTTTTTTCAACTTGAAAATGCTAGACTATGGCAACCTGAAGAAAAAATAACTACATACTAGTCTTTGGACTGTTGTACCCTTCAATGTAGGTGTAGAAAAGATTAGAACAAATCCAACATCTAACTTTTTAAGAGGTTACTTCTCAGATCCCCATCTGAAAAATGGGTAGGACAGTTAATTGTTACTTATAGCTAGTAGGATTCTCTGAGTATTAGGCAAGCAAATGCACTCAAAATGCTTAGCACATTAAGTCATAGCAAATATTAGCAACTGTGTAATCCCTTGTGGTAAATAAGCAGAGCTCCACTCTACAAATAAGGAAAACAGGCGAGAAGTGACATAATGACCCAAAGTCAGAAAGAGGAAGAGCAGAAGTTAGTTCACTCCAACACAAACTGAGGTTTCTACTGTGCCATTCCATAAAGTGCAGGGCGAGGGAGAGGTGGGGAATGAGGAAGTGAAGAAGCAGACTCCCAAACACACACACACGACCTGCTCCCACAGTTAGGACTAGAAATGGCAGAAAAGGGTATGAAATCGAGATCAACACAAAAAGTGCCAGCTCCCCAAAGAGTCAAAGACCAGGGTACCCTAACTGCCCACAGCACTCAGAAGTCTGAGCCATCTTACAGGCACAGTTGTATCCACCCAGGGACATTTACAAGAACTTTGATAAAGACTCTTCAAATCAAAAGATGACCTCAGAGCAATCCCTTGTACCCATCATTTACTTCGTATGAGCATACAGACTGCTAAGTTTTCCAAGAATCTAGACCATCTGGGTTACTCATCACTGATTTATGTGAAGGAATAGGGGAGGCTTTAAGTGGTGGTATTTAGAATTTACCTTGAAGGGCTTTCCTGGAAAAGATGCCTTTAAAAAAAAAAAAAGTCACAAGATTAGCGGTTAAGTCTCCAACACTTGAACAGAGTGTGCTGCCCAGCTACTGAGGTGAAGAGTTAAAGTTAAGGCTAATTTCCTTTAAAGCTCTAAACCTAGTCAATTACTTTGGGTTTAACTCCAGAAAGGGCTGGAGAACTTACACCTAAAAAGCTGGAAACAAAGACACATACACTTCCAAGTGTGGATTTTTATTTTCACAAAGAGACAACAATGCCTTCCCACATACAAATATTTACAAAACCCAACTGATTCACCAATCTGGAACCTGGGTTTTTTTCCACTTCTCAACATAGTTGGGAACATGGAAACATTAATACCCACACAATTCCCAGAGATGGAATTTATCCATCAAACAGTGCAGATTACCTAAAAGTGCACTTACCTGCACAACTCAGTCTAAAAACCTCAGTGATACAGACCTCATGGCCAAGGTTTCATTTATCTATTTGGTTTCATACCATGCAAACCTGAACAAGTGTGCTGCTACACTAAACTGAGAATTGGTTCTGATTTTACAATTAAAAAGGTTCTCAACGCTTTAGCAACTATACAGAATATGAAGGTTTATTTCAAAAAAGAGTACATTTTTTAAAACCAGGATACACAGATGCACTTAATGTAACAGTACCTTCTGCAAAAATAGGTTACATAATACTCAGAAATGCAAGGAACAATCTTATTCTCTAAAAATTAAACAGCAGACTGTTTAAGCCTTCAAAATGGAGGCCGAAAATGCTTGGTGACAAGAAGTAACTCTAGAGCCTGACACCACAGAGCTAATGCTGCAAATTAAACTACTACCACACACCTGCAAACTACTCTTTATATTCACACAGCGTTAAACAAAATGGTTTTGATTCCTATCTTTTCAAATGTGTCTTGGTGCTGCAAGAAAAAAAGTTGAATGATACACAAACTATTAAAAGTTACAACAGAACTATTTAAACATCTTCTCCAAAATTGAGAAAAGCAATCATGTTAAATTTTAAAAAATGAGAAAAAAAAGAAAAGTCTGACAGAACTCTCAAGCAAGTCAGAGGTCCTCTTCATAAGTAGTCAGTCAAGTAAAGTTTACAGACTTCAATAAATTATCTTGAAACCATGGCAGAGAGCTAATGTTCAAAATCTTCGTGGAGGTCCACCCTTAAATGGCTTAAATCCAGAGCCACTTCCTCTTGGCATGGAATTGCCACTGATTTGTACAATTCTATTAATTGGGGATGCATTACTGAAAAAGGTTTAAAAGAAAAAAAAGTCAGAGAACAGAAGAACAAATAATTACAGCTAACACCTACAAAATTATCATTTACCAGACACTGTTCTTTGTACTTTACCCACATTAATTTACTCCTTTCAACAGTCCTGTGAGGTATGTACCATCACTAACCTGATTTTACTGATGAAAAAACAGATTTGGAAGTTAAGTAATTTGCCCAAGATCACAATGGTGATCTGATAATAAATGGTAGAGTGAGGATTTCAACTTGGGCAGTCTCTCCCTCTGTAAGCGACTTAACGGTCAGTGCATGAACGGACTGGAGCAGTGGTTCTCAAACTGTGGTCCCCAGATCTACAGCATAAGCATCACGTTAGGAACTTGAACCTCTGAGCTAGAGGACATCACTCAAGAAATGTTTCTGTTAACTTCTTTTATACGTATAATGCAGTGTAGTAGATACAATTGAATGATACAGGTAAAAAGATCCACCCCAAGCCCCTGTAACAAATTTGAGAGAGAAAAATCTCATGGGGAAATGGTTTTAGTAGAATAAAACCAGATTATGAAAAAGTTTGGATGCCAGACTGAGGAATCTGGATTAGATCCTGTAACCTAGAAAAGCTGTCTATAGTTTTGGAGCAAGTAAATGGTGTAAGAAGACAGTCTCAACAGTTAAATTTAGAAATACTGTGAATAATAAAGGATGCAAAAGACTAACTGGGGAAGATCAGATAAAAGCTGAAATGAGAGAGAGGGTAAAGCTATTACAAATATATTTTTTTAAACTGAACTATATTTAGAAATTTATGCTAGGAATGAAGAGAGATAAAGATGAGGCCCATGTTTTCCCAGTCTGGGTGAATGAGAGGCACGGTGGCACTGGCACATTAGAAGAAACTGGAGACAACTGAAACATAAAGGTTTGAAATAGGAGAGGAATGAGTTTGCCTGTGACCTTGACTTTATGGAGACGTCTAGGCATTTACATGGAGCTCGCAACATACTGCATGGAGATCACAAAATAGAGCTAAAAATAAATAGTGTCTAAAATCCAACCATTTAAAGGAGCCAACAAAGTAAATCAAAAAGATACAAAGAATATTACGGTACATTAGAAAACAGAGGAATGTTTCAAAAAAGCAAAAGCAACAGTGCTTAACCACAAAGGAGTCTGAGAACTAAAAAATTAAAGGAATCTGAATTTATCAAGAAAAAAGGCATTGGTGACCTTCAAAAACCAAGGACAGAAATAGTGATGAGGCTGTGCAGGCACAAGTATAATAAACACTTGAGTGTGACGGTACAAGCAACCAATGGAATGGTTACTCGGGTCATGGAGCCAAGCCACTGTCTCTTCTAAGACAGAGGAAAGGGAAAGAAAGATCATGGGGGAGAGAGAGGCCAAAGACTTGCCAGCTGAACAGCCACAATGGATGTTGGTGTGAAGAGAAAATAAAGCTCGTCTCTTAGCCTGTGAACAGGCTTTGGCATAAATATCCAAAAATGCTGCTAGAGTTATTTGAAATGGGAGAAAACAGAACATCCTTTCAGTTTCTTCTTCCTTTCTAGGAATTTTAGGAATGATAGACACTGAGCAAGAATATGGTTCCAACATGAAATTACTATCTATTACCAACTGGATTCTGACATACATGCCTATATATATCCAGATCAGGATGCCAGAATGCCAATCAACTAATTTACAATGAGGAATATTAACTAACAAATTAACATCAGCTGCCCTGCATATAATCTCCTAGAGATTTTTAGTCAATATGTGGAAATATCTGGGCAGACCAAGGTTTGTTACTAGTTGCAATTCAATCTCTCATAAACTACAATGACCTTTAAGGAAAAGATAAAGGTTTGGTCACATGCTGGCAGAAAAGTCTTAAATGATTAACTACTTACCTTGTGTGCTGGGTTATCATGCCTGCTCCTGTCCGGCCATCACCCATTCGCCTCGCATCATGATAGCCAGGCCCTTGAGAAGGTGGACCATGCCATTCTTTCCTTGGTCCACTTGTGTCCCGTCCATGGCGTTCAACCACATGTCGTTCTTCAGGATAGTGCTAAAGAATAACACATTAAGAGAAAAGTCAGGACAGCCTCAGCCTCAGGCCAATTTACTTAACGCTGGTGTACTTTTAAGGTCAGAAGCAAATTAATAAGATGCCTGAGAAGATGACAGAATGAATAATATGAAGACAGTTTCCATCTATTTTGAAGTGAGAAATTACTCAGGCTTCAGGGCAGGGTACGAGGGAAATGCTTCGGCACTGTTACTGCTATACCTTCTAGCACCCATGTACTTCCTGACCCTTGAGTCTATGTATAACGCCTGGACCTATATGAAGAAGACGTACAGGGAGGTCAAGCCCTGAAGACAAATCAGGGTGGAGTATATATCATCAACATGCAAACAGCGCAGAGGAACAGGAGCTCTCATCCTACTGTACACAGTACTAGCTAGTGCTACGCTCTTACAAGGTCTTACATCCATGACTGTGAAAGAAAAAAAAAGAGTAGTGAACATAAAGAAACAAAAGCAAGAAGATTTGAGGGAAAAAAGAGTCAAAAGTTATGATATTTAGACTGCAGAAAATAAAGCTGAAAGGGAACTACAGAGATACACTACCATCAGAACACCTTACAGACCAACATCACGAAAACCAAATTGCCAGGGGATGGACAGGCTCTCCTCCTCAGGACACATTTTATAAAAGGGTATCTGAATGCAGGGGGCTAGTCTATGAGACTGCCTTGAATTTTACTTTAAATGAGGTGATATACCTGGATTATGTACCAAGTCTTAGAAGTTCTATTCAGAGTAAATAGCTCAGTGAGCTGATATACTGAACATTTCTACTTATTAGAAACATTAACACTTATAAATGCCAGCAGGCCCAAATCTGTTCCACAGTGCTCTGCATGAAATGGAAAGCATATAGTGGTATTAAGCAGCATGCCAGGAAATTCAAACATTTTCTGGTAAAAAATGTTGCTCAAAACCTAATACGTATTCAAATGCAAAAGAGAATATTGGAGTATAATGCAGGTTGAAGGATGGATACACACACACACTTCAGAATTCTTTTCTGTGTGTTAATTTAAAGAGTATTCTATCTCTGCTGCTATCTCTGCATATGCCAGTATTTCACCAACAGAATGCTTTAAAAACAGTTAAAAGGTTTTTGTTCATTTGAATTGCTAAGAGATGTCCTCTGCCCAGGTTCATTAACTTACAAAATATTCAAGTCAATGAACTGTCACGGGAGTAAAAAGCAATTAAAAAATATAAAATATTCCGCTTGCCTACCTTTAGAGATGAAAGAACAAAAAAGAGACAAAAGTTTTATTTCAGTCTACACTTTAAGCTACTTAATGAAAGAGAAAAGGGAGAGTAATTTTTTTTTAAAGGAAAAAGTGAAAGGGAAACACAAGTAGGGACCAAGTATTTTCCATCTGATTTGAAATCCTCAATTTCTTAAGAAAGAAATAAAATCAAACTCATCATTGGGAAGGCTCATCTACCAAAGACAATTCCCAAATTTCAGCAGAGAGTTAGTAAAAACAGAATTAGAATTTCAGGGCTGTCATCCATTCATGATGTATTCCAGTCAGATCATTATGTTGTACACCTTAAACTTACCTGAACAGTGCCTGCTGTACGTCTATTATATCTCAATAAAACTGGGGGGGGGGGCGATTTCAGGGCTCGTATCCTACTTCTCTGGGCTATATGTTCAACTACTGACTGTAAAATACAAGAAGCATTAAGATCTTTTATAAGAAGCTAGTCTCCCAAGCATTCTAATCTAACTAAATTAGGTAGGCCACACCAAAATGATGCGATGGATATGACATGTCTCAGAAGTCCTCTAAATTTATTTCTGAAGAGTTGACATTAAACCTTAATACGCATTTACCTGTGCTCCACTTCCCCGGTCTGCGATTACTCCCCTGTCTCCCTCTCTGTTTCCATAGCCTGAAGCATTACTGCGATTCCCAGGCGGAGCCCCTCTCACACTGTGCCCTGATACTTCTCTCCCAGATCGTTCTGGCCTTTCAACTCTGTTAAACGAAACACAGAAACACAATCAACACTCTACTACAACTTTTTTAAAAACCCAAATGCATCATATACCACCATCAGCCAGGCATTAGAAACTTCATAAATACCTTGTTTCCCGCTTATCAGTGGACATGCCTCCTTCGCTTTTCCAGGAGGTTGGTCTAGATGGATTGGGCCCTCCGTCTCGAGGATGTCTAGGGTGAGTGATATCAGGCCTGTCGTGAATGATCACCGTTCTCCTCTCGTCTCGTTCCCCTCTCACTTCTCGCCTGTCTGTTTCTCTAAGTTCGTTTCTTGGCGGTGGAGGCTCATTTCTTCTGGAATCACTGAAATTTTTGGGGTACCTTTCAAAACCTGGATCTTCTCTTCGTGTAGTAGGACGTGTTTTTTTCCCTTCACTTTGACCAACAAAACGTTCTCGCCTATTACCAAAACAAAGAACACAGGTCCTGAGACGTACTTACATTTAAACTGAGCTAAATGTCTGGCACGGATGCTGGTTTTTTGGTATCCAAGGGGAATTACATCAAACACTCGAGTCATACCAGCCTGAAGTGCTCTTTACTGTTCTTCACAACTGAGGCACATCCAAAGCTAACAGTACTCCCAATTAGTTTTTAAGATAAAGAAGATAAAGCCGAACTATTCGACCTTGTTATGGTGGCCTATTAAACTAATTCTGAATACTGTCACATTCCCATTAACAAAACCAAAAACCAAACATGATTTGTTCTCAACACACAGTTATAACCTGTACTTCTCAATTAAGATTTTAATAGAGAACCAAACTTATCGCTGGCAAGGCTCATATACCAAATACAACAATTTTCAACACATCTATTTACCTTTCAAAAGATGAAGACGGTATCGATGAACTCTCAGGAAACCTGCCCCGCTCTCGGTGATCAAAATCATTAAATCTATTCTGTTGGCGAGAGTAGTCAGAGCCATGGCCAAATCGTGCATCTGTATCTAGAGACAACTTTTTATTCTCGCTCCAGTAAGGATCATCTCGCCTTGAAGAGAAATATTTGCTCATTTATATAAATTAGTTTTACAGCAATCAAATAACATTTACTTGGAGTCATACATACCACATGCTAGGAACTGTGAATACAGAGCACTAATAAACTCAAGACAAAGCATTCTGTTATGAGAACAGCTAGCAAAAAATTATTAAATTATGTTAAGTCATATAAGTGTTACAGGAATTTCACAAGACAGCTAAAAAATTATTTGTTTTAAAATTATTAAATGGAAAAGACAAATAAGATAAAATACTTGATACCATTTTATAATAAAATTCTAACCAGCAGTACACAACCTTTTCTGTTGCACTTAATTTTGGAAAGGTTAGAGAGGTTAAGACCCAACCATATTTCATTCATTCCACTTATTCCTCAGCACAATCAACTAAATCCCATAGCATTTATATTCAGAAAATTAAATGACTATATTATATTTTGAAATCTATTAAGAACCATGAACGGAAACACACCACAGAATCTATTTTTAGTCTTCCCAAGTTTATGACTTCCATTTCTGTACACTATCCTATAAGAATTTTCAAAATGGGCCTGGGTTTGGGAAGCATGACTGAAACCTCCCATGTATTTCCAGCCATAATGGAAAAACATTTGGCATTAGGAAGGTAAGTAGGGAAGGAAGAGCAGACTCTTCTCCCTTGACAATGCATGGAGTCCAACCCAAGACTGCAATCGTTCCCATCCCTGTTGATCACGACTTTTTACTCCAGTGAGGGGCACCTGTACTTTCTAATTCTCCTGTTAGTCTTAGCTTGAATGAAGTAATACAGCAAGGAACTGTTGAAGAAAGCAAGCGACTACCTATGATCTACATCACGTGGGCGTTTCAAAGAATTCCTCTTTTCTTGTTCATAACGAAGCTGCTGCTGCTGCCTTCTCAGCTCCTCTCGTTCTCGAGCAATACGTTCAGCTTCCTTACGACGTTCCTTCACACAACACAGAAGGAAGAACCAACCAATGCAAAATGAAAACATAAGGTAAGTATATATGCAACCTTGTTGTAATCCTGTCATTAAGAAAGCATCATAGGCAAGCACCAGGCAAAACACATACCTCGGACAAATCAATAACAAATTTGACTCCGGTAATTGGCAATCTAGGCTATGACTACTGTTCTGCAACATTAAAATTAACACAGATTGGGTGGTGAAAGCTGGCAAGTACTTGGGAAGGTCAGATTTAATCATTTGTAACAAAAGCACCTAAAGGGAATTAGAAATAGAGTTCTTAAAATGTATGAAGACTAAGTGCCTTAAAATCCTGGATGCAATTCTGCAAAGAGAGGCATTAATTCCTTCCAGCCTTGGGAAATCATTCCCATGAGAATTGTAAGGAAGTAGTTATTATTTTCTAAGAATGGGATAGTGACAGAGCCTGGATTACAACTACTCTGGACTCATAGTCCTATGCTCAGACTATTAGGCTGCCATGATATTGCAGAGCTCAAGTTATTACCAATTGGCTAGAACAAGGTCACTACTAAATGTATTTTTAACTAGCACCTAATTCACTATTATCTTTCAGGGATACTTAATATATGCTCATTAGCTGAACTCATCCTATAGAAGCTTTACAACAAGTAAAGCAAATTTTAGGGCAAAAATCACAGGGTTTGAAAAAGGTCAGTTATTTAAGATGAAAAGATTTTCTGACTGCACCTGTTCAATACGAATGCGTTCCCTTTCCAAGCGTTCGCGTTCCATCCTCTCTCTCTCTAGTTTTTGCCTTTCAATTTCTAGGCGCTCTCTCTCTCTCTGTAAGCGTTCCCGTTCTTCCCGTTCACGAATTATTCTAATGCGTTCTCGCTCTCGACGCTCTCTTTCTGCAATCTCTCTTCGTCTAACAAAAATCAGTATTTAGAAATACTTAAATTATGCTAGCACTGTGTGAAAGAGAATAGCTTTTGAATTTGTATTTTTCCTTGAGGTTGGCAATTTTAAACTTCAACTCATTCTAAGTAGTTTTAATGTAATTGGAAAGAGAACTCAAAATAAAACTTCAAACAAATTTCAATACTGTCACTTATTTATTAAAGACTATCAACTGAACAGCTTAATTTTATAGAGCAGTTGCCTCTAAGATGACTGCTGTTTAAATAAAATTCCCACTATAATAATAGCCCATTAATCAATCAACATTTTAAAAAGGAAAGATTCTACATATGTGAATTTACAAAACTACAATTTCCATTGTTTTTGACAGAAAAATTTCCAGAATCTAGGATATATTCTATCTCCTTAAACAAGGTAGAATTTACTTTTGATGACTTGGGATCATAACCATCAACATGAATTATGGCAAAATCTATATATAATAAACGGCTGCCCTCAAGACCTCTTTTGGAGTTTCACTAGTCTGTAACAGATGGCTCCAGGTAACATGCTTCTCTGAGTCAGAAGATAGTTCAAAAGTTTGCTGAACTAAATTAAACCCTGCATTAGACTTTTAACAGTGTTTTTATCATTTCCTCACTCTAAGGCACCCAGAATATTTTGTCTATCAGCATGTCTTCCCCTAGTACTGCCCCCATGCAAATCTGAAGGGCATTCTTAATTATCACAATGACTAAGGGGCTGTTACCAGCATTAGTGAGGGACCAAAGATTCTAAATTTCTTATGATGCACGGAACAGTCAGGACTGTCCTGCATAACAAAAAACCTGTCCAACACTCCTAATACCTTTTAAACGCCATAATGGACATTCATGTCGTTAAAACAAAACAAAATCACCTTTAGGAAAAAAAAATCTGACTCTAGAACTTAACCCATTTTTAATAAATGCTAAATTGGTTTGCTGTGACATAGTTTTACATACACTAAAATTTCCAGGAATGCAACTTGATATAGAGGGAAAATTATACTTTGAGAACTTCTCCAAGAGTTGGTTACCATTTCAGAAATCATAATGTCAACACCACTCTTGGTATTTGACTAACCAATACGACACACTGATAACAATCTGTGTTTGTAGCTGTCACATTCTCACTGAGTCTAGAGAGGAGTGCAAACAGCTGACTACTTCATTATGTCTTCTAGAGAGCCATGCCTGAACATTCGTATCTGGAATATATGCTTCATTATAAATTACTTTTATTTCTCCCCTATATTAGAGTTAAGGTATTATATTGATATTTTGGAAATTATTTTATAGGTAGGCATATTATATATTAATTTCATTTCAGAATAGTAAAGAAGGTACAGCAACTTTCTTTTATATAAAAGGGATGCTGGTCTGGTAGGTTTGAGAATTGATGCTCTAATAACTCTCTCTCCTCCCAACATGTTGTCATCTAAACAGGAAGCTAAGCATATTGAGACTTCAGCAAAAAAATGGAAAACAGATTCTGAGTAATGCAAGGATGATTTCCTTTTAGTATAACGTGTGACAATCATAGTATTATTTAAGTTGCTAGAAGTATCTCTGGTAGTTCCAAACAATCTTGTGAATGAATAGATGAAATTCCATGATGAGTGACCATTTGACAATATAGGTTAATATTTGGAAATTCATACTATAAAGAATATTTGAAGAATATTTTAAGTGTCAACCAAAAATCAATAATGAAAGCAAACAGGCACTCATGAGATATTGCCACTAAAAATAGGAATGTTTTGTTTTGTTCTCAATTTGTTTTAAAGAGAATGCCTGCGCTGGGACAGAGCTTGAACACAGTAAGCTTCCTTCACTTGGGCTCTAATTCAAAGTACAATGGATTTTTCCTATGTCAGCATACTATTTGATCACTGTAGCTTACACTACCTTATCACAGAATCAATTTTTCCTTTAATGTTATGTTTTTTATGGCGGCAGCTTTGGAGTAGAGGAAAGAGCATTGGACTTGGAGTCAGAAGACTTGGGTCTGAGTCCCGACTCTGCCACTCATTAGCCATGTGGCGTTGGAAGAGTCATTTAGCCTCTCTGGGCCTCCATTTTTTTCAAATACATAACAGACATAACTAACTTTACAGAGCTGTCAAGATACAGATAATAGAAAGATGTATTATAACTTGTAAAATGCTATCCAAACTTAAGAAATCATTACGTTTTACTGCAGTTCTTAAAAGTGAGAAACATCTTTCTACAACAATACAGTTTCCTACAAATCTGATTTATAACTAGTGTTACAGATGTACCTATAGTTACAGACAGGTATAAAACAGAATCTTTTCCTACCTTCGAAGTTCCATTGCTCGTCGCAATCTTTCAAAACGAACTAAATGTTCTCTCAATCTTTGTTCCTTCATCTTTTCAAAAGGCAAGATGTCTTTCCTCCTATAGTCTTTGTCCCTTTTTTTATCTAAGCTAGCTCTCTCCTTTTCCTTGCTTCTTCCATGAATCTATAAGAAAAAAATTATAATAGGACTAGATGTTAAAATAATTTTGCTTTTCAAATTGAGCTGGTCATTTAAGAAGTTTAAATGAGTAATGACATTCCTCTTTTCTTAGATTTTCTAGTGTGGAAGTATGTAAAAATGGTCACAGAGATACTGAGTTATCTTCTTTTGAAAACAGGTGGAAAATAGCCCTCTCGGAGACTTACTTTCTCATATCTTCCCCTTCTTGATGGTCTACAATGATCCCCTTTAGTTTGGTCTAGTATTACCATATGTCCTGGACTCTTTGAACCTAGGAGAAAAAAAAATTAGATAAGCAAATGTCTAAAAATGTTTCATTAAAAGATAAAATTAATATAATATGAAATGTTGACTTCTTAGACAACCAGATATTCACAAACCAATACATGAAATAAAAAATGTATTCTACAAGAACTTAAATGTAAAGTTTTTAGAGCTCAGTCTATAGCCATAAATACTTTCAGTGATACCAAAAGATCAATTAAACAGCTATTAATCAACGACCATTTTCAGTCAGCCCAGATTTAATAGTAAATAGGTTGAGCTGGAAGAAGATATCTGTTTCCTAAGAGTGGAAAAGGAGAAGACCATCAGTCCTATTAGAGCTCCTTTTCTACCACAGCGACATCTAATAATGAAGTGGAAATGTTTATCTGGACTGAGATACCAAGTTCCCCCTTCCACAGTAAAAATTAAGCTGTAGGACACATAAGAAAGGGATTAAGAAGAAAGATATATAGCATACTTATTCGTTTCTTTTCTTCACTTTTTTTAATCGATTCTGAAGTTTGGCCACTTGATCCATTATCATTCTTCTCATCTTTACCTTCCATTTTCTTAGTATCCTTGCTTTCTTTTTTATCAGCTTTCTCAGATGACCTTTTCTCTTCTTTTTTGACTGAGGCTTGTGTCCTGACCGTACCACCCCACACAAGAAAACAACAGAATCAGAACCACTTCATCAATGTACCAAAAAAGCCCAGGTACTTATTAAAAAAATAAATCCTTACTTGCTACTTCTATCACTCATATTTTTTTTGTCTCCAGAACTTCTTGAACTACTTTTCTCATCATTTTCTTTCTTCAGTTCTTTCTTAGAAGGATCACCTTTAACCTGAAAGGTTTAAATAGAAAAAAATATGTAAGTTTCCAAGTTACATTTTAGTGTTTATAAAAAGTATGTTGATGATAGGAAATTTGGAAAACAGAAGTAAAAAAACAAAAATGAATAAAAATAAAAATCATTCCTAATTCTACTTCCTACCAGTGTAACATCTTTAAACTGAGAATTACTAGCCCTCAAAGTAACCTCCCTTTTATTAACAGTTAGGCAAGCTTACTTTTTCAACAGATATTAGCTGTCCATGCAGCTCAGTGCGATGAAGATGTGCAATACATCTGGACACCTCTGTGCTTGAAGACATAGTTACAATGCCATAGCACTTTGCTCCAGGACTTCGAGCATTTGTAACTACCTTTGCACTCAGAACCTGTAAAATGAGACTATACTTCAGAAAGTTTTATAACTTTACAACTACAACTTTACAACATATCTACAAAATATCTAGATATTTACAACATATCTATGGAACTTTACAATGGAGACTATTCAAATTAAAGCATGTGTTCAGGATATACAAATTCAGGATAAAGGATACATTGATGATCTATATAATTGTTTCATATTCTTGCAATCACCATCTACCTTGCCTACTTAGTAAAATTCAGGGGAACAATTTAAAGGGTCAAAGCGCAATTTAACCTAGTTTTAGTTTCTTCATTTTTTTTTTTCAAATACATCATCAAAATACAAGCATTCCCATCAATGAAGTAATGGTACAATTAATGAAAGCAAAGAAACAATATACTCAATTAGATTTGAGCCAAAGTCTCCCTATCAAAGACCCACCCTGAATCTCTTAAAGATAGAAAAAAAAAAAAAACTGTAAGTGCCCAAAAAGTGTCTAGATAAGTGTTAACACTTTTCTATGAGTCACTGTAAGAAACTTTAAAAAATAAAGAATTTGCATGTAAAAAGGCAGCCTTGAAAATGTGCTCTAAAAACACACTTTCCATCTATGTACTTTTAAAATATGTATCAATAAAAAAAATGACACTTTCAATTCTATAACATGAACAGCTGCAAGAGACAACACAGGGATGGGTGAGTGAAAAGAAAAGGTAGAGAGAACAACCTAGTGCTGAACAAATACTACACAGACGTCATGTCACGAAGAGGTACACAGGAGTTTAGGAGGTTGTATGGCGTGGCTGGCTGAAAACTATCAAACTATGTTAACCCCGGGAAGGGCTGACTCACCCCAACAGCAATTTAATTTTAAGCCCAAGATCCTTGTTGTATGTGCATTAGTATTCGTATACAGTTTTAGTCCTAATAAATGCCATCGAAATACTATTTTTATAGCTCTAACAGAACCAAAAATATATCACAGCTGATCATGAGACTACAATTCTCAGTGTTCTGTCTGTGGCTCCTACAAGAACTTCCTTAATGCTGAGGCAACTCTCTAATTAGAAGGAAAAAAAACAGCTCCTAAAATAAACAAGATTTTTGTAACATTCATTAATGGCTATTTGCTAATACTTGAAAGCCTACCATGTGCACACAAAGTATAATAGGTAAGATCCCTGCTATCAAAGAGCTTACCCCACAGTAGGTTACATATGATGTGTATCGAAAACTAAAATGTAAGGTAGAAAGCAGTGAGTGCCCTATGGGATGCAGATCAATTGCAATTTAATTCAACAGCTATTAACAGAATATTCAATTCATTATTGACTATTCTTCTCTTCCATTAGGTGTCCCCTTATATGCCAGAGAAACTTCTGATGAACCAACCAGAGTAAAAGCCTCTCTTTTTGCTCTCTTGGCACCCTGCACTCATCCTTCACATCAAAACTTCTGATTAAGTCTATCTTAACAGTTTTACATTTTTCTCCACCGCTCTACTGGAATCTGTACGATGACAGGGACTACATCCATTTTGTAGTCAAATTCTATTGCCTAATATTAGTCTACCTATGTTTTCCGGATGACCAGATCAGTCTCAGCAATTCTAGTTCCTAGAAAAACTATGATGAATTTAACAAATGAAACTCAGTCCTTGATTTAAATGGGCTCAAAATATGAACTCTTAATACAAAGATCCCCAGGGCTCAGAGTGAGATTATATGATGAAACTCACCATTACCACAGAACTCAATAATTATGCCTGTAACAGTCCTGAGAGAGTTAAAAAATTAGATTTTATTTATACTGTTTTGAATACAACCCTTGTTTAAAATGGAGATACTACAAAGACGGTTAAAAAGGTAAAAAGAAGTACCTTTCCGTATTTGCCAAAGAGGTTCTTCAAATCAGCAGCTTTGGTATTAGAAGAAAGTCCACTAACCCAGATATTTTTAGTTGAGCTTCCACTGCTACCACTAGTACTACTTGTACTTCCTAGAACAGATTTAACATCAGAAGTTTAAGTATACAAAATTACTAGGGCCATATTCTTCCAAAATTACAAAACCCTCTTGTTTAATTCTGATAGTACAAAGTGCAAGAGGGAAAAATCAAAGCAAAAGATAAACTGTTTTCAAGAATTTAAATACTTAATAACAAACACTAATCAACCAGTACATCTTCATTCTCTATTAGAGAAAGGGTAAGAGAAAATGGAAATTATATGTTGCTAGATAACTCTGGATTTAACAAAAATCAATCTTCTAAAACAAATCAATGACAAAAATAAGATTAGAGACCTCAAAATCTTTTAGAAGGTAAATGGTTATATGAATTGTTTCTGTACTATTTCCACAAAGTCTAGTTCCATACAGATAGATGCCATTTCTTAAAGTACAGGCCTACACACCCTTCATACAATACAATACAATCACCCTTCAGTGCTTTTCTTCAAATGTGCTGTTATAAAACAGGAATTTTCATTTGTTTGACTTTATTTGGAAAACAATCCCTACCCACTTTAAGAGAAATAGTACATAAACAAATAAAAGTAAAAATGTTTAAAACTTCAAGTTATTATATGCAGAAAGAGTAAAATGTTCTCTGCTTTAAAAAATTACATGCCACAAGTTTTAGCTGAAAAACTACTGTCAGTGTGCTTACGAGGAGACAACACATGCCTGACTCAAATATTTTAAATATTAATGACTGCTGCATTCTATTCTTAAGAAACATACTTACCAAGGATCTGTTTTATCTCATGAAATGTTAACTACAAGTCTGTGTATCTTTTTTATTCTACCAGTAACATTTGGGCCCACATACTTCTCCAATTACAGGAAAAACATTTTTAATGATAGGAAAAACTTAACATTTAGTTAAGACTACACTAAGTTTCTAAATTTAAAGGATAACAATTTATTATATCTTATCCATTAACCAAAATTGCAAGAGACGTAGGTAATGCAATTAATTGTCAATTACTAAATCAATCACTAAAATTTCTAATCATGAAAATATATCAACAAAATATACTAAACCACAGAGGACACATAATATTCCTTTTTTTTTAGGCACTCAAGAGGCATTTTAGGAATCTACAGTACCTAAATGGTATTATTTTCCCTTAAAGTGTTTTTTTAAAAAGAATATAAGACATATTTTTCAAATATACAGCGTATACAAGACAAAACTAAAGCGTATGGCCATGAGATAACCAGAGACTTCCCAGTAACAAAAAGAAATCAAATATTACACCTTTAAGCTTACAGAAATTTAAAATAAAACTACTTTCCTACTTAAGACTCTCATCAACCTAAAATAAGTCAATTAGGAAGTAAATTCTGAAGAATTAAAATGCTAATAATTGGCTATGTTAATAGAAGTGTGCCCTGATTTAAAGAATGAAAAAAAGTAGAACCAAATGGTAGAAACTGAATTTCTTTCAAATATTCAGCTCCAGAAATATACAGAAATATTATAGCACATTTCCTACTAGACCGAACAGGGAAAAGACAGTGGTAGTATGTAGGGGTTATAAGAGACTGCAATCAAAAATAAAATACTTCTGAAATTATAATGTAAGAAAATGAAATACCTATTATATGAATATTCAATACAGTTGCTCAGAAGACAATGTAAAAAAACACACATCAGATTTTTAGCAAACTCATACCAGTCTACAAATTAAGTAATTAAGAGAGTAATGCTTCAAGTACACTGAGAGTTTGCCGTAATCTAACTCCACTGCTTACACAAAGGCCATCCAAAATTTTTAGTATGTCAATTTTCAAGGACTAAATGTCAAAGGAAATACCAGGCAATTATTACTTTTTAATAAAAATATGCAATTTACCACTGAAATAAATAGGAAAAAAAAATCCATTACCTTTGTCATCTTTGGATGATGTCTTGCTGTCTTTAGATTCCTTTGAAGAGCTAAAGAAGCAAATCACCAGAAGAAAATTGAAAACAAAAAAAACCAAAAAAACCCAAAAATCGAACAGCTTGATATTGACTGCATTTCAAACTAGTGCTATTCAAACAGATTAACAATTCCAAAGGCCTAGATTAGGTTATTTGAACAAATGATTCCCTTAGGATTCTTGCACTGATTTTCCCCAAGATGCCTGAAGATCTAGATTTTCTGACAATTCTATTCAGTGGTTTTATGGCCATCTTCTCCAGATTTCAGGACTGGGACTTGACTTCATTTTGTGTTCTTAGGACTGATAGTTGTTCATTAACCATCATCACAAGGATTTTTAAAAATAAAACACAAAAAAATTGTCAATTTGAAAAAAAAAACAAAAAAAAAACAAAAAAAAAAACCAAATATATGCTGACAATTCGACAATGCAATCAGTAGGACACACTGCATATTATGAAGATTCTTGAAATTTTTTTTAAAAGTAACTTATGACGGTCAAAAATATTATAGGCAGGATCATAAGTACTAATTACTGTACATGGTCTTGAAGCCACCCCCTTAATGTAGAGCGATCTTATTGAATGCTGGAATTCAGTATCGTAAAGAACTGACATAGAAAAACAAACCTCTTTGCTTGACCAGAGGCCCCAGTAGACGAGGGCCCTTTCTTCAAAGTATCCTTTTCTTTGTCTCCAGATTCTGCTTTCTTAGAACCTTCTCTGGCTTCCTTCTCGACAGGATCCCCCTTCACGCAGTCTTCCTTCTTACCATCTTTATGGTTCGCATTCATCTCATAATCCTTGCTTTCCTTCTCCGGACTCTGTGCAATGGCGTCCTGCCCATCTTTTGGCTTACTTGCTTCAGAATCTGTAATTTTCACATTTTTACCTGTTTCTAGGAGGTCATCACCATCAAAATCCAGAGTGATGGCATCTTCAGCCTGGATTGTGACCGAGATGTTGTCATCCTCAGCTTCTTTCACAGTCGCATTAGCTTCCATCTCTTCATGAGCTGTGTGATCAGCCTCAGCTAGGTTCCCTTCTGAAGGAAGAGGTTTAGATACTTCTTGTGTACCATCACCAGAACCTGCTATATCTAAGAGGATTTAACAGGAATAAATATGGCAAAACAAGAAGTTTAAACAATTTCATATTCATAAGCTAGAATAGGACCTAGAAAATATAAAGCCAGTTATTAGCACTGATGGGAAGGTTAGGAAGAAAAACACAAGGGTATTAACTAACATAAACAATCCTTTACCCAGGATCACTTATTCTTCATGGAAAAAATGATCTCTACATACAAATACCAAACAACGGAAGTGAGGAAATGGTTCCATCCTGAGGATACCAGTTCTTCATTTCTGATTATAAGTTAATGGCATATGGAAGATTTTTTTCCTCCATGAGATAGTGACAAGTGTGCAGATTTGTTATTCAATGTTCGAATGATCTTGGGATTTAACCCTTGTGACCTTCGGAACTCCCACGGTGATGTCTTGAAAGGTCACAGTCTGAGGATATCAATCAGTCTTCAAAGTATTCAGGGCCTCATCTTTTTCGCTCTTCTTATTCAATTCTTGGGTAGTCCAGAATCATGGAAAACCGCTACAGGAGGCTCCAAAGATGGCCTGCTCCATAAGGTTTAGGAAATTGGCTATATCCAGTCTTCATCCTGTCCAGTCAGTCCTGCAGTTACCATTTTCAAAGATGTCTTGCATTCTCCCGAAATAGAAAGGCTTCGGGCATCTGAGATTTTCAGTTGGTAGCTTTACTTCATCATTGCTTCCAAGTTTTGAATTCTGCCTTGCTTAGAACCCTGTTCCATGTCCTTTCTAGTCCAAAGTAGGAAAATCCTTTGACTTCTTTCCAAGAACTCTTCCATAACCTCATACTGACCACATGTATTGCTACTGATGTCCCTGTAATTATATTGAACGAGACAGCTCTCCTAAACTACCATATAACTGTCAGAAGACCGAACGAAAATTTTTTTAAGTAGCAAATAGTCTCCCAGTCACCTAACATTTTTAGGACTAGCTGCAAAATTACTTGTTACATATTAGGACTCGAATAAGCACGTATGAGTTACTGCAGTGCCAGATTTAAGGATGTAATCAACTTACCGTATGCTAGAAATTATTTTTAAAAATAAAATTTAAATTGGGTTAAATAAAAAATGGCATTGTCCACTACAGTAACTGATATGTACATTAAGTTAGAACATGTCTTAAAGTGTTAAAAAGAAAATTAAAACCAATTGAAAAATAAAATTAAGATGCTAACTTAATTCACTAAATTGATAAATTTGAAAATAAACTCATTTCAAAAAATAAGATTTCAAATAAGAAATGCTTTACTCTCACTAATTTAGTTTTTCTAAATGTCACCAATTTTTAAACTCTACTTAGCATCAAACATACCTTTCTCATTTTCTTCTTCCTCACCATCCTGAAATTCAAAAAATAATCAAATGTAAAATGAATTCACTTAAAACTGGATTTCAGTAATAGTACAAAATCTATCAGGTTAAACTGTCCTATAATATAATAATATTAGAGTCACCTATCACTAACAAATATAGGATATTCTAATCAGAACCAAAACACATTTACAGAAATTTGGCACGTCTTGTATACATGATTTTAGACAAGAAAACAGGCAAGACTGTCGATGATTAGATCAATAACTAACTGAATTACTTAGTTTCAGTATTCAAAACTAGTTTATACAACCCAAATCTTACTCATATCAAAGAAATACCAATAAAAAGCCTGACCTGATTACTTTCTATGACACAGTTCAAAGGCATTCTTAGGGCACACTATTCAAAACATAAGACATACACTTTCAAGGGCCTGAATGCATATTAATAAACAAAACAAACAAAACACACTCCCTTTTTAGGCATCTCAGAAGTAAGAAGGATGACTACAAGAGTATTTCAAATTCTTCATTCCTTTTTATCTTTTTTCATCTGTTAAAAATGAATTCATAAGCTGTCACATATACACTGGTCAGCCACTTTAAAAATGATACTTCTGCTATAGGTAATCAAAGCATGTAACTGACAAATTTGTTTTAAATGACTGATTTTAATTTTTAAATATGTGACATTCTAATTTTAAAATATGTGACATCACCTAATCTAAAACTGAGCACATGCTGGCTTGAAAACAGAAATACTGCAAAGCAAAACATTTTTATTTACCCTACACCCAGCAAATACTGCAAAAATTACTTACTTATAGCAAGATCAAATCAACATTTCCCAAAATTAAAGATCATAATAAGCAAAGTAATATGGATTATAATCTCAGTATTAAAAAAATTAAGGAATGTTTTAATTTATAACTTTAAAAATAAAAGCTGAGTAGAAGTAGATCATTTTTAGTCAAGTTGGTGTCAATCTACTACTACATACAAAGTATTATAGAACAGTGGTTCTCGAACTTAGAGTCTGTATCAGAATCCCTTGGAGGGCTTGTGAAAACATAGATTGCTGAGCACCAACCCCAGAGTTTCTGATTCAGGTCTGGAGTAGGGCCTGGGAATTTGCATCTCTAACAGTTTCCAGGTGATGCTGATGCTGTTGGTACAGGGATGACACATTTAAGAACTGCTGCCTTAGAGTGACAGCCTAACAGTGAAATTAGACTTAAAGCAAAATTTAACTGTAAACAAAACTTTAAATGGCATATTTATAATACAATTTTAGATTCATATAAAAGCATGCATGCCTTAAAAACATCAAATATTTTACCATATACTCAAAATTATATTTGGATAACAAACATATTTCTAAGAAATCATTTTAAATGATTTTTCAATTTTAAGTTAACATATAAGTGCCTCAATTAAGGAATGACCAATTGTTTTACACACTAAAGTAACATGAAGGAAACTGAAAACACTGAAACAATTAAGCCACAAGTTTAGGGAATAAAATAGTCTAAAATAGATTACTGGTTGACAGCAATATGAATCCTATTATTACATAAATCCATTACATTGTGCTCTATCTCCCAATTGTTGTACATTCATATGTGCAACATTTAGAAAGGAAAGAAAAATGGGTGGAGTGGCAGGCAGTGGCATCAATAAAAGTATGAGTTATGCTGGAACTACTAGTATCTTTTTCTTCCAAACCCTCTTTCAGTTTAGTAATTTATCTTATAGAGGGATAAATAAACTGGAATATCTTAACTTTTACCTAAAAGCAGAATAAAGAGGGGAGGATATAGCTCAAGTGGTAGAGTGCATGTTTAGCATGCACAAGATCTTGGGTTCAATCACCAGTACCTCCATAAAAAAAAAAAACTAATAAATAAACAGACCTAATGACATTCCCCCCAAAGTAAAATATAATATATTTGTTTTTAGAAAAGCAGAATAAAGGAACCTAAAGACTGCAACTTGCCTCTCCTTTGTCTACCTGAGATGCAAAGGCAAACCATTTCCAAGTTATTCTGATTTAGAAATGCAATACTGATAGGTTTGAGAGAAAAAAATGACCAAAGTATTTGCTATCGCAAAAAGTAAAATTTATAGGGGTGAGGTGGGTATAGCTCAGCCACACAGTACACATTTAGCATGCATGAGGTCCTGGGTTCAATCCTCAGTACCTCCCTTAAAAAAAAATAAAATAAAAAATTTGAAAACATTATGATGTAAAAAAACAAAATCCTTTCTGCTGCACTTCCTGCCAATTAGAAATATTTTCTAGCTGCTAAAATAACTGGTAAGGTTTGCCATACTTTGCTCAAGAGTTTTTAGATATTTAGCCTAATGATTCAACAGGTCTTCTGAAGGATTTCATAACTTTAGTTTCTCAAAATAGTGGTAACACTAGCTTTATTACTTAAATGCCCATAAGAAAAGAGTCTGACCCAGTTTCTAGAAAAAAGACTGATTACAATGGGGTTGAGGCACAAAAACAACTAGAGTTAGTAGAAAAGATGAGCCACATACCAGTGCGTATTTGTGTTATTGTTCAGTGTGTGCACTAACCATAGCACTACTAAGGTTGAACCATTCCTCCCTGGTTTAACCCCAGTAGTTAATAAAAAAAACCATGAAATATGAGAAAGACATTGGGAAATTTTCCCTGTATATGATATATACGCACAGACATGACATGTACCTTATTTGTAAATGATTTTCCCCCACTGAAAACAGATTTTTTTTTTCAGAATGATAAATAAGTAACAACAATGTACGCATCCTTTAAAATTAACTTTTTAAGTTTATCTTGAAAAAATATAATATTTCATGTATGAAAATGAAGCAAAAGCTCTACTATGCTCGTGTTATCTTTGTAATGGGATCTACAGACCTAGTCAAATGCCAAAATTCATACAGGAAGCGTCTCTATTTTTATTTCATCATAGCAGCCATAGTAGCAATGACTAGTGAGAAATAAATATAAACCTAAGACATATTTCAGTTAACAAAGCGTTTACTATATACCCATCCTGTTATGTTCCCCTAGTTCAACTTTGTGATACATGTACATATATGTGCTAAGTAAGAAGACCTCTTCTGAAGGCCTCTGTTACCTTGACTTTTATGTAAACACTGCACTCAATCTGACTAATTTAAACTAAACCTCAGAATAACCCTAAGCCATTAACTGCGTGCTATCTATCTCACAGTAGGCAAAAGACCGTGGGAAATACAAAATACCTGGCACATAACAAGCATTCAATAAATATTTGTTGAATGAATTTACCGAATAAATGTAGTGTAAGACACTGCTGTCTTTGGTGGAGGGAGTGAACTAACTGCTCATTTTTATGTAGGCAGAGGGTTTAACCGCAGAGGGCTTAACCGTAGCGCTGTGTTAAGTACAATGGAATTCAGAAAACAACATTTACTAGTGTGGAGTTTAGTGAAAAGAATACCAGACTAGGCATCTTTACCACTAAATTTCACTCTGTGGTATTGTCATCTACCTAGGTGAATATAACTACAAAATAGAGATAACATATGACCTATATAGGATATGTAGGATTAAATGAGATAATGGACATAAAAAGCAAAGCACTATATAACAAAGAGATATTAGAGAAAGCTTTATGGATGAGACAGATTTAAATTTGACTTTCAGAGGTATATAGACTTCATACAACAAAGAAGAGGAAGGCCCTTCAAGTTAATGAAATATTAGGGGCAAAGGCAAACAGAAAAAAGAATATACATGATATAGTCATAGAAGATTGACAAGATGAAGACTAAATTTTTAAGAATTAAAGCATTAGCAAATATAAACATTCTTCAGAAAAATTTCAAAAAATTCTCAAGTAATTGATATCTTCAAACTACTAGTAAAACAATACTACAAGTAAGCACTAATTTCGTATATACTATGTGCCAGCACGTATGATTAATCTTTCTGTCAATTTAGCAGGTAGGAATTACAATGTTCATTTTACAGACACAGAAATTGGCTAAGAGAATGTTCCCACAGTCACAATATTGTAAGTAACTAACAGAAGTAGAATGTGAACCAAATTCTATCTGGTATGACAAACTGCCTAGAGGCTAACACCTAAAATCTAAAGATTTAAACTTCAAGTCAAAGCCTGAAGACTGGCTTTGAATAAATATATCCCTACACAAATTTATTACCTATTCGCTTATATTTTTAAAAACAAGTAATAAAAGGGTAAATCTTGAATTTCAGAAAATTCACCAACCAGGGGATAGGTGAAGGGGACTTTTCTGAGTTTATCTTGTCTTGCAGATTTGACTTTGAAACCATGTAAATATTTTAAATAATTATAAAATTAAATTTAAATTTCTAACTTTTTATTTTAATAATTATAGGCTCCCAAGAAATGACAGATTAAATTTTTCAAAAAAGCAGTATCTAATTATTGAAGATAAAATGAAACAAGTCAACCTAAATATATATTAGTTGGTGATCATATAGAATGACTAGTTTAAAACACAGTGATCTGTTCATTCCAGAGGGCTACATCCTTAGGAAAGATATAACTGGGGGTGGGTTGGGGGGGGGGTGGAATATCTTCAATTATTTTCAGAAATCACACTAGGGGTGGTGTTAGTATTATCATTCTAGGACTACCATATGTATACTGTGAGATAAAGGAAGTAATTAACTTAGAAGTAAGTATCCCTATGAACTCAAAACCTATTTTATCTTAAAAATAAAAACCAACAAAAACAAACCAACAGCACACATTCTCTAGCACTGTACACTAAAAAGGCCTAGAAAACATGAACAATCCAGTGGCAATGAGTACCACCACCACCACCAACATTGCTGACTCGAAAATATCATTTACCACTAAAAAGAAAAAATGGCTATTTACAGGCCTGGAGCAGGAAATGTAACATCTTAACCAGAAAGCAAGGAAGCAAAGATTACCGGGATCATACTGAAAGGACTCAAAAGCCAACCTGAAGAGGTTCTTACTCACTACAGATGGGACAATCTGAGCATTAATAAGGATAATAATTACAATGGACTAAAATATATTAAATGTATTTAAATCCACAAGTTCAAAAGGAAACTAAGGGAGAAAAAGGAAAAATTAAAAACTCATTAGTCACTATGAAAATGCTTATGAACCAGCTCATTATTTTGAAAATTGGTTAAAAAGAAGAAAAAAAAATCAAACACAGATGCTGGCTTTCCTTTGTACATGGCACCACAGAGTAAACAAATAGTAGATGAGGAGAAGTTTCTCTTTCTAGGAACATTCCAGCTAATAAACGAAGAAAAAAATGACAGAATTGGAATATCACCACTTTGATTTCCCTAATTAATTAATGCGGTATGGATCACCAAAGATTGGTACCATTACCAAGAGGATACAATCAGACATTACGTGTATTGAATGGAAGAATAGCACACTTCCTATGCACGAGTTGTACATTTTGGGAGAATAGGGGTGGGGGCACAGGAATCAGAGAGCAATCCTCTATCCGATAACCAACTTACCAAATTACAGGAAATACAGTAACAGAGGAACATGTTGAATGACTCCATAGGAATGTAATCAGCAAAATCTAGACTTTGGAATCTCTACAGCAGGAGTTGGCAAAAACTATGCCAGATGCTCTTTTTGTGAATATTTTTATTGAAACAGCCACATCCATTTATTTGCCTAGTGTCTGTGGCTGCTTCCACACTACAATGGCAGAGTTGAACAGTGTGACAGACCACATGGCCTACAATGGCTAATACATTTTCTACCTAGCCCTTTAAGAAAAACTTTGCCAACTCTTGCTCTATAGGTTAAACAACTCAATTTCTTCAACAAATAAAATAAGGGGGAAAAGATGGAGGGAAAAAACCTAAAGATTAAAAGAGATCTAATAGATATTTCAATCAATCACAATATGTAGATCTTACTTATATCTGGATTCAAATAAAACCTGTTTAAAAAACAAAAAACTATGAACAGTTGGATATTTGAATATGTTAAAAATCACGTATTAGGAGTGACAGTTAAAACAAAAAGTTCTCTTTTAGAGATACATACTGAAATTTTTAAAGCAAAATATAATGTCTGGGATTTGTTTCAAAATAAGGCAGAAAAGGGAAAGTGAATGGCGGTGTAGATGAAACAATACTGCCCTTGAAGTGATAACAACTGAAGCTGTGTGATGGTTACACTCCATGCAGTATTCCTTAATGCACACCATAAGAATATATTCATTAAACATGTTTAGAATTTAGAAGCATCAGATCATGATGAAACTCAGATACACTTGTATTTCTAGACATTCCACTACACATAATTTAGGAAAAGGAAAAATGTCATTTTACTTAAAGGAAATTTCTCTGAAGACATAACCTCCCTATCTTTTGATACAGTAAGACAAAACTTGCCCCTTAATGAGAACTAAGTATTCTTTCACTATCAGGATGGAACAGGAGCAAGGTCAACTCTAGCTCATAAAAACTTCTGAAAATCAGGGAAAGGCACCCATCTTTTAAGATACTTTATTTCCATTGGTTAAAATTTTTATAATAAATATATATCTATTATGTGAATGAGGACCCTTATAAATGATGCCCTCACATACAGCCTGCACAACTATAGGAAAGGCCCTTGATAAAAATTAAAAAGCCAATTGCCAAAAAATATGGAGAGCTCAACTCTACCTTTTTGCATTAAAATCTAGAAAAAGTACTACTCCAATTTGAGAGTTAATCTTTCTCATCTATTATTTATCACTGAGAAATGAACAAACCTGGGGATAGTATGGGGGACAAGTCTCTAGACTTTCACAGTCCTAACATTTCCTTCCTGAATATTCCGAATTATCAAAAACATTTCTCCCAGAAATGTAATTTCCCCACTGCAATAAACACAAAGAGCCAATATATAGCCTCACTAGCATTTCAAAGGCAAGAGAACTACAGGAAAAGAAGGCATGACCAAAGGCAATCAACTAAGCAGTCTATGAATATAAACCCCATCATACACTCTTCCAGTAAATATTATAATGAGGAAGTAACAGACCAGATCACTATTTTTTCTAAATCTAGTAAACAGAGGGAACTCCTATCTCTATTTGAAAGTATACTATTTAAAGAAGGTACATGATTGAGCTACAAATGTCTGTGTACAGCATCTGTACATCAAGCTTTCAAAATGTACACTATGCATACCACATATACCAAAAGCAAAATTTGATAATACACAAGAGCAGTCATTTTCAACATACACATACATAACCCCAAGTAAATTACTTCAACAGAGACTTTTATCATTTTTATACTATGCCCATCCTAGGAATGTTAAATTAACATTTTAAAGCTTTGAAAAGGATATTAGTACTTTTAAATGATTTATTTTATACCAAAGTGACAGAAAAAAATCAAGGAGTGTGTAGGCTTCCCAATAGACTGGTAACCAGAGTTACACTTTATAGAAAGGATAGACTATTTTTATTTTTATTTTGAAAACAGTAGGAACCTTGTTGTAATAACTTCCATTTACCTCTATGGCAACAGAAATTCCAGCTCCCAATTTTAAGTATTTGATATATACACAACATAAATAACTCAATTTTATGAATTAAAGAATTATGAAGTCAAAATAAGATTCCTTTTCCAAGCCCTTCCACCCACAATATCAAATTCATAGTACTAAATGTAAACTTACTTGGGCTGTTAGAAAGGTATCATCTTCACCTTCTTGAGCTTCAATTTCCTAAGTAAAAGGGTATACAATAGCTTTGCTTTACAAAATATCTGGGTAATATGAGAATGCTTTTATGCTATACCTGATTATCACTAGCCTCATGTTCTGTACAAAGTCTAGGGATACCATGGGCACTAAGTCAGTGCTTAGTAATTCAGACTGTATTTTTTATGGCAACATAAAAACTTAGTCATATTGATAAGAGACTTAGAAAAATGTCCTTCATGAGCCCTTCACTTATGAGGCTAGGGAAAATGAAGTGTTCTAAGCATCAAGACTAACTCCCAAATCCACTGATTTTCTTAACATGTACTAACATACTTCAAAGCAGGGCAAATGGACTATTTCATTCAAAGAAAAGATTTTTTAAAGTATACAGTTTCAAGTTAAACTTTTTTTTTTAACAGAGGTACTAGGGATTGAACCCAGGACCTCGTGCATGCTAGGCACACAATCTACCACTGAGCTACACCCTCCCCACTGAATTAAACTTTCATAAGTGATTTCCCCACCCTTGATAATAACCAAATAAATGCAAATTAATCTTTTACATTCACTAAAGTAGCAAAAGGAAAAAAATAATTAACTACCACCTGGTAATGCTGGCAAAGTCAGGATGAAATTGGTACACTCATTCATAGCAGAGTAGTGAAAAACTTAAAACTTAAATGTCCCAAATTAAAGGAGTAGCTATTAGACACGTAGAGAGCAGTCTAATAAATTATGCTGTAACACATGAATTATGAAGTCATTATGTTATGTGAAAATATTACACAGAATAAATAGTAACATGGCATAATAACTATTATGTAAAAATACATATATGGAAAATAATAAGCAAAATTTTTAAAGGTCATCTTAGGTGGTAGGATTCTGGGTGACTTATAAACAGCTTTAAAATATATTTTTTCAAAAGTCTGTGAATTCCACATTGAATTAGAAAAAATACTTCTTTACTATTTAGTACTTAATTTATCTGTGTCACATTAAAAAAAAACTGGCTAAAGACCTGACATTCGATGTCCTCTTTTTCTATATCTTCTATTGCTTCTGCCTCTATTAATTCATGAGCTCTCTTGTTCTCTTCTGCAGAAAGTAACTCCTTGGAATGCACATTTTCTTCTTCATTTTCACCAAATTCTTCAGAGTCCTTTAGTTCATCATTTCCATCTTGTTCATGTGCCTCTTGATTCTCCAATTCACAGTCCTTTTAATGGTAAGAAAATTTGGTACAACTAGAGGCAAAGTAGTGCAGGCTATCTACCAAAACTTTTCGGTTATTTACATCTCTAAATGTTTTCTCTTTTATCATATTTTGACATTACTCCCAAAGTCAAAGTTCCTTTTACCTTACATATTGTGTCTTTAAAAATAAAGAGGGTCTAATACCAAGGCCATTAAATTATGCATCCGAGTTCCCAAATCTCCCACACTGAAATAGGTACACACTAATTGGAATGCTTTCAAGTTCCAGTTACTTAATATTTACCAAGTCACATCCTATAAGCTGTCCTAGAAGATATGGCTTCAAAGAAATAACTTGTGTTGTCCATGTGCCACAGTGATTTAACTTCAAAGAATATGGAAGTCTTATATATGATAACATAAAGTTTATTTCTAATTAATAATAAGGAATCCCAACTAATACACCAATGTCTGTTCTTAGAAAATATGCAAATAATTAATTTAAATGTTTTTGTTTTGAAATCTACCACTATGCCACAATGCCAAAGGCAAGGAGCATAGGTTGGGATTGTCTCTGTGAAGGAATATCTGCTTGCCCTTCAAAGTTTAGACACAGGGTACTTCAGTAGAAACAAAGAAAAGCAGCAATCTGCTTACTTCTTTCTTTGATTAACTGCAGAAAATGTTGAAAGCAATGAACACTCCTTCCTCCTTTCCTAGTCTTATGGTAAATCAGTAGATTTACGAAAAGGTTCCTGAGTTAAAAGGGGAAAAGGGCAGGAGTGTAACTATTAATCATTCATAGCTGAACTACAATGAGGGAACAGAAATTTCTGAGCGAGGTGGGCAAAGAGAAGGAATCTGAGTGTTTTGGAATGTGGAGTGCTTGGGAGCAGGGCATCTCTGGGAAAGCTGGTTTAACCAACTTCACTACATACCGTGGGGGCATGTTGGGAATTCAAAATGGAGTAGGTGGTTGGTTATATGATTGTAGAAGAACAGGTGCAAAACAAACAAACAAAAAAACCACAGGAAGTCACTGAGGGAACTTCTTCTACTCTGAAGGGCCAGCTTTGACCATTCTCCTCATTTATGACTGGAAGCAATTTCTATATTATTCATATATCTAAGCAATGGGTGATATTTACCCACTACTACTGTATAAATTCCAAAATTACCAACTCTGTGAGACAGGGAAAGCATATTCACTTATTTTCTAATACATAACAAATGCTGATACTTCCAAAAGGAAAAAGAAATATAAAGAAGAAAGTGAAGACATATATAAACAGAATTTTTTAAAGCTCTTTTGTTCTTCTAGACATAAACCAGTTTATTTAATAATAACACAAAGGCATCCTTTGCAGCATATATGAGAGACAGCACTATTATATCTTCTCTTAATATTTCAAATGACTAACATTTTTATGAACGGAAGAGTTGAAAGAAAGTTAGAAATTTGAAAACTAAAAGGGTTTTTAACTAAGTCACAAAGCTTTTCCAGCTTACGGATAATTTTTACTTAATCATACACTCACTACTGAAGACAACTAGAGAAAATAAGAGGAAAAGGAACAAACATAATGGAAGACATACCACAAGGATAACAGAATATAAAGTTTTTCAAGGCTCAAACAAAAGCTGATTACAGTCACGCAATCATCAATTTTAATGGGTCCCTAAGCAAATACCTCCTAGAATGATCTGATTTCAGGGCTAACTCCTCAATCAAACGTCTCTCTTTGCTCTGTGCCTGCCCTCAAAGTGTAAGATACAAAGTGTGGTGCTGTGCAGTCTGTGTGTGTGTAACAAGGGGAGGGGAGAGAGCTAGATGGAAGGAGAGACAGGTGGGTGCATGGACATGAGCTGACTTCACGGTGGAGCGTGCAGACATCCGAAGATTTTATGGCAGTATAGACTAACTGTACACAGAAAATGAAATACAGGAGGTATAACTGCCCATAATTTAAGAGGAACTATGCTCATTCAATAATTCCCGCAAATGCCACAATACTTATGACCTAATGATGGGTAAGGAGCAGATCACATTTCATTAAAATGAAAACAAATCAAACTATGATTAAAAATAACTTAGTATATAACTGCCACAACTCCAATTAAAATTACATACTTTGTTTATCTGGCTGGTTAGTTTTGAAATACATTCTTTTTTAGCCAATAAAGACCTGGCTTATTTATCTTTAAAAGGCAAAACAAATGTCTTAATTTGATCCTTACCAAGCAGCAACACATCAGCAATTTCCTCTCTCCACTTTAAGGACTACATTAATCTAAGTTCTGTGTTATATACAAAAACCGAAATGCAATGGGCAGATGGAAAATAAATTATCAATATCCTTCACTGCGGTACCTTGTCCAGGAACTAATATATCGATTGCCCTGTGGCTGTTCCTCTGGCCCCTACGTCTCAGATTTCTACTTAAAGGCCTAGATAAACATTTTCTGCTTTCTGTCTCATTTAACTAGAGATAGTTATTTTATTTCTCAATTATGAGAATTAATACCTTTGACAAAATTATGTAAGTCTCTATCACTATTTTACCTACATACTTTACTGTCTGTTGTTCAAGTATAATGCATGAATTCATCATGCAAAACACTAGGCTCAAAATAAGCATCTTAACCTGAGTAATTAACACTTTACCTTGACAAAAGCATCATCTTCCACGGAAGCATCTCCACTCAACTCATCTGCTTCCTGTTTTTTACCTGCGAAAGAAGGAAAATGGGCTAACAACCAATACTTTATTACTTTAAGAGCAAAAAACATTCAATGAAGTTCACCCCGAGGTATTACTCTCTACTCCCAAATTCTCTGACAACGCTAATGCCAACTGCTTATAAACCACCTGGTCATAGCTGTCTCAAACAAAAAAAAAGCTTTATTAACAGTGACATGCTGTTTCACTAAAATAAGCTGTGCAAATAATTAATCCTACATATGCACCCATCATCTTAACTGACTTGACATATATGACGCGTTTTTCTTTTTCCACTCAAATTCTCTACCCTCAATTCTCCTGGAAGTAGCAGCACCTTTCAACAGAATACTACTAAATGTATATGTAACCAGACGTCTGATAGCTAAATTCAAGACTCATATTCCCTGCAAAGTCTTCCCTAAGTTCTCCTCTTCAACAAGCCTTTTCTGAAATAAAGTTCTCATATCTGACATCTCACAATCCATCAGTTGATTATACTTGTACTCAAGTACATCTTGCTTCACTATTTAAAGAAATACCTTAAGTACAGTGACTGCTTTTATGCTTATTTTGTGTTTCTCCAAAGGCCTAAATATAAATAGTGTTGGGCACTTAACATAATGACTGATTTAACTGATTTAAGGCAAGTAGGAATTACTGCAGACTGAAAACTGTTAATAGCTTCCAGATAAACTACAGGCCTTCCTGACTCAACCTCATCTTCAAAACTTTGCAAATTAGTGGCTGAAATTTTAAAAATGTTTTCTACATTAAAAAAAAAAAAAAAGGTTTTCCACAGAGCCAATGCTGAAGTTTTTGTTTTCAGGGAAGTCCACAAAAACCTACGTAATAACCCATCATGTAACAGAAATGCTGTTTAAAAAAAAAAAAAAAGGCTTCTAGAACTTTAGTATTAAATTTGTTTTAATTCATTTATTTTGAAATGTTAATAACTGTTCTTTCCGGAAGCCAACTAATTAAATTTTCCTTTCCCCAAAACAGGAACTGCTATGTACCCATGACTTCCAGGGTAGAGGGTTCAGCTGTGAGTTTACTGTTAAAAAAAAAAAGTTAGGAAACCTCCTCTTTCCCTTGTCTCTTCACCAGCTCCTATCTTCCATCTACTCCCAACTTGAAATTCTTTCCATGAATGAGTGGTGAAAAGGGAAACAAGATAGCTGGTACTTCCAGGTATGTGAAAAGAAGACTAAGAGTGGAGAGTTTTCTTTTACCCACTGAGGTAACAGAGGGCTTGTCCCTGTCCCTGAGGGCTTATGTGAATCAAGAGAGAAACAAAATGTGGGGCTTTAGTGTGGTGTTTGTATGTTAGAGAAAATAAAAATTGGAAATTACTACAAGTGCAACAACTAAGAAAGCCTGTTCATCAGAGAGTGTTTGTTAATCTATTTTTAAAAAGTAAACAGAGATGCTCCTTACTTGAAAAAGAAAACAGTATCAAGTGAGGAAAAGCTCACTAAATTCTTCTAACACATTTACAGAGAGGAAGTTCCATAATATAATAACCTTAAAGATGCTACCTTTGGGGGAAAATAAGCTTTTAAAAACACCAGGATTCCTGCTTCTCACCCCCACCCCACCGCACCCCCAACACACACACCACCAAATAACCTATAGTGTAGAGCTTTGGGATGAATCCCTTCAGATCATTCGCAAATACTATTTATTCTTTACAAATATAAAATGCTTTACAATTTGCAAAACACTTTAAAAAGTTCAAGTGATTTTTCCAAGCACCGTATGATATAAAGGGCTGGTAATCACAATTCTACAAAAGAGAAGATGAACCTGAGAGGGTAAACAGCTTTCCCAAAGCTAGTACATGGTGTTGTCAGAACTGGAAGCCAAGGTTTCTCATTTCCAGTCCGAAATTCTTTCCACTACATCTTACTATGACCTACTTAAAAGACATTATTCTAGTAAGGAATGGTTAATTAACTCAATGTAAAGATATTATCTTTGAAATGGCAGCCCTCAGCATAATGACAAGCTACATATACTATGCACACTCAGTGGTTTCACTTGCCTTAGTTTACTTAAAGGAAAACCAAATTACACTACAACAAAGCAACGAAAACAACAGCAATCACGACCACTGCTTAAGCAGCTTCGGTGGTCCAGGCACCAGGACAAATGCTCCACGTAGACTAACGTATTTATTTTATCCTCACAGCCACTCTCAAACTTTTATCCCCATTTCAGAAATAGGAAACTGATGCTGAAAAGTTAGATGACAAAGCTAGTAAAAGGCAGGGCTTCAATTTAAACCCAAGCCTATTTCCAACTCCTCAAAACACACAAAACCATTAGCTCTTCAAGTAGCCACAATGTGCTAGTTGTTAAAATTTTTATCTCCTTTAGCATAAACCAAGGCTCCAAAAGCCACGTCTATAAAATTTTTAAATGTGAGACTCGGAGAGATTATGTAACTTGCCCCATGATGAACAGGCAAGAGGGAGAGGTACACAAAAAGGTCCAACCTTGCTACCCCTTACTGTTTTTAACAGCTGTACCACATGAAAGCACTGGACACTTAATGTGTCATCAGTTTGTAAACATAAAAAACATGAGGACAAGATTTGCAAACATCCAGTAATGAAAACTGTAATAATAACCTAATAGGTTCACAGTACTTAAGAAAACTGACATTTTATACATTAGCTTTTGACTGCCTTCATAACCTGTAACTGTGGGCTTGTTTTACACATGCTGAATTAAAAACTATATTGTAATTTCTTCCTTTATGAAAAAAAGTTCATCCCTCCTACATATAAAATATAACTGACATTTTAAAAAGCTGTGATGTTCATCATCCAGTGCAGAACCTAGCATAATGCTACAAAGTGAGCAGACACTCCAGCAGTATATATTTCCTGAGTGATAATGGTTTAAGTTCTGGGTTGGACGCTAGCAATAAACAAGGTCTGGACTTCCACTCCGCTCTTACTGGGACAAAGGTAAGAGCTAGCATGCCAGTCAGACTAGCATCATGTGCAATCCCATCCTGTCAGGAAGGACTGTAAACTCCAGCTCTAATGATGCTGCAAAGCTCACCTACAGATTCTGAACTTTCACGATGTCACAGACAATAACATAAAAGAAAAACCAAATCCCTCTTAACCCACAAGCACCAGCTTTAGCACATTTTTGTACAATCAGTAACCATTTAAACCCCTATCTCCCATTTAAGTCTGTGCTATCAAAGCTCCTCCTATAAATTCATCAGTGCCTCTTTTGTCCTTCAAGGAATCCGGCATGTACCACAGAAATGTGAACTGGTCCAAAGGAAAGGAGCATGACCAGGATGAAGGAGCTAACTAAAAGTTTAATGTAAACAGAAGCATAACTTTAAAGCTTTGAGGAACAAAACTAGAAAGTACATTGACCAGACAAGATAGTCTGAGTAACAAAGTAAAAAATGAAAGCAAAATTACTTATCACAGCTCAAACTATCATAGGAATAACATATGGCTATTCTGAAATTATATAAAAGACAATGCAAGTTTCTCTGCATGATTTTAGGGTCTAAAGTAAAATGGCAAAATAAAAATGTATACACCAAAGAAAGACGACGCTAAAAATACCCCCTCATTTACACAACGTGAGTTTGTATAGGTCCACAAATCCTTAACAAAATGGTTGGAACCAGACATGTTTCAGAATTGTCAGATTTTAAAAGAGTACAGTGGTGTGTATACCATTGGTTAATTTAAACCTCCCAGTAGCTTCTGGAACAGTTCCTCTGAATCAATACGAGAAATATTTGTGCAATGAAATATATGCATACTAACATCAACTAGGGTAAGTCAAGACTGTTATCACTTGGATAATTACTTCTGCCACCAAACTTAAGAAAAAACTTTGTTTTCAAAACTTTTGTATTTCAAAATTATGAATAAAGAATTCTGGGTCACAATTTTGTTTTCTCCTCCAAAGGCAAATTGGTCCTTATAAATGTTTGTAATTTTTCTTTTCAAGTTCAGAAATACCTCCAAAAACAAAAAATCCACTTAATAAGTAGATTTTAAAGTCATTTTGCCAAAAAACTTTGTGGCTGAGTAACTTCCCCTAAACATTTACAGAAGCTACGAAAAGTAGAAAATGTTTAGTCATAAAACTTCTGTTGGAGAAGACAGGGTTTAAGTCAAACTGAACAACATTAATGTTTCCAGCATCAACCTCTCCCCAGTTGCATGAAATCTTAAAATAACCACGGACTGTGCGCCTTGTTAACTGTTTGCATATGTGTTTTAGCTTCTCTTCTATTAAAATGATATTTTACTAATACAATTATTTCCCTAAAAAGCTTTGCATTGTCTTAAACATAGCAGTCATCCAATAGGTCATTTCATAATTTTTAAAAAATCCATAAAGATAATTCATACTCATTATAATAAATCTGGAAAACACCAAAAGTATATTTTTAAAATCTCTTAACTTTGTCATCTAAAGATAACGAAACTGAATAAACACACACACATGCAAGCACACACTTATGAGCATTTGCCTAAGGTTTTGAAAGGCAGCAAAAGTAACTGAGCTCTTAATGGGTTACTTTTCTTTCCTATCAATAAAAAGAAAATAGTACAGCTTAACTCTCAGCACTGTTGTGAGATCAAATAAAGCAATGTGGAAGTTTTCTGAAAACTGTAAAGTATATAAAACAAGTTACAAACTGACAGGCAGAAAGAGATAAATGAAAACGATGTTAAGTCTCAAGCTCTACTCTAGAGCAGCCAGTGGTTCTTAATTCCAGCTGCATAAGAATTATCTGGGGAGCTTTTAGAAAATACTGATTCCTGGGCCCCCAACAGAGCAACTGAAATCGAATCTCTGGGGGACGGAGCCTAGTGTCTATATTTTTAAAAACTTAAAATGACTCTACTGTAGAGCAGACTGAGCAAAACTGAAGAAGTTGGAGTGAGAAGAATATAAGAGGAAGGTCACTATTTTCAGGTTCTCCAGACTAGAGAAAATTTAAGCTCTATCTACCTTTAACAAAACCGCACTATTTGAGTTCTTGTAAAGGGGGAAAAAAATCCTTGAACATAAACCTCTATGAGTACATGCACATGTGCATACACACCTTAGATCAACAAAATGTTACCTGTAATAAATTCAGGGTGATGGAATTATGGGCAATGTTCACTTTTCTATCTGTCATGGATTATCTAATTTTTAAAATGAAAATTTTCACTTTTATAATCTGGAAAACAATTCAGTAAAGCCAAAATGCAAACTACTCCTCCAGGGTACCAGGAGTGCCATGTAAGGCCCATATGGGGTGTGGAGCTAATGGTGTGAATGGTTAGCTCCTGGAATTGCACAACACCGTGGGCCCTTTATTGTAACACATGAGAACTATCTTATAGCTGATTAAATAAATCAGTAAATTCTATCCTTAAACCCTTAAAGCACTGTTCAAACTCTTCATTAAAGTCCTTTCTGATGCCACCAATTGATAATAATGATTTCTTTTTCCTCTAAATTCTGGACAATTTGTACCTTATTTTCCAGGAGTTCATGAAAGAGAAGATGACATTTGAAGTCTTCTGCCCTTAACTCAAAACAAGATGACTGACATGAGAGAAAAAAACTGTCTTAAAGTACTAGAAAATTTTACCTATCCTCCCACCAGGATCCGTGACACACACCATATTTGATACAATAAAATAGCTGAAAAAAAGCACAAAAGTTCTTTGATAATACACGTAATCCACCATACACAACTGCATGAGGCAAATGCAGGTTTTAATGGCTGGGTTTAAGGGCCTGATTTTGTGAAATAAAAATGACATACACAACTTCTGAAGCTGGACAATATTCCAGCAAAAGTTAGGAGGCTTTCCAACACAGCAACAACTCAGTGAGGGATAAAAGGCAGTTGCAATGATTCATGTGTTCTAACAGTAAGTACATTTCACTTATCAGTGTTTAAAGAGAAGCCACTAGTGCTGTTGAGAAAGGCACCTTAAACAGAAAAACTGTTTGGAAGACTGTTAATCTCTGATATACATGCTTCCTACAAAGAAACAAGCAATTAAAACAAGCACCAAAAGAGAGATTTTCAAAAGCAGCTGTTACAAAAGTCATCGTATGGCCCCCGACATTCATTTAACAAATATTTTCTGACCACGTATTATGTGCCCAGCAATACGCGAGATATTACAGAGACTAATGTAAATAAAAGACTATGTCCTTACCCTCACAAAGTCTCTAGCCCAGTGGGTACTCCAAAAAATATGCTGATTTTGTCCCCAAAGCCCTTCTCAATGTCACAGTAGATTAAAGTTTCCTTAACATCCAAACATACAGCAGTTAAAAAAAAAAAAAGCAAGAGTTACAGTATACAGTGATACTGACACTGTATTATATTAAATTCATTTTATGTGGTTGACTACTATTTTCTTATTTGAAATATAAATTTTAGAAAGCTTTACAAAGTAAACATGAAATTAATTACACTGACCAAGGTATTTTCCACACAAAATCAGGCATTAGGTGTTTGAATAAACCTGTAACCTAAAAATATATTTGTTTCTATAGTGCAAACAAATCAGATTTTACATAGCAGTTTGAGTCTTTTTTAAACCTGCATGTATTGCAAGGGAGTTTCAACTGCATTACACATACTTCTGAATACTGTACTGATTACTTAAAATAACTTCTGCTGAAGTTTAGAGGTGACTCTAAAGGTGAAAAATGCAAAAGAATGATATGCTATTGACAGGTGAACCAAAAGAAAGCTTAAATCTATAATCTCTAAAACTAGGTAATGAGAAGTTGGCTCTACCTGTTTAACTGCTTTCTTAACACACACCCAAATAATGACAGTGAATCTCACCAGGGAAGCTTTCTTCTAGGTTACTTATTAAAAAGTTCACAGCAAAGAGAGCGTAAAAAGACTCAGATGAGAGAACCAATCTAAGTTACAAACGATTTCACCGTATTAACTCTATGCAAATAGATTTTACAAATATATTAATCATAAGTTTTAGAACTCACTAATAACATTTATCAACATTTGTTATATGTTTGTGCTTGTAATAATGGCATTTAAAAAGTATTCTACAATATACTTAACAATGCAGATTCCTTTTCCTCTAATCTGTTGAAATACAACCATTTTAACACAATAAAATTTTTCATAGTGACCCTGCACTTATAAGAGAATGAGCTTAATATTTCACCTAAGTAGTTTTTCAAGACCCATGAAGCTTCTCTTGCTTTATCATTTTACGTTTATTTGCAACATTAAGCTATATTATCGTAAGAAATTTTTTTTTCCCCTAACATGTTGTGTCTTGCTGATGTCTACATGACTGCCTCTAACAAACCCCTTTCCTTTTCTAGAACCTCAGCTAAAGATACCCATACTGATTAAGGACCTATGAGATTTCCTGTTCCTATACATCTACTTCAGCTAAACAAAAGAAATTTTTCTTCTGGCTCCTGGCTATATACAATTATTAAATTTCAGAACTAAGAGACTCAGAGTAAATTTTCCAATTTTATAAAAAGGAAGTAGACCCACTGAAGGAAAAGTGGTATGACCAAGATGAAATTATTTTCAAGGTATATAGTGCTAAGCAAAATAAATTTGTCAAAAAGAGCATATTAAAATAATAGTTTCTTGAAACTTCAGTTTTAAAAATCTGTTAATTACTGATATTTGTTATTGTTAAAGTTTCCCTATTCAAATTTGATGTCTAAAACTTATTCTTAAACTTAATTTAAAATAATCTTACTTATAAACACCTTCATTATAAATTAATTCAGACTAGGTTCTCAGTTTGGGATTTACATTATGCTCTTTGTAATTCTTAGGATTTTCAGAACAAATAGAATAAATGGAATTCAAAGAGACAAGAGCTATCTAACACGGATGTCCCAGAATGAGTCTAATGAAGGACTCAGTTGTAGTCTGCTGTAGACAAATGATGAATGTTACAACTCTTAACTAAAGACTGTAAGACACCTTAACATCAGAGTTACAGAAAAATTAAATTTCAAATATCCTTATAATCCACATACAAGGGAAAAATTAACATATTGATATATACATACACACACATATATATATATACACACATGTATACTGAAAAACTCCTTAAAATGTTGTATTTTCAAATTTACTCCTAAGGGTAAGATGAAATTCCTAATGACTGAAGAAGAAAGGGATACAGAGAGAAATTAAAAGTAAGTGAGAATGAATAAATCAAATGAAATTTACATACTAAAATCAATAATCAGCTCGAATAATTTGGGACTACGATTAATGCATAACATCAGTCAGACTATCACAATGTGCTAAATAAATGACACGAATCAAAATCACTATTAAGAAACATGGTTAATTCCGATGTACTTATTTCTGAATTTTTTATGGTTCCTCATTTTGAAACTGCCTCTAGGTTTGTCAGCAGAGGCTTCTCAACACAAGCTTCTCTAAACACAGGGAAATGTATCTTTCAAAGTGAGACACTGAGTCAGAATTATACTAAAAGCTACAGATCTTCAAGATAACTTTATTGCTCCTCTGAACTCCATTTCCACCTCTGCCATTTCTATCCCATCCAGGAAATGCATCTTAGTCCTTTTCAGTTTCCTTTGGCACAAACAGGGGACTCTTGCAAACCTATGAAAACTCATACGGAGAGACGGCATCAAGATCTGCCTGGACCTGGTACCCGCACAGACTGCTTAAGATCAAACTTGACTATTCCCATCTTCTCAAGGTTAATGCATTCAATCATTTCACTCTAGTTGCAATCAATCTGGTCTACAGCAGACAAAGTAGCATTTGGATCACTTAAAGCAGTAAAGGAAGTTAGATTATTTTTAATGCTACAGCTGTCCATGAACACACTGCATGGAACTTATAGGTAGATACCAGGATCCAGATACTCACATCATGTCCACCCTCTGTCACTGTCTTTATGGGAGGGAGGGAGAAATCTGTAATTATTCAAGTAAGGATTTCACTACCTAGAACCTTTTAAATATTCTTAAATCCTTTTTATATTGTCCAAATGTTCATTTAAAACTTCGTTTACCTATTCATTAAATCACCATATCCTAGAAATACATTCTGGCCTAGTTTAAAAGTTGTAAAATCGAAACCTTTAAGATATTCCTATAACTTAAAACTTTTTTTAAAGCTAATTAATCATGGATTTTTTTCCCCTACCTTAGTAGTATGATTGGTGAGGTCTTTCTGAATTTCACTGAAAATCAGAATGTATAATGGCATAAATGCAAATTAAGTTCACCAAGTCAAACAAAATACTAAATACAAAGGTTACAGAATTTTAATGTACTAGAGAAAACAGCAAGGAGCCAAGGTGAAAGATCTGGTAGGAATTCCATCAATACTCTGCCAATTGTGGGGCAAGGTAGACATGTATTAAACTGTATTTTATTCTTCAAGTCTTCACACTATGAAGGAAGAAACAATGAAACTTGACTTTGTAATTTTTTTCAGAAGCAATAAAGAACTGCTCTCACTTTCAGGTCAACTTCAGCCAAATCTTAAGGGCTACTAGTCACCCAGAGCCTGGCAACAGTAACTTTTCTTCCTTGACCCAACAAGGCAGAGTGCCAGAGGGAAACAGCAAAGAGTAGCACTATATAAACAGGGCAAGTGGCACAAGAGCAGAGGCAAGTTATATAACCAAAATATATTTTAAAATATGTTTATAACTCGTAACAACCTTTGCCTTTGGTTGGTTTCTTGTTTGGAGTATCAGTTGAAACAGTTAATTCAATATTATCTGGATCGCCTCCTTCCTCTTCAATAGCCTACATTAGAAAGAGAAGTTAATATGCTACACAATCTATCTAAACTTATTTTATAAAAATGAAATGAAAAATATTAGCAAACCTCAAGCCTCAAGACATTAGAATTGCCAGTCATTTCATACACCAACCTCAAAAAGAAGCAATTAAACTACACGAGAGAGAGAAACTTTCAGGAGGAAATATCATTAAGTATCAAAATCATATGCAGTTTTACATTTTACCCAGTCGAGAAAATTAACAATCACATATTATCACACTGAATAAAAGTCTAAATATTCTCGATTGCAGAAAAGTTGCTAGCTGCGAAAGTAAAGAGCTAAAAGGGGCTTTCCTAATTTCCATAATGCAAACTTCTCTCTCCTCTACTACACTTCCAACGCTCAAACCAGGAAAGATAATCAGGGATGAAAAAGCAGATTATAGCGCTAATGCAAAAACTGAAAACCCAGCCGAAAACAAACCCCTTCTGTTACCCACCCATCAACTCCCACTACGAATTCCCCCCCAATACGGGGAGGAAACGGTTGGGCACAATTAAACGGTAACTTCGCACAAGTCACCAAAGTAACCAGTCCCTTCGAGGCCAAGAAATGCACGCGCTCACCATCGCTAAAGGCTGGGGACCGAGCGCCTCCCGGGTCTCCACGATCGCCCTCGGGAGGCCGCGCCGGCCGGCCGCAGCCCTCGCAGCCTGGCGGGGACGTCCCGGGGGAGGCAGGGGCGCGCTCGGCTGCGGCGGCCTGTCCCGGGCGGCTCGCGGGCCCCTGGCAGGCCGGTCCCAGCGCGCGGGGGCGGGGGCGGGGGCGCCGCAGGAGGGTCCTCGCCCTCCCCGCGCGCGCGGGCGCCGCCCGGGGCCTCCCCACCGCGCTGCCCCGCGGGACCCGGCGGCTGCGGGCGGCCGGGGGCTGCGGCGGAAGTGGGGGTTCCGAGGCGCGGCCTAAGCTCGCCTTCCCGGACCTCGCCGGGCCTCACCTGCTTGAGTCGGGAGACGAGCACAGTCTTGACTCCGGTGATGTCCAAGTTCCGCCGCTTCAGCTCGGACTTGAGATCGATGACCCGCAGATCGGTGATCTTTTTCCCTTCCGCCTGACCCGAGGCAGCCGGCGCTGCCACAGCACCGGTAGCGGCAGCCATTTTAGAAGAGCAGCGCGCTGCCGAGGCAGCGAGTGGGCTGCAGGGCGGCGGCAGCAGCTCCAACTTCGACCCAGGCCTCGCCGGCTGCCGGCGCCGCGCAGCGCTGCGCACAATGAGCCGCTGGCCACGCCCCCTGCTCGCCACCCCGGCGCAACCTGCAGCCGCAACCAGCACCCGGATGACGGACGCGCGTGCGCACTGATGCGGGGCGGGGGGGACGGCGCCCCGCGCGCCGCGGAGCCGGCGGCGGCCACCTGGGCGGTGCGTCCGCTTGCGTGGGCTGGGAGGTCAGGCGAGTCCAACCGCGCCAACGTCCGCCCTGCCGCCGTTCCCCCTCCGCTTCGTTAGCCATTTTCTGGCAACGTCTCGAGTCTTGAGCAACAGCAGTGTGCTAGGCACCCTCGGCAGGGATAGTTCGCGCGTTACTCAACACAGCCCAAGGGGCGTGCGCGCGCCCTGGCCCTCTTCCAGGAAGGTTCTGCTGAATAATCGAAAAACTGTGGCCACCGTGCACGAATGAACTAGGTTCCCCAAGTTCCATTCAAAAGCTGGAAAGAAACCCTAGGGTGGTTAATGTAAAGAGTATAAAGGGTTATAGGAATATAAAGGGCTGGCATGTGTGACAAGTCTCACCAGCTGTCTCAGGGGAAAACATGCCTTTGCCCAGGAAGGCTTAGTTTATTCTAGGGCTGCCCAGGTCACTGGAAAAGCGGGACAGCTTCCCTGCACTGGCCTGTTTACCATCCTCCTCGGAGGACCTGGCGGCTAAACACGAAATTGATTACTGAGTGAGGAAGTTTTTTAAGTGCTTGTTACCGTTCTCAGACATTGCGTTCATGGTTTTGTGCCTCCAGAGTTTGGGATTCCAAGAACAATGACCATCTTCTGTGGAGCTGGCCTGTACAAGTGAGTAACTTTTGCCATTATTAATCATCAAAGCTTAAGCATTTATGGAATAAAAAGTATTCTATAAATTCCATAAACAGAGTGTGACACACAGTTAACTCCTACTGACATTTCTTGGTTTTAAAAGTCAAATTGATGAGGTCTGTGTACTTTAGGTTGCCTTTTCTCATTAACTATTAGAGGAAAAAAAAAAAAAAAAGACTGCATATTGTAAAATTATACCTAACATTTGGGCCGTTCTTTATGGTTTGTAATGCACTTTGACATGCAATAACCCCCTAATCTTTCCAGACCCTGTGAGGTAAATCTCTTTAAAGCTTAGAGAGATTAAATGGCTTGTCCATGTTCACATAGCTGGTATGTAGCCGAACTGGTGCTCAAATCCGGTCTCCTGATTCCAAATCCACCTCTGTCTCTGTTACAAATTGTTTCACAGTCATAGAATGTTAGAATTCGAAGGATCTTTACAAATCTTATGACTCAATCCTGTCTCTCTCTCTCTCTAATACATGAAGATTTTAAGAATTTTACTGAGGGATCCACAACTGATTATTGGCTAAACTGGCATTAAACCTCCAATCTCATACCAGTGTCTTTTCCCCTCAGCCACCCTTCTCCCCTCTTCTATGGACACTATGACACCAAAACCTAATGTTACATGTAAAATGACTGAGTTTTTTGTCTTTAAGAAAATCTAATAATGAAGCTATCTTAAAATGGAGATCTTTTCCTTCTGATCCAATGCACTTGAGGACACATCACCTGCCATATTGCCAAGAATGTTTAACCTAAATCTCACCGTAAGAAAACAATCAGACAAATGTAATTGTAGGACATTTCACAGAATAACTGCTATGGATTCTTCAATAAAGCAGTATAGATGTACCTTGGTATCAGATAGGAGATTGGTTCTGGGACCTCCTCAGATATCCAAACCTGTGGATGCTCAAATCTTATATAAAATGGTGTAGTATTTACATATAACCTGGACACATCCTCCTGTATTTTTAAAATCATCTCTAGATTATTTAAAATACCTAATACAATGTAAATGCTGTGTCAATATTTGTAAATACGATGTAAATGCTAGGTAAAGAGTCACTGGTATGCGGCAAACTCCAGTTTTGCTTTTTGGAAATTTCTGGAATTTATTTATTTATTTATTTAGGTATTTTTGATCCGCCATTGGTTGAATCCATGGATGGTTGAATGCATGGGTATGGAGGTTCTGATTATATCATAAAACTAAAAGTAGTTGAGCGGTTCTAGAATAAAGATGACTAAAGAAATATGATAACTAAATTTCATGTGTGACTGTTGTTTGGATCCTGGAGCAAAGAGCAAAAAAGCTGCTAAATGGATAATTGAGAAATTTGAAACATTTGGGAGATTTGGCTGTGTATTAAATTCTGTTATTGTACCAAGGTTAAAAATCTGGAGTGTTATGTTGTGGTTATGTAGAATGTCCAACTTCTTAGGAGATACTCACTGAGGGTCTTAGAGGTGAAGTTTCATTCTATCTGCAATTTACTTTCAAATGGGAAAGAGAGAGAGAGAACACGCAAGTGTGGCAATATGTTACAATAAAGTAAGTGTAGCAAAATGTTAATAATTAGGGAAACAAATGTGGCAAAATTAGAGAACAGTAACAATTAGAATATGTGGATGAAGGCCATAAGGTAGTTCGCTGTATAATGTTTAATTTTTTATAGGTTTGAAGTTATTAAAAATAAATTGGGTGGAAATCCATACGTAAATCTAATGTTTTTTGTAATAGAGGAAAAAATAAAACAAAGATAATATATTTCTTTACCTTTAACATATATGATATTTTATTTTGTCATTTAATCTATGATTCTTGTTTTGTTTTGCTTTTTTTTTTTGAATTATCTAAATAATTCACCTTTAAGTGAATCTTTGTTTACTACAATACATTTTTCCTCTTTTCATCCTGTAGTGAAATATATTTAGGTGAAGAAACGTGATGCATTTGTTTCTCTATCAAGAATGATGCTAAAAAAATAATGACAACTTATATTTTATGTATAAAGCCTCTTGCCAGTTATTGAGTACTTCTACACCCATTATGTTATTTATTTTTATAAAAGTTCATCATTAAACACATATCTATTGAATATTTACTACCTGCCAGGCATGTCAAGGTCTAGGAAGAAAATGAGTACCTTATCTATATTGTTCACCATTGTGTGGGCTCCTAACAGAGTGTAAATGTTCAGTAAGTACTGATTGCCTGAAGGAAAACAGACTCGCCTGCCCTTATGGGGTTTACACTCTTGACAGCAAACTAAGACATTAGTCAATCTTAAAAATACATATAAAATTGCAACTGTAGCTAGGGAATGAAAGATAAAGACACAGTGCTCTGGGAACCTATAATAGGAAAATTTAACTCTTATAGGGGTAGATTAAATGATCCTTATTTTATGAAAGAAAAACCTGAGTTTCAACAATGTCAGTAAGTAGTCCAAGAGCAAAATGTTAATAAAGGAAAGAAGATCCAGGATGATTCTAAATCTATTGCTTTTTTTTTTCTTTTTTTTTTTACTGTAACACCTTGTTTTCCATTAAAGTTTATTTGCATACCCCAAAAAAGTTTTATTCCTTCCTCCTAATGTTAAGCCCCAATTGATACTGTTCTCTCTATTTTTTTTAGATACCTCAGTCTTTGCTTACCATATTCCTGCCCAGCATCATGGTTCCTTACCCCTACTTTCAAATTAGGCCTTCAAACCTTTTGTGTCTTGAAATATCTTTGCTTGACCCCCCTATTTACTATTGGCAACAGTTGCATTATTGTACCCTTCTCCTAATGGAAAGTGTATAGCTTCTGGTATTGACAGAGGAGGTATAATAGTTAAAAGTCCCTTCTGAAGATAACAAAAATGCTTGACCAAATATATTATTCAAATCTTGTCCTTACTGATTTCCTATGTGCTTGTTATATTACTTACTGTGAGAAGTGTGTTAAAAATTTCCCACCAAGAATGTCGATTTGTTGATTTTTTTGTAGAACTGTCAAATGTTACTTCATGTATTTTAAGGCTTTGTTATTAGGTGCATAAAAAAGTGTAATCGTTACATCATTACTAAATGGGCCTTTTATCTTTAGTTGGGTTTTTTCCACCCTTAAATACTATACCAGCTTTTCGTTGGCTAGTGCTTACAAAGTACGTCTTTTTCCATACTTTTGCCTTAACCCTTTTTTGTGTGCTCCTTAAATGTGCTTTTCTAACTAGCATATTGTTGTTGTTGTTGTATATATATATTTTTAACTGAAGTGTAATCAGTTTACAAAGTCGTGTCAATTTCTGGTGTACAGCATCATGCTTCAGTCATTCGTGAACTTACACATACTTGTTTTCATATTCCTTTTCACCATAGGTTACTACAAGATTTTGAATATAGTTCCCTGTGCTGTACAGTATGAACTTGTTGTTTATCTATTTTGTATATATTAGTTATGTTTTTAATCTAGACTGATGATCATTTCTTTTACCTGAAATATTTAATGCATTAACACTTAATATAATTACTTTTAGATTTAGATGTATGTCAGGGTTCTCCAGAGAAACAAAACCAGACTGTAGTCTTGGCTCATACAATTTGGAGGCTGAGAAGTCCCAAGATCTGCTATCTGTATTGTGGAGATGTGTCTTCATTTTTTTTTTTTTTTAATATATCCCACTTGGACTTTGTTGAACTTCTTAAATCTATAGATCAAGAAGATTTCCTCAGGGGGAGGGAATAGCTCAGTGGTAGAGTACATACCTAGCATGCATGAGGTCCTAGGTTCAACCCTCAGTATTTCCATTAAATAAATAGATAAACCTAATTACCTCCCCCCACTAAAAAAATAAATAAAACTAGACTACTTATTTTTTTTTTAAAAAAAGACAATTTCCTGACTTTACACCCAGGGAAGCCAGTGGTGTAATTCCAGTCCAAGTCTGAACACCTGAGAACCAGGGGAGCCACTGGTGTAAATCCCAGTTTGTTTGCAGAAGATTGATGCTCCATCTCAAACAGGCAGGCCTGATCTGATGGTTAGCCTTCAAATTTGTCTCTCCTCAAAGATAATACTAGAAGGATATTATTATGATCTTGAATTAGGAAATTATTTATTTATAATGACACAAAAAGCATGAACTACAAAGGAAAAGATTGACTTATTTGACTACATTAAAATTAAGAATTTTGTTTATCAAAAGGTACCATTAAAAGAGTTACAAAAGCAATACAGAATTCCCATGTACCCTTCATTCAGTTTCTCCAAATGATTGCCTCTTACATAACTATTACCACCATATCAGAATCAGGAAATTGATATTGGTACATTGTATGTGTATAATTCTATGCCATTTTATCATACACAGGTTCATGTAACCATGACTAAACTCATGATGTAGAACTAATCCATCATCACAAATATATCCCCTGTGGTACTCCTTTTATAGCACACCCATTCCTCTCCCCCACCCCCACCAACCCTAGTCCCTGGCAGCTTACCTATTCTTTATTTCTATAATTTACTGAAAGAATGTTACAAAAATGGAATCATTGAAATCATCTTTTTTTTCCCAATCAGCATAAGTCCCTTGAGATCCAAGATATTGCATGTATCAATAGTTTGTTCCTTTTTATTATTTTATTTTATTTTGATTTATTTTACTTAGTATTCCAATAGCATAGATGTACTACAGTTTGTTCAGTCACTCACTTATTGAAGGAAATTTTTGTTACTTTCAGCCTTTCACTATTACAAAGAACTATTTATATTTGTTATAGATTTGTGTGTAGACTCCATTTTCCTGGGACAAATGCCCAAGAGTGTGAATGCTATGTCAAAAACAAAAGGTTAATATCCCTAATTTTAAAAGAGCTTTTATGCCAAATAAATAAATAAATAAAAGTACATAAATAAAAAGAGCTTTTAAAAGTAGAGAAGAAAAAGTTATGTGCTATGGATGTTCACTTTTTAATAAACTGCCACAGTTTTCCAGGGTGGCTGTACCATTTTATAGTCCCACTAGTAATCTACAAGACATCCAGCCTTTCCACATTGAATTTTTTTTAATTCAGCTGTTTTAATAGGTATATAGTGAAGTCTCATCAAAAGTTGGCATTTTAAATGACTAAAGTGAACCCATTTCTAATACCAGGTTGAATTCAAATGGATTAGATATTTAAACATGAGCGATGAAATCATACAAGTCCTGGAAGAGAGCATTGGTGAATTCCCAGTTCCTGGCAACCAGTGACCTGACTTCTGTCACCATAGTTTTGCCTTTTCCAATTTGTCATATAAATGGAATCATATAGTATGAAGCCTTTTGGTTTTGGCTTATTTTACATGGCTTAATGCTGTTGAGGTCCATCTATGTTCTTGCATGTGTTACTGCTTCCTTCTGTTTAATGGCTGAGCAGTATTCCATTATATGGTTGTACCATTATTTGTTTATCCATTAACCAGTTGATAGGTATTTGAGTTGTTTTGAATATTATGAATAAAGCAGCTGTAAATATTCCCACGCAAGTATTTGTATAGATATATGTTTTCATTTTTCTTGGATACATACCTAGAAGTAGGTAGTATGTATATTTGACTTAAGGAGAAACTGCCAAACTGTTTCCCAGATATGTCATTTTCCATTCCCACCAGCAATATCTGAGGATTTCAGTTGCTCTAAATTCTTATAAGCACTTAATATGCTCAGTCGTTTTTATTTTAACCATTCTAGTAGATATGCAGTGTATTTTATTCTCATTTTAATTTGCATTTCTCTTATGGCTAATAATTTTGGGTATATTTTCATGTGTTTACTTGCCATCTTATATGTGATGAGATGTCTATTCAAATCTTATTGCTCATTTTAAAAATTAGATTGTTGTCTTATTATTGAGGTTTTAATTTTTTAATAGTATGCATATAACTCCTCTTTTAGAAATGTGACTTTCAAATATTTTCTACTGTTCTCTAGCTTGTACCATCATTTTATTAGGAGTACTTTCAAAAAACAGGACTTTTAAACTTAGGAAATCCAGTCTATCATTTTTTCCATGATTAAGACCTTTTACATTTTATCAAAAAAAAATTTGCCTAACACAAGGACACAAAGATTTTCTCTGATGTTTTCCTCTAGAAGTACTATAGTTTTAACTCATTTTGATCCATTTTGAGTTAATTTTTGTATATGGTGTAAGAGAACAGTCAAAATTCACTTTATTACATATGGTAGTATAACTGTCACATCACCATTAGTTGAAAAAACTATTCTTTCCCCGTTGAAAGAATAGTTGGCAACATTGTTGAAATCAATTGAACACATATGTTTTGAACTCTTTCTGAATTTTCTGTGTTCCACTGAGCTGTGTGTCTATCCCTACGGGATTGCCACATTATCTTGATTATTGTAATCTCATAGTAAGTTTTGAAATGAAATAGTGTGAGTCCCCACATTTGTTGCCTTTTTGAAAATTATTTTACTATTCAAGGTCCTTTATATTTCTATATAAATTTAAGAATCCATTTTCCAATTTCTCCAAAAAAAAAAAAAGAACTGTAGGATTTTAGTTAGAATTGGGTTGACTCTTTGGATCAATTTGGAGAGAATTGACATCTTAACAATATTGAGTCTTCCCAACCATGTATATGGTGGTATTTCTTTCCATTTAGTTTGATCTTCTTTATTGTTTCTTAGCAATGGTTTGTAGCTTTCAACATACAAATTTTGTTTCTATCTTGTTAAGAGTTAGCCAAAAATATTTTGTGGGTTTTGATGCTATTGTAAATTGTTTGGTTTTCTTAATATAATTTTTCAGTTTTTGTTACTAGTATACAGGCTACAATTAATTATAGTTTGACTTCTGTCCTTATACCTTTCTAAACTTACTTATAAGTTGTCGCCACGTTTTGTAGATTTTTTTCTAGATGGAGAGTATATCTCCATTTTTAATCCATCTGCCTTTTATTTCTTTTTCTTGTCTTATCTCACTAACTCAGAACTCAGAGTAATGATGGATAGAAGTGGTGAGAGCACATATAGTTGCTTTGTTCCAGATCTTAAGAGGAAAGCATTTAGTCTTTCAACATAAGTATGATGTTAGCTATAGGTTTTTCATAGATGCCCTTTATCAAGTTGAGGAGCTTTCTTTTTTTCCTAGTTTACTGAACATTATTATCATGATTGGATGTTGAACTTTATTAAATAATTTTTCTGTATCCATTGAGATGATCATGTGGTTTTCCCAAAAGTCTCTAATGTGCTAAATTATATTGATTAATTTTTTAATGTTGAGCTAAACTTGTGTTCTTATAATAAACTCTAATTGGAAAACTAAAATTTTTCTTAAAATTTTTTCAACCCATAGGTTGTAAATTATTCTTTTTAATATGGCTGAATTATAGTAGTTAATATTTTGTTAGGGGTTTTTGAATCTGTATTTGTGGGGTATGAAATTTCCTTTCCTTTAATATCTTTATCTGCTTTTGGTGTCAGGGTAATGCTGGTCCCCTAAAATGATCTGGGAGGTGTTCCTTTCTCTTCTATTTTTCTACAGTGTGAACAAAACTAGTATCATTTCTTCCTTAAACATTGGGCAAAGTTCCTCATGGAAGCCCTCTAAATCTAGAATTTTCTTTGTGGGAAGTTTTTAAGTACAAAATCAACTTCTTCAGTAGACATATGGCTCTTCAGGTAGTTTATTTCTACTTGAATAAGCTTTGGTAATTTGTGTTTTTCAAGGAATTTGTCCCTTTCACCTAAGTTATCGAAAACACTGGCATAACTGTTCCAGGTGAAAAGGAAATTTTTCTTCTTCTAAGAGACAAGAATATAACGAAATGCCTTTGTTTTCCCTTAACATATTAGGTTGGCATGGAGCTAAAAGTTTGTTAACTTGTTGTGTGGTCAAAAATGTCTTGTCAAGATGTGCTCATGCAATGCTGATTAGAGAATAAGTTGACCTCTGTGGAGATCAATTGAAAATATATAACAAAATTATAATGCACAAATCCTTTGGCCCAGAAATTCTACTCATAGGTAATAATGTATTCTTATAGGTAATGACATACTTACGGGAAATAACATGTGTACCAAGATATCTATTGCAGCATTGCTTATAATAGCAAAATACCCTAACCTGAAAATTAATCCATGAACATTCATCAATGATATGGTTATACAGTAGAATATTCTGCACATATTAATAAGAGTGATAGATCAGTACATATACTACTGTGGAAAGATCTACAGATCAATTAAAACACAAACAAACAAAGCCAGGCACCAGAGGATAATGTGAATGGTGTGCTATCATTTGCAAGGGAAAATATTACGTTTGATTATGTATAAATACACAAGGCATCATCTGATAGAATATACAAGTAACTTAATACTGGTTGCTTCATAGAGGTATAATTTTGTCTTAGTCCATCCAGTCAGCTTCAACAAGAGCACCATAGACCTGAGTAGCTTATAAACAACAGAAATTTATTTCTCATGGTTCTGGAGGCTTGGAAATTCAAGATCAAGGTGCCAGCAGATTCGGTGTCTGGTGAGAGCAGTCGAGACAAAGGGAGCTCTCTGGATTAGTGCCACTTTTTATAGGGCATTAATCCTATTCATGAGGGCAAAGCTCGCTCAATTACCTCTCAAAGGCCCCATCTCCAAATACTATCCCATTGAGGATTATGTTTCAGCATATAAATTTGGGGGAGACACAAACTTTCAATCTATAACAAATTTGCATGCCATTTAAAATGTACAATTTATTGATTTTTAGTAAATTTACAAAGTTGTGCAACCATTCTCACACTCCAGTTTTAGAACATTTCTACCAAACCAAAATGATCTCTGGTGCCCATTTGTGGTCAATCCTTGCTCCCAGCTCCAGCCCTAGGCAACATTATCTTTATATAGATTTGCCTTTTCTGTACATTTCATATAAATGGAATCATATAATATATGTTATACATCTGGCTTTTGGGGGGTTCATCCATTTTGTAGTCTTTATCAGTTCTTTGTTCCTTTATATTGTTGACAATGTTTATATATAATGGCAATGTTTGTATATATGTATGTATACACACACACATATATATAATTGTTTATCCCTGAGCTATTTGATAGACTAGGTTGTTTCTACTTTTTGGCTATTATGAATAATGCAACTATGAAAACATATATATAAGTCATTGTGTGGACATATGTTTTCATTTTTTTTGGATAGATGTCTAGGAGAGGAATTGCTGGGTTTTATTGTAAATTTATGTTTAATTTTTAAGAAACTGCCACAGTTTTCCAAAGCAGCTGCACTGTTTACATACCCATCAGCATATATGAGGGTTTCATTTCTCCACATCTTTTCTAACACCTGTTATTGTCTGGTTTGTTTTTTTTTTTACTATAGCCATAATAGTGGATGTGAAGTGGTATCTTATTGTAGTTTTGTTTTTTTAAGTTTTTGTTTGGGGGAGGAAGTAATTAGGTTTATTAATTAATTAATTTTTAATTTTTTTAATGGAGGTTCTGGGGATTGAACCCAGGACCTTGTGCATGCACTCTACCACTGAGCTACTCCCTCCTGATTGTAGTTTTAATTTGCATTTCCCTAATGACTAATGAAGTTGAGTATCTTTCCATATATTTATTCCAGCCATTCATATACTTCTTTTGTAAAATATTGCCCATTCGTAAGTGGATTATTTGGGGGTTTCTTTAAAATTTCTATGACTACTTTTCTATTTCTGGAATTTCTAATTGGTACATTTTGCATCTATTTACTTTTGTTTACTTTCTGTTTTATAATTTCTTGTAGAAGTAACATTTGCTTCTTCATTGATCTCCAAGGATCTTCAACATCATTGTGTTTTCTTTCTGTAGCTTTTTATTTTGAAAAATTTCAAGCATAGAGGAAAGTGGAAAAATAGTATAGTAGACACTCATTAATTCTTCACACAGCTTAATGTATCTCCCATCTCCTTTATGGCTGATGCTCTAAAAAAACCTTGTCCTAGGCTACTCGAGACATAGCTGTTGAAATCATTCTCACACATCACAAGTTTCCCCATGTAGATGGTACTGGTGAATAGTAGGGCTTATTCATGTCATGCAACAAGTGGTCTCTTTATGACTAGTAGTAGGATGTTCTAAAATCCATGGTATTTGTCTTACCTAGCTCTTGGATTTTGGATAAGCTATACCAGCAGGACAGGAGAGGATGGTATGTAGGAAATCTTACCAGTAGATGAACACTCTAGCAAAGCTCTGAGCTTGCCTTGGTGAAAAAGCGAAACCTCCTAGCCCTAAACATCCTGGAAGGTTTTTCTAGGAAGAAATTATGAAACAGTTTATTACCAGATCCACACTTTGACCTTTGTCAGCCTCCCTCTTATGTATTTCCTGTTAACTGGGCTCACCTCCTTCTTAAAGAGTTGTGGAAGGATCTCACCATGGTATAGGTCTCCTCAGCTTCCTTCTCTCCATGAGACTCACCATGCATGTTGTTAAGAATGATGTCTACTGTCACACAGTGTCTTTTTAATGACAATAGTTCTTTCAATGAAAGGAAAATTTCTGCTTCTGAGACAATATTACCTTATTGATACTCATGAACCTTGTTACTGACTGCATTTCCCTATTGGCTTTAGCTGAAAGGAAACTAAAATTAGATTCGTGGCTCATGTCAAGAATTTGTCCAGGACTCCATGGTGTATTATTTCTTTGTCATAATTATCTCTGGTGAAATTTTCCTATCTTCATTTAATTTGTCATTATTTTTCTAAAGTCTTACTGTGTTTCAGTTTCTAACCCGATATTACATGTGTTCGTATAAAGCTCTCATAAATACTGTTAGAGAATAGGGCTGGGAATGTTTAAACACAGAAGTAAATACAATGAAAGATGGTTCATTTAAAGTGGCACTTGTAGCAAGGAGTTAGTGAATATTTCACATTTTAAAAGTCGTAGTTTCAAATTTTTAGATTGCATCTCTGAGCTCATCATCTTATTGTTAAGACAGGTTTTTACTGCACAAACCAAAAATGAAACAGTGGAAAATATTCTTCATGCAGCAACAAAAATATTTTTAATGTGAAACATCTTGCCTTTGTGTACTCATTCCTTAAACACTTAATATTGATCATGGGCAAGTAATTTAGACTTTCTCAGCTATTATTTTCTCATTTATAATGGGAATAATGCCTACATTTCACTTAATGACGAATTCAAGGAGACAATATCCTCTAAAATGAAAAAAAAAGTTGACTATTACTACTAATTAAATTGCTATAGGATATAGGAAAGCTACTTGATCTCTCTAGGGTTTACTTTCCTCTAGGGGAAAATAGGATGACGGAACTGGATAATTCTTAAGACCCTTTACAAATCTTCATTGAATTATTCATTAACATTCATACAAAAATGAGTAAAACAAAAGATGTAGCCTTTACAAGGTCACAGTAAAGTAAGAGACAGAGGGTAGTTGGATTAATTAATAAGATGTGATAAGCGCTCTAACAGAGGGTATCAACATAATCTTATCGATACAGAAGAGGGAAACACGAGCTCTAATTGCAAAGCCAGAGGAAGAGTCAGCGGGTGACATTGACTTTCTTTGTTCCTTATTTTAGGGGAAAAATCATTAGTCTTTCACTATTAAGTATGATATTAGCTGTAGGCTTTTTATAGATGGCTTTTTTTCGATTGAGGAAATTTTTTTTTCAATTTTTCATTTGCTGTGAGTTATCATGAGTGGCCATTAATTTTGCCAAATGATTTTTTCTGAGTCATTTGAGATAATCATATAGTTTTTCTTTTTTAGGGTGAGAATATGATGAATTACATTGACTGATTTTTAATTATTACATCAACCATGAATTCCTGTGATTAAACACACTTGGTCATGATACATTGTCCATTTTTATGTATCATCAGACTTGATTTACTAAAATTTTGTTAAGGATTTTTGCATCTGTGTTCGTGTTCTCAAATTTATTCATCGAAATTTTCTTTTAATATCTTTGGTTTTGGTTTAGGGTGATGCTGGTCCCAAAGAATGAGTTGAGATATATTCACTCTTCTGTTTTCTATAAGAGTTTATGTAGAACTGGGATTATTTCTTCCTTAAATATTTTGTAGAATTCACCAATGGAGCCATCTGGACCTCAAATGTTCTTTAGAGAAGTTTTCAAACAATGAGTTCAATGTATGGATTTAAAGTGATGTCCTCTCTCTCACTCTTGATGTTGACAATTTGTTTCTTCTCTCTTTTATTAATCCATGAATGGTTTGGTTACTGGTTTATCTGTGTTACTGATATTCTCATAGAACCGGTTCTAGGTTTCACTGATTTTTTCCTATTTTTTTTTTGTTTGTTTTCTATTTCATTGACTTCTGCTCTTATTTTTTCTACTTGAAATGTTAAAAAATTTTTGCCTTCCAAAGTAGAGTTCATTTGTGTAAATATAATAACACAGTACATAGACCTAAACATTGTACAGACTTTTATGGAACTGCTGGTCTGTATTAGTCTAACTTTCCGAAAGAAGCTTATCAGCAGAGCTGATGCCTCACAGATACACTTCTTCATACTGTGTAACCAATTAACTTGATTCTTTTTTATCACCTCCTCCCTGTGCCTCCAGTTTCTCTTCTTCTAGTAGTTTGCATTCGTATTCCAGTGTGTGCTCCTCCAAAAATGCATCAGCATAATCTGGATCATTTACACTCATTCTACCCAACAGATACTTCTTACAGAGGGCGGTGGGTGGGGAGGCGTGCGGGGAACGTAATCATCCGTGAGGGGCTTTGCTTTCTTCTTTTCCTTTTTCATTTGCTTTGTTAACTCAACCAATTATTTCTGCTCTTATTTTGGTCAGACTAGGCTTAAACTTCCAAGCATTTCTGTCTTGCTTTTATATTCAGTTATTTGCTTGCTGAGTGTCTTGTGATTGATTCCACACAGACTTGAGTGCACAGCCAATTCCATGACATCAGATCATGATGAACTGTCATAGGTTCCTTTAAGTCACTTTGTATAAAGTCTTCTTTTTCATCCGAGGTCCACAAAGGGCAACTGCCAGTAACTGATCCATCTCAGCTAGAGCTGCATTTTGTCTCAAACAGACACTATAGGCAGCACATTCCTCTGGGTCTGCTGAGACATCAAATGGTGCCCCACAAGTAAAGCACTTTTCTGTAAGATGGTTTCTGTGTGGTCACTCTGTTCAGCAAAAAGAGTTGTCTTCCAGTACACACAGCAGGCTGAAAGGTCTGCAGTCAGAGAGACCTTGAAAACTCCACATTCAGGTCATAGATCCCTTGGCTCACTTCAGACGTGTCCAGCAAATCTGTCAGTGCTTTATAGAGAAGGTCATCCAGGGCCTTGAGTGCACAGGGTCCTCCCTCTTGGGTTTCTTTGAAGTATTCTTCTTTAGGAGTTCCAACCTGGATGATTGGAAGTCAAGAGAAATCCTAAGGAAAGACCTTCATACTAAACATTTTTCTAATTCTAGAATTCTAACAATTCTAGAATTATCAAAAATCATGAAAAACAAGGAAAATTTGAGAAACTGCCATATTCAAGAGAAGTCTAAAGAGACACAAATGAAATATTTTTGAGGAAAATTTCTTTAAACAAGTTCTCATTGCCACAAGAGATGAAGGAGTCATGGAGGCCTCCAGCCCAATTGCTGTGTAGCCCCATGGCCCTGTGGGAGCCCCACGGCCCTCCAGCTGGTGCCCACATGCCTTGATGATGATGATGACGATGATGATGATGATGTTCTTCCTGCTTGATTTAGATTTAATTCACTCTTCTAATTTCTTAAGATAGAAGCTTAGGTCATTGATATTAAAGCTGTTTTCTATCCTAATATAAATATTTGAAGCTATGAATTTCCTTGAAAACAGAGCTTTGATGGCATCCCATAAATTTTGAGTAATTGTGGTTCTATTTTCATTCACTTCATAACATTCAAAAGTTTCTTTTGTGAACTTCCTTGATCCATTGGTTATTTATGTGTTGTGTTTAATTTTAATTCTTTGGGAAGATTTTCCAAATATCTTTCTGCTATTGAATTCTAGTTCACTTCCTTTAAGTTGAGAAGTACTTTGTATGAATTCAATCCTTCCGTATTTAGGACTTGTTTTATGTCACAGAATATAACTGGTAAAACTTGGTAAATGTACCATGTACACTCGAGAAGAATGTGTATTATGCTGTTCTTGGATGTAGTTCAGATTTTTGATACCGTTCTTCAGGTTTTCCATATCTTTACTGATTTTTTAAGTCTTATTTGTTTATCAGTTATCAACAGCAAAGTGTTAAAATATCTAGCACTAATTGTTAATTTGTGCATTTCTCATATAAGTTTTATCAGTTTTTTTATTAATGTACTTTGTTTTATTAGATGCATACATATTTAGAATTTTTATAGTCTGTTAATCAATGTGAAACTTTTATCATTATGAAATAACTTTATCTATGATAACATTTGTTTATCTGAAATCTACTTTACCTAATATAGCCATTTTAACTGATTAGAGTTAGCATAATATATCTCCTTCCATCCTTTTACCTTTATCGTATCTGTGTCTTTTAGAGTTCTGGTAGGCAGCATATAATTTTCTTGCTTTTTTTAATCCATTCTGACAACCTCTGCCTTTTAAATGGATTATTTATACCATATACATTTAAATTTATTGTGATTATTATATGCTTGAGTTTAAATCCACCATCTTGTTCTCTATGTATCTCTTCTATTTGTCCCATCTGTCCTTTGTTCTTTTTTTCTCTTTTTTCCTGACTTCTTTGCATTAATTGAGAATTTTTTATGCTTCAAGTATACCTTCTTTATTGGCCTAGTAGGTATTCTTTTTATTTTTGTTTTTAGTGGTTTATATAGCATTTACAGTCCAAATATTTAACTTAGTCTCCTTCAAATAATATTGAAACACTGTGTATACAGAATAAGTACTATAGAACGGCATACTTCTACTTTTTTCTCTCCCATCCTTTGTCATGCAATTACCTTCACTATATAACAAACTCTAAAATATATTGTTATAACTATTGCTTTAGACAGTAAATTATCTTTAAAATAATAAAAAAAAGCCTTTTGTATTAATCTTTATGTTTACTGTATATGGTGTTCTTTATCTATTTTGTGTATCCAAATTTCTATCTGTATCATTTTTCTTTTACCTGAAGAATTACTTGAACATTTCTTATAGTTCCAGCTTAAAGATGGTAAATTATCTCAGATTTTATAAGTCTGCAAAAGTCTTTATTTTCCTAAGTTTTTGAGAGATATTTTTGCTAAGTATAGAATTCTTGGTTAGCATTTCCTTCCCCTTTAATGCCTTTAAGATACCACCCTACTCACATTCTTCTTGCATTTTTTCTAATGAGATGTGGCTGTCTTTCTTGTACTTTTTCTTCTGTATGTTGTATCTTTTTCTCTGCTTGCTTTCAAGATTTAATCATTGGGGTTTTTTTTTTAACATTTTTTATTGAGTTATAGTCATTTTACAATGTTGTGTCAAATTCCAGTGTAGAGCACAATTTTTCAGTTATACATGAACAGACATATATTCATTGTCACATTTTTTCAACATTGTTTTTGTTTTTAAGCAGTTTGATTATTATATGCTCTAGTGTTGTTTTGCTTGAGAGTCCATTAAACTTGTTCGATCAGTAAGTCATATTCTTCACCATACTTTGAATATATCCTGGCATTTCTTCAACTTCGTCTACTCCAGATCTCCTCAGGGACTCCAGATATACATATATTAGGCTACTTGATATTTTCTCACAGCTCGTTGATGCTCTGTTCATTTTTTCCCATTCTTTTTTCCCCTATGCTTCATTTTAAATAGGTTCTATTGTTTTTTCTTCAAGTTTACTGGTAGTCCAATCTAATGTATTTTATATCTCAGATACTGTATTTTTCACCTGTGGAAATTTGATGTGGGTCTTTCTTACCTTTTATTTTTTATTATGCTCGTGTTTCCTCTACCTTCTTAATCAAATGGTGTATTTTTTAAATAGTTATTTTAATTTCCTTGTCTACCAATTATATCATCTGTGTAATTTCTGCATTTCTGTTGATTTCTATTCTATTTCTTTCCACTTTGGCTAATGGAAAACACAAGTATTAACAGCCCTATGTGAGTTCTAGAGATGTCTTGTGCACTCTCTGTGATGGTTCCTTTCCTATCCTTAGTAGTTTTCTCGTATGCATGTGTAGATCAGTACTCGGTCAAAGACTCAAGGAGCCCCTCTGCATTTCTTGAGTTTCCCCTCTCTGTGTGTGCAGCTTCCTCTTCTCTGGTTGTATGCTCTGTAAATTTTAGCTGCCTGGGCCTCCCTGGATCTCTGTCCCCTCAACTTAGTAAAACCACTGGGATCTGTCTGGGTTCTACCTCTCAATATCAGGCACTTGATGGGTTCACCTTCTTAGTTTTCCTTCTCTCAGGATCACTGACTTGTCCTGCTTGTTGTCCAGTATCTGGAAAACTGTCTCAAATATCTGGTCTGATTTTCTAATGGTTTGAGGCAGAACAATGGTGCTCTATTATGTCCTCATGGCATGAAGCAGAAATCCAGACCTGGCTTTTTAAATACTGATTTCAACTTTTGTAAAATTACTTATATTCTCAGATTCTCTTTCCATAAATCTGGTATGACAGCAAATGAAAAGTATTCAATCTTGCCAGGGATCAGAGAAATATAAACTAAAACTTTGGTGCTAAAATCTACATGGAAGATGTAGGAATTGAATGAAATAGTATGCATATTACTGGAATACATATGTATACATATATGACTGGAATTATTGACGTGCAGATGCAAATCCAATTCTATAAATCCTGGGTTTGGGGCTTCCTGTGCGACACTCAAGTGGAGATGTAGAATAGGCAGTTGAACGTATATAGCTGATGCTCAGAAGAAAGATCTGGGCAAAGACAGAAAATTTTGAGATATCAGCATATACATGAAGTAGCATATAAAATTACTTAGGGAGAGAGTGAAATACAGTGAGCACTAAAGGAAACTCTAAGACTGAAACTTGAAGGCAAGTTATTTTGCTTTAAATTTTGATAAACTAGATAATTTGTACCTACCTTCCCAAAGACATATTTAGGAGCACTTTTTTTTTAATTGAAGTACAGTCAGTTACAATGTGTCAATCTCTGATGCATAGCACAATGTCCCAGTCATGCATGTACATACGTATATTCATTTTCATATTTGGAGCATATTTTTTAAATTGAGGTATAATAAATATGTAACATTACATTAGTTTCAGGTGCCAATTGAATGAAATAGTATGCATATTATGGGAATACATATATTATGTATATATATATGACCTAGGTACGTATGCCAATCCTAAGAAGGCAAATGAAAGACTAAGCTGCGCTTATGGAAGCCTTGCTGGGCTGAAGGAATGCAGACTGGTAGATGGAGCTCATCAAGGATGGTGACCCATTCATGTATAACTGAAAGATTGTGCTCTACACCGGAATTTGACACAACACTGTAAAAGGACTATAACTCAATAAAAAAATGTTAATAAAAAAGAAAAGGATAGTGACCCCGACCCAACTCTGGGCTAGGGCCGTGACAGTGTACTCTTGGGAGAAAGGCTATGGATTATGGTCTCCCTTCACATCATGTAGTGGTGCAGCAAACCACACCTTGGTCCTGCCCTGCTGACCACCTTGAGCATCTGGCAGATACCAACAAAAACTGTGGGGAAGTTAATGCTAATAACTGATATCAGATGATTTCTGTAATAAAATTTAAGCACAGGTCCTGAAAACAAAGAGGCACATCAAGAGACAAAAGGTGCCATAAATTAGAACCAGCAGGAAAAACAAATAGCAGAAAAAGATTCAGAGGGACTCTAAAGATTGGAATTATCAGGCACAGACTCTATTTTAAAAAAAAAAAACTGTGATTATTGTGTTCAAGGGACAAAATCAAACTTGAAGTTTTTAGCAGGGAACTTTATACAATAAAAAATGACATAATAGAACTAGGAGGGAAAAAAAGAAATCCAGAAGTGAAATTTAATACCAAATTTTCAAATTTTTGATTAGTAGTTTAGTCACAAATGAAGAGTGAATTAGGTGACAAATTAATTTCAGAAGAAACTCTGCAGAATGAAGCAAGGATTAATTAAAAATAGGTAATACAGTACAAAAGGCAAGAGACATGTTAGAAACAGTGTGGGGACCTAACCTGTTCAAGTAAAGTTCCAGAAGAAAAAGAGAAAGAGTGGATCTGAGGCAATATTTTGAAGAGATGATTGCCAATAATTTACTGATACAAGAAGCCCCACAAAGCCCAAGCAGAATAAATAAAAATAAATCCTCAATGAAACACATAAAAAGGAAACTTCAGTAAATCAAGACAGAGACAAATCTCAGAATAGCCAGGAAAAAAAAGACAGATTAACTTTGAAGAAGCTGCAGTTAAACTCAACACTGACATTTCAATGACAAGAGCTTCAGAAGACAGTGAAATGCCATTTTTAAGGTGCTATGAGAAAATAACTACCCCTCTACATATACTTCAATAAAGATGGCAAAACTGATACATTTTCTGAGAAAAATAAAAGATACTAGCAACAACAGATAAGCATTAAAGGATGTTCTATAAGTTGTTCATTATGCAGGAAGAAAATAATCTCGCACGAAAGATCAGATGCAGAAAGTGATAGAGACCAAAGAAAACGGTAATTACGAGGATACATCTAAATCACATTGACTGTGAAAGTAGGGGTGTCAGAAAACAATCATGTGGCATTTAAATAATGTAGAATTACAATACTACATGGCAGAAATAACCATGGATGATATGTGTGCATGTTGCAGGGGTCTACGTGGTAAGTGTTGTTATACCACTTATGAGTTCTTCCCCAGGAGGGTGATAAAGGTATCAGTATTAGGTTTTATTAAGTAAGGATGGCTTTGTTAAGGCGTTTCTAAAGTAACCACTAAGAGAAAACAGTGTGACCCCCAAGGAGAGGCCACTTTACACCCACTAGGATGACTGTAGTAATAATCTTTAAAAAGACAGAAAATAACAAGTGTTGGAGAGGATGTGGAGATATTAGAACCCTCATGTATTGCTGGTAGGAATGTAAAGTTGTGTGGCCACTGTGCAAAATGTTTGAGAAAAAGAGTTCCTCAAAAAGCGAATCACATAATGGTGGTATGACCTTATCAATTCCACTCTTAGGTATGCTCCCAAAAGCACTGAAAACAGGGACTTAAACAGATACTCGTTGATGAACGCTCATAAGAGCATTATTCACAGTAGCCAAAAGGTAGAAACAACCTGAGTGTCCAGTGAGATGAAAGAATAAACAGTTTTAGCATTTTAGAACTCTGTACTTTCTTTTCTCCATATTCTTTGTTCTCCCTTTCTGGAAATTCTGTTGGATATTTTACCTCTAGGATTGGTCCTCTTTAATTCTTACCTTTTCTCTCACATTCCTTTCCTCTTTGTCTTACACCCTGAAAAATTTTCTTGCTTTTATCATTCAAATGAATGAGTTTTAATTTCAGAAATCATCATTTTAATTTCCAAGCACTCTTTCTTATTTTTTCATAGCATTCTTTTCCTGTTATAAAGAAGTAGTATCATTTTTTAAAATTTCTGAGGATATTAGAGAGGCTAAAATATTTTTCCCCTTCTTGTGTTAAATTATCTCTACTCTCTGCAGTTTTTTTTTTTTTTTTTTTTATGTTTAGCTTGGTCTCTTTCGCTTTACAGGTTTTCCTCAAATACCTGGCATATCTTGGTTTTCAATAAATATTTTTTGACTATGTAATATAAAAACTAAATGTGAAGTCTGTGTAAAAGGATGACGCCCACTGCCAACCCACTGCAGGTGTGAGCAGGTGGAACCAGTTAGTAACCAAATTGAAGTATTTAGCATAAGCTGTCACACCAGCTGCTTTTTATCTACTCAACTAGTTCAATCTGCTTGTTTTTCACTTTTGTTTTTAGCCTAGGACTTTAAAACCTAGATGCTGTATATTCTACATGGTGAAGAGAGGCGTGGAGAGGTTTAACGATGCCACATACAGACTTACAATTAGTCTGTTTCTATTTCATTTCTGCCTTTTTTACTTGGCCTCCCTTGTCTTTGGCAGGAGTCCCTAGCTTCTGGTGTATCAGCTCTGTAATTGGTACAGCCTCTCTGGTAATAGTTAATGGTGTAGCTTTTTTTCACCACTCTGCTACAACAGTTTTCTGACTTCTATTTGGTGGAATTACTTGCTTACTGATGACCTGCTCCCATTTGCTTGTTGTTTTGGGTTTGTACCATTTAAATTCCTTTATTGTCTGTCAGATGATGGCGGGCATGAGAAATACAGATGGCTAGTCTATTATTCTGCTAGCAGGGAATATTTAGTTGAATATTTTTCAGAGTATTTTCTGTATGTAGATCCTCTTAAATGTATATCTTTGAGAGACAAATGTGAGAACTTTAGATGTTCTGAAAAATGAACTTAATGTTGAGATGTTTTAGTCGTTTTGATTCAGTAGGTGGCACTCTTTCCTAGTTTAACTCAATCCTAAATTAGCGTTCGAAGGTTTCAGAGTAGAAAGATTTGATTTATCTTTATAATCCGAGTAAATAAGTTTTCAGAGTTTGGTCATCATTAACTTTGACCTATTTATACTTTCACAACTTAAAAATTTTGAGTAAATTTCAAAGTAAAGATATTAAATTAAAATCTCTAACCTTTCCAAATTTCTGATAGTGTGTTAGTGATTTATACTCTATCAAAAGTTAAAAATAATTACAATCTTATCAGAATTGCAGAGTATTAAAAGCATTCAGATTCAAGTTATTAAATATTTTAAAAATCTTTTTTTTACACAGTTTCATTTCATTCTCTTGTATATCCTTCCTTCTGAATAGTCCCCAAATATATCAGTATTTTAAATGTGTAGTATAATCTATAAACTCCACAAAGCACAAGCTCTGTTTCCAATCCTGTAATCCAAAATCTTAGTTAAGATACATGTTAGGCAATTAAACAAATACTAATACAGTTTAGGGAAACATTTAATGGTTTTGGAAAACTTTACATGATCTATAAATAACAAGCAAGTGCATAGAAATATCTTTACTTCCTGTTCTGAATTTGCAAATAATTTACCAGTATGGAAATCATGCTTGAAATTGTAATATTCACAGGGCTCACATAAATCTTATTAGGTCTGAAGCAAACCATAATATGTTAGAGCTCTAAGGGACTCTGGAGCTCATTAGTATTTTTACTGATTAGAATTTTGTGAAATTTTTTTATTGCTAACAGAAGTGAGCCCTTTAGAAATTATGTTTTTTAAAAACATTGTGAAAGCATTCTAAAAAGAGTTAAAACAACTACTGTAAAAGTTCATTAGTAAGCCTGTGACCAGTTTTGACCAAGTGTATAAAAATACTGGTAATTAACAGAACAAACTGTTCTGAGAACAACTGTCAATCAACTCGGAAACCTCAGTGTAACGCTAGGCTTACATAACCATAGGTGGATGGTGGCTTTCTCTTTCATTTTTCTCCAGTTGTATTTTTAAAATATGCTTTCACAGAACCACGTGGCCTTAAGCATGCCCAGAATTTGGCCAGATAGCCAGAAATATTTCAGGATACTTGAAGTCTCAAATGCTTATCTACAAAATTCCAGGCATTCTATGTCTCCTTGTTAGTCCATAATTTGTTACTTCCATTTTCAAAGATTGAGCCACACAGGTGGTATTAGTGCTTGATAATTCAAATATATCTTGAAGGTTGCATTCCAAAGACAATCAGAAAAACTTAAAAAAATGATAGGTATTCATGAAAATTATGCTGTCTTTTGAAGTTATCCTACCACCAAAGAGTGCCTCAGCTTTTCAAAATGATTCCATTAACTTCAAAACAATTTAATGGTAGGAAATAAGTGCTCTGCCTAATGATAACCTCACTTTCTGTTTTTCTGTCTCTCTGTATAATAAAGATTATAATCTTCAAACTAAAACAGTTTCTGCAATCTTACAGTCTGAAATCAAATTACATATATAGAATTTTAGTGAGGACCTGTATTCCTGAACTATATCAGCCCACTGAAATCCAATTTTGTGCAATCTATAAAATTTTTCTTTTAATTTCAAATTCCAGTGATACCATGGTACGTCTGTAAGAAAATAAAATGTGAATCACTAAGTGTTCTGACCAGTGCATCTCTTCGGTCCTTTTAATTCTTGTGAAAACTTTCATCTGAGGAAATAGTCAATATTTTAAACAAGTTCCCCATATCCTCTATCTCAGTGCATTAAATCACCAAACTTTGCTTCATTTTCTTTCAAAGAGTTCATGAAGCCGACCATAACTACACTGTTCAGTCCTTTCTAAACAAGGACTTCTCATTTGGAATCTTATTGGCATTTTGGGTCAGATAACTCTTTGTTGTGGGGGACTGTCCTATGCGTTGTAGGGTATTTAACAGTATCGCTGGCTTCAACCCCCTAGATGTCAGTAACAGCTGCCTAGTTGTGACAACCAAAAATATCTCCCGACTTTGCCAAATAACCCTTGGGGATCAAAATCAACTCCAGTTGAGAACCTCCATACTAAAATGTAGGACAGTTGCTGAAACTGCTCCTATTTACAGTTCTCCTTACTGCCAAACTCAAAGACATTTCATATGCTTGATCACCCACTTCAGTGTTGTAACTTTCTTCTCACTTGACCTGTAATCTGTTTAACTTTGTTCTGGTCTGTCCATATCCTTCTGGGACTCCTTTTCATTCCTCAACTTTTAAAATATCAGACTTCCGCAGGTATCTGTCTCCTCTCACTTATACTCTGGGTAACTTCATCAAAATTACGGCTTCGGCTATCCCATATAAGTTAATGAATCCAAATCTCGATCTTCAACCCAGACCTCACTGGAGCTCCAGACACATATAGCCAACAGCTTACTGGAATCTCCACTTTAGGTAAATGCTATCTCAAACCCAGTTTGCCCAATAAAGAAGTATTTCCTCCTCCTTCATCCTACCCCAGTTAAAAGTCCCAAATCCCCAAAGCTGGGTTTTTCAAGCCTGTGTCTCTTTCTTGAATGACCTAGCTCCCAACCATTTACCATAAATCTGGAAGCCTCTCCTTCTCCTTCACCTCCTATACCCACTTAGTTATTCAGTCTTCTTATCTTTTCTATCTGTCTCTTCCTTCTCATTTTCATTTCCACCACCCTCATCACTTTTTACCTGCAATTCCACATAGTATTTTCCCCTCTACTCTTGACTTTCTTCAATCTATTCTCTACTCTGCTTACATAATGTGTCTTGAATAGTCAAATCTGATTGTTATTCCTTTAACTGATTTCACTGAATGGCTTTCCATAATTTTAAGTAAAACTATAGTTCCAGCTCCTTATCCTAGCAAAAACAACCGTACTTAATCCATTTCTATCTACTTTTCTTCTCTCATCTCTTGATAGTTTCCTTGCATGACACATTTAATAGATCCTAGCAGAGAATTTGCTTCATGCTATTTCAGCTAGAGGATTCTGTACCTTAGCATGTGCCAATCTGATTTCTGCCTGCAATGCCTTCTCTGTTTGCTGTATTTAACTGTGTTCATTCATGTTGCAAAATTTAATTTAAACTTTCTCTTGGTTTGACTACAGTTTTTCATCTTTGTGTTCTCAGAGTACCCAGCATACCATCCTACCCCTTCCACATTATAGTGTAAATAATGGGTTTGCTTTCTGGGTCTTGGAGAATACTTCAAGTAAGGAAGTGGTTATGTATCTGGTACTCACAGTGCCCAGCACAATGTCTAACACATAGTAAGTACTAGATGTTTGTTAAACAAATGAATATACTAAACACCTGGACTGGTGCAGAGTATACAGAGAGGAATGGGTTGAATTTTAATATCTAAGATATTTCAGAGGCAGAATTGGAAGGACTTCTTGATTGATAAGAGGTAGGGAGTGAGGAAGAGAGAGTCATCAAAGATGACCATTATGTTTCTAGTTAGATAACTTGGTTCTATTGACTGAGACAGGAAAGACTGAGATGGATGGGGTTTAAATACTGTCTACATACATTTATTTATTATTTTGGACATGATGTGTCAGAGATGCCGGTGGGACATTAAAGTGTAAATAACATATCAAGTAAACAGCCATATGGGTCTAGATCCCAGTCAGTGCTATCCAGTAAAAGCTAGATCCCAGTCAGTGCTGTCCAGTAAAAGTGTAATGTGAGCTACAAATGTAACTTAAAATTTTCTAGTGGTCACATCTTAAAAGTAAAATAAATAGGTTAGATTAATTTTTAAGAGTGTATTTTACTTAACCTTGGTTTTCTCAACTGTACTATTAACATTTTGGGCCAGAGAATTACTTGTTGTGTAGGGTTATCCTGTGAGTTATAAGATGTTTAACAGCATCCCTGGCCTCTTGTTAGTAGATGACAGTAGTCCCCTCCCCCTAAAGTTATGACAAACAAAAGTGTCTCCAGATATTGTTAAATATCCCAGGGGGAGGAAAGGGCACAAAATCACCTCTGCTTGAGAACCACTGATTTAACCCAATATAGGCAAAATATTATTTCAACATGTAATCAGTATTAAAAATTGAGATTTTTTTCAATTTTTTGTATTGTATCTTTGAAATTGGATGTATAGATTTCACTTACAGCACTTCTCTATTTGTACTGGCCACATTTAGATGCTCAACAGTTAATGTAGCTAGTGTCTACCTTATTGAAGAGCACAGGTCAAGAGCTTTAGGAAGAAGCTCTTTCTGGTTAGGTCTGGAAATACAGGACTTTGAGAAGTCATGAATCGATAACAATTAAAACCTTGGCAGTAGATAAGATAGTCCAGGAAGAATTTTATATTTAGAATGAGAAAACAGGAGGATTGAGGAAAAACTCCAGTCCAATGCTTTTCCAGTTTCCTCACACAATCTGCTACCCTTTCTTCATATTATTATTTTAAAATATTTTCTTCACTGAACAATATGGAGAACATGAACAAAGAAAGGGTATTCAGAAAGATAAGCTGATGACAAAGGGAGGGAATCGATGTTTATTGAACACTTAATTGGTAAGTAAAGTTCGAAGCATTATATGAGCTGTCTTATTTAATGTCACAAGAACCCTTAGAGGTAAATGATGTCATCTCAATTTATAGAGGAGGAAACTGAGGTTGTTTGTTTTTGTTTTAGATATGCTTTAATTTTATTTCTTTTTAATTGAGTAATAATTTAATAATTGACATTTCTTTTTTTTTTCTTTTTTCGAAACAGATTTACAAAGGTCTAATCAATTAGCCAGCTGTAAACTGGCATCACTGGGATTTGAAAGAAAGTCTGACAGATTTCAAAGTCTACATCCTTTCCCCCTACATCCACCTAACGCACGTAATGAGGCATTTGCTATCTACTGATTTTTTTAATAAAATAATTAAGTAAGAAGGCGCATGTGACTGCAGTTAGTTCTCAGGATATTTATTACCACTTTTGATCTGATTCTGGAAGCAAATTCACCGTAACGTTGACGTACCATGATGTCTCTGTCATTAGCAAGTATGATTCGAGTATCACTTGCTATGAAAGACACTAAACCATGATGGTTTTGTTTAATTGTACCCTAAGTATAGTCAATAACTCTGTGGTTAGTTGTAATTTATAGTTATGAAAAAATTAGCCAAGATGTAGTTAATATTTTGTTTAAATACTGAACGCATTTCACCAAGGAAAATAAAATAATGGGCGTTATGACATCGCTCGGCTTCGCCAACAGACTGATAAAGCGAGTACAAAGGGGGAGGGCCTGGGAAGAGGGGGCGGGACAGTGAGAAACAAGAATCTGAGCAAGCGCAGAAACAAACAGATGTTAAGGGAGGCGTGAAGTCTCCTGCGTTCTCACTTTGCGAACTGTCGTAAAGCCCCGGAGTGTCGCGCTCGCTCGGTAGAGGAGGGATTGGTTAGGCGGCGGCGGCAGCGGCGGCGGCGGCGGCGGCCGGAGACCATCCTCAGTGGCGGCGACGGTGGCGAGGTGTTCGGTCTGCGCAACATAGAAACGCCCGCAGCTTCGGGGAAGGAGTTGCTGTGGGACCAAGTCAGGCATTCTGAACCCAAGGCCAGTCAGCTGGGCCGAAGCAGGCGCTGCCGCTGGTACAGTTTTGGTGGCGGTGACAGACGCTGCTCTTGACTGTGGGGGCCTATCAGGCCAACGTCTGAGGCGCAAATCACTGGCTCTCGACGCATCCTCTTCCCCTCTTACCTCTGCTGTCTTCCTTCCTGGGCCAGTGATTCCCGGAGCCTGGAAAGAGGGTGGCTAATGATTAAGGTGAGGGGCCAGGGGGGAGGGGATCGATCGGAGGCCGCGCGTGCGCGCAACGGGGGAGGGGCCGGCCTGAGGGGAGAAAGAGGAAGGGCTGCGGCCGCCGAAGGCTGGGGTCGGCGACCGGCCGGCTGTTGCTGGCTCCACGGTCACTTAGGGTCTGCGTGTCCGCAGAAGACTGATTTGTGTCTCAGCAAAGCATTCGTCTACAGACACACCCACACCCCTCAGTAGGGGACTGTGGGTGAGGGGATTTCTCTCCCCTTTTCGACTCTCCCTAGGGTCTTAGGACGGGGGCTGAGGACTGAGGCGTAGGAGTGCGATTTGACAATGGAGCGATGAAGGTAACCTGCACCCGCGGTGTCGGAGGGCGCTAAGTCAGCCCTGACGGTTAGGGAGTCGGCTGCTTATGTGATCAAGGAAACGTAGACCGCGGAACAGAAGAAATACAGACGCGTCAGATTGTGTATAGAGTTGGCTTGCTGGTCATTAAAAAGGAAGCTTGATATTTTTTATGATTGTCCTTTGATAACTTAACAGGGACGGAGGCAGTGCTGTAGTAGAAATGTTTGTCCTATAGAGCAGAAATAGAGGTTTGTCACCACAGTTCTTAAATAGGTTTATAGTAGATCTTTACAGATAACTTCTTAACGCAAGTCTTAGTTTCAACGTTAAAAAAATACCAGGAAGTATAGGGTATTCATTTAATTTTTTCGTGTTTGTAATATGGGATGACTCCATTGTGTTGCATGCTTTCCTGTTTCTTGATTTATATGCAGTATGAATTTAGAACTCTCTGGAGTGGTAAGATATCAGCTGACAGAGACTTCATTTTATAGTTCTTATAGCTTTTGAACGTGACTTAATCCAAACTTTATTTCATTGTATGTTTTATGTTTAATTTAACTGTTTTAGGGACCTCTTCAACCAAAAAGAACAGACGGGGGAAGAGATAAGCTAAGGTTCCATTTCCTTTCCCATTTTTGTTTATGTGTCGTTTTTTCAAATGTTAGAGTGTGATTTCGGTATTTCGTAGAAGTTCTATACTACTGGTTTTACTTGGCTTTATTAGGGCGAAAATCAGCATTTTGACAGTTCGTTACTATGGTTTTTAGTAAAAATTTTCATGTCACTGTAAACCATGTTATTTTTCATACTATGTAGTCGTGTTTGGTTGTGTTTCTGAGACAAAGCAGGATGAGAGAGAAACCCTTTCACTTTGAAAAGAATCTTAAATTGGATTTTTTAAAAAAGCCTTGAAATATTTTACTTTTGTCTACCTCCTGTCATTTAACCTTGGACAAATGACATCTCTTTCCTGTCCATTTGTTTGCCTCTTACAATTCAGAGTAGTTTTCTAAGAACTGGTGAAGTGTTTATGAATTGGTCTGAACAATATTGTTGGGAAAACTAGGAAGGGTAGGGTCTCTCCTTGATCATTGAGAATGCTATATTTTATGTGTTTGGATTCTTCTGTCACTTTTTCCTTTTTATTTGGTGTCTTTTAGTCACTTGCATGTTCTTTCACTAGAGTTGTTTTTTGAAGAAAGAATAAAAATAATTTTGTTTTGGTGAAAAAAGCATCATAGTGTAGATTACACACTGACGAATTTCACTTCGGGGCTCTGTTTCTATAGATAATTGAAAAGTAGCTATACTGATCTTCAAGATTAGAAGACAGCAGTTTACTCCTCTAAACCACAGAATAGTCATCAGATATTCCTAAATAGTTATTTTCACTATAAAATTTAAAATGTGGAATAAAAAACTCGAATCAAGCCAATTAGATTTTTTAGAAATTTCTTGAATTATTTTGTCAAAGCGGAGTTTCGGTACCATGCTTTGCTTAGAACATAATTATATGTGCCCTTGTTTTGACTTTTCCTCTGGTGGCTAGGACTTCAATAGGAAAAAAAGTCACGGTACTAAAAATGATAGTGAAGTATGTTGTAACTTGACATTAGCATTCTATGCCTGACATCTTACGAAAAGGCATAGGGCTAGAGATAGGAGATCTGGATTTTGGATCTAGCTTTGCTTGCTGTTCATTAGATCTTTGACTTTATTGATGAGTCAAAGGGAACAGCAAATGCATCCTGGGCTTCAGATCTCTCTCAACTGTTTAAGTGTGGAATAGAAAACTTTAGCTTTCTCTAGGCTCTAAATTTAATGGTTTGTATCTTTAGTTAGGTGTTTTGGGTATTAATTGTATTCATCATGATCCAATCCCCAGAAAGAAATGGTATACCCAGAGTATAAATTCCCTCGTGATATACATATTAAAAAAAAAAAAAACTACGTTTGAGCCATATTTGTTGTTCTGGATAATGCTTATTTCCCATCGTAGATATTACTCATAATTTAATAGCTCTCATATGATACTAAAAAATGAAACTTTATTTTACTTCTGACAATGCTCTTTAAATCATCCTGAATAATTTTTCTTTCAGAAACCTGTAATCATTGTTCAGTCAAAGTCCAGAAATGCATTTGAATGCCTTACATCTCTGTTCTTTCTTTCCTGCATCCCATAGTGTATTGGTAACAGCTAGCCCAGGTTTCTACAGGTACTCAATTTATATTATTATGTGAGCAGTGAGCTATAATGTTTAAAAACAAATAGTAAACTGAGCTTACATTTTAAATAGAGATACTGCATTACTGTTTAGTCATTCAGTAAATATTTATTGGTGTCTCATGTTCTTGGCATTGTTCTTGGCCTTCAGTGGAGAAGGCAGTCTGCCTTCATGGAGTGGACATTTTACTAGGGAAACCAGATTATAAGCAGAATAGTTTTAGGTAATGGTTAAGTTCCATGAAAAAAATTAGAGTGTGTGATGGAGAATGAATGAAAGTGGGGCTCAACTATGGAAGGAGTAGTTGGAAAGGACTTCTTTTTAGAGGCAATAATTGATTTGCTGTCAGTGATTAGAAAGAATCAGCCATAGTGATGATCTGGAGGAAGAGAGCTGCAGACAAAGGGACCAGCAAATGCATTAGATTGGGCTTGATTCTGGAGAATCTACAAATGTAAATTAATTGTTTGGCTTGTCTGTTAGGCTTTTTCATAATTACTGAGAGACAATGTAAAAAGAAAGATTATATATAGTATATATAATAACCAAATGTAATGTGTTGATGGTGTTTAAATCCTGACTCAAGCCAATTGTAGAAAGTGATTTTTGAAACACTTTGGGGGAAGTTTGAATGTGGATGGTTATTAGATGATATCAAGGAATTATTGTTAGTTTTGTTAGGGATGCTAATGACATTAAGTTTATGTCAGAAAATGCCCATTTTTTAAAGAGATGGAGACTGAAGAATGAGGAAGGGGAAAAAGATGTCTGGTATTTGTTTTAAAATACTTCAGACCAAAAAAAAGGAGGGGAGAGATGAGTTAGATGAAGCAAGTGTGGAATAATCCTGGTAGTTGTTGGGTGGGAGTGATGGGTATGTGCATACTAATATTGTTCTCTGTTTTTGTGAGGCTTGAAAATGTTCATTTTTAAATAAGTATTTATAATAACATATCATATTTTAGGTGTCTTCTTCCTTTCTCTTCCTCTCAATTTTGATAAAATACAGAATTTTGTTCCTCTTTCTAAACATTCATCATTTGTTCAACAAATTTGAGTAGTGTATTTCAGGCACCTGGTTAGTGCTTGAGTTACAACAAAGAGCAGGACTTTAAGACTTGCCTATGAGGAGTTTATGGTTTGCTGGAGGAATGGAGAGTCCCTCAATATGGACTATGTTGACATGAAACAGAGATTTCTGTGTTTTCCTAAGGGTATACAAGATTAGCATTTTAGTGTTTATATGGTTACTTAAAAAGTATTTTTCTTTTTCTAGAGAATTGAAAGTTTAGGAAATTCTCTCCGGGGCTGTGTGCCAGTCTGCGTCACTGTTGTACTCATTTCCCTTATTCATATGTGCTATAGGGCATCAGAATAAATCACTTATTATCACCATGTTTTGACATCCCAATTTGACTTTAAATTTTTTATTTTGAAATAATTTCAAACTTACAGAAAAGTATGAAAAATGGTACTGAGAACTCTTCGATAACTTTTACTCAGATTCACCAGTTTTTAAAATTTTGTCACATTTGCTTTCTCATTTTCTCTTTTCTGAATCACTTGAAGGTAAATTGCATATTATGCCCATTTTTCTTTAAATATTCACTGTGTATTGTATTCTCTTACATTATCACAGTACAGCTACCAGTTTAAGGAACTCTAACATTGATGATACTGTCTTGTTATCTGTAATCCCTATTTCAGTTTTGTCAGTTTGTCCTAGTAATAGTGTTTGCTCCTTTGTAGCATTTTCCCCATAGGATCCAGTTCAGGATTGCAAACTGCATTTAGTTGTCATGTCTCTTTAGTCTCCTTTCATCTGGAATAGTGCCTTAGCCTTTCTCTTTCATTGTATGGACATTTTTGAAGAATATAGAGTACATATATTATAGAATATTCCTCAGTTTGGACTTACCTGATGTTTCCTCATAATTCGATTCAGGTTATGCATCCTCAGCCAAGGATGTTGTATCCTTCTCAGGGTGTGATATTGGAGTATGTATCATTGGTCAGCCCCTTATTGGTGATGTTTTTAGTTACCTGGTCATGGTGTTGTCTAGTTTCTTTGCAGGACTGTATAGTTACTGTTTTCCCCTTGTACCTAATAAACAATCTGTGGGGATAACTTTGAGATAGTGCAGTGATCCTGCTTCTAATTAGAGCTTCTGTATCTTTATCATAATTTCCCTTCTGGATTGAGCATCCATTGGTGGTTCTTGACTGTACTGATACTTATTTACGTTGATGGTTGCAGAAGGGTTATTCTCTAACTCTCTTTTACCTTATCAACAGACACTCTGTTTTAAGGAAGAAGCATCCTTTTATCTATCTGTTATCAATATAGACTTATATATTTCTTATACTGTTCAATGGGTTATACTCCATAACTGCCTTTATTTATTTTGATGCTCAGATTTGTCCATTGGGAGCCTTTCTACCCTGACTTCTGTGTCTTTTTGACATATTCTCATAATCCTTCCCCCACCCCCCCACCCCACCCCCAGTATTTCCTCTCTTTTTGCACAGCAAGATGTTCCAAGTTTAACATATCTTTTCTATCTCAGTCCTGGAATCAGCCATTCTTCAAGGATTCCTCTTAGTGGGGAATCCAATTTGCTTTTGAGTTATCTATTTATATTTAGAAATAATCTCTTTTTCTGGATCAGAACATCTGAGAAACTAAATTTAAATTAGATTTTGGTAGTGGGTTTATATTTCTGTGATGATTTTGTGAAGTAATTATGTAAGATTTAGCAGCTTATATTTACTATAAAGCAATTCTTTTCTTTTCTTTTTTAGATAAATAAATTCTGATTTTATTTTAATCGTGATCAAATGAAAAAGCAGGGGGAAAAAAGGTTATTTTACTTTATGTTACTTTGTGTGTGGAGGTGTATGTGTTTGGAGAGAGTTTAACCACTTAACTGTTAAAAAAAGTGACTTTAAGGTTTATATACTTGTCTGTTTTTAACTAAGTCATCAGACATTCTGGTCTGAGGAAATTGTTGCTTTTTAACTAGCTTTTTAGATGAAAATATTTTTTTATAGTATAAAGTAATACTTCATGTAAGAGTGGAAACTCACAGGCACATTATTCTAGGCAGTTACTGTTACACCTTGGTATATTTCACAGCCAATTCTCTCACCTGTGCATAGGTATTTACATTATTTATCTTTTAAACTTAATTTCTAAGTGTTTTTCCAGGCAAAATTTTTGAATGATTTTTATTTGAACCAATTAACATCTGTACATGGCTTAAAAGTTAGCTCCAAAAGGCTTATAATAAAAAAAACAGCAGTCCTCTATGCTACTCCCCTACCAGTCCCCTAGTTCTGCTTCCTAAGAGGAAACATTTTGCCCTCTTAAAATTTTTTTTATATTTACCCTCATATTTCTAAATAATATGCTTATATGTTGTCTTAGCCACTTTAGATGCCAGTTTACTTTTTAAATTTTTTAAACAATTATTTAATTTTTTAAGATAAAATACATACAAAGGATACTAAATTCAGAGTACAAAGTGGTACAGGGAAAAATAAGTCTCCTTGCCATCCCTGTCTTCCTACCACCCAGTTCTTTTCCCTGGAGATACATTCTCTCTTCTTATTTTATATGTATTTCCCTGGCAGTGATTCTCTAAGTGTGGTCTGTGGACTCTTGGGGGCGGGGGATGGTATTCAAATGTTACAGATCATCTGTTAGATTGAAACTATTTCATAATGATACTAAGTTCTTCTTTGCTACTTAACTATGTTTACATTTGCACTGATAGTGCAGACACAGTGATGAGTAAAACTGTTGGCCCTGTAGTGCGTATCACAGGGGTGGCAAAAATTGTACTAATTGTCATATTCTTCATCACTATACCTTTGTAGTTGAAAAAAAAAAACTCATTTCATTTAAGAATGTCCTTCATGAAGCAATAAAGCTTGTTAATTTTATTAATCTTGACCCTGGCGTACTGTCTTTTTAATATTTCAATGTACAAAGTGAGAAAAATGTTATAAGGCACTTCTGCTGCATACCAAAGTATGATGCTTGACTTGAAAAATATTTCCGTGATTGAGTTGCGAGCTGAACTAGCAAGCTAGTTGCTTTTATCATGGAACACTATTTTTACTTGAAAGAATGACAAACTATAGTTACTTAAACTTGGATATTTGGACATATTTTCTCAAAAATAAATGAAATGAGTCTGTCACTTCAGGGAGAATAACTGACAGAATTTATTGCCAAGATAAAATTAAGACTTCTAGGCAAATACTAGAATTTTGGAAAACATGTCTGTCACTATGAGCTAGGCAACTTCTCAGGACCTTGCTGGTAAAATTGATGGTGATATTAACGTGTGTGTGTGTGTGTGTGTGTGTTACAGTGAAATGTGTCAGTGTTTGGAAGATGTGTATAACTCTGTGGACCAACTTTTTTCAAATGGTCAGTATATGATATACCAAGTCATTCTGTGAGTAAAAGATCTCCTTAAATGTGAGATCAATAGATTTTAAATGAAATGGTGTGATTTCAGATGGCAACTAACCTCTACAGAATTACACTTGTTAAGTCTTGGCTTAATATTAAAGAAGGGTAATATCCACACTTACCTGAAAAGTTTATTTAAAATACTTCTTTTTCAACTTCATGTTTGTGTGTGTACTTTTTAAACATTTTTTATTGATTTGTAATCATTTTACAATGTTGTGTCAAATTCCAGTGTTCAGCACAATTTTTCAGTTATACGTGAACATATATATATTCATTGTCACATTTTTTTCTCTGTGAGCTACCATAAGATTTTGTGTATATTTCCCTGTGCTATACAGTATAATCTTGTTTATCTGTTCTACAATTTTGAAATCCCGTCTGTCCCTTCCCACCCTCCTTTTTTTTTTTTTTAATGTTTTTACTGTCAATTTAGTAAGGAAATTTGAGATATAGATATGTGTATAATTTACTGTGTTTAAGTAAAATGTGAATTTTTACTTTTCATAAATATGACAGAATTAGCAGGTGCAAGTTATATTATTGATGTGAAACTGGGCTTTTTCCCCAACTCTTACTAGTAAAATCATATTTAAATATGTGAACAAATACAGTTTTCGTATATGTGATAAATAGGTTCACTTTACAAAGCCTTTTCCTACTTTAACAGGTATGTTCTTTATTACAAAGTAGTCTTATTAAAAAAATCATGTGATAGAAGATTTTTATTACAGAACATCTGCAGAATGTGATTTATTATCATGGATTTGATTGTATTTTCTATAAAATCACATTTCTTTAAAGACCTACATATAGGAATGGATAAAACTGCCATTTTATTTTCAGAGCTATCTTTCTGCCTGTCATTCCTCTGATATGCCTTTATCCTTATTCTCCACTTGAGGAAATCTTGCTTTTAAAGACTAGCTCTTAAAGGTCTGTGGTTTCTCCTGCAGAATCAGTAGTGTTCCCTTTTGTCTCTCCATAGTATTTGGTCCTTTTCTTATCTTGTAGCAATTATCTAATTTTACTAGAACTTTAACATTCTCCCACTATGGAAGCTAAGTTCTGAAAATCTCTATGCTAAAGAGAAGAAATTGTGGTTGAGTAACATAAAATCATAAGTAAATCATGGGAACTGAAGTCATGAGAGCTCTCAAAACTATACATTTAGTTTAGAAGAAAGAGACCAAAGCCAACAACTTATGTAGAAATGAAAATCCAGGTGTTTTGTTGCAGACCTTAGGTAAGTCACGTAACTTCTGTAGTCCAGTTCCCTGGATGTAGTAGTTTTTAGAATAAAATGAAAAAAAAAGTGTGGCACACAGTACCTTAAAGACCTTACCTAATCTAGCCCTTGTCCAGCTCTGATCCCATTGTGTACCATCTTCCTTTCCTCCCACTCCTCTTCTTTCTGTTCTTTGCACATGTTAGGCCTTTTCCTGCCACATGATCTTTTCTTACTGTTTCCTCTGCTAAGAATACTTTTCCTCCAGAACTGTGTGGCTTGGCTGACTGGTGGCTGGTTCCTTCTCATCATTCAGGTCTTTAGCTTCTTAGCAAGGAGGCTGTTGATGGTCAGTCTTTACTGTTTGTTTTATTTCCTTAATAACACATATTTCTTTCTAAAATTATCTTGTTTGTCTACTTTTGTCTTGTTTGTCCTCATTTGTGTGCAATTTCCACAAGAGCAAAGACTTTATATAGTCTCTTCACTGTTGATCCCAGTGCCTAGAATGGTGCCCAGCCTATAATGAGCTCTCAATAAATATTTATTGAACGACAACAGTACACAAGTAAGTGGTAGCTAATGCATTATCAGTGATATTGTATCTTCTAAAATATTTATAAACTACTGTAAAATTTATTTCTGTTACTGGGGTATCATTTCCAGTTCGTGATCTGATCCCTGATGTTTGGGATGGCAAAAGTTTGGAAAACCTAACTTGTATTTATCCTGCTAGAACTGAGTTGATCTGTTTGAAACTCTCTTCCTAGACGTGGATTTACTTATTTTATTCAGTGTGAGTGAATATTTCTTCACATAAATAGCAGTTCTGGGTAGCAATTCTAAGGCCTAGACTTACTTTTCAGTCATCTTCCTTTATCTTAAGCTTCAATTTAAAATATTTTTTCTTTTCTCTCCCATCATCCTTGTTAATCCTCAGTTGCCTCTTTTTCAGTTGCCACTTTCTTCCCCAACAGGAAGAACTCATAGTTTATGTATACTGTAACCAAAATTCTGAAGATTGCCCAAAAAGTATATAGTAAATGTTTGTAGGCTGCACTTAACATGTATGGGAATCCACATTAGGATTAGGGTTAGTATATTTATCTAGAATATGAAATTCTTTGAAACAGGTTAGCATTTTAACTTTTTAAAGTTATCACCTTGCACAGTGACTGGTACCAGAAAAACTGAAAAAGGTTTGTTGAATAAAGTGGCTGACATTAGGCTTACCAAATAATTTCCCCAAACCAGTATCCTAGAATTGTTTAATAGCTTGCTATTTTTATTTCTTGCCACAAGAATTTTCACTTGCTGTCTGAATACACAGATTCAAGGAAGACAAAACTGTCATTTAGTCCGAATAACCTTGGAAATCCCTAAAGTTGCCCATAAAATACAAAATACAGACATACAGTCTCTCAAAGTCCAACACATCCTGTTTTTCCTTCAGTATTGGAACAAATCATGTTTCATTGTTAAACACCAGATGAAGTAGTAGGCTGTGTTTATGGTCCATATTGTGGGAAAAATAAATTTCTCTAAACATTAGAATCTGACAGAACAGCAAGATGCTCATATCACAAGAGGCACGTGGAAAGTGAGACCAACTAGAAAATAGTAAAATGTTACCTTTTTGTCTTCATTCTGGGCATATAATCATTGAACATTGACTGGCAAACATAATCTACATGGTCTAAATTATTTTTTTCTTGACTTCATGTAGTTGAATTCATATTATGAGTGTATTCTCTATCCAGAGGTATTCCCCTGACCCAATATTCAGTATGACTTACCTTCAGTCATTAAAATATCGGTAACTCTTCCTGGCTTTTCTCTTATGACTCTTTTCTCATTCTTTAGAACATACTCTTTAATGAATATTTTCCAATTTTATATTTTGATCTAAATCACATAGGTAGAGGAAAAACAACTTTTATGTAAATAAACTTGTTGGACTTCATTCAAGGAAAAATTGTTCCCTTGGACACTTCTGCTCAATACATTAGATCTTACATTCTCAGGGCACCTGCTATCTTTTCTAATCTAGTTTTCTGTCTTATTTTTATTTTGTTACACCAACCTTTGCTTTGGGGCTTTAACAACTCAGGATTTTGGTTTGATCTGCAAGAGGAATTTGAGGTTCTCTTGAATAACACTAGCTTAAGGAGGGTGTACCTGCAAAATTGAAGGACTGCCCCCCAAAAAAGCGAGAGTGAGAAGGAATTCCTGTAGAAGAGCTTACGGATTTTTTTGCCAGGATGATTTTAAAAACCTAGCTGACTTCCTATTTAAAACAATAATAAAAGTCAGGATGTGCATACATTATTTGGTTTAAAATTTACAACCTTTTGAAGTAGATAGTTCCATTTTTCAAAGAAGGAAATTTAGGCACAGAATGGTTAGTAACTTGCTGAAGACTCACAGCAATGATAGGGTAGAAAGAATTTAACATCAGTAGGTTTTGTGTCACCTGAGAAAGGAATTGTAAATTCAGGGTCTTAACCAGTATTTCCATAATGCCTTTAAGGAAAACAATAAACTGTGTTTATATCTCCACTGGGCGTGGGCTTTGTCAACAGAGAGGGAAAGATGGTGATATTTTATTTGGGTGATGTGATTAGGAGGGACTTAATTTTTCTGTGCTTTTTTTTGGTGTATTCCAGATTTTCTATAGTGAACATATTTTTAAAATTAATTGAGGTATAATTTATATACAATATAAGGCACACGTTTTGCTGTACAATTCAGTGACAGTTTTGGCAAATGCATATATCCATGTAACCAACACCTGAATCAAGACATAAAACATTCTGTCACCCTGGAAAGTTCTTTCTTGCTCCTTTGCCATAAGTTATTGCCATCTCCTGTCCCAGACAACCACCTATCTGATTTTTAAATTTTTTTCACTTTTGTATTATTTATTTAAAATACTTTTTAATTGAAGTATAGTCAATTTACAATGTTTTATTTTAATTTCTGGTGTACAACATAGTGACTCATTTATACATTTATGTATTCCTTTTCATATTTTTCATTATAGGTAATTACAAGGTATTGAATATAGTTCCTTGTGCTATACAGTAGAACATTATTGTTCATCTATTTTATATATAGTAGTTAGTATTACAAATCCCAAACTACCAATTTATCCGTTCCCACCCTCTTCCTCCCTGGTAACCATAAGTTTGTTTTCTATGCCTGTAAGTCTGCCTCTGTTTTGTAAGTTCATTTATGTCCTTTTTTTTTTAAGAGTCTGCATAAAAAGTGATATGGTATTTTTCTTTCTCTTTCTGGCTTACTTCACTTAGTCTGAAGGTCTCCAGGTGCATCCATGTAGCTGCGAATGGCATTATTTTATTCTTTGTTATGGCTGCATAGTATTCTGTTATATACCACAACTTCTTTATCTAGTCATCTGTTGATGGACGTTTATGCTGCTTCTATGTCTTGGCTGTTGTAAATAGTGCTGCTGTGAACATTGGGGAGCATGTATCTTTTCAAATTAGAGTTATTTTCCTAATATATGCCTAGGAGTGGGATTGCTGGATCATAGGGTGGTATGATTTTTGACATTATGGATTAGTTTTGTTCTAAGATCCTCATATAGTTATGAATCAAATTGTGTTACTTTTTTGTGTCTGGCTTCTTTTGCTCATCAGCTGTTTTCTCTCTAGCATTTTACTGTGAAAAATTTCAAACATATAAAAATTGACAGAATTGAACAGTGAACGTCCATTTCCCTATTACCTAGGTTCTGCAATTAACAGTTTGCTATTTTTGCTTTATCACATATCATTCCATCTATGTATTCACCTAATCGCCCATTAATCAAGCTTATTGTTATGTGTGGTGTTTTGTTTTTGTATTTTAAATTAAGTTACAGACATCAGTGCATTTTATCTCTAAACAAATTCAGCTTCCATGTCATTAACTAGAGTTGAATATTTGTTTTTATTTCTTTGTTTTTTAAGTAAAATTTACATATAATGAAATGTAAATGTTCTTGTTTTCTATTTGTCCCATCTATTCTCTGGTCTTTCCACTCCCACCTCCCTCTTCTCTTGCTCCTTTTAGGCTTGAGTTTTTTAGTTTTGTTTTGTTTTTGCATTATGTTTTATTTCCATTGCTGGCTTATTAGCTATACTTACCTGTTATATTTTTTTTCTATTATGGTTGCTCTAGGGTTTACACTATGCATCTTTAACTTTTCACAATCTGCCTTCAAGGAATAATAGAGTATTTCATGTATAATATAAGAAACTTACAACAGTCTTGCTTTTATTTTCTCCCCTCATGTGCTTTGTGTTATTATTGCTATACATTTTACTTTTACATGTTATTGGTTTTGGGGGATTTCTTTCTTCAAATTTAGGGTTATAGCTAGAGAATAATCCTTGTGAGGGTGTCTCCATGAGGGAAGATGCTAGTAGAATTCACTTTATTCCATTCTGCTTTTACAAAAGTGACCAGATGGTGATGATTTATGAAAAACTCTTTAAACTTTGATAAATTCAGACCAGAAAACTTTGATATTTGAGTCTGAAAAAAGATGATTATGTCATGTATTCTTTTTATAGAGCTAGACCAAAATTAGAACTTAGAGCATTTGTAAGTGAATGTCTCTGAATATTATTCAGTTATTGACTCTAGGCAAATTATTCCATGAAAAACATTTTTTAAGATTCCTCCCCTGTGATTTTAATCTGTATGTGAGATAAATTTAGTTGTACTTTATATTTATTAAAGTTTTTGTTTTTAAATGATTTTGCTAATCTCATTCTAAGCTTTTATTTTCTGGTCCTGATTTTGTCATTCAGTTTATATGTAATCCTTTTTCAGCTTTGTGTCACTTGAGACTATGGTGAACATTCCATTTATACCTTCATGTGAAATCATGGTTAAAAACAGATTTTGGAATGCATGTTGTAGGCTGATTTTTAGTTATACACTTCGTTTATATTGCTGATTACTTATACATTTCTAGACAAGTTTGGGAATTGATCTTTATTCTGTTTTAACTTTCACGTGTATTATAGCTTGTAGTTCTCTCCCTACTCTGAAGGGTAATGAAGTTGAGACTGTTTTGCCTGGTGAGAGTGCTAGGGAGCTTAGTGTTATTGCTGGGGATTAAGGGAGAACATAGGGCTTTAGTTCTTACAGATTCCTCCCTCTGTTACTGAATTGAAACAAATTCTAGGGGAAATCTTGTAATTCTGTGGACCTTTGTCTAGTCTTTCATATGCTGAAAAGTATCCCTGGAAGTCATCTTATTTTTCCCTTTTCTTTTTAACAGTGGTTCTAGACAAATAGTTGTTTGAAGTGGAATGGCATCTTTGAAGATTTTGTGTTGTCTATCAGAAGAGCATATGATGTCTTTCAGAAAAATGATTTTGTAAATTTTGTAGATTTGCTTCATCATTAAATATGTGGTTCATTCTGAGAACCTTTGCCATGGAAAATAGAATAATCAAGTCTCATTTCCTCCCATTTCACTGTTTTTCCCTTTATTCTTCCTAGAAAACCTTACTTGATACACCCTGCCCTTCAGAATTGAATTAGGTATTAATTAAATTTGTTTCAGTGCAAACTTCTTTGATAACACTGTATTTTAGGTACCTACTGATAGGTTTCCCTACCTGCTCAACTGTAACTTACGGACAGGTCTCTGTCTTATTCATCTTTGTATTTACGATATTTGTGGCAGTCTAACACATTTAAGATACTCAGGAAATGTTTATTGCATGATGTATTCATTTGCTAGGGCTTCCATAACAAAATACCGCATAGTGGGTGGCTTAAACAGCAAAAATCTGTTTTCTCACAGTTATGGAAACTCCTGAGGTCTCTCTGTCCTTGATTTGCAGATGACTGCCTTCCTACTGTATCCTCACATGTTTTTTTTCTCTGACTCTGTATCCAGATTCTTCTTATAAAGGACACCAGTCACATTGGATTCGGGCCCCCTCGTGACCTTATTTAACCTTAATTACCTCTTTAAAGGCCCTATATGTAGTCACCTTCTGAGGTACTGGGGGTTAAGATTTCAACATTTGAATGTTGAGGGGACACAGTTCCGTCCATAATACGTGAATACTTTGATTTGGTATATATTCAGCTGAAGGTGATTTGTTATGATCTAACACCATACCAAGGTTATGAAAGTTGGTAACAATGATTTCCTAGTTTGTGTAAGAACAAATTGTTTAATTTTGGTGTTTTAATTCCCACTTGGGTAATTGTAGTACATATTTAATGACCTAAGAACCTGTAGCCTATGGTTTGAAGTACTACCTAGCCATTCTTGTTTAGTAAGTTTCTTTCCTTTATTCTTTAGAAAGGTCACTAAAAAATTGATAAAATATACACTCACATACACATTTGGGCATGTAAGCTTTGTAGACATATTGGCTGTTAATGCATGATTGCTGAACATTTTAACCCAAGTAAATCATGTTTATTTGTAAATTCCCAGTGGTAATTTGGAAAGGTTGATACCATTTAATAACTTCTCTGTGGAAATTCCGTGAATTATATGTAATTTCCCAATGTATACAGATACATGCCTTGCTGTCCCAGTGGAGCTTCCAGATGGTTTTAGGCCCTTTCTTTTCCCTTGATAGTGCCAACTTTAATTTCCCACTCCCTCCTCCCTTAGTAGTTCAGTGTAAGATTTGGGGTGATATTATTGTCAGCAGTGAGGGAATGGTGAGATTGGAGAGAAGGGTAAACTCCATTGTCTCTAATTTGTCTCATCCCTTTCCTAGGGATTTGGGAAATTTGCAGATAATGCCCTAGTGTTCTCTTCCCCCTTGAAAAAAAAAATAAAGCTTTTATTTTACAGTAGTTTTTCATTTACAGAAAAGTTGCAAAGATAGTACACAAAATTCCCATAAACTCCTCCCCCCGTTTCCCCTATTGTTAACATCTTACTGTACATCTATTGCAACTAGGAAACCAACTTTGGTATATTACTATTAACTAAACTCCAGGTATTATTTGATTGTAGTCTCCTGTGGTCTCACAGATTTTGGCCTTTGCTTGTTTTTCATGACTTTAATAGTTTTGAAGGGTGCTCATCAGGTGTTTTATAGAATGCCCTCAGCTTGGGTTTGCCTAATGTTTTTCTCATTGGTTTGACTGGGGTTGTGGGTTTCCAGAAGAATACCACTGAAGTGAAGTGCCCTTGTTAGCAACTGACTTATAATTGATGATTATTAACCTTGATCACCTGGCCAGGGTAGTGTCAGCCAGGTCTCGCCACTATAAAGTTATTCTCCTTTCCCATTAGTCTTTTATTTGGAAGCAAGTTGCTAACGGTGGACAAATTGTTAAGCTCCACCTCGTGGAAGGGATGTATCTATGATAATCATTTGGAATTATTTTATTTTATTTTTTTGGAATTCTTCTGTAAGGAAGATTCATCTTTTTTTCCTCTCACATGTTTATTAATTCAATCATTTGCATCAGAGTGGACTAAATGGATATTTATTTCATACTTTGGGTTAGAATTCAATACTGTGTTATTTTGTTGGAACAGTTGTTCTAGCTTTGGCCATTGGGAGCTCTTTCAGGTTGGCTCCAGTGTCCCTTTGATATACCCCTATCCTTCTGGTTTTTTGTGTTCTTTACTATAAGATGCTCTAGGTTCATCTTCTGTTTTTCTTGCCATAGTCCTAGTATCAGCCATTACTCCAAGGAGCCCTGGTTCCTTTTGTTGGAGAATAGTATTAAAAATCAGAATCTGGATGCTAGGTCCTAGTGCCTTTTCCCTTTGACTCTTCAGTTCCTATGCAAAATGTGGAAACTCTGAACCTGGATACTTGGATGGATGTAGCATCACACATTCGTATCATAGCACTTGGTAGTATCTGTGTGTGTTGTCTTTGTCTTCTGCTGTGGAGTTACAAATGCAGCTTTCTAAAAGCACTTCTGAGTGTTTAAAAAAAGGAAGAGCTGGTGATATTCACAGGGTTTTCTGGACTTCCCAGTTTCTTACCTTTAAAAATTCTGTAGTTCAGTCTCTGTCCTCCTACTTACATTTAGCCTTAGATCTTAGAATTGACACCCACGAGGGACCAAAGTTTTTAAATAACAAACCGAAATCCCTCTCTCTCCCCCACCTTTTTTTCCCCCCATTTGGTTATTTTGCTTTATAAATTTCTCAAAAATAAAGAATAAAAATAAGTAAAACATAGGATAGAAATCACTTAAGTTTTCCTTCTTATCAGTTTGAAGAAATTTTGCATATTAGGAATATAGTGTTCAAATTTTGCAGGCATTTTGCATATCTGAAAATTGTATTCTTTTACCATTTTCATGAATTTATATGCAGTTTTTTGTACTATTGACATTGTCATCTTATTTGTACATTTTCAATAAAAATTGAGATAGTGTTGTTAGTCACAACTGTCATGTTAACCTGGTAAACAATTAAAAATTATTAATGATATTATTGTAAATATGTCTAAAACATGCTATATTTTGTTTGTTTTACTGAGAACAGTCTCTTCTGGACGGCTCAGAATCATGACTATGAACATCAGCTTTTATTCTGTGCTTTATTACAGTGTTGCCCTCAGAATCTGTTCACATAAATAATGTTATTTAATCTAGACAAACTGCTGATTTTTTAGTTACTGGGCTCAGTGCCTTTGTCTGTCTTTTAATTGTTGTTAGGTGCTGCCACCAGTATCCTATCTGTTATGCCTGTAATCCAGAGAACTAAGCTTATTAGAATTATATGTAAAATAAATAGTCTCAGTATTAAATTGCATGTGACCTTTCTGACAGTTATTTTGAAACTTCATAGAATCATTTTCCTTTAGGCTCTGTTCCCAAAAGTTGAAGTTGCTGGAAATCTGACTTCCAAAGAAATGAAGTATTTATTACTGCCTCACAGAAAGAGAAAAAAAGGGGTTATTTTAACAGCATGATAAAACCTGAAGAGTATTTTATGCAAGGGAATTATAAGTAACTGAATTATGAAAGATGCAATATTTTAACATGACTGTTTGCTTGGGTGGGAGTATGAGGTTTATGTCTAAGTGTGATACCAGCAAAAAAACAACATTTATCCCCAAATGGTGTAGTTCTGTAGTGTTCTGCAGTTTGTGGTTTTAGCTTGCTTGTTGAGCAGTACTCTGAAAAAATGTTGAAACCTTCAAGGTCATATTTTGGTGTTTTGGCTCAAGTTTTTTCACTTCTGAGGATGCAGTCCTTGATTTGGTAAACCACTTCTCCTTCCATCACTTTACCCCACACCCCCTAAAACTGCCCTTTGCCCCCACTGCTGCAAAGCCCCCTTCTCCCTGGTCTCTCTACTTTCCTTCCAGCCTACTCCTGTCAGCACTCCTTAAGTCTGCCTAAACTGTGCTGAGTAGAAACATAATCTCTCACTTCTTAATGATTTGACTCCAGCTTATTTTCTCCCACTGAAAAACAAAAATAAAAACACCTACACCCCAAACATTGGAGTATTTAGATACTGTCATTTCTTACCATGTCTCAGCATTGTTTGAAATGAAGGATTTTCTCTGCCTGCCATCACTTTCTGCACCCTTCATGGTTTGACTTAGATGTCATCTTCTCTGTGAAGCCTTTCAGAGAGACACCACATGTTTCCTCCTTTGTGTTCCATAGGGAATGCTTTTATTCATATCATTGTTCATAGCATTCTGTATTTTGGTTATTTATATTCTTTCAACTATACTAAATTATGAGCTTCTTAAGATAGGACCCTGTATCTTACCTTTATCTTTACCCACAGATCCAGCATACAAAGTAATTATTCTGTAATTAATTGAATAACTGGACATATACTGTATTAGTCAAAAATTGTCAGCTTGACATTTTCAGCCCATCATCATTTGGTTCCACCATATTTTCACATAGTGATTCCTGCTTCTCTCAGGGATGTGTGCTCACTCCTTCGCTGAGATTGTTCTCTTCAAAGTCTTGTGTAAGGCACAGTAATTTTTATTTTTATACTTTTGATTGTGTTTCTCCTTACTTCTTTAGCAGCATTCAACATAGGTAACTGCTTATTCATAAGTAAAAGACCAAGTCACTTAAAATTATTGGCAAAATTCAGTCCAAAATGTTAAATGTGCTTCTAAAGATTTAAGACCTTATTTAGCAGTGTGGTTTAATTTTACATTTAGCTCTTACAAGAATGTTAAGTTTTGATAAGATATTAGGCATAAAAAAATACTGTCTTTGCGTTGGTTTCTATCACTTTAAAAAAAAAGAGAGCGAGAGAGAACTCTCAATTCACCAAGTTCCAGTCTCCAGGGAATCCTGGAGACCACTTGAAGTTCAGTTTTGGAAAGTGGAAGTTTAAATAATAGTAATCTGTAAAAGTAGTTTGTAAATTTGAAGCTTTTTGAAAGTTGTCAGACTGATTACTTGAAAAAATATCAAGAACAGAAGATTGTGAAGGTTTGTTTTCTTTGTACATTTTTTTGACTTCTTATTGACATTTCAGTTAACTAAAAAATAATAGTTGCTATACTTTTATTGGTGAAAGATTTTGTAAAATGTTTTGATGATAGATTATTACTTTCCAGGCATTAAAATTTTTTCAGTAAGTTATGTTCAGAAACAACATGCCCAGGGACTGTAGACTAGTATCAGTAAATAAAAAGCATAATCGGCTCTCAAATTTGACAGTTCCATTCAAATTTGCCAATAATCAGATGCCATCTGTCTATTTCTACCCTACTCTATCATTAAGCTGTCCAGGACTGGTGGTCATTTCTGGTCACTAAGGAATTTTATTGCTTAGTCAAGATTCTTGGAAAAATCATACTAGCATGTATTTGATTTATGCAGTAATCTGTTATTTACAAAGTTGTGTCCTGGTCCAGTGGAAGAATAAAGTATGTGCAGTGATAATTTCTCACTCCTTTAAAAAATCCTTGTACTTTGATTTCAGAAGCGGCAAATGATCAATTTATAAACAAAGTTCAAAACATGAGGAAATTTGTAACATGAAAGGTAAAAGCTCCTAATCTAGTGCTGTAAATTTCTACTCTACAATTTTCCCCATGCGCATATAAACATAAGTTGTTTTTACAGAAAGGAATTGTTTAGGCTTATTTGCAACCTGCTTTAAAAAATTATCATTTTATATAGAACCTAAATCATTTTTGAAGGCTACTTAGCAGTTTATTTTATGCATATACCCTAATTATTTTTAAACTGAAGTATAGTTTATTTACAATATTGGTTTCAGCGAGTACAGCATAGTGATTCAATATTTTAATAGATGATACTCCATTTAAAATTATGGTAAAATAATGGCTATATTTCCTTGTGCTGTACAATGTATCCTTGTAGTGTATTTGTTTCATACATAGTAATTTGTGCCTCTTAATACCCTACCCCCATCTTGCATCTCCCTTCTTCCCTCTCCCCATGGGTAACCACTAGTTTTTTTCTTTATCTGTGAGTCTGCTTCTGTTTTGTTGCACTTATTTATATTTTAGATTGCATATATAAGTGATAACAGGATATGCCCTAATTTTATCTTTGTTGTAAAAATTGATGCTTGATTTAAAAAAGGGAAAAAATTTTTGAGTTCAGAATTTCCCTTTCAGTTCTGTCTTCCTCAGTTATATACGTAACTGTATAGTTATTATTTTAATTAAATGTTGATTATTTGAAAGTTCCAGTGAACAAAATGATGAGATACTGAATGCAAACAATATGAATTTTCATTTTTGTATTTATGTATTCAGACTATTTGAAAAAATACAATGTTTTTAAAGGCCTAACATGTCTATGGTGATGTATTTGTGTTTTACATTTTAAAAAATGTATGACTTTCTTCTAATTTATAGCAGACAATTTGGAGTCTATTCATTTAGAAATGAGGTGTCTCTCCAGTTATGAGGATTGTCTTGTAGTTTTTTGCATATAGACCTTTTTTGGTTAATTCTTTCAGATTTTCTCTGTAGAGCATATTTTATTTAATAGATCATTAGCAGTATCTTTATTTCTCATATTTCATGTTATAATATAAATTTCAGAGTCCAGACCACAAATGTTAGACATTTGTGCATTGTGCCCTATAATTTGTAGTACTGCCTTCCTAACTAGTTGAAACTGACTGCCAGATACTCTTCAGGCTTCCCAGGCTAGATATATCCTTCATTTTGCCACTGGCCATGATAATAGCACAGTCATGACTAGAGCAGTAGACTCTGTATAATGTGTTGAACTCCGCCCAGTTTGTACTGATAGACCTAAGTAGATGTTAGATGTGTTTTTCTTTGATGACTAATACTTAGAGATTTTAGAGTTCTTTAAACAAGACAAGTAAGAAAATTATTAAGTTCATTGAGTAATAGAAACCTATTATTTGAGATATTTATCTTTTTCCAAAAGTAGAATGTACTAGTATTAGAAATTAGGGAGCGGAAATATCTAGCTCCCCAAACTTTCTAATCCTTCATAGAAAAGTCTAGAATTTTTTGCTTTTATAGGTTTTGTGCCAAAGAAACTTAGTCCTTTATTTCTTTTAAGGTTCCATAGGAATAGTCAATTTTATACCCCTCTTTGTCTCTAAGGATTTTGTTTATTTCTAGTAACAAGGCAAGGCCTTAAACATTATATGCCTTATGTGTGTAACTGCTCCTCTAGGAAAGGAATTAATAATAATAGTTATTATGCCAAGTACTCTGCTAGGTACTCTCATTTAACCCTGAAGGCAACTTTATGAGGTAGATACTATAATTGTCCTAATTTTATAGAGGAGAAACAGTGTTAGCTTAAGTAATACGCCCTAGGTTACACAGCTAGTCAGGAACAGAGTCAAGACTTGAATCCAAATATTTTTAGTACTCAAATAAATAACACTTATCTTTGCTTCATTATTTACTCCTTTTTGTCAATGATCCCACTTAAATGTGGATAATCACCTTCCCTGTTATCACTCAGTATCCTTTGAGCGTTTCATTTTCCTTTATGTTTTCCCATAGTTCCTAGATTTGCTATAGCTTTTTTTTGGTTATTGTTATAATGCCTTCATTTTCTCTTGCTTTCTCAAAAATTTTGTGAGACTTCTTAGTCTTGAAATCTGCCTCTTCGTGATTTGGTTAACTAGTTTTCTACCTTGAGTCATTTGAGGTCAGATTTGTCCTGGGGGGTGGGGCACAAAGATTCTACTTTCATAGAGTAAGCCTTAGCTGAGATAATCAACCCATATGAACTGAACTCTAAATGTAAACATGATGCGATCTGTGTTTCTCAGTTCCCCCTTACCCTTTTAGAGGAAATATGATCCTGGGCAGACCTCTCACAAGGCAACTTTCAGAGTCTGACAGTTATAAACTCTATTGTACTATATCTTCATTGTACCACCTTCATTCCTTTTAATACCATGAGCAGTAATATCGAGAACAACGTGGAATGGAGGATGTCTCTGAATCTTCTCACATGAGTATTCCATGTCCAGTTCCTCTCAAGTCATTATCTCTGTGGATATCTGTTTAGGTTAAGGAGTAATGTGAACATCCCTAGATTTAGGTCTCAGTCCTTTCACTCTCCATATAAATCATTCTTTTTTTTAAAAAATTTTTCTTGGGGAGCGGTAATTAGGTTTGTTTATTTATTTTTTTAATGGAGGTACTGGGGATCGAATCCAGGACCTTGAGCATGCTAAGCAGGCACTTTACCACTGAGCTATGTACCCTCCCCCCCATACTTAATTCAGTGACTTTGAAATGCAACCCTAAGACTGATCTGTGACTCTAGTAAATGATAGGGCACTCCTTTTTATATCAGCATAGAGTCATTCAGTGAGACTCCCTGTCCTTCCTTTTTTCTACCCAGAGGGTTTCAAGATTTTACTTTGAAAAGTAAGGAGAAATTCTGAGCTCCTTAACACAGAACGATGAACAGATCTATAGTGCTCTGGAGGACTATGGATAACAGGGAGTGTTTGAAGGTGAAGAGAACTAGAATACTAGTTTCCCTTATTTTATAATTTAAAATTTTTCCATTAATTTTTGCATAATTGACATAACAATAGTTGTTTCATGTAAGTCCTGTGTGTCTCATTAAATTTGATACTAGGTATTAAATCTTTTCATCTCTATGGTGAGTGGTATATTTTTGTTGTTCTGTAACATTTTCTTTTTTTTTTTCTTTTTTTTTTTTTTTGTTCTTGTTCTGTAACGTTTTCTAACTAGCTACTGTTTGTTTAAAGGGAAGTCACTGATTTTGAAGCAGCATTTTGCTAAACATACATATGACTGGCCTGTCTTACTGTTTCCAGTGGCTTTCCTGGTGATCTCATCTGTTGATGTCATCTGAAAAAAATGACCAAAAAAACCCTCCTTTTTAAATGTTTATGTCCGTTCTTTTGTTTGAGTGACTTAACTGATCTTTCCAGAGCAGTGCTAAATATCAATGAAAACCCTTTTTTTTTTCCTTCTTGATTCTAATGAGAACGCCTATAATGTTTCACCATTAACCATCTCCTTTTTTACCCCTGAATTGTGCAGGCCAAATAAAACATGTCTGAATCCAGCCAGTTAGTTCTCTGGTTTGAAGATTGATTGATTGATTGATTGTAATATAGTTGATTTGCAATGTTGTGTTAGTTTCTGGTATACAGCAGAGTGACTCAGTTATACATATATATTATTTTTTATATTCTTATCCATTATCGGTTTATTACAGGTTATTAAATATTGTTCCTTGTGCAATACAATAGGACCTTGTTGTTTATCTGTTTTTTTTAAATAGTTTTATTTTGGGGGGGTAATTAGGTTTCCATTAATGGAAGTACTGGGGTTTGAACCCAGGACCCTGTGCATGTTAGACACATACTCTGCCGCTGAGCTATACCCTGCCCCTATCTGTTTTATATATAGTAGTTTGTATCTGCTAATTCTAAACTCCTAATTTATCCCTCTCTCACACCCTTTCCCCTTTGGTAACCAAAAGTTTGTCTTCTATGTCTGAGTCTGTTTCTGTTTTGTAAATAAATTCAATGGTATTATTTTTTTTAGAGTCCACATACAAGTGATATCATAACATTTGTCTTTGTCTGATTTACTTCACTTAATGTGATAATCTCTGTGTCCATTCATGTTGCTGCAAATGGCGCTATTTCATTCCTTTTTATGGCTGAGCAATATTCCATTGTATGTATGCTATAGCTTTTTTATCCATTCATCTGTCAGTGGACATTTAGATTGCTTGCATGTCTTGACTGTTGTAAACAGTGCTGCTATGAAACATTGGAGTGGATGTATCGTTTCAAATTAGAGTTTCCTCTGGATATATGCCCGAGAGTGAGATTGTTGGGTCACATGGCAACTCTATTTTTAGTTTCTTAAGGGATCTCCATACTGTTTTCCATTGTGGCTGCACCAATTTACATTCCCACCAACAGTGTAGGAGGGTTCTCTTTTTGAAGATTATGTTTTAACCTTGGGCCTTGATATCCTTAGAGACATTAAAAGTGCTCTATACAGACTTTCTGAAAGATACAACCACTTTCCTATTTTATACTTACTGTGAATCTAGAAGCTGCATGTAGATCAGGTTATCAATTTTATAGAGAAGAAAATCTCTTCTTTCCCTACTGTTCTCTTTTGTGATTAGTTTCTCTATTTTAAGGGCTTGTTGGACTCCCACATGTGAAATAAATGTCTTCTGTGGTTCTAGAGCTTCTGTAACTGAAAAATGGGCCATGGAAAATGTTCAAAAAGTCTTAGACATTATTACATAATTTGATTACTATTCTCATTCTTCATATTCTCCTCTTTCCTATCTTAGTGATTGGTATCATCATATTCTCAGTTATCCAAGCTAGAAACACAGCAGTCATTTTTTACTTTTATTCATTCATTCTTTTACTGATTAATCCAATACAAATAAATATTAATTGCTTACTGTGTGCCAGTCACCTGTTTTAGTGTAAGAGGTCAGGCAGTGAATAGTACAGACACAGTTACTGCCTTGTTGGAACTTGCATTTTAGTGAAAGAACTTGTACAATATATAATAAAAATAACTGACAGTCAACTACTTGATGAAAATCAGAATGTCATATAGAGTGATGGGGAAAAAAGACTTTTAAGTGGAGTGTGTGTTAGTCCAGGTTCTCTGAGTAAGAGATGCCACAAAAGGATTAAATGTGTAGGGATTTTGTGTGTGTGTGTGTGGTACAATATACATAATATGAAATTTACTACTTCAACCAATTTTTTTTAAAGTGTAGTCGGTTTACAGTGTTGTCTTAATTTCTGGTGTACAGCATAGTGATTCATTTACACATACATATATATATATTCCTTTTCATATTCTTTCTCATTATAGGCCATTAAAAAGGTATTGAATATAGTTCCCTGTGTTATACAGTAGGACCTTGTTGTTTATCTAGTTTATATATAGTAGTTTGTATCTACTAATCCTGAACTCCCTATTTATTTATTTAAGATTCTACATTTTAGCCTTTTTTTTTCCTTTAAATGCAGTCTAGTTTTATTCACCTTTATAAATGACTCAAGTGATACCAACTCTTTAGCGGAGACAATGTATTTACATGAAGACAATATATATTCATTTTGACTATGGTAAATTTTCAAAATCACATAGTAGATTTCACGACTTAAAGCCAAATAATTTATCTAAATTAATATAAAGCTTTGTGTTTGTTTATATTAATCTTATCAAAGCCAACTCAAAATATAATCCCTGTTTGCCACAAATAGCACTAAACTTATCTTTACCCAGCCAAGTACTTCTGCTGAGAATGATTAAATTTGTCAGATTTTACACCATTATAAGCTATTTACTAAAAATTACTAGTCTCTTTTTGGTTATATAGATGATAATGAAATTTCTATGCTCATATTACACCATTACAACATTGTAAAGATAATAAAACTTTGCTTAAAGTGTTAATAAGTTTTTATTTAATTTTTTAAAACTGGTTTATAGATACACACGTGAGTTCCTGATTCTGAGTACTTAGATTATAAATGCTTTCCCCTGTGTATTATGTATTTTCTAAATTACATGCCTTGAAAGATTTCAAGGTGTAAGAATTTGCTATGTCAGGTGAAGAATGAATTTGATTAACCTTCCTTAAAACATTCACAGTTGTTAAAGTGTCCATTAAGTATTTATTGATTTAGATATTGGTACAGTATATTATTAGAACTCTGATCTTTGGATAAATGAATTAACCCAATAGGAGCTTAGGTACTCCTATTCCTGGTTTTCTTTTTTAAAGAAAAAATTCAAATTGTAAGAAAGATAATTTACTGTAACATTAAAAGAATATTTTAGATGTTATACTTAAGGGATTTAGTTAAGTATTTTATTTTGTAATTTTGTTTTATGGAATTACTTTATGAGTTTTCATTGCAATTTTATTTTACCATGATTGTTTCTATTTTGCTTTTTTTTCCCCTTTTTAATCGTTATTTTAAACTGTCGTCGGTTTACAATGTTAGTTTCAGGTGTCCAGCAAAGGGATTCAGTTATACATATACATACGTGTATATTTTTTTCAGATTCTTTTCCATTATAGCTCGTTATAAGATACATTTTAACCATTTTTAAGTATACAGTTTGGCATTAAATACATTCACATTGCTGTACAACCATCACCACCATCCACATCCAGAACTTTTTTATATTTCCCGGCTGACACTCTGAAGTCATATAACTCTCTCATTCCCTTCTCTCCCTAGCTCCTTGCAGCCACCGTTCTACTTTCCGTCTCCATGAATTTGACTACCCTAGGTACCTCATAAAAGTGGAATCATACTGTTTGACCTTTTGTGACTCACTTATTTCGCTTAGCCTAATGTCCTTCAGGGTCCATTCATGTTGTAGCATTTGTCAGAGTTTTCTTATTTTTTAAAGACTTTTTAAGAGCAATTTTAGGTTTACAACAAAATTGAAAGGGGGATGCAGAGATTTCTCATACATTGTCTGCCCCTACATATGCATAGCCTTCCCCATTATCAGCATCAGTCACCAAAATGTTACCTTTTTTTTTTTTTTTAACCATGGATGAAGTTAATTTGACTCACCATAATCATGCAAAGGTTTATAGTTTACCTTAGGGTTCACTGTTGGTATTGTACATTCTTTGGATTTAGACAAATGAGTAATGGCATATAGCCATCATTATAATATCAGAGTATTTCTACTGCCTAAAAATTCTCTGTACTCTACCTGTTCATTGTCCTTCCCGCCCCTGCCCTGCCACCTCTGATCTGTTTGTTGTCTCCATAGTTTTCCCTTTTCCAGAATGTTAAATAGTTGGAACTATACAAAATGTAGCCTTTTCAGATTGGCTTCTTTCACTTAATAATACGCATTTAAGTTCCCCCCATGTCTTTTCATGGCTTGATAGCTCCCTTTTTAGCACTGAATAATACTCCATTGTCTGGATATACAACAGTTTATTTATCAGTTCACCTCCTGAAGGACATCTTGATTGCTTCCAAATTTTGTCAGTTATGATTAAAACTCTGTAAACATCTGTGTACAAGTTCCTAAACTTTTAAAGCTGAAAAATACTCCATTGTATGTATGCCACATTTCATTTATACATTCATCTGTCAGTGCATTCTTAGGTTGCTTCCACCTTTTGACTATTATGAATAATGCTGCCATGAACACGTGTCTGCAAATATCTGTTCTTCAAGTCTGTGTTTTCTTTTAGGTATATACCCAGAAGTGAGATTGCTAGATCCTATGGTAATTCTGTGTTAACTTTTTGAGGAATTGCCACACCCTTTTCCACAGCTGCTGTACCATTTTATGTTCCCATCACCAGTGCTCAAGAGTTCCAGTTTTTCAAAGTTCTTAACAACACCTGTTATTTTGTTTCTTTAATAATAACCATCCTAATGGGTGTGAATTGGTATCTCGAATTTTTGACTTATACTTCCCTAATTGTCAGTGAAATCTTGAGCATTTTTTCGTGTGTGTATCTTCTTTAAAGAGATGACTATTCAACTCCTTTGATAATTTTTAGTTGGGTTATTTGTTTTTTTGTTCTTGCGTTCCACGAGATCTTTATATATTCTTCGTACCAATTGCTTATCAGATATGTGATTTGCAAATATTTTCCTCTGTTCCCTGGGTTGCTTTTTCACTCTGTTGATACTGTTCTTTCTTGCTAATGAAGTTTTCACTATTTATATTATGTAACAAAGTATATTATCCTTATTATCTAGCTATAGGTAGTGGTCATTATAAAGCATTTGGATGATAGGAGAGAGTATTCTGTCAGGTTCTTGATTTAATATTATTTAAAAAAAATTTTTATTGAAGTATAGTCAGTTTACAATGTTGTGTCAATTTCTGGTGTACATGAATGCTTCAGTCATACATGAACATACATATATTTGTTTTCATATTTTTCACCATAAGTTACTACAAGATACTGAACATAGTTCCCTGTGCTATAGAGTATGAACTTGTTGTTTATCTGTTTTATATATATTAGTATCTGCAAATCTTGAACTCTCAGTTTAATCCCTTCCCACCTCTTTCCCCCTCCAGTAACCATAAGTTTGTTTTCTATGTCTGTGAGTCTGCTTCTGTTTTGTAAATAAGTTTGTCTTTTTTTTTTTTAAGGTTCCACATATAAGTGATATATGGTATTTTTCTTTCTCTTTCTGGCTTGCTTCGCTTAGAATGATAGTCTCCAGGTCCATCCATGTTGCTGCAAATGATATTATTTTATTATTTTTTATGGCTGAGTAGTATTCAATTATATAAATACATCACAGCTTCTTTATCTAGTCATTTGTTAATGGACATTTAGGTTCTCATGTGTTGGCTATTGTAAATAGTGCTGCTATGAACATTGGGGTGCATGTATCTGATTTAATATTCTTAAGCTGGCACAAAGTAAAATAAATAGCAGTGAAAGGGAATTAAAATTTTAAAACATTCCCTAAGTAATATCCCTATGGTACAAATATTAATCTTCCATTGAATTATATGAAAAAAGATAAACCATGAACATTTCTAGTTGATTTTCTGAAAATCTCTAAAACTTTTATAGAAGAATGCAAAGTTATCTTGTGGTTTTCTTTTATCATCTTGTTCCTTTAGAATTCTGTAAAATTAATTATCATTTTCATTTATAAAATTAAAAAATGTGTTTATCTTTTAAAAAGTATGTATACTTATCATTGATAGTGAAAGTTTATACCAATAATGACTGTTTCTAAACCATATCACAATTTAGGGGTAGAGTTCCTGAAAGTTGTATTGGTAGTCTTAATGAGTTTTTACTGCCTCATATTAACCTAATACCCTCACATAAGCTTAATTTATCATGTAAATTGCCAAATCCTAACCCCAGTTTTTAATTTTGAAAATTAGACTTTTTAGCTATTGTGCTTTTTTCTTGCAAGATTTACTACTGGTTGTTTATCCTGAACTGATACCAGGAGTAATTGATATGTTGCTATTATGACATAGCAGTAAAATGATTGGATCAAACCAGTACAAAGAGGGACAAGTGTTACAGTTTCAGTATTGAATAATGTATAATTTCAAGCTATTCATAATGTGGCCGAGGAGATAGATATATCTAGTACATACCTGCCTCATTTGTAAATTTGATTAGCCAATAGTTTTTACAGAAATAAAAGACTAGATTGTGATTTTAGCAAATAGCAAATCGTTCAGAATATTCTTTACTGATCCTTTGTGTTTTGTTGCTTTTTTAGTTAAAAAATGTAGTATTTGTGTTTATTTCTTTACATGACCTTCCTCCTCCTCTTTTTCTCAGTTCAAAATAGAGCATGTATTTATACTTCCTTGGTGGGAACATCTCAGGTAATACAGGATGTTAATTTTGCATTTAATGACTGCATGACATGATAACTCAGAGAACAGTTACTGGTGTACAAACACATAAACCATACCATACACCACCTCTCTCCCTTACCCCCTCACTGCTTCAGTTGGGCAGACACAGTTCACTAAAAGCCAGAGCAGAGTTAACCATAAAGGCTTCATTATTTTGGTTTTGAGGTATAAACTGATGGAAAAGAAACTGAGTTTAGTGAATTATGCCAAGAATCACTTCTTTGTAAATTCACTTCTGGATTCCAGTTCTCAGAATTTATTTGTTCTTTTGGCAAGTTTTTGTTGCCTCTCAGGACCTCAATTACCAAGCCCCAGAGGATGACTTGGTAATTAAGGATTAGAAGTCTAAAACAGTTTTTTTTTCTTCAGCATATAAAGACTGTTTCCTCAGAGATCCAACTCAGCACAACTCCTGCGAGACATGGGCTTCTGGAACAACCCCAGATTTTTTCTTTTTTCTTTTTTTTTTTTTTTTAACAGTTTTTATTGATTTATAATCATTTTACAGTGTTGTGTCAAGTTCCAGTGTAGAGCACAGTTTTTCAGTTATACATGAACATACATGTATTCATTGTCACATTTTTTTTCACTGTGAGCTACCATAGGATCTTGTATATATTTCCCTGTGCTATACAGTATAATCTTGTTTATCTGTTCTACATTTTGAAATCCCAGTCTGTCCCTTCCCACCCACCACCAGATTTTTTCAATGATGTGTTTCTTTTGATAAGAATCAAAAGAGGGGTCCATAGTTATCAGAAATCTTGATACTTACCCTCTTGACTTTTTTTTAAATTGAAATATAATTGATTTACAATGTTGTGTTAGTTTCAGGTGTGCAGCAAATTGATTCACTTATACATATATATATTCTTTTTCAGAGTCTTTTCCATTATAGGGTAAAAGATATTGAATATAGTTCCCTGTGCTATATAATAGGTCCTTGTTGTTTATCTGTTTTATATATAGTAGTGTGTATCTGTTAATCCAAACGCCTAATTTATCCCTTCTCCACCTTTCCCCTTTGGTAGCCATAAGTTTGTTTTCTGTGTCTGTGTCTATTTCTGTTTTGTAAATAAGTTTGTTTGTATCCTTTTTTTTAGATTCCATGTATAAGTGATATCATATCTTTTGCTGACTTCCTTTCTTTAGGTCCGTTCCTGTTGCTGCAGATAGCATAATTACATTCTTTTTAATGGCTGAATAATATTCCACTGTGTATATACAGCATCTTATTTATCCATTCATCTGTTGATGGACATTTAGGTTACTTCCATGTCTTGCCTTCTGTAATAGTGCTTCTATGAACGTTGGGGTGCAAGTATCTTTGCAAATTAAGAGTTTTCATCTTTTCTGGATATATGCCCAGGAATGGGATTGCTGGATCGTGTAGTAACTCTGTTTTTAGTTTTTAAAGGAACCTTCATACTATTCTCCATAGTGCCTGTACCAGTTTACATTCCCACCAGCAATGTAGGAGGGTCCCCCCTCTTGACTTTTTGGCAACGTCTTTATTGAGAAATAACTCACATACCACGCCATTCTCCCTTTTTAAGTATACAGTTCATTGGTTTTTAGAATATTTGCAGGGTTAAAAAACCATCAACCACAGTCAATTTTAAAACATTTTCAGTTCACCAAAGCTAAATCCTATATTCTTTGGCCATCACACCTCAGTCATCCTGTTATCCCTATCCCTAGACAGTACTAATCTACTTTTTATTTCTGTGGTTGCCTATTCTGGACTTTTTAAGTAAAAAGAATCTTAAAATACATGGTCTTTTGTGACTTTTTAAAACCTAGTGTAGTATTTTTGAGGTTCGTATCATGTAACATGAATCAGTACTTCATTTATTTTGATTACTGAGTATTAGTCTGTTATCGATTTATTTATTCATCATTTGATAGACATTTGTGTTGTTTACACTTTTTGGCTCTTGTAACTAGCTAATGGTGCTATGAATAGAATGTAGTAACTCTGTATTTAATCTTTTGAGGAACTACCAAACTACTTTTCCAAAGTGTGTATACCATTTTACATTCCCATCAGCAATGTATGAGCGTTTCAATTTCTTTACATCCTTGCCAACCCTTTTTACTATCTGTATTTTTTATTATAGCCATCCTAGTGGGACCTGCTTGAATCTTAAATCACATGCACCTGTGCCTTATCATTGTGACTTGTTTTTTCTTGCATTTAGTTATGATGATCCTTGTCTGATTGGCTACCTCTTGTAATTTTCTCGCTTCTTTGCCCATATGTTCACCTATCTTATTATTCCTCCTTTGCTGCTGCTCCTGCTAAACTCCACACAGGGCTGATCTTGGATATAACACCTCTTGCCTTTGTAAATAAGACTAATAGAAGATAGTACTTTTGATAGTTTCATATAGAAATAAGCTGTTAGATTTTTTAAATTACTGTTATCTGTTCTGATAATAGTCATATACTAAAATACAGTGGGAGGCCTGTGAGGTTGTATATTTCTGTAACTGTCATTTGTGGAAAAGGAAAAAACTTGCTACTAAATTTTTTTTTTTCCTCTCTTTTTAGACAGTGGTTTACAAAGTGCATAAGTACAAACTAATCCATGGTGTTAGAAGTTAGGATAGTGATTATAACTCTTGGTGGATGGAGTAACTGGAAGGGGATTTCTGAAGTGCTAGTTATCTTATGTTTCTCAATCTTGGAGCTATTAACATGAATGTTTTCACTTTATGAGAATTCATCAAGCTATAAACTCAGAATATATATGTGTTTCACTTCAATGAAAATTTAAAATTGTTAACATCATTTAAATCATTTTCAGCACTAGTAGAGGTCTTCATTTGTCACATTAACTACATTTTAAATGAATGTGTTCCATTTTAAGTCATGATATTTACTACCTTACAGTATCACCATTTCATATGTACATTGCATTGATGTAGATGCTTTAATTTCAAGTCCCCTTGTTCAGCAGCTCGTAATTTCAGAGATTAATGATTTAGCTATTTAGATTAGCTGTAGGAAGTTTGATTTTTGTTTTCTGCTGTGTTGCTTTAACTGAGTGATCTTCAGCAACTCACAGTCTTGGCTCTAGTCTTCCTGTATAAATCTAAAACTTTCTGAAATGCAGTAGTAGTGCCTACTGTCAATTGGTGAGTTCAGATTCTCATTAGAGAAAAGAGTAGTTTGAAGGAAAGAACCATGAAAGAGTAGTTATATTTATACTAGTTCATTGTTTATGGTAATCCATCTAACATAGTAACCATTTAGATGTGCAGAAAACTATTTAATGTAATTATCACTTTAAAATGTGATACCAGGAGAAAAACATTGTTGACTAATCAAAGTCTTCTGAATTCTAACCGTTTTGTTTACTTTTACTATTCTGGGTTTTGAAGAGATTATTGGATTTTGACCAAATATGTTGCTGAAGTTAGGAAGATACACAGTAGAATCAGCTTTCGGTTAATAGAAAGAAGTTTTTATGCAGGCCTGTGTTCTGTGATCTTTACTGTATTTCTAAAAATTGGATATATGGGTAACAGATATCAGAGAAAAAATGTTTCCAAGAATGTTAAATGACTTGTTATAGTCATTATATTCTGGTGAAGAAAAGGCATTTCTGCCCTAATATAAAGATATTTTCAGTGGACTCTGAGAACTCTTTAAATAGTATAAGAAAAGCCACATTAACAATCTTCTTAATATCCAATTGTGTCTTCTAGGCCTTCCTTACAGTTTCCCATGTCTCAATGGACTCCTGGATATAACAAGCTCTATACCTTAGAAGTGGATATGAAGAGTGAGATTCCTTCTGATGCGCCAGAGACACAGGAGAGTCTGAAAGGGATCCTCTTGCATCCAGAGCCCATTGGGGCAGCCAGAAGTTTTCCTGCAGGAGTTGAGATGATTAATAGTAAAGTGGGGAATGAATTCTCTCATTTGTGTGATGATTCTCAAAAACAAGAGAAGGACATGAATGGTAACCAACAAGAACAAGAAAAAAGTGTTGTGAGGAAAAAACGCAAAAGCCAGCAGGCTGGCCCTTCATACATGCAAAATTGTGCTAAAGAGAACCAGGGAATATTAGGATTGAGGCAACACCTAGAAACACCAAGTGATGAAGATAATGATTCCTCCTTTAGTGATTGTCTTTCTTCTCCTTCATCTAGTCTGCATTTTGGAGATTCTGATACTGTGACTTCAGATGAGGATAAAGAAGTCTCTGTAAGACATTCCCAGGCAATTTTGAGTGCTAAAAGTAGAACTCATGGTGCACGGTCCCAAAAGTGGCCTCGGACTGAGACAGAATCTGTTTCGGGATTGTTAATGAAAAGACCCTGTTTTCATAGCAGTTCATTAAGGAGACTTCCATGCAGAAAGAGATTTGTAAAAAACAATTCCTCACAGAGGACACAGAAACAAAAAGAGAGGATATTAATGCAGAGGAAAAAACGAGAAGTATTAGCCCGAAGAAAATATGCATTGCTCCCCAGTTCTAGTAGTTCCAGTGACAATGACCTCAGCAGTGAATCTTCTTCCAGCTCATCAACTGAAGGAGAAGAAGATTTGTTTGTTTCTGCCAGTGAAAACCACCAAAACAATCCAACTGTTCCCTCAGGTAAAAACTGTGTTTCTTAAGTTTAGTAAAGGATGGAAGCTATTGCATTGTTTGTGCTAATCTTCTACACTTTATGATTTCATTGTATTTAGAAGGAATATGAGGTTCTATTAACTTATGTTTAAGCCTGATAAGTAATTACCAACTGTAGTATTAAACCATGGCCCCAATTCTAAGATACACATTTTTAAATTTTTTAAATAGAAAATTTATATTTTTTTCTGATAAAAATAAAGCAAGAGGGTTTATGATTTTTTAAAAGAAAATTTTCATTTTATGTATATTAGATTATGTTTTGTGAATTGCTGATTTATGGTACAGTTTTTTTTTTTCCTTTAGTGTTTTGTTTTTTTTGTATGTTGAACTTTTATGAGTACTTTTTCAGGTAGCTCTGTGATGGATTTCTTTCACATTCATATACAGTAAGAACAATTTAATCACTAAAAAAGACATTTATTTTTCCTTTAAGTACTTTATTATTGTTTATGATTCCCTTGTCATGTTCCTTATAATTGAAAAATAATTTCAGGTATTTGAGAGGTAACTTTCATTCTAATACTAGAACACAAACTTTTAGTCCTGACAGTGTCCAGTCGAGCATATGATTAATCAGTTAAAATTGAATTGATAGATGATTAGCTTGAGTGCATCCCCCACCGCAGTAAATGTTCCATTAACTAGAATAAGTTTATGTACAATCTCTGAAGTATAAGTATGTTCTATATCTATTGTTTTTACAGTTTGTTGTAATTTAAAGTAAGTTGAAGTGAACATTGAGGAGTGAACTCTGAACTGAGGGAAGAGATTAATTTCTTGTGACAGTGTAAGGAAAATGAGGGGCGGAGCGTTCTAACATCATGGTTTTCAATACTGACACACAGAGCTTTCCCACTCTTTGCCTGATGTCCTCCCTGTTCTATGCCATTTCTCCCTCCCTTTCATCCTTTCCCAAGATTCTCCTCCCTCTTACATGTTTATTTGTCTATTCCTGCCAGAACCCTGAAACTAGTAACTTTGTTCTTAATTTTCATCTTAGCTGTGTTTAGTTTAGTTCATTTTTTTAAAATCCTATCCAAGTATTTGTTGTAAAAAGGGTTCATTGAGATCACCTACAGCTGGGAAGAGGTTACAGCAACAGTACTCTACAGTTTCTTGAGAAAGAGGGAGATGAGAATAAGAATTGTCTTGCGTAACTGTCACATTTCACATCTTTCTTAGGTAATTAGAATGTGAAGACTGTAGTTTGGGGAGAGGGAGCAGCGGAGCCCAATTTCTGCTTGAAATTAGTGAGGCAGGATGGTTGATGATTGTAAAGCAGAAGTTCCAAGGAACTGATATTTGTAGGAGGCACATGAGAATAAACATAGGCCAGTATCAGTGTCTTTTCCTGGGAAGAAAGGAGCTCATATATCAAGCATTCAAGATAAATGCAAACTCTGTAATTCATTTTTAAATCTTGTTTATACTTATTGTAGCATGTGGGTTTTGGGTTTTTTTTTTAACTCTTTCTTAGAAGGATTACATTGTTTCAACTGCATGATTTTCAGATATTACCAGTAACTGTCTCTGGAAACACAAATCCAGAAGTTGAAGCCAGGTACTCCTCATGTTTTCTGGTTTCTAGACCAATGTTCTGTTTTAAACTAGTTTTTGTTTTATTTTTAATAATGATTTAATAATAATATTCACTGGGCATGAAATTTTAAAACTATCAAGAAAGCATAAAATAAAAAATGAAAGTTTACCTCCTCTTCTTAGGTCCCAGTCTAACTACCCAGAAGTAATCAGCAGTTTCTTTTTCTTATCTCCTTCAGAAAATGTGAAAGTATATGTAAAGGTAAATAGATAATGTGGGTTTAAAAAAATATCAGTATGTATAATTATCTCATTTAAAACAACAGTTGCATAGTATCCCTTTTGTAGGATGTTTCATAGTTTATTCAGCCAGCTGTTGTTGATGAATATTTGCTGCATTGAACAGCCTTGTACATGTATTTTTGCACATTTGTTAAGGAATAATTTTTAAAAGTGTATGAAAAGATATATTCAGTTAAAAGTTTGCTAGCTATTGTTACCAGAATGCCCTCCAAGAAGTTTGCCTCAAGTCCCTTTACCACCCAATAGTGGATGATGTGATGATAAAAATACCTAACATTTATTGGGTATTTAGTAGTCTTGGTAACGTTCTGAGTGTTTGTATATATTCGCATTTAATCCTCCTCTCTTATGAGGTGGATTCAGTCATCATCACCCTCTCATCACAGACAAAGCATTTAGGAAATCATTTTTAAATTATTTATATTCAGAATAAACTGAAATACTGATGGAACTTAGCTATATTGTCAACTCTCTGTGCTCTCAAAAAATTGACTTCCTTTGATGCTTAAGAGATAGGGTTTTCTTCTAGATATATTTTTAGTGCTGGCTTTCTGACTCCAAGTCCAGTATGTTTTAGTGTGTGTTAGGAATTAGGAGAGGGTTGGAATATCTCAAATTTTAATTAGATCTATTTACTAAACTTTAATAATATGATTTGTATGGATGGATATTGTTTGGTACTGCTGGGACAACTTTTCATACACTATCCATCAGCACTTATTTGTTATTGCTGTAGTGAACTGATGGAAAGAATATTCTACATGTGAAGTATTTTATTGTACATTCAAACTCTAAGGCAAAACAGTTGTAGGTAATTAATGAGTTTAATCAGATCAGCTAAGAATGAGTTATTTTAAGTCAGTACTTTAAATCATATAATAAACATTAGTTTATCTGTTGTAATCAGTAGTTTGACTCTTGCTACTATTTGACTCTTGCTTCACATTACTGTCTTTTAAATTTATTAGAGTTCTCTGTTTAAGCCTAGAAAGTCAAAATGATATACGAATTGAGTTGTTGGACTTTGAGTTATTCCCATTTGCCAATTAGGTTGAGAATTTATGCATCATGTTTTGTTCCTGATAACATTTGCCAAGAACTTCAGATGTTTTAAAATAACCTTAATAGAAGCTACATTTGAGAGTGATCTATTCAGTGTACCTTATCTGAACTTCGCTTACATTTTCCTTTTATAGTGCTATAACCTTGGGTTTCCCAATTAATTGTGCATATAAGGACCTCCTTATTTATTAACTTGTAAGTTAAGTATTTATAGGTTATATTTCCTCCAGACATGAAGGAAATATAAATACTATATATGCCCCCAAATAAGAGAACCAGAATATGTAAGTCCTGTTTTCTTATTGAGGAGAAAAAAAAGTTTTGACTATGTTGAATGTACACGTTTAGGGCTGTAAAGTAGGTGTCTTAAGACTAAATTACTAATTTATTTGCATATATAAAGTATTGAATAAATGTTAATTTAGAAATACTGCCTGTTAGTACTCACATTTCCTGGTAAGTTTCTTTTCACACAGTTAGGCATATCAGTGACTTGGTAATTGCTGGAACCACATTTTAAGTCATTAAACAGTTTTCAACATCATATTATCCTCATCTTCTTTGCGTGAGATATAGCACTTGCTGAGTCCATGAGTAATGCTATTACTGGAAAATTTATACCAAGCTACAGATATCATTTTCCTTCTATGTGACTGGAAAATCCTATTTCACAGGGTTTTTTGTTTTGTTTTGTTTTATGTCTAATAGCTGTACGTTTTATTTACAGCTTTAAAAAAAATGTATCCAACAGCTATATGTTTATATTTTCCTAGTATTCTAGTACTGACTTAAGTGTTTTACAAGCTTTCTTAAGATGGTGATCAACCCTTGAAATTGTAAAGTCCTAACATTAGGAATTATATCTAAATCTGTGAATATTTCTTTTCTTCATTTTCCAAAAATAACGTTGATAGAGTTTTTGTTGTTACTATTTTATTATTTTTACATGGGAATTTTCACACATAAAAATACATAGACATACAGTGAACTCCCACATATTCCTAATCTAACTTCAGTTTTCAACATTTTGCCATTCTTATTTCATCTGTTACCCCTCACTTTTTTTTTCTGGAAAATTTCAGAACAGTTTCTAGACATCATACATTTAATTTTTTTAAGAGGCAGTAAGAAGTAACAATATAATATCTAACAGTTACATACAACAGCCTTTTAAAGTTGGTGCCGTTAATATGTCCATCTTACAGATGCAGAAGTTGAGGCCCAGATTGGTTAAGTGTCTTGCACAAGATACTTGCATGGAACTGAGATTTTAACCCAGGCAGCTCAACCCCCAGGCCTATGCTCTTAACCATTAATAATATTAATGAAAATGCCAATGAACTTGCATACTAAGGGTTCCAGATCCTTTTTTTCAGGGTTTCTCCATTTTTATTCCATAAACAATGTGTGTATCACCTCTCAGGCTTAATTTGTTTTATATACTACATATTTCCTGCAAATTGGTAGATCAAAAACTTGATTAGATTCACATTCAGTTCAGCAACACTTTCTTAGTGTACCCTGTGTACTTTCTGTTGCCCCACATGTTAAAATTGACTAGAGGGTTCAGATGGTGTCATCTTGATCCTTCCACTATAAAGTTCCCCATCAGCATTTCATGTAACTTTTAGCAGCTTTGATGATCTTGCCTAGATCCATTATGTCATTAGGGGGTTGCAAAATGCTGAGTTTCTAATTCTATCATTCTGTTAAACTTACTAACTGAGGTTCTTTTATAAGAAAGAATTCTTCTTACATCAATTAATTAGTACTCTGAAATGCAGGTCTTACAGGGAGGGTAAGAAGAATGCTTGAGTCTTTACTTCATTTACTACTTTTCAGAATGAATTATAGCAGTATTCAAAGAGGTTTTTCATTTTTAAGTATCATTTTGAACTCATGGATTTTAGTATAGTTGATGGATTGCAATCTTTTTATTCTTTTTCGTGCTCAAATAGTTTCATTTTGGCCAGTGGGAACATCTTCAGATTGGGCCTTTTATCTTTTTGATACCACTCCAATAGCTTTTGATAACTTCCTTACTTTTTGATATAACAAGATAGTCCAGATTCATCCTTTACGTCTCCTGCCGGAAACCTGGAACCAACCATTCCAAGTAGTCTTTATTACTTTTTATTGAGAAGTGATATTTAGAAGCTGTACATTGGGAACAAAGGTGTTTATTGCTCTACTGGGTTATCATTGCTTTTTCTTTCTTATTGGACAAAGTTAGGAATGTTAACATTCTAGAAAGAAATAAATCATTAATTCATGTGACTATTTCCATTGAAAGTTTGGGATTAGAGTTTTTACGTAAGCTTGTATTTTATATTTGAATCTCTTCACTCTTACGTTGAAAATATTCTTAACAATATTATTCATGTTTTTGTTTTATTCTATACAAACCTTAAATATGTAACATGTAAGTGAACATTCATAAATGAACATAAATGAAAATATTTATAACTATTACCACTAATAATTCTATTGAATGTAAGATTTTTTGTGTGTGGTTCCTTTTTTTGCCCTTGCCTAGTTTTCTGTGTGGTTATGCTACTAATTTAATATGCATTTAAGATCATTTGTTTTGTGGTTGTTTTAAGGTTTTTTCTTTTTTTAAGATATTTGTTAAATTTTTTAATTTTGCTTTTTAATTATGTGAAACATTTACCTGGTCTGGTTTTCCACTTCTGCTCTTTCTATTTTTCTCTTCCCAATAGGTAATAATTTTTCACTAGTTTTTGCTTTATTTTTTCCATTTTTTTCTTCAAAAATATAAGCCCATATTTATATGTATACTTATTCTCCCCTGACCTTACTCAAAAAGTAGCTCTTATTTTTTCCACTTAATAATATATAGAATTGTTAGCGTATTGAGATATAATAGAGGAATAAAAGTATGTATATGAGATATAAAGGATGTTATATAGGCTTTCATTCCTCTATTCATTCTTTTTCATTCCTTTTTTATTTTTTCTCACAGCTCCACAGTACTCCATTGTATAGTTATACCATGATTTTTTCAGCCAGTCTCCTATTGATGAACAGTTTACAGACTTTTCCTGTTTCAGATAGCACTGCAGTGAATAACTTTTTGTATATGTCATCTAATAGTCTTTGCCTTTGAGTCTTCGGGATAGAATTCTAGGGGGGGATTGTTGAGTAAAAAAATAAAAGCTTATGTTAACTTTTAAAAAAGACCAAATTTCTCTATTGGCGTTGTAACCATTTGGGGTCCATCAGCAACATAAGAAAGTGCCTATTTTCCCAAAGCCTTTCCAACAGAACTTGTCGATTTGATTTTTTGGTCCATCTGATAGGTCAGAAATAGTATGTCAGTATATTTTGGTTTTTATTTTTTGTGAGTACTGTTACATGTCTTTCATATGTTTAAAGATTATTTGCATTTCTTTTCATGTGATCAATATGTTTTTATCATTTGCCTGTTTTTCTATCAGAATGTTGGTCTTCATTCTTCCATCCATTTTTGGAAGCTTTTTATATAATAGAGATATACATCTTTGTAACACATTTTCCTCAAACTTGTCATTCGTTTTTTGATTCTGCAGTACTTTTTTACCATGCTAAAATTGGGGGGAGGGTGGAAACATTTATTGACTTTTACTGTTTCTAGATTTTTAAGTCATAATTAGGAAAGTGTTTCCCCACTCCAAGTTTATAAGAGAATTAACTCATTTTCTCCTAGCCCTTGTGTTTACTTTTTTTTTTTCACTTTTAAAACACGAATCTGGTTGATACTTGTCTTCATGTACAGTGTGAAGAATGGATCCTTTTTTTTTTTAAAGTGGGTATTCAATTATCCTGAAACAAATCATTAAAAATGTTTCTTTTTCCTGTTGACTTGAATTGCCACCTTTGTCATATGTTAAATTTCCATAGGCATTTATTTGATTGATTTATGGAACTTTCATACTGTTCCACTGTTTTAATTTTAGACTCTTTCATATTTGCCTGGTTATACCTGCCTGCTTGTTCTTCAAAGTGACCTTATAGTCAACTTTTTATCTGAGAGTCATGGTTGGGGAGAGATGCATGATACTTTTATTGGGATTGCATTTGTAAGCTAAATAAAGGTGAACAGACATCTTTAAGATTTGGGCTATTACTATTCCAGAATATGGAATGTCTTTTCATTTACTGAAATCTAGTTTTGAATCTTGCAGGGAATGTTGTATAGTGTTTTGTTTTCTAAACGGCTTTATTAAGGTATAATTTACCATAAAATTCTTCCATTTTTAAGTGTACAACTCAGTAATTTTTGGTTATTTTAGAGATGTACAATCATAACCACAATACATTTTTAGGACACTTCAGTTAATCTCCAAAGATCCCCTCCTGCTTGTTTACAATTAATCCCTGTCCTACACTCACTTCCTCACACAACCTCTAATCTGTTGCTGTCTCTATGGACTTACTTTTTCTGGACATTTCATATAAATGAAATCACATACTGTGTAGTCTTCTGTGTCTGACTGCTTTCATTTAGCATAATGCTTTTGAGATTCATCCATATCACCCCAGGTATTAGTTTCTATTTTATTATGTAGTTCCTTTATAGTACTCCATTGTATGGATATGCCACGTTTTGTTTTCCCATTTTTTTAGGTGACAGATGTTTAATTGTTTCTAGTATTTGGCTATTGTGAATAATGCTGTAATGAACATATGAGTACAAGCTCTTTGTGTCTATGTATGTTTTCGTTTCTGTTGAATAGATACCCAACAGAGGAGTCCCAAAGAAGAGTCAAAGCTGTTACAACTTCGGTACCTTTGTGACCACAGTGGCAAAGGCAACTGGTAGCAAGAAGATGCTTTTGATAGCAACTAGCTCCAGCTTGTTGAGTAGCTAGGGCATTGTGATGTACTTTGTGTAAAGAGTCTGAGTTTGGAATTGAAATTAGTTTGCTTGACAAGTTAAACTTTCTAAGTTTCAGTTTCTTGATGCAGTTAGACTTGCAGAATAGTATACATGGGACAAAGTCTATGCTCACACGTTGAATGCTATTCTTATTGACATCATGCCAGACTTAAGGCACAGAGGGACTAGGATAGTCAATGACTTTTTTTGAGTTCATGAAGAACTCTGTCAGAGAAGCCATTGTTTTTGTTACCATTGTTAAACTGCCCCGGCTGTGACATTTTATTTTTCTCATAATGTATTAAAAAGTACAAACAACATAAGTAATCTTAAAAGAAATAGTTAAATCACGTGCAGATGCCATCACTCTAATGTCTTAGCTGCACTCAACTTTCTCATTCTTTAATATTTGTAAATGTAAAAACGTGAAAATGAAATTGGCCCAATAAGAAGTGACCTATTCTCTTGAATTTTTAAAGCTGTATTAAAGTTAACCTCATAATTTTAGGAATATTTCCTTTAAATTTTGTTTTAAATGATTATCATTCTAGAGATGCTAAAATCATGCCTATTGTGATTATTATTTAGTCCATGACTTTTATATATTATGTTCAAATTATGCTTATAAAGGTTCTTTTTAGAAAAATGATGTTTAAGCAGAATAACAGTGCCTAGGTGAGTTATTTATATAACTTTTAGATATGCAATCTCTATGTTTAAAAAATTTATATAAATTGAATTTTAATGTATTAGCAACGGTAGCTTTGTGTCATTTATTGTTGGAACTTAAAATTATTACATTTATATTTGACTTAACTGTGTAAAAGGTATTTAATGTTAGGTGATTTTTTTCAGGCTTGTGAAGAAACTTTATGTACAAATACTGGGGAGGAAATCACTATTAAAGTTGATACATAGATGTAGCTTTTCTCCATGTAAAATGGTAATGTCCTGGTAAAATGGTGGGTTTAAATAAGGGATATCTTTTTAAAAATATCCATGATGTTTTATTTTTATGTACAGTGCTTTTTAGTTTTAAATGTATTGATTCCCTGTGTTCTCTTACCTTAAACTGCATTATGTACCTGATTATGAAGCAAGATTAGAAAAGTAATTTGGAAATTGAATTGTGAATATTATTTTAAATAGCCACTTGAGTGCTGCTATTTTATTTATCTCTACCTATAATAAATTTATGCTGTTAAAAATACATTCAACCATAACATTATCGTCTCTATAATCTTTAGAACCTAAAAACTACTTTAAAAATTTGCACCTCATAATTTTTAATCTTGACTTTTTCCTACTTAATTGATAGGACAGTTTGCAAATATTCCAAAATAGAAATATTATGACGTATTTAAAAAATAATAATTTCTCCAATCAGATCATCTTTGATTGCCTCTGTGATTTACTAGTGACTGCTTTGTTATCCTCTTCGGAATATCAGAGAGTATGTTATAGATTTTTGTCATGGGCTTGTATCTCCTCTAGATACTGGCCAGCTTTTGAAGTAGTGCAGATACTTGATGATGCAGAGAGGAATTAGAGTTGAATTCCAGGTTGTCTAGGAATGGTGCCTCGGGTGAAGGAATGTAGACTCTGTAAATTCCACAGTGAGGAGAGGGTTGAGCCATTTGTTGTCATTGTGGTAAGCCAAGAGCTCTGTAAGAGTTGGATAAAAATAAACAATATCAATGGAATACCAGCATACTAGTAGAAAATATAAGGGAAAAGGGAGCTTATTTATAAGAGCAACTAAGAGAATAAAGTGTCTAAGAATAATCTCAATAGGAGTTTATTGGCTTCTATGAAGAAAATTATGTAACTTTGGAGAGAGTTACATTTATAATCAAACCAAACCCTTTGATTTTTCTAGAGGTTTATAAGAGAACATTGTTAGATGGCAAGATATGGTCATGGATAAAATATATATATATATATAAAATAGAGATATCAGGGCTTCATTTTTGTTGCTTAATGCCAACTAAATCCAAATCTCAAGAATTTTTCTTTCCCCTTGATTTTATAATCCTAATTGTTTTATAAGAATAATTAGGAAAACCTGAATCTGCTAAATATCAAAATAGAATTATTCTAGTCTTTTCAACAAATGGTGCTGGGACAATTGTAGATCTACATGCAAAAAAGGTGAATTTAGACCTTTTATATCATGTTAGATACAGAAATGAACAAAATGGATCACAGACTTAATGTGATAGCTAAATTACAAGATTTTTTAGAAGAAATACAGACATTCTTAGTCACCTTTGGTTGGGCAGGGATTTCTCAAATAGGTCACTAGAAACATGATCCGCTAAAGAAATTGCTAATTTGGGCTTCATCAGAATTAAAGATTTTTATGCTTCATAAGACGCCATTAAGAAATTGAAAAGAATAAAGAACTCTTACAGCTCAACAATAAGACCAAAATCCAAGGACAAACGATTTGAATAGACATTTCATCAAAGTGGCTGGCTAATAAGCACTTGAAAAATACTCAACATCATTAGTTATTATAGAAATGAAAATCAAAACTGTTATTAGATACTAGTATATATGCATTAGAACAGCTATAATAAAAAAGAGACAATGACAGTTATTGGCAAAGATGTAGAGAAACTAGAGCCTCACTTTCCTGGGAATGTAAAATTGAACAACCACTTAGGAAAGTTATCCGACAGTTCCTTGAAGTGCTAAACATAAATTTACCATAGTATTCAGAAATTACATTCCTAAGTCTTTACCCAAGAAAAAAGAAAGTACATGTATTTATGAAGACTTATAGATGAATGTTCATAGCAGCTTTATTTGTAATAGCCAAAAATGAGAAAAATTCAGATATTCATCAACAGAAGAATAAACAGATTGTGATATAATCATATGATAGGCTACTACTCAGCAGTAAGAAGAATGAACTGTTGAAACACACAACATGATTAAGTCTCAAAATAAGTACAGTTAGTGAAAGGAGCCAGATACGAAAGTACAAGTAATGTCTGACTCCATTTATATTGAGCTCTTAAAAATACAAACCAAACCAATTCGTAATGACAGAAAGCAGGTGAGTTGTAGAGGCGAAAGAATGGAGATGGAGGGGCAATGATTGACTGAGATAGGACATGTGGAATCTTTTTAGAGTGTTGGAAATACTCTAAAACTGGATTGAGGTGATAGTTACTCTCTATAAATATACTAAAATCAGTGAAATGTACATTTTAAATGTGTAACACTTTTAGCTCTCAACATTCTTACTATGGGAAAATTCTTATCACAAACATGACTTGTAAACTGTTGGCTGACCTTTGCATTGCCAGGTGATAGTAATGAAGAGAGAGGAATTTTTACAAAAAGAAGATACTCAGCGCCCAATTTGTGAAAAATACGGCAAGAGAAGAAATGGAACATAACATTTCTTTTTTTTTTTTTTAACCATCTTAACCTTTTGAAAGTGTGCTGTTCAGTAGTTTTAAGTATATTCATATTGTTGTGAAACAGATCTCCCGAGCTTTTTCTTCTTGCAATCTGAAACTCCATATCCATTAAACAACTCCCTTTTCTCTTCTCTGCCCAGCCCTGGTAACCACCATTCCACTTTCTCTATGAATTTGCCCACTTTAGGTACCTCACATGAATAGAATCATACAGTGATTTTTTGTGTGTATGACTGAGTTATTTCACTGAGGGCCATATTACATTTATTCATTTTTATATTTTTTAAAGTTTTTTTAATTAAAAAAGTTTTAATTATTTTTTCCCTTAACAGAGATACTGGGGATTGAATGCAGGACCTTGTACACCCCAAGCAAGTGCTCAACCACTGAACTATATACCCCCTCACCCCCAAATTCTACTTATAATCTTATCTAATGCCATAAATAAAAATTAGTTCTAGGTAAAGTAAATAATTAAGGAAATGAATTGAACTGATATAATATGTACCATCTTCCAAATAAGGAAGCAATTTCCATATTTAGAATACTTTGGAAAAGCCAAAATTTTATATTTTATAGCGCAAAACTGAAAAGCTACTGTGTGTTTCTTAAAAGAATACCATATCATAAATAAAAATCTGGAAGAAAACACACAGTGAATGTAACATCTTTATTTTAGATAGTAAAGGGTTAATATCGTCTGGAATGTGAATATCTTACATAAGATCTTATATCAGTACTTTTAAATTTTACAGTATTAATATCACTATATAAGATTATACAAATTAATATGGAAACCACTGAAAGTTTGTAAAGAAAAGTCATGAGAGGAAATAAACATGAAAATGTGCAGATTAAGAGAGTAAGTACTATTTTCACTATGTGTGGGTTAGCTCTGTTTTTTTAAAAAAACTTTGATCTTGACAGAGAAGAGTTTTTTTTGTGATGAGCTTCAGTCTTCAGAGTCAAAATAAAAATTTGTCTATAAGTTGACTTATAGGCAGATGCCCTTTAAATGTTTTTCTTTTGTTTCCAGGAAGTATTGATGAAGATGTTGTGGTGATAGAAGCTTCTTCCACTCCCCAGGTCACTGCCAATGAAGAAATTAATGTTACCTCAACAGACAGTGAAGTGGAAATAGTAACAGTTGGAGAAAGCTATCGGTAAGATTTTAATTCCTAATTCTATATTTGATGTGTTAAATATAAATATTTAGACATATTTTTGCATTCTTTTACTTTTTTTTTTTTTTTTTTTGAATCTAGTTTGAGTATGTGTGTACCAACTAGATAAGTAGTTTTCACACCAAGCTCCATTAGATTCATCTGGGGAGTTTATAAAATAGATACTGTTGCCTGGACTGTAGGCCAGACCAGCTGAACCAGAATCCTAGGGATCAGTAATTTTTAGCACCCCAAGTATACCATAGTGTTAAGAGTCATTGCCCTAGATAAACAGTAACTTTACTTAGTGTTTTATGAAATTGTTTATGATTCAGAAAGTTCACAAACTCCTTTGAAATTTAGTTATGAATAATACATAAATATTGGGGATGATACTGGTATCTTATTGATACCAGTGATGTTTGTGCTATTATGTTAGGACAACATAGTATAAAAGATATTTTTAAAAAATTTTTGTTCTTCATTCAGTAATTTTATCATTAAAAAAAGCCCTATCATAAAAAATGAAAATGAAAAATCCTCATTTGCTTTAATAAATAACTGGAAATGACATTGCCCTTTTGAGAATCACTTTGACTAGAAAAAAAGAGACCCTAACACTGTATTCATCTTGTGCTTTAAATGATTACAAATGTGGGTAAGGGAATCAGTAAAGTGTTCCTCTGTTTTGTTTGATACAACAAATTAATCTATGAATCAATCTTAATTTTTGTGTTGGAATGAATTTGCTCATTGTATTTTATTGATTTTTTTAAAAAGACATTCTTACCTCAGAAGCATGTTACAGACATGCCTAGAGTGTACTTCTGTACTTGCCACTTTCCCATTGGAGAAATGGAAGAGAGCACTCCATAATATATCCCTGTGTTTTTGGTTTTTGGGTTTATTTTGTTTGTTGTTGTTGTTATTGTTTTTACAGTTTTATTACCTTATTGCTTTATTTTATTTATTTATTTTTAGTGGAGGTACTGGAGATTGGACCCAGGACCTCGTGCATGCTATGCACGTGCTCTACTGCTGAGCCATACCCACACCCCTATCCCTATATGTTTTAATTTTTAAATGATTTTCCCAGACTCTGAGGAAAATTGATACTCCATATTATGTGCCACAGTTTTCCTGTGACTGTCCCTAGTGCTTGGTACAACACTGACTCAGTTTTTATGAGCTACAAGGATTGCTGAAACTAAGAACTTGTTTTTCCTTGTGGAACTATAGAGCTTTCTTGTCATGGAGATGCCTAATGTTCAAACAGTTGAGTTTGCTATAGTGAGAGACAGTGATCTTGAAAAAGACACACAGTGCTCATTACCTATATTCATTTTCCTTATTGTTACCTAAGATACTGTTTGCCACTTCAGCTGACTCTTGGCCCTCCTCTTTAGGAGAGAGTATATCTGTGTTTCAGATTGCTTTGTGTCAGGATTTGACAATTGCCACTAACCATAGGGGTCACTAAGTTCTCTGTGAAAGTGCTCCTCATACATCAGGTTTTTTGCTGGTGCTTCATTCAGCATAATGTTTGGATTTAGGGCATCCCATGAAGCTTTCACAAAGGTACTGCAAAGTGGGCCTGGAACTTTGTGCAACTGTTAACAGCTTCTCAGAAATAACAGACTGCTCAGGCTCATCAAAGACTCTTGATTTCTCAAGAATTTTAAATGGGGATCTTCCTCCTCATCTAAGACCATTTCATCTTGGGACATTTGTTTATTGTCATGCCTTAATCTGTACAATTCTTGCTGGAATACACTGTCCTTTTTCTTTCTTTCTTTCTTTCTTTCTTTTTAATTATGTCTCAGGAATTAACTGCTACACTCCTGTTACTTGAGAATCTCATTTTAGCATTTGAGCTCCTTTCTAAACTCTCAGGCTCTGCAGTTGCTGAAGCCATCTTCAGCCTAGTTTCAACTTTGGAGTTCTTTTCTGGGTGGTCCAGCTCATATTGCCGATGACATGCATGTGAATGGATCTCACTCTTTCCATACATATTGACAATAAACTTATAAGCAGTTTTGCATTCAGTTTAGGCAGGAGAAAAAAAACCAACTTTATAAGCCTCACCTTTCTAAAACAGGTTTGTTTTTCTCTCCTGGAGCCTTAGAATTGCATTTTCTACATACTATCCTTCTGTACCCTTAGTCCAGATCATTACAGTGAATTCTTTAAAAATTTTTTAATAAAATATATACCTGTAAGTACTTTAGTACAGTACAGTGCCATACAGATAATTAAAAGGTGATGAAAGCATTAGGTGTTGAGGGTTTCTGGTTATAGGCCTTAAAAGCATAAAGTGATTCAAACAGTGATATTTCTTATAGCTACCAAACTAGTAAACTAGCTGCAACTATCCTTACTCTCCTGACCGCAGGAAAATCTCTGATGCTTCAGTTCTCTTTTAGGACAGTCCCAGAAACTTAGGTTGGTTTGGGACTCCCAAAGCCATGTTTTGCAAATCCAGTCTGGACTAAACATACAAGACCATGTGAGTGTTATTAAATGTTTAGGGTGTTGATATTTTTGTTGCTATACCTATGGTGAGTAACTTTAATAGATGATAACCCAGGCTAGTATTCAGAATAAAATGAAAGGAAAGCAGCTTTTTTTGAAACAGAATTCTGTGTTTTATACCAATGAATGGTCTAACGTATCATTTTGCATAGTCTTAGGTCAATTGGTTGGTAACCATTTGCTGAACATTTAATTCAGCAAACGTCTATTGAGTGCTAGGCATTCTGCTAGTCATAAGTTTTAATTCTGTTATGATTATTTGGTGAATTCTTTCAGGAAGAATTTTACAAGTTATTTTGTAGGAAAGGCTTATGATTTCTTAGGTAACTAAAATTGTGTTTATTTTTTCATATGTACTGATTTGATACTGATTGTTATTTAAGGTCTCGTTCAACCCTTGGACACTCCAGATCTCACTGGAGCCAAGGTTCAAGTTCTCATACAAGTCGGCCACAGGAGCCACGGAACCGCAGTAGGATTTCTACTGTCATACAGCCCTTGAGGCAGAATGCAGCAGAAGTTGTGGACCTTACTGTTGATGAAGATGGTAAGTTGGAGTGCTAATGGTGTAGAATTTTGAAGGAAAGTTGATAAAATGAAGTATTTTAATATGCTAGGAACTTAGTGATAATAGAGAAGTTGTCAGGTGTCCTAGTCTTATTTTTCAGTTGACATAATAACCTTGGTTTGTAAACTGTGTCTAAAGTTCTTTCTGATTATTACTTCATTGCTTGGTAGTGATTTTCTTAGAAAAAAAATTATATAAGTGGTAGTTTATCCTCAGACTTACCTGTTACGTTCATTTATAATACTATTGTCATACTTTGACTATGAAAAATAGAAGTGGTGCTTTTAAAATACAGACAACAGAAAAGCAGTATAGCTGAATTTAAATGGTTAATAGTGGTTATTTGAGACATTGAATTTGCTTTTAAAATTACGTTATCTTTCATTGTAATATTACAGTTACTTTTTGTGCTGCTCAGCTTTAGTGTTTTGTTTTGGCTTACAACTGCAGTAAAGAAAGTGAGGAAACAAAGCTAGAGTTGTAAAATGGAGGTTAGGGAAAGTGGTAGCAAGTAGGAATACATGAATACATATGTGAATTTTCCCTCATATTGAGAATTATCTTTAGATACTAACAGTTACATTTTTTAAGGAAATGGTCAATCTTAAGGAGACAGTGAGCCATATATGAATATTTTTAGCTTTCGGAGTTAGCTATAAATTGGAAAAAGGATACCTTCAGTAGGTAGAGTTAGGGACCTTGTGCAATCAGCTCTTAAATTAGCTGTTTGCAGTTTGGATAATCATAACTTTCAGAGTACCAGTACTTTGAAATTAAGACGTTTATGAAGAGAGAATTTATTCTTCTTGTTCACTCAACAGTGTTTTCATTTTTATTTTGAAGCACTATAAATTATCTATAAGACAGTGGTTAACATAATAGATATTAATTGAAGATTATTCAGTTAATTAAATATCAGATGACTATATGGGAAACTTTGTGTGTGTTTTCCCATGTGACATTTGCCATCCAGTAAAGCAGGAAAAAGTGACAGAGTAGCCTTTTAACCTACTAGAATTAGTTCAACTAGAATACTTTCACCTTTAGCTTAAAAATATTCCAGTGATCAGTAAATGTCCCCTTCTCCTTATTGGTTTCTCTCAGTGGAAGGCTTCTATCTTATTAAAAATAAATCCCAAACTTAAGTATATCAGACCAGCGTGGCCATTTTGTGCCCCTGGAGACATTTGGCAATATCTGCAGACATTTTTGGTTCTCACAGTTTGGGGAGAGTACTACTAACATCTAATGAGTAGAGGCCAGGGATGTTGCTAAACGTCCTACAGTGCGTAGGACAGCCTACTCCCACCCCCAACAAAGAACTATTCAGCCAAAAATGTCAATGCCACTAAGATTGAGAAACTGAGATAAACTGTTTGCAAATGAACAGAGGTTCCTCCCTCCCCTGTTTGATGTTGAGGCAAGTATATTTCTTTAAGCATCCAAAGTACAGTGTCCCCTGTAGGCTAACAGGTACTATTTGTGTTTCAGGACTCAGCCTGCCACACTGCATTGTATATCATAGTTTGTCCTCTCATTCTGTATCACATTTAAAGAATCTCTTCTTTTCAGGTCTAATTATTGTGACTGTGCTTTGGACAGGTTTATTCCCATTTCTCAAATTTTACATAATCATTTAACAGTCAGTTTAAAATATAACTCATAAGTCAGCATCTGCCTGAAATTTCTTTTAGTTTCTACTTCAGAAACTTTAATTTTTATTAAAAGGCACTGATGAATATTTTTAAAAAGTTTGGAAAATATACAAGAAGGCATGTGAAAAATTAAAGGAGATACTGAAAATCATAGCTAATGTTTATTAAATGACTACTATTTGTAAAGCATCATATAGAATACTTTATATACGTGATCTCTGTTCATCCTGAAAACAATTCTATGAAGGGAATTCTGTACTTTCCCACTTCTACAGATGAGGAAATAGAGAGTAGTTAAGTAGTTTATCCTTGATCATACTGTCAGTGGTGAAATCAGCATTGCTATCCAAGCAGTCTGACTCTAGAATCCATGGTGTAGCAAAGAAAGTACAATTTTGTAATACTGTTATAACAGCCTGTAACAATGTGTATGAACACAACAGAGGGACTTTTACTTTTCCTCTTTCTTTGTGGTAGATCAGAAAACTTACATAATCATTACCCCCCAAAACTATGATAATCATCTGAATTATTAGAATATGCATATATATGTATTGGGCTTTTAAAAATGCAGTAACATGTCATTTTAGTAACATGTCATTTTAATGTTGCAGTTTAACTTTATGAAAGCTCTTTTTTGTTTACTATATATCATTACTTATTGGAGGGTTTGTATTTTAAAAGTTGGCTTTAATAATTATCATAAAAATGTTAGCTTGGTTTAAAATATAACCCATTACTTAATTTGTTTTGAAATGCTAAATAACATTTTGTATTTTGTAGAACCTACTGTAGTACCAACCACTTCTGCAAGAATGGAATCACAAACCACAAGCGCTTCCATTAATAATACAAATCCATCTACCTCTGAGCAGGCCTCTGATACTGCTTCAGCTGTCACTGGTAGCCAACCCTCCACAGTGTCAGAGACTTCAGCTACTCTTACAAGCAACAGTATGACTGGTATTTCTACAGGAGGTATGTAAAAAGAAGATGGGCTAGGAGGGGCTCTCTGTTAGAAAAAATGTTGTTTTTAAGATTTTTAGCTATGTTAGCAAGAGCCTAAGTTACCAAAGTATCATAGTTCAGCTGAAAGGGATGGGGAGAATTGAATGGCTGACACCAAAAATACGAGCAACAAAAGAAAAATAGAGGTAGATTGGACTTCATCAAAATTCAAAACTTTTGTACATCAAAGCAAATTATAAGAAAATGAAAAGAGCCTACAGAGTGGGACAAAAATATTTGAAAATCATGTATTTGATAAGGGTCTAGTATCTAGAATATATAAAGAACTCGCACAACACAACAATAAGGACAAACAACATAGTTTTAAAATGGGCAAAGAGTTTACATAGGTACTCTTGCAGAGAAGATGTACAAATGACCAAGAAGCACGTGAATAGCACACTTATTAGGGAGATGCAAATCAAAACCACAATGAAATTCCACTTTATACCCACCAGAATGTCTGTAATCAAATGAAGCAAAACAGAAAGAACAGGAAATCAGAAGATAACCGGGGCTGACAAAGATACAGAGGAACTGGAACTTTTGTGACTATCTGATGGGAATGTAAAGTGGTGCAGTTGCTATGGAAAATATTTTGATGGTGCCTTAAAAAGTTAAACATAGAGTTACCGTATGACCCACAGTTCCATTCCTAAGTACGTATCCAAAAGAATTGAAAATAGGGATGGAAGTTTTAACAAGTTTGGTGGTGTCCATTTTCCCAGTTTTTTTGATTGTTTATTCTTTCGATATCATATCTAAGAAACTGTTGCCTCACCTAAGATCACAAAGATTTACTCCTATGTTTTCTTTTAAGAATTTTAAAGTTTTAGCTCTTACCTCAGATTATTTCTTATGTTTCATTTGGCAGTGATATCTCTGGTTCTTTTCTGTCAGCAGTTTAACTGGGCCTTAAACTAGCCTTCTTTCTCTACTGGACACTAGCACAGAGATGGGAACTGGCTGTTTACTAACAGGGACATCTTAGACCCTGTAGCTCGTAGGTTGACTGTATCACCAATAATAATAATAATAATAATAATAATAATAATAATAATAATAATAATAATAATAATAATCACCATTAATAATGAAACCACTATATATTTTTCTGTCATTTTTTTGCTTTTAATAAGATCACATTTAATTCTTACAATATCCTTATAACTTACATAGAACAGACTGGAAAATGCTTGTGTGTGGATTAGACCTCCCTTCCCTGGAAAACTGAGGACAGTATCCAAGGAGATTTCCCAGGGGTGTCTTTTAAATACATTCTTTGGGGGAAAAAATGTAGGCACAAGTGAATAGGTTAACTTTTATTTCATTTATTGAGTGCATACTTTATCCCCAGTAATTTACTGAGTGTTTTATATGTTCTTTTATGTTTTATCATTTAATCTTTAAAACCTTTCTTGTTGTTAATATTACCCTTCCCATTTCAGATTTGAAGAAATCTGGGAACTTAAGTACTTTCAAGGTTAATAGTCTTAGAGGCAAAGATTTGAACTCTTCTCATTCACACTTTTCTCCTGCTAGCTCCTTGTACCCTATGCTCTTTGTACCTTTTATCTAGATATGAAGTGACACAGTCCCAGCTTTATTTCAGGTAGTCGCAAAGCTTTTGTTTATTTCTTTTTTTAGAACCCTTAGAATTCACATTTAATCTATTAAGTAGCAGCTTCACTGCCTGAGTGGCCTTGTCATGATGTTATTCTATATATTAATGACCACCTTTGGGATGGACTTGCTCGTGCTGTATTTCTCTAGAGTAGGAGAACCTTGTTCCAGGCCAAATTGTTCCTCTGTATAAACCTGATAGAAGCACATACAGATACTTAGACTACATCAGGGGCACCAGAGAAATTATCAATTTTTAGTGGACACTCTGTGGACTTTTAATTTTAATAAAAAGGCAGTGTTTTATTTACTTAATCAGGTATCTTTGTATTTCACCTCTATGGCAGTCTTCTTTAGTCACTGACTCTTGAACAGGTGGAGATTCAGTTGTCTTTACTTTGGATTGCTACCCTGTTTGAGCAACACAGAGGTTCTGGACTGTAGGAAAATAGGTATTAATTTAATTAGAAGCCAAAACTGTACCCTAAGAAGTAGAGCTATAATATAAGGCCAGTCTTCTTTTTGAGGCCACACTGTTAATCATCTAACCCCTTAAATATGTGTTCAGCCTTAAAGATATTTATAATATTATAGTCATTGTGCTTTGTATTTGAAATAATTGAAGACAAAGAGGGCAAGTTCTTCCTAAACAGAAAAATGTCAGATCTTTCATTTCAGTCGTGGTCCTAGCAGTCCATGTAGCTCTTGCTCTGGGTACGGACTCTTCTCCTGAGTCTTAGAGTTACACGTAATCCTCAAATAACTGGATTTGTAAAACTAAAGTATCATTGTTGGAAGGAACCATGAAGGTCATTTATTCTATCCACTGGATGGATTTAGTGTCCCAAAGGTTTTCAGTCTTCTTTTCTGAAGTAACACACAATAAATGACGATATTTACTTGTATAACACTTTGATATGGGGACAGAGATACAACCCTGAAAATGTTGTAGGAAGTTCCTGTAATAATGTTATTTCTACAGATATTACAGCCTATAGGAAATAGCTACTTAATGTTTGATTCAGCATAGCTAAGATAGGCTATTGATCATTCCTCATACGCTTACTGTAACTGTCCAGGTTATTCAAGAAATTTGGAATAAAATGAATGAAAGTGACATAATTATAGAACTATGTATCTACTATAATTTATAAGTAAACAACTTACTGACTTTTTTTTTTTTTGTTACAAATTACTTGTAATATTTAACCTCTCAACTGATGCTAATAAGGTAGTACTAATTCCAGGAGGCAATTAGAGATTAGTAAAAATTTGTACAATTTTTTTCTAAGTTCAGAGACTCCCAAGTTAAGAACCTTTACAAAAGGGTTCAGGAAATTAGCCTAAATAGGCCAGACTAGGACCTTGGAAAAACAAAAACAATATACAGAGATTTAGAGTAGAGGTACTGCCTTAGTCGGGTTTAGATCACAGACCTTGCCCAGAAGAGAATCAGCAAAGGCAAGATAGGACCAGGATGGGAGGGCAGACCCAGGAGCACTACCAGGGAGGTGAACTGCAATAGACCCATCACCCAGAGCCTAAACATCCCCACCACATTCATTTATGTGAGCTTGTAAATTCCCTTTATTGTTTTAGCCAGTTTTGATTGGATTTTTGTATTATTTGTAAACAACCAGAAGATTCGTAATTCCAGCAGAAATTAGCTACTAGTACTGTGAGCCAAACAGGAGCAGGGTATCTCTGGTATTGGTTACTCTAGAAGTAAGGCTAGGACAGTGGTACTCCAGACTTCTGAGGAGATGCCTCAGGGGTCACATTGGGGTAGGGGAAGGGAAAGACAGGGCTTTGAGTGTTCTACTCTTCTAATTTTTATTTTTTAAGTAAAAAATTTTGACTCCATTTTTATCCATTTTATATAGTTTCCACATAATATGTGGTTTGAGGAAAGGGTGCTGTTTTTTTAGAGGAGTTTGAAACATTAGGATAGACCTTCTGGGAACACTTGCTGTTCTTCTGTCGTGGAAGAGCATACCTCCAGAATAACTCTGGGCAGGTGGCAGAGTGCATAGTAAGGACTCACGTGTTTCATACCTGGAAGATTATCATCTTTTCTAACAACAACCGTATAAGGCAATTATTGCTACATTTAATAGGTGAAAAAGAGGTTAAATAACTTTCCTAAGGTCACATTGCTCAGGACTACTAGAAAGGCTCAGGATTAGAAAGGCTCAAGATTAGAACTCAGGTCCATCTGACTGCATGCTTTTTTCCCCACTGCTCAACATGAGTCACTATATTATTAAAAGAGACCTTTAATTTTCCACGTAGTAGAGTCTTACCATTTCTTATGTTCTGTTGGGTCTGAGTTTAGAAGCCAGAAGAAGGGAAAAGAACATTGGAAGTTTGTGAGACTTACTTAGCCAGATATGCTCTGAGATGGGTGGTTATGTCTTAAGAAGATAAGATTTTACCACCTGCATTAGTAGGTGGGCATTATGTAGGGATGATTTTATAGTATTAGAGGCTCATGAAGCTCAGGAGCAGAACCTTGCCTTTGTTACATATAATGGAAGGACTCGCATAGTTTTTTAGAGTTTTTAAAATGCAGTTTAAAATTAGTCATTTATTATGACCTAGGAAAAGGCGAACTATTGCCACATTTAAACGTTGTGATAAATATAAGCCTCTTGGAGAATTTAGGCTTTAAGGAAAATCCCAGTGAACATCACTGTCTGAAATTATATGATATGTGTATTAAGAATGTGGCTATTTCACATCATTAGTTACAGACATTTGAATTTACTAAACATTTCTTATTTACTTATTTATGCACATATACACATTTAAACATATATATGAAATATATACTTATTTTTTACACAGTGATATTTGATCATTTGATTATTCAGTGCATTTTTTCATTTCAAGATGACTCGAGGAGAACTACATCTAGTGCTGTAACGGAAACTGGCCCTCCTGCAATGCCAAGGTTACCTTCCTGCTGTCCCCAGCACTCACCGTGTGGAGGGTCGTCACAGAATCACCACGCGTTAGGACATCCACACACAAGTTGCTTTCAGCAGCATGGCCACCATTTTCAGCATCATCACCACCATCACCATACTCCCCACCCAGCTGTCCCAGTTTCTCCTTCCTTTAGTGATCCTACTTGCCCTGTGGAAAGACCTCCACAAGTACAAGCACCTTGTGGAGCAAATACTAGCTCTGGCACCAGCTACCATGACCAGGTATGTGGAAATTGATGAGTTCTTAATTTTTTAAAATTGTGATTCTTTCAGGAGGAAAAAAATAAAACCCTAATGGTAAATTTTATATACTAGGTAAGTCATTCTTATTGCCCATGCAAAAGTGGCCTAATTTAGTGATCTCTGACTTTTTAAGAAAATTAAGTATCTAGGATTTTCTGATGGTGTATTTATTTCAACTAATTGAGGGGGCCAGGGATGTGGAAAATCAGAAGTGGTATTATTTTTTATTCTGGAATGGTTTTTGCTGTTTTTAGTTAAATACACATGTCATTAGGATTTTATTTTAAGCAAAGAGTTGAAACTGCAGTGCCAAACTAATTCATGAGAAATTGGGAGATTCTCCTAGTTTTTTCTCCTCTGCCTCTTATTCTGGAGCCTCCCTATAATCTCCACTCATCTAGAAATTAACAGCCTTCTCAGATGCAAACCTATGACATAGTTTCTCAGGAACAGATGAGGTTTTTAGTTTATTATTAGTGAGTGCTTGAAATGTCAGGTCATATTAAATTAGTATTGGTGATCACATGGAGTACAGAAAGTGAGGTATTATGTGTTATATTAACTTTTGCTCTGTTGTCTCTGTGTATAATTGTGATAAACCTAGGTGGTGCGTTTTTTAAAAAAATAAAACATGGTAATTTGCAAGTAAAACTGTAGCTGACATATATGCTAAAAAAAAAAGTGTGCTGGAAAAAAAATCAAAAAGAAATTTGGAAAAAAAACCAAGCACAATTAAAAAGAAATTTGGAGGAACTGCTTTACTGGACCCTCTGACCTTTCCTAAATTACTTGCTTCATCTGAAAAAATTTTGAGTAATTATAGGTAGAATCTCTTACTGTTTTGTGTAAAGTAGAAATGTAACCTAATCACTTATCTCTAAGTAGAGGTATTTGGGTACAAGAATTATCAGCAGGATCAGGCATTTGGTGGTGATAATGGGTATGAAGAACAAAGAGTGAGGTTTCGGAGATGTGAACAGTTTGAGATTTATATAGATATTTCTAGGACTCTGAAATTGGCCACATTCTCTTGAGATCACCTCACACAGTTTCCAGTTGAGACCTTTGTAGACACAGCAGGAAGTTGAGGAAAAGCAAACTGATCTGAGGATTTATAAGTGTTGGTGCTTATGATTGAGTCAGACTGGAGATAGGCAGAGAAAGATTGGGAAGGATTAGGCTTGGCAACAGAGGAATTGCAGTGGTCATCTGACTCTCTATAGCCTACTGCACCTTTGGATATAGCTTCCTCTTTTGAGAGACTAGTTTAATTAGTGTTATGCATGACTTAAAATCTACGTAAAGTAACATTTGCCATCTTGCTTATCCTCCTTTTTCCTTCTAGAATAAGAATTGAATGAACTGTTGGAATTGTGAGGAAGAGAGTTCTCTTTGTTAGTTTTTCCCCTTTTCTTTTTATTCTCTTCTTTTAACTTTACCCTTGGTTCCTTCTAGGAGGACCTTCACCCTACTTTACTCACTCTCTGGGAGTGTTCTTAATACTGACTGGAGAAGAAGATAGGAAATTTGTTCACCTTCATAGTATGTTGATATTCCAGTCCATTTGCCAAATTTTAGCCTAAATAGGAAAGAACAAAAAGAATTTGAAGCATAAGTAATAATTCACAATCTTAAAGTATTATTCTTAAACCTTATTTATCCAGAATGAGGGCATACATTGTATTTGCCAACTCAAAAGAAAGAGGCCAGATATTTACTTACTTGATTGTAGACACATAATATAGAAAATGAAAGTAGCTCTTCCTTTTCACCTTCCCACAGCTTCTCCTGTACCACCACTCCCCTTCCCTTTTAGCAGCCAGACTTAGCTTTTGTTTCTCTATCCTCTGAGCTGGGAGCCCATTGAAAGTACAAAGACCATTATGGTTCCTCACTGGACTCTCTTGTGTGACCTGGCCTTCTTATAAATGCATTACCTAGCTTTCTTCACCTCCAGCCCCTCAGCCTCCAGTATTGAACAGTTAGTTCCTGTATATGATTCCATAGTAACATCTTTATTTTATTTGATCACATTTTTAAAATTATAGCTACACTGAACACTAAACAAAGGCTTGTATTTAAAATACTTAAGAATATAATGAAGCAATCCTGTTTCTATAATCTGCTCTGGAATAGAAGGTAAAGTCTTTTACTTAGGAGTTTTTGAAGTCCTCTGGGGAAAAAGCTTAATTACTTTTGAGTAGAAACAGAATCTAGACTCTAGTCTATTTTCCATCTTAGTAAATGGGTCTTCCCTAAAATCATATAATCACATTCCTAATAAAAGAAATCATGGTTTAATCCCCCCCCCCCTTTTTTTTGACAAGTGAGAAAGGTTATGAGGCAAAGCTAGCTCATGGTTTGAATAATCTTAGGCCCGTTGTTATCTTGGATAATATTTGCACTATTACAGTTTCAGTTGAATGCTTGCTATGTACAGTTTAAAAACGGGACAGACAGGTTTTACCTGGAACCTTAATGTTTTCAGTGGTATAATTATGTTTTCCAAAGGAGTTGTAAATTACCAGTCAGAATTTTGGGGTAAAGGAGAATATGGAAGTATGGTTTTCAAGTTTTTCTCTCTAAGATCTAGATAATGGAAGAGAAACAGATCTTAAAATAATATATTAACTTTTGTTCATCTTACAGCATGATCTCATGCTTAATTTAAAAAAATTAAATTTCTAATTTATTACAATAATATAATAATTTTTACAATTCAAGATATACATAGTATTTTCTTGGTGCTCAGTAGGTCTTCACACAAAATTTTTACCAGTTTTAAATTCATAGGTTCTGTTTTTCTAGATTGTATTAGGAGTATTTTTGAAATATAACATGAAACAATGTTTTGACCAGATGTTAGGAAGATAAAGTATAGTTCCTCTTTATACAGCAGGCATTGCCAGTAGACCTGAGCAACAGTGGCATCAGAAGTCATGGAAGTGGTGGTTTTCATGGAGCATCTGCATTTGACCCCTGCTGCCCTGTTTCTTCTTCCCGAGCTGCAATCTTTGGCCATCAGGCTGCTGCTGCTGCCCCGAGTCAGCCGCTGTCAATAGATGGTTATGGATCAAGCATGGTTGCGCAGCCCCAGCCCCAGCCCCCTCCACAAGCCTCACTGTCATCATGTCGACATTATATGCCACCTCCTTGTAAGTATAAATAACAGATGAAGAACTTAGAGGCATATAAATGAAGCATTGTATTCTCCTCCATGAAATAATCTTTCAATAATCCTAATTTATAAATTTTTATTATTTCCTTGGCCTAAGAATGGGGTGTATTTTCCCATTTCATCCTCCCTTTACCTCACAGACCCAAAACAGTCTTCTAAGTAAAAAGAGCACATGTTGTTTTAAAAGGTCATGAAAATAATAAAAAAAAATCAGTTTGTCTATTTTACATTTTAACATCTAGATTTTAATATCTATGAACTCAAAGTACATTGAATAGCACCTTAGATTTCTAAAAAGGAAATTTTAAGGAATTTACATTTATCCTTTAGGAGTAAAAGGAAATCTGAATGTTTGGTAGCTGTTTCTATGCATAGGAAAGTAAATTTTGACTAAGAATGCTGAAGCTTAACTGAGGCAAAAGAGAAAATTCCTTGATAGAAAGCTTGCCATTTGCAGAAAGGTTTCTATACTCATTTGATGCAAGCATTCCATTCTAAAATAGAATCAGACAAGGGGGCAGCTGGGTATAGCTCAGTGGTAGAGCTCATGCTTAGCATGCACGAGGTCCTGAGTTCAATTCCCAGTACCTCCATTAAAAACAAAACAAAAAATGTCGGGAGAAAAAAAAAAAAAAAAAAAAAAGGAAGTAAAATGGAATCAGACATAGCTTTTCTAAAAAAATTGAAATCTATGAGCTATCATAAGAAATGAGAAATACCCTTAGTCTGTGTAACAAATATTTATTTACTACTCTGTTAAATCATAGATTAATAATAAAATAGAAACCTATTAAATACTTTGGTTTAAAAAAAACACTGAAAATTCATGCCAGAAGTAAACTAGAAAGTTGGCAAGGAAATTTACTTGTTCTGATTACATGCAAGGGATAATTTTCAGTTAATGTATCTTAGATTTCTTCTTCTACTATAATCTTTAAAATCTAAGTCCTACGTACACAGCTAGAGTCAATCCAGAATTTGTACAGTGAAACCTGGTGATATATCATTTATCTTTTCAATAATGGAACTTAGAATTTTAAGTGTAAGGTAAAAAGCAGGTTTTGAAGCAGAGTTAGTTTTTGCAAATCATTGACCATTGGGCAAATTCTGTGAACACTGGTAAGATGTACAAGCTATTCTGTATTAGTTGTTGCTATTCATCTTTAATTGATCATCTTTTATTGGAAACTCAAAACGGGTGGTTTTCTGCGCCTCCCCTTTAAAAATAATAAATTAAAGCAATTTGTGAGTGTATCCATTCCTTTTTTAGTCCTAATAAAATAAATATTTTAGATTTAAACTTTTTTACTTTTATCATAAAAACAACTTATGTACATCCTAAGAAATGGAAACTGCAGAATGATATGAGAAAAAAATTTTTAATTGAAGTAGAGTCAATTACAATGTGTCAATTTCTGGTGTGCAGCACAATGTCCCAGTCATGCATATACATACGTATATTCATTTCCATATTTTTTCATTAAAGGTTATTGCAGGATATTGAACCTAATTCACTGTACTATACAGCAGAAACCTTTTTTAAAATCTGTTTTTATAAAATGAGAAATTAAAAACCCTTCTCTCTTCCCACTAATCCTAATACCTCAGAGGTAGCAACTGTTTATAGCTTATTATAAAACCTTTCAGAAATCTTCTTTGTACACACAAAAGTGTATATATATATATATATATGTCTCTTTAAAAAAATGGGATCATATGAAACATTGTATTTGCCTCTTGCTTTTTCATTTTTTGATTTTTGGGTTTTTTAATTTAATAATACATCTTAGATTTTTTTTCCATATTAGCCCCTAAAAATCTAGCTTATTGTTTTTAATGCTATCATCATATTCCATTATATATTAAATTACTCCTCTGTTGATGGACATTTAAATTGTTTGTAGTCTGTCTGTAGGATAACTTCCTGGGAGTGAAATTGCTAGATTTAAATGACATGTTGAACTTTTTAGGAAGCAAGGTCAAGGACTTTTTTTTTTAATCGGCAAGAACACATAAAATAGAGAAGGGAAATGGTTATGGGAATGCAGAATATGTCACCTTTGTACAGTGCGTATTTAGTAATTGCTTTGTTTAGATAATGAATTATAATGATGGCTGAAATTTTCACCACACACACAAAAAAGTGGTGGCTATGTGAGGTGATGTTAATTAACCTGAGTGTGCTAATCATTTTACATAGTATCCAAATGTCAAATCATCATATGGTACACTTAAAATTTTTAGTTATATTTATTAATTATACCTCAATAAAGCTGAAAAAGAAATAAAATGAATGAGGAGTTAAATTAATTCATTCTAAAACAAAACTTCAAAGTTTTGTGATATTTGTGAATATTATTTCCTGTAATGATTATAGAAATAGAAAACTTTAAAGTGAAACTGGAAAAAAAATGCTCTAAATTTAAGGAAGGATATAGTTAACAATAATAAAACATAGTGACTCTTTCTGATAATCAAGAAGTACTGAGCTTTGTAACTTCTTGGAGTATAACATTGATTTGAAAATGTAACTTTTAGAAAATCAGTTTTAAAGTATGTCTCACAACTTATATTGAGCTTAGTGAAAGTTTCCTTTAAATACATGCTTGCAGTTTCCTTTGAAAATATGGCTGAATGACCTAACTTTCACCCCTGCTGCATGAATCAAAGAAGTTGATATTGAAGGCAATCATTCTGTAATGAAACTAGAGAATCACTATAACTCTGTACAATGCTACAAAGAAAATCTTCCAGATAAAATGAAATTAGGGTAAAATCCAAAGAGGAGACAAATGTATTTCTAGTAAACAGATGCACATCTTTTAGAGTAAGAGAGATGTGTATTCCTCTGAGGGACCTTTCAATAGTCACTTTGGAACATAAGAATTCAAAATGAAGAAATGGTCGAAGCCATTTTTTTTTTAAGGCTATTTTCCATGGCAGGTTCCTGGCAAATATCCCTCTTTCTTCTTAATATAGCACGGGAAAAAGCGTGGAGCAGAGATCAGCAATGAAAGAGTATCTTTGGAGACTTGTCTAGGAGGACTTGCAAGTTCCTTACCTCTCTGTAGTGCTCTATAACCAGTAAATCATAAAGGAAAACAAGATTTATATATTTATAAATATGTAATTTGTACATTTGACTACACAAAAGTGAAAAACTTGAATATGGCAAAATAAAATTAACAGAAGGCAATTTGAAAAAAAATTTATACTACCTCTGACAAAGCTTCCATGTATACAAAGAATACTTATTAATCAGCAAGAAAAAGGTAAATAATAGGCTAAGAATATGAATAGATAATTCAGGGAAGAAATGTAAGTGATTTATAAATACAAGATTTTTGTCCAATTAGCATTTTAAAAATTTAGTGATAATGTAGGAGTAATTAGGCAGAAACGCTTATGCACTGTTGATGGAAATTAATTATGGTCAGATTTTGGGAAGGATATTTTGTCAACTAATATCTGAATGTAAATTACTGCCTCAGACTCAACTACCTATAGGAATTTATGCTAGAGAAACTGTTGAGTAGTGTGTTGTGTGCATGTGCATGCATATATGAAAGAGAGTGAGCACAAGAGGAATCATACACACAGATGTTTATTGCAGCTTTGGGTTGCTTTCAATTTTTATCAATTGGTGATTTTGTCAATAAATTTTGATTCATTCCTGTAATAGAATGCTGTGAAGCTGTGCATGAAGTAAAGCTGTGTTATATTGACATGAGAAGATATCTAAGATTATTCAAAGAAGAAAGCAGGTTGCCAAGCAGAACTAAGCAGACTGAAGCATTGATAAAGTATTCATAAAAATTAAATACGTGCTAATATGTTTGTAAAATATAGTAGGAATGCATAATGCCAGTATATGCCCAACTCCATGGTGCCTATCCTTTTTTTTTTTTAACAGATGCTTCTTTGACAAGACCACTTCATCATCAAGCCTCTGCCTGCCCCCACTCTCATGGAAACCCTCCTCCTCAGACTCAGCCTCCACCTCAAGTGGATTATGTTATTCCTCATCCTGTACATGCTTTCCATTCTCAAATATCTTCTCATGCAACATCTCACCCTGTGGCACCCCCAGCCCCAACTCACTTAGCCAGTACGGCTGCACCAATCCCTCAGCATCTTCCTCCCACACACCAGCCAATTTCACACCATATTCCAGCCACCGCACCTCCAGCACAGAGACTGCATCCTCATGAAGTGATGCAGAGGATGGAAGTTCAAAGGAGGAGGATGATGCAGCATCCAACGTATGTTTTTTGTTTTTAAAAAGATAATCACACGTTATTTCTTCTCCTTCTATTTCTATTAGTCTTTAAAACTATAAAATCTTTAGAGTGATATAACTATACTAAATCCTCAACTCACTAGGAAATTCTTTACTAACCAGAATCTTTCTCTGTCTTATTCTGAGTTGTAGGTATTGACAAAACACATTTATATTGGGTTATTTAATGAAATCAAAGCATTTTCAGGATATGACTTGTGGTCATTTATTTTTACAAACCAATCTCTTGATTATTTCTTCAGTATTCCAAACTAAAGATTAATGTTAAAATTAAAGATCCTGAATAATAAGATATAAAGCTATTAAAGATTTAATTTGATTTATTTTATGTTACCAACCAGAGGGAAGAAGAGTATTAGTAGAATTTTCAACAACTGGCATTGAAACACCAGTCTTCTTACCTTAGTTTATTTATAAATTTGAATATTAAAATATCATATTCCCCAAACATTATGAAAAGACTGTAATTGAACTTTTTGTTTTCTTTTGAAAGTTCAAGATCTGATTTTCTTTCAATAATTTGCTTTTCCTGTTTATTTTATTTTTATTTTTATTTTGGAGGCAGGAGGTAATTAGGTTTATTTACTTATTTACTTTATAATGGAGGTACTGGGGATTGAACCCAGAACCTCATGCAGGCTAAGCACGTGCTCTACCACTGAGCTATACTCTCCCCTAACCAGGATCTGATTTTCTAATTCAGGGCAACATACTTTGTTGGTCTTACTCTGCCTGTCTGTTTTTGTAAATAAAGTCTTACAGGAAAGCAGCTACACTTATTTATGTATGCATTGTCTGTGGCTTCTGTCATGTTACAACAGCTGGGTTAGGTAGTTGTGACAGAGACCACGTGGCCTATAGAGCAAACCATTCTAACTACTTGGCCCATACAGGATGCTCACAAAACTCTCCATCTAATTAATGACCTGGAACTTGTGTAACTTCTTCCTTTACTTACATAACTTAAGATTATATTCAGAATGTCTGGTTATTGCTGTCGTTCTAGTATAGTGACCCTTTATACAGAAAGTTGCCAATTTAACATTCATATCTTCCAGTGTCTGGAAAATTACTTGTTCTAAATCATTAAGATTAGACATGCAAAATCTATAAATGGGTTCAAAACTGTTAGAAATTAAGAATTATATAAAAAGTGAATCTCTGAAACTGTTTTTCTTTTAAGTGCCCTTTGTCTAGAACTTCATGACCATTTACAGTAGTATATTTGACTTTATACTACAAAGAGAAAATGTAATAAGCTGGGATGCCAAATAAAGAGTGTGAATGGAGCTAATACCAGTTTTTTCCAGATATGTTGACATGTATTTGCATGTATTTGAAAAAATGCACAAGGTTAAAATTTTTTTTAATACAAGGTTTATCCATTAAAATGGATGAATGTTATTACAATATAAAAGTGAAGAAAATAGTTTCCATTTTCCTGCCTTGTATGTTTATATAAAATAACTTCTTTAAGCATTTGCTGTAGTATTAATTTTTAAAATATTTTCATTTAGCTCCTGTTATTCTATTTGAAATATCTCTTGTATGGAAGATATACAAAATGATGTTAAAACTCTCTTTTCCCTTGGATGATGTTTAAATTGGAGGCATTTTTATAAATGAACAGTGAGAATTTGTGGGATTATGGTTTATTGATTTATTAATAATTAAATTATATTCTTTAATTGTTAGAGAATTAATTTCATCACTAATCTATAGATGTTTGTAATATTAATACTAGACTGTTTTTTCTACATTAAGAAATAACCAATTATTCAATTATTTCCAGTGGTCTTTTTGTGTTCTGTGTTTCCAGGCGGGCACATGAACGCCCCCCACCCCATCCACATAGGATGCACCCAAACTATGGTCATGGGCATCATATTCATGTGCCTCAGACTATGTCTTCACATCCTCGACAGGCTCCAGAGAGATCTGCCTGGTCAGTATTGTGTTTATTTCAAAGCTATGCTCAGTAGTTTATGATTAAAAACTTGGAAGAGATACTCTGTGGTGGAATGCCATACAGAAGGGTGATGTGGAGAAACTGAATTCCAGCTTAGCTGTGAAGCACTGTCTCTGGCAAGTCATAGAGACCTGGAGAGGAGAGTAGGAGCTTGAGTTCTGGGGCAGGGAACCATGTCAAATAGGAGTAGTGGCTTTGTTGTTGTTTTTCAGGTATCTACCATCAGAAGTTAACTCTAAATGGACCCTAGTTTTCACAACTTCTTTATCGATGCCCCTCCCAACCTTTGAACTCAGATTTGCTTTTCAACCACTAACCCCTGGTGTTCTCAGTGAAATTCAGCCTGCGTCTTCCTAGGCTTGTTTCCTAGAGAAGTGGAAGCAGATTTACATTAATTTTCTTTCTGGATCCGTTGTTTGTAGGTAGTCGTTCAGATCTTGTTCCACAGTAACTTTTGAGGCAAAACAGAAAATGAGAATACATAAATGAAGATTTGGCACTTAACCAATTTTATTCTTTCTAAAATTTTGTTTACCCTTGCTTTATAAGGTATAGAAGTGTCTACTCTTGTAATTATCCTTGATGCCAACAACCCAGAGACACTACCCAACAAATGAAAGCCCTGGGAGCAACATTCATGTAAACTCTATTCTATACGCTTCTCAAGTAGAATGAGACTTTTAGATTGGAAGGAACCTTAGGGGCCATGCATTGTATTTTCTTCCTTTGTAAGATGTGAAACTGAATGCAAGCTTTGCTCCTCATGATCATAAAATAGAATTTTTGAGTTTTAATTTCCAAAATGAACTTGAAATTATTAGTTATATCCTTTGGGCTAAATTATCTTTTTTTCTCAACTAAGTTAAGAAACTTCAGGTTACTTTTAAAAATGTAAACATACTCCCCCCATTTCTGTTGAAAATAAAGACAGTGTGAGGATGTCTCAAAGTTAAGCTGTTCTCATCCTTGTCAGGGAACTGGGAATTGAAGCTGGAGTGACTGCAGCTACTTACACGCCTGGAGCATTGCATCCTCACTTGGCCCATTACCACGCACCACCTCGACTTCATCACTTACAATTAGGAGCTCTTCCTTTAATGGTAAAATACGAAAACTTCAAAATTCTGACATATTCTTTGAAAACTATTCTTCCTTTTCTAAATTAAATATTTTACTGAAAATATTTTTAACATATTAGTTGTTGATAGATGTTTTAGTAGAGGTTGAGAATTATTATTAGATGGGAATTGTCCTATATAAAGGTATTAGATATATTAGAATATGTATTTGTATTTGCATTTATACCAAGATGGCAATCTTGATCCGCTCTCTCTAGAACGTGTGCTTTATTTTGTTATAAGTGATAATGGGTCTGTTCTGATGCATTCATACTTTATTTTCTGATCAGCAGAAGGACTATACTAATTCTGTACATCTGGTTTGAACAGGTTCAGATTTTTGTTAATACCAATTTGAGTCCTAAAGAACAAGTTTAGCATAAATTGAGTCTTCTCTTTATAATACATATTATGCAGTAGAGAGAGGTGAATAGTTTTGTCTTGTGTGGGTAGAGGCACTGCAGAGGTTTCCAAGACACTTTATTATACATGCAACTTCTAAACAGGCTTTGGAATTGAAAATGATGATTTAAAGTGGTTACAGTACGTTAAGAGCTTTTAAATAGCATAAGCACAAGGAACTCCAAGTAAGTTGGTATTTCTACATCTTAGGGGTAAGGATCACTCAGCAGTGAGAAATCTGCCCTGCCAAGAATCTAGGACTCGGGAAAGGGGAATCTCTTTATCACATTTTTGTGGTTAAGTGATTTAATCAGGTTGTAGTAGATAAACCGCTACCTCATCTGTGTGGAAAATAGATTTCAGGGTAGGAGGAAGGATCCTAGTTAGGACATTATAGTAGAAGAGATAAAAGTTGGTGAATGCCTGGACAAAGGCTGTGGCAGTTGGCATAAAAATGATGGGATACATTTGAATAATATTTAGGATGACTCCCAGATGTCTAGCTTAGGTTATTAGGTATATGCTGTTGCCATTCACTAAACTGGAAACTATTAGGTGAGGGTTTAGGGAAGGAGTTAGATGAGTTAGGTTTTGGACATACTGAATCTGAGATAACTGTGTATCAAGGTGGAATGTCCAGTATGAAGTTAAGTGTATGGGCTTGACCTGCAAACTATAAACGAACAAGTTCATACTGTATAGCACAGGGAGCTATATTCAATATCTTGTAGGAATTATGGTGAAAAAGAATATGAAAACGAATGCATGTGTGTTCATGTGACTGAGCATTGTGCTGTGCACCAGAAATTGAGACAATATTGTAAATTAACTATACCTCAGTAAAAAAAATATAAAAACTATATATAAATATACATATATAACTATATATAAACTGATATCCAAGTTAAAGATAGGTTGTGATCTATCAATATATAATATATATGTGTCACATATCTGTCATTATATATATAAATCTATGGAAGAGGATTAAATTCCAGGAAAAATGTTCAGACTGACAAGAGGTTGAAAAAACCTTGGAGAATAATAATTCTATATTTAAATGATAATACTGTAACGTAAAACAAAGGATGCTAAGAACCATCTAGAGAAGTTGAGGAGAAACCAGGTTAGAATAATGTCAAAATAATATGGTCAGTAGTGTTTCACCACAAAAAAATAAAGCTTAAAAAATGTTGAGTGCATGTGGCATTGAGTGGTTATATTGGTAGTTTTTGTCAGAGTGATTTCAGTATGGTGAGGAATGGAGATGGGGTGTGTCCTAGATTACAGTAAGGGAGGTGAAAATGTGGAGATAGTGAACATGAGCTATTTGCTTTATAAACTTGGCAGTGAAGGGAAAGTGGGAAATAGTGTTCGAATTTGTTCCAGCTTAAAGAGGTGATTTGAGTTTAGAGAAACTTGAAAGTAATTTTAGAAATGCATATTAAAACAAGGTGATAAAGTTGTTACAAAATATACAAATTTTAGGTTTAAGACAAAACAGCATTAGAGAGGACTTGTTTGAAGATATAAAAGAGAGGGGTGGGTAGCAGTTAATTAAGGATGACCCAGGGTGGGGAAGCAGGAGAAGATGGGCACAGGTGATAGAGCTTATCTTTGAATAGGAAAAAGAGGAAGGTCACCCATGAAAACTAGAGGGAGGGGTTAGGGAGGGTTACAGGATATATGTGGTGTAAGTATGTGGGGGGCAGGGGCTTTTGATTTATCCTTTTTCTTGGAGATGTGTAGGAAGTTAGGTTATCTGCTTAAAGCTGGATACTGTTGATCTTGATTATAAGGAAAGTTGCAGATATTTAAATAATAGGGTATTTGAAGGTGAAAAGTTATTGCTCACTTTAAATTCTTTTCCACATATGAACTGTCTTTTAAAGCTATAAAACTGCTAGGGGTATGCTGTGATTCAGTGCTGATTAAAAAATAATTTGGGAGATTTATTTATACAGATGAAAGAATGGTGCTCTGTCCCAGAATCTCCCTTTCCTAATACTATGGTCAACTCTTGTTAGTCACCATAGTTATGTTCTATAAAGTTCTGCAAACGCTGAGGAAGCAAATATTGAACTTTTATTCCCCAGATAAATACAGTGCTAGGTTACTGCAATCCTTTGGTCACAACCAGTCAGTTGATATATAACCTTATTTTAATGTGTATTTCTGATTGAAGACACTATATTTGACATATACTGTTGATTCATCAACATTGAACTCGTGACCAGCAACACCATAACTCAGGCCTGAAAGAAGCTTTATCAACACATATTTTCTCCATAAGGCATATCACAGCCTTCTTGCACTGAGGAACACTAGCCAGCACTTTAAGTATTATGTTTGGGGGCCATCTTAAACAACAAAGTTACCTATAAAAAGCACAAAAATGTGAAAAACATTGCACTACATAGACTGCAAAAAAGACTTGTTTACAGTGTAAGAGCTGAAACAGGTAAGCAGAGTCTTGTTTCTACCTCAGCTGAGGACATACATGTTGGGCAACTCAAATTTTTTGCTGTGCTGTGCAGGTCCAAGAATGACAGTGAGAGCACAACTATTAATTTTAGAGTTAGAAATAAATTCTGTCAAGTAGGTGAATTCACAAAAGAGATCCATGAACATGAATAATGAGGATTGGCTATACCTAACAAATATTTAGAAAATTTAAACTTTATTTTAACTTTTAAACTGTTAAAACTTTCACTAACAGAACCAAACCGAAAAAGGAGCAAGGGTACCTTTGGCTAATATAGAGTTAGGGGAAGGCAAATAAAATTTTTATCTTGAAGTTAAGTTTTGTTGGAAATTTTTATTCATTTTTATATCTTAATACCATTCAATTTCTCTGAAATTGACCAGAAATTATGAAAATTTTGCTCTTTATACATTTAGGCTACTAAGAGCATCAGTCTTAGGTTTGAGTATTTTCTACTTAAGATTCTTTGTGCAAAATAAATCAACTTAGAATAAACCTGTTATGAAATAGCTATTTCTTTTTTCCCTTCTGATTATAATTCAGTAGTATTATAAAAGAAATTATTTTTGAAGAGGAATCTCTCTTACAGAATGCTCCTTTGGAGTTGTGTATACTTACTGAAGTTGAATTTTGTGAGTAGTTGAAAGGAGAGAATTGAGTGTCTGAATTATTCAATGTTAACAGTAAAACTTGGGCCTATTCTTAACTGATATAGCCTATCTCTTCTATTAAAATAGGTTCCTGACATGGCAGGCTATCCTCACATTCGTTACATTTCATCAGGATTGGATGGAACATCATTCAGAGGTCCTTTCAGGGGCAATTTTGAGGTATGTAGTAAAATTAATGATGTTTGCTACAGTGTCTTTCACGCAAAGAAAGAATGTATGTATTATTAGTATTTGTAACTGTAGGATCGCTACAGTGGCTGGGGATCAGAAGGCGGCAGTAAAAAATGTCTGAATTTCTGATTTTGCCTCTAGGGATTATTGTAGAAGGGTTTGTAAGCAGTATTAATCTTAGTGTCAAAAATTATTCAAGTATTTAAAGAAGAGTGAAATATCTAATATAGAACAGAAATTTATTAAATTAATCTAAATATCAGATAAAGAACCATACCACTAAATGTGGGAGAAAAACCTTAATGCTTTCAGTCCAAACTTAATTTTTAGAGAAGCATTGCTGGAAAAAAAGAAATCTCAGTAATTCACTTTGTAGCTAAATATCTTCTTTGAATTTTATGTAAAGTTTTGTTTCTTCATGTCAGCTTGGAAATTGGAGTCAGTGGATCTTAGAACTACTGTTTGATTTGTTTCCCTGTTTTACTAGAGTGATTTCGTCCTCTACGTGCATACATGCTTACTGACTTGTGTAGTACCATGTGGTAGTATTACATTGCCCTAGTCTGTAAGGATAACGTTGCCATGCACTTTAGTAAGCTGAGAGAGAATTATACACAGCCATTTGCCTTAACATATATGGCTTTTGAACATTCTATTTACATTGCACATTTTGGCTTTTACAGTATTGACAGTGCTATTCAAGAAATAATCATTCTGGCTTTTAATACTAGTCATTCTTCACCTTCAGGAACTTATTCATTTGGAAGAAAGATTAGGAAATGTTAATCGTGGAGCATCCCAGGGGACAATTGAAAGATGTACATATCCACATAAATACAAAAAGGTAAGAATTTATTCTCTGAAATACCTACATTATTATTGAAGTGCATAATATTTATTACTATGGACTTTCTCATAATATATATGAAAGCATGTGTGACACTTCTGAAAATTGTAAAGCACTGTAGAATTTAAAGAATCTTTTGTTCAGTAAACTTACCTGTTGAGTGCCTACCAAAAAAATAAAAAAGAAAAATTTAAAAAAGAAAATAAAGATATTATGGACTTTCTTTGGGTTTATGGAGTCTAGCAACTACATTTTTTATTACTGAAATAATACATGCATATGGTTTTTAAAAAATTGAAAGTATGAAAATACATATTCTGAAGTCTCTTACCCTGCAATCCTGGTCTTCCTTCCCAGAAGAAAAATAATGGTTAAAGATTTCTTATGTAATCTTCCACATATGTTTATGCATTTATAATAATGTGCATATGTATATATTTTTCTTCCACTTTGAAAAATATCACAAAGGAGTTAATATGCACACGGTTTTATACATTTTCGTTTCATTCTATATCTGCACACACAGATCAGCCACATTCTTTTTAATAGCTTATACAAAATGCCATCATACAGTAGTACCATAATTTAACTAGCCAGTTATTTTGATGGATATTTAAATTGACCTACATTTCTTGTATTGTACCCTCAATTCCGTATGTAGTATTCCAGCTAGAAATTATGGAGTAGACATGTTAAATAAATGTTTTTCAACAAACAACAAAGTTCTATAGAGAAAAATAAAGTATTAAAATTATTATTCTTTGTATTTTTCATTCTTTCTCTAAGAATAATAATGAGGTGTTATTAAATTTAAGTTCTTTCAACTGTCTAAACTAATTAACATTAATTTTTTAATTAATTAATGTTATTTGAAACATTTATTACTAAAATAAAGTGTTCTAGCTGTGGTCATGATGGGACAAAAATAGTGTATATTATCCTAATGGTGGATTAAAAATGAGAAATTTCAAACTGATGAATTTCTGTTGCTTTCAATTTTGCTTTTGATGCTGATTATGTAAGTGTCTTAAAAGAACACTTAGTTGATGATTGTCACTTAATTCATCCACTAATTCATGAGAGTTGTACCTGGGGTATAAGTTGTGGGTGAATGGGTGGTTTTGTTTTGTTTTGTTTTGTTTTTCAAATAAACGCAGACTTTACTCAGTTGTTCAATAATGTCATCTCTACTAATAAGGTAACAACTGATTGGTTCTCACAGAGGAAACTGCACTGCAAACAAGATGGGGAAGAAGGGACTGAGGAAGACACAGAGGAAAAATGTACTATCTGTTTGTCTATTTTAGAGGAAGGTGAAGATGTGAGGTAACTAGACATTAATTATCTAAAATCCACTGTCAAAACTACACAAGAGATTTTGTTTGAAAGTAGACCAGAAACCAAATAAAGATTAGTCCTGGCATAATTGTATATTACCGGTTTCTGAATTGCCTTCTTATTGTGAGTGAATGAAAGAATAAAAAGATTAAAGTCTATGTATTTCCAACAAAGGTGGGGATAGGAAATATACTCCCTGTTTTAGGCCACACCACGACTTGGCCAGGGAAATTTTGTGGTCAAAATTGTCCTCCATAAATCTTGCAGAAAGTAGAATTTGAGAAGCTTTGGAGGCCAAGACAGTTAGATTAATGTATTCTCCAAAACTTTAAGAGGGGGGATCCAGATTAGCTCCATGCTGTTGTTTTATAGCATCTTTTATAATCTTGTCCTAAAATTTCCTCTCAACTTGTCAGACTGTTTTCTTCTTGCAACTTTGTGACTTAGAAAATATTATTATGCTAACCAAATATTAATTTTAGGCTTTTCTTTTTATAATCTCCTAAATAATTGTTTTGTTCCTATTCTGGTTTTTCTAATGTAACATAATCTTATATGAAACAGGCTCTATAACATATATAACAACTTTATAGTAATTTTGTTGCCCTAGTTTATAAGGAGAGCTTTATCATATTTCTTCACTTGGCTGAGAGAGGAAAAAATTATAAACAACTCTCTACCATACCACATACAGGCTTATTTGAAAACTGTATTTCCCGTGACGATTTATAAATATGGATAATATTTTTAACAATAATTTTGACAGTATTGTGCCAGGAGTAATTGGAACACCTCCTTTTAGCTACTATTGTTGCAAAATGTTAGGAAGTATGAAAATGTATGGCAACTCTTAACAGTGGATGGAAGTAGAAAAGGACACTTAAGTCAGTAACTTTTATCCTACTGTTATAGATTTAATATTACCCTGTTATTGCAAGGAAGCTTTATTTCTCAATTTCTAATTGATAACTTAGTGTAGCGTACAAAGTAAACATCTCTTTTAACCTACTTTTAAAAGAGTAGCATAATATTAAGTGGATAATATCACATGAAAACAATCTCAAACAATCTTATTGACCTTTAGTCAATCACGGGCTTAAAGTTTAATGTATAAAGATCCTCTAAACAGAAAGTAATATTATTATTAAGACAATTTTTAATCAGTATGACATGGCTGCTATATATTTACAACATTAAGTTCTAAGGTTTCTGAGAGAAAATTAAATATTTTTGAAAGTACTTCACAAATGTAATAATTTGATATTAAAAATATATTTGCAGTATTATATTACATGGACCATATTGCCATCTCCATTGCATTGGCAGATCATGTATAGAAACAAAGTTGGAATAATTGCCAGTGTAGTTGTTCTTAAAATTCTTGAGATTTTATATAATTTGATTCCATAGCTGTGACAGTTAACTATATCGCTCAGTGTTAATTTAATGTAGGTGTAACTCTCATTAGAGAGGATTTTTTTTTTACGTAAGAGAAAGAGGTTTAGTAACTTCAAAATATGACTGAATTATTACATGTATCATTTGTTTAAAAATACATGCCATGTGCAGTTGTCATAAAACTAACTTGCTTTTTGTTTTGTTTGCCTATAATAGACGCCTTCCCTGTATGCACCTTTTCCACCAAGTGTGTGTTGACCAGTGGTTGATTACCAATAAGAAGTGCCCCATATGCAGAGTGGACATTGAGGCCCAGCTGCCAAGTGAAAGTTGACACCATGTTTCAGAACTCTTGCCCCCACCCCTCATTCCCATCCTCCTGGTACTGCAGTCAACCAAAGATGGCATGACTTACCTGCGCAGATTTGGAAGCCTTGAACTTAGAGTGCTGTCTCTGCTATATGGTACAACTAATGCTAGACCTACAGTTTATGTATACAGTTGATTTTGATGTATTTATAAAAGCTTTTTTTTCTAGATTTGACATTTTTCCTGTATCATTTTACTGTATTTTTGCATGGTTCCTTGTATTGCATTTCTTTGCACATATTATGGGCTTATGACCCTAAACTTGCAGGCAAGATTAGCTGCTTTAGTAAGTAGAATTTTGTGGTCTTTTTGTTTTTTACATAGTACCAGGTCTTGAGAATTATGAATTTTTTTATCCATTACTAACCTTTAATTTAATCAATCATGTACTTTAGTTTAATGTGTAAAGATCCTCTAGAAGATGATAATATTGTGTATTAAGACATTCCTTAATTAGGACAAAATGGCTGCTGTATATTTACAATATGGAGTTCTGAGTTAAATACCACCCTTAATACTGGGAACAGAACACAAACCATATTCAATCAGATGCAGGTGGTATTCACATCACCAGAGTGATCAATAGAAATTTTCTTGGTGTATCCTTTTCCTTTCAGCACAATGCAGATAGAGTTGAATATTGATATCATACATTTAGACTGCTGTTCTGATTGTATTTATCTTTTTTCCTACATCGTTTAGAACTTTATTTCCCAGATTCAATTTTTGCTGCTGTGAAACAGCTCTGATGAACACTAAATATTAATTTCAATTAGCTGGATTGTATATACTTGCAGATTTAATGAAATTTTAGGGAAATTGAAGAAGACATGTAGAATTTTATTCAGTCTTCTGCTAAGCACGTATAGTAAAGATATCTGCTTATGTTGATTTTATAAACACATTCAGTCAGGATTTAGAATTGCAGTCATTGGCAGGTATCTATGCATTCATAGAACTACTAAAGGTCCCAGGATCACTTTTAAAGGGATTTTTATTAGTTTAAAGACAAATAAAGTCAGCTGAATTACATGTCTCTTGTTTTATTTCTCTTTAAACTTGAAAACAGTAAATCTGCAGATACTGTGAGGCACAAATTATACTGTCAACCTACTGTTGCTCTGGTTTTAGACTCCCACTTCATACATTACCAAGAGTCGATCACTGATATAAAAGTTTTAATTTCTATAGTTAAAATTTACTGCATAATATAGAATATTAAAGTTAAGTTAATGTACTAACATTTCTCCTTTGGAGAAAGTTTTAATCCACTTCAGGATGCATATTATCAAGATACTTTCATATACAGGATAGCCTAATTTTATTTGTCTAAATATGCTTAATACACCCCAGATTGCAAATGCATCAGTCAGTAACATCACTGTCTGTATGTGGAAGACATGTTCCCATGGATCATATGTGAAGATGTCAATAAGCTTGCATTAAGCCACCTGCTTTGTAAGTGGATTGATTAATAAATAACTTATATTTCTATTGTCTTTGTGTTTCATAATTAGTTTTTATAAAACAGTTTATATTAAATATCTTGGAATTCAAACATAGTGATTTCACTCAAGTTGATACTTGCATAATTTGTTGTTTGTATTCATTCAGTTATGACTGCTTGCCCCTTTTTTGGTATTGGTAAATGTTACACTGATTTTGTCAAAATCAACGTGCTTCAACATAGAATGTGTAGAGATGGAGGATGGAGTATGGTTAAGAGATTTGGATATAAAATACTATTTTTAAAAAGAATACTTGATTAAGCTACAGTTGTAGAAGGGTGTAGCGGGGAGACAGAAAGGAGACTTATGTCTGCCATCTTACTGGGAAAAAGAGCTAGTAGCCTGTGTTGGATGTAGGACTTTACCACTGGAAAACTCAGGGTCCATGCTGAGAGATAAGACAGGGAGAATACTATACAATGGAGTCCTCTTGATGTTCCCCAAAACACAAGTACAGATAGATTTCTCTATTTTTTAGTATTACATGAGATTTAGATACACAACTACCTGTTGACTTGTTTAATAATTGCTACTGATTTTTTTAATACAGATAAAGCGTCATTACTTTAAAATGTATTTAATGCAAGTATTCATAGCATATACCTGAACTGTTAAAGCAGGAACTTATTAAACTACTACAGTTAATTACAGAAAAATGTGATTAGTAATGAACCAAGTAAGGAAGAAAATAATTTTTAGTATTTTAATTTTTTGTGCTTTGTTTTGGTGTCTTCCATATCCTGCTATATCTTATGTCAAAATGAAAATTTCAGTGATAGCTGTCCAAATACTTTAAAATTCTTTTGTCAGCAAATTCTTATTTTCATTGTTAATACACAAATGATAAACTGATATTTAAAATATATTTCTTATTTGGTGACTTTATTTTAGCTTCTAGCACACTTCATCATTTGAACCATAACAATTTGACATACAGAAAACCAGCTCTGTTTTTAAAATGGTATTTGTAACACAAATTAAAGTGTAAACTCTGTGGACATTTCTAGTTTTTCATGAATGAAAATAACTTAATTCTATAGGAAATGCATCCTGATTTCTAATTTATCTTCCAGAAACCTCTGGAAACACAGTAAATTTTCTTGCTTATTCAGGACTTCACATGTCACAGTATTGGGTATATCCAGGTTGAAATACTTTCTCTCAGTTAAAGATTTCAGTCATTTCCCTAAATTTAAACATTATGTCCAAAACAACTATTTATTTCTTAAAAAAATAAATGTTACTAATTTTGTGGTTGGGCTTGCTGGGGACAATTTCTTTTCTCTCCTGTGTATTCTGAACAAATTCAGAGGCCACACATAGGATCTTCTGAAGTTGTGAAAAGAATATAGGATTTAATGTCAGACTTGGGCTTTAAACTGTGTAAGCTCAAAACAACTTAAGCTTTCTGAGCAGCATCTTATCTATAACAGAAATGGTTTGTTATTGGAATTAAATGAGATACTGAGTGTAAAGAGCTTTGCATATAGTACATCCTTAAGAAAATACATTCCCCTGATGCTCACTCCATCCCACTCCACCACCCAAATAGCCTTGCCTTTGCGAGGTGCTGAACCATAGATCAGTATTTGCTGCTAATCTTTCTCTTACTGAGAATAAGCAACAGATTACTAGGTAAGAAGGAACAATCCTTTTCAGCTCTTCTCTGACGGGTTGAAATTTTCCTTCTGCTGGAGGAATGGAAGATTCCCAGCACATGTGCTTGCTTGCTTTCCTTGCCTTGCAATCACGACAGGCACGTAGTTGCCCATAAATGCCATCCACTGCTGTGTTTTAGGCAGCTACTTAACTGCCATTGGATCAGAATTGGCACAAGATTTGAAACCTCTTTCACTTAAAGAAAATTTCATGGAGAAATTAACAACTAGAATTTCTCATTCACTCCTAATGTTACTCCTCATCAAATTGTGTTATGCAGGGATTGGGTGCCCATTAAGGGTTAATTAAACACACTACTAAGCTGTCAGTGTTGTATTAGCTGCTTCTAGGCTTTGAATAGGCTGGTAGTTATGACTGAGAGAGCATTTGGAAGTTACGGGTTTCCAGGACAAGATTTTTTTTTTAATTGAAATATAGTCAATTTACAATGTTGTGTTAACTTCTGGTGTACAGCATATATATATATTCCTTCTCATATTGTTTTTCACGGTAGGCCATTACAAGGTATTGAATATAGTTCCCTGTGCTATATATACAACAGGACTTTGTTGTTTATCTATTTTATATATAGTAGTATCTGCTAATCCCAAACTCCTGATTTATCCCTTCCAACCCCCTTACCCGCTAGTAACCATAAGTTTGCTTTCTGTCTGTGGGTCTGTCTCTGTTTTGTAAATAAGTTCACTTGTGTCCTTTTTCTTTTTCTTTGTTTTTAGATTTCACATGTAAGTGATAATGATATTTTTCTTTCTCTTTCTGGCTTATTTCACTTAGTATGACAATCTCCAATTCCATCCATGTTGCTGCAAATGGCATTATTTTATTTTTTATAGCTGAGTAGTATTCTGTTGCATGTGTACACCACAACTTCTTTATGGTTTCCAGGAGAAACTTTTAATTAGCCCAAATTTCATGTCTCTTTCAATCCTTTATCACTACAAAGAATGGTTAGTTTCACTAACTGCTAATTTTCATTGTGGACTCTCTGAGTCAGTTTTGCTTTAGATGGTAATATTCAATATTTGTTTAGGGAAAAACTTTGGATGGTGTAAAATTCTACAGATTGTTATTGATACATTGTGTACTAGAAAGGAAGAATTTGGGTTCTGCCATGGCCTGTGTGTCTAATAACACAGCTCAAGATACTCAGATTTCCATTCTGACCTGTTACCTTAGTGATTCTGTTTTTTAGATTCTGAAGAGCCTCGGTAAGAGGAGTGTTTGACAAGGGAATTGGAAGAGATATGGTAAGTCTCCCATCCACTGCATACCAGTCTGACTTTTAAAAGGAATGAATGTATTTCACTGAACTGTATCTAGACTACCATACTGTTAGTTTTTGCTCAAAGAGTAAGTTGTGGTGGACTTGGGTTCCTAGAACTTCATTGTTAGCTACACGCTCCCCTAACCCTAAATACTTGTATTATTTATTGCTGTGAAAGTTATTGCTTGGTAACCCTGAAACTTAGTGGCTTAAACATCAAGATCTAAAGTTTCTGTGGGTCAGGAATTTGGGAGCAGCTTAGCTTGGTGCTCCTGGCGCAGGGTGCCTCATGATGTTACAGTCAAGATGATAGCAGGTGCTGCAGTCATTTGAAGTCATTGCTGCATCTGGATGATCTTTGTCCAAGATGCCCACTCCCATGGCTATTGATAGGAAGCTTCGGTTCCTTACTGGCTGTTGGCCAAGAGACCTTAGTTCCTTATTATGTGGGCCTCTTCATAGGGCTGCTCAAATGTCTTCACAGCAGGGTAGCTGGCTTCCCCAGAGCAAGTGATCCCGGAGAGAGCAAGGAGGATTCTCCAGTGACATTTTTCATCTAGTCTCGGAAGTTACATATACTCTTTCATTTCTGCCACATTATATTCATTAGAAGCAAGTCACTAAATATAACCTATACTCAAGAGGAGTTGATTAAGTTCCAACATTTGAAGCTATAGCAAGAATTTGTGCATATATTTTTAAAACACCACAGTTGGTGGGGAGAGGGGAGGGTATAGCTCACTGGTAGAGCACATGCTTAGCATGCATGAAGTCCTAGGGTCAATTTCCAGTACCTCCATTAACATAAACAAAAGCCTGATCCCTGCCTCCCCAAATAAACAAAAAGATAAAAACAAAACACCACAGTTAGTAACCCTCTTATCCCCTTTGTCAAGACCCAGTCTTCAGATACCGGGACTTCTGTGGCCAGAAATTCTATCAGACCGGCTTCAGTGCTTCCCAGGTCTCTCAGTTACATCTGATCTATGGTTCAGCATGAAATAAACTGTGCCCTCAGGAGGCAACCAAATGCCAAAACATCTGGAAATGGCTCAGGCACTCAAGTTTTCTGTGCAAAAAATCTTCAAAGAATGTTTATGAGAATTCAGAGTTTACAAATAATTATAAATTCTAGCGGCTGTGTTATGTTTTCCTAAACTGTGACACTATAGGAAACTAATAAGATACAAGACAATTCCAGCAAACAAAAAGCTTATTTGGTGCAAGGATTGGGAATACCCCTAAGTAAATCTGTCTGTTACCTGTTATGTAACAAACTACCCCAAATTTTAGTGACTTAAGCATGACATTTATTTACTCATAGTTGTATAATATGGGCAGGGCTGGGCAGGAACAGTTCTATCTCAGTGTGATATGACTGGTGTTCTTTGTGGGGCCGCATTCAGCGGGGAGTTTTCCTGGAATGGAGTGTCCATTATGGCTTCCCTTAGATGTCTGATGCTTTAGCTGGGATGGCTGGGACAGCTGAAGACTCACTGGACATTTCTTTGTCTTGATGTAGTCTCACTAGTGAGGGATAGCTAGTCTTACTTACATGGTGGCTCAGAGCTCCAAGAAGAAATTGTCATGTCTCCCAAGACTTAGGCCTGGAAGTGGTACAGTGTCATTTCTGACACATTCTGTTAGTCAAAGCAAGGCTAGCCCAGATTCAAGGGGAGGGGAAATAGACTACACCTGTTGATAGAAGTGGCAGCAAAAAAAGTGTGGCTGTCTTTCATTTATCACAGTACAGTAAAGCAAGGACCGCTGCTTTGTTAGAATTCCTAGTGCAAACTTCCTGAATACATTTAGTTCTCCCCACCCCTCAACCCCCTCCAAACCAAAGCTTAGCATATGGAGAAGGCATATGTGCAAATGTCTATTTTTTCAAGTGTAATCATCAGGGGAATCAGTGATGGAGGAACTTTCACTTCCCTACACTGATGTTTGAGAAAGAAACATATGGAATGGAGATAGCTAGGTATTTCTGGTCTTTTGACTGCCAGATCTTCGTGTAATTTAGAAATTCTTTCTGCAGGATTCCTGATAGATGGTTACTGTGATAGTTTTATGTCAATTTGACTGCACCACTGGGTACCCAGACGTTTGGTCAAACATTATTCTGAGTGTATCTGTGGGGGTGTTTTCTAGATGAGATTAACATTTGAATCTATTGCCCTCCCTAATGTGGGTGGGCCCCATTCAATCAATTGAAGGCCTGAATAGAACAAAAAGACTTAACCTCCCCTCCTCCCACATCCCATGAGTAAGGGAGAATTTCTCCTCTTCACTGTCTTCAAATTGGGACATTGTTTTTCTCTTGTCTCTGCACTCAGACTGAGACATGGGCTCTTCCTGGGTGACTAGCCTACCAGCCTCTGGACTGGAATCACACCACTGGCTCTCCTGAGTCTGCAGCTTGCAGACTGGAGATTGTAGGCCTCGTCAGCTTCCATAATTTTATAAGCCAATTCCCGACCTATCTATCTATCTGTATTTCTGAAGAAACCTGGAAAATTCAATTATCATGCCTCTGGTTATATTCTTCCAGGGATGATGAGGTCACTATTTGTGGAAGAAGCACATTTCTTTTGTAAACAGTTAAAATCACTCATTCTTTTCCTTTGGTGTCTGTTCCTATAATTTCAGCTACAGGGTCCTATTCTATATTTTAGAACAATGTAAAAATAAGTCTGGCTTCTTGCTATATGCTAGCTCCTCAGTTACTATAGGACAGCTATCTTGATTTATTTTGCCCTTCTCTAAGTGAAATATCCTTAGAATTCTTTTGTTTAAACTGCATCTTAAGTGGGGAGGGTGTAGCTCAAAGTGTTAGAGGTATGCTTAGCATGCAGGAGTTCCTGGGTCAATCCCCAGTACTTCCTCCAAAAAAATAAACCTAATTACCCCCCCCAAATTAAAAAAAAATAAAAATAAAAATGAACTGGATCTTAAGCCTCTTAGCTATTCTTGTCACTATTTTCTGGATATTTCTAGTTTATCATCAATATTTCTCAGAAAATGATACCTGTAAGTGATCATCCATCTGGATGTGGTGTGAGCATTAAAAAGTGTGGAGTTATTTGAACTTGCTCATGCGAATGAGTTAGGTCTTGGAATGGTGGTATTTTCTAAGGGAGCATAAGTTTCCTAAAGGACAGGTATGGGAATGGAAGGAATAAGAATGAATTGAAAAAGGAACACACACTGAAGGGAGATGAGACACAGCCTCACTCTCATCTGTGAGAGTGGGATTGGTTCTCACATCGCAGTCGGCCTGCACACCCAACAGGCAGAGCTTCACCCAGAACTGGGGCAGCTACTGAAAAGTCAACTTGATATGTCAGTTGGGATATTCTTTGCATTCTGTAGCTCCTCAAGGTTCCATCAAAGCACGTCTGAGTCTCAACCACCTAACACAGTGCAGCCCTAAGTCACGCAGAGGCGTCTGCCTGTTTCACGACCCAGGCCGACTAACCCAACCTAAACTACAACTCGAAATTTCCGGAAGAGGAATAGAGGTTAGAAACGACAATTTTCAGGATGTTCCCTAGTACCAACTTCTGCCCACCCAGTACAAACGTAGACATCCGTAATTGAGGCCCTATCAAAATTCAGAGGGTCCGAAGTCTGTTTTCCCAATGAAGCATTTCATTTTTGTTTATCTTAGGGGCCGAGATTTTTTAAAAAGATAGTAGGCAGGAAAAAAAACCCACAACCGGTTGTTATGACGACCAAACGGGTCTGGAAAATTCAGCCAATCAGCCTGCGGGAATGCCTCCGGATCAGCCAATGGGAAGAGCGCGTCGTACGTAGGGCCGCCCAATGGGGCCGCGAGCTGCGCGGTATTTGAATCCTGGAGCTAGGCGACTTCGCGAATATCCCCAGCGGTGCTGTCCGGGAGAGAAGTTGTAACCGCGCTGCGGTAGTTAGTGCTCTCGGTTTTCAGTCCGCGTCCCTCCTTGGGCCGGGCTGCCACTCGTGCCTGTCCCGTTCCTCATGGCGCTGCTCCGACGCCCGACGGTGAGTGGGCCGGCGACCCAGCCACGGCCTGGGCCCCGGCCGCGCAGCCCCTCGCCCGCCTCTGGCTTCTCTCTCTCTCTCTCCTCTGCTCGGAGCTTCTTCATCCCAGCCCGTGCCGCTTTCCCTTCTTCCCGGCTGCCCAGGGCCTGCGGCCTGTCCTCTGGCCGGCCTCCCCGCCTCGCTTCCGCTCTCCCGTCCAGCTCCTGGCTTGGCCGTCTCTGCCCCGGGGCTGGGGAAGGGTTGGAAAGCGCCTCGGGGCCGGCACTTGTCGCGGGAGCCTCCCGAGCGCCGGGCCGAGGACTCAGCGAGCGATCCCCGAGGGCCCATTGTCGTTAAGAGAGTTAGCTAAATACAGCTTCTTGGGGTTCCGCTGCTCTGTTCTCAAACTCCTTGCCAGCTAAGGGATCCGTGGTGGGGATGGGGGGAAGGAGTGGAAGAAATTCACAGGCTGTAGAGTGCTATGGCTGTTTTTCAGATTTTTTTTTCACATTTCGCTCTATATGAGTTTCCTATTTACTCCTGCACACGAAGTCTTCCAGGCTAAGTTCACTAATGTATGGGTTTTTCCCTTAAAAAATGTGTGATAGAGATTTTGCATTTAATTTGGAGCACTGTGGCAGACTGAGAGAGAAGGGTCCAAATTCATTTATTTCATCTCTGCAAACAACAAAGTGTTAATGGTATTTTGGATTTTTTTATGGATTTGAATTGAGCCTGGGTCTACTTTTTTCTTTGCTGAAAAATAGAGGGCCATGGCACACCTGAACTCCATTCTCCTGGCTGTAGGCTAGTTAAAAGCTGCCCATTTTCCCTTCCAGGTGGGTTTAATTTAGTCAGATTACCAGGCTTCAATCCATAAGCATTAAACTTTAAAACACTTTTTTAAAAACTGGCAGTAACTGCTGGAAAAATGGAACAGTGTGACTTTTGAGAATCCTAGTGAGTTGAATACATTCAGTATTTAGTTGCTATCCTTTTGTGAGTCTGAGTCAAACTGTTAAGTAATTTTTGTCTATCCCATAAAGTTCTTTCATAGTCAAGTTCTTTTTATTCAGGAAAGGCTTTAGTTTTTCCCTACCTCTCTTTCTGACCTGGTAAGTCCATTAAAACTCTCTGTTGGAAAGTTTTTTTAGGATTAGGACCCCCAGTTCTCAGGAATAGTACATGCTGTTTTGTTGTGTTTTTTTTTCCCCATGAAATGTTTATCACCTACAATAAAATACACTTTTTTGTGTGTGAATTGCTTTTCCTAACAGGTTTTGTTTCTAAGCACATTCTGTCTAAAGCAGATTAAGGTCAAATAACGATTTTTTTTATTTCATATAATTCCAACTTTCTCTGAATTTGAGATAAAACTATTTTACTCATAAAAACTATTTTCTTTCTAAATATCCTTAGAAGAAGAGAGAGTGCATGCTATGGCAGCCTCATTGTAAACTGCTGTGTCTCTAAAGATCGTGTCTACAGGAGCATTTATTATTTCTAGCATGGTATAAGAATCAAAGCTAGTTTAGGTTTTAAGCAGCTCGTTTTCAAACAGCCAGACCTATTACAGCTTTTTAGTACTGTGTCTTAATTACATTTGTTACTCATCTCTGTCTAGGAAGGCTTTTAAATAGTTGCCTTTAGTAGGCAGGGATCTCTAGTAAGTGACATGTGTACTATATGAGACATAATCACTTATCGGTGAAGCTCTTAGTGAGGTTTTTTTTCCGCTAAGTAAGTTGGGTGAGTGATTTGCTTAATTTACTGTAATGCTGTAAATCACATAGCATTTTTAGACTTGTCCCCTCTATTTTTCGCTTTCACAGATAGACCTCAGCATATTCACCTTTCCCAAATCAATTCTGAATTTGGATATTTGACATTAGCAAAGTATTATAAATTGTCTCAACTTTATTAATTTTTTTCCTTTTTTTTTTTTTTTTTTTAAGGTTTCCACTGATTTAGAAAATATTAACACAGGAGTTAATCCTAAACCTAAGAGTCATGTGACTGTCAGGCGGGCAGTTTTAGAAGAAATTGGAAATAGAGTTACAACCAGGACCACACAATTAGCTAAGGTAAGAACTGTGAAGACAGTACGCATCCACCCCGGGCTGATTGTATAGAGAGCTGAGGGGTGATACTGGCCGTCCTGCCCTATTCACGTTGCTTTTTCCTTGTAGAAAGCTCAAAACACCAAAATACCTGTTCCACCCACCAAAACTACCAATGTCAACAAGCACCTGAAACCTACCGCCTCTGTGAAGCCAGTGCAGATGGAAGTGTTGGCTCCAAAGGTAGGGAGTTCTGGGTTTACAGACTACTTACTGGGGTAGCCTGATTTGGGTAGACTGCAGGGCCGCCTTCATCATCATCGCAGCTCTTGAACATTCATAGCCAGAGCTTGACTTCGAGACAGCAGTGTGGAAAATGAACTTAGATATCTTCTTAGTGATGGTACCTTCGTACAGTGTTATGAAAGTTAATTACCTCAATACCCAAATAAATTTAGTGACCTCAGAGGAAAATTGAGTAGATTTTATTGAAATGGTTCACTGTGAGAATGAACTTGAACATGAAGCAGTGGAAGCTTACAATTCTGAGACCCTCACTCATGTAAGAACAAAGTCATGCCAGAATTCTGTGTTGATACATTGCAGTCTCTGACCGATTAGCTCAACTGGAGTTAGAACGCTGATGGATCCATGGGCCTGTTCCCCTTCCACCATGTTCAAGTTCATGCATGCTCTCATTTATGGATTACATGCATTCATATAATTACAGTGAAACAGGCACTGTTGTAGGTGCTGAGAATACAACAAAAACTACCTCACTCTTTCTAGTTCAAAATATGTATTATTGTATGCTTGAAATTTTTCAAAATAAAAAGTTGGATGTATTCGAGGAATGTGTTGCATACTTAGTATACACATCCAGTTGTGTTAAGGCTGATAGAGAGACATCTTGTTTTGAGGAGACTTATCTACAAGGGGTATCTGTACCTGAAAATTAAACATATAACCCTAGGAATGATGCTAGATGCCCTAGGCAATGGGTGACTGAATGCAAATTGCATATAAAGGAAGAAGAGAACCTGGAGGGATGGAGTGGTCTGGGGAAACTTCCTGGAGTAAGTGGGATTTTTAAGGATAGGGAGAAGCTGATAGGAAAGAGCACCTTTTGAGGGAACAAAGCAGCAGCAGGAATCAAGGCACTAAGGTGGACATAGCCTATGAATTACGTCCTTTTGGGCAAAGACCCAGCAAGTCCAAATTGGCTCAGAAGGTTTGAGGAAGCAGGAAAAAAAGTTGAGAAGAAGGCTGCAGTTGGATTTGAAGGCCTTGAAATTTGGATTTTTATCCCATTAGGCAGTGAAGAACCTTTGAAAAGTTTTGAGGAGGAGAGAAGTGATGAAAGCAGGGTAGGGTGGCCAGGGAAGGGACATTAAGTAGGAGGTATTACAAGCAAGGCCGATGGGTGCCTTGAACCAGCCCAGATCTCCCCTAAGTGCTTACCCATATACCAGGATCTATATGGGTGCTAAGAAATACCGCTGACGGTGTTAGGATGTGCCAGAACTCCTTTCAGGGACATCATCCTGTGTTCAGAAGGAATTCTTTGGATATGTTGCTTGGTGTAGAGGAGTGAGACCCTTAAGCACTTGAGTATTCAAGAAACTATTTATGGAATAAATTAATAAAATATAGGAAATTCAGCAGAGTGAGGTCGCTTTATGGAAGGTGTCTCATTTGGCTTTAGATTTGTTGAGGTGATGGAGACAGCTGTTGGGGAATGCAGTTGGAAATGGGCCAGCAACTTCTGAAAGAGAGGAACAGATTTGCATGCTTTCTACTTAGAGGTGATGGTTGCAAACATGTTGTTTATAAGACAGGAGAAAAAAGCTTTGATTCCAGAACTAAAGCTCAGAACAGATCCTCAAGATCTACTTTCCTTTGATAGGACTTGCCTTGGAAGTTTCTAGTGACCTCCCAAATAACAAACCCAAAGCAGCTTTTCAGACCTTGATCTCTTGACCATTATACAGCATTTTATATGGGTGATGAGCGTGATTCCTCCCACATGTCAAGAGAGTGGCTTGGCAGTATATTTCAGATGGTTATTCTCCATACCCAGGAAGGCTGTTTTTAAAATTTAGCGTAAGATAATGATCAGCGGGACAGTCAAGGACCTTTAAACAGTTATAATGAATACCTCTTATTCTCTGTTTTATATCAGGAGGTCAGTTAAATCCATTTAATGAAATACTATGCAACCATAAATATCATGTTTCAGTAGAATATTTAAAGATATCAAAATGGATGTGACATTAATGGAAGAGTCAGATTATAACAATATAATGCAGTACAACTCTAGATTTACTTTTTTAAAAATATATTTTTATTGAAGTATAATCAGTTTACAATGTTGTGTCAATTTCTGGTGTACAGCACAATACTTCATGTAGGAATATACATATATTCGATTTCATATTTTTCACAAGTTACTACAAGATATTGAATATAGTCCCCTGTGCTATACAATATAAACTTGTTAGATTTACTTTTAAAAGTGTGCATTTATATGCAAAATATTGACGGTAGTTATTTTTGAGTATTATGTGGGACTTAAGATTGATTTTCACTTTTTTCCTTAAAATGTTCAAACTTTTCATTATAGGTTCTTATTACTGTTCAAATTGGGGAAAAAAGGCAAATTAGAAAAACAAACAAACAGAAACAAAAAATGTTATGAATAAAACAAAAGGGAAATTTCCTCCCATAACCATGACAACTCCACTCTTTTGAGTTCCCCCATTGCCTTGACTGACTCCTTTTTCTCTCACTTCCTGACAGTATATTTCAAAAATTATGGACCTACAGCTCATTTCATATAAAAATCACTTTTGTGGTTGAAACATGCTTCCTGTTTTAGAAGACATCAGGGATTAATGAACCATACCTGTTTCCAATCAAATACACTTTTCTCTGAGAAACAGTGCAGAAGACACCAATAAGTCCACAATTCTGGGGAAGCCCGCCCTCTGGCAGATGAGCCCCTATGCAGGCTTGTCTCTGGTCAGCCCTCTGGCTTTTACTTTGTATCTGCTCTGTCTGCAGAGTAATTGCTATTTCTTTACAACCAATCCCCAGAGGTATGGAAATGCCAGATGGGCGCTGAATTTCTAGCAGCACTGAGCCCTGGAAAACCCCAGGAAGCAAACACGTTCGCAGACTGCTAACGGAATAGTTACCATCCTTTCTGTAAAGCTGGAAGGCAGGTTTCCTTCTCTGCAGCAGAGGAAGCACCTGGAATGCAAAGGGCCCTGGCTGAGACCCTGAAAGGATGCCGGCCATTCACAGGTGTTTGCAGAAGCTGATTATCCTACGGTTTTTGGAGAAAACTTTTTTGCTGACTCATGAGGCTTTGGCAAACACTGAGTAGTTTGAAAGGAAGGAGAAGTGTTTTTTTTTTATGCGCTTCTTCTACTGATGGGCACAGGGAAGCAAGGTGAATGAACCAGTGACTATCCCCAGGTAGCCCTCAATTTAAGTCAGGATGTCAGAGTAAAAGCATGTAGGAGAGGCAGATGCACGCTTAGGAGACATTCTGGGGAGTGGCAGCTGGAAGTTCTGATGAGGTTTTAGATTTAGGGATTTGATTTAAACACGACATTTAGTAATAGTCATTATTCAAGTATAAGAATCTCTTCTGGCCTAACTTTCCCTAATACAAAAGCTATATATAGAAGGAAATAAGCACAACTGTTCACATTTTTTTTAAAGTGCCTTTTATTTTTAATTACACAAGAAACATAGTCATAAAAAAGCAAAACAATATGAAATACGAAGAGTGCATAGAATAAAAGGTTGGTTCACTGTTACTGCTCCTCCTGCCGAAATCCCACCTGGTGGCATTCCCTAAAGCTAATCATGGTAACTAATTTTGCCTTTACCACTGAGCACACCTGTGAATGCATGTGTACACACTGCTGCAAATCGTGAAGTGTCAGATTGGAATCGACAATTTTTCTTAGTCCTCCCTTATTGCACTGAATTGACATTGTTTATTGCAAATTTCGTAAATAAAGGAACTCTGTTTTACCAAAACTTGTGTAAATACCCATATATTTGCATATTCATATTAGTCCATTCTTGTAAGACACCTGACTTGGTGAATGTCTGAGCTGGAACTTCAGCAGCCTTTACTCATTCTCCACCCACCCTCTTCCAAACAGCAGCACAATCTCACGTCTCCGTTGTTTCTGATGAGACTGTTCAGTTGCCTCTGACAACCCACAGAACTCATTCGTTAATCTAATTTGAAGGTTTCGTTCTTGGACCATTTTGGTGATGGTTCACTAGCTGGTGCCTTTTTTACCTTTGCATGCAGCAGGCACAGAACAGGACTGCACAGCCAGCTCACAGGGCTTAGGCTACAGTCTGCACAAGCAAGTGGGATCTTAGAATAATTAGATTATGTTAGAGTCCAAAAGGAATACTGCTGAGAAATTCTAAACCAAGGCCCAGAGCCATCATCCTTGTCTTATCCTATTGGCTTTTGGATATGGCTAAACTCAGGTGTAGTGCTGAATAGACACAGGTAAACATTTCAGGGGGCTAAGTCAGTCCATGAAGCACATAATGATAACCTCTGCCTTCTTAAACCAGGCTTCCTGGCACTGACTGCCCTTCCTGGGGAGAGTGGTGATGCTTATCCTCGAAATAGGTAACCTTAAAGTGAAGCTTACCTGTGCTTTACTAAAAAGCACATCTGATTTTAGTCATTCTTGCTCTGTTCCCCAGCGGGTCACTTAACTTCGGATAAAATCTAAACTCCTTAGCCAGGTTCTTGCTCGCCTTTCCAGCCCTTTTCTCACACCTCCTGTGCTACTCCCACTGTCCCAAGTCAGCGTGCTGTTCCCAGACTTGCTTTGTTTCTTGGCTTCCCCTGGGACTTTGACTTGCATACTTTCGCCTACTCATTTCCTTTGAGGTCTTACCCTGTCTGGTAACCTTACTAGGTTTCTCCCTGGTACCCCAAGTGGCTCTTCTCATTCCTTCTGGCCCCCTTCTACAAGTTCTTAAGTTCTTGACTAAGTGAGAGATACGTGCATGCTTCTTGCTCACCTGGCACTTTCTCGGTTTAAGACCTTTGATTTAAGAGGGAAGGGCATGTTTTGAATTGCTGTGTATGTTCTGTTGTTTTTTGTTACTGTTTCATCCTTCTCTAAGACTAGAAACTATAATCATTGAGCTTTAAGGTAAATCAAAATTGTTTATTATACTCCCTTCTCTTTCTTTCTATATTTCATGACTTTAATACATATCTTTACAGCCTAGCAGTCCTGTTAGGTTTTACTTTGAGAAGTACCTCTTATTTTTTTTAAAAGTGATAGTTTATTTATACTTCATTACTAAACACTTGTTTTATTAACTTCATACGTTTTTAATTCATGTGATTTTTATAAATAACCACCCAGTCAGCACAAGAAAATAAAATTCTGGGTGTGTACTTAGTCTTTGCTTCCTCCTTTTATTTGATTCATAGGCAGGAATGTGCTTTTCTGTGTTTTCTTTGCCAAACAGTTTTTCATTTGAGAATAAATTAGTTGACGAGAAGACAACGTTCCACTTGCAGAAGAGACTGCTACTAAAGTGAACTGTCAGCTCTAGGAATCTGTACCTAGGCATCTAAGTTTCTTTCACTCAGTAAATATTTATTGAGCACCTACTATGTGTCAGGGATGACACAGGAATTTGAGATGCCTTAGTGGACTGAAATCAGTTTAAATTAATGTAAGCTTATAGATTTTACATTCTTGCAGAGGTAGAGGGTAAGTAATACACATATTGTATTAGAATAATATACTTCTACAGTGTATTAGAAGTTTATAGAATCTCTGGGGAAAAGCAGAGTAAGGTTAGACTAGGAGGCAGGTGGGAATTTTAAATAGGAGTGAGGTTAGACCTCACTGAGAAGGTAACACGGAAGCCAGACTTGACGCAGTTGAGGGAATTACCCAAGCGGGCACAGGGACAGTAGCCTTTTGGGAAGAGGGACAGTGCTTGCAGTGATGGAGCCCCAGGCAGGAGGCTGGGGTGAAGCAAGCTGAGGGGAGAGGAGGAGGAGACAGGTCAGCAGGGGAAGATGGGAGGGCCGGGTCGTGCAGGGCCCGTCCACCATTGTGAGGACCCAGGTTTTCACTTTGAGTGAAATTAGAGTGTTGTTTTTTGTTTAAAAAATTTTTTTTAATTTTTTTTTTTTTTTTTTTTTTGGTGTAGGGAGGTGATTAGGTTTATTTATTTTACTTTTTAGAGGAGGTACTGAGGATTGAACCCAGGACCTATGCATGCTAAGTATGCGCTTTACCACATGAGCTGTACCCTCTCCCCTGAAATGAGAGCATTTTTAAACAGAAGTATGTCTCCAAGAGCTTCATCCACTGCGTCTTGAATTATTCACCTCTCACTGTGAAATTTGTTTTGGCTTTATCGTTTATAAAAATGCATATGATGCTTTTAAACCGGTTGGCCCTGCATGTGTTTGCAATCAAGGCTGCGTCTAAGTAGTGACACTCGTGCTTTCATTTGTGGATATAGCGCCCTTCTCCCGCCCCTGAGGATATCTCCATGAAGGAGGAGAACCTCTGCCAGGCCTTCTCTGACGCCTTGCTCTGCAAAATCGAGGATATCGATAATGAAGATTGGGAGAACCCTCAGCTCTGCAGCGACTACGTGAAGGATATCTACCAGTACCTGAGGCAGCTTGAGGCGAGTGGGCCTTTGTGCTTTGGTGGTACAGCAGTGTGGAATGGACCACACAGCTGGGAAGGAGATGAGGTCAGCCTCTTAAACTTTTAATTCCACCAACAGGTTCTGCAGTCCATAAATCCACACTTCTTAGATGGGAGAGATATAAACGGACGTATGCGTGCCATCCTGGTGGACTGGCTGGTGCAAGTCCACTCCAAGTTTAGGCTGCTGCAGGAAACTCTGTATATGTGCGTTGCCATCATGGATCGATTTTTACAGGTAAGTCTGCTTCAGGAACTTCCTGCCCTCACTGGCTTACTGAACGTTGTATTTATGCAGTGCAGAGGCATGGTACCTCTGAGATTAAGACCAAAAGGCCAGTTTATGAGATGCCACAGAACTTCAGGTGCTAGAAAAGGAAGTAGTCCAAGTGTGTGATGCTCTGGTGATGCTGACCAGCGCTGGGCATTTCTGCTAGGTCAGCCTGCGGAAAAGGGCTCAGGGGAACGCCGTCTTACCACAATCATTCATCAGAGGAGACATACCAGCAGATGGTTTGAAAGTCCACCTGAAGCCTGTGGTGCGTTTGGAGACTGGTTCTCCAGGCTGGCTTGCACGCTTGCCATAGTGCAGTACTCTTTGGTGTTAAGCCCCTTCAGCTGAAAAATAAGGAGTTTGGCTAGAGAACTAAGCAGTTTCCAGCCAGCTGGGGCATTGAATCACTATAGAAGAGGGAGAAAGCAGAGGTTTTAAAAAAAGGGTGGAAGTACATGTGAGGAGTGTACTGAGAGTGTGAGGTCTAAAGTAAAGAGGAAGGTAAGAAATCAAGCTGAGAGGCAGAAGTGATCATCAAAATGTTTGTAACTGATAATGCAAAAACACTGACCAGTTAGAAGAAATGCCAGGCAGTAACCACAGTGTGTTAGCTACCACATGGTAGCCCTGCAGGTAATTTATTTATTTAAAGTCAACATTTTGATTATAGGTTTAGGCCAAGTTCAAATGCTGCCCAAGCAATACAGGGATAATTGTGTTGATAATAATGACCCCGAGATGCTGCAAGATGCTAAGTAAGCTTAGAGTCACTGGTTTCCATTATACAGTCCTCACTGAGTAGGAAAGCACTGTCTTATTTTTGGTAGATTTTCAATATTGAGAGTTGAAGCAATAAAAGCAAATTCCCGGTTTAAAAAAAGAAGAAGAGAAACACACCCTAGACTGAGATTTTCCCTGACTCTGAAGCATCTTTGAATGATTCTTCAGGCTGAATAATGTGTGCACTTCTGGTGGTGAGGGTTAAGGAAACGCTTGAGACACCCCTTCCTCATCCCTAGGCGTCCACTGAATTCCTGCTTTTTTGCTTGCCTCATCCTGATTCAGACCATGCTGAGTGCCGTGTTGGGGCTTCCCCAGACTCTGAAACCAGGATGATGGGGGTGGAGCAGTGACTAGGAGTTTGGTTGTCAGGCTGATTCTTCCCTGTTCAGCAACTGAGTGATCTTGGACTGGTGTCTGATTCTCCTCTCAGGCCACCTGTTTGTAAGTGGGGGAATAAATACATACTGCCTAGATTCTCTGAGGATTTGTTGAGATGATTGTTTGAATCTTGGCACAGGGCCTGACACATGGCGAGCACTTCATGACAGCTGCTGTGAGTGGTGGGGGGTCTCAGGTCAACACTCAGGTCTCCTGTGTCTTTAAGAGGAGTGTGAGCACTTCTCCAAGACTTGGTTTCCGCTACTGTTCTTCCACCCAGAGCCCCCATTCTCTCCTTAGATACGACTTTTGACACATTCTTCTTCAATTAGGTTCAGCCAGTCTCTCGTAAGAAGCTTCAGCTGGTTGGGATTACAGCTCTGCTCTTGGCTTCCAAGTATGAGGAGATGTTTTCTCCAAATATCGAAGACTTCGTTTACATCACAGACAATGCTTATACCAGTTCCCAAATTCGAGAAATGGAAACTCTGATTTTGAAAGAACTGAAATTCGAGTTGGGTCGACCTTTGCCACTACACTTCTTAAGGCGAGCATCAAAAGCCGGGGAGGTGAGTGCCACCAGTTCCGTAGGAGACTTTATTTTGTTCTCTTATCCCGCAAACGTTGGTCCAATGAAAGGAAAGCTTATGAATTTAAAGGGAGCACCTTTTAAATAAGTCCTAATGGTTATCTCACTAGTTCTTACGAGACAAAACCTCACATTCTGTGTCTGTAACATACTGCGGCCTAGAGCAGTGCCCGGGAAGGAGGAGTGAGTTCAGCGGGTTGGAGTTCCAAGGCCTTCACCCAGAATTTTGCAAGAGATACTAACAGCTGTGCTTCTTACCGTCCCTGGGTGTTCTTTCGTAGGTCGACGTTGAACAGCACACGTTAGCCAAATATCTGATGGAACTGACTCTCATTGACTATGACATGGTGCATTATCACCCTTCTAAGGTGGCAGCAGCTGCTTCCTGCCTGTCCCAGAAGGTTCTAGGCCAAGGAAAATGGGTGAGTATTGAATTTAAGAAGAAATTAGTTAGCTATATTTTAGGCCCTCTTGATATAAAAGGCCTTAGTAATTTTACAACACCATCCTTGTAGCGTTTGTTTTAAGTCCACAGGCTTAAAAGAACTGCTTGGAATGACTCAGGTGGAGACCAGGTGACTGCACTGTGGCACACAAACATAGAGTCGTAAAGAATGAGGAAGGCCACTAAGAACTGATATGCTAAGATTTCTGGATTATTTTGTGAAGTCAAACAACCAAGTTGTTAAGCACTCAAGATAAAGCAAGGCCAAAGCCTGACTGATTTACCCAGTAAAGATGAAATGGGCCACTTTTAGGTTCTTACAAGGAGCCAAAGATGCCAGCTCCCTGGGTTCTTGTTTCACATACCAAAAAGGACACCACGGAGACAAAAAGGGCTGATGGCTGCAACGCGAGTCAGAGTCGCACCCTCTGTGGCGCGCCCATTCTAGACTGCCACTGAGCACCTTCTTAGTCTGTAGATGCACCCCGAGAGCAGCAGACCAAAAACCTCATCAGAGCCCAGGAGGTGATAGGGAATGGTCTCATGACAGCCTCCCTCCCAGAAGAGACAGGGAAGTGAGTGGGAGGTGGCTAGGGGGCAGCTGCTCCCATGCCTGCTGTCCCCTCATCTTCTAGGAGGATCGAAAAGCATTTTCCCAAGACAGATTCATAGATGTGGTTTAAGCCTCTGCTGGCATGGCCTGTGCGGATTTGTGCAGGAGTGCCTGGGCATCATGGTGGAGCTCGTCCTCCAAACAAGTGTGTACAGTTGACATTTTAGGTAAGAAAGAAGGCAAATAAGAGAGCGTGTCTACGTGTATGTGCTTATGTATTTGCTTACTCTTAACAAAAATATGGGAAGAATAGGCCAGACACTAATGAAACTGGATCCCTGTGGGCACATAGGGTAAAAGGTTGAGGATGGGAAACAGGACTTCTGGTTGTAGTTTTGCATTAACTTGTACACAATATAATGTAACTTTCTGGACTTTTGAACAATATGAATGTTTCATGCAAACACTAAACTAGAATTAAGCAGAAACAATGTCACTGTATATTCAAATCGGTAACAGAACACAGGGAAGAATTAATTCAAATAACTCTCAAACACAGCATTCTGACCGCTTCCTCAGTGGGATGTGATGTTAACAGGAGGTTAATAGTAACCTGTCATTAAAATTCTGAAGCTGCTTATATGTTTTAGGATAAAGCAAATAAACATTCATGTTATTAAGGACTAAAATTTTCAGTATAAGAATATAAAATATTGTTAACAAATGAAAACAAGGAAGATCTTATAATATTAGATAGATTTGTCTTAGAAATATCAGTAAATTCATAACAAAAGACCAGGAGACAATGACAACCCAGTAGAAAAGAACATGCCCAGTGCCCACATCTTGGGTACTAAATGCCGAGACCCACTAGGAACTAGGGCTCCTTCCAAACATAGCTGATTGCAGGGCTGTGTCGGGAAGTAAAAGGTAAACCTGAATTGATCAGTTTGTAACAGATAGCAAGTAAATTTTCAAAGGTCAGTGGGTCACATCAAAGAGACATAGGAACTGGCTTGAAAGGGCTCTTACTGACTAAATTTGAGCATTCAAAGAAACAGTGACAGTAACAGATTACAATGCATTAAAAAATGCATGAGTCCATAAGGATACAAAAGGAAGGGTGAGAGGGACTTTAAAAATAAGTAACAGTTGAATGCCAGCTAATCAGAGTAGAAACAATGGCAGAGATAGAATTTCACGATTTTAAAACCCCCAGGGTAATAATTGATTCAAGCAAGGATCATCGAATGATGCTTATAGCATTAGGTGAAATAATTTGGGGCCATAGGATTCACATTGTCTCAAAATATCACCCCACAGTTACATAGTAATTCTGAAGGCAAACTGTACCTTTGTGGTGGAGAGGTCTGGCAGTTACTACCATTTATCCCAGTGATGGAGCTTGGTATCACCAGGGGTGGGCCTTCCTGACTTGCCCTGCCTTCTAGGGCAGTAGGAAGTGTGCATTGTCGCCTGTATAGAGTTCACGTCCAAAATTTTGGACACGGATCCAACCATCAGGAAATACACAAATCCAGAGTGTGAGATGTGCTCAGAGTAACTGGCCTGGATCCTTCAAAACAGTTAATGTCATTTAAAGCCAAGAAAATGGAAGGTGTTTTAAATTTAAAAAGACTAAAGACAGCAACTGCCGAATGTACTTTGTGTACCTTCCTTGAATGGACCCTAGATATAAGAAGAAAAAACTAGAAAAGATATCTTTGCAGCAGTTGGAGAAATTTGAATATCGACTATATATTTGATGAGACTGTGGAACTGCTGATAATGTTTCTTATGTGACAAAGTTATTGTGGCTAGGAAGAAAAATACTTCTGAGGGGATGCTTCTGAAACATTTACAAGTGATGTGTCATGCGTCTGCAGCGCCCTTCCAGATCATACAGCCATTTGATGGCTTCAGAAGTCACACACAACTTTTGCTGAACCATTTGAAAGTGAATTGTGGACACCATCAGAGAGAGAGAAAGAGGAGGAAAGAGAAAGAGGCAAAATGTTAATAACTGATGAATCTGCACAGAAAATATACAGATGTTTATTATATTATTCTTTCAGTTTTTCTGTAAATTTGAAATTTTTTGAAATAAACTTAAGGCAAAAAGGCCACTAGTATGTGTATGGTACCTGGTCTTGGTACCACTGGCTCATTGTAGCCAGATTACCTTTAGACATGCATCCTTGGTTTAAACCTATTAACTGCAGGTCTCCCTGTTTTCTGGGGAATTGATTTCAAAATTCGGATTGTTGTGCATTACATCAGAATTCACTCCTGCTTAGTTCTTTTTTCCTTTAAACTATTTTAGGATTAAGATTAAATTGTGATTTACTTTCCCAATTACATTGTGTATATGAAAGGGGTGTAATTAAGCTTTTAGAATTTTATCACAAAACTGAAATAAGGTCAGGTTACTTATCTTCATGCAGATTTTGTCTCATTATCAATCAGTAGTTGTCCATTTGCTTGGATTTTGTCCTCTGGGAGGCTGAGTCACCAGGCTGGGCATGGAGCCTTCTCTGGGTGCTCTATGTTCTCCAGGGCTTAACCACGTGGGGCCCAACAAGAGAGTCTCGAGCAGTGTTAGATCTTCTGGGTTTGGGAGTTTAGACTCCTGCCTACGGTGCCGTTTCTTAATTCTGAACTTCTTTCCCTGATTGACAATATATGTATCTGGGCTCTCGAGTGCCCCGCCAGCCACTGCCGGGCAGGGCTTTGATTAGAGGACCATGGATGTGCTAGTCTTAGGTCTCTCCCTTACTGTGAAGCGGGCATTCCTTTGTTGGGTTTGATTTTACTCTGTCCCACTTTCCCTTCCCTTTCAGTGTGGTGACAGAGGTAAGCATGACAGCTTTGGGACTTGAAGGACCCTACTTACCTGTGCAACTTTCTTTAAAACATCATAATTTGGGACCTTCTCCACTTGACTTAGCTCAGAGCCGCACAATGTCTTAATTTAGTCTTGCTCAGAGCCAGAGTCATCCTGTGTTCACTGGCTGCTTTGCTGGTACCATGGTAGTGGCTGGGGCTGTGACTGAATTTCCGGAAGGTAAGAATATTTTTTTATAGCTTTTCCATAAGTAAGACCAGCATGTGTAAACCTGTGCTCTTGTAAAGAAGTAGCGGCTTTATCCTGCCCCTTTCTTTGCATTCTCTTCCAGAACTTAAAGCAGCAGTATTACACTGGATACACGGAGAATGAAGTGTTAGAAGTCATGCAGCACATGGCCAAGAATGTCGTGAAAGTAAACGAGAACTTAACAAAATTCATCGTAAGTACTCTTCCGTAAGCTGTGGAAGGCACTCGAGTATGAGTTTGGGGTATGAGAGGATGTATATGTATGTGTGTTTGCATTTCCATGTAAATATTTTGGCATATGTGAGAGTCTGTTTTAGCACAAACTCTTTATATTTTCCTAGCACAGCAGGGGAAGGAGCACGCTGATAAACCCTGACAGCAGACTTTCTTTAAAACAAGGTAGATCAGGCTTGCTGTGTCCGGGCCCAGTGTAGTCAGCCAGGCAGCTTCAGTGTACCAGCCCCCCTTGACCCAGTGCCCTGGGCAGGGCACCCAGCAAGCAGGGAAGGCTGGCCGGCATGTGGTCTGGAACAGCAAGCATCCAACTTGGGTGGCTCCGTGGAAGGCTTGGGTATTCAGGTGACATCACTCAGGGCCTTTGTCCAGCATCTGTTAGGACAATGACTGAGAGGCACCTGGACAGCAAGCATGGTGGAGGAGGAGGGGCAAGCAGCCCATTCAGGAAGCAGCGTCCTGGGAGCCTGGGGTCTGTCTCTGTGTGGCCCACCTGAGAGGAGGAGCCACAGGAGATGGGGTGCTGTCCTGTGTTCGTGTGATGCTGAGTATCAGAGCTCCCCGAAGGTCTGGTGACAGAGTGAGGCATCTGTACCAAGTGTCCTCACGGCCTGATCTGCTTCCTGACTTGTCGTTGGAGGATGATTTAACACACTGTGGAAGCATCATGTGTGTTCAGTCCTGAGGGTTTCATCTGGGATCTGCTGAGCACTAGTTGCCACTCGCTTTTATTGCCAGTTACTGCTGCCAGTGCTGATGGCACTTAGGTGTGATAAACACAGCTCCACCTCCCACCCCTCTGGTGGCTTGTGAGAGACAGCCTGCTCTTTGGACCTTGAAATCATTGGTTCCCCCATCACTTGTGCTACCAGCTGGTCTTTTTGCATGACTGCGCATGGAAGGAAATTGTCAGGCCCGACACATGCCCTGGAGCACTTGCTGGCTCCAGTGACTTGACATCGTCCTAGCCTTTGTGGGTCTGTGGGTGTGGCCCTTTGATACTTGTAAATTAGACTAGGAATAAGGTATAAGTTGGGGCCGGGGAGGTTCCTGATGTGTGCTTAATCACAGATGACTTCTGCAGGCCGTCAAGAATAAGTATGCAAGCAGCAAGCTCCTGAAGATCAGCACGATTCCTCAGCTGAACGCAAAAGCCATCAAAGAGCTCGCCTCACCTCTGATGGGACGGTCCTAGGCTGCCCTGGCCCTCGGGGAGCAGTGCTTCGGCCGTGCACTTTGTCTTACGGATTTGGAACTCCTGACTTTGTATATAGTCCTCTGGTCTATTTCCTGAAACCTTTTCTCAGACCGATTTTCTAAATGTATATTGAGGAAAAATAAAGCTATTAATTTTTCTTAAGGTATCCTGTGTGTATTTATTTGTGCGTTCTGTGCTGAAGACATCACGAGGAACTTGCTTTGACTAACTTTTTGAGGTATTATGAATAGCATGTGAATTACTGCCCTTATGGCTTTGACCTTCCTACAGTTTTCTCAAACAAAAAAACTAGAACTTGGCTTTAGTGAATGTTCCCTCATTCGTAAACTTGGTGAATATAAAGATTGGTTCATTGTATAAAATTTAAAATGGGGGGGGGAGGTTACAGCTCAAGTGGTAGAGTGCATGCTTAGCATGCATGAGGTCCTGGGTTCAATCCCCAGTACCTCCATCAAAAAACTAAATAAATAAATAAATCTAATTACCTCCCCTTGCAAAAAAAAAAAAAAAAAAAAAATGGGAGGATAACCATGATAATTCCTTTTCTAGAACTTACTTAACTATTCTCTAATTCCTATACAGGAACACCTGGCCCACTAGGGCGATGGCCACCGGTAACCCTCATAATGTGCTTCACTGAAGGCACGGCTGAGACCAGGAAGAGCAGTCCTAAGAGGCCACAGCTGGAAAAAGGAAGGGGGCCTGTGACATCCTATTAAAGGTGAAACTTGGAATGCGTTTTCCCATTGTTCTAACTACATTATGGGTTAGATTTTGTGTGGGGGTGGTAGAGGGGGGCATTTGATTACATTTAACATTGTTTTCTAAGGGGGAGTGCATTCTCATGCACTAAAAAATACATGAGTCCATAAGGATACAAAAGGAAGGGTGACCTGGGGGAAGAAAAACCCAAAAACCATGAAATAAATGAGTCTCTTATAGCAACAACTTTCCAAACTACTAGTTCAACAAGATGTTAATTGGTTTTCTGAAAGAAAGGAGTTACATGCATTTGGGAAACATTGCAAACTCATGTAAGATTCATAAAGGCTCTGGGAAGCTTTGCAGTAAAATCGTTTAATGCGGTGTGTCCCTAGTCTAGAGTGTGATAAAGCTGCCTTCCACCTGACAGCGAGGCCCACAGGTGTTTGGCTCTGTGACTCGGCCGTGGCGTGTGACTGCCCCTATCCCGGGAGGGGAGCCTCGCTGACCCGTCTACCTGGGCAGGCCTGGGCTGCCCGACTAGTAAGTTTCCAGCGTGGGGAGGAGCTGGGTGTCTTTATATGTTCAGTCCTAGTATAAAGTTTTATAAATATCCCTTGTTGAGTCAGTGAAGTTGGTTCCCATGGCAGCCTTAGACCAACTTAGTCATAAGTGTGAATGGGAATGAAGTGAGACCATGAGAGGGAGCTTTCCTGGCTCTGCAAAGCAGTTTATTTCCCAGGGACGCTCGAGCGCCAACTTCTCATCAAGAAAGGATGGGTTTTGAAGGCATATTCCAAAGACATTTGATAGCTTCTTTATTACATATTTGGCTTAAATATTAAATACCCTGACTCAGGAAATTCATACTTCCAGGATGTCATTATTAAAAAAGGATCTTTAAGATACTTATGTGCCAAGCAGGCACCCAAAACTAAGGTGTTATAAACGTGAAATAAGCTGTAAAAGTAGAAATCATATCATAAAAATACTGGAATTAGAAAATGAGATGCTGCAACCCCAGTATTTGAAGAGCACAGACCGTGGACCTGGGTGGCTGAGTTTCCGTCTCCTTTAGCAGCTGTGTGACCTCTGGGCGTGTCCCTGTGTCTGTCAAGCGGGGGTGAGAGCGTCTACTTCGGGGTTTTGTACTAAAGCACGTCAAGCCCTTAGCATGGTGTCTGGAGGTGCTTGACTGTTCTTGGCTGTCATTTAAGGAGGCTGATGTTCTTGGAAAGAGATGGACCCTGGCATTCAGAGATAGGTCAGACATAGCTCTTGCCCTTCAAAAGAGCGTGCGTAACTGTTGAGTCATATGTGAGGCTTTTTTTTTCTATTTGTAGGTTTTTGGTTTTTGAGAGAAAGATACTGGAAGTTTAAAATGAGACTGATTATCAAACTCCTTAATATATTTATTGAACTGAAGTCAAAGACGAAAAGTATGGGTGGGCCTGAGGGTCAGATCAAGGTTCACATGGCAGCTCCTCCAATTGAGAGCTGGGTGACCTTGGGCGAGGCTGTGACCTTGGGCTAGGTAGTGACCCGGACTGTGCCTTCTCATTTGCAGGTGGAGGTTTTGGACTGGGCCATGCTGGTTAGCAGAGCAGGTCCCGTACCATAGGAGGGAAAGGCATCAAGATGACCTGGGGGGAATAAGAGTGAGTTCCTGAATTCAGCAGGAACTGTGAGACCAGCTAGGCCTCGGGAGAGACAAAACATGAAGGGAAGGCAATGCAGTGCTTCCTATTCCTTTGAGCTCAAAGGTGAGGGGTGCCAGGAATATCGTTAGGCTCTCGACCAAAGATGCACCGTGCACTCTCTGCTCCTGAAACCAGACTCCACCCTCACTCACTAAGGAAACCACCCAGAAAACCTCCTGTACTGGAGGCAGGGCCAGCCCCGGTCAGCCCACCTCCACTCAGGAGGTCTGGGGGAGTTCAGAGGGAGTCACAAGGGAAAGGATTTGGATTACGTACATGCCCTGCTCTGCAGGGAGCCCGGTCACGCGGCTGCACAGCCATGCTGTCCTTCACTTGTCCTGGTGAGCATCTCTACCTGGAAGGAGCCATGGCTGAGAGGGAGCTATCTCCTGGGCCCTGGGCAACCTGCTCTGCGCAGAGACTAACTGTCCCCGGCAAGAGACTCCCACCCCACCCTTGCATTTAAGGCCACATGACTAAGTTCTGGACAGCAGACTGTGAGTGGACCTGGTGTGTGCACTTTGCAAGGAACATCCTTTAAAAGGGAAACTGCATTCCTCACCCTTCTCTGCCTTCATGGGGTGGACTTGGTAAGGGTGGTGGGTCACGTTTGATCAGGTGGGTGTGGGTGGTCCACACCCTTGCTGGTGGGGCAGCAAGCTCATAAAGAAGGCTTCGGCGTTGCCCTCGCCCTGGGTGTCAGTTTTCCCTGAGCTGGGTGACAAGATGGCCCCTGGCGTGATGTTTCAGAAAGCCAGCTCCTCTCCCTGCTGCATCCCCCATTCATTAGCACTTACCGTGCCTGGTGGTTCTCAAAATGTGTCTGGTTTTCAGAAGTCTAGGAGGTCAAAACTCTTTTTATGATAATCCTAGGATGTTATTTACTTTTTTCACTCTCATTCTGTCAGTAGTTTATGGTAGAATCCTACAGAGGCTATATGACATGTGATGATGGAAATCGTGTGATTGCTGGTGTTTTAAAATTTTCTGTTTGAATTTCTAGTAAGTACTGACAGCTAAAACCCACTCAAGAAGAACTCTCAGAGGGCCTCAGGAATGTGCAAGAGTATAAAGGGGTTCTGAGGCCAGGGTTTGGGAACTGCTGGTCCACGGCTAGTTTGAAGACCTCTGCCCTAGGGTCCGAGTTCAAGCCTGCTCACATGGTTCTGGGTTACTTTAAACTGTCAGTGGAAGGGATCTGTCACGTTTTTACAGGTACAGGGCAGTTTCTACTGCTATGCACATGAGGTATGTGCACACACATGCCCCTTCTCCCACATGAAATGGCAGTTCTAGAAGGCAGGCATGGCCCTTGCTCCTCTGTATGTCCTCCCTGCTTGAGTGATTCCTGAACTACTCTCCTGTCTGCTTAACTGAACAGTGAACAAACAGCAGGCCTGGCTAGATCCAGAGATGAGAGGAAACCTAGGTTCGTGTGTCCTCAACTATAAACATCAATTCAGTCTCCTACTTAGGCAACGTGTGCTGAGCGTTCCCGTGAGCCCGGCCCTGGGTGAGGCGCGTGGGGGCTGGGACAGGGGCTGGCGGTGACACAGGTGACGCATGAGGGCGATCTGGGTGGTCCTGCCTGCGAGAAAGCAGCCTGTAACTTGAGGCTGTGGGGGGTTGTTCGAATTCTAGTTCTGTCGCCTTTCTCCCATTGTCACTGAGCCTAGGAGTGTGAAATTGGAAGTCCCTTTTAAGATGTAAAGAGACTTAGTGTCAGAATTCCCCTTCCCCGTGTCATCACACTTTATTTTCCTCTTTTAACTAATCATCAACTGGAGCTGAAATATACTTTAAACATTATTTGCTATTGTTAGCGAATGAAGTTTGCACTCTCTTCTTGAAGTAAAACAGAATTAAATGATATACTTTGTCCCTAATAAGTAACCCTGGATAATTTGTTTTCCAAGGACATGGGGATCCTGAATGACACAAAGGTGTGCTGTCACACCCTACCTGCCCAGGAACTTAAGAATCGCTAAGGCCACTGAAGAAGGACAGACCAAGAAGGCATGGTCCCCCTTATGGATGGACATAACGTTTCCAGCTTTTCACTGTTACTGGAGTAAACACTGCCTCGGTGTGCTGGGCTGGGTGGCTTGGCAGCAGCAGTTTACTGCCTTAAGTTGTGGAGGCTGGACGTCCGAGGTGCAGGTGTGGGCAGGGCTGGCTCCTCCTGAGGGCTGTGATGGAAAGATCTGTTCCAGGCCCCCTCCCTGGCATGTCAATGGCAGACCCGTCACATCATCTTCTCCCCCTCTGTGTGTTGATCTGGGTCCAAATCTCTTTTTATCCAGATACCAGTTGTGTTGGATGAGGGCTCATTCTAATGACCTCATTTTAACTGGATTTCCTCTGTAAAGACCCTATTTGCAAGTAAGGTGCTGGGGGTTAGGACCTCATACTTCCTCTGGGAGGGGGGAACAATTCAACCCAGACAAACATCATGAAAGAACAGGGTGGTTCACTGATTCCTTTATTTATTTAGGAGGGAGGAGGGAGGGGTTATGGGGTGGGGCTGGAGGGGACAGAGGAAAATTACCTACGAGAGGGTTAGGAGGGTCTGCAGGACTGAACTAGAAAGCAGTAACACTGATGCTATAGTTGGAAAGGAGCAGTGCACATCTGTCAGCACCCGGTGTGAGTCCGTAGTAAGGCCTACCTTATGCGTGAGTACAGTGGGATACTACTCAGTACATTCATACATGTTTCTACCATCTTGAGATTTTTATATATACAGTATACGATCTTTTTTTTTTTTTAATAAATGTACAGCTTGAAAAAAGAGATCCTTCTTGTAATAGGTACAGCATTAATCACAAAAACCAACATGGGCCAGCCACATTCCAACTGAAGACCCAGAGCAAGCCTGGCGGACAGCCCTGCTGGTCCCAGCAAAGTCACCCAGCGCCCCGGCGGGAAGTGCACGCTCAGCCAAGCCCCGCGGGCAGGGAGCCGGTCCTCCCTGAGGGAAGGTGCCAGAGGAATGTGTGTGCAGGTAAGGTAAAGAAGGATGAGAGAAATGTGCTCTTAAATTAAAGGCACTTGTCAGCGGCCGCGTCCAGCCATTCCCCGGGCCTGGGGAGCGAGCAGGTGCTGTCTTGGTAGAGCCAGGAGGTCTGCGTGGACCTCGCCTGTCCTCCCACCAGGTTTAAATAGAATAAATAAGTCTTACTGGATGCTTGCTTTGCCCTCCTGGGTGCCTGCGAATAGGCTGCCTTTTAGGATCATTTACGGAGCAACATTCCCTGTCCCCAGCCCAGCTTTTCGAGGTCCTCCACGGGGAAGGCGCCAGAATAGCTCCAGGCCTTGGAGAAGCAGCTGCTCGCCACGGGGCAGGAGAGCCCCCACACGTCCCCTCCCGTCTCTGCCTGGAGCCCCTGCGTCCCTGCGTCCGAGCCTCCGTGCGCCTCAGATCTTGGTCACGTAGTTGTTGGGGAACAGGCCCTGCTTGCCTCGCAGCCGACCTGTCCACCAGCCAGAAGGGTCTGCAGGGAGACAGCGGAAGTGAAGGTGAGCAAGGCTTTCTGCCCAGGCCAGATGCGCCCCGCTCCCAAGGGTGCAGCCCACGGGCGACGGGACTGAGCTCCATCCTCGTTCTTTCCCTTCTTAACCTCGATGTGAGGTTTTGCTGCCAGGCTCCAGCTGCCGGCCCTGGGGGGTGTGCCCAGCCTGAGACAGTTGGGTTGCTCCCCTTGGGGCCCCGGCATTCCAGCCTCCCCCACAAGCAGTCCTGGCCCTGGAGCAGCAGCTGGGTCGGCAGACCGCCTGGTGGAATTGGGGTCTGATGGCTCCAATCGTGCTTCCCTTTTCTTCCATGGGGGCTACTCCCCCGCTGCACCTTTCACACTCCTCAGGCCATCTCAGAACCCTTCTGGGGGAACTCACAGGCAACACCTCACAATCCTTACTTCCCACCTTAGCCCCAGACCCTTCACCAGTAATGAGCATCTGGTATATATTCTTCCAGATCCTCTTCTGTGATTATAAACACATTCTTTTTCTTAATGGAGGTACTGGGGATTGAACCCAGGACCACGTGCATGCTAAGTATGCACTCTACCACTGAGCTATACCCTCCCCATTACATTCATTTTAAACAGAACATTCTGTATCTAACTATTCTGCATCTTGCTTTTAAATACTCAGTAATCCTTCCGTGTGTGTATCTCATTTTGTAAACAGTGGCACTATATGCCAAAATTCAACCATTCCTTTATCGATGGACATTTGTTCCCCAATTTTTCACTATTAATGCAATAAATGTCCACACACATCTTTATGCCCATGTGCAAGTAGTTCTATAGGATAGATTCTCGGGTCAAAGAACATGCACCATCTATTCTTCGTAAGAAAAGCAAAATTACTTTTTGTAATAGGTAATACTTTGAACCGTACAAAAGGATAGAGTGAAAAGAGCCACCCAGACCCCTTCTCTGAGGGTGAGCAGTATGACTTCTTATACTTTCTTCCAGAGGTATTTCATGACTATAAAAGCAAGTAGTTACAAAAATTACCCCCTTTTGTCCACAACTGATGGCCTACTACATGTTCTGCACTTCTTCTAACCTTAAGACTTCAGATCACTTCCTATCTGTATGTAGAGTTTCCATAGCTCTTAGATGCCACTGCTCAGATCATTTGCCTATTTTCCTGTTTGTTGTTGGTCTCAATCTTATTGATTAGGAGTTCTTTACATATTAGTGAATCTGCTAAATGAGTTACAGACAGCCCGCTTCTCATTTTTAACTTTTTATGACATTTTAATACATAAGCAGTTGAATCAAATGGTCTATTTCACAGCTTCTTAGTTTTTTTTAATCACTTTTAGAAATCCTTTCCCATACTGATAGTATTTCTTTGATGCAGTTTGTTTCTTTGATGCAGTTAAATATTTATTTACTTGGGACTTATCTTGGGGGGGGGGGGAGGGTTAATATATAAATCCGAAGTAACCATTCTGACATGGGCGTTTTACAATTTTGGTAAATACTGTTAAATTCCCTTGCCAAAAGTCTATTCCAGCAGTAACTGGTGAAAGGAGGTACCTGATTTACCTGACTAAGCACAGCTCCTACAATCCACCATTTATTTACAATGACAAAATCCAGCAAGTTCTGAAAATGAAGTTTTCTGTAACTCATTTGATGGCAAAACTTGACCTGATCGGACGTGGGCTTGTTTATGATGTCTCTTTCCGCCCAGTGGGAAGGCTCTCAGGTCCCACAGCAGAAACACTGAGGCTACGTTGCTGGCCTGGGACCTGCAAGGGGTGTTCGATGCTCTATGTTGTGTATATACACCATTATCATCAACTTCCCCGCTCCTGTCTCTGATTTCTGAAACTCGAACGATTTGGTTGAAGGAATGTGGACCGTGTCACATTTTCATCTTCACTGGTGCCACAGGTGAAAGCTTCACTTCGCATTTCACTGATGAAGGAGGTTCTGCTGTGCACTGCCTGCCTCGGGAGACTGTCCACTTTGGGGCTGGATTACTTGTCTTACTATTCATGTGGAGGAGCTACTTATATATGGAAGACATTTTTTCCTAGTCTGTTTCCTATGACTTAACTTTGCACCTAGTGCTGCTCACTGTATGTCGGTTTTAATGTAGCCTTTTTATGAGGTTAAATCCTATATGGTTTTTGAGTTTAACAGCTTCCTTAGGAAGGCTTTTCTCACCCAAAGATTAATATTCTAGGTTTATTTCTAAGACTTTTATAACTTAGTTATATATATTTTAGATCTTTAATTCACCTGATATTTGTGTATGAGGTAGAGATCAAACTTACTTTCTTTTCAAAGTGGAAGGTAATTGCCTGTCCTTTCCCCTATTTCAAATGCCCCGTTTATCATGTATTAAGTACCTGCGTGCACGCGGGTCTGTTTCTGGTGCTGTGCTGTCCTGGCTTCCTATACATCTAGCCCTGTTTACATTATAGCAATCATTTATAGCACGTTTTGATCACTTCTCAGATTCTACATTTTACACAGATAACTGGTCAAATGATACAGTACACGTGACTTCTAGAAAATTTTGAGAAATGAAAAGTAATCCTCAGAAGTCAACACTTGAGGCCACTTAACATGTTCTATTCCATGTGTTTTATATTTTCACAAAATTGAGACGGCAGTCCATAGTCTCTAACCTAACTTTTTCCTTTCCTCCATGAACAAGTTTCCACTTAAATAAATTTACTGTCCTTTTGCATCATTATCTTTAACACAAAATTTTTTGCACCCAAGTTCACTGAACAGACACAGCAGTGCTGACGTCACTAATCCCTGTCACTGCATGTTAGGTCATTTCCCGTATTTTTGCTGCACAAAGCTGGTGATAAAAAACCGGTTTGTGTTACTAAGGGTTTATTTTAATGCTTATTTATTCCAACTTTTGAAGGATACTAAATGGCTTAAAATAGTAACACCTGTAGAAAACCAGACAGTTATAGGAGGTAAAGCTAGTGCCCAGAGGCTGTTTAGGAGGAGGCTGGTCCTAGAATTCTCCCCGGAGTGAGCGCAGGCGCTTCCTAGAACTGCCCTTGGCCACCTCTTCCTGAAAGCTAGCCCTGCCAATGACCAGGCCACTCTGGCTCCACCTCACCCCTCAAGACATCATCTCTGGGATTCTTACACCGCAGTCTAGTGTCCGCTCATTTTCCTAAAACAACTCGCTCTTTCTAGCCTCCATGGCTCCCCCTTCTGTCTCCCATCCCTCACCACAAATGCCATTTCCTTCACGGTGCTTTTGCTAACATCCTAAGTTAGGAGTTACTGTTGTTCTTCATGCTTCCATAAGCAGTGATGTATTTGAGTCCATGTATATTATATTCTAACTTACCCTCTCTACCAAATTACTAAAGCCTTCAGCCAAGCCCACGGACCACTTTTATAATGAATGTTACAGGTTACCCCCCTGGCTTCCATTCCATCTACATGAGGAGACCCGGAAGTTTGGGTGGGACGTACCTAAATCCCGCTTCCCGGGGCAGTCCCCACCGGGTCTAACCCACTCAGGGTACAGCCTGTCTTCCTACAGAGATTGGTTCAGGAATGGACACATGACCAATGTGGTCCAATCTGAGTGAAACTTAGAACTTCTGTCCAATGGCTAAGAGAATAACTTTCAGAGGTAACGTGGATTTTAGACATGGAGCTGGTTGTAGCCCTTTTTTGGCCTGGAACTGATGTAGCCCTTTTGGTACCATGAGGAAAAATGGCCTGAGAAGGAAATATATACAAAGAGGGCAAAGCTAAAAGAAGCATTAAAAAAAAAAAAAAAAAAAAAGCTGGAGTCTTGACCAAACTGAGCTTAAAGCCTGACCTACCTCTGCAAGTTTCAGAAGCCCATAAATTTCCATCACATTTAAACTCATTTTTATAGCAATGCGACTATATGCCCTTGGAGGTGGTCCCACTCAGCCAGCCAGCCAGCCAGCCAGCCATTCACCTACCTTCTTTGATAATATCGATAATGTCATTGGCATTGAAGCTGAGTTCGTCTGTGTCCTGAGCATCATAGGCATACAGAGCCTTGCACTGTGGCACCTGGGGCTTGGGCTTGGGCTGGGGCTTGGGTCTGCCTCCGGCTGGGGGAGGCCGGCTGGTTGTTTGTCTCCGGACCCTGTGGAGAGAGTGGAGGCAGGTGAGACGGGACCCAACAGGAGGCAGCAGCACCGGCCGATTCAAGTTCAAATCCAGCTTCAACATTAGAAAGACATGTCACTCCCTCAACTGTCTCTGAGAATAAAACACTGTCTCTGACAAGGTTGTTGCAAAAGCACAGAGTTAGCTCTTCATAAAGATGGGCTGCTGCTGTGTCCCCAGCATAAAAGGAAGCGTGGAAAAGACACATACTGCTACCAAAGTTAATGAAACATAGTTGTGCATCTAAAGGATAAAACAGTCATGTACCTATCCTCCCCCAACTATGGAAGCAGAACTGTGCCACAGAAGCCCGCAAGTGTCTCTCCTCAACTGTAATACCTCCCAGAATGAACCCCCAAGCTTTCATTTTATATTAATGCTCCTTTTTGGAGTTTTAACCATGCACATAAGTATCCCTAAACAATACTTGTAGCTTCCCCCCGCCTCCTTTTTTTTTTTTTAACTGTGTAAGAGGAATCACATGTTACGGTCACTCACTCCATGTCTGCAGTGAACATTGCTGGTGCACGTAGCTGTGGTTCATTCATTCTCATTGCTTTACCCTGTTCCAGTGCATCCAAATCCAGTCCACTGTTGATGGTCATTTGGAATGATTCCAGTTTCATTACAAAAAAATGCTGCTATGGAATGTTCTTGCACAAAAGTTTATCCAGACTAATTTCTTAACATCAGCAGTCTTGACACTCTGGGCAGATAATTCTTTGTTGAGGGGGCTGTCCTGTGCTCTGCAGAGTGTTTAGCAACATCCTTCACCTTTACCCCTCGGATGCCCAGCAGCACCTCCTTCCTCCCCTTGGTCAAAAATACCTCCAGCACTGAAACCCTAATCCAGGTCTGCTAGCTTTAAATGTAGCCTTTCTACATACCACACTGCCTCCAGTCACCATTCATACATACATTGTCTCTGCGAATGAAAAATACGGCCTGCCATATCAGTAAACAAAGGATGCTGCAGCCATCAATTGCAGCCCTCCCCCCAAGTGGTGCGCCCCGAGAGAACTCAGGATGGAAACAGGGTGGCGGCATCACCCGCTGCAGCCACCCCCAAGGGTGCACGCTGAGGAGACTCGGGATGGGAAGGCACAGCCAAGGTGCACATCAAAGGAATGATTCCAGTGAGCCCAGACTCTTACACCTTCCCATACATGGAAAAGCACTAAATTCCTCAACTTTAGATACCTGGTTTTCTTTAATTAACAGTAATCTTTTGATGGTCCAATTACCTGGTTGCAAAAGCTCCTATATATCCTGGCTCCTCCCTTATCTCTCTGGAGCTGTCCCTTAGAGCTGTCCGAGAGGATGTCTCCCAAGCTTCAAGTCCTCAGAAATGTCCACTGACTGAAACATAATTCTCAACTTTTAGGTTGTGCTTTTTTTTTTTTCAGTCAAGATCTCAATGTTAACTACAGCTTGTCATTAATTAGCAAGACCTTTAAACGTCTGGAACAACTACTTATTAAATACGTTCATAAAATGCATTTAGGAAAAAGAAATATAGAAAACACCCCCCCCTCCTTTGCTTAAGGACTAACTATACTAAGGCTGACATTCATTTCCTTCAAAAGAAACTTAAGATTTCTTTCTAAGAGTGGTTGGGCTGAAAACATAGTGGGGCTGGTCAGGTCTGTTAACACTTGTGGGAGGAGAGAGGAAAAGGGAGGGCATTTCCTGGGGCCTGAGTTCTAGAAGGAAAAAGCACACCCAGTTTTGAGCTGCGCTCTAAAGAAGGCAGAGCCCCACCGTCCTTGCTGAGGTCCGGTGATAATGGATGCTCCTGGTTGCAGGATGAGCGGGTCGGACCATGAAGGGCTGGCTAGGGATAAGGGGGCGCTGGCTGCCAGCTGAGTGTAGTACTGTCCCCAGCAGGGGCGGGGGTCCTTGGGTGCTTCCTGGGGTTCCCTGTGTAGGAGGGAGCAAACCCGAAGGTAACTCAGGCTCCACTCTCCTCAGACCCACCCCCATCCCCACCTTCCCACCCCAACCAAGCACTTTTCTTGTATCGTGGAGCAAAGGCATGGTATAGATCATTAGCATGACATCACTTCCTTCCTCATCTACTGGAAATCCCCATTCCCTGCTTGAGAAGTGCTTGCTTCTCTGAAAGCTGGCTGGGCAAGCAGGTTTTTAATTAAGCAACCTATATATTAGGGGTGTGTCAGCATTTGGTTAATAAGAGCCATTAGCCTGGATACCCCAAGTCATCTGATTTCCCAGCAACAAGAAATGGAGTGGGTATGAGCATTAGAACACCCTGGGAGGGAGGAAGCCTCCAGCCTGGTGGCTCCAGAGAGCAGGGTTGGGAGGGCCCATGCACATATGCACACGTACGCGTGCAGGCTCACATGCGTGTGCACACACACTCCCCAGATGTTCACAGATGGAGATTTGGTCTCATGTCCAGAGGGAGAAATCTACCACCACTAATGCAGGTTGCTAAGGCATCTGCAGCCCAAGAGTACTGGGACTTAGGTGCAGTCTCTGGGCAGGAGATGCAGCTGAATGACCTTCTGAAAAGAAGGACCATCCTGCCTGCAGCCATCCTGGGAATCGGCCCCCTTGCTCCTCTGCCCATCTGCATCCAGCACTGACGGAGGCCTCCCAATTCCTCCCTCTTCATGTCTTTCCTGCCAGTTGCCTTTCTGGGCTCTCCAAACATCACCCCAGCTCAGCATTTATTAGCTCACCTCACCCTCCACTGAAAATCCTTCTAACATCCCCGCTCTTGGCCTACCCAGTCCCTGCCAGGTGTGGCCCTGCTCGCTCCCAGCACCCCAGCCTGCTGCAGGCCACACCGGCGTCTTCTCACATCTCTTGGTAGAAATCTAAGCCCTGGTTGGGGTTGGGAGCCCCTGTCCACAGACTTTTATAGCCTACATCATATTTGCTGGTGAAAAATACGATTTTCCCCTAAATCAGGAATAAAACAGGGATGTCAGCTCACCACTTCTGCTCAATACTGCACTGGGAGCTCCAGCCAGAGCAGTAAGTCCAGAAAAGTAAAAGGCACACAGATAGGAAAAGAAGTAAAAATACCACTGTCTGCAGATAAGATGGTCTTGCCCATAGAAAATCCTAAGGAATACACTAAATGGCTATTAGGATAAAAAGATTCAGCAGGATAGAATGCAAGATCAATATATAAAAATCAGCTATATTTCTATGCACTAGCAATGAACAATCCAAAAATGAAACTGAGAAAATTACACTTACAATACCTAAAAGATAATATAATACATAGGAATAAATTTAACAAAAGAAGGATGATTCTATTTATATGAAATGTCCAGAAAAGGCCAATCTATATTGACAGAAAGTAGAGTACTGCTTGCCAGGGGTTGGGGGAATAACAGCTAAGGGGAAGAAAGTTTCTTCTTGGGGTGACAAAAATCTTCCTAAATTAGATAATGATAATGGTCGCACAACTCTGGGACTATGCTAAAAACTGCTGAATTGTACTTTCAACAGGTGAGTTTATAGTACGTAAATTATATCTCAAGAAAGCTGCTTAAAAAAAGGTAAATTGCACAGGCCCCACTGGGCTCCACAGCGCTCTGTTGATACCCAGAATGTATGCAAGCAGCTGCTGGGAGTCCCAGGTGGGAACCAGGGCAGAGCGGAGGAACGGATGGAGCTGAGGCGGGCTGTTTAAACATCTGTGTGAACACAACCACTGCATGGTCTTTGATCCCAAGGCATCAGAGCCTACTTCCTCAGGATAAGTCAGAGTAAAACCAATCAAAGTAAAACCTCAGGGATTACTGGGAAATTTGGGCTCCCGTGTACAGTAGACCCTTGGCAACCGCGGGCTTGATTGTCCCAGGCCCTGGACAACTGCTACCATGCAGTGTAAAGTCATCTGGTCATTTATCACTTGGCTGAATGGGGTTCACAGCACTCCACAGTTGGGAGGGGAGAGATCCCAGGGAGCTCTGAGAGGAGGTGTTGTTTGCTGGGGAGCAGAGTGTGGACCAGGGGACTGTCTGATGGGGAGCGGATGTGGAGGTGGAGAGCAGCTCCGCATTTTGCAGTAGGAAAGGTGCTGTTCAGGCAACCCTGAGGTCACCACTGTCCAGCTCTTTCCTGTTTAAATGTCCTCTGTGACCAGCAAGGGATATAGCTGCTCCAGGTGGGCAGCACCTTTGCAAAGCAAGCCAGTTACAGCAAAGCCCTCCTCCTCACAGGTCACTCCTGCGTCATTCTCACATCTACGCATGTCTTCACTCTTCTTGTTAGTGTTGACAGATGGGACATGGTCTGGGAACCCCTACCTGGAGCCCTGGGCAAGGCACTGTGCTGGGTATTTTCAGACGTTACTTCCTTTACCCTCACAACACTTCCACGAAATGACTGACGTGGGTTCCTAGAATTTCCTGCTGGCTTCATCACTGGACCGCATGAGGCTTATGCATCGGGCCACCAGAGCTCCAGCCACACTGATCTTTCTGGCCCCGGGTTCTGGTCATGCTCCCCAGCCCCCAGCCAGCACTGTAAATTCCTGCTCAGCCTTTGGATCTTGTTTCACCCCCTGCCACACCCTGTGGTAGCCCCCGCGCCTGCTCAGAGCAGGGGGTCGATGCAGCGGTCCAGGGGGCGGGGCCTGTTCTCACCACTGCAGCCCCTGGACCCGGGGCCAGGCCCAGGGAGACCATGTGGCCTCACTCCCCAAGCTCTGAAGGAGTAGCAGCAGAGGGAACACCGGCTTTGGAGTCAGTCAGTGCCCTGCGTTTGAGGCGCCCCTCTGCCCCCAATTGGCACGTGACTTGGGCCCATCACTTCACCTCTTTAGGGATCAGTGTCCTCAGGGGTTAAAAAAAAAGGGATTCAGGCAATGGCCCAGGCCCTTTTTCTAGTTCAAGGAAGACTCTACAGAGAGCTTGCAACAAAATCTCTACTATCAGATGTACCGTGGAACACAGGACGCCTTTGCCGATGGGGCGATGGCTGTCTCCACCTCCCCACGCTGGAGACCAGAAACCACCACAGAAAACGTCGGCGAGAACAGCCACTTTCCCGTCTGCTGGACACTCAGATCAGGCCATCTCCTCCCACCACTAGGTGGCGGTCCTGTGCAATCAATAACCCAGGGCGAGACCACGGCTTTCGGGGACCTGCCAGAAACTGATTTAACGGGGCCTTTTAGGTGCCTGCAGACTCGACTCACACCCACGGGAAAGGAATCCAGACTTTCTCACACAGCAAGCAAGACCCTCGTGCCCCGAGAAGTTACACTTTCAGGAAAGCGCTTTGTCTAGACTTATTCTATAATGCATATAGATCATTTTGGCTTTAGGTCATATAGGCTTTAGATCATTTTGGTACCAATTGTATTTTATGATAATTTGCACCAAATAAACCTCACATGATTGCAAACTGTTATAAAAACAATTACTTCATTGGGATAATGAGGGTTGGAGCAAGAATTTCAGACTCACAAAGACAGTTATTTGTCCTATTGCCATTTCAACAATAAAGGTTCACTTTATACAAATTTGTACGTAGTTATAAAATTCCTCATCTCAGAGCAAATACAGTGTTTCATTATATGTAACTTTGGCACCGTGTAATTTAGATTTCCTGTTACTGTGTGATCCATCATTTCAGGGTAATTTGTATAGTCAGCCCTCCATATCTGTGGGGTCTGCATCCCAGATGTGGATTCAACCAACTGCAGATTGAAAATATTTGGAAAAAAATTCCAGAAAGTTCCAAAAAGCAAAATTTGAATTTGCTGGGCAGGGCAAATATTTACATAGCATTTACATTGTATTAGGTATTATAAGTAACTTAGAGATGATTTAAAGCATACAGGAGGGTGTGCATAAGTTATATGCAAATACTGTGCCATTTTATATAAGGAACTTGTGCATCTGCAGATTTTGGTACATGGAGGATGTGTGTGTAACAGAATCAGTCCCCTGAGGATACCAAGGGATGACTGTACACATGGACCACTTCATTGTGTCTATTCTTCATTAAGAAAACAAACACACAAAACAGCTCAGCTATAGTACCTTGCTTTTACAGCAGGCCCTTTTCTGATTAGGGCATTAAGACACCTAATAATGCAGTCAGATCATAACCCACACCATAAAGTTTCCAGAGTAATCAAGCACATTGCACCCATCTTGCTTTGTGCAAACTTCACTGCTAGAGAAGTCCTGTGTTAGTGACTGGGGAGTCCAAGTGGTGCCTTTGCCCTGAAACATCCGGATGCCCACCGACCGACCTCTGAGCCCTCCTGGACAGATGCCCGGTCTCACCAGATGCCAGAAGCCCACGAGAACACAGAACGCCAAGTGACATCAATGACTACAAAGCACTGTAAAGTGAAGGACTGTTCATTCACTCTTCATGGGATGTGAGTTGTTATGGTGATTAGAACAAAGGATGTTTAACTAGAAAGAGACTGGAACAGTATAGCAGGAGAGGGAGTCTAAGACTATGTTATTGAAACGCAGCTCGTGTCTGCTGCAGTGTCACCTCATGGCTCTCTGCGCTGCTGTTGCTCGGAGCCCACAGAGAGCGGCCCGGCTACTACGTGTGTGTGTGCCGGGGTGGGGCGGGGGGAGCGGCTCCCCGACTCGTCCCCTCGTCTTCGCTTCCCTAGGCTGCTCATCCCCACCCCTCACCCCCATTAAAGCCAACAGTGCCGAAGCTTAGACCCTCACGGAGTCCACAGCTCTCTGCAGGCCCAAGGCTTGAGTTCTGGAATGTCCTCATGGGGCTTGGAGGTGCCTACTTTTCAATTCTGGTAGAATATTATTATTTCCCTGCAAGACCAAAGCACATGAATAACAATCATAAAACAAATACAAATAAACTTCCAAGTTGCACTGTGCTTTATAGTTTACAAAGCCCTTATTTAATCTTCAAGAAACCCCAAGTGGGCTTTCCATTTCTATGATTACTAGCTCAACGATACAGGTGAGGACAGCCAGGTGTGGGAAGATTAAGTCACATGAGGCAGCGCAGCGGGTAATTAGTGAACGATTCACGTGCCTAGCATGTGGCACACAGAAGGCACATGGCTCAGTAAATATTCAATGAATGAATCAATGGAGGAAGGAACAAATGACCCGGGTCTCAAGCCGAGTCCTTGCAACTGTGAATCCTTGCTCTGCATAAGGCCAGGCCACCTTCTGTGAATTGCTCTGCGCTCCCACACTTCTGGGGTACTGGGTCTGCCGAGTCTACGCCAGGGTGAGCTGGGATTAAGCTTTCAAATATCACTTCTTTGTTCTGCAGATGTGAAATTTATGTCTTGGAATTCCAAGAAGGAAAATAATGGCATTTTGTTTCATTGGCTCTTTAAAATGTGCTCTGTTCCAAAAGGTTGAATCTATAAACATTACTGGAAACGTGGGAATGGATGCCAGGAATTCCTAAGCTTCGTGTCTGCCTGGGCCAGGATACGGCTGCTGCTCCTGTAGACTATGGGTTGAGAAATATTGCTATTGGACACTTGTTAGAAATTCTAAGCCCCTTGAAAATACGACTCCATTAGGGGAATCTTGTCAAGAGACACACAGGCAGCATTTAAATTCTTCCATCGACCCCGCCTTTGCGGCATGGCCAGAAGCCCCACCACGGAGCACTTTTCAGTATTTTTCTGTTTCTCCAACTTCTAGTTGGATTACTCTCTGGAGTATCTCGAAATTTCCTGAAGTTGTCCTCCCATAAAATGGACCAGAGGATTAAAAAGGCCAACAGAAAAGACATTGCCAGTCCTGGTTTTAATGCTTCCAGCAATGACCTGGGCGTAGATTATGTACCTCTCCGTTTCAGGAGGGAGGATATGAAGCACGCTCGATCGGCAAATCAAGTGAAGCCAGAGCAAAGGCTGATGAATGAACTGCTTATGTGATTCTTGCTTTACTGGTTCTCATTCCCTGAGAAGCAGGAAAGGCCTCGAACCTGAATCAGACTGTTCAAAATGACAACAAAGGCACTGCAAGATAATGACCCCCTCTAAGTCTCAGTTTTCTCGGACAAGGTTAACAGCGACGGTGGCAATCACAACTACCATGCCACGGCACACACGTGGCGGGACCAGGGTGCAGAGTCCAGTTGGGGTGGTCACTGCTTTAGTGAAGGCTTCATGTGCTCTCCAGAAAAACCAAAGCAAAACAAAAAACTCCCCCAAAACCCAAAATTGACCGAACCCAAAATAAACTGACACAGACTTCCCTGAAGTAACCCGAGGTGCTACCTACACCATTTGATTTTATCCATCTATGTTACATGATCCCAAAGAAATGACTGCTTAGGCTAAATGTGTCTATAAAAAGAAGTACATTGGGGACGGGGGAGGGAAAGGAAAGATGAACCCAAGAGTTGAAAGTCCAAGGCGAGTTGGTGGTAATCTCCCTCTTATAGGTTGGGAAAGTCAAGGGCACTGATGGGAACTGTGATGCCAAGAGAAATTTTCATCTTTATGGAAAGATACAAGCTTGGGATCCGGAAATTCCGTTTGCTCCAACAACCTCCCATGGAATAAATGCAACTCACGTTCTCTTACCAAAGAGGAGCTGTTAAATGTAGGTAACCACGAGGCTCCTGGAATGCATGTCTAAGGTCTTGGCCCACATTAGAAATTATTTTAACTGTCATGTGTTTCAGAAAATACATACTAAGTGAAAAGCTCAGCAGCTTGACCAGAATGTGATTTCTTAAGGAATATTTGCATCAGAGCAGATTGAAGGGTACAAAGAAGAGGCTGGCTGGAATTCTTGGGGCTCCAGCACTCAGTGTGCCTAGTAAGAGTTTTACACACCAGTTTTATATACAGTCGGGAAACTCTTACTGCCTTACTGCAGTGGTTGTGAAGGGCACGCCCTCTCCTTCCAGCCTGCCAGCCCTCGCCAAAACAGCATCACGTCTGCCTGATCTTTAGGACTGAAGGAGGTATAGGGCGTTAGGAAGTTCCAATCAGGAACCGCGCAGCTGAGGGCTGGAAGGGAGCAGCCTCGGGTAAGACACAATGTTCCTCAATTGCCTGTTTTTGGCTGACAGATGCTCCCTGCTGGCTGGTGTGCAAGTCTGTAACTTGCAAAGCAGGCTGGAAAGATGGTTTCGCTTGCCAAAACCAAAGCAAGTAGGAAGCTAGCAGACAGAGCTAAGAGATTTGGCGCATTTTGCTGACTGGTTTTAATCCCCTGCCTACTTTGGGAAGTCAAACTGGGCCCAGGAAGGCTTGTGTGATTATTTTAGTGAAGTCCGTCCAACTGAATAGTGCAGGTCTGGGTTATGGGGCAAGAATCCTGTTGCCTCAACACAGAAACTGCCCTGGTTTTATCAAAATGACTTGACCAGTGGTTTTCAAGATGTCAGCAATATCACCATCATCTGAGAACTTGGTAGAAATGTGCATTCCTGGGCCCCGCCCCAATCCTACTGAATCAGAAACAGCGGACACAGGTCAGGGAGCCCTCCAGGTGATCCTGGTGCACAGTGAGGTTTGAGAACTAACTCTTTAGACCGAGCCCATCAGGTAGACCATGATCATTGCAACTGGCGGGATACAGGTACGTACACGAGAGCTGGGGGAGCAAAAAGAGAGCTCCGATTAAGAGTGACATCCACTCTCCCGACGGCCATCGGCATAAAACTGAGGTGCTCTCCCCTCTAAAGCCCAAATGAGGTAAGACTTGCTAGGGGCAAAGGAACCCCAGGGGAGAGGCTGGTGAAGCTCTGGTAAAGCTCCCAAGAGCTCTGTGGTCTTGGGTGGGGCCTAGAGGCGAACGGGTGGCCACCCTCCCAGAGGAAGGAGCTGTCGCTTCTCACCCAGCACGGCTCTATTTTGTACACAAGTCTCCTGATCACACGTGAACCTCTTTTTTTTCAATTATTCTAGAGATATGGCGAGAATGGAAAACGGAGGTGGGCAGGAGGGAGGGGAAGTGGGGGCTGCAACGACCCCACTGTGGGGTTCAGCAGAGAAGGACACCCCTCACTGAGAATCACATGGAGTTGGAAGATCCCTTACAGCAAGTCACCAGCTCAACCACCATGAGATACGGGTTGTACCACCACCTCCGTCAGCACCAACACCATCATGGTCATCGAGCTACAGTTGAGTGAGTGGACTCTCACATATGCTCAGGACCACAGCAGGTACTTCATGTATGTTATTTCCAGTCCCCCCAACACCCCTGCAAGCTTGGTGCCCTATAGTGGTGCACAGGTAAGGAAAACGAAGCTCAGAGAGGGAAGTAGCAGGTCCGACTCTAGACAGGTAATAGGGGCTGAAGCAGGATTCTCATTCTTATCTGGCATTTGACAATCTCACTCTGCAATATTCCTGCCTGGAGATTTCCACCCACCCTGTGCCTGAATACGTCCAGGGACAAGGTGCTTCTTACATTCTAGGACAGTTCATCTTGGGACTACTGGAATGTGCTTTTGTTTCCTGGTGCCAAGATCTACCTCCTGGTAGAGGTCACACACTTGCCTTGAAGTTGGCCCTAGCTACATGCCCGGTGACTCCACAGGACACGTCCAACCCCCTTTCCACACTGGCAACTGCATTTCTACACGGAGTTAAGGAATCTTCACTTCCTCCAACCGAAAAGCCTTGGTTTTACCACTCTTCACTTTCTGTTACAGAAATGCAGAAAGGATCTCATTTTAAAGCCCAGAAGACCCGTATTCATGAACAAGCATGTACACCTCACAGGATGCTGGGATGTCACTCCTTATGTTTCAGTGAGCTGCTGTGTTTATGCACTTCAGGCACAGTCATAAGCCAAAAGCCCCACTATTCCTCAACCATCCCAGAGAGGAAAAAGGTCACAGAGCAGTCAGATCGCAGGGCTGAAGGGGACACCTCTTCTAATATTTCCAAGAGCAGCCCTCTCTGGAGAATGAGTGATGTGGTATCAACTTGGCTGTACTTTAGGAATGGCATCCAAGGGCCTCCCAGCCTGGGGGCTAGATTACAACATGTGTGGGTGGGAAACTGAACTTGAGAACCATGCACAGACAGCCCCCACAAATCCTCGAACCTGGGTGTGACTGACGGAGACGGAGCACAGACAGTTCCCCCAAATCCTCAAACCTGGGTGTGACTGATGGAGACCGAGCATAGACAGCCCCCCCCGAGTCCTCGAGCCTGGGTGTGACTGATGGAGACGGAGCACAGACAGCCCCCCCGATCCTCGGACCTGACTGTGACTGATGGAGACGGAGCACAGACAACCCTCCCGAATCCTCAAGCCTGAGTGTGACTGATGGAGACGGAGGTCTCCCACAGGCAGTGACTCTTACCCTGCGGCTCCCTGGTCTGGGACCTTGAGGAAATCCAAGCTCTCCGGCGTCTGTGACACTCGGTCTGAGCCAACAGACTGCTGCCGTGGCAAGGGTGGGCGGGCCATGGAGGTGTACAGGCTCTTCTGATGGGACCTCTGGCTTTCAGGAGCATGGGGATGTGGCACAAACTGGTTTTTGATGACTCCATTCTGGTGGTATCCTAGGAAGAGGAAAAGAGGTGAAAACAAAGTTTAACTTTGCTAAAAGGCTCTCTAAATTTTTTCCAACTATTAGCCAAAAGCAAGTTACTTAGCTTCGCCTGGACTCAGTTTCCCCATCTGAGAAAATGGAGGGCATAACTGCTAATACATTAAGAAGAATAGAGCTAAGACATTGTAAATTGCCTGATGAGTGCCTGGTACAAAGCAGACGCTCACACATCCACGTTGAACTTGACAGTAGAACCACCACATAGATGTTCAGGGTTTCAAAGCCCACAGTCAAGAAAAGGTAATCCTGCAACTAGTTGGCAGGTGCATTCTTAGGTTTAAGAAAAATGATGAGGTTATGATTCAAGAGAGGGCTGGCAGGCAGCTGTTTAAACAGCTGGACATCCATATTCAAGGGGTCGGTCTTGGGTGTCCTCTGCAGGAGCCCCAGGCTGTGGGAGGTGGAAGGAGCATCCCACACAGGCAGGGCAAATGTGGCGGATGGTTGGATCAATCCTGATAGAGCAAGGTCTCCTAGCCAACTGTTCCTAGTCAAGATCACATTAGCCAGTAAGTAATGGATTCTGGCGCTGGGCTCCAAACCACACGTCTGGGCTGAAGGGGCATTATCGTTCCATGCTGTGTGTGATGAAGCCCTTATCTCTTCTTCCACTGACAGATCTGGGCAGGAGGGAAGGGGAACAAGACTCTCCAAGGCACACTTTGGTGAATCCATTCTAAGACCTCTTCCATCCAAATTAAGAGAAGAACTCTCTGGTACCAGTGGGATGACCCTTAGTTTATACGCAGGACTAGAGTTCAGTTTTGGCTCTGTCTCTGATAGCTGTGTTGACCTGAAGCAAGGCACCTGACCTTTCAGAGTGTCAATTTCTTCATTAAAGAAACAGGGAGCTTGGTGAGACCCCACTTGCTGCCAGGGTCGCCAAGGACAACAGAGGGCCATCCAGAGCAGGATGTGTTCTGGGGTCATGATATGCAAAGGGGGTCCACTGATGGGTTGCTCTGTGCTGTTCGTGCCCCACCCACCCTCGAAAAGTTCAGAAATTAAGAGTATGCATTTAGAAACATTCACAGCAGTTTCACAGACATATTTGATGTCTGCTGAATCTCATAAGACCTTTTGGCTTGTATTTTAAAATGCTTTTAAAATTTCATTCTTCTAGTAATTTTTATTACATCTTACAAAAGTAAAGTTTGTGATGGACTGAAAATTAAGGCGGAAAGAAAACATAAACCAAACCAAACAAGCCCTGGTCCTTTACCAAAGATAGTATGAGAAGTGCTGACCGAAAGGATTCGGGTCCAATTGCTCATTTCACTGATGAAGAAACTGTCACATACAGAGGTTGGGAGCCATGCTCAAGGTCAGGTATTTGGTCTGAAGCAACTTTAGCCAACCTAACTGAGGCCAGTGAGCTTTCTAGGTGGTCCGGCCAGGATTTTGCACGGGTGGCTGGTGCATAAGTAGTAACACAATGCTACACTGGTTCTCTTAGCTTCCTTTGTGCTTGGATTTTCTTCAAGGATAAAGGCAGAGGGGAAGACAGACAGGGCCAGGCAGGATGAGGACTCCAGAAGAGATGAAAATTAGTTTCTCGCTGGTGGGCATGGGCGTCCATATTTTAGCATACAGGTGTGAGATTCCAAGCCAGGACACAAAAGAAATGCTTTTTTATTGCTTATCTTGGACAATGCTATAAATCGTCTGGGACGATTTGAGTCAAGAGTGGTCCAAAGATGACCCTTTCAGATCTACAATCCTAAACTTATTAACATCAAACATTCTGGGAGGCAGGGGTGGGAACAGTTCAGTGGTAGAGCACGTGCTTAGCATGCATGAGGTCCTGGGTTCAATCCCCAGTACCTCCATTAAAAAGAAAAATCAAACATTCCGGGGTCTGTTTTTTATTAACTGAATTTTGTGCATGATGGAGCAATATTTGGTGAATTCTGAGAGAGTTCTTCCCACACTAAACAGATTTTTAAGGGCAAAAACTCTTATTTATTCAGGTTTGGATTTTATTCACTTGCATGCTGTATTTTTATCATTAAAAAATGAGAAAAATGAAACATAAGCTCTAAAAAATTTTTTTGCATCAATTTTATAATTTTCTCAGATATTTTATTTTCTTAGAGCAGTTCTCTTTGATTCTACCTGACTGAGAATAAAGATTTTCTATTTATTCATTAAGTTTTTAACTAGTTGTGCAATATTTTCACGGTGTTTGGCTGGAGCTGGGTAGTGGTGGTAGGGTTACAACTGGTAGACGCCTATTTCCATGTAGGCAGCATCCTACAACTTCAAAGCTGAGGACATTCTGGCTGTCACCGACAAGGAACTCCTTTTTCTCTGACTGATGTACAAGGCCTTTCCTAAAGGAGTAATATTACCAGGTAACGAAATGCAGCCAGAGTGCAGTTTCATCAGCTAAAACTTTCCCTGAATTTCGGGGTCACATGTAGGGCCATCGTGTTGAGAGGATGACACCTGGCCCTGAACTGGCTCACGGCGGACTCCTGCGCGGTCGTTTATCTGCTAACGCGTCTCCTCCGGATGTGTTTACCCGGGAGACTCCCGGCCAGCGGCCCCAGCCTGCGGCCGCGCCAGGCTTACCTGGGGGCGGAGGCGCGGCTCTCATCGGGTAGTTGGCATTGTGGGTCCTGCCGGCGTAACCCCGGTTCTGAACGGTGTTCCTTCGGGTAGGACCTGAAATAAACCAGCAATACAAAGTGAGAGTCGGCGCTACTGGCTGGTTTCAGGCTCCTGATGGTTTTTGTGCTCAGGGAACACGCGTGAGAAGTTTGGACCGCAGGTGTGGGCGGGTCTGCAGGAGGCCGGCTGCACTGTCCGCGCAGCTCTCGGCTGGGAGGGGCCCGAGGACACGTTGATGGAGGCGGGGCTTTGAAATGTGAGACACAAAGGCTTTACAAAGAGGCATTAATAAGCTTGCAGAGGGGTTTCTATTTTTGTAGATGTTCCAAAGAGACAGATGCGACAGCGAGCGCCGGCGCTCCGGTTCTGCCCGCGGCGGCACAGAAGCCGAGCGGCACGTCGCGTCCCGGGCGCGCAGGTCCGCGGCGCTGACACCTCTGCTTCCGCCCAGAGCCGCGCGCGCCAGAGGCCGTGCGCTACGGTCTTCCAAGTAAACGCAGGGACCCCGAGGGTAGGAGCAGATCTGTAGCCCTGACACAGGCGTGCAGAGTGAGAAGGCAAGCGGTGGTAATGGGGCTGCACTGCGGGCCAGAACCAGGGCTGGGGCGGGAGGGCCGCTGGGGCCAGCTGGGATCTCTGCAGAGATGATGTGTCAGAAAGGACAACAAGAAACAAGGGCTCCAGTAGGACATGAAGGGGGGCAAGATTAAATCAGCTGGAAGCGGGGTGCAGGGGGAGTGCCTTGTAAAGGGAACAGGGACAAGGCAGGAAGAGCACGAAGCAAAGGAGCCGGTCTCGGGTCCTGGGGTGAGAGTACCTGGCCAGGGGAGGGTGTCTCCTTCCTGCCCCTCCTCCCCATGCAGATGTAGTAAAACTGTCTTAGACACTGTATTGGGGTCTACTGAGCACTGCTCACACATCCTGCTGGTGATCTGCAGTGCTTCTTTGCCAGGCTCTGTGCCCTGGGGTCTGAGCCCAATGGACTGTTAAGCCTCTGCATCCCAGTTGGCTTTGGCCAGTGGGAGGCACTGGTCGGAGACACCAGCACCAGGAGAGAGCAGTCAGGGCATCTCTTCTACCTGCTTCCTGCCTGCATCCTTCATTCGTCTCAGCTCTTTCCTCCCGCGGCCCCTTCAGGCTTAGGGGTGATAGTGATGCCCTGCTGTTCCTTGCTCCTGAGTCCCCACTTTGTTTCCTTAACCCTGCTCATACCTCTGTGAAGAGTCCTTTCATGTAAAACCCTCTTCAAAGATCCCACCTAAATGTGCTGTCTTCTGGCAATTGCCAATTGATACACAGATAGACACCAACAGTTCCTGAGTGGCTGTGTCTCTGTACTGTATTAGTGAGTTACAGCACGTGCCACCGTGCACATTGTAGACAGGTGTCAGAGAGGCCTGTTTTACGGGGGTGGGTATAGCCCATTTGTAAAGCATGTGCTTAGGATGCACAAGGTCCTGGGTTTAATCCCTAGTACCTCCATTAGAAAAAAAATGTTCTTTTAAATTAAAAAAAAAATGTAGTCTTTAAGGAAAAAAGAAGGCTATTTTGTACTTGGCATATTCTTCACTGATCATATATATGGACTGCCTTCTGTAAAGATACCTACATTACAGGAATACATAGCACATATGATTACTTTATGCTGTGTGTTACAATTTTATAAATATCATCTATAAATAGAAAAGAATCAGAGGCCAATAAAGGAGTTAGACTGAGATGTGAGTCAGTGCATGTGCGTCTTCTAATGACGCACCTGGAAGTGAAGGAGGGCGATACTAGACGTGAGGCAGAGTAACACAGTGAAGCCCTGCAGGGAGTGGTAAACGTGGTCAGTTTCTTTAACATGGACAGAAAGGATGAGGTCTGTATTGTTGACAAGATCAGAGTGCAAAGGGCTGGGAAATTTAAAGCCAACAAACTGACTTGTTTTAAACACAATTAGTACTGTAATGCCAGGAATGCGCCACATAACCATTAAATCATTCAGAAAGGTTTAACCCGCCCATTTGCCTTGGTGTCGGTTTAGTTTGAAATGTTTCAAACTGAAGAAAATCCCAGCCCCAGAAAGCAGTAAACGCGCAGGTTCTTTCCCCTGCAGATCTGTGCGTGGATCGTGAGCGTTTGGCAGGAGAAGGGTTCGGCCCAGAGCAGGGTGAGGGAGGGCCAGGCAGGGAGCCCAGAAGCCCCAAGCCCAGCCGAGGTCCCACCCGTGTGGCCGCGAACACTTACGGGAGTTCTTGGGCAGCCCGGGTCCGATGCTGACCTGCAGCACTTTGTTGCTGGGCTTGAGGATGGCCAGGTCACCGAAGCCCTGGTGGAACTGCACTTGCCGGGAGCCCCCTGCACTCCAGGGACCCCAGTTCTCCTTTTTCAACTTGAGTTCAAGCCTGCGACAAGCATAATTAACAAGTCGAGACCATGTTAAAGCAAACGGAGGTGAGTCCAGACACAAGACACGCGCCATCACAGCCCCCGAGTCCCCGAATGTCCCACCAATAGGCTGTATTCTGCACTGAGCTGGGGACTTGCGCTCCCACTCCAATCACTGTCTTCTGCTAGGAGCCTCACTCCACTTCTGTCTGCTCTGCCGAATAAAATATTCCTTTATTGCTCATATATAAACATTTGCCTTTCCTAGCCTCACCTTGGTGACCTTTGTCCAGCGGGTAAGTAAAATGCACCATTCGATGAAGTCATTATTTGACAGAAGTGCATAAGTGACCTTTTCAAAGTCTGTGGCAACCATCTGGACTCTCTTCTGCAGGTCCTAAGAGCCCACCAGAAAAGTTGAGGCACCCAGGGCTCCTTGAAGCCACTGGAGCCAGTCAGACCCCATGCCGCACCCCGCAGGCCTCCCCGCCTCTCAGCCTGGACCCCAGGAGTGAGATCAAGGCCCCAGATCGCAACTTACGTGTTGCTAAATTTCAGAGGTAGTTGCTTCTGGGTCTTTTCCTCATAACGCTTTGCTAAGAGGCTCAAGAACTCAGTCTTGAAGACGGATTCAAGCAAACTGTCATACTCTTGCTCGTGAAGAATAAAAATGTCGTCCTGCATGGTGCTGCAGAGAGACGGGACAGACTCGGTGAGAGCTGCACTTCCGTTTATTCCGTGATTTTTTTCACTTCTTTTTAAATCCTATAAGACAGCACTAGGTTTCTACAGCCTTTCTTACTGTAATGGATTATCTTTAAAACAAAACACAATAAATTATGTAAATAAAATCGCTAAAATATGCTTCTGAAAGAAGTTTACAGCCAACCAAAAGCATAATTGAAATACTTCTCTCATGTGACTTTTTCCCCTGTTTTTTCAATATGACTTAAAAATCAGGAATTTAAGAGCAATTTAGTCTGTATTCAAACAAGTCCATTTTCAAATTCAACTTCCATGTTCCTAAAATCATAAAATCCAGAATGTTATGAATAGAATGTGACTGAAAATGAACAATTCCATGCAAGTTCCAAGTTAGCAGAATTTATGATATGGTTGTACTTACTGTATTTTTAATTTTTTTTTTTAAATTGAAGTACAGTCAGTTTACAATGTGTCCATTTCTGGTGTAATTTGTAGCTACTGTAATAAATCCTAATGGCAAGAACTGTGAGCTCAGTCATCAACAGGGAAGCCAAAGTCCTAGGTTTCATACGCCCTTTCAGGAGCATCTGGGTATTCGGTGCTCTGCTATAGTGCAAGCCAGGTCTGTTGACTGTCCGAACACACCAGAGTCCAGAGAAATACAAGACAGGTGCACACACAGCGAGCACAGTCACCACCTTAACACACCTTCGTGGGAGCTGCATGTTTGGACCGGGTAGGGCTGTGGGGAGACTCACAGCTGGAAGGGAGGGAACGTTGGGAGCTGTGGGAAGAACGGCAGAGAGAGGCTGAGGCAAAGCCAGTCCCGGGGAATACGCTTAGTGGTCAGGGGTTCATTAGTTCCATCCCCGGCCCCAGCCAGACTTTGTGGAAACCACAATGCACATATGACTGAGAGTTTTTCTTCCCTGGTTGTTGCATGTGTAGTGCAGCGGAGGGAGGCCACCGCCCCAAAGGCTTCATGATACACAACTTTACCACCACCTCCAAGCAACACTGTCAAGCACCTAAGACAACCCTATAGAGAGTGACATTTCATTACGGATGGTAGGTGTTCTTCCAGGTAAAATAAACAAAGTAAGTGATCTTGCTTCAGTGAACTGACCACAGGAAACTGTAATCTCTCCGAGTGCAGGAAATGCTGAGGACAGGGTTCCTTAGTAACCAGAGCTGAGCTGTGTCACCCAGAGCTATGCTCTGCCCTCGGGGCCCTGGTACCGCCGCATCCGTGGGATGACTGTGCTGTGACACCACCAGACGGTGAGGCAAACACGGAGGACTGGGGTACAGAGGATCCTGAGGGGAGGGATTCCTCCTCCATGCAGAGTTTGATCCACTTGAACTACAATTCCTCTGGCCTCCCTGTTCAGTGGCAGGACTAGGACAAGGTCGGGGTGGGCGGTCTGTGGGACCAGAGGTCTTCGTGGGCAGAGAGAGCCTGGATGATCCCAGCTTTGTCAGGAACTGTCTCTGGGCCGCAGCAGGGAGCTAATGACTTGTCCCTGATCGAGCCAGATGCTACAGCCACAGCCTCTTTCTCTGAGACCTCAGCTCCTCAGTCTCCCTACAGGAAAGGAGCCTCGTAATTCACAGGAGGAAGAAGGTCTAAGGTAGGACCCCAACCAAGCGGGAACATAAAGGCACACAGCAGCAGCACATGCAGCCCCAGGGCAGGAATGGAGGAAGCTGGTGGCAAAACACCATCACGGGGAAGAAAGAGCGGGGCCCTTCGTGTCCTGTTCACTGAAGACGGGGACATCGAAGAGTTCTTCTTGGATTCAAAGTCAGAACCCTTTACAGGCATCTGGGGACACCAAATGGCCACCTGGGTGGAGCACGTGGTCATGACTATTACCTCCAGAGTTTGTTCCCAAATATCCCCGCATCACAGCCACGCTACCTGCGCACTCTTGTGCTGGCTGGGATACAGATTTTGCAGTTGTGATGAAGACCCCGACAACCTGAGGTTTAAACAACATAGCGTTTTTGTCTCTGTCACTCAACAGCATGTACAAAAGCAATTCAGGGCCAACACGACAGTCCTCCAGCGCCTGGCAGCCAGGCGTCTGTCTACTCCCCACCTTTACAGGTACCACCCGGAAGTTGCACGTCACTGCTCACACCCCACTGGCCGGCGATGTGTCACATGGTCACACCTGGCAGAAAGGAGCCTGGGGGATGAGGCCTTGGGGTGGGCTGCCGGCTATCAACATGCAGAGGAATGAAAATCACAGGACAGCTCACAATCCCCACTGTACTTCCTTGCTCGTCAACTTTTCCAAACCTGGAATTAGACTCTTTTCTTAAAGTTTGAGGATAATATACCTCAGGGAGTGTGGCCACAAAGCCGCTGCCTAGAAACAGGCAGATGAAAACTCTGTAACTGTCTTCATCACTTCAATGACAGCAATTCGAAATTCCAAAAGGCATTTGCATAAAAGCTGCTCAGAACGGCTCTCCCATCATTCGGAATTAAGAAAGTAAAGTGCCAGCGTGCTAGCACAGGTCTAAGAAGGCAGCTGCATACAAAGGGGGTGCATACGACGGGGAAGAGGCAGCCAGGATGAACCCCAGATTTGGTGTGTAGGGTGGAGTGAAGCTCCCGCTTTAGCTGCTTGATGCAAAGCACTTGACATGTCTGGGCACATCTGTTTGTCAGGCTGTGCTTTAGGTGGAACAGCGGTTATTCAACAGGGTTAAATCAGCCCAACGCAAGAAACTTTGCGTGGTTTAATGTGCTCAGATTAATTAGGAGTTCCACGATCATAAATAAACAAAGCAAGTAGGCCAAACATCAAGGTCAATTATCAGCATGAGTCTGCAGATGAGAAGAGACTGTTTGGACACTTTGACTTCAACCATCAAATTCAAAACCTCACCCTTCGGTGACCCAGGTCCAAGTGTCAGGAAGCCATCCTCACCCAGGCCAGAGTTTCAGCTCATTTCCCTCTCCGCGGCCCACGCGCCTACATCTGAAAACAAAGCTTTTCCATTTATTTTTTTTCCTAAAAAAAAAATCAGACTTATTTTTGGACTTCACCCCCGTCTTACTCATATGCTCAAGTTGCAGTTCCTTACAGACGCCCGGCGTGGTGTCCTGTACTGGAAACTGCGTTACCGGCCGCCGGTCTGGCTCTCTACTGTTTCTTCACTCTCCCATCTTTGTGGCTTATTGTTATACTGCTAACAACACTAGGAAATCTTGTTTTACTTCCATAACCGGTATCTTCTCTTTTTTTCAATTAAAAAAAATTTTTTTTGTGGGGGAAGTCATTAGTCTTTTTTTTTTTTTTAATGGAGGTACTGGGGATCGAACCCATGCTAGGCACTCACTCTACCACTGAGCTATACCCTCCCCCAATAGTTTCTTCTCAAAAATGTTAGGTATAAAACACTGGGTAAGGTCTTAAAGGAGTTTTTTTGGGGGGGTAGGTTTGTTTGTTTGTTTATTTAATGGAGGGACTGGGGATTGAACCCAGGACCTCATGCATGCTAAGCACACACTGTACCACCGAGCTATACCCTCGCCCCAGGAGTTTTTTTCCTTAAAGCTAAAAAGGCAGTTTCAGCTAGGACAGCCGCTGCCTTTATTTAAGCCTTAAAAAAAATGTTTCCTGCTTATGAAATAGATGCTCCTTTTAGTAAGCTAAACACTACAGAGGTGAAAAGAATTCTACCATTCACAGAAACCAATGACACCAGTTTGGGAATCCTACTTAAATTCTGTGGGAAAGTGCAGATACACGTGGTGTTAGGCCTCGGCACCGGCCTCCCAGGAGAGGCTTCCCAGGACCCCCAGGGGAAAAGGCTCACTCCCATCTTTTTTGCACCCCAGGAGTGTCCCGGGTACCACACTCTCAACACGTGCAAGCCACGCGCTACATTTACTCAGGACACTGCTCCCTCTTGCAGAACGGGATGGGGCGCCTTGAGGCAGGGATGGTGTCTCGTTCACCCGCGAATCCAGAGCTGAACACAAGGGAAGCGGATCGATCCAAAAATGTCAACAGCTCCCAGGTTCCCAAAGCTCAAAGGCCACAGCAAGCAGGGTTTCAGTCATGCGTCAGGGCAGCCGAGCAGGGAGGGGAGCAGACTGTCCTTACTGCCAGAGGAGTAGGGCAATCAGGCAGTGAACCATCCCAGGGGGCCTGGGGCCTCCGTCTAAAGCCCCCCTCTTCCAATAGTACAAGTACTAGAAACTCTCCCCACCCAGACAGGCGGCCCCATAGCTTTCAGGCTTAGCCTTCTGGGGATCAGCTACTGGAATGGGAAGGGCCGTCGGCAGCTTCAGCAGAGACAGCCCCAGGTATGAGACTGATGACACCAATCTCACCGCTGCCAACAGGAAGGCAAAGAGCGTGGGCTGTTACACCTGGTGGCCACCTTTCCAGCAAATTGAGTTTTTAAAATAAGGGTGAGGCCAGGTCAGTACTTGGGCCAGAAGCAGCTCTGGAAGGATCCTTCAAAAATTGATGCTCGGCCTCCTGTCAGCAGATAGCCCAAAGCCTCGGAAATCCAACGTCTCAACTACATGTCAATGTGTCACTCCTGAGATCCTCACCATGTCTCCAATGAAGGCAGAAATGCGGGTGTCAATCTTCCTAACTTTTACTTAGATAAACTTCTTTCCTGTTCCTTTGAGCAACTGTAGTCACCATATCTCTGAGCTATTGGGTCTAATCTGTTTTTTCCCTGTAAGTTAAAAACATTTTTAAGAATTTTCAATTATAATTCAGCTAGATATATTTCAGTACATTTACAAAAGGTAAAGACTTTTAAAAATATGATGTCTACCGGAGGAGTAGGAAACACTTTTTATAATGGAAAATTCCAAATATATAAAAAAGCAGAATAGCACATGTCAGGAGGTTTCAGCAATGTGGATCAATCCAGTCAGTCATATTTCTTTACAGGCCCACTCCCCCCACTGCCACACACCAGCTAGCATATTTTAGAGCAGAGTATAAATATTACATTATCTTATTCTTAAATATTTCAGTGCTTATCTCTAAGAGATAAAGCCTCTTTGAATAAAAATAACCACAGTACCATCGGCACACCTAAAGAAATGAATAAATCCCTCATCGGATATTTTGCCGTGCTCACATCTCCCCAGACTGTCTCGTAATTATTTCTGTAGGGCTGGTGTGTTTGAATAGAGAGCTGGGAGCCAACTTGGCCTTATTGATAGTAGTTATAAGAGCCAGAGACGGGCTGAAAGAAGACACTGATAGTCTGAATGAGCAGCAGCCAGGTGATCATTCCAGCCAAGAGTCAAGAAGCCTCATAAAGTCTTGAAAACACACACACATTGCAACTTTCTTCTTAAAGAGCAAGACAACTGTTAAAATATTTCTCCATATCAATACTGAAATATATTGAGAACACACACACACACAAGTTGTTCATCTGGCACTACAATCAATTTCTATTGTGGGTTTGACTCTACACAATCCATCATCCATCTGGGTGCATTTCTAACTTGGGTGAGATTCCTGTCCTAACCCAATGGATGACGGAAACGAGGGAACAGTACTAATCTTGGTAAATGTGGGGCTCAGTAACTGTAATATACAAGGAGGACAAGTTAAAATGACTCAGGCTTTTTTTTTCCCTAGAGCCAGAACAAATTTCAGGCTAAGTCCTTCATTTTATTACATCCTCTAACAAGGAGAGGCCACAAGGAAGCAAATGTCCAGGCCATGAATACTAAAGAGAAAGCAGAAAAAGAAGGTGATTTTACTAAGACATTGCATCCCCAGAAGCTGTGAGAAGAAAGAAAAAAAAGAAAAAAGAAAAAAAATTGAGAGTGAATATCCCACACTTCGAAGACTAGATGGACAAGATAGTAAGTGTCAAAGTACTTGATACAAATGTAGATACACTGTGATCAGGCATTCCTTGAAGGGTCTGAAGGCTGAAGACAGACCTGGGCAATAATAAAAGGAAGACCAATGATCACCAAAGCTGTCATTCTCCCAGCACTTCGCAGCTCACCCACGTTCGCCGAGGTCTAGCTGGTCCCTGGGCAAGAAGAAAAGAGATGCTTCCAGTTGGGTTCCTTGGAACACCAAGGGCAGCCTCAAGGCCCAGCTAGCCAGGAAGGGTGGGGCTGGCAGGCTGCCCAGCTCAGGCTGTGACCCAGCCAGTGAGCTTGGATGCTCAGCAAGACCTGAAAACCAGACAGTGCTGAGAGCTTTTCCGTGAAATCCACGGCACTGAGACCCATCCAAGGTGGGGCTGCAAAGAGCTGCCGATGGACTCATCTGCTCAGAAGTTCCACCACATCCTGGGGGAGGGAATAGCTCAGTGGTAGAGCGTGTGCTCAGTTTGCATGGGGTCCTGGGTTCAATTTCCAGTACCTCCATTGACAAAAAAAAAAAATTCTACCACATCCTGAACTGAAGTGTTTTAAACACTTAACCTCGCTGCACCGCCTGGCCCTTTATCAGGAAAATGGGAAACAGACAGAATCAGAAACCACAGCAACACAGCCAAGAATGGACACAACTTAAAATCTGCTTTGGATGACGGCACTAGAGCCAGGATTTCCAGCCAGCCTGGTGGGCCAGATGCCTGAGCACACAAGGCCGCTGGGAGCAGCAGTTTTGTCCTCTATGTGGAGTAAGAGTTTAGAGGTGTCCCAAGTCCAGCAAGACACGTTCGCAACCAGAACAGCACTTGCAATGCAATGGCAGCGCGAAGCCCACCGGCAGAGGCAGTGGCGTCCTCAGCAGGGCCCAGGGACGCAATGCAGGGAGGAAGCTGCTGGCTCAATGGGACCTTTCTTCCTCTTTCCTTAGCCTTCTGTGGACTGAGAGGGTTTCCTCTCATCAGAGGGAGCTTAGTTACCCTCTAAGTTACTAGCATGGGAGGATTTAGGGAAGTGTCAGCAGGCAGAGATGCCCTTCTACCAAAAGAAAGCCAGAGTGCACACAGGAGGGGCGCAAGGCCTGCCCGTGAACTTGGAGACGAAGGAGCACCTGGCAAGAACTCCAGGGCTACGCATAATTTGTACTCCCTCCCGGGCATGAACAGGCAGAAAGGGCCTCAAGGAGTCCAAAGACACGCCCCTCCTAGGACACTCGGAGGTCACGGCAAACTAAACCAATCGTGGTGCCCGTCTGGCCCCCTCTGCTTGGGCCTTTGCTGGTGAAATGGGTTAGGGTTCAACACGGCCGAGGTGGGCTTGCGGGCGGGGCTCCGGACCGTTGGCCCCACTTCAGTAAGTGCGAACAGGCTGTGTCTGTTTCACACCCTAGGTTTATTTATCAAATTTTATGGGAACAAAGAATCTGAGCGTCCCTTGACTGGAGGAGCAGATCATAAGGCAACTTTTCCTCGGCATCTCATTCTCTGAGGAACAGGGACGCCCGGAGACATGTGAGGGTCAGGCCCTCTGAGGGAAGACGGGAATTTCAGTTCCCTTCACCACGACTGCGAGTGAGGAGCTTTTCTCCAGGCAGCACTTGGGATGGCGGGTGGCGATGCTGAAGAGAGATGGGGCTCCCTGCTGCTGCGCCGTCACCACTCACCTGAGGGACACGGACAGGATCCTCTCCATCTCGATTCTCCGCTTCAGCACTTCCTTCACAAGGCCTTTGTCTGGGCCCTGCTTGACTTTTTCTCGTCCAATTAAGTACAAGCACTTTGGAGTAAGAAGCAAGTCTCGCTTGACACCCTGCAAGGAGAGGGAGAGGCGTGTTAAGGAGGTGGTCGTGTTAGGCAGTTAGACAGACATGAGCAGTGGGCAGGAGGACAGGAAGGGGAAAGGAACAACCCAGAAAATAACTACATCTGGTCTCAGGATAAGGGACTCCAGAAACCTTTACTTTCCCTGAGGGCCAGCAAAAGAAGCCAGTTAAAATCAAAACACTGCAGCTGCGCATAAGAGGAGGCCCCGGCGTAACGTGACCCAATGACCCTGCCCCAAAGGGGACGGGCGTGCCAGAGCGCAGGGAACCCGAGTTTTCAATCAGCCTGAGAGCAAGGAACCTGAGCTGTCAATCAGCCTGGTCACTCAAAGAACCTGAGCCGCAAATCAATCAATTGATCACGAAACCCCGCCCCCCAGCCAGGATGTAGACACAGGAAAAACAAAGGAGTGGCGCCTTTCTTCCTCCCTTGGATACGCCCGCTCCCAGTTCTCAGGAGAGCACTATCTTTCACTACCTTTTTACTTCACTAATAAAAATCTTGCTTATATCATGCTTTCTGTCTCTTGTTAAAAATTTCTTTTTTTTCCCCAGGTGACTAAGAACCGAGGTAATTCTTACTTCTCTTTTCCCGGTAACATTAATTTAGGCGCCATGACTCGGATTGCATGCTTAAACCTAATCCTATCTCCTTCACTTTCCACTTCCCTCCTTGAGGCCAGTCAGCGGAGCACAAGCTCCTGGGGCCGGTTGTGCAGCTGGGCCGAGAATACAAGGCGTCGTAGGTGAGTGGTGGCTGGGCAGGGAGGGGCAGCTGGGTGCACACCTGGTTGCTCCAAGCCATGAGGGCCGGTCGGTGGCGGGTGGCCCCTCTGGCCGCGGATCTCTGTGCCAGGAGCTGGGGACCAGGGTGCAACCCCACTTCCCTCCTGCCCTGCGTCCGGAGCTCCAAGCAGCGCTGGGCCGGTTGGGCTGCAGGTGGCCCATTTGGGATCCCCTGCTCCGGCAGACTGCTGCACTGGGGTACCGAGGCCACATGCCACCTCCCCATGTTCAGCCACATGCACGCCTGCCCACAGCACACCTTCTCCACACCTGCGCTGTGCTGTGAGAGCCAGCTTGCTCCCCCCTCACCACCCTGCCCTCCAGGGAGCTCCAGGTGGAGCTCAGCAAGGGTAGGCCAGAGCCACAATAAACTTAATCCCTTTTCTTTCTTGCTCCCGGGTGACCAGCCACTGGCTAAACTAAAGGAGATCACTCCAATCAGACCACGGAGACACCCAGCACACAGCAAGACTTGTTTCCCCCTTTCTGGAGTGGAGGCTGAGATGTCAGCTTCCATCCCCGAATCAGGACCCTAGGAAGCTAGGCACTGCTGATCCATGGCTACCCTCTAGGATGCATTTGGTTGAGGACAGGCTGAGACGTCAGCCTAGTCCACGGGCCTTTCACCTTAGGACGCTAAGCTCTGAAACCCCTCTGTGTTCTGCCCCTGTTTTTCAGATGGGAAGCCAAGAGTCTGTCCCTGCTGGGACTCCTTTGGGCTGCATGTTGGCCAACTGGGACCGTTTTAATCCACAAACCCTCAAAAGAAGAACACTTATATTCCTTCGTAATGTTGCCTGGCCACAATATCGACATCCCTGAGAGGAAACATGGCCTATAAACGGGAGCATAAACGCACCATCTTGTTCCAGCTTGATCTCTTCTGCAAGAGACAAGGCAAATGGTCTGAAATACCATGCGTTCATATCTTTTACTTCCTGAGGGACAGCAGTGATCTCCTAGAAGGATGTAAGTTAACCACTCAGGTAATGGTTACATCTAATAACCTACTGTCCCCGACACCCACTAGAGAGGGGGACTCTCCTAAACCTACGCCCTGCCCTGCTCTCCCTACCATATACCCCTCGTTTCCCTCATACTCAGGAAAGACACTGCCTTCAGCTCCTCCATTACCTTTGATAGCTAAGAGCTGCCCCCTGGTAGAAACCGGTAGAGAATTTTGTCCTCAATTCATACGTAAGCTGTTCTCTCTGGTAGAACTGAGACAAATTAAGACTGATCTGGGAAATGTAGAATAGATAAACAAGATTGTACGGTGTAGCACAGGGAAATACATACAGGATCTTGTGGTGGCTCACAGCGAAAGAGAATGTGACTGAATGTATGTATGTTCATGTATAACTGAAAAATTATGCTGTACACTGGGATTTGACACAACATTGTAAAATGACTATAACTCAAAAAAAAAAGTTAAAAAAAAAAGACTGATCTGGGAAGCTATTCAGATAACCTAGATAAATACACAGAGGCATTTCAGCTCCTCATGCTGGCATACGATCTTACCTGGAAAGATGTTAATATTATCCTTGGCCAAACCCTATCTGACATAGAAAAGGAAAGGGTTCTCAGAGAAGCCAGGAAATATGCAGATAATCTACATCTATCTAATGACAATTACCCCATAGAAACAGCTGTTCCCCCTATGGGCCCCAGGTGGGATTACAATGACCTTAACCAAAAGTGGGAAAGAGACCATGTTTTAATCTGTGTTAAGGCTGGACTCCGGGCAGCCCAACAGAAGGTTACAGTTATTCTAAGGTGTTGGCTGTTACTCAGGAGCCCGGAGAAAACCCCACTTCTTTCATAGAGTGGCTCCGGGAGGCACTTACTAAGTATATTAACTTAGACCTCAGCTCATATGAGGGACAAATCATCTCAAAGGATAAATTTATCACTCAGTCTGCCCCCGATATTAGACGAAAACACCAAAAGGGGATCCTGGAACCTGGAGTAACTTTTGATGAAGTGCTAACCATTGCTGCCACGGTTTTTTATAATCGAGATCAGATGCAAGAGGCCAGGGCTCAGGAGAAAGAAAGAAGGAAGGAGGCCAGGCCTGCCCAGGTGACTGCGGCCCCTCAAGGGCAGCCACCGCCCTGACGTACCCGGCCCCCAACAGCCCTAGTAAGTCCAACGACAAGGGCAGCATCTGCCGCCGACCTGGTCATTGGGCCAAAGAATGTCCTTACAGGGACAGACCTCCAAGATCTGCCTGCTTTCAGTGTAGCCAACAGGGGCATGGGGTGGTCCTCTGTCCTTCAAGCCAAATGGCTTGCGGGGGGAAAACCGGCCCAAGACCTGCAGATGGTTGACCAGGACTGAAGAAGCCCCCTGCAGTCAGCCCCAACGCAAGAGATCCCCATCACTGGGCTGGAGCCACGGGGACAAATGGATGTGGCAGGCAGGACAGTAACTTTCCTTTTGGATACTGAGACCACCCAACTTCCTTCTCCAGACCCTTCTCTAGATTCTGTATTGTCATGGGAATCACAGGTAAACCAACTTTAAGATTCTTTACTCACTCCCTTTGTTGTTTCTGGGACGAATGCTCCTTCGCACATTCTTTCTTATGCATGCCAGAGTGTCCCAGCCCCCTTTTGGGCCGAGATCTTTACAAGTTGGGGACCTGAGTTATCCTGGGAGAAAATCCCCAAACTTCCACCTCTTTACAACTCTTGCTGCTCTCTGGGGAAGGAGAAAGACCTCCGGACCCAGAGGCCTGGGAGAATAAAATTAATCCTGCTGCCTGGGATCCAGTTATCCCAGGGCGAGCAAAGACAGCTGCTCCTGTTGTCATCTCCCTCAGAGATCCCACCTGCTTCCCTAATCGAAAACAATATCCTTTAAAACCTGAGGCAAGGATGGGCCTTCAGCTTGTAATTTCTAAGTTCTTACAGTGTAACTCCTTACACTGTTAACTCCTCCTGCAACACACCTGTCCTTCCAGTCATTAAAAAAGACGGGACCTATAGGCTGGTCCAGGATTTACGAATCATAAATGAGGCAGCAGTGCCTCTTCATCCAGTGGTTCCAAACCCGTGTGTTACTGGGGAACCTCCCTCCAGGAGCCCAGTGGTGCCCTACCTTAGACCTAAAGGTGCTTTCTCCCGTGTAGCCCTTAGTCCCCAGTCCCAGTATTTATTTGCCTTTCAGTGGAACTCACCCAATGGGTATCAACGCCAGCTACCCTGGACAGCACGACCGCCGGGGTTTGGAGACAGTTCTCACCTCTTTGGGCAAGCTTTGGCCCAACATTTACAGGGCTTACAGCCTGAAAAAGGAACTATTCTCCAATAAGTAGATGACCTACTTATCTGCCCTCTTACTGGAGAACAGGCCACCCAGCATGCAGTCCAAACTCTTAACTTCTTGGCTGAATGGGGATATAAAGTTTTTAGGTCCAAGGCTAAAATGGTCAAACAAGAAGTAACTTATCTAGGAATTGTCCTGACTCCTGGACACCGTAGCCTTTCCCCTGAATGAATTCAGGGAATCTTATAACTCCCTAATCCCACTACTCGAAAACAGGGCATTTCTCAGACTAACAGGTTCCTGTAGGCTTTGGATCCCTAACTATAGGTCCATAGCCCAACCTCCAAATGACAGCTTAAAGGGTAAGGATGACCCAGGACCTCTCCAGTGGGGTCCTTCCCAACAGGAAGCAATGGAAGAATTAAAAAAATCCCCTAGTAGGATCCCTGGCCTTGAGGTTTCCAGATCCCACAAGGCCTTTGCGGTTGTACGTTCATGAGAGAGGAGGAATAGCCTTGGGGGTCCTCGCCCTACGGCTGGGTCCCATCCAGCAGCCCATGGGATACCTCTCCAAGTGGCTAGATCCCACTGCTCGAGGCTGGCCTTCCTGCCTAAGAGTGTTGGGAGCCCTCTCCAGTCTCCTGGAGGAAGCTTTTAAGCTAACTCTGGGGGCCCCTATACAAGAATACGCTAACCACCAAGTTTCTGATCTTTTAAAAGGCAAGGGACATTTCTGGCTCTCAGATGCTCGGCTTCTTAAACAGGTATTATTATTGGAAAACCCAGATGTCACTGTCTCCGTCTGTGGGACACTCAGTCCTGCTACACTATTACCATCACCAGACGAGGCTCCTCCTTTCACCTATGTCACGAGACGCTGTCCATTTCTCTAGGAGCCAGAACAGATCTCACCGACCAACCCCTGGAAAACCCTGATGAGATCTGGTTCACCAATGGGAGCCACATATTCTTCTGAACCTCTTAGAGGTATGTGACTGCTTTTCAAGCGACATTCCGGGGAGACTGTCCCATCACCCCAGGGGACTACGGATCCCTGTTAGTTAAACCTCTTTCTTAAATGTCTCCTGGCTCTAATCTGTTCTCCTCTGGGCCCCCACCAAACTGTTTTAATACTAATTTAAAATGTCTCTGACATTAGGGTTCCTCTTTTTTCTCCTCCTTTGGTTCACTGGGCTAACACTCCAACATCTGCCGTCTAAAGCCTAAATCAACAGAAAACACAGACATCAATTTTTTTTAAAGACAATTTTTCCATTTAACTAGGTATGACCTTGTCTGCCCACTTCATCCCTTGGCTAGGATTAGCTCTGCGTATTTGACCTCTGTCTTTTCAACCTTCCTATAAAATGTGTTTCTTCTCATCTAGAGTCAAACTTCAAATGTCTATCCAACAAGGTAATCAACCAATCAGCCAAGACAGTTTTTATACAAGCCTCTCGATGGACACCGACCCTTCGCTCACCACCAGTGACCCCAAAGCGCCCCATCGTCACCCCCAATCAGTAGGAAGTAGCTAGAGTGGTGGTCGCCCTCTATGTTCCAAAGATTTGGGGTCCTGTGACTAGAGGGGGGAATGTTAGGCAGTTAGACAGAAATGAGCACTGGGCAGGGGGAGACGAAGGGGAAAGGAACAACCCAGAAAATAACAGCACGTCTGCTCTGAGGATAAGGGACTCCAGAAACCTTTACTTTCCCTGAGGGCCAGCAAAAGAAGCCAGTTAAAATCAAAACGCTGCAGCTGCACGTAAGAGGAGGCCCCGGCGTAACGTGACCCAATGAGCCTGCCCCAAAGGGGACGGGCGTGCCAGAGCGCAGGGAACCCGGGTTTTCAATCAGCCTGAGCACAGGGAACTTGAGCCGCACATCAATCAATCAATCAATCAATCAATCAATCAATCAATCACGAAAACGCCCCTAAGCTAGGATGTAGACACGGGAAAAATAAAGGCGCAGCGCCTTTCTTCCTCCCCTGGATGGCCCGCTCCCAGTTCTCGGAAGTGCACTATCTTTCACTACCTTTTTACTTCAAGAATAAAAATCTTGCTTATGTCATGCTTTCTGTCTCTCGTTAAAACTTCTTTTTTTTTCAAGTGGCCAAGAACCGAGGTAATTCCTATTTCCCTTTACCCGGTAACAGTCAGACGTGTCAAAGTGACAACAGTCCGCACGGAGGGCCCTTGTTATCAGGTGAAGGCAGCTCCTTAGGGAGCAAATTTTCACGGCCACCGGATGGCCGGTCGTTCCATGCATCATCCAACCAGGTCCCTCGAGAGCAAACGGGGACACTGTGAAATGATTATTAGGTTGATATATATACATTAAACTGCTGGTATTTGACTCTCTGACTCACAAACAAGGCGGATTCATAAGGATCCGCCCAAGTTACCAGGATGACGGGTGTAAAGAGACAGTTCTGGACAAACCAACACACACGGTGACCCTACAAATGAACGGTCTGCTACAGAACGTTTCTCACACAGGGATCCCTCCAGTGTCTGCATTTACAATTTTCGTGAGTCCATGACATTTTCGCTTTTTAAAATTGATACATTTTCATTTCAATGATAGCCTTTAAAAATCTAACATCAACAGACTGTGTTACACCCAAACACCGCTGAGAGACTTAAGCACTCATGTTCGCATTCACATCCGCCACCAGACCAGCTGGCACCATACTCAGGCTGTTAAAAAAAAAAATGATTTGGTTTCGGCAGGACAACATCATCCTTCTTGTTAAGTTAATGTTCTTATTTATCGTTATGTTTTTTTTTTCCCCTGACCAAAAAAACAAGAAAGAACACACACAAAAAACCTCTTAATGGGTCCATAAGCTATTGGTGGCTTCAGATTTCACTACTTTATCAGGTAAAAGAAAGTGTCTAAGAGAAGAGGTTAAAAAAAAAAAAAATCAGCTGTCCCGCAGGGGCTATGTTAAAGCCCTGCTTAGTCATTCACTCAGGGAAGATGGGTAAGAACACTTCCTTGATATTCTGGAATCTTGTGACCCAATGATTCCACTCCTATCAATTTATCCTAAAAGCATTAGTAAACAAATGCACAATGACACATAAAAGGATGCTTACTGCATCCTTTGATTTATGATAGAAAAAAAAAAAACCCACTAAGAACAGATTAATGAGAATTTGGTTAGAAAAAATAGTGAAGTGACTGGTGAATGGGATACTACGCAACTAAACAAAATAATTTATATCGACACACCTAGTAATAAAGTAAGTTCTCCTTGGCAGATTTTAAGAAACCACCCAGGACATGGACCAGCATGTACTAAGTAGATCTCATGTCTGTAAAACTGAATAGACCAACGTACGTCTGCATAAAAAAGTTGTAAAGGGAACACACAAAATGTTAATGGTGACTATTTCTGGATACAAGTGGCTATTTTTCTTGTGGCTTCTCTGCATTTAAAAATTTTTTTCTACAATGAACATGTTCCGTTTTGGTAATCAGAAAAGCAAAAATTATGAGTTATTTTAAACTGAAGGAATCTGTTTGGAGACCCTCAGGGGAGGCCAGTCAGCATGTACCTTGAACCTCCGGTCATACTTGGTCACCGTGTCTGCAAAATCGATCTTCTCCCTCTTGCCCACAAACTGCTGGAGTTCCGGGTGCTCCTCCATCCCGATGTAGTCCCCGATGAAGTTCCTGTTAATGCTGTTTCTCCTTCTCTCCTTCTTGTTCAACAGGAGGTCTGAGGCTGCAATTCCCAAAGGGGCAGAGAAGGGAGAAGGGTCAGTCCCCCAGGGAAAGGATGAACACGCTCAGCGTGGAAAAGACACAGAAACTCTCAGTGAAAACACGGTTTCCTTCCACACACGACATCATACACAAAGTAAAATGAACTTGTAACCTCATCCTAGCGTGGAAGCATTCTTGTGATTTGGTAAACGTATGAAACAGAATGACTACGATACCCTCTTCTCTCATTTGGACGTATTTCTTCCGGGCCACGAACTTCCTCCAGGATTTCTGGATCACTCGAGCATATCCATCATACTTTCTCTCTCTCATTTCTTCTAGAAGAAAGAGCTGTGAACGTAGAGGAGACAAACGTGAGCTAATTTGCAGGACCTGAGCATCACTTTTTTGGGGTTACTTCAGGGACGTTCACTTTAGCCAAGGACAGAGCAGGAAGCAGCTTCTTAGACTTGTGAACAAATGTGAAAAAAATGGTTACTAGACCATGTTGTTTATGATTACTATAACTTTTCATTTAAAAAAAAAGCATAGTGGAAAGTAGCTGGATGCAAGTGTATTCAGCTCATAACCTCAGTGAGAACAAAATGAGTGATTCAACACTCAGCCACTTATTTCCCACCTTGATCCAAAGAAGGTATTCAGTGGCTACGTCAAATGAGCTGGCGGAGGCTGGTGCTCACTGCTGCTGTGGAAAGAGGGCCGGCCTACTTTCAGTTCCATGAAAGGACAGGCTTCCTGCCTCATGGGGATCTCCCCAGAGTCACTGGGGCAGAGGATACTAACTGGTGGTTGGAGCTGGACCTCAGAGGGGCTAGTCAGGACTGGGATTCACTGGCAGGGGCTGAGACTGCTCCGGTTAAGGGCCCACATCAGACCCTGGCAGGTCCTGAGATTCGGGCCGTCTTAACAATGAATGCTGACCACTGCACCCCGCTCGACAAAGCTCTGGGATAATGAAGATGACGGCAAATAGCCGAAAGGTCCCGAGGGCCCGTTATGGGTCCAGAATCATCCTAGACGCTTTATATGCGTTGCTTTCACCCACTCAACAGCTACACGAGCCACTTACTTGTCCTCTCCATTTTACAGGTGAGTACGTTGGAACTAAGACCAGAGCGGGGATGGAACGGGAACCAAGGTCTTTCTGGCTCTGCCAGACTCTCCATCAATGTAACAGACAAGTTTTTCCCTATAAACCTGCATCTGATCAACTTGTAAAATGGTAGGAAACACCTAGGAAGTGGTTTACAAGACTCTCTAAGAACAGAAATAAAATGGACCGATAAAAACCCAAAGCAGCAACGATGAATGTCATTGTAAAAAACGTTCCAGGAGTAAACAGGTGAGTTTGGTCTGAAGGTAGCTGGGCCTGATTAACTTTCTGTTTATCTGGATCCGCACCCAGGAGCCACATCTGTCTCCTCCTGACACTCAGCTTCTTCTTCTCACAGCCCCAGCCGTGTCAAAACACCTCAGACTCGAAATACCAACACCACGGGAGCGGCACGTCATTGCACAGCCTTCAGAGCCATACACAGCAGGCACAAGGAACAAAAGGGTTTTAACAACTGGACAGAATGTTTAAAATCCGAGCCCTGCTGTCGCCTGGAAGATTATTCGTTGGTGTTTCTTATCTCGTGTGCTGGGTTTCTGAGTAAGTCTTGTTTTCTTCTTCCCAGAACTATTTTGGGAGTGTCACAGAAAATACACTTGTGACTCAGGCAGCATGAAGAGGCAACCAACCCCTGACTTCCTATAGACAATTTGAAAGATTATCTGGGTTTCAGGTTATTTCCAAAAGCCATAGGGATTAGAAATCAGGGAGGTTCAAGAAAAAAAAGAGAGAGAAGGGGAAAAAAAAAAGCAAAAATCACGGACAGATGTAACCAATAAACAAAACCAAACCCTTAGGTGCCTGATGTCTGATGCGGATTCTTAAAGCTGGTGGATTATTTTGTATATTCAGCACATTTACTACAAAAGTCAAGGCAAAAACCACAAGGTGAATTTTTAAAAACCAGTTTTTTTGGTGAATGTATTTGCAATGTCAGGGCTAGGTGTGGAGGGATGAGTGACGGGGGAGGGGAGAGAGTAGTGACAGCGGGGCGGGAGATGTGTGTGTGTATGTGTGTGTGTGCCTATTTAAAAAGATGGGGGAGAGGAAACTCAAGTAGATGGTAAAAAAGCAAGTGGGAGGAAGACACGGGGGAAAAAAAAATTCTTGATTTTGGAAGTAAAATCCCAAAGCTCAACTGAATCACACACACACACACACACACACACACACACAAGCATGAAAAATATCAAGGCTGCTCTATGTGAAAATTTAGCAAGTTGAAAAAGTAAAAGCGGGCATACGACAACAGAGTTCTCCATTGTACCGAGACATCGCTCCATCCCGTTTTAGAAAGAACAGGAGCTGTTCTGTGGGTTGCTTAATGGGGTATGACACAACATTTTCATTTTATATTTGGAAACGAAATTGCTGTGAAGCTACAAATAACTCAGGGTGGAAAATGCTACCGCAAACTTTTCATAAACGGGTTCTATTGATGTGGGCCACTTATTTATTTAACAACCTTGGTGGTTCACAAAGCCATTCAGTGACAGCCATCAACATCTCTGAGTCTCGGGCTGATCGGGTGAGCCGGGAGGCTGGCAGCCCCGGGGTCCATTCTAGGGGAGAAAACTCCCATCTAGTGTTTCTCTTGTGCCAACATTGCAAGTTCTCGTGGTATTTTCCCTGGATACGGTGACTAATTTTGCCAAATTCACCACAGACCCTTGACATGGAGTCTTGTGATTGTTACAAGAACCTCAGAAAGGGTGATGTCTGTGCTTGGTTAGTTCCAGCAGTTTCTCTAACTCAGGAAGCAGAGCCTTCATTCCACAGCCCCAGACCTAACGGGGCAGAAGAACTGAGGGGCGGTGGAGGGGTCCCGCTCAGCTGAGAACTTCCTGTGGGCGCTCATGAGGCTCACAGGGACCACACCCTCATTAGGAAAAATTAAGTTCCTCTCGATTAATCCGTGGAGGTCTGATAAGTCTGTGAATTGTAAGCTGTCTATGTGCAGATTCCTTCCTGGTAAATGTTCTCTAAGCCTAAGAACGGCCCCTTCTACCTCCTGGTTTCCTCCAAGCGCCTTCCAGGCTCCTCCACGGTCTTCAAGACACAGTCCTGGGAATTCTCACTCCCGGGCTCTGCGCCTCCTTTAGGGAGGAAGCCTGAGCCTCTGTGACACGACCTGTTTGGTGTCACCCAAGGGAGGATGAAGGTTCACCCAAGCCTCCTTTGTGGGCAAAGAAGGACCTTTTCACTTAAGACACTACTGGATGCTAAAAATAACTACCAGGCACCTCCCACGAGCCACTTTCCCTACGAGGCTCTAAGTATACAAAGGCACAGAAAACAGACTCAAGGAGATGACCACCTAGAATGGGAGAGACACAGTAAGAAAAGAACACATTTTACGATGACAGCTTTTTATCCACCCTGAGGGCTTTGAGGGCACTGGGGTGTGGGGAATGGGGACAGAGGGAAGCCTGCTATGAGGAGGTGACATTTAAGGCATGAACTGAAGGATGAGGAAAAGCAGCAGCCGCGCTGTGCGGAGGGGGCCGGCCAGGGGCTGCAGGGACAGGGGTGGCCCTGAGGAAACTCACGGACTCGGGGGCTTTGATGAAGACTTTGCTCCTCCCAAGCTGGAACTGGTCACTGTCCACATTGACGGACTGCAGCAGGTGGAGAACACCTTGCTTCTCCTCCCCTCTCCACGAGGGCCAGGTGTCTTTGGTCAGGATGGCGTACCTGTGAGGATGACAAGGGAGAGAGGGAGCAGGCTCAGACTGGATTGCCCCCCAAAGGCACCTGGTGCTGCTGGGGTCCAGGCCCGCCACTCACCTCCCTCCCCAGGCTTAGGGACGGACCTTGACAGCTGCCAAAATCCACTGGGTCTGGGATGCCCATTTCAGAGCTGCCTCCCACTCCTTCCTTATCCGTTTCCATGCTAACGCCCTGGAGAAAATCTGCTTTTTCTTTCTACCACTGTCCAAAAATAGCACTGCTGAAGGTCGCCAATGACACTCTTTGGGCAAAATCACAGTCTTTTCTCAATACTGGTTTCCCTGCATTTCTTGGGAGCACTTTGCAGTCAATGCAGAGTTTTCTAAAGCTCCCCCTGAGCAGCTTCTATTATTACTATGGAGTCTCCTCTTTGGGATTCTGTGCATCTGGAGGCCCTGGTGGCCTGGCCCTTGGCTGTTCTCCAATCCCGTCTCTCTGCCCTTCTCCGGCTCCGCTTGTCCCCGGGAGGACGGCCTCTTCTTCGTTCACACACACAGCGCTTTCCCTCAGAGCCTTGGCCCGTGCCGTTCTCCAAACTCCTCACGTGGCTGGCTCCTACTCAGGGGCTCCCTTCCGTGACACTTCCAAAGGGGCCTTTGTGGATGACTCAAGCAAAAACTGGCCCCTTGCTAGTTTCCTCTGATAGAAAATAACATTTTTCCCTCAGTGCATGTATCATAATTTGCAATTACAGTCAATCTGCGCTCATTTGGTTCCTTTATGTCACCTCCCTGAGGACAAGCACTACGCGGGTGGGCACCGCCTCTGTGCGGCCCACCCTGCACACTGGGCACCTCACCCAATGCCAGGCACGCAGCGGCGAGCACTGACACTGACGGCTCCAGCGTGACGGGGCGCTCCCCGCATCAGGCGCTGTGCTGGGTGTGACACACGTACTGGGGATCGATCTAACCCAGGGCCTTGTGCACGCTAGGCATGCACTCTGCCACCGAGCTATACCCTCCCCCCACCCTGAGGCTGCCATTTCTACCAGGTTTTTTTTTTTTTAACACTTTCTGAAGGGACGAAAGTTGTATTAGGTAGGTAGTGAATAAGGGGTCTTCCTTCTACTGCTTAAGTAGTGCAGGATTTATTTCCAGGGCACATGGTCCATTGCGGGAGACACTCGAGCATCTTATAACTTTTAATCTCCAATTCTCAGTTAAGAGGGATGGTTTTGACCCATATAAAGAATTTTTCAGAGAGGAAATGGACACACTCAGAAACTGTTTTCTAAGCTCTACATAGTGCCTGAACCACCGCTCTGTTAGACCTGTGGGCTTCCTTCCCAGGGAGGGGTGTGTGACACACGCACATGTGGACAGCTGTGCTGGGTAGTAATGCAGCTTCTTCCGTAAGGTTGTTACTTTCTCACTGGTCAGTCTTTCTGTGGGCACCTAGAAAGCAACTTTATAAACAAAGCCTTTTCTCTCAGCCATGGAGAGAATAAAGGTGTGAGATGATTCAATTACTCACAGGGAGTCACAGAATGCGACAGTCAGGGGCAGACTCTGGACAAATTCTTCACGGGCCAGGATCCCGCACTCATATACCTTACGGAAAATGGCAGTCTCTGGACAGACAGTCCTTGCTCATTGACAGGTCTATGGCCTGCTAGCCATTTTTGAGGAGGAAAATAAACAGGTACATTCTACTGAAAAACTAACATTTCTTCTACACTTTTTTATTATCCTCCCAGTATTCTCAAATCAAAAGAAGTATGACATCAAAGGGCCAGCTTTTCATAAGATAAGGCTGCCCACTTGTCTCTTCTGAATGGAAAAGCCTGCAGCAGGAGAGCTAAGAAGGGAGGCATCCAAGGATAGAACCATTTCAGAGAAAGTTCCTCAACTCAAAGGGCATAACATTCACTAAACGCTTACTCTGTGAACGCTGCAAAAGGAAGCAGCACACATGGAGCCATGCAGAGCCATGCAACTACCACGGCACTGAGAGAGATCTGGATCTTACAACCAGGTCATTTTGTAGCTCATTTAAGGAGCTGCTGCAAACAAGTAACAGCCCACTCAGGGGATCCCAGACATTCCTGCCAGGGGAGGAGAGTGTGGACTTCTTGCTCTGCCCCGTGCAGTGGAGCTCACAGCACCACTGATGGAAGTCAGGTCTGTTGGCTTCTTTTTAAATAATATGGAAGGCAGGAGGTCTACTAGAATTGGTTTCTCAAAAAAAAAAAAAAAAAAAAAAAAAAGGAAAAAAAATCAACATTAGATTAAAAAGAATCTGATCTGTTTTCAATAGTAATGCTGATTAGAGAGAATCTGCAAGAATCAGCTAGAGTTTTTAAGTGCAGAAAAAATACTGAAAGAGGATAAAACTGTTTTGGAATTGTTGAGGGCAGACCTTTCTAAATCAGAGAAAGATGGAGGACATACTTCTTGTTCACTATTTTCTGTATTTAATTTTTTCCCCTCTTAATTAAAAAAGAGTATTTTCAAAGAAATGCAGTTTTGCAAAAACTGTAATGATGATCTAAGCCATGGTACTCAGTTGGCTTTGCCCCCTGCCGGGGACATTAGGCAATGTTTGGATACAGGTTTGGGTGTAAAAACTGGGGGAAGGCGGGGTGGGGGATGGGATGAGGGGGGTGGCGCTACTGGCGTCTAGTGGGTAGAAGCCAAGGAGATTGCTACATTCCTACAACGCATAGGACCGCCCCCACAACGAAGACTCATCCAGCCCGAAATATCAATAGCTGAGGTTGAGAAATCCTGCTTGGAGCTAGTGCTACCCATCTGTTTAAAGAAGTGCCAAATCTTTGATAATTAACATCTCAGTTGTTTGCCAGCAAATGGATGCTGCTAGAGTGATCCAAGAGCTCTCCCAATCTATTTTCTCACCTTCCTTAAGACTTCTTTTCATACGGCTCTGCTTACGGTAGAGGTGTAGTGGTCCCTTTAACCCAGAGAGCCATGAGGGGGAGTTTTATTCCTAGTCTGATCCACCTCCAAAATTATCAGCAATCTTGAATGCAGGGGACAGAATCAATGAAGCTTTATCGTATGGAACGATCTGTCCTTCTGTTAGCCCTCTCCTGACCTTCCACATCAATGACCTTGCACATAGGATGACCCAAGTGGATGATCGGTAGGTCAGCCACCCCAGGCTTACGGCAGAACACCATCCCCAAAGGGAAAACGACTTTATTAAAAGTACTGGATTTCAAAGACAGTAACTAAGCTCTTCTCCATCCTACCACCTCTTTGTTACATAAAATTTGAATTAAAAATTTTTTTTTCTTACATCTTGCTCCTGTATCATTGACCAGGAAGACATAATTATTTTCTGATTAAAATACTATGCCTCCCTTCTTTCATAAAGGAAATTAAACAGATGTAGGAAATCAGTGGACCTCCACTAATTTAGAATCATTAGAGAAGTCAGAGTTACATAATATTTTAAGGACACTAAGTTTTATCCTTTTCAAAAAAAGGAGCACAAAAAAAGAAGAATTTATGTATAAGTTCTGCCAAGTGCACTTTAATGGAACCATACACAAGGCAGTTTAAATTTATACATAGGCGATACAAAAAATGGGAGGTTAAATACTTAAACATGTTTTCTTAAGTAGGTTATGTTCCTGAAATTGCCTTGATATTATTAATCTGCTCAGTCAAGTTAAATCTCAGTCCCTCCCAAGTCACAATTACCATGAATTTCTGAACGTATGTGTCACTCTACACAGATAAAATACTTGAGGCTACTGATTTATTTATAATAAGTGATGCTAAAAAGAATGATCAGTTAATACTAAAAAGATAAATAATTTTAAAATGGTCAAAGGACTGAAACAGACATTTATCAAATGGCCAATAAGCACATGAAAAGGTCCTCAACATCATTTCCCAACAGGGAAGTGCAAACCAAAAGCCCAGTAAGATACCACTTCATACCCACCAGGATGGCTAGAACCAGAAAGTCAGACAGTAACAAACGTTGCCAAGGATGCAGATAAATCCGAGCCCTCAAACACTGTTAGCGGGGAGGTAAAAAATACAGCTACTTTGTAAAACAATCCTGCAGTTCATGAAAAAGGTTAAACAGAGTTACCATTTGACCCCACAATTCCATTTTTAGCTATGTTCGCAAGAGAAATAAAAACATACACCCGCATAAAAAATGTGCACGTAAACGCTGGTAGCAGCATTATTTGCTGTTCATAATAGCCAAATGTGATGTCTATCAGCCGATGAATGAGCAAGTAAAATGTGGAATAGCGGAATAGCGGTGCAATGGAATATTATTTGGCGATGGGTAGGTATATGCTACAGGATGACTGTTGACAACATACAAAGTGAAAGAAGCCAGGAACAAAAGACATATATGATTCGATTTATATGCAATGCCCAGCACAGGCAAATCTATAGAGACAGAAAGAAGTGTGTGCTTCGGGCAAGGGGCCGGGGAGGAGGCTGATGATTAGGGAATAGGATTTCTTTTTGGACTGATGAAAATGTTCTAAGATTAATCATAGTGATGGATGCAGAAGTCTATGAATATATTAAGAACCAATGAATTACATACTTTAAATGGGTGAATTGTATGATATGTGAATTATTATCTCGATAAACCTGTTTAAAACAGAAGTCCTGAGTCACCAGTTCATTACCTCTGTAGGAATTTTTGGAAGATGCGCCGATAGGCGTAACCAGCTCTCCTCACACGAATGTTTTCTTTCAGACCCAGGTATTCGACTTGATGCTTTACCCTGTGAAGGAGAGAATGGAGCCAGGATGTTATCGGATCCTCTCTTCACCCCACTCTCCTACCCACCGTCCCCCCCAAACTCCCAATCCCACACTGCAAGGAAACATATTAAAAAAGACTACCATTTACAGTGTTCAGAGTCTGAGCTGACTCTGAGCTTGTAGAATACTAATATAAAAATATTTGATTATGAAATACAGTAATTACAGAAGAGACTTAACATTATCTATTTAAAAAAACAGTGAAACAAAAAGCCATCTACCTATCACTTGGATTATGAACAAAAATATCGGTTTTCCAACAGACTAAAGGAAAAGACTTTAAATTTTTTGTTATCAACCTGGAGTTGAATAGTCATTCTCAACCGAATGAGATTACACCTGTAGACTTTTCAAATACAAGGTGAGAAAAAGCATGTAAAACTACTAGTTTCACACAACATCGTAAACTATGTTAATCAAAAAAAAAAAAAAAAAAAAGAAAGGAATTAGCTCAGTACCTATCAAAAAAAAAAACCAACTAGTTTCAAATGTCTAAGTTAAAAAATGTGCAAAATATATATACAAATTACAGTTTTCATTGGTTTTTATAATAATAAAGAACTGGCCGTGTATTTTGGAGAATGGATGCAGGGCAGCACTAGGCTGAGGTTCTGGTTTAGGAGGGCAGGTCCGTCTGGGGTGGTGCATGGACATGTGAGTTGGGAAAACCCACTTCTTGCTGAGAAGCCCAGAGTTCTGAAAGCAAGTGACAGATCCTGGACCGTGGCTTCCGACCGTCCACTCCGGGGAGATAAACAGGGCCTCTGCTGCGTACTACGCAGGCTGTTTGAATACAGACACTTGGAAACAGTATTTGAGGAAAATGAGAAATAAAAAGTAGACTTCCTCTCTCTTCTGAAGGTGAGATGTCAGAACCGTGCTGAGGCAGGGAGGCAGCTCCCCAGTACATTCAGGGGCAACTGCAGTGATGATGGGGTTGAGAGAACAGGCCCCTCGTGGATCTGCCGTGCTGGAGAGGCAGTCAGCACCCTCTACACCTCCATGTAGGTTCCCCACAGCTGTCTTCCCAGCAAGGCCCTCGTGAACACCCTCACTTCCAACCAAGCCCTGCACCTGCCGACGCCCACCACGTGCTGCTCTGCACCCCGCTCTGCAAGGTGCTGGGGGGTCCGGAAAAGGTTCCTGCTGAAAACCCCGCAGACAGCACAGCAGTCAAGAGCCGGGTGCTGGGGCTGGGTTCCAGGGGCACCCCTGGCTCTGCCACCATGAAACCTCTCCCAGCCTCAGTTTCCGCTGCTTTAAAATGGGGATAGTGATATTAGTTATTTCTTCAAGCTGGGGACACTCCACGTAAAGCAAGCAGCCAGCTCCCGGCATCAGCAACATATAGTGGCTATTATTCTAATACACTCACAGCTACAATAATAAACCAGGATAGAAGAAGAGGGGGGAAAATGGATTTTTCATCACGAGAGGATTTCTCAGAAGTGGTGACATGTGCCTGGGCCTGGAAGGATGACTTGAATTCACCAGGGAGGCAGTGAAAGCAAAGGTACAAAGATGGGAAAGGCCCGTGTGTGGGGTGGGGTGGGGTGGGGTGGGGTGGGGGAATGAAGCCTTGCTTGCCCTGGGAATGACGAGGTCACACAGCGAGGAACGTTTAAAAAGTTCAATTCCAACTGGTCTCCCTTGAACCAGCATCCAGAAATGCCAGCCCTTTCAAGACAATCAACCTAAAAAATCTTTATATAGAGAATTAATATTAATAACCACATTTGATTAGTGACACAAATCCAATTAACTAAAGGGGGAGAAATCTGATCCAGGAGAAGAATTAATTTTCCTTTCTCTCATCCTCCAAATCCAAAACTCACCACCAGCCTTTTCTCTATACGAAGAAAAACACACGTGAGGTTGCCAATTAGAGATATTTGCTCACTTTAAGTATTTTTCATAAATACTGGCTTCACCCCAAGCTTTTGAGGCAGAGAATACATCACCCACTGATTCAAGAAGAAACATTCCTTTCTCATGAATCACATGGAAAACAATATGCCTCATGTTAAAACACTGTTTCATTCATTCTAATTTCCATCATTAGGAAATCTTCTCATAGAAATTTCTGTCAACAGGACTATCAATTCAACAAATTCTGTTACATTTAAATTTTCATGATTTTTGCATCTTCTTGGAGCACTGTCACCTCCTCAGTAAACATTGCCAGGCTGGCAATGTCCGCTGTTCCCTGGTTGTGTCTTCTCCTCCCCCCGGGAGGAGGTCCTCTTTCAAGACTGTCCTCAGCCATTAACACAAGCAGGTCAAGGTCTGAGAACTCGGCTAGGGCAGTAATTCAGAATCCAGGTCAGGCAACTTTGCCAAAGCCAAACAAAAACACATTTTCCAAAGGAAAAGAAAAATTAACCACATCCCATAAATTTGCAGAATGAGTAACCCTGTCCTCCAAGAACTTCAACTGACCATGTAATCCCCGCTAACAAAGCACACTGTCCTTTCCTGGACCCCCAGGCTGCACACTCCGGGATGAAGTGAGACAATCTGTCACACAGTAAACCTGAACGGGATGAGGGGACAGATCCCAGGAAGCCATCCTACTGGAAACAGAAATCAACACTTGACCAACGAATACCTTAGACTTTGCAAAACCAGTTTACAGGAATGTATGTTAGGAAGTTCTTACTGCAATTCAAATAAGGGATATGATTATTTAAAAAAAAAAAAAACAAAAACACAAACCAACCATCATGGGGGAAATTCAATGAAAATTGGCTGAGTAAATGCACCACTATCTTAGTCTCTCCGTTTTCTGATATTCCAACGAATCAATTTGGATTTTACGAGAAGGTAGCATCAGGGTTGAAGAATTTCCAACCAGTAGCTTTTTCAAGAGTTCTCCATTAGAGTGGTTTTCCGCAGAGCTGTCTATGTGGGTAGGGGAGACGGTGCCAGGGAAGTACTGCATTTGGAGGGAGAAAAGGTGTTTTCATTCATGACTCTGTTTGCTGGGAAGGGAAACTGGATAGAGGTTGCAGTAGGGGGAAGGGCGGGCTGAAGCACCCCTTAGCAATACCTCTGCTTCCAAGACTCACACTTGATTTCTGAGGTTGCCTCTGACACCACCCTTCTACTGTGTCTGAACGTTTCACCCATAATTTCTTTAAATACGTTTTTGATCCCCTTTTCTTTTTCTTCTCCTTCTGGGGCCCCTACTCTACACAGATTGCCATGAGTTTTATATTAACCCATAAGTCTCTTGTCTTGCTTTCATTTCTTTTTCCCATTTGCTTTTCTGCCTGCTGTTCTGACTGGATGACTTCCATCATTCTGTCTTCCAGATCACGTATTCGTTCTTCTGCATTATTTAGTCTGCTATTTATTGCCCTTAGCTCAGCTTTCATCTCTGAGATTGAGTTTTCTGATTTTAATTGGCTCCTCTTTATAGTTTCTAGTTCCCTTTTACAGTGATCTGCCCTCCTATCAGTAGCCTCTCTTAATCCCTTCAGCATTTTAATTATCTCCTTTTTGAACTCAAGTTCTGCTAGACTGTCCAGGTCTATTTCTTTGTTCATTCTTTCAGGGGACTTTTCCTGTTCTTTTAATTGGGAGTGGTGTCTCTGCTTCTTCATTTTACTTCTATTTCTCTGACTTTGTGAATTGAGGAGTAACAGTTATCTACTGTGGTCTTGAAGGGCTGTTTTTATAAGGGAGCATGCTTGTGTAGCCTGTGTGCATATAATATTTTTGTTGCAAGGACTGTTTTTAGTGTGGATGGCGGCCACGTCTTTCCTCCCTGTGTGCTGGCATCCCCCTTGATGGGGATGTGGTTGGTGGCGCGGTGAGCAGAGCCTGCTCTGGAGGTTGAGCGGGGGGCGTCCTCTTTGTTCTGTGGTTATCACAGCCGTGTCCGGGGCCATGTCTGTTCCCCAGCTGTTGGAATAGAAGCCCCCAGATCTGTTTCTGAGCTGCGGTGTGTGGTAGGTGGGACGGGAGCACTTCTGCTGGGAGAAGGACCACTGAGCATTCCTCTGCATGAGCTGCCCACTGGGAAGTGCCCTCCGTGGTGTCGCCTGCCATGCGCTGTGTGGGCTCCAAGTGCTGATGGCGCCACCCTCGGCCCCGCCCCAGCGTGGGAGTGCCTGCAGTCTGCCCAGGTGTCCCTTGGGCGCTATGCTCACACAGCCACCAGGGCAAATGCGCTGAAGTCTGGCCCCATGACCTGACGTAGACCACGGTAGTCACGCGTGGTCGTGTACCTGGATCCCCCGTGGGCTACAGGGTCCCCCCAGGCCCCAGCCCCGCCTCTGCACACCAGCATTCTGCTCAGATGGCCTGCAGGCACTGACTTTGCAAAGGCACCAGTAGTGTAAATCTGACAAAGCTGCTTGGGGCAGGACTGAAAGGGGCTCAGGATTCAGCCCCACCTCTGCCTGGGGGTAACCTGCTGGCAATTGCGCCCTTCCAGAGCAAGCCGAGGAGACAGCTATGAGGGTGTCCTGTCCCTCCCTTCGTGAGAGCACGTTAACAACGGGGCTCCTATGGTGGACCTACCAAGCTCCATCCTGCATACAATCCCAGCTTCAGCCTGTAGCCCACTCCAGTCCCTGCAGGTTGTCTTGGAGCAGCCAACCCCAGCCCTCTCCCCAGGTCTGTCCTCTGACGACTGAGAGCTTCAGCACCCAGTCCGGGCATGCAGAGCAGGCTTGCATCTCGAACTGGGCACTGCACGGACCCTCTGCGCCGGTCTCTCTCTGTTGTGTCTGCCACAAAGCGGCTGCTACACTCTCCTCCGAGCCTCTGAAGCTCCCTGTCTCAGCTGATCTCCCCACTGTTGAAGGGGCTTTCCAGGGTGCTGCATCCCCAAGCTGCAGGTCTCCTCCCGATTCTTTTTCTTCCCTCCCATCCTACCAGGTTAAGTAGTGACCTTCCTTGTAGCTTCAAATGTATGAGATCTTCTGCCGAGTTCAGTAGGTATTCTGTGAAAACTGTTTCACACGTGGATGCATTTGTGGGAGAGGGTGAGCTCCGCACCCTTCTGTTCTGCCGTCCTGAAGCCCCCCCTGTGTGTAGACACGCACGAGGTGTGGGGGTGGCGTGTGAGGCGTGAGGATGGGAGTGACGTAGACACAGGCAGAGGCAGGCTGACAGACGCGGGGGAGCAGATCCGGGAGAGTTCATTCTGTCAAACTGAAGGAGTCCCACTCTGGACTGACCCTCCTAGCTTAAAGAGAAAAAAACTGAGGACTGAGGAGATTAAGCATCTCACTCAAAGTGGTCAGGGACAGGCCAGCACAGGATGCAGTTCTTCCAACCCCCAGTCCAGCCCTTTGCTCCAGATCAGCTGTTCTCCAAGTACGAGGCCCAGACCATCATCACTAGCATCACCTGAGAGCTTCTTAAGACTGTACATCCCTGAGCCCTGACTCCAGGCCCACGGACTCAGAAACTCTGGGCATGGGGACCAGTAATAAGCCTTCCAGTGGATATTATAATACATGTTCAAGTCTGAGAACTAGTGTAGGAAGGCAAAAAACCTCAGATGTTTTCTATCTGCTACCCTCTTGACATCAAAGGAGAGAGTGAGCGATACATTTCAGAAGAGCAGAGGGCACATTAAGCACATTCAGGGGAACGACCAAGATGGGTCGGATTCCACGTCCAGCTTCTTCAGAGGAACGGCTGGAGGAAGTGAGAGCAAGGAGCCCGAGGAAGAGAAGGTTCGCAGGGAAAGGTGGTGACTGCCTTGAACATGAGAGCTGTCACATGGGAAGTCCTCAGAATCATGCTTATGGCCGATTCTGAGGGTCCTGCTAATGGCAGGAAGCATCCAAAGGTGGGCTGATGACCTCGGAGGAGCGGGTTCCTCATCAGAGCCTGAATATCATCAGGGGATAATAATATTGCACAAGGAACCTTAGATTACCTCACACTGAAAATTTTCAGCAATTCAATAGAAAAGATGCTTCAGGAACATGCATGTCTGGATGAGACTATTCAGAGCACCGTGTGGTGTGCTGACCCAATGGAAGGATGCTACACCCCAGAGCAGCACTTCACGGTGAGAAAACAGACTTAGTCTGCACCATAAAGTGTGAAAATAAAAAGGAGGACTTGCCAACAGCGAATGCTCGAGCTCGAGCACTCACCTTACCGTTTCTCTTTTCCTCCTTGTAAAGGATCGAGCATTATCTGCCCGTCATGGGTTAGAAAGGTCTTGCTGGTAGGATGGGAAATGGACCCATCCTTGTCTCTCAGAGCGGGTAATGAGCAGCTATTTCAACCCTGGTCTTCCCACTGGAGTTTAACCTTGATCAAGTCACTTCATACTTAGAAGAGTCTACTTTTCTCCAAGAGAGAAAAGGAAGAAAGACAGTCATTCCAGTATGCCCATGTGCTGGGACCTGATTATCTGGTGACAGTGGCAGGGCTCCTCTCTCTAGTTGAGTCACCCACAAGGTCTCTCTCCAGCTCTGCTTCCCATGTTCCCAGGGATGGCAGGGTTTCCCCAGCTGGATACAAAAACTATATCGTGTAGTCAACATCTTAACATTTTCCTACTCATTCCATTCCATACTGCAGAGGACACACCCCTGAATGCCAGCGGTAGGGCGAACAGTGATGCAGGGTTCCTCAGAAGCCAGGGAGGGAGGGCTCACTGTATGCTTATGTATGTACCACACGGCTCCCTCTGGCTTGTTCCCTCCTAGAGAGAACTCTGCTCACCAGCACAGTCCTCAGAGGATTACAGAACCAACAGCCCCTGTACCCACACGAGCAACTAAATGACAGATGGGTTTTAACCAGCAGTTCCCATCTTGACTCTGAGCCCTGAGTGAAGCATTCTAGGCCACATCCCATGGGGGCTGATGAGAAGCTGAGTGCACTAAGGATGTCTACACAGAGCCTCGAACTAATTCAAAAACCATCCTGACTCTGCGGTATTCAGGTTTCCTTTCTTTCCCCATCTGCTTCCAGATTAGCCAAGATCAACATTATAAATGGCTAATTCTGAACTGAATGGCACCGCTAACATTTTAGGAAAAAACAAAGAGGAGGAAAAAATATATATAGGCGTCTTCCTGAAAAAGTTAAGACACAAAAGCATGAAACACATCTGAAGGCAAATTTAAACTGCTCCTGCCTTAGGCCCAGCTGGAGCAGAGGAGAAAGGCGCTGGGGCCACGCGCTGGCCTCGCCCGCCCGCCTGCGTCTTCGCCATACCTGCTTTCCTCCCAGTCTTTGGGCTTCTTGGTTTCGTTGGGTTTTATGCAGCGGATGTAGTGAGGTGTACATTTCATCAGGGTGCTCACGAGGTCATTGGCTTGTTTCTAGAAAGGAACAAGAGCATCATTTTGAAACACGGAACTTGCTCTAAAGCAGAGCAGCTTTCAAAGGAGACCTGGGAAACTCGAGTGTGCAAACGTACAGCTAGAAATTCATCTTGGGGACAATTTGTTCACTTGGCTTAACTCAGATCTATGACACTATCTGAAAGCTCGACTGTCTTTTATTTTCACACTCATAAGTGAGTTTGAAATTAAGATTTTTTTAAAATAACGAGGCCTTTTTAGTATAGTTAATAAAATAAAGCAAAAAACAAACAACAAACAGAAAAAGAAAAACCAGAGTAAATCCTCACATACGATGCTTTTCATGAGAAACAAGGAAACAGGCCAGTTATTAACAAATTTAGTTAATTTTATATTGATGGAGGGCCTTTGCAAATACATTTTTCTCACAAATTTTGGGGAGAAGGGAGGTGCACAAATTATTTACAGTCAAAATTCCCCTGTACTCTTTCTAGGCAATCCAACCAATGAAGAATCACCTTATTAAATTGATAGAAATTCATAACTAAACGGCGGAGATACATAAAAACTCAGGAGTCATCAACTTATTATACACCACTTCATTCACCTTCTTCCTTCACAAGTCCTTTTACAAACTTGCTGACTCAAAGCCCTTTCACTGTGGCAGGAAACTTACTTCTTCACAAAGCTAAAATATTCAACATAAAATCATCTCCTAGGACCTGTGCACTGGGTACCCAAAACGCAACTGAGTCCAAGCAGAAAAAGCCACATAAATAAAGCTGAAATTGTTTATGATCTATTTCATATCATTAGTAACTCAACTGTTGTTTGAAGGAACAGGAGCAAAGCCCACGTCAGCATTCCCACCACCACACAGCTGAGCACGCCTGCGTATCCAAGAATGGGGCACACGCGTGTGCAAACTCTCCTTCCAAGCAAATCAGCACGAAGAGAGAAAACCTCTAAAAGAAAATAGAGGAAAGGGATCTCCGAAGCCAGAAAACCATTACAAAGTCAGCAGAAAGGATCTGCCTACAGTTCCAATTAGGGCTTTTCTGTTTTCATGGGTTTGGGAAATCTGAAACCCTTGAGAAAAACTCTTGCGTATGTTCAAAGCAAGATGCTCACTGGTGAATTACGTTCTCTGTTTAGATGTGCAGAATATAGACTTCCTTGCAAGGCTTGGAATTGAGGGCGAAGCTGCAGAGGATGTACGATCAAAGCAAAGCTCTACCATAACAAAGTAAATTGACCCTTTGTTGATGAGAGATTGTGCTTGAGAACAAATGTAATGATTTTTGCAATGACTAAGATGAAGCTGAGGAGGGACTGGTTCTCACAAATCTTTAAGTCCCCAAACTCTTAACTTTCATTTAAAAATTTTTAAGAATAGCTTGGAAGACCCTCATCCTAAGCATTTAAGAGCAAACCTTTTCAAATTAGCATGAGAAAACACAGGGGCAAGGGCGACTTAAGTTGATGTGCCCCTGGACATAGCCGTCTCTAGCTCAAAATAGCAATGGGTCACATTTACTGGATATGCATACTGGCCTAGACACCTGGACTTTCTCATTTATGCCTCACAGTTGTAAGAGGCAGCCACTGTCATTATTATTCCCCCTTTATCTAGACAAGACAACAGGGCCTTAAAGAAATAAAGTATTGCTCAAGATGATATAATTAGTAAGCAACGAAGGTAAGGTCTGAACCCAAGTCTGTGAGCTACCAAATCTTTTCCTTAACCATAATGTTAACCTGCTTCCCAAGGAAGACATAGAATAATTTAGTGTGGTAGAAGAAGGAATTAACTGGGTGAGCTAGGATGAGAAAGCCTTCAGGTTGTGGGATAATTAGTTTGAGCCAATAGGGATATATCTTAACCATCAAAATTACCCTGTATTTAGCTCTGGGTCAACTTTAGATGCCCCCTGAGGTGGCTGGAAGCAGCAGCATGGATTCACCCTGACTCGAGACAAGAAGAGCCTGCGAGTCAGGATGGAAAGCTACCGGGGGCACTTGCCCAACAGAAGCGGGACACAAAATATGCAGACAGATGGAAGGTGAGAAGAGGCTTAGGGTGCCAGCTCCTTGTCCTACCCTTCACATAGACGGCTGACAAGTCGGAACTGGAGTCGTGGCTCTGCTCTTTGCAAGCTATGTGACAAATCACTAGATTTCTTTGGGCCTCAATCTCCCCATCTGTAAACTAAATTGGTTGAGCGAGAAGACCTCTAGTACCTTCATCTGAAGGCTGGAACAGATGTTAAATGTCGACCAGTCCAATCACCTCATGGTGCTTGCATCTCCGGTCACATCTGCTCCTTCAGAGGCCCAGTCTCACTTGGATAGAGCTGCAGCCCAGACCACCTGCCAGCTCTGAGCTCCATTCCATCTCTCTAATTTCAAAACTGGTGCCCTTGAGCCACACAATGTAGAATTTAATAAAGCCTCAAAAATCACGTGTAATTAAATATAGAATACTCTTTTTTATAAACAATGATAGCGGGAGTTCTCACCAAATAAATATTCCATTAATTAAATCCTACAGAACAGTTTTCAATTTTAAAGAATTAGAATACAATAAAATACCCAACACTAAAACCACCTTGAACATAAATTTAATTTTTTTCCAAGGAACTCAGTATCCCTGAAAACGCTTACACCTCAGGGATATCATTAAGATGATACTCAGTGCCTGCAAAACCCTGTGCACGTGAAAGGTCTAAGAGATTGGAACATGGCGGAGCATCTCTAAGAGGTGTCTCAGGAGACAGGAAAACAGGGAGAATCTCATTCCCACACAGAGGCAGACGGTCAGAGAGACAGAGGCCACGCAGTTCACCAAGGAGGGAACCACCGGAGGTGAGACCATGCGCAGTGCAGGCTCCCCAGACGACCTGGCTGACTTCAGGCTGACCTCCACAGACGAGAGCAATCCTGGACATCCTGAGCACACCGGGAAAGGGGCAATCTTGAGCATCCCACTAGACAGGTCTATGAACGAGGGAAAGGGGTCAAGTCTTCCAAGGAGGAGAAAAATGCTCCTACCACCACCCTCCTTTTAACAGGGAATAGGCTGAACTGGGAACCCAGACCACTGGAAAGTGAGTCACTGCAACCTGGACGATCCGGGCCCCTCAGATGTGAATGTGACGGTCTTGTGACTGGGTTTTCCAGCCCAGAGCTAATTCTTATCCAGGACCTGGAAGTGAAGGCGTGAGTCAGAGCTTCGCCCAGACATCGGTACCTGGGGCCTCGTGAGACCTGCATCTCCTCTCTGCCCCCGTGAACTCAATCCATACACCGCCTCGGGCTACTAAATGTCTCCACTTCTTTGAAGATGATTGTCCCTAATCCCAGAGGACTCTACCCTCTAGCTCAACACCCAGCCTGCACCTGACACCCTCCCTCCACAAAACCCGAGGCTCTTCCTGGCGGGAACCCCCTCACGGCTGTGATCGTCTCCTTTATCGCATGCAGTGTTCACACCCTCAAGGCTCGGGACACACAGGAAACACTCAGACAAGAAACAGCCAGCGAACCCAACCGACAAGAACCACCACGGTGTCCATGAGGCTGGGGTCATCCGTGAGGGCACTGGGAGAAGGACACGCAGGATTGGTCACACAGAGCCAGATGAGGGGAATAGACAGTCCGGCGGGGGGTCAGCAGATGCACATACAAGTGTCCACTGGCAATTAAGCAGAGATGAACAAGCATGGCAGAAAGGGGAGGGCGGAGGAGCAGAATGTAACAGGAGAGCACACACGTTTTGTGTTTAGTATGTTTCACGCTGTGTGCTAAATGCCTCAGATGGATTGTGGAATTTAACCATCACAGGACCCGCCTGAGACAGGTGCCCAAATCTCCATCTCACAGAGAAAGCAAAAGAGGCACTGGGAGCTTGGGTAACTTGCTGACGACCACACAGCGAGGGATGTGAGCACAGGTGATTCAAGAAGGCTACTGCTAATCACTGAATGGTCCTATTGGTTATAAAGATGGGGTGGTATTTAATTGATGTGACTCTTTAAAACACTGTTCTCTTTATTTAAAAAAAATTTTTCTTGATTTACTATGTTGTATTAGTTTCTGATGTACAGAATAGTTATTCAGTTATACATATACATATTTTTACATATATATATATATATATATATATATATATATATATATATATATATATATATATTCTTTTTCACTACAGGTTACTACAAGCCATTGAATATAGTTCCCTGTGCTGTACAGTAGGGCCTTGTTGTTTATCTGTTCTGTACATAGTAGTTTGTATCTGTCAATCCCAAACTCCTAATTTATCCCTCCTGCCCTCCTTTCCCCTCTGGTAACCATAATTTTGTTTTCTATGTCTATGAGTCTCTTTCCATTTTGTAAATAAGTGTGTGTTATTTTTTTAGATTCCACATATAAGTGATATCACATGATGTCTGTTATTTTCTGACTGCCTTACTTCACTTCGTATGATAATCTCTCTGTCCATCTGTGTTGCTGCAAATGACATTATTTCATTCCTTTTTATGGCTGAGTAGTATTCCATTGTGTGTGTGTGTGTGTGTGTGTGTGTGTGTGTGTGTATTTTCTTTATCCAGTCATCTGTTGATAGACATATAGGTTGCTTCCATGTCTTGGCTATTGTGAATAGTGCTGCTAAGAACATTGGGATGCGTGTGTATTTTTGAATTAGTTTTCTCCAGATATATGTCTGGGAGTGGGATTGCCGGATCATACGGTTAAGTCTCTTTTTAGTTTTTTAAGGAACCTCCCTACAAAAAACTGTTTTTGACTGGTATAATTAAAAAAAGAAAAAGTTTAGTGACTGGTTTTCAAAGAGTTACATGATTAAGTATGCTTCACACAACCTCTAAATTCAGAGTACGATTAGGAACCATCAGTTTCATCACACAACACCTCCGTTAACACAACACACTCTCCACAAGAGGCTCCCAAGAATGATCAAGAATTCCTCTGACTTTGGGGCCAAGGTGCCTATAATTCACAGAAAAGAGGGGCCTGCGAGATCCAGTAAGGAAGGTGCAAAAACTGCCCTTGTAAGACCTGGTAGCTGGGACGTCATGCTGTACCCCAGAAATTGACACACTGTCACTGACTATACTTCAATTTAAAAAGACTCAGTAGAATTTCAGGTACGTAAAGTTCTGTAATTGGCAAGTTTTGAGGTCTGGTCTCTAAAACCATCATCAAAGTCCAAAATGTGGCTCTCAATCATAAAATTTCTGTGATAGTTTAATGTGAATTCTCCTAGAGTCAGTGTAAAGCCATTTCCGCTTAGAAAGTAGCTGACTATCATCTGCTGACTATTAAGCTCTGAGGTACTTAATATCCATTTGGGGTTTCAGGACAGCCAAGACAAATTCAGCTTGCATCCTGTAACCCTTTCCTCAAACAGCGCCATTACTTCTGGCTATCTTCTATAACCAATTCCACTGACCTCATCCTGGCCCAGGGGTGTAGTTCCTGACTCCTAAAAAACCCTACCTCTTTTGGAATCTATTAACTTCCCAAAATAGAACAAACCTTAATTTTGCTTCCAGCAGTAGTTGGGCGCCCTTTCTTTTCAGCTTGCAGATTTTCCGGAAATAAAGACTTTATGAAAGGTCTGGAAGAGGAGAAGGAGAATGGATTAGCAATCAGGAAGTACCTTGGGGGCTGGAGAGCCTGCTTCCATAGAGGATGGGGAGGAGAGCTGTCCAGAAAAACACAGAGCCTTGGCCATGTGACTCAGAGCACAAGCCATCAAGATGCGACCCAGGAGAAAAAGCAATGGACAAAAGAACCATAGAGAAATAATTCTGAGATAGAAACATCTTGGAGTCTAAGCCTGAAAAATAAAATTTAAAACTGCCTTTTGAATTCCCCCACCCATTGGAATTGAGGTACACCCTGGCAACAGGACACCACAGAAGGAGGTCAGCATGGGTTTGCTGAGTTCAGACCAGAGCTCAGGGATTTGTACAGTTTGGCCAGATCCAATGCTGACTCTGCTTTGCTCTAAACCAGGGTTTCTCAACCTTGGTGCTACTGATATCTGCAGTTTGAGCTTGGATAATTCCGTGCTGGGGTAGGGGTGCTGTTCTACACACTACGGGATGTTTCACAGCATCGGTGGCCTTTGCCCACTGCATGTCAATAGGGCACTGTTTCCACCCTCCCCTCCCTCAAGCAAAAACCCTTGACAAAGTATGCTTTTGAGCACGAGCACCTTTAACTGGAGCCAATCCTCTAATGCTTCGCCTGCCCAATCTATTTTCATTAGTATTTCTAACTGAGCTGCATCTGTTTACATGCCTGCCTCAAAGGACGCAGAGCAGGGACAAGGGCTTCATCACCTTGGTGCCCCTGGTGTCTGGAACAGAGCTGGGTACACAGTAGGTGCTCAATAAATATCTCCTGACTGAATGAACAAATGAAGTGATCCATGTAAATCAGCTATTGCCACTCAAATTAAATTCCTCCTAAATGCCTTATGGGGCATCATGAATTTTCTAGAAAGTCTCCCCAGGCATCAACGTTTAACCTACCCAGACACAACTATAGATATTCGCAGCAAGTTGTGTTTACTGAACGACAGACTATGTCTATAAGACAGGAGTGTTACATGGAAGCATCAATAGCTCTTGAACTTGACAGTAAGTTTAATAATTTAAAAAAAAAAATCTCTGAAAGCATGTCTGTACCTGTCTGTCATAAACCCCATAAGCCAGGACTTACCAGACCTTTTAAGAGAAGAGGAAATAGATTTTATGTTCCAAATGGAGAGAAATTCAGAATCTCCGAAGTGAGGGGTGTGAGTGCCAAGGAAGTTCAGGCGTGGGGAGATCGGGGCTGGGGAGGAGGGGGAGGCAGGCAGGAGGGGAAGAGAGTTCAGTGCAGCAGAACTTCGAACCACGGACTGAAAAGGAAACTCGGCTTTGTTTTCATTGAAGTCAGGTCCTTCCCAGAACATTATCAGGCTTGCAGCTGTTGACTAACCTTGATATTAATTAGGATAGTTGAAGCAACAGACTGAAAGGGCAACTATGACTTGGAGGCAGCTCTAAAGCTTGTGAGATCTGGCAGACTGTGCAATACTGCACTTGCATGGCATGCACAAGCCTGGTCATGTAAATGACGTCTCACATCCACTACCCAGGGCCGTGGGCACCTTGGCAGGAAAGACAGAAGGAAAGGACATGGCAGAGCTGGTCCTGAGAGCCCCAGCAGCTCGCTAGGTGGATGCACCCACTGCTTCGATGCCTATAGCTCAGTCAGGGTCTCAGGAATTAAGATGGATCTCTGTGCACTCCTCCCCAATTTCTTGAGCCATTTCCCAAGTGCTTTCGCAGCTCAGATTAACCTGGGTGCCGCTAAGCCCTTAGCGTTATTAAAAACTGAGTGACCACGGAGAATTCCTGGGATGATGTTCCAAGGCAAAGTGTCACAGATCCAGACTGTCCCACTCTCAGCTGGTCTCATGGCCACCCCAACCCAACCCAAGGATGGTCACTTCTCCCTGATAATACCATTGAAAATGATGAAGCTGGCTGGGCCCCGAAGGGCATGCAGACAGCACTGAGAATGTGGGGTGGGAAAGTTAGGGGTAAAGGGAAAGGTAAGATTGGAAAAAAAAATTTATTTTGAGAAGAAGCCAAATGGTCTAATGGTGACTCAGACCCAACAGCACAAGGAAACAAAACGCTGACTGTTTAAACGTCGTACGTTTGTTTTAATATCAACAGTCCGCTCAAGCCCACAGCCCAGGTCCGATAAGGCAAACACACTTACAGCTCACTGCTCTGCATAAGCTCGATCAGATCCATGAAAAGCACATCACGGTTCCTTTCACAAAAGCCATCCATGTCATAGGATACCTGGACAGGAATGGAAAGAAGTCTAATTTTATCCTTTAAGAATTTCACTGAACAATAAAGCCAAGTCGGCATGGCCATCCTCAAGAGAATGTGTATGTTTCCGGACGTAACAAGTGGGATTTCATCCTGATCTGTCACATGAAGGCTGTGCTTGTTTACCTTGCCTGATTAGATGACTTAGGTCGTGACGGCCTGGGGACGCTGATGAATGGACTTGGCTGTGGACACCACCCAAATTATCCATCCCCAGCTCTCATGATTACATACCCCTTCTTCAGTGCATCTATAGGAATGTCTAAATACACTTCATTCTCCCTAAATTTTAGCTAAGATGGAATAAAATAAAACTCTCCATGCTCATTAACCCATTGCAACGGGCCATGTCATCTGAGGCTTTTGAATTTCTCCTACAAATGGTGTCAGAGTTGGATCAATTCAGCCAAAGCCTCATGCTCAGGGACCCTTGGTTAACAAGAAATTAGTTGGGATGAAGGGTGAGACCAATAGATTTCCAAATAGGAAAGTCCCCAAGTATCATGACCTCAGCTTACTTATCTTTGTATCGCCAGCACCCACTCAAAGCTTAGTATCCAGTAGCACCCATGACTCACGCATTTTATGAGAACAAACACCAAAGTGAGACTCTGGTCCTTATGTACACTCCCAGGGAGTACGGACAAGGACAGAATGCAGGCTTGTGATTGCAAAAGAGGAAAGACAAAAACCCATTCCTTCAGCAGTTAATATATGCTGACTCATGCTATTATTATATTCATGATTCATGCCTATGTTATTTAAAGGGTGAGTCATAGTAAAAAAAAATACACAGTGGTGTATACTATCTTTTCTTTGTCTCTCCAAATATTTCATAGATCCCTCGTTGTTGAATGAGTGATGGATGAATAAAACACAAGGAAGCAGACAGAACTATATGGACATTATTTCCAGTTGCCTCATGAGAAGACAGATTACAGACCCAAAGGCTTAACATGGGTAGACATCGGAAAGGATAACTTCCGCTGTCCTGTTGAAGCCCTGCTCCCTGGCCATACCTTCCCAGCATAATGGTGAATAATGAAGCCTTGGTTCCAGCTGTTGAAGTGCTCATGACTCCCGATCTGCATCTGAAGTTTCTGGAGCAGCGTCTGATCCGCGCCCTCACCCACCGCGTGCATCGTGGCACACACGTCATCCAGGATGCTCATGATCCCAGGAGGGTTCTGGTGGGACCGAGAAAGCAAAGCCCCAATTCAGTGACTGCTCTAAAATACACAGCGTTTATCAGGACTTCCCAGAAGCAAGGAAACAGCTCCCTAGATTTATGATTCTATCCTGAAAGTCAGTCTTTCTTTTTGAGGAAGCATGCAATTAACAATCTCAAATGGGAGTCACCATTTACATCCAAGGATGGAGGAAAATCCATTAAAAAAAAAAAAGTTTAACTCCCCGAAGCTCTATTCAAAGCCATACACAGATCATTATCTGCTCACTCCTATTCAAACTAAGTTGATTTACAAAACCCCCAAAGAAAAATAAAAACATTTTCCTTTGACCCTAATCTAGTTCTTAACGTTTGCTTTCAGCCTGTTACCTATACAGACATGGTCAATACAGTTACATAATGGACACATTTTATCAAGTATGCCTTTATCCTGCATAGCACTATGCTACAAAAACTCCTCCTACTCTACGTTGTCTTTATACTTATTATTTTAATGGCCGTATTTCCCTACTCTCGTATGTTACCGTGTACTTAATGTATTTAACGATTGAATTCTCTATAGATGTATTCACTGTTTCCAGTTTGGGGTTTTATTAAATAAAAATAAAAATAAAGCAGTCCTGAACAGATCTCTTCTATATCTCTTTATTTTCTTTTGAATTATTTCTAAGGCTAAAGTCCTAGAAGTTGTATAAATGATCTAGAAGGAAGGGGCAATTTTTTTTTAAATGGAGGTACTGGGGATTGAACCCAGGACCTCATGCATGCTAAGCATGGACTCTACCACTGAGCTATACCCACCTCACTGAGGGCCAATTGTATATGGCTTCACACACTATGCCATCAACGTAAGTGATAGTTATTTTCTCTTAAGACTCAGAAACAACTTCCATTTGTAAATTGACATTGTACCCATATATACATGTGTATCTTAACCACAAGAATAAAACCCTATTTTCACACATATACCTATATGCAAAATTAATGTAACTGCTAAAACACTCTGAAAATCAGCTGTCACTTTGCCTGCTCTGATGCGTTGACAGACAGAACAAAAATGCACTCAATGGAAACCTGTGAGCAGTGGCGAGACACCAGAGCAATACTTACAACTTTGTTCTCGATCAGGTCGCACACGATTTTGTTATTAAAGTACTCGATGGGTGTCCATCGTATGCCCTCTTGCACGTATTCTTCCTGCAGGACAGAAAGTTGGAATTCACATTATTACCCAGGAAAGGCCAGCTGGAGCTCGGCACAGATGGATGTCAGAGGCACATAAATCACCAGGAAAGAAAAACATAAAAGCCCTTCAACAAAAACTTGCAACTTTAATTTCTTCTAAGAGGGATACAAAAGGAGCATTTCGTTGTTTGGTCATTTTTATCTTGGGTTTGAACCCTATGAAATTGCTACCATACATATAAACATGACAATTTAATATGGCTTAACCTACAGCTCCTGTTGTAAAATGATCGCTTTCAACTTAACGCGGGACAGAAGCACAGATTAGCACCCAGGTACTTAAGGAGACGGCGTCTCCTTCAGCTCAGCTGCTCATTGAACTTGGTGAACACCATCACACTCTCCCGCTTGTCCTCCTTCCTCACGGGTCTGCTGGCTCTTTCTTTTTTCCAAATCTCTATAAGGTGGAGAGTCTCAGGGCTCAGTCTTCCAGCCCTGTTTTCTCAGCTCTTGCTCTCTAGGTAATTTCAATTTCATGGCTTTAAATAACACCTATAAGCTAATGACATGTGGATGTATTTCTCTAGTCTAGCCCTCCCAACAGAGTTCCAGATTCACATATATTTAATATATTGGAATCTCAACTCGGGAGTATAACAGGCCTCTCAGACCGAACACGTTCAGCAGCATCCTTGCTCTCTGCTCATTCCTCCACCGTCTTCAACCAACTGCTCTCCTAATCTCACTCTTTAGTAAACAGTCTCCCCGTTGGTCTTGTTATTCAAGCTACAAAGCAAGGAATCCTCCTTGACTCCTCTTTCCTTCTCAGCGTATTGCTAACCATGGTGAGCAAGTCACTCTCCAACATCTGCACTGAATCTGACCACCTCTCGCCATGTCACCACCTCTACGGCTACCGTCATGTCTACACCCCTACATTTCTCGCCCAGTCTGCAACAGTAGTCTCCCAACTGTTTTGAAACTTCCGCTCCTGTTTGCCCTCCCCTGCCTCACCCCATCCCGTAAGTCTGGTCTCATTATTATTTTTTTTTTAATTGTATTTTTGTTAATGGAGGTACTGGGAATTGAACCCAGGACCTCACACATACTAAGCATGCACTCTACCACTGAGCCAACTCAGCCTCCATCCTGTAAGTCTTCAGAGCCAGAGCGACCTTGTCAAAAACAAACACAAATCAGATCGCGTCACTCTCGGCTCAGAATTTTCCGATGGCTTCCCACCATACTTACTAAAACATCAGAAGTCTTCGCCCTGCCCTACAAAGTTCCCGTCTGTTCTGGCCTCTGCCAGCTTCTCCCACCACCATCCCTACCATGTCCTCCCTTGTGGTTTTGCTCCAGCTACTCTAAGGTGGTGCTGCAACTCCAGGGCAGAGGCTTCTGTGAAAACCATTGGTCACCGGGGTTCCTAAGCAGGGGCACGAACGCCCCCATGACTAAACATTCCCCAAACAGCCTTTGATATGTGCAGTGGGTTGAACGTGTCCCCCAGGATTTTATGTCCACCTGGAACCTCAAAATGGGAGGTTTAGACATAGGATCTCTGCAGATATAATTAGTTGGGAATCTCACAAATAAAATTATCATGGATTTAAGATGACCCCTCAATCCAATGCCTGGCATCTTTATAAGAGAAAGGAGAATGAAATTTGGACACAGAGAAAAAGGTCACATGAAGACAGAAGCAGAGACCCGAGTGACGCAGCTGCAAGACAAGGAACGCCCGGAGCCACACAAGCTGGAGGGAGCAAGGAAAGATGTTCCCTTAGAGCCTTTGAAAGGAGTGTTACCTAGTGACATTGTGATTTTGCATTCTGGCCTTCTGAACTGTGAGAGAAAAAATTTCTATTGTTTTAAGCTGCCCAGTTTGTGGTACCTTATTATAGCGACCCAAGAAATAGAAAAATCATGGGTACCAGAATAAAACAGGACTTGCATCCGACTTCCAGAAGATAGTTGTAAGCAGGACATGTTGCCTCAAGTCAGAATTTAAATACTAGCTTTATTAAAGACTCATGCTTTTCTTTTCCATTATGGTTTATTACAGGATATTGAATACAATTCCCTGTGCTATATACCTTGGAGTTTATTTTATATATAGTAGTTTGTATCTGCTAATGCCGAGCTCCTAATTTATCCCTCCCCTGTCCTCTTTCCCTTCTGGTAGCCATAAGTCTGTTTTCTATGCCTGTGAGTCTCTTTCTGTTTCGTAAATAAGTTCACTTGAAGACACATTTCTTTTTATGGAAGACTGGGAGGAGAGCATATCTCAGAAAACCAAGTTTTCCTCTGAAACACACAGTACATGCCATGGACAACTGCGGTTGGAACGAGGTTTCCATTTCCACTTGGTCAATGAGTCAGGGAGTAGTAACAACAGCTAGTCATAAGCCCAATTTCACAGTATCACTTACTTAAAGAGGAAATAAAATGTAGCAGAATGTGTTTATCCTTCAGACTAAAATGTCACAATGACATATGGTTTTTCTGTCTCTATTAAGCACATTTCCTAATACAGGACTAAAATCTGAATCTATTACCAAAGAGAGAGATCTCTACCTTTTAAAACACAACAACTTACAAACAGAACAAGATGAAGGAAGACGGACGGCTCACCTGTTCAGCCTTCAGTGTGAGCTCGATGAAAATCTGCTGTAACTTTTCATTAACGAAATTGATACAAAACTGTTCAAAGCCATTTTTCTGAAAAAGAGAGAGAGAATGTTACTTGCATGTAATTACTTCTGCAAAGCATTTTAAAGTCATTTTTTGAGTGATTTAGTGGAAAGCCTTAACAGAAATGTTGGAGGCATCAGGAGAGAGCCGCATGGTTTATATTTAGGAGAAGCTAACTTGGTAAAGGTACATGAAGAACCAAAAAAGCAAAAATGGGGCATGATGTTTTCTGTTTTTTTTTTTCTTTCCATTGCCTAGAATTATTTGGTTTGCGCCAGAAGAAAGGAATCACCCTCCCCAGTCTCCAGTTACGCAAACTAGTCTTACCTGAAATATTTCAAAGCCATAGATGTCTAGGACACCAATGTTGTATTCTTCATGGTCCTTCTCCATCGCTTTGTTGATGGACTAGGAGAAAGCAACCAGCGGTAATTAACTCCTCTTACATTCATATTAAAAATGGGCATGCGTGGGGGAGAGGGAAACAGACACTACCGCCTACTGGAAACAGGGGACAAGAAGAAGACAGGCAAATGGCAGCTTAAGAAAAGCCTCAGCACAACACCAGAATCTAAGCAAACCAGTACGGTGGGAAAACAAAGTTTGCTTAACGATCAACACCAGTCATTTCTGGCAGAATTAGTTTTTCTTGGGAAGCTTTGAGAATTAGAAGAAAATGTCACCTTGGATGTTTGAAGTAAAACCTATTTCACAAAAAGAATCAATATTACAAGATCTGCAAATATTATTTCCATGGACCCCACTCAGTAGAGGCATATTTCAGAGATACTGTGGGTTCGACTCCAGACCACTGCAACAAAGCTGATATCAAAGAAAAGTGAGTCACACAAATTGTTTTTGGTTTCCCACTGCATATAAAGGTTACGTGCACACTATACTGTAGCCTACTAAGTGTGCAACAGCATTGCATCTAAGAAAACAATGCATCTACCTTAATTAAAAATTACTTTATTGCCAAAAAATGCTAACCATGCATCACCTGAGCCATCAGTGAGTCGTAATCTTTTTGCAATAGCAACACCAAAGATCATCAATCTCAGATCACCATGACAAATATAATAATGATGAAAAAGATTGAAATATTGTGAGAAATACCAAAATGCGACACTGGTGAGCAAATGCTGCTGGGAAAAATGGCACCAACCGACTTGCTCAACAGAGGGTTGCCACAAACCTTCAATCTTCAAAAATACGCTATCTGCAAAGCGCAGTAAAATGAGGTATGACTGCAGTCAATTAATGGTCACCTAATCTAATATGCTGGGGATGTCAAAAAGAGAGTCTCTACTCTCAGGAGTTTATAGACAGGGTGAGGCAACAATGGTTAATAATACCAGTAACACAAGTTAAAGTGATGGTAATAAAGGTAGCTTATATGCCAGGCTTCGCTGAGGGCTTCCCAAGTGTTGTTCCAGTCAATTCTCACTACAACTCTCTTAACGACAGTGGTAACATTATAATGCAGAGGATCGCACTGGTGAAGAGGAAGGGTCTGGGATTAAATTTAAGTAGTTTGATGCCTAAATCTGTGTTCTTGACCACTATGAGGAGAGATGTGTAATCAGTGGAACAGAAAATGATAGAAGGTTGGTGAGGGCTGCAGGGGAGGGAAGAGTGTAGGAGAAAAATTCCTGGGGGACGAATAGCTGGATGAATTCAGAAGTACCGAAGGTGTTTTCCAGGTGAAGAAAATGACCCTCATCTTTCATGAGCCAATGGGGAATGATACACAGCACTGAGCCCAGTGGCTGGCACACAGTCAGTGCTTAGCAAATGTCAGCTCCAATTAGCATCACTTACAGTGGGGCATCCATCCTGTTACACCACACAGAGAATTAAGGGAAGACAGACAAGAAATAAGGTGGGAAGTCCCGGCACTGGAAGGAACACTGAACAGAGACAAGAGATGTGGGTTCTAGTCCCAGTTTGGCACCACACTCTTGTTTAATGGCTTGGATGAATCAACCAATACTCAGGCCTAAGGTTCCCTTGTCAGTAAAATGACAGGCCTGGAGAAGTTAAAAGCATGACTGTTTTGTATGACCCTGGCCTTCCCAAGCAACCTTACCCTTCAAGTAACCATGAGAAGCGCAGAAAATAATGACCCTATCCTGCCTGACCTACTTACCCCCGAACACACCCAACCATACTTTAAGCTTTATAAATGTTATTGCCTGGACTCAAACACAGATTTTTTGGTTCTAATGGCCAGGCTGTTGTCTCTTGACTAGGGTCCCCTGGGGTTCTTCCTGGCTTGAATATATAAAAGCCGAGGAATTCAATAGCTGGAACACTACCAGATTACCTGGATTTAATTCCTAGATTTATCACTTAATGCTGGTGTGACCTTGGGCAAGTTCCTTAACCTCTCTGTGCCTCAGTTAGCTTATCTGTAAAATAGAGATAATAATACCTAAGTCACAAGGTTGCTGTAAGAATTAAGTGAGTTATTTTCTTCTAAAATGCTTAGAACAGTATCTGGCACATAGTAAGTGCTATAAAAATGCTTGCTATTATAATCCTACCATTTAGATGTAGATTGACACAGACTGTCAATGGCAGTTCCACACTGCTGCAAGACTAATTTTCAGAATCTATAAGTGGTACACATATATAAATATGTATTTATATGCATATGTATATAAAATATCTCTATGGTAATGCCATCATTTAAAAAGTCTATGATAGTTTAAAAAATATATCCCAAAATTCTTTGATATCCTCCCCTCCAAAAAAGTGGCACCTAATTCCCCTCCCCTCAACTGTGGGCTGTACATTGTGACTTGCTTTTAATGAACAGAAGATGACAGAGTGGCAGTATCTGAGTCCAAGATTAGGACATTAAAAAGCTTTGTGGCTTCTTCCTTGCTCTGTTTCTTAGATCACTCACTCTGGGGAAACCAACTGTCATGTTGTGAGGATTTTCAAGCAGCCCAAAAGAGAAGCCCATGGAGCAGGGAACTGAGGCATCTTGCCAACAGCCAGATGAGTGCGCCATCTTGGAACCAGATTCTCCAGACCTAGTCAAGCCTTGTAATTCCAATCAGCATCTTGACTGCACTCTCATTCCTGAGTCAGAACCACAAAATACCTGACCCACAGCAACTGTGAAAAAACTAATGCTAATTGTTTTAAGCCAGTAAGTCTTGGGTTAATTTGTAACACAGCAATGGAAGATGAATACAAAGTCTGAACCTTTAGGCTCAAAGTCAAGCGAGATCCATGATTCTTTTTTTGGTCTGTAGTCCTGGCTTTAACTGAATATTTTGTCCACAATAAGCTGTTCCTCATATTAGAGTCTTGCTGGATAATTCTAGAAGTAAAAGTCAGACTCAATGATCCCAAAGAGAGAGGATTAAAAGGGAGGAGTCAGGTGATGGTTATAATAGGCCAAAACATGAAAACAAAGCTCTTCACAGTTTTGCTATTTTCATGAAGCTAAAATACAAAGCATCAACAACATCAGCCTATGTTTACTTACATCTACCAAGAAATCAAAGACCCGGGAGTGCAGGGCCTTGGCCAGTGCGTCCCGGGTGTAGCAGGCCTGCTCCACGTTGAGGGTCACGTGGATGGACTCCGACTTGCCTCCCCACTTGCTGTCCATCTGCCGGCTCGTTAGCTTTTCTTTCAACCGGTCCTGGTTGATCCCCAGGAGATACGCTGGAAAAGCCAAAACTATACAAAACAAAAGAAAACGTGACTGTCTTGCAGAATTTTAACAATTCATCTCACAAATATGTGGAGCCGTGTGTGGGTGTGGGTGTGGGTGTGTGGGGGTGTGTGTATGTACATACAAGACTCCATCATTAGCCCCCCCAAAACTTTCACTCTAATGAAGACTGCTTATCAGCAATCCCACACATCCATCCACTTTGTTTGTCCCAATTGTTCTATTACATGAGTCAACTCCTGTGACGACTAAGACTTCCAATAATACAAACCAGTGTTCCAAGAAGGGTGGCAAGCTGATCCCCCCTACCGAGAACACAGCCAAATGCCTAAAATGGACATCTTCCCAAGTTTGCAGCAAGACAGCCCGGAAGGAACTGAATCAAGAAACATTCCTTTGGCTCCGAACCTTGTTTTCTTCCTTTTCGGTACAGTGTTTTCATAGCCTCATCATTCCTAAACAGCTTGAAGCACCTGATAGCATCAAACTCATAATGATACCCAATCACATATTTATTGAGTGCTTACCATGTGGTGGGTTACTCAAGAGAGAGGACAGGATAAAAAATACTTAAGAAATCTAGAAGACCATCTAGATGAGGCAAAGGTAGTTTATCAAATAAAGAAGCCTACAAAAAGCTGAGGAGGTGACACAGACTGACAATAAAGTCCTGGAGGAATTTAGAACAGGAAGGTATTACCACGTGCTGGGGTGGCCAAGGAAAATGATGTGTGATTGGGCGATGGGAGGTCTAAAAGGGTGAACAGGATTTGTACAGATGCCTGGGTGGAACGACAAGGGAGAGGGGAATGGAACATGCAAAGATGAGGAGGCAGGAATTTAAGAGACACGGCTGAGGTACAGCAAGGAAGCCGGCTTTGGCTAGAGCTGAAAGGTAAGGCAGGTGATCAAAAGGTTAGGATGGATCCCGATGCTGGAGGGCCTTGCTGGGGGATATTTGGGCTGGAGTCAAAGGGCCTGGATGGCTTCCAGAGATGGTGTAAAGAGGGAGGGAGGGGCTCAGTGTCACTCATGTCACAGCACACCCACTCCATCCTAAAGGTATGAAATTGGCACAGTTTGTGGTCTTTGGATAGAAAAGCTGAGTTTTCCTTGGCTCATCAATTTGTTTCATGCCAAGAAACTCACTAAGAGGAGGGTGAGTGCTATGAACGGATTTTCTTGACTTTTGGTCAAAACACTCTCATGTGAACAAATGACACCATTCTTGGGCATGAAAGCATGCTCGGGTTTTTTCCAATATGAATGGAAGATTTTTATGGACACAAATTGAAATTCTGAACGTGGATATGAGTCTTTTTCTGCATAAAGCTTTGCCAAAATTCTCTAATAAAGGGATTTTATTAAAGACCTTATGATAATGCTCAAAAATCATAAGGCTCCCAATAAAGGATAATCTGTTTGAATTTCACAGATGGTGTTAGAACGTAACAGGCTGACATTTCTCAGTATATACCTTCCAATGAGATTAAGTCAGTGAATGCATTTTGAAAAAATGTACTGCCAGAACAAGGTATTTATCATCTCCGTGACTGCTCCACAGAAGTGCTCTGACAAGTAGAGGCCTTCCTTTTTCAAAGGGCATGTGAACAAAATTAAATGCACTAATTTGCCAGTGGCCATTTTTTTAAGTTTAGTTTTAATGTCAACACATATGCTGAGAAATCTGGAGGCGTCTTCCGCTAAAACAAAACTTACCTTGCACAGAACAAGGACATGAGACGCCCATAAATCACATTGGATACATGCAGGTTTGCTGTGCGAATCAAGAGACATTTACCAATGAGTCCGTCATAGAAGAGGCCTTCACTAAGGGGAAACCTAATGGCAGTTATTACATTAAAACCAGGCAGACAGCATGTAGATTAAATATAGGTTTCTCCCAAGCCCCTAGCCATGCTAAACTAAGGATATGGTAAAATGGTTGGTAAAAATATTTATGCCATTATCTTTATGACCAGAGCTCAAGAAATAAAACAATATGGGCTAAGCCCTTGGGTCCCTGAGACGAGACAGACAAGACTGACAAAGAAACAGGATATCTTCCCATGTCTTGTATCTCTTCCTGGAGAAGAGGGCACAGGTGAGGGACCACGGGCACATGGAAAATAAGGCATGGAGTCTGGCCAAGAATCAGAGCCGCAAGCTTAAGGAACCAGCGAAGAAGTCTAGAAGGGAAATCTATCACTTGCTTTCAAAAAAATCTATGCCATGTTTTTCAAGTACCAGCTTTTATGGCCTCACATCGTCTTCAGTGGCTGCCCTGGTGCTGAAATTACAGGGCTGCTCATATTGACTTCCTTCTGGCTGTGAATTTTCATGAGGGTGTGTGCGGTGCGGCTGGATAGGAGTGTCAGTACGAAAGTTTGGGGTGGGGGGAAAAGAGCAAGAAGGCATTGATTAATTTAAATTGCTGACGTAATCCTGGTAGAGTTAAACAGAGTTACGCAGAACATAAAAGAATCTGCCAAAAAGCAATGTTTTAGCACATTCTGATCATGAGGATAGATTGCTATTACTACATTAAAGTGTAAAGCAAAGTTGGATTTAATTTTTCCTTTTAAGTATAGGGGGGATAGAGAAACTGAAAAGATGTAGCAAAACAAAATTCCATTTTAACAATTTAAAAGGAGTGGTTGGGGGGTGTGTATATCTCAGTGGTAGAGTCCATGCTTAGCATGCATGAGGTCCTGGGTTCAATCCCCAGTACCTCCATTAAAATGAATGAATGAATGAATGAATAAACATAATTACCCTCCCCCAAAAAAAGAATATTGAAAAAAATATGTAAAAGAAATGGCAAGGTAAACGTGGTTTACCAGTCTTTGGCGTAGAGGTTTTGTGCTTTCTTTTCTTTTTTCTTTTTTTTTTTTTTTTTTTTTGGTTGGGGGAGGTAATTATGTTTGTTTATTTCTAGAGGAGGCACTGGGGATTGAACCCAGGACCTCGTGTATGCTAAGCATGTACTCTACCACTGAGCTATACCCTCCCCCCAGTTTTGTGCTTTCTAACCTACTGATAATGACATAACAGGGGGCGGTGGGGGCCCTGTCACTTTACTCCTGTGGTTATTTAAGTAGTAAATAACAAATCTTAACAAAGTTTTTAGGCTAATTTGTATTTAATATTTTTCTGAAGCCAGATGTGATGGGAGTTTTACCTTTTTTGTCTATAATACAACAGCTAAGGAAAGTGCTTTCTTCTTTTCTAAAACCATGGACTAGTACTGCCCTCTATAAATGTATTCCACAGATAAACTCAAATATGAGAAAGATGACACAAACCAGGTTACTCATTTTAAGTCATTAGAAGAGCAAAAGATGTGAAACCAACTTAACATCCATCAATACATAACTGGTTCAATAAATTAAAGTACACAGCCCAGCAGTGGGAAAAAAGAACAGGTATGAGTAGGTTCTGGGGAACACAGTATCTGCTTGAAAGGAATACAAGAGACTGGAAATGGAAACACTGGTTCCCTCTGGGCAGAGGAGTAAGTTGACGAGCCAAAGGGGTGGATGTGAGAACTCTGTGTATGCTGAACCCTGGGAAGGGATTATGGACGGAAAGAATACAAAATGACTAGCAGGAAGACACGTTTCTTCGTTACACCTCTGTGGCTTCACGCATGGCCTTTTCTGATCTCCATCCCTGCACCACCTCCAATCAGAGAATCTCACTGGCGGCCCCCAATCTTGGGCCCCACCCAGCTGGCTGAGGAGGCTACTTCCTCTGCACATCAATGTGCAGTGAACCACTTCTTGGCTCAAGCATCCAGAGGAAGGAATGCTTGCTGCGTCAGAGCCATGACTTTCTTCTCCAGCCTAAAGAAGCAGTAAAGGCTTGTCCCATCCAAGAAGGCAAGAGAATTCCAGTCTATGTCCACAGAAACTACCAAGAAACCAGAACTGGCAAACGTGGAAAGACAAGCGTTTATGACCCTCTCAGACACATACAAGCACTTGTCAAATGCGAAGGGTAATGTACATAATGTCTAGAAACAGTTATTATTATTAGGCAGTGGTGTTTCTAGACTTTATGGACACCCCGTGTATTTATTCTTTTCTACTCGACTGCCTTCCCTGGTAAACATAACTCATGTTCCTCTTTATCAGATACACATCAGAAGTCAGCAGCACTTCCCTCCTTTATCACAAAAGAAAACAAAAATCTTAAAAAAGAACCTTATTTGGAATGGAAAGAGCCCGACTGCACTGTCAGCAATGACTAGGATACTATTTATTACTAGGCGACTAAATTTATCGTCTTTGAAGAATGCTGAGAAAGGAAGAAACGTCTTCCTGGGTGGTTAAAGGATGTGTGGGTTCTGAGAGCCGCCTGGAAAGCGTAAGAGGCTAAAAGCACAGAGCATCGTAGGTGTGGCGCATCGCAGCACACAGAACCAGTAACGTGTTTGCAGGAAGGACCTGATTTCTTCCCAAAGAGTGAAAGTGATCATTCAGGTCTTCAGGCTCTGACAGCTACAGAGGTGACATTAAAGGCCATTATCAGCAGTCAACACAACAGTCAGTGTCCTTTTTTCTTTCCCCTGTTTTCAGAAATCCATTCTAATCCAACCCATGGGGCAACTTAGAAACCTGTGATATTTACATACATCCTATCACTTGCTCCTTAGCCCTTTAGGTAAATATAAACCCTAAAGATCAGCTACAGAAAATATTTTTATTAGGAGACAAATCTTTTTGAGTTATTTAGCTCTTACTAAACAGTAAGTAATTTAGCTCTTACTAAATACTAAATTTCATTAAAATATCACTTCATTTTTAAACGCAGATGTGAAATTCTGTCAGAGCTCCCTAAGGTTAATGATAAATTGAAACAATCATGAGGCCATTAACTTCTGCCATGTAAGTCTTAAGCAGGACACGTTAAGTCTTCCCAGCACCTTTTCCCTAAACACCGAAAGTAGAGGAAAGTGGCAGGTGACTCCTGATGGGAACTGAACAATTATTTCCTCTCATTCAGAAACCGTGTGCCGAAGCCACTCACACTCTTCACTCTCCACGGCTGCGTAATTGCCAACTTCTTTAAAGCTGATGTTTCCCAGGTGGAGAATTCCCGCCACTATCTGCAGCACCAGTGCCTGCTCCTCCGCGAAGATGCCAATCACGTTCATCGCGTGCTGGAAGGGAAAGAGAAGTGAGCCCGACACGTCGGTCCCCAGCTCTACCAGCTCATCATAAAGAAGCCAAAGCTGGGAGCACCATTCTATGTGTTACATGGAATGCTGCCCAACTCATGAACCACTGAGTAAAGCCAAACAGATCTTCCAAAAAAAAAAAAAAAAAAGCCAAAGCTTAGACTGGGTTGTGCAGTCACACGTGGCTTCGTCTGCAATGGCAGCCAGGAGTCCCTGGAAGACACGTTCACTGACCGAAGCACTCTCACACATTCTTGTCCAGTCTCAAAGTCATGCTAGAAAGGCAGTTCTGTCTTTAAACAGAGCGTGTAATCTTCCAGGAATACGGGCAAGAAAGCTCTGGAGGAAAGATACTCACACGGAGCAGCGGCTGTACACAGTCAACAAGTCTGTTCCCGTCCCTCAGTTGTCCTCTGGTTGCCACCCCTCTCCCTCTAAGGGCACTGATGTCCCTTTCCAGCTACTCCAGACAGACTCAGAGATCTTTCCCTTCACTGGGAGGGCTGAGAATAGATTATACTTGCAAAAGGGTCTTGATTAAAAATCTCCAGGAAAAGCACCATTAGAAAAGTCTTGTTTCTGAGGTCCATGAAATTCAATAAAAGGAGTTAAGATGCCTGGGCCTTAGATATGCATAACCTAAGAGAACTGTCCTCTAGGACCAATGCAGACCAAGCAGCATTTTTTTCCTCCCAGCTTCTTTGAGGCCATGTGGGCTCTTAATGACATCTTCTTTCCTGGCACCCAGGATGGTCTGTCCCTTTCAAGCACAATGTCAGGTCCCCATCAAACCGTACCTCCAACTGCCCATTCAAGGTCTCCCATGTGGTTCTGGACCTGGGCTGAAGGACGAGCCAGGCTGGTACCTGACTCCAAGGGCAGTGGTGATGCAGCACTTTGAGGTTAAGTGAGTGGAGAGCCCACCTCCAGAAAGTTCTAGATTGACTTTGTAAGTTGTTTCCCTGAGGATGTGAACCCTCAGTAATCTACCTGGATTCACCCCCTTGAACCATGACAAACATACAATGTGAAAAGTGTGGTGGAGAGGCTCGCCCTCTGATCTGTATGATGCAGAGGGAAAGAAAGTGGGTGGGGAAAAGGTTGAAGTTGTTCTAGGGTTGCTAAGCCCGATTAAGGAAATGAAAGCACTTTTTGCTTTGCCTTTCTACGGAAACAGTACGACAATTGTGTGAGCCATCGGCAAACCGGTGTGGTAAATGCATTACCCACAGTAGTTTTTATCTCCTGTTAATCAGAGCTCCAGCGGTGGGGTGGGGGCAGGTACTGATGAATCCACTTTTCTCACCCATTCTGCATCATTAGGTGGTCCTCCGGCAACTGGGCACATGGCTATTTAAGGGTGTTTAAACATGTGGTTTCAGGAACTGGAGCGCTTCCAGCAGAATGAGGTGGAACTTGCAGGTTGCTCCTTGCATTGTTAACCTCCCCTGCCCTTTCTACCACAGGCAACGCCCAGGCTGCCAGCACTCACCAGAGTTTCCTGAAACTCCCTCCTGTCGTCAATGCCATCCACCTTAAAGGACCCAGAGAGGCTCAGGTAGTAATAATAGTCCATGCTGGTGATGCCCAGGCCGTGCTTCTGCTCTGCGGACGCGCCCTCGATGAGCTGAGCAAGAGAAAGGGGTGTGTGCATGACGTAGCCCACGGAGCGATCAAAGGTCCCACACGGTTCCTGTACCACCACCCCCGGAGCCCAAGTGATGGGATTTTCTCTCCCTACTTCCTAAACTGATGGGTGGTCCCTGCCTCTGAAATACTAAAGGGCTTCAGACTATGGGCTATGTGTGTAGTAGCCCCCAGTCGCCTCTACAAATTCGAGTTCTTGACTTTGATTAGATCTGCAAGAGCTGCGAATTTTCCCTTGCCCAATAAACGGAACTGCACAGTTACAACAGTGAGGTCCCTGGGAAATGTGGAAAGCAAGCCAGATTCTAATTACTTTGTTCCTTCTCAACTTGCAGGTGGCTTTTTAAAGTGCACCTAGACCCTCGAGGCTTCTCACTGCAGGATGCATGGTAAAGAACAGCGCCAGGTCCCATCCCTTGGGTTTCTGTTCTGTCTCTGGTTTTTGCCTTAGTTCTCGGCAAGACCCTGTGAGTTGTGCCGGAAAAGGTTCAACAATCAATCCTTGAGGTGGAGGTCGGGCGGGGGAATGGATTTGTAGTGTCGGCTGATTTTCAGTGTAAATACTCCTACAATGACTGATTTCAAGCTACCAAGTACTGTCACTGAAGGAAGAGATGCACACAGCCCTGGCAAGCCAGCTCCAGCACACCACTGGCTCCACCCCAACCGAATTTAGCCACTGTCCACACTTCTCCACCTTGGTCAAGTTCCTCATGTCATCCTGGCTCCACATCCTTAAAACAGGGAACCTCATCTCCATTACTAAGAAGTTCTAGGTCATCCCATGACATCAGGTTCCCTTAATTTTTCCCCTCCGTCTCCTCAAAATCCTTTTGTACCGCTCTCTTCCTTTTTTTTCTTCTGGCTTTCTGCCCCCTCCCCCCTTTTTGGTCTAAGAACTTCCACCACCTCTTTCTCAGTCTTCTCCCCACCCACATCACAGGGCCCCCTCAGCTGAACCTTCAAACACCCCTTTGTCTACTTCTCTCCCATCTACAAAGGCATTTTACACTCATGTCTCACGACTGTCTTATCTGTGTTCTGTAGCACTGCCCACTGTGACCCTTTCTTGTCAATAAAAGTGATGTTCCCTTCAAAAAAAAAAAAAAAAAAAAAAAAAAAGGCTCTTTGCCTTCTTTAGAAACTTTCTCCTTGACTCTGAAATTCTTCATGCTTCAAAATTGACTTCCTCCTCTGGCTTCTTTCTCCCCTCACCATTCTGATCAAATAACTCTCATGGCTACTTTCCAGTGGCTAAAACCAGCTGAAACTCTTGGTTCCTCAGGCCCCCTGCCCCATCCTTTGATCCTGTCCCTCAGCCCCCCAAGCTTCCCCTGGCTTTGGTGACCCTGCAGGATCTTGGCTTTCCTCCTCCGACCACACCCCTGGCTCCTCAGTGCCTCCCTCATCCTACAGACAGTCCCCAGGTCCCTATGTCCCGTGTCGGCATGGTCTTTCTCCCCACACTCACTCCCACAAGAGTCCCATCTACTTCACAGCTTGGACTGTTACTTTTATGTCAGAACCTTGAACTCCATCTTCCCCTGAGCTCATCACTTTCCCAGTCTCTAGTCTGGGGCTTTCCAACTTGTGGGCAGAGGATTCTGGAGGGGAATGGGGTTGGCATTTATCAAAAGGTGGATTCAGAAAATCATCATAAACTTCTTTCTAGTGCTCAATAAACAATATACCATGTGTGAGAACATGAAATTGCTTTTCAAACATCTGTACATGTTGCTTTGATTAATACAATTAAAAGCATTACTGAATTGAAGCTTTTGGTCATTTACGTACAGCTTTCAAACAACCGGTGCTAACCAGAAGAACTCTTTACCATCACCTAAAATGTCTATGTAATTGAAAAGACTGAATGTGAGCTACCAACACAGCTTAACTTCCTTCAGATCCAAGGATCTTCAAATAAAAAAATAAAACAAAAAAACAGTGGCAGGCCATTCTTCAAAGAACATCTAATGTGGATCCCCAATATATGAAGTAGTAATACATAAATCCATACATTAAAAAATTATTTATGGTTTCTCTCTCTCTCTCTCTCTCTCTATATATATTTTTAATGGAGGTACTGGTGACTGAACCAAGGACTCCGTACATGCTAAGCATGCACTCTACCACTGAGCTATTTATTATTCTCCACCCATTATATTTTTTAAATACTTAAAATCATTTTTTAAAAAAGTTGAATTAGATGCTTCCTAAAGCCCAGAACACAATTTAAAAGCATCCTGCACACCACTCTAGTCCCAAACTCTCCCTGGCTTTTGAGAGTCTAAGTAAAAACTTTTTGACCTTGAAGCGATTATTTCACTTTAAGGAAAATTTTAAATCGGAAGAAGGAATAAGGAAGCAGGAAAGAAATAATATAAAGGAAAACCTGGTAAAATATGTGAAAACTCCGCTCTCCAGGGTTCCTCATCACCACCCTAGATTTTTCCAGAAGGAAGTTGGAGATCTTTCCACCATCTGGTTCTCCACCTGGACTGAACTGGATTTCAAAGTATTTTCCCTGCAAGAAAATTAGGTATTTCCTTCAATGGTTGGTGAACAAAAACATGATGTTCCAAACGGGCTTTTGGGTACAGGATATAATTCAAGGAAATTCATTAATGAAAGATATGTTCTGAATTATTCCCATTTCTGGTCTAGGCTTCCTCACTGTTTCCTATCAGACAATAACATGTGCCTTTGTCCAATCACACAGTTCTGTGTTGAGAGAGAGAATCTGCCATTCTAACCCAACTAAATAAGGACATGCTATATTCCTTCCCATCTTCCCCCAAGAGGCGCTTGCCTGCGAAACCGGAAGTTGTAAAGAATAGGACAGAAAATCACGTAATGCCCTTGATCTAACAAGAGTGAACTCTATCAGCCTCTTTCAGAGGAAGCAAGTTTTCCCTCTGGCAGACTTATTTCAATGACTTGGAGCAAAAGCAATCCCTTTTCACCTCTGGAGCAACTAAAATGCTTACCTAAAATAAAAACACTTGCTTATAAAGTTCCTTTCAGCTAGCTGTGGGTGTGGGGATTTTTGTTACTGTTGTTAACATTTCCTTTTAAATGACTGCTAGGCTAATAAGGAACAAAAGAGAATAAAGCCCTGGAGGGTAGCTGAAAAAGATGTCCAGATTGTTGAGTAAATGAAGTGGTTTTTGTTTTTTTTTTTAAACTACAATCTAATTTCTCTCCAGTTCTCAGAAAGGTCCAGGAGGGTAAATTTAAACGAAGAAAAAGATGAGAATGTGACTTTTAGGGAGTGGTGTGGCTGAGGGTCAAAAACTGCACAGCATGCCCAGCCTAACTTCATTCACATTTAATATTTTTATTTTTGTAATTAAAACATTTTTAAAGTTTAAGTTATTAATTTATTTTTAATTTTTTAATTCTTAAAATTATTTTAATTTTTTTACATTAAATATTTTTTAAATGTGTATGCTGATGAAATCCACCATCTCAGGGCTGAAGCCTGCCAAACCACAGGTCTCTGACTAGAGCCATAAACTCACTGCATGTTTCTCCTACTGCCTCCAGCACTCAGTACCTGCTGTGTTCCTGCTAAGTTACTTCCCAACTCCAGGTATCCAAAAGGCTACAAAAGAAGGCGACTGTCTAACCATCTATTTGTCTTAATCTGATGATTCCTCCTTCTCCCTCTCCTAAAAATAAACCCCAAGACAAACACCCAGGAACACCAGACACAGAAAAGGACCACAAACCACTGCTGTCACGAATTACGGTGGTTCGTGAGAAAAGTTTGCTGAGCAAGTTCTCCTGCTTCCTACCACGGCCATCCTTCCCCTTGAGGCGTGTTCCGAAGGGACTAACTGTGTCCATTTGTGTACAACCCCACCACCCCAGTGTCATTCCCCATCAATCCAGGGATGGAAACAAAACAAAACAGGACGTCAAATCCAGGAGAGGCAGATTTGGTAAATGGCAAACTCTCAGGTCCCTCTGAAAATGGTTCAGAACCATGGCTGCCTGTTACAAAGACCTGAGGAGCCTTCAAGAAATGCTGCCTGGTGCCATCCAAACAAGGAAATCAGTCGCTAGGGACTGGCACCCAGAAGGAATACATGTACGTAAGTATATTATGACTGAAAGATAATGCTGTACACCAGAAATTGACAAATGGCAGCTGAGTATAGGTCAATCAACAAACAAACAAGGGCAACAACAAAACAAACAAAGAAAGCTTGGGTGATTTTTACATGTGGCCAAGTTTGAGAACCGCGGCTCTAATGTACCTGAAATGCTAATCCACAACTCAAAATTGTAGTATAAAAGCGAAAGCCCCTAAAGAGAGATCAGGAAGTTTAGCTTTGTCATAAAGCAGCCTGGGAGAAAGAGGAAATTGTAAAAAGAGAGGATGTTGCACTTCCATAAGTAAATGGAAAGACACTTTGACTCTGGGTAATATTTTCTTTCTTAAGCCCGGTGCTACAGACACCGATGTTCATTGTACTGTTTTTAAATGGTGATGGAAATATTTCATATATTTCGTAAAACTTGAAAGAGTTTGTAAGCATGAATTTTTAAGACTGACACTACGTACCCATTTTTAAAAGTGAAATTACCCATTATTCCACCTTGATGCCACTTCCACCCTCCTACTGAATAACCACTATAACAGTATACCGAAACTCTGATTTACGGACACCTTAATTATGTTTTACATAATGTGCATTTTTATATAAAAAAGGATTATATTGTAGATATTGTTCTCTTAACTTTTTTAAAAATTTAATAATATATCAAGGATATCTTTTAAAATAAATCATTACTAACAGGGAACTTGGCTATTATACCCTAAGAGTAATGTTGGGTCAAAGACAATGAGTATTTGAAGTTTTGATGAGAATTGCCAAATTGCTGTACTAGGGAAATAGTAGCTTTTCTTGAGTATTATCCGCCTCCTTAATGTTTGCTTATCTGAGAGACAGAAAATGATACATGGTTTTAGCTTATATTTCTTTCATTATTGGTTAGAACATCTTTTGAGGCCCCATCAGACTCCTCTCTGTGTGCACATGTGCAAGTATGTATGTCTGGATGTGGGTGTGCATGCGTGTGTGTGTGTGTGTGTGTGTGTGTGAATTACCTGTCTATACTTTTTCCCATCTTTTTATCAGGGTTGTGTGAAATTCTGTCATCAGAAAAATAAAAAATACTGGGTATTTCTGTTTTGCTTTACAAAAATGAACCGATGTAGCCTCCTTGTCCAAGGATAATTTATACTGGAAAAATCAAGGAAAATATTGATTTTGTTATTTTTCTGCTCTCTAAGGATGGCAAAAGAGGGGGAATGCATAGCTAGAGAGTTGAATTTGGTCAAGTCGTTTTTACAAGGCAGACTGAGATTGACAATTGGGGAAGAAAAAGTCAAGCGAAAAATTCATTCACATCTTCTTTCCCGTTTCATTATCTAGAAACTTCAAGATAACACAACCCAGCCGCTGAGCAGAAAAATATGCAAGATGAACACATAAGTAAATAATCTGAATAATATTGAGCAGTGAAGAAACTGAGGGCAATTCTGATGGATTAAACTCACCAGGGAACTTAACAACTGCTGCCTGAGAACCTAGTAAGAATCCTCTTGGAAACAGAAGCTTCCTTCCAAAACAGAAGGGGGAAAAAGAAATCATTTTTCTCCAAGATTCCCACTTATTTATTTTAAAATGGTCCAGAATCTGCCTCACAGATGGCTCCCTAAATGCTTTACTGCCAGACATGATCTATGGTTGAGATAAGATATAAAATTTACATAATCAAAGCTACTGGGCAAACACTCATTTCTTTGCAAACGTGGCTTTTTGTCAAGGGGAATATATTCACATCCATCCTTGCCAGACTTCCAATCAAAACGTAGACAGAGGCATTCACGTCAAGGCATTTGGCTGATATTTTCATTACCCTGGGTAAGCGGACCAGTTAGGAGGCAATCTGGAGGCCAAGTCCAGCCACTTTGGGAGGTTATTATGTCACGTGAATACATACAGAACACACATACAAGGCCAAGGGGGTGGGGTAGACAATTGTTCCCTCTACTGACAGAGAAGAGAAAGTTTCTCTCCAAGATGCTGGATCAAAGCGCTCCCTTCAGTGTCCAAAACCCAAGTTCCAGGAAGCAAAGCAAGGTGACAGGACCCAGGGTCTAGTCTACTCAGTTCCTCGTCTGGGAAAGAAAGCCTCTTCTCTCTCCAGGGCCCAGAGCGAACTCCTCCAAGACCAGAGCAGACACTTCACTCTCCTTAGGAAGGCAGCGCAAGTTGAGAACTGTTTTCAAAAACTATCTTATTGACATCCCCAGGGTTCAAAAATAACTTGAGTCAAAGGGCACACTGAAGCCTGACAGCCCACTGCTAGAGAAAAAAGAAAAGGTTGAAGAGGTGGCCCCTGATGATGTGCGGAAAGCCCCCATCTCCTCGGGGACACAGAACTTAGACTAGAACGTCAACATCATCAATCAGGTGACATCTGCTATCAGAGGACAGAGACTCACAAATCGGCTGGAGTTGTTGTTCCGGACCGTCTTGGCGTTCCCGAAGGCCTCCAGCAGCGGGTTGGACTGCAGGATGATGTCCTTGACATGCTGTCACGGCAAACAGAGCAGAGGTTAATCAAGAAGATGCGAACATCTGCCCTACAATGTAAAGCCAGACTCTCCCTGTGGACCTGGTTTCTGAATGCGGTGAAGGTGAGAGGCCTCACATCCACGCCCCTGGAGTTTTGGGAGGATCTACTCTTCCTACTCAACAGCCCCAGTGCTGTTTGTGTGTTCCTGTCTTCCAATTTCCTTGACTCCATGCAGGAGTCCCCGGACCCGGGATGCCACTGGAAAGCAGGATCTACAAACGGTCCCGGGCTGGGTTTCCAAGTTGGATGCTGCAGCTTTACCCTCGGCTCCCCAGGGGACCGGGAACCACGGCAGGAGGGGCATCTCCTTGGGTTCTGACCGGAGTCTTTCCTATCACTACTCTGGCTCTACCCACCTACTGCACCCCACCCACCCCTTCACTGCAATGTTACAGACATGGAGTCTAAGGCTTCCCAAGCTTTGTCGTGCATGAATCACCCGGGAATCTTGTTCAAATGCAGGTGCTGAGTCAGTAGGTCTGAGGTGGGGGTCTGAGAGTCTGCATTTCAAACCAGCTCCCTGGTGTTGCTGGCTTACCAGCATGCGGCCCCAGTTGAGCAACGCTGGGTCAACACTGGGTTGTGTGGAAGGACTACTGGCCTACTGGAGGGGCAGAATTTGGCTTTCAAACACCCCAATTCGGGGTCAGACTGCAAAGTGTGCAAAACATCCCATGGGCAAGACAGCTCAACAGACAGGAGTTGATGTTGGAGAGGACTTTTGACTAGTGAGTCATTCCTTGTACTTCTAATTATTCACATGCTATGGTTAAACAGGCTCCAGAAATAACAAGTCTCTGGCTTGTGCTCTTCAGCTACTGACTAATTTCAAGCCAAAAGCTCTGTATCATTGTCCTCATAGGAAAACAGGAAGAGAAAAATCAACATTAAACGTCTGCAGTCTGGTCGCCGTCTGTAGCAAATAGACTAGATTAAGACACTGACTACTAATTGACTATGTAACAGCCCAAGTGCTCCTTGGACACCCTTCTGAACACCGAGAAGAGGAATGAGAAGTGGAATTCCATCAACCGGGCACACGTCGTCAGCGGAGGCACAAAGAGCTAATTATGGGTGGTCCCTCCATGGAGTCTGCTCCAGAGCTTAGAAAGATAATTCTACTCGGCTTATTCTCCTTTCAAAACTCATGGATTTATGTAACATTTGCTTTTCTTTATAAAATTAATTTTAACTTTGTGGGTCTACACTAATCTTGTACACTTGCTATTTGGCACCAGGGATTCCTACATCACTTGTCAACACTCAGCATCTTGTTGAGCTAGAACAAAAGGAAGGCTCTTCGTGGTCTCTTCCCTTCTTTAATTACTGACTTTTCAACTGAGACTCTTTATGCACGCATCCATTCCTCCATCCACCATCAAGACGTCCAACAGAATTTTGCGGCATGTGGCAAGCATATATGGGGAAGAGAGAAAGAGCAAATCAAAGGAGCAGCTCCCACGCAAAACAGCAGCCTGGATTCCTGGCTCCACATCAGTCTTCTAGGGATGGAGTGTGATCACACAAATGGAGAAAAGCAAGCGGACTGGACCACACCAATCTAAGTTCTACAGCTGCACACGCAGTCCAACATGGCGGCTGCTAAGCACGTGCAGCACATCCCAGCCGAGACGAGCTTTAAGTAACACTGGATTCCCAAGATTTAGGACCAAAGAGAATATAAAATATCTCATTAATTGATTAATGATTATATGCTGAAATAATATTTTGGATATACGGGAGTACATATATTTTAAAAGATTAATTCCATGTGCTTCTTTTTACTTTTTTTTTTAATATGACTACTGAAAACTCGGAAATTATGCGTGTGACATGCACCATCTTTCTACTGGATGGTGCTACACTAGATCTTCCTTTCATTGGGTAAAGGCAGCCCCCTAAGTCCCTTCCACTCTACATAAGGAATTCTGGACTCTGCCTTAAGCTTTCTCATCCCCCAGGACATGATGGAGCACCACTGATTGAGGAGACAGAGCCATAATAAAGAGAAGACTGATGTGTCATTTTTTTAAGTCAACAGCTGACTACGGCAGTAACATCACTTCTTGGATGATTCTAATTAAAAATTTAATCTTTAGGGGGAAATCTATCCTGGATCATGATTTCTAACAATAATAATAATAATAAAAAGTTCCCAGCTGTCCGTGCCAGTGATGAACACGAGTTTGGGCAGCCCCCTGTGGACCTTACCCCCCAATCACAATCAACTATTGCTCTTTGGGGAGGAGTTTCACCCATTTCGGCTGATGCTGATTCTGCAACCACAATGAGTAAAACTAAAGACAGATGACGCTGTGTCTACCGCTTTCTTCCTCTTGAATCTGTCCCTTCTCTGCCCATACTGTATTTCCCTCCTTTTTCCTTTCTTTCTCTCCTGTGTCCTCATTCTCTGGGTCTCCCCACTTTCCTTAACACTCTAATTCTCCATTCTTCCTTTCTCTGTTTTCCTTTTTCTCTCTATTTTTAAAATACATTTTTTAAAGTTTTTGTAAATTTTTTGAATTTGCTATTTATTCACATAGTTCAAGACATAAAAGTTTCACAAGGGTGTACACAGAGTCCCAGCCTCCCAGGTTCCTCCCTGAAGACATCATTGTTATCAGTTTCTTGTGTAGCCCTCCAGAGCTGTCACATATATCCAAACAAATACAAGCATTATAAATATATGTTCTCTTTTTCCTCAAATGGCAGCACATAATAGACAATGTTCTGAACCTTGCTTTTTGCACTTCATGATACAGCTTAGAGATCAATTCCTTTTAGGACACAAAGCTTCATTGTTTATGGCTGTGTAATATTCTAGTCTATTATAAACCATAAATTATTTCACCAGTCACCGACCGATGAACACTTAAGCTGTCTCCAGCCTTCTACATTATCAAAAATGCCACATCAAAGAACCTTACACATGAATCACTTCACATCCATTTAGCACACCTAAAGGATAAATTCTCTTCAGCAAAACTGATGAGTCAAAGGGTGTATGCATATAGATTTGATAGATTTTGCTAAAATGCCCTCCACAGAAGTGTGCTAATTCATGCTCCTACCAATAATGTATGAGAGGGACTATGTCCCTATATTTTTACCAACAAAACACGACAAAAATTGACGTCACTCCGAGAGTTAAGAAACAGTTCTTCAATGTAGTTTTAAGTTGTATTTCTCTTATTAGCGTAAGGATGAGAGTATTTTCATGCTTTATGAGTCATTTCTATTTCTTTTTCTGTGAGATGGCTTTCATGCTCTTTATTTTCCTTTTGGATTTGAGAACTTTTCATTGATTATATATAATACTCATTAGATATTAGGCATCTTCATGTCATAATTCTCTAATGTGCTATTTCTCTGCAGACTTCAAGTTTCTTGGTTATAAAACCAATGTCTTCTCTGTGCAAGAAAAATTCTTTCTTAGACAGTAAACGCACGGGAGGGTATAACTCAAATGGCAGAGTCCTGGGTTCAATCCCCAGTACCTCCTCCAAATATAAATAAACAAACCTAGTTACCTCCCCTTCAAAAACAAAACAAAAAAACAAAAACAGCAAACGGAGCCTCTCCTTTCACAAAGTACAAAATCTCAGGATGAGCCACAGCATGAACTCACCTGGACCTTGGGGCCTCCCCCAGACACTCTGGAGATGTAACTCATGATGTATTTGGCAGCCACCGTCTTTCCAGCACCACTCTCACCGCTGAGGAAAGAAAGACAAAAATACCCAGCCATGAGGCAGTTCACGACCAGCTCCCTCCTCCCCTCTAAAAAGATGCTGCCCCCCCCAATAAAACAGAAAACAAGCAGAGAGGAATTCAGTTAAAAAAAAAAAAAAGCACAATACTAGTGAGAAAGTTAAATCACAACAGGACAGGTCACCCCCATGACTTGTATGATGACTATTAACATGGTGTGTGGGCCAGGGTCCTGATAATCATCACTGTGCACAGGACAATTGGGCATTTTAAACGCCTGATAAAGGGGAAAGGATCAGGAATAGTACAGAACGCCAGAACGATAAGAGTGTACAGATTACAACTGACATGAAGATTGTAAACATGGGGGGGAAAGCATATAAAGTAATGTTAAGTGAAATAAATCAGATTCAAATGACGTATAAAACAGGGTTTCAAAACGGTAAAGAAAAAAAAAATTAAACATAAGAAAAAAAACAGTTAGAACTACCACAAAAATATTAGCAGAGGTTTTGGTAAAGGAAAAGATACCACGGAGACTTCTTTTGGTTTATTATTTTCCAAACTTAAAAAAAAAAAAAAAGAAAGAAAGAAAGAAAGAAAGAAGAAAAAGAAAAAAGAAAAAAAGAAAGAAAGAAAAAGTAGGCACTCTCAGGTTTCAGACCATATGCCCACAACTGATGCAAGCAAGTTTATTTTAGAAGTTCTAAAATTAAATGATGAGGTAGTATTAATCACATCCTGAAAAACAAAGACAACTTCCGTTTGGTGGCCTTACTGCATGGGGAAAGCCTTTTGTTAACAGCATACAGTTGCATCTTCAAAATACCCATTTCTTCCTTCAAAATCCCCTTCGACCGATGATGACCTCAGTTCAAAACATGCTTGAGTCAGTCAGATTTCTCATTTGTCTAACGCTAGCCTTTGTGTTACCATGATGGAATTAATTAGATGAAAGGAATTTGTAGCATGTAAAATAATGGTGGAATTTAATATGACAATTCAGGTTGCTGTGAGTTCATGAGACAATATTTTTGTTTGCTATTGAGGATCAAAAATTTGGGGGTGCAGAGCAACTGTTCTATGAATACCCAAACTAGTGAACTATTACCAATTGCTTGGGTACTCAAGAAAAGAGGAAACACTTGTTTAGGGTCCAACCAAGCCAGGTGGCCCCCTACCACCAAAACAAAACTGACATAAATTTGGAAATAGTTAGATATTTCAAAATGAAACAAAAAAGGATGAAAGCAGCCATCATAGCAAAACTCAGAACTTTGTTGAATTTCACTGAACTAAGATGCTAGATGTTTAATTAGAGAGATGATGGGGAAGAATGAGGGAACCGTAATCTGTGAGGGCCTCTAAAGGTCTGAATCCATCTATTCAACTCATTCACCCACCTGGTCCTCAGCTCCCGACTCCCAGGTCACATGAATAGGGAACCCAAACTGACATAAGATACAGCAACAAATTGAAAGCCAGTGAGTCTGGGATGGTGTGTCACACTGTTTACAGAGGACATGCTTAATCACAAGCACAAGTAGGCAGAGTAAATATTTCAGTTTCACGAGGACGTTATCTGTTTAAACGGTCCATGTCATCAGATGATTTATAAGCTAGATCAGTCCAGGGTCAAAACATGCCCCCTCGCTCATTTGAAGCGTAGGTTTTGTCAACAATGAAACTCCACTGTATAATGTTGTAAATAATGTGAACGCTCAAGAACACTGGAAAGTCCAAGGCTACCATGGTACAACCACCGAATATAATATTCCACGGACATGGAAAATAATCAGAAAACTACGTGGCAACATAAAGACAATGTAGTTAAGTTTAAGTGGCAACATAAGCAGAAGACATTGTAACTGTAACATGATTACAACTATGCAAAAATAACTGCATGGAAAGAGGAATGAAACAAGGAAAAAGAAATTATTTCTGACTTGTTGGGGGGCTGGTATAGGGATGATTCTTGCTTCTTTTGATGTGATTTCTCTTAATGTTTAAAATTTTGAGAGAGGCAAGTACACATATATTTCAGATTTTTAAAAACAGCATTTCCAGAAAAAGCGGGATCTGACATCATAATGATAATCAACACTGATTAATTTCTTTAAATTATTATATTTATCGTGAGTAAACAACTTTTGTATTTAGAATTCCTTAGAGAAAGCTATGTGTGTGTGAAAGAGAAAAGAAAAAACAACAAAGCCTATTAGACTTATTAAATAAAAGTATAGTGATGCCCCCATTGTATCTTTGGTTAATAGTGTAATCAGACATAAAATAATTTGTGTCTTCTGTTGGAAGCAAAAAAAAAAAGAGAAAAGAATAATAACGGAAAGTAGTTCATTTCATGTATTAAAATAAGTATGCCAGGTCCAATAATAGGACATCCACGTTCTTGGTAACTGTGATATTTTTCAGAAGACTTAAAATAATTAGTTCTGGCTGCATATTGATCAGAATTTTCATTTCTTGGTTTCAATTTACAGACACTTAAAAAGAAGTCTTATTGATCCGAGGCCGGTAATTTGCTCAGAATATGGTACAAGGATGGAATGGTACATACTGAGGCTTACAGTATATATAGCCATAATTATACTGGCCCTTTCAGGATGAGGGGAGAAAAAGAGCTTCTCCCCCTGGACTAAAACCCAAGGTAAATGAATGTGAAGGTATCAGACAGATTATACAGCACAGCTAAAATTACCTGCTTTGCATCTCTCAGCAGTCACAGCATTTTGTTCTGCTCATGTTACAGGCAGCCTTTCTTAATTTAATTGCCTTCACTTGACTTCTAATGTGGACCAAAAAATACTCTGCAAGTGTATGCGCCTTCCGATTGGAAAAACACCCCAGTGGTCCCTCCATCCAGCAGCCCATCAGAGTCATCAAAGTACTTCAAAAAATGCCTACGTTTGGGCCCGTCTTCAGCCTTGCTGAATGCCAGTCTCCAAGGACAGGGCCTAGAAATAAGGATTTGTAATCAACTCCCAGCACTCACATAGCCGGCTGGGAACACGCTAAGTACATTTAAAATAGTCAGGACCGACTTCATAGGAAAGATCAATTCAAATAGGAAACAATGCAATGTTTCTGTGTGCATTAGTTATACAAATGGAAACACAGGCTAACATTTCAAAGAAATGGAAAGAATGTTCTGGGGGGAAAAGCTATTTCCAATGATTCATTAATACTTGGATTCGAGGACTGTAATTGTTTTTCTTAGCCTGAAGAATGTTCCTCACTTAAAAATCAATAGTCTTTTCAATTCACTTCAATTGATTGTAGTAAATGTAAAAATATTTCAGTCATATTTTGGGGGGGAGACAGCCCATAGATGAAGTAGTGAACCAGCCACTCCTATGGTTGCAAGATTCACCCATCTACTCCCACCTCCCCTTCTCGAGTCTCAAAATCTCTCTGCTGGTTCCCACCACAATAGCTCTTCTTCCCTTATAACTGACCAAGTTAATATAATTGAAATACTGCCTTTCCAACTTTATATTTGTTTGCACTTTATTATTACCTTTTAAAATGCTTGATATTCAATATTATATTAGTTTCAGTTGTACAGCATAATGATTCGGGTTTTTTGCAGATTATATTCCATTATAGGTTATTACAAGGTATTAGGTAGAAATTCCCTGTGCTACAGAGTAAATCCTTGTTGCTTATCTATTTTATGTATAGTAGTTTGTATCTGTTAATCCCATTCTCCTAATTTGTCCTGCTCCCCCTCCCTCTCCTCTGTTCACACTTTAGAAAGGATGAAAATTTTAAACAAAAATTGTATGTGTGTTTGTTTACCCAACGTTCATTGTCTAAGCACCTCCATGCGCCAAGTGCTAGGCTGGAGGCTGGAATGAGATGTGTCTCCTGCCCTGGAGGAGCGGGCACAGACCCTTTAATAACACTGGGTTGGGAGAGGGAAATAGCTCGGTAATAGAGCACATGCTTAGCATGCATGAGGTCCTGGGTTCAATCCCCAGTACCTCCAATTAAAAAAAAAAAAAATTAAAAAAAAGATTCTCTTAAAAAAAAAATTACCGTGGAAATATGGGTACAGTTTTAGGGATCCCTAAGTGTGTGTCAGGAAAAGATTCCCTAAGGAAGTCACACTAGCTAAGTCAAGTCATACTAGTTAAGTCTCAACACGATGGGTAAAGTTAGCCAGGTGAGGGGGGGGTGAGGAGAGGTGCGCACGCGCGCAAGCATCACAGGGCAGCACTGCTGCCCAGAATGAATGACCAGGTAGACAATGAAGCTCCGAAAATTCCCACTGGGACCAATGCTTATCCTTTTCTGATATAGGGAAGGACATATTAGCATTGAACTTGACTCTTGTTTCAAAAGGTATAAACCAAGGATAAAGAAATACAGAGATAGTTTAAAAACTTTTCTTCTAATTCTAGAATTATAAAGATAAATATATTAGTGACTGAAAAAGAGTCCGGAAGATGAGAAATAACATCAATCCCAAAGGAAATTTGAAAGCAAACCAAAACTTTGCGGATGTGATCACTGTAGCATGCATCCACTGAGTGATTCAGGCACGCCAAGGACTGTTCTAAGGGCTTCCCGTGTATCAATCCTTTGATTTGAGTAATGGCCCTGTGAGGTAGGTTCTATTCTCATGCCCGACATTTGATGAAAAAGGCTACGGAACTTGCTCAGGGACACAGAGCTGGTGAACAGCATCACCAGGCAAGGACTTGAGACAGTCTAAATCAGGAGCCTGGGCTATACTGCTGCAGATGAAGATGTACATTTAAATGGTCAATTAAAGCCAACAGAGGTTCCTAAAGTAGCACCATGAATCGCACAGTTCACAGTATCATCCAACTTTGAGCTACTCCTGAGGCTTTACTCATACACACCCCTTTAAGTAAGGCTTCTGCCAAAAACCCCTATTATCTCACACACAGTTGGAACTAACAAAGAACAGCCTGCACCACTGTGATCACAAGACTAGACGGGATAGAGGATGAGAAACACATCAAAGCAGATTCCGGACAGCCTTCTCCAAAGACTCAGTTCACACATGCCACGCCCTTCCTGGCAGCCCTGCTGGATGTGGGGAAGAAGTAAGTCTGAAGGGACGCATCTCTGTTGCCCATCTGAAGGGTTCCAGGGCTGGAGAGAAGGCTCCGATCTGCCAGAGCCTATGATGACACTGAAAAATAAAACCTCCAGTACATGCAACGGCTGAAGGAATAAAATACAAAACCACAGAGACATGTCGAAACGACCGAGTCAATGATAAAAATTCATTAACATAATGAGGAAAATGTGAATAAGACCAAGAACTGTGATTTCTTCCAAATCAGTTAGTATTATCAGGCAGACAAAATTTTCACCTACGACCGGCCAAGAAAATGGCCCCAGGGCGATGCTCATCCTGGCCCAGCCTGATGCAGTGGGAAGAACCCAGTGTTCAGTCTGAAGATCACATTTGAGCCACAGCTCAGCTACCTAATAGCTCTGTAATTCCTTTTACAGTTACTACCAAATATTTTACATCACTCCTTAGCAGTTGAAAAAAAAAATGTTTATGTGTGTTTCCTCATACAACAGCTTTCCCTATATTCCTTTAAGGTATTAATCCCCATTTTGCAGATGAAGTGACTGAGGCATGCAGAGGTCACACACTTTAGACAGAACAGAACAACAAGTCCACCCTGTGACTCAACCCCAGCCATCTTTCCACTGCACCACATGACCGTGGGTGGTAACAGATTATTAACCAGGCAACCCGCCACCTGTTGGCTCAAAGCAGCAGAGAAAAGTGGACTGAGACTTAAAAGTGGAGCCAGGCAGCCTGGGCCTGGTGCATGGCTTTGTCACATTGTAAATGCGAGACACTTAACATGTTTCATTACCTCTCTGGGGTAATGATCTACAAAAAGGGGGGTTTCCTGATCTGCAGGAAGGGGGGCAATACCTAGTTTACTAGGGTGTAAATTATACAAGTAAAAGACACTGAGACACAAAGCAAGCACTCAAAAAGGGGTTACATTATGATTACAGATAATATATTAATTAGCTAATGAGTCAGACTTCCTAAATAACACTTCAACACAGGCTAGTAGGTAAGATTTGCAGTGACCCTGAGGGAAAAGAGTAGATTTGAGGTCCGGTTCTTCAAACCCACAGCCAGAGGGCAGTGGTCCCACAGACACCACTGTCAGGGGTGCGGGCTGACCGGGCCTCCCGACTCCAGGCCAGAGGGACAGGGAACCTCAAAGGATGCTGGTGCCGGGATAAACAAGAAACTGGGTGGACCACCAGAAACAGAAGAGTTCCAGTGGTAATAACACAAGCCTCTTGAAATACATCAAAGACAGGAAGACAGCTTGAGAGTCCACCAAACACTCGAAGGTGCTGAGGCAGAGGGCAGAGGTAATACGCAAGCCAAACATGAGAAGTGCTCTGATTTTTTTAATTGTTTAGTCTTTAATCCTTACTACTGCAAATCTAAGGGATTCCGAATCCAAAATGTCTCGTGACACAGACAGTTCAGAAATCTTAGGTACAATCGTGACAACTATCTCCTTTTCCTCTACGGTAATTCTCATATTTAGTCGGCCCCCAAATCCTATTGGTGTGCCTTCAGAAGGCCTCACATGTCTTTATTTAGTTCTTAAAAATATTTATTCAGCACGTATTCAGGATACAGCCTACCAAGACTTTGCAGGACAGAGCATCGCACTCTTCAGAAAAACAGCTGCTGAACAATGTTTCAAGCAAAAAAAAAAAAAAAAAAAAATTAGACAACACACCAAACACGAGATTCTCGAATTGACATCACATTTTTTTTTAACCAGGATAGGATGGCAAGAGCTGAAGCAGGCCAAAAGTGATAGGAATTCACTTTTGATGGCAGCAATAAAACTGCCACGTAAATGTTCTCCAAGACCCCATTAAGTCTCCACAGAGGTCAGTTGGCAAGGGCGTCAGAAACACCTCTGGCCACACTGCTAAGGTCCGGTCTGGTGCTACAGAGATGGCAGAGAACACGAGAAAAACTTGCCAGCTGTCTTTCCCCTCTGCACTATGATGATTTTATTAAACAAATTTGCATAGGTGTCTCTAGTAGGTCCAAAGGTATGACACATGTAATTCTAAAACACAAAGCTGAATTCTGGGTTTAGGAGCACAGAGGACGACTGAGCTAGGCAGACATGGGTTGCTTATCTACTGGACTTGCTACCTGTGTCTTCAGATGCTCATCATGTCAGTGATACAAATGTACCTACAGTGGTTGTGTTTTTCTGTTCTGCCTGGAGTCCATGTTCACCTCCTATTCCTTTATTCCTTCACAGGCTTATGGAATGTCATACATCAGTTTTCTCTCTGCCTTTCCAACTCAGGTCAGGCCCTCATAAGCTCACCAGATACCTGTATCCTCTCAAGAGCCCATCTCTCTTCTACCCATAGACTCATCTCTGTGAACCAGCTTCCTGTGGGATCACGTCTCTGCTCAGAGACCTGTGAGACATCACCAAGGTCTGAAGGTTTATCTGCAGAATCACCTAGTCTGTGTGACCTATCACCCAAATCAACCATATCTCCCCAAATCAACCAGTCCTGCACTGCTGCGCAAAGACTACGCGGCTATTACGTAGAAGCAGAAGTGGAAGACACAGGTATGGCCCTCAAGTAGTTTATAAGGACCACCTGTCAACGGCCATCTTCTTTTTTTTTTATTGAAGTACCGTCAGTTACAATGTGTCAGTTTCAGGTCTACAGCACAGTGTCCCAGTCATGCACGTACATACATATGTTCATTTTCATATAATGGCAATCTTAACAACCACGCTGGTATCCTCATTTTCTCCCCATCACGCAGTATGGGTTCCAGAGGCTGTCAGGCCATCGACGCTTTCTTCACCCCACACATCCTATAGGGAAGACTCAAGCCAAGTCCCAACACCTCTGTGACACCTTTGCGGACTGTTTCAGCCCAAATTCATCTCCCCCTTTTCTACATGCAAATAGCACTCACAGCTTATTGCTAGCATTTCAGCTTCAAAATTATCACTAAAGACGTATTGTATGCATCAGAGAAACCAAGAATTCTAACACGACCTTCAAGTCATCAAGGATGGAAAAACTACTTAAAATGAGCACATGCAAATTTGAAAAAAGGAATAATAATACTGAGCAGGTGGGGAAAATGAGGGGTATATAAAACATTACTGAAAGGCTGAGAATGGAGAAACCAGGGGGTTGGGGTACATAAGAACAGCGTGGGGGGGAAATAACTCCAGGCAGGGAGGGAGTGCAACCTGGGTGAGGACCGGGAGCTAGAGAGGAACACGTCTCACTCGAGGGAGAGGGTAGAGCGACCTGGCTGGAGTGGCAGGAAGTGGGGCTGGAGGGGTCCTAAGTGAGGGACCCTGGACTCTACTGTTAATGGAGAGCCACTGAGATATCTTAGCAGGAGTGGGACATCAGCTAAATAATGCCATCGGGAAGGAGCATTCGTCTGGCAACTGTGTTTGGAAGAGAGCGTTGGTAAAGGAGTAAGTTTGGGGGTAAAATAAAAAGAATCATTATGAACTTGTTAAAAGTCGAGGTACCGGAAATGTCATGTAAATGGGGCTGCCCCAGGGAGAATCTGTGCTTAAGGCAGGAGTTGATAAAATAGAGGCCAGAGACAGTTGTCTCTGTCACTACAACTCAGATGTGCAGCCGGAGCACAGACTCAGCCAAAGACGATGTGGAAATCAACTGGGGTAGCTTTGTTCCAATGCAACTTTATTTACAAAAACAGGTTATGGGCCAGAGCGTGTGAACCCCTAGGTTAGGAGAGAGGCCTCAGTTTCCACAATTGGAGTCCTTTCTGATGTCTTCATGTAATGAGCGTGTGCCCATTTGATAAAGAACGACCCCAACTTTCAGTTGAGAAGAACTCATTTAAAACTACATGGCTGGTGAGGAACATACTGTGGGGTGAACAGCAGGGTAAAAAGTAAAGCTGCCCTGTGGGCTTCCTCAGCCAACGCAGCCTTCTGTAGCAGAAGGCACGCAGTGCAAGGGTCAATACCCACCCTTAACTCCTGACACACGTCCCGGAAAACAAGTCAATCAAGATAACGAAATGGCCCACGTATGACCATCTGGTGGATAAATTCATCTTCACTTCTTGGTAAGAAATCAAGATGAACATATCAATAAGGTCAAGTTCTTTCATTAAGTGCATCTGTGTGTCAACTGTCTGTCCTCCAATTGACAATCAGAATCACTAGCCTTCTCCTGCTTTGCAGAGAGCACTGTGGCCAACAATATATAACGGATTAGGTTTTAAAAAAGCATCTGTGTTGTGGGGGGAGCCTTTGACCTTAGGAGCTCAAGTCCAGGATAATTAACCACATCGAATGTCCTGACCTCATCTCGTAGTATATGCAGCTATTAACAGCTCCATTGACATGTGGGACATTTGAGAGGTGTCACTTACGGTAGAGCACAGAGAAAAGTGGATGAGGTTTGAAATCAGTCAGGGCTAAGTTCAAATAGAGGCGGTGCCATTTACCAGTTTGAGGATCCTAGAATTCTCTTAGGCTTCATTTTCTGGATGAAACCTCAAAAGACAATGCCGACCCCCAGAGTGCAGATGAAAAGAGATACATGTAGCCTATATGGGAAGCACCCAGCAGAGGGCAGGCCTTCAGCGAGTGCATCTTGCCTGGACTTAGGGTGCTAAAGCTAAGAGGTGACTGGGAATTAGGGCTTCAAGAGACTGAATCTTGGTTCTTAATTAGTATAAGCTGGGGACCTTGAAAAAAGACACTCATGTCCTGGGCCCACCATAAATCAGTTGAAAGAGAATTTCTAGATGGGTAGCTAGATGTCTTCAGGGCACTTCAGGAATTGGAAATATTTATCCCTGCAAAGTTAAATGAGTGATCGCAAGGCATGGTGATGAAATTAGCATCTGGAGCAGCAACGCTCCCCAACCCGTCTGCCAGTGAGCAAGTTGGGGCAGCCTGAGGAAACACCTGAAGCAAACCCTGGCTTCTTCCTCCTGATAGAACTTAACCTACCAAATGGGCTGGTGGGATGAAGTGTAGGTTAATACAAGAGAGGGCTGACCTACTTAAGTCAGGGTGGGAAAATGAACAGCAGACGTGATGGGTTTTCCCCAAGTAAACACACTGCTGATGAGCAGGGTAGCCCCCTCAGGTCACTGTCGCCAGACGGGGGTGGGGGCCGTGGCATGCTGACGGCACCCACTACAGTCATCCCTCTGCTCTGAATCCAACCCTCTAATGGTAATCTGGCGACCCCCCCGGACTGTGCTCCAGGGAAATAATCAACCGAGCAGTCCATGGGCAGAGTTCTTATAAAATCATGAACTAGGGTCTAATTCACACTCCCTGGGAGTCTGGTTGGCCAGTCAGTCTACCATGAGGCTGCTCCTCTTCACATATTTTGACAAATCAAGTCCGTACATGTTTGCAAAACTCAGGACCAAGGCTCCGATGGAGGCCTGTGTTTGAGAAAGCAGCCCGTCTTCTTCCCTGATTCCTTCTTTTTAGATTCAATTTGTTACACCGATTCCTAGTTCAGAAACAGTCAGCTGCCCGTCCATCCTGTCGCCGTATCCACCTCTTTAGAAAACACGAGTAAGACTGGGAGGGAGCTATTGATAATGTTGCTTCCACGAACTGCCTTATTCCATCTAAGAGTGTGCATTTCGTGGTGATCATTTTGTAATGTACAGAAATATCACTATGTTGTGAAAAAGGAATTTGAGTGCTGTAGGTCAATTATACTTCAGCTAAAAAAGTCTTAAAAATTTTTTTCTCATCACCTTAATATAATTCTCTTTTTCAATACTTCTTTACTATAAATGTATTTGATCTCACTTCAGCTTCTTCTGTCATGATTTAAAATGCAAAAAATACATATTGTTCTGTAAACCCCAAAGACATTCCTTTCTAAAGTGAAATGGCTTTAAACAAAAAATACTTATGTACATACATTATTTAATAAAATGTTTTCTAAATCAGATAGAAAAATAAATTCATTTAATAATTTATTTTAAAATTAATAAACAAAAATAAAACATGGATTTCATCATGGAGATAAGGTCCTAGACCAAGGAAATTGGAAGCTGATGGTCTAAAAGAGCCCCAGAGTTAATTTTTTTATTTCCTAATTACATGATACTAAAAATCCCTAGTCTCTCCAGCTACGGCAGAAGCCCTTAGCACAAGGAGCAGGGTTCTCTTCCAGCCCCAAGGAGAATCGGTTTTATGTGTTTTCTGTTCACAAATGCATTCAGGCAGGCAGCACTGGACTCGGCCCTAAGGGAACAAGAATCCAGTTCTCCTAAGTCAGTAGCTGCAAACTTGGGCCTCTGTACCCTGAACAACATTTCCCTGCCCACCCGTCCCTCAAGCATGATTTGGAAGAAAGAGTTCCAAACCCAAAACCAGGAGCGGCTCAGAGATCATCTGGTCAATCAGTTCTCTCACAAATGAAGAAACTGACCAAGGCCTGGACAAGGGTTTGGTTTGCTGCCCAGGTTCGCAGAGCTGGCGAGAGTGAACCAGGGCATGCCAGAGAGAGCAAATCTCCCTTCTCAAAGCAGGGGAACCACAGCTCCTGGGGAGTTTAAAGAATTTGCACAAAGAGAGATCGGGCTTTTGCCCTCCGATGTTAGGAGGTCAGCTCCAGGGCCCTGGAATGTCTTGCCCAACAGGAGAGTCTCTGTTTGCCTGGGGGCTCTGAGAACTGGACAGTGATTTATGAGAAGAGCTCTGGAAAGCAGCATCTAAGTTCTGATCTGCAGTCTGTGAAATGAAGACAACAGACGTTAGCTGGAGACCACAGGTCAGCCATGCAGGCAGTATGTGACGAAGCCCAAATCGAAACTCTGGACACCAGAGGCTCGGGTGAACTTTCTAGCTGGCAAGAGTACTGCCAACCCACACACCATAACCGGAAGGAGGGAACACCGTGCACGGCTCCCTGGGAGGAGGATGCCCAGAAGCTTCGTGCCTGGACCTCCCCAGACCTTGCTCTTGGGTCTCTACATTTTTCTGGTTCTGCTTTCAATCCTTTTGCTATGATAAAGCTGTAACCATAAGTTCAGGGCTTTCATGAGTACTGGGAGTCGTTCCAGGAAATTACTGAAAACTGAGGGTGTGGTGGGAGCCCCTGAACTTGCAGCTGGGGTCTGAAGTGAGGGCAGGCTTGCAGAGGACTGAGCCCTGCACGTGTGAAGTTTGGCCCTAACTCTGGGGGTTAGTGTCAGACGCCAAAGCAGCGCTCTGTTCTGCCATCTCCTGTATTACAGCACAGACGCTGCAGCAGAGCTCCTTGCAGCAGGGCCTTCAAGTCTTTGCCACCTGAACAGCAGGACAGAGGGACCTTAGAAGTGGGCATGTGTCCTGCTCCAGGGCACGTGTATCCTGCAGGGACAGATTGAGGGGATTCGAGGGAGGGAGAGAGGTGGGCTGGGGAAGACGGAGGCAGCTTCCAGGCTAGCGACACTCATGCCACAAGACCATTCCCTTCCTCCTCATCTCACTAGGGGCCTGGCAGGAAGGAGACAGGGCAAGGGAAGGTATCAGAGCATGCATCCTACACTCTCTCATTTAATTCAAGTCAAGTAAACACCTCCCACCTCTCTCTTGGCCAGTGACCTCCACTTGGGGTCAAACAGAAGCAATTCCAATTAAGTAACCAAACTCATCAACACCCAAGTGTTCCTTCCAAAGGGCTTAACCTGCAGCTGATTAAGTATTGAGATCTGACTTCCAGTTTACAGAAAACTGAAGGAATGAAGAGTAATGAGACCTTGAGGAAGCAACTGGACAAATCGAAAAAGTGTCTATAGGAAAACTGGGTTGATCAACAACAACAAAAAAGAGAGGATAACAGGTTAAAAAAAAACACATAGCCAAATGCAGCCAGTGTTCCCTGACTGACATAAAATGACAAGAAAGGACATGTTTGCAACAATTAGAGAAATCTGAACACAGACTGCTTATTTTTAGATGATATTAAATTATTATTATTTAGTTGTGATAATGGTCTTAGGGCTAAGTAAGAAAACACTTTTATTCAAGAGATTATATGGAAATATTTAGAGGTAAAATGTCACGAAGTCTATATTTATCTTGAAACACTTCCATGTTCTCGTTTTATAGTTTTGACTTTGGAGCCAAGTAAATAGTTTAAACACTTATAAAACAAAATGAAAATGAAAATCTTTAAACTCCTAAAATCCAAAATGAAATAAATGAACCTATCTGTAGGTCAGTTGGTATGTTCATGACACGGAAAATAATTATTTTAAGTGACTTTTAAAACCGAGTATTTTGACTGTAACTCCTAAGGACAAAAAAGAACAACAAAGATGTTTTAAAGTGAGTTCAGTCTTGCTATGAAAAATGCTGGTATTGTTACCTTAAAGCAGTAACAGAATTACTATTTGCTTCATCCCATTATATATGCTCTATATAAAATATATATTGTTTTTTATAAGTATCCACTTATATATAATTTATACTTTTATGTACATACAGAGTATAGAGCAAATTCATCACCAGGAACCAAGGTTTATAGCTTAAGAGAAACAGAGTGCAAATATAATAGCCAAAGAAGTGAAAACCCTATAATCTTAAACACGAATTGGAAATTATCAGTATGAACTCATGTTTCATTTTGTTTTCTTAAAAAGTTCATATTCCTTGTCTTTGCCCTCTGAAAAGAACAAGAAACATTGATAACACATGGCAGTGAGGACTCGGTGGCAAGACTGCTGGTCTCTAAATACTATTTCCCATTAAAGTGAACCAGGGCTTTTTGATGAAATGGCCAATTCCAGGGCTTGGCAGAAAACATACAAGATGAACCTGGAACATCTAAAACAAGGAAACTGCCCAAGGCTACTGGAGTTGTGTCAAAGGGACAAAGGAGAGCCAATACCGATAGGACCATTCAAGCCTAAAAAAGAGACTACAACGTAGTTAAACAGACAAGGTATTTAAAATCCACTAGTGTAGAATGATATTGAAAACCAAAACATTTTACTTCAGGAGGATGCCAGGGCATCGACTCATTGCTTTGAAAATTAGTAAATAAAGACAACGTTCTTCCAAAAGATTGAAGAGGAGGGGATGCTCCCAAACTCATTCTGTGAAGCCATCATCACCCTGATACCAAAGCAGACAAAGACACTATCAAAATAGAAAATTATAGGCCAGTATCGTTGATGAACATACGTGCAAAAATTCTCAACAAAATATTAGAAGCAGACGCCAACAATACGTTAAGAAAAAGACAACAAATCAAGTTTTTAATCTAATTTTCCATATAAATTATATTTTATGGTAAACAAATAAAAGAATTCCAACTAATAAATTAATGTAGAAGGAATCATAGAAATAGAAAATAACTATTTTTCAATCATTAATTAAACAATGATTGTGAAATGAGAATTTATACTGGAGGGACCCACTGGTAACCTGAACATCACACACAGAGAGACCCATAGGCATTAAGTGCATAGCATCATTGACGGAGCATTTTTGCCAAAAAAAAAATTGAATCTGAACTTGATCAAGCTTTTAGATCTAACTGCCAATTTACAGGAAATGTAGAGGACAGTGCAATGTCATGGTGCATAATTATCTAATCCCAGACTGCAGAAAACTGCACAGGAGAGACCTTTTTCTTTAACAAATCAATGCCAAGAAAACAAAAAGAGTAAGAGAGAGTTGTTAACAATTAAAAGACTTGAGACACAACCAAGTACCTTGTTTGGAACCTAAATAAAAATAAATCAACTATGAAAAACAATTTATAAGACAGTCATGGAATTGAAACTGGTAATATTAGATGACATTGAAAGAATTGTTCATTTTTTCAGGTGTGATAAGAATGATCATCTAAAGGTACATACTAAGTGAGGGACAAATGAAATGATTGCCTACCTAGGATTTGTCTCAAATAACCAAGTGGGGGCAGGAGAGGAGGAAGGTAAAGCAGGACTGGCTGCATAGTCATCATTGTGCAAGCTGGATGACAGATACACAGGGGCGTATTATCCCACTCTTTCTAATTTTGTGTATTTTTGTAAATACCCATAATAAAAAATTTTCAAGAACGAAAATTAAAGAAAAAAATTTAGAACTAAAAAACATGAACACAAATATGACAACGTGTTAACACCTGTCATGCTCTAAATGACAGGACCACGGATGCTTCTATTTTCAGTATGTTTGGAAAGGCTCATAACAGTAAACAAAACTGGAAAAGCCCTTAGGGCCAGCAAAGACTCAGAGCTGGGTCAGGTTGAAGCAATTTAGAAATGCAGCTACAGACACCTCGTGCTGGTGCTGACCAGTAATGCTCTCAGAAAATTAAAAGCAAATGACAAGAAAAACAAAGTAATTCAAACTTGAACTATCAAATTATTAAGGAAACAGAAGGACCTAGAGAAAAAGACTCCAGCTGACAAAATAATGACACATGCTTATTATTCTTATAATATAAAGGATTTCTGATTCAACAAAGCCACAATACAATCAAGTTTCTCCTTGGGGGATGTTTTATGATTTTAGTTCCGGGACTGATAATGATCAGAGTTAGATTTATGTGCCCTAAAACTTTAATGTTTTAAGGGACAGGGGTATAAAAAGCAACCTCGTGGAAGCTCAAAGCTTTTATAATTTGGAGTTATAAAATAAACCAAGGCCAAGCTAGCAGCCTGCTTGTTACTCAGATACATTAACCAGCCTCTGAAATGAGCGGCTATGGCCAAAGCTTTGCTCCTTGACGAGATCCTAACCACAGCGTGGTCCAGCGTGCCCTGGACCTCAGGCTCTTTTCCATACCTGATGATGACACACTGGTTCTCTCTGTCAATTATCATGTTTCTGTACATATTATCTGCAAGAGCATAGATATGTGGTGGGTTTTCATACTGCGCCTAGAAAAGCAAAACAAAACAAAAACAAAAACACGATCAGATAGAGCAACACACTGAATTTCTTTTCTTGGCCTTGGAAATGAGTCCAACACGATATAATTCCATATATCTTAAGGTTACATAATACAAGAATCATAAACTTGTCAAGGTCATCAGAAGGTAAACACAACACAATCAAAATGGAGTTTGGAAGGACTTTTCTGTAGGCATACGTGTGATTCAGCCTTCAGACATGATCCATGTCTTCGGATCCTCCAACACCACACCCTGACAACCCCAGCACGCCTCTGCAGACCACATTCCATTTCTAAACGTTTCTGAGGACATTTGGGCAACAGTTCTTAAGAGAGGCCTACTAAAAACCTGGATCTGAGGATCTGACTTAGACTAATTCTAAATTTCTCTGAATTTTTTTTTTCCTAAGAGGCAAGTTGGAGATTTGGGGACCCTAGAGGAAATTAAGTGAGACAATATGAATAAGGAGAAACCTGTAACATTTTCCATAAGGCAGGAGGTGTGGTTCCTTACAGGAGGGATAAACAGGTTTGACCAGTTTGTTCCCTCTCAGTGGAAAAACAAAAATCCTACCACACCAAGATATTGGATTTGCACTTGAGTCTCACAGGATACCTTAGCTACGCGTAAATATAAATTTGGCAATAAATGCACTGTGTCCGGATAACATCTGCCCTGTTTTCTTCAATTTCTTGCCACCACTTTTACCAGCCTCTCAAAAATTACTAAAAAGAAAAACACTTCAAATGGGGCAAAGCTGGAGAAAGAACATTCCTTAAATGTAAGACTGTCTAACACAGAAGAGGGAAAAAGAAAGCCAGACCCCGAGCGAGAAGACATTCAGACTGTCCTTCCCTGCTCTGGCCCCCATCTCTATGTGGAGATGGCAATGTCTAGGGTCCGCATCCCACAAGGTAACCGAGATGATGGCGGGAGAGCAATTTGAAAAGGCAGAGAAAGATGCACACGTGAAGCAGCGCTGACTTGGTCCAGCTCTGAGCCTCATTTTGCAACAACTTACGACAGAGTAAGAGGCCTGGCCCAGAAACTACCACTCGACTCCGGCAAATCAGAGTCGAGTAATGGGGTGGGGTGGGGGGGGTGGGGGGGGTGCTTCAATGCCTGCATTCACGTTAAGCAGTCAAGTAGCCAGTGGGCCTGGTTGTCCATACGTGAGCAGAAGGCTCAGAAGGGAAACTGCCCAGTGAGGGTCTAGTCTATTCCCGGGACAGATGGACTGAATAATTCCATACAGAGATCAAAATAATATGTCATCCTTGCCTTCACCTCGTGGTCAGAAGGGGAAGGATGCACGGATGGGACCTCAGGATACAGTCTTAGATGGGCCTCTTCCAGCCCAGCATTGCTTATACAGGATTATCTTTAATCCCTCTTTGAAAACAGAGAAATTGAGGATTGCAAGAAATAAAAGATGAAAAATGGAAGCAAATGGAGTGGAGAGAAAGCTGTGGGCAGCACAGGGAAAGGTGTGGACAAGTTATTGTTCGATAAGGCTTCAAAGCCGCTCAGCTAGTTACAGTCGACCTTTGCATGCCACTCTTTATTTTTCAAATTGTTTTCCCATCTATGGGCTCAACGTACTTCTCAGCTACCAATGAGAATTATAGGGTAAACATTTCCTTTACCTGATTCTTCCCTTGTCTGAAACCTCTGAAACTCATTGAGATCTCACCTCAACTCCCAGCTCCAACACTCAGTGGATCCGAGAACATTACCTCTTTGAGCCCCAGTTTGCTTATCTGTGAAATGGGGATGGACAGTAACACACAGCCAGCACCCAGGGCTGCTTTATTACCTTTGCAAGTGTAACACAGTACCTGGCACTAAGTGAACACCAATTTTACAACATTCGGTTTCCATTAGCAGTTAAAAATAAATATATTTTCCAAGATTCTAGGGCATTTCTTTAAAGAGAACTCTTCAAAAGAGGAAAGGTCGAAAGGGGATTTATGCAGCAACGCTGTTTTGGAGAACTGGAAGGAAACAACACGAACGCACAGCACTTCCACCCACCCCGCCTTGGCTGTCACTGAGGACGCCAAGCCAGCTCCGTGCCTGCTGCCCCGGGGCCCTGCTGATCAGGGCACCGGGGCCGGGCCCAGCCTCGGCTGACAGTGTTCCCCTTGTGCTGGGCTCCCATAAAGGCAGCATTATCAAAGGTCTTTCGCGTGGCAGCCTCCTTCGGCTCCAGCTACCAGCACCATTCATCTGGCAACAATGGGGTGGGCTCTTGCTCTGGGTAAATTGCCTTCCACTTCAACTGATGAATTCGTGTGGGCTCCCTTTTGTTTGTCTTCCAGGGGTCAGCATTAATGCACGCTCTTGATTTTCTGCTGCAAAGGAAAGAGGGAAGGAAAAAGATGCAGAGCTGGGGAGGTCTGGGGAAGCGATGAGCCATGAAGTGAAATACATTAATTAGGATTACAGGCTTTTTGTTTTTTTTTAAATCACACCACTGAAATGGCTACAGGGCTGGCTCTGAATAGGGTCACATTAATAAATGAAGTAATAAAAGACCCCTTTTTCATGTTCCAGTCATAGCCACAGCTTACATGATTTGGAGAGAGTGGTTCCTGTTGCCCTATTTCTTTCTTTTCACTGATGACTGAATTTTCAGTCCTTAGAATTTTGTGAAGTACATGGAAGGAGGAAGACGCCTGAAGCTGGAAGTCCTACATCCTGTTTAACTAATGTTGTATATGGCCTCCCGATGTTAACAGTCCCATGCCTTTTTCAGCTGTACTCTAAAGAGCAGCACATCGTTAAAAATCAGTGTCACCTCCTTGAGCTTCCCCAATAAATAATTCATAATAAGAAAATGCAAACGCATTGCCAACGTCAAGAAAAACTACCCATGCATCATAAAAGCCCCCGAACACCACAGGAATTTATGTGGCATGGCACTTACCGCTCCTTGGTACATTTCAATTTCCTTTTCCCCAAAATATGGCATCTGCTTGAAAGGGTTGACCGAGATTAATACAGATCCTATATATGTCTGAATTCAAACCCAGTTAAGGTCTATCGTTAATCTTCATAGCTACACAGTTTTTTTAAATTAAGTAACCAAATGCTATCCAGAATTCATAACGGCTGTCCCCACGAAAAGCCCACGTGCTTGTTCTCTAAAAGATTACAAATGAAGGCAAAAGCAATCACCTTAGCCCAGGTTTTGTTCTCCTCCAGGAGGAGTCATGAACTTAGTTACCAAGGTGCTACTAAAAGAAATCATTATTTTAAATGAATCGAAGCACACACAGTGAAGACTGGTGACATGAACGGGCTAGGAAAAGACAAAACAAAACCAATGACCAAGGAGTGAAAAAGAGCAGTTATAATTCCTGTTCTCAAATGCTACTTTTATCTTGGGGCTTTCACATCTCTTAGGTATACTAAAAACAAATTCATTTACGTGTTTAACAAATAGAGGGATATAATAAGATGAACTGAACAGTCCTGCTCTTTAGAAGCTATGGGGAACTGAGCTGTACCGTCTAAGTCGTATTCAGAGCAGAAAATTACAAAACCACAGAGACCAGGTTTAGGGGAAGAAGGTGTTACTTCTGCGTGGGGATTCCAGGAAGGCCCCTCAGAAGGGAACATGTTACATATGTCCAAATAAATTAAGTGTTATTATATAAAATATTTCCATTTATCATTCAACTATCAACTACTTTGAATTGGGTGTCTACGACACACCAGGCATTGTTCCAGATGCCGGGGACATACAGCAGTGAACAAAAGAGACAGAACAGATCAAACTCCCTGCCCTCGTGGAGTTAAAGAAAATCATTTAAAAAATAATAATAATACAGTAAAAAATAAGAAAAAAAGGGCAAGTAACAATAGCAGAAAAAAAACACACACACAGACTCTTTAATCACTGATTTTAAAATGTTTAGACCCAGGACACATTTCACAGAACTAGAACAAATCATAATAAAATTTATATGGAACTACAAAAGACCTAGAATTGCCAAAACATTACTGAAGAAAAAGAAAGAGGCTTGAGGAATAACTCTCCCAGACTTCAGACAATACTACAGAGCTACAGTCATCAAAACAGCATGGTATTGGTACAAAATGTTTAGAAATTCTGCAGTTGGAAGTGTAAAGCATGGAGACTTCCTCCCCTGTGGGGACATTTTTATATTTATATATTTGGACCTGAGCATCGCACAGAGCAGCACAGGGAATCTGGTCAGACTGCCTAACTCTACACCCCCGGTTCTACACTGACCTTGGGCAAGTCACATCTCTAAGCTATGAGTGATGGAGGATGAGGCAAAAAGGACCTACTTGATAGGCATGCTATGAGAATTAAATGAAATAAACAGTACACAGTGCTTAGCACATTGTCTGGTATGTAGTAGATGCAATTTCCTTTATTCATACACTTCAGGATGCACACCTTGTCCCGAATTCACATCTCTGAGATGCAGTGTTGGTAATGTTACTGAACACAAATGAATCAAGTATGGAATGGATCATAAAATACTTAGAAATTAATATTTATACATGAACGTGACAATGGGAAATGATTTGGTTGCAATTTTGCTTGCTTTTTCACCAAACAGAAAGATCTCCAGACTTGAAAAGGGTTGAACATGAAACAGTGGTAGAGAAGATGGGGCCCGTTTTCATAGCACACTCAGATGCACCCAGCGCTGGTCTGGGAGCAGTCCCTGGCACTAAGAGAAATTCAGATGAAGCAGTGAATCATCACTGAAAATCACTACAGAGTCGTGGGAGAAGGGCCAAGAGCAAATGTAGTCCCAAGTGCCAGAGTCAGATGAGGTCAACGACAGATTGGTGGTCTTCTTTTTTTTGAGGTAAAACTTAGAACAGATAAATCTGTTAGAATTATCCAGCAGGCAAGAAGTGTCCATGGTGTTATCGCCAAGACTCAGTATGTGTTGATGATAAAAACAAACACTGATGGAACACATACATGTATACACGGCACTAATCGCACAAGCTCCTAATGACAACCTTGTCACTATTTTAATCCTATTTTACTAGGAGGAAACTGAGGCACAGAGAAATTCTAAAACTTGGTCATGTCACAAGTTAGTAAGTGGCAGAGCTGTGATTCAAACCCGGGCAGTCTGCATCCAGAGTGCATACTCTTAACCAACAAGCTATCCTGTCTTTCTACAGCCAGCAAGTACTGCTGTTGTTAATATTATTATTATTGGTAGAATCACCCGTTAGAGCAAATAAAATACAGAATACCTAGTTCAATATGAACTTCAAATACATAAGGAATAACCTTATAAGTATATATGTGCCAAATATTGTTCAGGACATACTTACACTAAAAAAATTATTTGTTATTTATCAGAAATTCAAACCTGACCAGACGTCCTGTATTTTATCTGGCCATCCTAAATTGGCAGTGCGAGGATCCGATGCAGGGTGGAAGGGGGTTTGAGTAGAGTTTTACAGTCTCTTGCAACTTAGATTCTGTGATTCTTTGAGTACTCAAAACTCCATCTTCCTTTGTTGATTTTTTTTTTTTTAAGTATCCTTTCCACAAGGAGGGGACCAAATCAACACTAAATGAATGAGGTCTGGCCCTCATTCTGATTCTCATGTTAAACAAACATAGTGATTCCTATGGTAAGCTCAATGTTCAAGAAATAGAGGGCACTGCTATGACCATCCCCATCTCAGAAGAGGAGGATGTCTATATCTACATCTGTCTCCCCACAGAAAAACAATCGTGGGCAAATAGACTCTTTTCCATGGAGGGCGGTGCTCCTCCCCCAGCGCCACAGGGAATGCTGTGACTGCCACCTGTCCGAGACAAATCGATTGCTGTGTTCAGAGCATAAAGAGGTGCTGGGGGACCCGGACCAAAGCAACCCCCTACCTACCTTGGTTACCCAATACATAAATCTGGACTAGGGTGCCTAACAGCTCCTAGAGGAACCAACATTCTTTTTTACCATTAATAATCTGCTCTGTGAAGAGATATCTTGTAGTCTTGATTTTCACTAGGTAGTCTACATAAATTCTGGTAAGGAGACACTCAAAGAAAAAACCTTTTTTGGAATATTCCAGGCTAACCCTGAATCAATGACTCAGATTAGAAGTGGGATCTCAGGAGGGGTCTCAATGGCACTGTGATCTGGGAGGACACCTGAAAAATAAAGTTTGGTTTGAAATGGATAATGCAGCACCTATCTATGCTCAGTAGCTGTAAAATTACCTAAATCAGAAGAACTGAGACAAGAGAACTGGATTTGGAATTTAAAGGAAAACACATATTTTTCCCACCTGCCTGGGTCTGCAGACACCTCAGCTACCTCCGTGAGAGCACAGGCCATCCCCTGGGTTGGGCCACTTCCCCAGGTAACTCAAATACCCACTCCCACTCCCTGCTGCATAATTCAGGTGTGCCTTTGGGAAAGGCTGTTCCCATCATTGTCTCTAGCCACGTAACCTTTGGCTGGTGCGAAGGTGTGGTCCAAGGTTAATTTTCAAATTGTATGGAGATACACAAGGCTATGGTTTGGAAAAAAGAAAGGAAGAAAGGAAGGAAGGAAGGAAGGAAGGAAGGAAGAGAAGTAAAAATAAACTAAATTCCATCTTATTAAATAGAATGTGTGAGACAGAAGGGGCCCAACAGATCTTGAATTGATTGGTTCCCAAATGCCTTTGTCTGTGGACCCATGAGCTTTTACTGATCTGCAGCAATAAGGACCAAAAGAGAAATAGTGCCCTGAATTTTTCATAAAACCCAGTTTATTCAATACAAAGGACCATCCTTTATTTTTAGATGATTCCCTTCCCACTATGAGAGTTAAAATTCTTTCTTTTATGAAATGTGATGGTACTGCAGCTTGTGTAAATTTGCTTTTAATGGTTATATTAGGCAAAGTTAAGGGTTTAACTTTTTTTTTTTTTTTTAACATTTTAATGGCCAGGAAATTCCCCCAAATCACCTACACTGAAGTAGCTGACCTCCCTGGATTTATCACTGAGGTGCAGCAGGGAGGCAGGTGACTTGCATGAAGTTACATGTGTGGAGAATGATCTAGCTGGAATTTGAGCCCCTGGCTCCAGCCCCTGGACACAAGTCCATTCCACCACAGGAGCCACCCCCCACCCTCCTCTGCCCCCCAACATTAACTGACTGCCGAGGGCCAAACTTCACTTGGAACAACGGCGCTGCCTTGAGTTCCAATTATGCCTGGAGTTTTGGTTGTTCTGGCATAAAGGTCTCAACTCCTAATTCAAGGGCTGAAAATGCCAAGCACACTTGAGTGTGGTCTTTGAGTAAAACCAAGTTTGGAGAAAGTTAGATCAAATGAGTGTGGTGTGCCTCGTACAGGAACTATTTTTGTCAGCCAAGTGGCTATAAATGACGTCTCGCCAAGCAGAGAGTGAATAAATACTGCAAGGTTTCCCTCCTGTATTTTAGAACGTAATTGTAGGAAGTGCAGCGGCATTCAGGAAAAACAGACAGGAAATGAAACCTTCCTGGCCTTGGGATAATAGCTGAAAAAGTGGTTTTTTATGGGTTAACAATGCTAGCATTTTCTAAGTGGATTTTTTTTTCCTAACATGGAACAAAGAAAGTCAGCCTGAATGCATTAACAATTGTTCCAAATACTGACCTTCAGTACAAGACAATGTGCTGTTATTAGATGTAGTACAGGCAAAATGAGCAATTCTATAACTTAATGTAAAATCGAATCCCTTCTTAACTATTAAGCTTAGGAGAAAGAGAACCTCATTTAAAATAATGCACTCTATCATAGTAATATTCCTTTAGCACTGAACTGATAAAGGAGGCTTGTATCACTTATCAGAACAAAAGATTTGCAGTTAGATCCTTGGTATTATTTCATAAACACCCAACAGATGCTGCTCTGTGCTATTGCCGGAAAGCACACTGATGCCGAGTTTCCCATACGCTGCGTGGGCAGAGATTGCTAAAACACGAGGTCTATTAGTGGTCAACTAACTCATTTTCCTGGTAGAACACACGACTAGTCAGTCATTGATTCAAAGACATGAATTCAAAGGCTGGGAATCAGCCCCCTCTATGTGAGTCACTTTAAAATTCTGCTGGCTGAATATAAAAAGCAAGTCTTCCGAGGCAACAAATCTTGAATGAACACTTAATACAATGCACCAGGCCAAAAATTATGCAGGAAACTAAGAAATAAACAATGCAAGGTGATGCCATGTTTTAGCTAAAATTAACAAGAAAGCACATATATGCATCCGTATGTCTATATGTGGTTAAACTGAAAAATATACAACAAGAGGTTAAAAACAAACCTTCTGTGGTGGGATTCCAGGGGTTTTAGTGTTCTCCTTGCTGGTTGATTGCATTTTGTAAATCATGTTAAATGAACATGTATTGCTTTAAAGTGGTTTTTAAACTCTGCTTTTTAAGAGATATGTAAGATACAGTCCCTGTTCTTAGGAGTTTTCTGGTGTCTTAGGGATAAACATTCTATATGGGAACAGTCAGTCTGTCTGGGTTGACGATGGACTGACTGCTGACAACCACTGATGTTTGTTTTTTCTTACCCAGCTGATCAAAAACCATGCCCTTGTAAATAATATAATAAGCTGAGCCCACGTTCTAAAAACATTCCAATAAATAGCGTGTCCAACTACATTCATTGGAAATAACCCTTTTATGAACTTGTCAATAAACCAATCCTCCACTTAAAATGATTTCTATGGTAAAATGCATTTGAATGTCCAATAAGCAACTTTATAACTGAATTTCTGGAACGTAACTCACAAATACGGGAGGAACTTATACACTTGCCTAAGTGTGTTATAATGATAACCAATGCTTACTGCTGGATTCATCACTTCATTTAACCCTCCAACAGCCTCACATGGGAGATTTTATCATCACTCCCATTTAACAGGTGAGGAAATCAAGGGACACAGATCACGAAACTTGTGTTAAGGTCACCCAGCTCCTGCAGAGTAAGGTTCAAGGCGAGGCCGTTCAGATCTATAACCTGCACCAGCTTTGTCCAGCCCATCATCTGCCAGCTTCCATGTGCCATGGGTCTTGCACACAAAAGTGATGAAAACGTTTTAATGATGGCAAGCCCAGACAGATACAGTGAGCCTATTTCAATTTCTGGACCAGATAAAATGAAAACTGACAACTACTTCCATACAATGAAAGAAAGCTCTGCATAGGTATCAAGGAATCAGCGACATTTTTTGGTAAAGGGTCAGAATAATTATTTTAGGCTTTGCAGATCGTATGGACTGTTGCAAGTACTCAACTCCACCACTGTAGCACGAAAGCGACCACAGACAATAAAGTAAACCCACAAGCACTGCTGTGTTCCTCCAATAAAATCCTGCGGTGGGCAGGATTGTGTCAGCAGGTGCTGGGCTCCCACACCTGATCAAGATGCCATTACAATGTGGCCAATAAATCCAAATATACCCATTAATGCCAAGAAAGCAGGGGGTTAGGGATTTAACTACCCAGATAGTTGGTAAAAATTTCCTATGGTAAATAGGAAACAGCACAATATTGGTTAGAAGCATCCAAGTGCCTTGGAATAATGCTAATTTGTATAAAGACCTGGTGGGTTGAACTACCTCCTCACCAGTGATGAGCCAGGCAGCCATTGCAAAAGTATTGCTGAACAGGCATGGGTGCCTTTACCTAATAATCAAAGGAGTGGTGTAAATAGTAAACAGAAGCTATAGATGTGAAAACTACACCTCCCCAAGGTTTGGGGGTTAAACTCTAAAATGTACGTTACAACAGTTGCAAAGACTCCACTTTTAAAGATCATCAATGACACCACATATTCAGAAGTCACCAAGAGCATCGTGGCTAAACTTTCTGGTACTACTATACAGATTTTTTTTCACAGATCCTTGCTTATCTATGATCAACTCTACAATAATTCTACTAAAAGATCTTTACATGGTAGCACCAAACATAACTCCTCAATCTGGTAGGAACCTAGGCAAATATCACAGTTCTCTGTTTATAATGAAGTCAACACACATTTGAATCAAATTTCCATTCTGAATTTCTCAAAGGCCTACCAAAAAAAAAAAAAAGACAAAATTTGGCAATCTAACATTGAAACATAAAGATCAACTCAAAAACGGCGGGCATTGTCAATAGTTGGTCTTCACTTCTGATGTTGCCTTCAATAAATAGAAGAATGCAGAAAAACTGGCAAAATGGCATATTTTTTGCACGCAGCGATCTCTTTTAAACCTTTTAGGTCTGGACTTAACCGTCTCTGCTTTGCAATTAGGGAGCCACCGCCGACAATTCTGCAGACCTGGACTTTCTCTAGGAAGAGTACCCGTTTGAGATGCCACGTATACGGTTAAAGCACATCAAAGGTATAGTGCCACCGACTGAAGGAGAGGAATACTGTCTGCATCGTGATTTTGTGAAATGCCAAGAAAAAAATCTAGTACCATCCTTGCCCTCCCCACAGCCTAAACCAAGGGACACAAAGTACAAAATGACATTCTCAAACAGTAACAATGATGTGAGCACATAGTGTCAGTTCAGAATTTCAGATGGATCTTATGCTAGGAATTAAGCCATTTTACCATGGACATGTCATCTCACTTAGAACTGTCCAAAGAAACCAATAAAGGATACAAAAATGTAGTCGTCCATGTATCTCTTCTTTAGATTCTCCACAATGGCGTTCTCTGTGATCTTGGAGAGCAGGACCATGTCATCCACGCCACTCTGCTTGACATTGTGACTCTGCCAGTGGTACCGGTAGGCACCTTTGCTTCCCTGTGAACGTGAAACACAATTATTAGGATGGTTTCTTTTGAGGGGAAAAAAAAATGTGACTAAGTTCCCAAATATCCCTTACATCAAATGAGAAGGAGCGTTGCTATCAACAGACCTGGATTCAGATTTCACCTTTGCCACCTACAGACCACGTGAAGTGGGGGAAAGTTATCTAAGTGCATTGAGTCACTTAAGCTTCCTCTTTTCTCATCTGTAAAATGGGAGAAATAAGACCCACTTCACAGAGTTGCTGTAAGGATTAAATAAAATAACATGAAAGCACCCAACAGTATCTAGGGTATAGCGTAATAAACGATCAACGGGCTCGGATAATTCCTTCCACCTTATTGTTCGGTAGAATTTACAAGTAAAATAAGCAATGAAACAGAAACGGTCTAAACCTGTTTTGCAAATTATACGATGGAACTCAGAAGCTAAAGGGTATGTATCACACAACGGCTCAGTCATGTTGTCACAATTCCTCAGGCCAGCTGAATTGCTTTCCCTCCATAAACTTATCACTGACCGTGTAATATAGGCCTTTCACATTCAAAAGATAAGTTACAGTTTGATGGCCAATCCCTGCTGTATTAACAAAGAAATGGACAGGGTGGCCTACACACAATCGCAGAACATGCTACGGACAGGAGGGCCTCATCTGGCCCCACGGCCTCCTTGGGTAAGTGGAGTTGTGGCCTTCATCTCCTTGCTGAAGTTACAACTTAAGACCAGAGGTAGCCTCTGAGCACCCCTGTGGGCCGGAGAGCTTGCCATCACGTGGCGTCTCTGCAGTGGAATCCCCCATGTATTCAGCTATGTGCTAAGCCCCAGGGTTAGGGGCAGATGAGAGCGCTGTAGTGGCGGCACTTGGGAAGCTCATGGTCTGTTGAAGGACCTAGATACCCAAATGATTCACGATTTGTGCATCAGCAACAGTCAGTATGTAAACACATGTAAAATGGGTGTTCCGGGAGGGGGCAGAAACTCCTCTGTCCTGGGAGGCAGAAGTAACTTCCCGGAGAAGGTGACATTTGAAATGGATCTAAAAGATTTTGAATCTGCCAGACAAGACTAGGCAAGGAAGGGTATTTATTATAATCTACATTTACAGGGCTAAAAAAAAAAGCCAATACATATGAAATAACGACAAACAATGCATGGCAAGGTATCAGACTGTCCCTTCCCTTCAGACCCTTTGTGCATCCAGTGTCACACGCTGGGCAAGTGTGGTGAGCACTGAACTAAGCAAGACTCGGCTCCTGCCTCCTTCTCAGGAGATCACTTTTGGGGGGAGTTTGGAAAAAAGGAGAAAAAAATTCTGAATAAGCATATCTAGAAAGGCCACCTGCTCAAACGTCAAAACTAAGAATGAGAAAAGGTAATGGGCCCTTTGAGAGAAAGGGGAGGTGGAAGGAAACAAGATAAACATTTTAAATTTCATTTTGAAAAATTATTTAATGCTGCAGGCAGTAAGGGTCCTTTAATATCAGCAAATTCTAAGAGGCTCTGGGAAAATCCCTTATTAAAAACCAGCCAAGGAAGGGGCCACCATAGGAAAAGTGCCATGTGTCCACACTCCAGAAGAGGGTTCTGGAAAGCTTGCCACCCATGAGTGCTGCCTTGCAGAGGGAAACGGTTTATATGATATATTTGACTTTCTCAGAACCACATGCGGCATCAGTTCTACAAAATTACCTCAAACCTCACCACTCCTCCTTCCTCTTGGGGCAAAACAGAAAGAGAGAAAAGCACTGGCCACAGCATGACTCACTGGATCTCAATCGACTCGATTTCCAACCAGGGAAAGATTCCTGGAGCCTCCTCCCCTCCTCCACCCTCCCTCCTTTTCCAGCTTGAATATTCTTTCTATGCAAATTACTCTGGATGCAAAACTAAGGTCCTAGAGCAACTAACCAGTAGATGTGTTTGTTTACTTGTTTGTTTATTTGCTTTTAACCCCAATAAGTATCCATCTACTTAAGAGGCCAAAAATGTTATTTTCTCTTTAAAAACGTAAGCACGGTTGAACAAAACCAAAGGACCATTAAGAAGCTGTTATTTAACGTCTGCAAAGTACAAGAAGTGGAGGAGCTGTGTGTCACAGTGTGTTTGTTTGTACTGGTCCCCAGAAATGCCTTCTCTAGGTAACCCAAGTAGGTCTTGGTGTCCAATCCAACCTTTTCTTCTCTCAATCCAGAGTGATGAGTTACTGCTTGCCCCATCTCAGAGGTAATGTCCTCTTTCTATTGGCAGTTACCCACCCCCCTCACCCACCCCAGTAAAACAGGGCTCCTTGTGAAGTTCATTGATTCTCATGGTCTCAAATATCCCTCTGCACTAAAGAGTCCCATCCCTGGGTGGGTCTCCAGACTTCTATCTGCAAGAAGATAAAGGACCAATAGTATGATTGACAGTTACTGTAAGTAAGGCAATGAACCATTTGATTGGAGGCAGTCACTCCTTCTGCTATTCCAAACAACCCTACGAGAGAGGGGTTAACATGCCCAGACGACATGCAAGGAAACAGATGTTCCAAACAGGAAGCAGCAAAGGCAAGACATGAACAAAAGTCTATGATTATAAACTCAACCAAACACCATGGTTTCTTCACACTGTCTCCCTAGTGACCTACTGGGTATTTCCACCTGGTAAGTTTAAATGGCAACAGAATGACAGACCGTTTCCAATACCAAATTTGTCATTAAAAAGACAAACAGTTGGCTGCATCCACAGATTCAACCCACCATGGACTGCAGCTAAGGAGGGTCAACAGTAGGATGCCATTTTATAGAACAGACTTGAGCATCCAGGGATTTTGGTATCCGTGGTGGTCCTGGAAACAATCCCCGGCAGACACGGAGGGAGGACCGTACATCTTTGATAATGACCACCTTCTCTTAGCATCAAACACTAAAAAAACACTGGAGCTATTTTTCACTTGACATATTTTGTATATCCAGCTGGTCACCAACCTCTCTCTCTCCCACACTTTACCCCAGGCAATTATAGTTATATATGTGAACTCACTCAATCTTCACAATCATCCCCATACTGTATATTATCATCTCCTTCCGCTGATTTTTTAAAGTAAATTGCCCAAGGTCTTGTAGCTTGTCTTTATTAACCCCCATACTTACTATGCCTTTCACCAATTCAGTTGAGGTAAAGGGAAGGAGTGAAGGTAGGGGTAAGGCTGGGAACAATTTGAGCCTTTGGGGGAAGGCTGACCCACCCAGGGTGCCGAGGACAAGGGCAGAACCCACTGACAGCTAAATGAATGAAAGCTGGGCTGGCCCGGGCAGTGCCAGCACAGGTGAGAGCTGGATCAGGGAAGCTGGAAACCAAATACGAACGCACAGGCTCTCATCCCAGCCCAGGGAAGCTTAAAAGTCCCCCACAGTGAAAAAGAAGAGCTGCTCTGTTTTTCTAGAGGGGACCACAGTGTTTGATCATAGCGTGACTTGCCCAGAGGCCTTCCTTGGAACACAGCCACTGACGGGCAGTAAGTGGGGAGCAGCATGGGAAAGCGTTATTCTTCTAGGACAGTAGGCTGAGCAATGTTTCCGGGACAAATGACTCTGACCCTTTTGTTTCTTCCTTCCACCCCCGACTGGGAAGGTAGGGGCAGGACGGGCCGCCACGCGTGCTGGGAGGAGAAACAGAGGGACGGGGACCTCCCCGTCCGTGCGGAGGCGGGCCACTGTCCTCAGAGGGCAAAGGTCCAGTTTACCAGGTTATCACCTCAACAAGACTCAGCTTCCTTCTCTTCTGTGGACTTTGTGGGTGGGTACGTTCCTTTTGTTTTTCCACTAAAAATGGTAACGTTTGCAACAAGTAGGGGCACTCAGCAAGGTATTTCATTTCCCAGCAGGTCTTGATGACTGAAGCACAGCTGGACAAAGGACGGCACGCAGCGGCTGATGGTCAGGTAAGAGATGCTAATTATGCCCACAACAATGATGATAATGAAGAAGATACTCTCAGCCCTGAAAGGGATTACAAATTACAAGGGAGATAATTCCCACGGTGTAAGGATTGAGCACAGCCTTTCTTGGATCCACGTTGACTTTCTAATGACGATTCAGTTGATTAAAAAGCACGGATTTACACGCAGGTTCTAGAAAGTGAGGTACGCCCACGCCCACACCCACCTAATGGTCCGGTGTGTGCCTCACGTTGAAGAGGCGGCACCCGGACACAGGAGTCCCTGCTGCGGAGGAAGAACCTGGACCGATTTAAAAGGCAGATGTCCTGAATGGGCGTGGGTTTACCAGGTGGGGACTGAGCAAAGGTGAGTCAGCGCACAAAGGCTGGCTCTGTTCTCCCCTGAAAGCCAACCTGTGCTCCCCGAGGAGGCCCCAGGGCGGCCCTGCCCACGCAGCCCGGCTCCGCAGTCACTCTCACCAGTGTCTCCGAGCCTTTTTCTTCTTTGGTTCATCCAGGAGAAAGGAGGAGACAACACGCTGGGTAACCGGAGTCCTTCAAACGCCCTTCAGACACCCAGAAAAGGGAGGCCATCAAAGTGCTGTGTAAACACGAGAGACTGTTGGGCAGGGCCTGGGGGAGGGGTGACCAGAAATGCCCTCAGCCTCTTCTAGATTTCTCTAGGGAACGGTGGAGGCAGGAATCAAAACTTCAGTCACACAGACCAACATATAAACCATTAACTAAACAGGAGTAAAATTCACACCCTCTTTCCTCCAGCAATTGTTGTTGTCTTGTTTTGGGAGGGGAAGTAATTGGGTTTTTAGTTACTTATTTTTAGTGGAAGTACGGGGGATTGAGCCCAGGACATTGTGTATGCTGGGCACACACTCTGCCACTGAGCTACACCCTCCCCACTCCATCAATTTTAATTCTAGGACTTTATCTCAAGACCTACCAAGTGTGCCAAGATGTAGGTACAAGGTTGTTCACTGTAGCACAATCTAATGGGGGAAAACTGGGCACACGGTTTACGACTGATTAGAACATAGCCCACTCTGCAAAAAGGAGGGTCTACGCTGTCATTAAAAGGAATCCACTTGTGCTGACGTGGAAAGATCTTCCAGATCCACGGCTTCGGGAACATAGCAATTGATTTGTGGATTAAATCTTGAATGATCGCATTTGTCTCAGTTTTTAAAAAGACATGTTTTAATTGGCTTTTTTTTTTTGAAAGATTCACAAGGTTCCATTGGGGAGAAAGCCTGGACTCTAGGGAGAAGGATGACTTCTACTTTCTCCTTTTTTTTTTTTTTTGATTGAAGTATAGTCAGTTACAATGTGTCCATTTCTGGTGTACAGCACAATGTTTCAGTCATACACAAACATATATTTATTTCATATTCTTTTTCTTTATAGGTTACTGCAAGATATTGAACATAATTCCCTGAAGACGCACCTTTCTTCACACTGAACATTCTGAAATTAGGATGTGTCTGTCTTATCATCCATGCTGTGTCACAGCGTACCTGACAACGAGTAGCACCTTGGGCTTAATGAATTAAGACACAGAACACTTACGAGAGGCCAGGCCCTGTCCTACGCACTTTACAAATGTAAGTCATTGTTTAATATCATCAAAGATATTATGAAGATTTCAGTTATTCTGGAAGCAGCATGCTGTGCGTTACTATCACCTCAGGAGTTGTACAGAGGTTTCGCTGGTGGGGCTGATGATTGCCCAGTTCTAGAGGCTGTGCTGTGATCATTTCTGTACCTGCTGCCCTCGCCCCCTTCCCAAACAGCATGAGAGTGAGTGTCCTGGCCGACAAGCAGCTCACAGCAAGCTGCCCACAGCAGAACACAACTCGGCAGAGCAAGGGAATTTCCTCTTCAATTTGTGAAGGCATGTTCAATGTGCATCTCCTTCCATCGGAAAGTTCCTTCAGTATTAAGACCACTGAAGCCGGAGGGTGCCCCCACCTCTACCACCACCACGGCCCAGGGGGGATGTGTCCACCCCAGGGGATTACAATGAACTCTGGCCTTTATTCACATACACTCTACTCCAGTGTCTCCTAAACCTCATTTTCAACTACTTTTACAACTTCCCTTCACCCAAGTTCTGCCAGACCTATCTTCAAATTTTTGCATAAACTGTCCTTTTTAATTTGACTAACTCCTGAACAACCATCTCCATAAAACCACCAGTTTTATTTCTTCAGTGTGTTAAAATGATAATGAAGAGATATGATTTAAAATACACAACATGGAGCTGTACATATCGACCTCACCATCCACCGTGGTGCCCTGTCCAATGTGGGGACCCTCTGCCACTCTCTCCTGGGCCGGTTCCCACCAATTTCAAGTCTAGCCACTAGGAATTTAAATGACTTCTATTTCCCAGAAGTATTTTTCTCTACTGTCAAAAATCTCACAAGGCAAGACCAGATTCCCCTTCAGATAGCAGTTGTGAGGCCATGGTTATGTTTTCACAAGTAGAAACTGCTCTCTATTCGTGTCCCAAATCCCCGCACTTCTCATCAGGGGTCCCAAGAGCCCTCCTCCAGTCCTGTCGCCTCAGAAAACCCTCCCAGCCACACGTGGGACATTGAATGAGTCCCCCGGGAGAGGGCTTGCCTTGAGGCTGTCCAGGAAATTCTCCCTCAAGCATCTGCAATTTATTCTCCCTGGGGAAGCACTTCCTACGAGACTCATCGACACTGCTCCGTCCTTTTCCCTCTGAATCTCTAGGAAATCTGGGGTAGTGGCTCTCTCCCCTGCGGCACACAACAGCTAATTCTCATTACATACCAGCAGCGTTCTGAACATTTATACAAGATAATTCATTTAATCCTCACCAGTTTACCAGGCAGGCCCAGAGAAGTTGAGTGACATGCCCACCCCCAGCAGCTGGGCTTCAAACCCAGGCCAACGGGCTCTCAACTCTTTGCACCTAACGGTTATACCTACTGCCTCCTGTAAGGAGGTCAGTGCTGGAAACAGCAAGAATTATAAAGTTAACAGTCACTGCTTTATCGCATGTTGACTACTTGCCGCGTATCAACTTCTTTTATCTGCCCAGCAGCACAAAGCAGATACTTGTATTTACTGGGACGTGGGGTACCTTGTGCAAAGTCCAGCACAGAGGAGCCCACAGAGCGAGCAGTCTGGCTCTACATGGCCTTGGGCTCACGTCTGCCCCCTGGGGACACGTCCCCAGCAGGCGGGGCAATGCCGGGCACATGGTCATGCCCAATGAGTAGCAGTCGGGCTGATGAATTCCGGGCAATTTGGCTCATCTTAGAACAAGGTGTATCTCACTGTGGCAGCTGTCTGTGGGGGAAATGGGGGTCCTGTATCCAGAGTCTGCCCCAAGGAAGAAAGAAGTTTCTAAAGCTGTCTATTGCCCCCAGTCCAGGAGATCAACGGGAAAAGATGTTCTCCTCTTTTCTCCTCTTAATTGTCCACCAGCATCCAGGTAAGGAAAACAGTCTAATTTTAACCACAGGGTGAAGACATTTCAAGCTCCTGAACAAAATGAATCAAATGGTTGAAATTCCTTTATATGACAAGTGCTCATTTTACTTCTGTTTCCATCTATAATTTAATCAAAGAAATGAAGACGAGTCACGCTGATTGATGTCAGTGTCTGTCTTTTCAGCTGCAGTTCTGCTGGCCGGACACCATGTCAGGCACTGATCGATCCCTTCAGGGACCTCCCAGTCGTCACCTGTGCTTTCGAGCATAAAGGTTGGAGAATACGATCTAGTAATCTAGTAACTGATTAGAATCAGCAGATTTGGATTCAAGTATGGGCCCTACCTCTGTGACCTTGGGCAAGGTCCACTTCATGTAATTTTACGCTTCACAATTAAGGCAGTCTATTAATACACATGTAAATGGGATTTAGGTTTTGCATCACTACTGACGGGACTTTATTCATAGACTCATAAATCAAGAAAACAAAATCCTATCAGACTACACGTCCTGATCTTTGGTTTGAAAATTACAGCCCCTGAAGCAATGTCCGCTGCTCAGTAAATTTCTTGATTTGAAGTAAGAAGCCAAGGTAACGATACGGGCAGACCAGGCAGAAATACCAGCACTGCTAACTCTGATTCATATTATTAACTGAAATGGAAGTAACAACAGGGAGGTCATTGAGCAATTCTGCTTAAAAGGAACAATTACTCTGTAGCATGGAATAAATTCTAATTTAAACAATATTTTGAGGAAAAAGAAAAATATGTAAAGACTTGGACTGCAGCAGAGTTGATGTCAATCTGAGTAAAAGCAGCCTTCCAGGATGTACTGTCCTTCACAGCATCTTTCTATACTGATTGCAAAATATGCATTATTTATGTCATGCAAAATGGCGGAGGTACGACAACACAAGATAATCAACTCGTTTGATGTATTTTTTTTCCAAACATAATTTAATATTTCTGAAAAATGAACTTTGGGCATATCTGCACAAGAAAACTCAGGATGTGTTTCAGGATGTGCTGGGTGGGGAGAAGGGTCTGGAATGTGATTGGGGTGTCTCGGGGTATGGGCAGCCCTTGTCACAGATTAGCCATGGGGGTACTGAGTCCAGGATAAAAGCCACGCTCAGGGGTGGAGGGCACCCCACAAGCAGCAAGGTCAGAAGTAAGAAATGCCTTCCACACCGTCTCCTGCTGTTGGTGAGGGCACATCTGGACCTCTGCTTGCTTGATCTGGCCTGATCTACAGCACACAGACGCCACGCTCTTCTAGGGGCAAAATGGAGCCAAAAGGTCTAACAGCTTTTAGACCAGACATGTTTACTAGATCCAGAGAGATCTGGGGAGGCAGAGAGGCTTGCTCACAGGGCGACAGAGAGGAGGGTTCTGTGGGCACATCTCAGGGAGAGATGACACCAGAGCACCCCCAATGGGCACTGCGGATCGGTGTCACAAGGGTCCTGAAGGCCCAGGGCAGCTCCAGCTGTGAAGATCAACACCGGGCCCACTTCTCATCCCTCTCATGGCCCAGTGGAGGACACAGGACCCAGCTTGTCATGTCTTCTCATGATGCATACATATCTTGGACTTCAGGAACGGAACAAAAAAAAAAAAAAAGAGGTTGGGCTACAGGAAGTTAGAAGTGGGTGGAGAGAATCACGTATCTGCACGTTAATTCAATTAAAAGCCCTAGGGCAGACAGGAAAGCAGGCCTGTCCCGTTATCAGCTTATCTCTCAGAAGCCACACCTGCACCGCAGAAGGCCAGGCCAGCACGGAGGTGCGCGGTCGGAGATGGGCTTGGGTGGGGACGGGCGTGGGCACCTGCACAGCAAGGAGCAAAGACCATAAGTCTTGTATTTCTGTTTCCTGTGCCTACGGGATTTCCAAGGGGCTCTTACCAACTACCTGCGGTGCACCCACCCTCCTCAGTTCAAAAAGCAAGTTCTAGGGGTGCATTTACAAAGACAAAAAGAAAAACCAATTTGGGAGATCAGCGCGGCTTCACTGTGAATTTACCCGAGACCCTCGTCACTGTGTTCTTCCAGGGTTGACAGAGGCCACCAATAAGTAGACTTGGACATCCACTGACCAATGTAAATCCTTACCAAAGTTCAACTGCAAGCAAATCCAGATTTTTTAAAATACAAAAATTGTACAGGAAGGTAAAGAGAGGTTAGGCAGAGGGAGAGAGCAGCCCCTTCTCTCTGAGTGCAAGGGGTTCTCAACAGCTGTCTTAGTACTACAACTGAAAAGACTCTTAAGGAAGCTAAATGGTTCAAGGGCATTTAGTAAAAATGGCATTGCAAGGATTCCAATCTCTACACCTCAGTTTCTTTTTCTGTAAAATGGGGATGAAAGCAGTATCTACCACTCAGGGCTTTTGAGGGTGTTACATAAGATCAGGCATGGAGAGTTCCTGTTACACTGTCTGGCCCACTCTAAGTGCTAAGCAAAGTTGTTGTTAATAATAATAAGTGAACTGGGAACACTGATAGCCAGAAATAGTGCTCTGATTGCGTATCTGATGTTTCAAGAAAGAATACTGTCATCTCATCTGGCTAAGGTAACAGCAGAGACAGGATGCAATAAAAAAAAAAAATACGGGCCTCAAAGTTTCACAATGCCCCAGTGATGCGTCATCACATAACACGTAAGATATCTGAACCCAGGATTCTCTGAGAACAGGGATCCACTGCGGCAGAGTAGAAGAAAGACAGTCACTGCAGAGAAGACACATAGGGAACTTAACAGGCTGAGCAAAAAGGAAAGCTGTGACGAAGCAGAGTGAGGACCACGAGTCACAGACGGATGCCTTACAGGCAAAAAAGCAAAGGTGTTTAAACAATCCACAAAGGACGAGGGGTAAGGAAGGGGCACAATACTTCCATATTTACATTCAGAATCCTAAAAGTTTATAGCTGGAGAGGGCCTTCGCCTGTTCGCCCACCAGCCCAAAGCTCTTACTGCACAGGTGAGGGATCTGAGGCCCAGAGAGCTAATGTGTCCATGGTTTCAGCCCCTTAGCAGCAGAACCAGGACTAAAACTCAGGTTTTCCAGCTCCCAGTCCAGCACCGTGCAGCCCCTCCCAAGCAAACCTGTACACAGCAAAGGTTTGGATCATCCACAGAAATTCTGAGAACAATCAAAGGAGTCTAGGCATTTAAATATTTAAAATTTCTCAAATAATAAACATGATCATTTGTGAACCGTGACCTTCCAGCAGTCAGACTGCATCAGGGCACTGGTGTCCATCCAAATAGTAAATATTTGAAGAGCTTAATTTCTTCTTAGTTTTTAATATTAAAGTAAATGTGAACAGAAGTTTTAATATCTGCTTTCCAGTGGGTTATCCTCCACACAAAGGTGCACAGACTCCACACTTGGGGGACCACTTTCCTAGAACCCCTTACCTTCCACCCAAGATACAGCCCTCTGTTTGTAGGGGAAAAAATGTCAAGGCATTGGCTTAAAAAATCAGAAACAAGTAGGGAAAGGAGGCAGGTAATCTCCAGAAGATGAGGGTAAATGCCTGCAGAAATTGGAAAACTGTAATCTGACTAGAGATCTCTGGCTGTAGGATTCCATGGGGCTCCTTCCAATAGTGACTTTCTGCTGCCAGAATCACTAAAATTGAAAACAAAACACAAGCTAACCATGTCTGATGTGATTATGGGGCATGGGTGGGTCACAGCAGCTTAAAGTTCACAACTCCATTTAAAACAAAAAAAAACCCAAGACAGCTTTGGTGATTGCTCACTGTGTTCTGTGAATTACAATACAGCAGTGAAAAGGCAACCCATGTCATTTAGAGGTGGGGCCACAGGGTTTAGGGAGCAGGGAGTGGGCACGGCTTTTCTTGAGCACCTACTATGTGCCGAACACTATGTTAGATGCTTTGTTTCATTTGGTATCAAAAGAACTATAGGACCAGGGAGGTACTCTGAACGCCGGGGAACAGATGAAAAGATTGACCAGAGAGTCATGGAGTCACTCTGTTTACATCGAGGCCATGGTGGATGACAAACAAAAAGGATTCCCCACTCTGTGAAAATGTCTCAGGGGAACCATTCTCTGAGAGCGAGACTTGGGGGTAGGGGGTGGCAGGGAGGGCAGAGCTCAGTGGTAGAGGCCCTGGGTTCAGTCCCCAGTACCTTCATTTAAAAAAAAAAAAGAGAGAGAGAGTGAGGTTTCAAAGGCAGCACTTTGGCTCTGGAACAGAGATTGCCTCTCTCAACAGGGGCAGCTGAGGCACAGACAGGACTGACTCGTACAAAGAACACAGATGCCGGGAGAAGCCTCAGTGACATGGAGAGACCCGGCGGGCGGAGCCACCCCGAGACACGGGGCCTCTCTGCCTTCAAAGGACTCCTCACGGCCAGCCTCGAGGCCAGAGCCCCACACCCTGGTCTTCAATTCAGTGCGTGCAGGCATCACATCCAAAGTTCTCTGGGGAACAGACGATGGTTTCCCTTTGTGCCAAAGGTGCCTCCGCCTCTCGGCACAATAAGGACACTCAAATCTGTTAAAAATAACCTCACAGAAATCCTCGCTGGGACAAACCGGGCAAGACAGACATGCTTTGCCACAACAGTCCCACTTAGCAGTCCGCTGGAGGAGGGACTTGTGGCAGAACTTCCAAGGCCAAACTGCAGGCCGCCGTCAGCCCTGCAGAGTCCACAGTCGGGGGCGAACTCTGGTCCTCCTCGTAGGGGACAGGAATGAGACTCAAGGGGGCTGGGACTGACACACCCACGATCCCGAAGCAGTAGTAACAGAAATCGCTTTATGCAAGAATTGAGACCAACGGCGAGAACGGCTCTCTGCGTCAGGTAGAGACTGTGCCCGACTGCTTATGTAGAAAACAGTGGTGCCCACTCTGGGGCAGGACAGGGAACAGAAAGTAGATGTCAACGTCACCACCTCACAAAGAGGTCTGCGCTCAAAAACTGCCAGCAAGACCACAAGTGGATTTGCAAAAACATTTGCATGATTTCTGGCTGCAAAACTGCTGAAAGGATTTGTACTAAACTCGGCTCCCAAATGCACAAAAGTCCCCTTTTCTACCCGAACCTGAGATCCAAACTATGAGATGTAACTCTAGCAGCTCTGATACTCTCCATATCTACAGTCTCCCTGGCTGTGACCCCTTCTCTTCCTGGGAGTGGGGCCAAAAGCACAGTATTACTTACTGATCAAACAGTCAACACCCAGAGATACCTGGGAGTGACCACACGTCGATTAAGGTTCACTGGAATCAAAAGCAAAATGGAATCACCCTTTGCTTGATGGCGGTTGGCTGGGTTTAAGATACAAAAGTAGCTGCTAGCTTCGCACTGAAAAGAAAAGCTCATTTCAATTTTTTTTTTTTAAATTCGGTGCAGCCAGAAGAGTACAAAGGTTAGAAAAGACAGAAAGAGCTTGAGATCCTTAGAGAGATAAAAGGCCAATGATTTAAATTAAACATGCGGGAAACATTAAAGAAGGGAAGGACATGAACCAACCCTAGAGATATAAACATACAACAAAGAAAAGCCGTTTGATCACAGGACAAGCCGTGTGAATAAATAAAATAAAATACCATAAATGCTCTAAAGGGAAAAAAAATTAAATAAGAAAAAAGTTTTCTTCCAACTTTCATTCTAAAGAAACCACGGCTCTTTTGCTTGGTGTAACTACAGATCACAGGCTTCAAAGCTAAATTCAGCTTTGAAAAACCTAGGTAACATTCCCTAGTTTTAAAAAAAATGTCAGGGAGCCCACCATTTGCTATCCGTGGATGAATTCTGTTTGGTGGGTGGGTTTGCTTTGAGTGGCTGTGAACAAAGGCAAGGGTGATTTTATTTTATTTTTTTGTCATTTAAAATTTCCTCCCTTAAAAAAAAAAAATCTGTGGTTGTTTGAGAGAAGTCCAAGGCAAATTGATCAATTCTGAAGAGTGATTTGAATATTTTTAAACATACCCACTTTATGCCTCCGTTGCCTCTAAACCAAAAGCCTACACCACCTTTTCTCAAAGGTACCTCTGTAGCGCATTCTGGCTGAGTTTGTACTCCCCTCTAGAACTGTCACTATTATTTAAGCTTCCGTAAAATGCACTCCAACTGGCAGGCATGTGCATTGTGGAATTAAGTGTAATACGGGAGTAACAAAACTGAAGTTAGGCACCAGGGTGGACAACAGCAGGCAAGGCTGCAGATGGCCACAGGGGCCTGAAACAATGTGTGGTTCCTTTCCATTCTGTTTTGCCCCATTGTGTTCTGAATAGACCGAATCACTGCCCAGCTCCAGGGGCCCAGCCACTGAAAGGCCCCATTGTAAGCGATATGCTTTCCAGAGCAGAGTGAAGGTTGCTGTAGTAACCTTCACCATGACTTTCCTGACCAGGGCGATGAAAATCCCAACTGAATTGTGACAGGACCACAGTTACAACTGAGGCCGCACCAGGAGCCGGGCCTCCCCATTAGGGGGTCTTTTCTTACCTGGACGTAACCCACTACCTGCTGCCTAAATCATCCCCACAGCCTGAGAAGGGGCTGAATTTCTAGAAGCCGGAGCTTGAGAAGTGAACCTGCACAGTATCAGCCGGGGTCTCTCCCCCCAAGCGTGGTGGGGGGGAGAGTGGCAGTTTGCAGACCAAGGTGGGCCCCCCTAGTTCACCCACCATGTTGAAGACAAGCAGAAGAAAAGGCAATCACCCCAATTTACCAGATGGAACACTACGCTAGAATGAAACCCCCATCCAGGGAACTCCACTGAGGGCTCACTCTGTACCAAGCAACCATCTAAGCCCGTTACATAATACGAACTCATCTAATTGTCTCAGCAAACCTGTAAGGTCAGCACAATTATCAATCCCTATTTGCAGGAGGCAGAAACACACTAGCACAAGGAAGTCACATCACTGCCCCAGATCAATACCAGTGAACGAATGTTCTGCTTCCAAGAATCTACACTCATAATCCCTTCCCTTCTTTTAATGTTATTATTTATTTATTTTTATTGAAGTATAATTATTTGCAATGTTGTGTTAGTTTTTTTTTTTTAATGTTGTGTTAGTTTCTGGCATACAGCGCAGTGATTCAGTTATACATGTGTATATTGTTTTTCGTATTCTTTTTCATTATAGGCCATTACAAGATATTCGATACAGTTCCCCATAATCCCTTCTGTTTTGAGCTTCTCCACGTAGGCACTGGGCATTTGGATCTGGAGCTCTGGAGCTTAGGAGCAAGAAATGGGCCAGGAATCCACCACTGGCTACTAAGAGTTCTCGCCAGGGGCATGAGCAAGACTGTGCAGAACAGGGAGCCAACATGGGATATGAAAACCGAGGATGGGAAATCTCTCCTGTTCGTTCGTTCACTCATTCATTCATTCATTCCAATAGTTGCATGACTATCAAGGAACCAAATGCTGTTCCAGGCACTGGAGTAACACTTGCAGACCAAAGGACAAGACTCCGGCTGTCATCAAGCTTACTTTCTCACAGATGGGGCAGAAAACAGACTGAACAGAGAGACAGGAAAAACACAGGCGGCCAAGGGAAGGCCGGGAGGGCAGGCTGGGCACTTGGCACTGGAGACAGGAAACAGGCAGCCAAGAAGGACTCCTCATCCGAGGGTGCAGCCCAGGTCACACAGAAAAACTGTCTTCCTTCCAGAGGGAAGGGGCCCAAACTACTTCAGTCAGATCCCCGTCCAGTAAGAGAAATAACACCACCTCTCATTTGTATATTGGTTCCTGCAGCTCACTACCTAGCTGCTCACCATCCCCTGAGAGTCCTAAAGCAACTCAGCCAGGCAGGCAGGGAGCAGGAATCATCAGCTCCATTTTACAGCTTGGACAGGCTGCCAAGATTTCCCTGATACTTTCGAGGACCCCAAAGGAGTGGTGGAGATGTGGGGAGGACTGAAAAGCAAATTTCCGGTTGGGCTCACCCGTGTGGGGGAATGTCCCTCTGTTTATCCGTCTAGCATGATAATGGCTGTGTCATTTATTGCTGGGTTGTTATTAAGCCGGGCTGTGAGTCGCTCTGTGTGCTGGATCTCGCCTACTTAGAAAGAAAGAGGGGGCAGGAGGAGGGAACCAGAAGCAGAGGCTGAGCCAAGCTGCTTTTAACTGAGAGACACAGAAAAACAAACAGCTCTTTAAAAACACAATTTCTAAGCATACTTAAAGGTAGCAATTCCAGCCTAAAAGCCTCTTCACTTAGTAATGCACCACCCTTAAGAAAGGGCAAAATGATCAAGGCATGGGAAGGCAGAAGACGTCAGGCTGTGGATGAAGGCCTGCTCCGTGCCAGCTTCTAAGTAAGACGAGGAATTACAGTAATTCAGCCTACAGCGATTTCCCATTTTAACTGATGTTTCCTGTTTTCTATGCTGGGCATCGTAAGAATATGTAGAACCAGGCCTGGGGTTCACAGGCCGTCCCTCCACTGGGGGACATTCTTTTCTGTCCACTCATCGCCTTGTGTGCAACATGACAACCCCGAAACAGATCTGTTTTCCTACTGACCTCGATTTGCAGCCACTATTACTGCTGCTGAGAGAATTCTTGGCTCTCTGAGGCCACGATGGGAAGGACCTCGCCTAGCGGTCCCCCGGCCAGGTGCCCCTGAAATAGAGTAGAACCTGCCACTGGGTGTCTCTGCAGGAATCATCCACATCCGCCTGAGGTCGATGTGATTTAGGATTAAGGATGAGGGACAGAAAGCGGCCGGAAGTCTCTTTCCAGCCCTATTGGCTGATGGCTGATCCATTTCAGGGTACATGAGACAATGGGGTATATTGTTCAGTTTGTTTGTTTTTGATGGTAGGATAGCAAAAGTACAGTTTTAAAAAACCTTTTATTTTGAAACAATTTCACCATTTCAGAAAAATTTTTAAAAAAAAGAATTCTTATTACCAATTTGTAACATTTTGCCACATTTCCTTCCCCTCTGTTTCTGTCTCACTCTCTATATACAGTTTTTTGGGGGGTTTTGTGTTTTTTGTTTTGTTTTGTTTTTAGTTTTCTTTTGGAGGAGAGGTAATTAGGTTTATTTATTTTTAGTGGAGGTACTGGGGATTGAACCCAGGACCACCTGCTGCTAAGCGTCCGCTCTAACACTTTGAGCTATACCTTCCCCCTATAGTTTTTTTTTTTTAATCTAAACCATTTAAAAATAGGTTGTATACAACATGCTTTTTTTACTCCTTAATACTTTGGCATGTATTCCCTATGAAGGGAATTTTCTTATATAACCAGAGTAAACAACTTCAGGAAATGTAACGTTAATTACTTTTTATCTAGGTCCATATTCCAATTTCATCAATTATCTCAATAATGTCCTTTGACAAGATTTTTTTTTTCCTGGTGCAGAATCACATATTGCATTTAATTTTCCTATTTGTTAAGTTTCATTTAATTTGTAACAGCCTTTCAGCTTGCCTTTGTCTTTTATGATGTTGACATTTTAAAGAATTCGGGCCAGTTTTCTCATAGAATTTGCCACAGTTTGGGTTTGTGTGATGTTTCCTCATAATTAAATTCAGCTTTGTATGCTGGGCTAGAATTCGAGTCCAGTAAATTTTTTTGTCTGGAGGTGTATCATGTTTGTGGGTGAAATTCATTTTTATCACATCATTAAGTACTGTCCCATTTCTCCGCTGCAGAATTTCTTTTTTTTTTTTTTCTCTCCTGTTGTAACTGCTAAGTAATTTGTGGGGAGGTACTTTGAGACTATATAAATGTCCTGTTCCTCATCAGACTGTGACAACCAACTCTGACAGAATTAAAACGTCAAGCCCACTTATTTGGCGTTCAGGGAAAAGGCATTACTCTCAGAAGCTGGGAGTTTCAGGCAAGGGCTATGGAGCATCTTTGTGGGCTTCTGAGAGACAGGGTACCTGGGTTCCACCCATCTGCTGGGTTCCAGATAGGCTGAGGTGGCTGGAGTGCATTCCTAGAAGCTGAACTGAAAACCAGAAGCATGAGTCAAGGTGATTCTTAAGGCCCAGATAGCACCATGGAAAGAGGCATCCAAGGCAGTCAGGTCTGTCCACATGCAGAGCTGTGATGTGTGGGACGGTCATCTCTGGTTCCCTCCATCAGCGTGCCCGAGCCTCATCCCCACCCCATCCGCCCCTCCTCTCTTGTGTAGCTGCAGTGCTTCTGAATGACAGGTGGATGTGGGGTAAGTTCTTTTGAACCAGAGAGCTTAAAGCTAGGTGGGGACAAGTGGGGTCAGGGGCAAAGTCCAACCAGGCGGGTCAAAGAGGTTGCCAACAATCATTCTGGGGTCACAAAGGAGGAAGACCTTCTTTATGCAGAACTTCGATTCCAGCCACTCTGTCATCATCTGACAAGGCCAACATTTTCCTTTTGCTAAAAATTACTGTGTGGAAATGTTACCTCAGAGGACTTTATTATGCCAGAGCCACCAGTAGATGGCTACTTCCACAACCGAGTGGCTGAGACAGAACCTTGGAAAGAAGCCCAAACTGTCTTTACAGCAAATTATCACAGAAAGGAAGGCCAGGGAGCTGATTCGGAGACCAAAGATTCTCCCTGCCTTGTCAATATTTTACAAGCCTGGAGCCCATTCCCGGAAAGTACATACAGGCTAGTGATTTTAATAGCTACTGCTGAAATGCCACCAGAAAAATCAAGTTTTACACTTTGCAGGTAAAAAGTTTACATTTAAGATTTTTCTTCTCCTAACTATAAAGTTTTGGGAGTGTACTACAAAATTCCCAAAGATTCAGAATCATAAATGATCACAGCAATTTCGGGGATGGCATTCTTTTAATAACATCCACACTCTTGTAGTCCTTTTGCTCAAACCACATCGTATGTTCTTCACCGATTCAATCAATCGTTTGCTGATTCGATTGTTTTTAACCCTGTCAAAAAAGCCTGTTTTAGGTACTGTACCAGGCCTTGGGAATATAATGGTTGTTTTGTTGTTGTTGTTGTTCTTGAGATAGAAAGGTTTACAAATTAACTACGTAAGTATGCAGTGGTAGTTCCAGTGTGTGGAATGAATTTTGTTGATATAATGGTCAATTCTTTCATTATATAAAAATACTGAATGAGCTGCTGACTATCAGGGAAAAGAAGGTGAATGCACTTCACATTTAATTGTGAAATATTACTCCAGGCTGCCAGGTAAACTGAGAAGACGGCCAAATCATTGATGTTCGTGGACAACTGAATCCTAATCCGATGACCCCACGTCAAGAACTCTGTAGTTAACTTCATCTTAGAAACATCAGCCCAAGCTCTGTCAGACAATGATCGACTCCAATCATCATTTATTCCATGTAAATTAAGTTGATTAGATTTTCTCTAAAAATCGTTCTTTTCTACTCCAAAGGTTGCTTTTTTGAAAAATCTCAATGCCCAGCTGTAAGACAGCAATTTGGTGTGAGGTATGCGATACCACTTCCCACCTGGCATCAGGTTTTAAATATCCTAAGTGGATCCCTAAATCTTTAATATGTGAGCTCTTTGTCACATATACTTGGTTGCCACTGAGAAGCTGAAAAGGCATTTGAGCAACCGTTTCCTGCAGCCCAATTAGCTACTTTATAATTTATCATCAGGTAAAGCACTAACTGTTAAATGCCTGGGTTTTGGGTCCCCTTGAATCTCTCCTAGTTAATCTAGGGCAGCTCTTCCCAACCAGAAGGTCTGGCAAGACCGGTCCTTGGAGAAAGGCTGAGTGACGGTGGACTGGGTTTTCCTGTTCCAAGGGCTCTGGCCGCCCTGCCCACGCTGAGGGCCGTCCCCTTTCCTGAGTCTTTACCAGAAAAAGCCACCAAAAGTTTAAACCATTTACCAGGCTCCACCACCACTCTCAGCCGCCCACCCTTCCCACACACCCTTCTCACACTTAACCACAGGAGGAAGTGAATCTACCCCCGATGCTGTCACAATTTTTGAAATCTGGAAGTGGGTCACATGATGTAAAAGGAAGTTGGACGCTGGCTGGAGACAGTAAGCTAAGTACACAGGTCTAGAAACCTGTGATCACCTTCTAGCTTTAAACCTTCCAGGGTTCTAATTTAAACAGCAATCCCAAAAATGTCCATCTCGGATTGGAGGTGTGGTTATGCAGATCTGGGGCAGGCTTCCTTGAAGGGCTCACAGACTAGCTCTGAGAGAATATCCAAATGATAAAATCATAATCATAGCAAGAGTTAAGAGAAATAACAAAACTCTTCGAGAGGACTTATTCCATTTTTTTCCCCTCTTTCCATTTTAGCAGTGACAGCCTATAAAGCCTCAGGATTTGTTTAAAATGTCTTCATAATCAAGGACCTATGTTAGTTTATCTACACAACAGCCCAGGAAGCACTCTTTGGAGGAAAATGTGGACTCCAGATTCCTAAGTTCCTCACTTACATTACGACAACTTTGCAGTCACTAGTGTACCTTCTCTTTCCTCGGAAATCCTACCCCAATCTGTTGCAATTTTGAAAGCTAGCTTTCTTCGGTGATGAACTCACACCCTTCACAGACTTAAAAGGAGCCTGGAATTGGGTGAAAGCACTTAAGACCCTCAGCAATGCCTCTGGGGTTAATGCTGGAGGTTACAATTTATAACTGCAAAGATTCTCTCAGATGCTGGGAGGAATAAAGTGAGTAACAACCACTGTCAGTACTTGAGCCAACTTTGTCATCACTAAGCCCATCTTCTGCCACGACCTGGCAGAGAGCAAAGAACTGGAGCCTGAAGAAGAGACTCAGATTTCCTCTCTGCTGCTCAGTGGCTGGGTGGCCTCAGGGACTTACTTCAACTCCCTTGTTTCCAACCTCTCAGGGTGGTGAGTGAGGGATCAAAGACAAGAGATAAAAGACAGGAAGCCCTTTGTAAATTGGTGTATTGTAAATGAGTTATTTTGATAACATCAAGAGAGAATTGGGGAGACAAGTTAATTTATTTCTCCCAATTTACGCCCTCACACTCATTGGGATACACGTCACAAAACTTAAGAGTTCCCCATCCTCAAACCTGTTTCCCCCAAAATGCAAATACCTAAAGAAGGGTGAACCTGACCACTGCCCGGCAGAGATAAAGTTCCACTGGAGGTAAGGAGAGAGGACGGGATCCGGCTCACATCCCGGGAACGTCCTGGGCAGGATAGGCATCCGACGCGGGGAAAGGGGAGCAAGAAAAGGTTAGAAACAGTACACCGTGAAGCCAACAGAAACCATCATGCCAACGAGATCAGCTCGCTGGGTGAAGTAAGATTTAGGACGTGTCCATCCGGGCACTAGTGCCCACCAGGGCACTTCCCTGAACGTCTGGAGAGAATGGTCAACCCAAAATGTAATTTCTATGTAACCAACAGAGACATTAATCTGTCATCTTGACATGGCAACGTGCTGTGAAAGCAGGCTGACAAGGCAAGTGGCGGGGCAGCGTGTGCGGGTGGAGAAGGCCAGTGCTTACGTGTCAGCGGGGCGACCACAGCAGCCACTGAAGGCCGCTCGGTCTCGCTTACCTCGTCCATGAGAAGGCCACTCTCACAGGGCCATTAGGAGAACCGCACTGACCCCGGGAACCATCTCGATGGCTGGGTTGGCCAAGCCATCTTGACATTAATTCGATGTAAACACAAGGGATTCTCTGACTTGACGCTGAGTGCCATGTGGACAGGGAGCGCTGTCCCATTTTCTGTGAATTCCGAGAGGCCACCCAGCATAGTGCTTGGCGCTCCTCAGAGCTTTCAACGTTATTAAACCTGTAATTGAACAATGAGGTGCAAAGTGCTACGAGGGCCGTACACGTGTACAGGACAGGTACTGGCGGCAGATAAAAGGCTCCTGCCAGTTTAAAATATAAAAACAGTGTTGGAAAGTAAGGACGGGTCAGGGTACCTCTGCTTCTGCCCAAGAGGGAAGGACGTCGTGGCCAGAGCACCTATGGCGTTAGTCTGCTAGCCGAGGGCACCTCTAGATTGAGAGGGAACGACAGCTCTCAGCTGTGGTCTGGTAAGATCACCCCTTAGCATCACTGCACGCTACCTACCGTATTAACTGATCGCCACACGAAAGAAAACATGACACCCCAGATGGTGTTTCTAGAAACCATCCAGCTTAACAGGTAATTTCAGACTCCAGTCAGGTCTAACTCTGGTAGAATCAGCTGCCAACATGATGAAATCCATTGTCTGAAATAAACAGGCAAGAGGCTACAGTGCCATCCAGGGTTCCCCTTGGAGAGAGCAGTGTGACCCACAGCTGGGCTACGTCCCCAAGCACTGGCAGCGAGACACAAGCATCTCCTTGAACGTGGCCCTCTACGTAGCTTGTAAGAGCAAGGAATCCAAGGCAGTGGCACAATTTATCATAGACGCAATGGGCACAAAGTCGGCGTTCAAACGCTGCCTGTTACACAGAACCAGCTACGCAGGCCCTCTCCCCATAAAACACCACCAGGAGCATCATTGTTCCTTTCCTGAATGTGCGGCCCTTCACAGGTAAGTGTTTGCACATACACTTTCCTATTGGAGTGATGGCTGAAGTACAGTCAGCCGTCCACATCCTCGGGTTCCACATCCGCAGATTCAACCAATCACAGACTGAAAATATCAGGGGTGGCGGGGGGGGGGGGGGGGGAATCTCGAAAGTTCCAAAAATCAAAACTTGAATTTGCCACGTGCAACAATTTACATAGCATTTATACTGTACTCAGTATCATAAGTAATCTAGAGACGATTTAAAGTATACGGGAGGATGTGCACAGGTTATACACCAATACCACACCATTTTCCATAAAGGGGTGAGGGCATCAGCGGGTACTGGTACCCACGGGGCTCCTGGACCAGTCCCCCAAGGACACCAAGAGACGACTGTACTTGTAACGCAGACATCTCTATTCACATTTTCTAAATGAGGGAAGTGACCATCAGGTGCTCGCCCAAGGTCACATATAAAGCAAAAGGCAGAATGGATTCCTACTCCATTGCTCCAGGTAGCTCTTTCCCTCTCGTCACAAAACTGGGGTGACAGTGACCCTGAGAAATAACTGGAGCTGAAATGTATCCTGGTTCTAGAGTTTTCCTTTAGACTTCCGAAGCCCACTGAAAATCTTGGAGAGGCGGTTAAGGAAAAGGTCTCTCTCTTAATTACTTAGGTATGACACAAAATAAATCATGTGACTTTTGCCTTTCTTGTTTTCTCTATTCAATGTTGTTATGTTACCTTCTTTTCAGAAAAACTTTTCTTTCAAGAGGGCTCTGTTGAAACTGCCCTGGTTTGGTTAGAAATGCAATGGACACAAAAAAGAAGAAGAAAAAAAGAATGCTATGAATGCAAAATAACTTACTGATTTAAATTAAGCTATAAAACAAGATACTCATCGACCTCCACTCAATTCAAATCTTAGAAAAACAGAATTCATCATTATTTTCCCTGTCATAACCAAAATTAAATGCCTTAGATTTGTAAAGCGCTTTGTAATTGTAAAAAGTACTCGCACATATATTCCTTCACTTCACAACCCTGGACGGTTGATATCACCATCCTCAAATTTATAGATCAGGAAACCGAGGCTTTCAGAGGCCCACGGTTGCAGTCAGATCTCCTCTGAATGAACACAGATCTCTAAATGTAGAGAACAGTATCACCCCTTCCACTGTGCAACACGTCAGTGCCTGACAGCCAGAGACAGGCAGGAACACACCTGTAGCTGCACAAGCGCGTTCATTACTCATCGCAGTGAGGGAGAGCGTACACCATGGGGGACCGTGGGACCTCCTTGGAAAGATGGTGGCAGAACTTATTACAGGATGGACTTTGGTTGGGTGGTGTTCAGGGAGGTCTAAGGAAGCAAGGGTTTGCTCTAGACTGGGCACTGTCAGAAAGCAGGGCAATTCTGTGAGTATCTCATTAAGTGTTATCTATTGAGAGCTGACCCTCAGAGCACAGAAAGGGCCATAAAATGGTAAAGAAGCAGTGGCCACTCCTACTGGCCAGGTGAGGGGATGTTTGGTGGGTATCATGGGTTGTCCAGGAACCTTGTTTTTGTCTGTGCTTACATGAAATCAAGCCGTGGCCTTGCTTGGTCTCCCTTGGCCATGGTGGCAGAGGCACCTTGTCTGAGGCTGGTCCTATGTGATCTCACTCCTGTCCAACAGGAGAACATGGCTGAGCCGTGAGCGCCAGCCCAGCTCCAATGACACGGAGACCTAGCTGCGTCAGACCAGAGGAGGTCAGGGCTCGCTTTTCCTGTCTCAAACAACTGCCTCTGAGCAGCCTTTGTATCGAACAGGACATCAAAAAGATCATTCAATAATAAGTGAATTCAAAAGAAACCTTTACTTAGAGAAACCAAAAATACAAGCAGCAGTAAACTGCCCCAGGACCTCCCTAACAGACTGACTCAACACTGATCCAATCTTCTTGCAGCGACTTGTCTCTCCCTCCATTCAGACTTCCTTCCCTCTGAACAATCGCTGAACAATCAGCTCCCGGGCAGACAGGAGGCTGAGCTGTGGAGCACCTGCGAGTTGTTCCCCCAACATCTGTGCTTCCTTTCATGGAGTAGTAACATCTCCGCCTTTTAGTTGGGCACAGGATTACTCGCAAGAAAAGAATTCACTCCCAGATTCTGGTGCATCTAGGTGTGGCCAGGTGATGTTAGTGGAAGGGGTGTGTACAAGTCCTAGGACACACCACAAAGGAGGGAGGGGGCGTGGCCCTCCTTACCCCTCCCTTGCTCAAGATGGGCAGGTGGTGGGTGGCCAGAGCCCCTGAAGACCAGGGCCACACCTTGGGGTTAGCACAGCACAGCAGAAAACTGCAGGGCTCCACACTAACCCTGCCCTGTCTACATCCAGAATGTTAAGTGGGAGAGAAATAAAACACTCACACCAGTAACAATCAATAAAACGCTCTCCTAATTGCAGCTGCGTATTCTCAGCTGGGAATTTTTTTTCCCGTATTTAAGTAGCAAAATTAAATTTAATCCCAGAAGTTCTTTAGTGCCAGGCTATAGGGTCTGGGATTTGTAACATTGTTGTATCTATTGTTATGCTCACTAATTGTTTCAGGAGTGTATTTATGGTTTATCTAATTACACCATATATTCTTCATTGTTGCCTTTTTGTCTCACTCTTTCCCAATAACCCAGAGTCCCCCCGACAGGGGCATAAAAGATACCGAACAAATGTCTGTTTTAATGAGCCTTTAAAGACTCTGTAATGTAATCACAGTTCAACCTCTACTGCTTCATCTATTCGCTTCTCATCCTCCTGGGAGAAAATTCATGTCTGTGAATGGATAAAAACATATACACCTTAGATACACTGCAAACTGCTACGGGATTGCACCCCAGGTTGGCAGAACCTCAAACGTTAGATTTCTGAGTGCCAAGAGTAAACAGATAAAATGCCTTTATTTGTAAAAGGCCTCAAAGGACTTTTTTTCACTGTTGATTCATCCTATCCCTCACATTTGTAAAACCATTTGCAGTTCACAAAGTGCTTTCATATTCATCATCTCAAAGTCCCCGTCTTCAGGCTGGGGTCTAGTGATTTATATGTAACACAGGAGGAGCTGGAAGTTCTGGGAGGGTGAGTGACTTGCCCATGAAGCCATTCATCTAAAAAAGCCCTGTGGCTAGCTAGCCCTTAGGGTCATTTTCCTGCTTTCCCTGTTAAGAGCAACATGGCCATAAGCCTTCTTGTAGCTGTATCTTTGCACCTCGGGCCAAAATCTCTGTGAGAAGGACTCTGACATGGAACCTCCAGTCTGGGGACACTGGGAAAGCACTCCTGTCGGGGAAACGCAGGAGAGCACAGAGGCAGAAGGTCGAGGGGGCAGGCCCGCCCGGATCACCGATCCCACTTTTCTGTAGCTGGAAATGCAGGCCACTGCTTTCTAACTTCAGAGCGAAACTGAGTCCAAGTGGGCCTCACCCAGAGGCGCTTCCGGGATGACCTGGGCAGCGGCCACTGTCCGGCGTCTCGGCTGGCACTAGAGCCCGGGTTAGCCGACCTGATCCGCCAACAGCTGCTTCGATACCCTGGGCCCCAGGAGGATGAGGTCCTGCAGAGCTGTTTTCTGTTGGAAGGGGAAGAAGCAGGAGTCCCAGCTGACAGATTCCAGCAGCTGGGACCGGCCAGTGTGGGAAAGAAGCAGAGGGAGCCGCAGACTCTGCCTCTGAATTAGGTCTACATTAATCCCGGTGTAACTCTGACATTTGCTTCTCACCTTCACTCTCACGGTTTGCTTCGAGGACTCCAAAACCCCTAGTCCAGCCCTTTGGATGAGAATGCAGTTCACAATTGATTCCCATGAGCTTAAAACAAATCCTCTTCGGGAATTTGTTTCCAGTTTATCTATTTTTTATTTATGCTTTATTTCCAGAGGAGTAGAATGGAAAAAAGAGGCTCTGGCCCCAAAAGTCAGAAAACCTGGAAGAAAAAGAGAAGGAAGACAGAAGAGGAGGGGAAAGGGAATGTATTAGGGACCAGCTCTGAGCCAAGCACTTTACATGCATTAGCTGACTTTTATCCCCACCATAATCCTGTAAGAATGGTGCTATTGGTCCATTGCCGATGAGAAAATGGAGCTTTGAGAAGCTGAGCGTCTTGTGCGAGCACTAACCCCCACTCCCAGGGAAAAAACTGAGACACGAATTCAGTTCTTGTGACCTGTTCAAGGGATTTCCCACTGTTCCAAGGTGGTGAAAACCGAATGGGATGTAACAGGTGCAAAAGCTAGCTAGCGACGGGTGAAGAGAGTGTTACGAGGATTATGCCGGAGCCTGGCAATGCATGTTCACAAGGAACATTTGAGTCTCCCTGGAGGTCAGCCAGCGGCCCGCTCCTAGGCTGGAAGACAGCCTGGAACTGCCTTGATGAAGGACCCGCAGGGCTGGGTCAGGAGTCCACTTAGCAGGTGAGTGGTTGCCACCGGCTCAGGCTATGCTCCGTTTAGAGGAAACTCTCAGCAGGTTGTGGGCCAAAAGTTGTGTCTTCCCCTCACCCCATTTTTTCTTTAAAAATCTTTATTCCCACAGATTTCCAAGGTTGCTCTCCACTTTCTTCCTTAGCACTTCCAGTTTATTCCTCTCCTTCCCACCACCATAAAGCATCACCTTAGTCAACTGAGGAGAGACTCAGAAGAGAGGCTTGTCCCTAAGGCTTTATCTTCCCCCCAAATTAATAAATGCATGTGTACTATACAGATAGATACTACACACCTATACACACACTCTCTCACATCATTCAGCAGACGCAGAACTACCCTTGAGTCCTTCCTCCCCCTACAACCAATCCCACTGCTTCTACCTTGGACCTGTTTTTCAGTTCTACCCCCTCCTCGCGATTCTCACAGCCACGGACTTACTGAGGTCTCACTTTTTTCTCACCTGCAACAGCACCCCAGCTGGTCTTTCTGGTCAGCTCCCCACCTCCTGCTGCTTTGCCCCTGTGGACCCTCCCTTCATAACTACTTAAGTGAGCCGCTAGTATCACTGGAGGTGAAGGCAGCTTTCTGACCCTCCCCAAGAGCACATCACACAGGGGAGAGGGCCGGCTGGGAAGCGCAGCAAGCCCTTGCTTCCTTGAGCCCTAAAACAGCAGGGTGTAGCAGAGCAAGTGCCTGCGATGGGGTCCACTGTGCCCCCCTCCAGAAAAAGGTATGTTGAAGTCCTAAGCCCCCAGTGCTTGTGAATGAATGTCATCTAACTTGGAAAATGGGTCTTTGTAGATGTAATCAAGTTATGGCGCGGTCATTAGGCGGGCCTTAATCCAGTGTGTCCAATATGGCACGCTTGTAAGAGGAGGAGGAGAGACAGACACGTGGTGGGGAAGGCCGTGTGACGACGGAGGCAGAGATGAGTGATGCATCTGCAAACCAAGGACCGTGGTGACACCAGGAGCCAAAAGAAAGGCGTGGAACAGGTTCTCCCCTGGAGCCTCCAGAGAGCGTGATCCTACCAACCTTGGATTCTAGCCTCTAAAAGTGGGAGAGAGTAAGTTTCTGTTGCCTCAAGCCACCCAGCTTTTGATCATTTGTTACAGCAGCCCTAGGAAACTAAACATCACCCAGATACTAAAACAGCACCTGAGGAAAGGGAGGGAAAGCTGGCCATCAGGAAAGAATCCTTCAAATCGAAACCACTCTACTCCCAAGTTTGCCTCTCTCAGTTTCTTACCTTCTCCGTATGAAGCCCGTGACCTCCGTAATTATGATCGCAACAAACAAACTTGATTGTCATTCTCTTTTCTAAAAACCCTCCGTTTTCTATAGGACAAAGACCAAGCCCCTAATATGCCACGTAAGGCCTTCACAGTCTGGTCCCAACCTACCTTCCCGGCATGACTGCCATCATCCCCCCTCCTCTCAGTGCCTCTCCGTGCATGCTGACACACTCCAGCCATCACGCTGCCCCGGGGTCCAGTGACTGATTCTCATGCACAGCTGTCAACAGGCACGGTGATGGCAACCATCCAGGTGGCCCTGAGAGTGGGCCTGGGTGTCCACCATACTGAGCAAGCCCATAACATCCTTTCCCTAAAGACTGAAGCCTGGGTACTGCTGAATCCGGCAGAACGGTCTGTGGCTTTGGGCGCAGAAGTCACTGGGGTTACTGTATCAGATCGTAATTGGTGGGTGTATCAGGCAATGCCCATCGGTGGTAGACGCGGCATTCTATTTCCTCTCTGAATTCACTTTGAACCTTCATCAATCAATAAATTGTTGAGTTATCTACAAGGTGCTTAGCCCTGTGCAAGGCACAGGGACACACAGAAGAGTATATGAGGCACAGCCATGTTCAATGACCAAATGTGGTCGGCCTCTACGGGGAAAGGACTAACAAGCAAAGTGCACGTGATAGGAGACACAGAATCAATTCTTCGGCTTATTTTAAAAATTGGAAGAGTTCAGAGAAGGGAAGTGACATGAGTGAGTCAGAGTAGTCAGGAAAGGGTAGGTGGAGGAGTGGGAGCTTGGGCTGGGTCTGGCGGATGCAGAGGACTTGGCTGGCCAATGGGGGAGAGGGGGGCTTTCCAGGGACAGCACAAACAAAGGCACAGAAACAGCGAAAGCAAGTCAGCGCGGCTGCTGAGGAAGCCTAGTGATGAAAGCACCATTCTTGATTAGTCTAGTTCACAAAAGAAAGGGGCCGCGTCAGCAAGATCTGGAAATCGGTTAGAACTGCAGAGTCCTGGCCCCACCCCAGCCCTGCTGAATGAGATGCTCTGGGTGGGATCAGCAATCCGTGTTTTTATGAATTCTCCAGGTGATTCTGACACAAGCTAGAGCTTTTGAGAAACACTGCTCTAGGGAAAAGACATGCTACAAATAAGCTTATAAATCTGTTCCTATGGAAGAAACTTTCAAACCATCTCTAAACAGAATTCATCGCATTTAGTTCTTGCTATAACTTAAATGGTGGTCCAGCAACACGTACCAGGCACCAAGGCAAAGACACCGTGTGTGCACACGAGAGTGTGTGTGTATACACAAAGACTAAATCAGTTGTCTGTCAAGACATAACAGTTAATATACATCTGAGAAAGATCTAGAAAAATTAATTATTTAAGGAAATAACAGAGGACTGATGTGACAGTCCTAGGGGACAAGAAACTTTATACACTGAAGATACAGAAAGTGACTTGACTGTGGTTACTTAGAACCCAGAAATAATAACAGGAATATACCACATACCACCACTTCCACTTGTCACCCCATCATCCTTCCGTGGTTATTTACTGATCAGTTCCCCTGTCCCCACATGCTGGAGGTGAGATCTGCACACTCTTGTGTTTTAAGCTTCTGTATTTGAGGACCGCCGATAATCCCCGCTTTTCACCACTCCTGCCAAACGGAGGCTGGGTTTATTTTGATTTGTGTTGGGTCTGCAGCTCATCGTTAGGTAACCTGGCCAATGCACTCAAGAAGAGAAAAACAGAAGGAATCAAAGTGAATTGCAGGGAGGGAAGGAGGGGGAAGTTCCCTGAAAGTCTAAAAGTAGGAACCAAGGATGGTATTTTTGGCTTGGGACTTTCTGTACCACATGAAATTATGAGAATGACTTAATTGTTCCTGTGCATTTGAAACCCGAGAGAGAGAGACCATAATGGCTGGGTTACACCCAGACCGACTAGAGCAGGAGTTAGACAGGGTGGCCTCCAGCCAACTAAGCCTGCTCTGCAGACAAGAGTGGCTGCGTCATTCATGTTTTCAGGGCCGGGCTGTGTCTGATGCCGGCTGGCTTTGCTCTTCCCCCTCAATCTCCCCAGAGCAGACAGGGTGGTGTGTTACAGAGCAGGGCTGCCATTTCAGGGGGAACCAGAGGGGCAGGGTGGGCTCCAGAAAGCCTGGGTTCTAGTCCTTCCTCTGTCTAGTGGCTATGCGCCCTCAGGCAACAGCCTTAACTTCTGTTTCCTCATCTGTTGAACGAGAAAAGCAAACTATGTGCCTTGGCTATTTCATAGACCTGTGGAGAGACAAAATGCAGGAACTGGTACAAAGAACATCGTTTGGAAAGTTAAGACAGTTATGCCACTGAGAGTTATTCCTGGACTTTCTCCTTTGTTTTCACCAAAGAACTTTTGCATCCCTGTTCTTACGGGGGATACCCAACGGGTTGCCTGTCCTGTTTCCCTTTCTGCAGGAGGTGGCAGTCATGATGGTCAATGCCACCTTGCCACTTGACCACAGGAGGAGACCCTGGAACCAAGCCAGATCAATTGGATTCTCAGGCCCAGAAATTTAAGAGCAGAGAGCCTTTTACTCCCCAGGGGGGCACTTGGCAAGCTGTGGATTCATTTTCGGTTGTCACACTAAAGAAGGGGTACTATTGGCTTCTAGTGGGTGGAGCTTGAGGATGCAGGACCCTCCAACACGCAGGATAGCCCCTCACAACAAAGGATTAAGTGTCCGTAGCGTCAAGGATGAGAAACGCCTGCAGGGTCTAGGCAGGTAATGAAGGGATGACTCTGGCAGTGGGGACACTACGCTGCCTGGAGGGGCAGCCGCTCTGGACCTCCAGCTGATTGTCACTCAGGAAATGAGGGCTGAAGGTTGCCGGTTTTTCTAGAAAAAGCTGGAAATCTGGATTTTCACATGACAGTTTCTGATTTTTAAATCCTAGCTCAAATTCTTTTTAATGTAGCCTCATGGAGGCTAGGGGGTCACCAGTTTGCAACCTCTGACCTGGAAGAAGATTGAAAGTCTCCTTCACAACCCCCGTGAAGCCATCCAGCTCCTCCCTCGACTTCCTTGGATGTTGTGAGGAAGCCCAGGATGTCACATGTGTCCCTCAAAGCTTTAACTAGTACACAGCCCTGTACCCCTGTCTCTCTCATCTCCACCCAAATAAGAATTTGAATCTCAGGGCTGCTTAGGGTTGGAAGGAACCTTAGAAAAAAAAAAAAATCTAGTCCTGACCTGCCAAGATAAACACCAACCAGTCACTTAACCTCTCCATGCCTCAGTTCCCTCATCTGTAAAATGCAGATGATAATGGTACCTCATTGGGCCGTTAGGAAGAGCGAATGAGTTCCTGTATCACCTCAACCTCCCTGAATCTTTTGCCTTTGGAAATCATGCCCCAATGCTACTGCTGCTATTAAGAAAAATAATAAAACTACCACAACTGGGTCAAGAGTAACATTAACGTTTGTTTGAGGCTTAGCAGAAAAACTTGACCATGAAATCAGACTCTCCCTGGACAAATGCGCCGTGTTTCCTCAGTTACACAGACATATTTTTGGTGCCCTCTGTGACCCCAAAGAATATTTTGTATGTTGGTGCGTGGTGGACCAACAAGTACTAGGGTGACTTGGTTTATGGTGATTCTGAGCAGGGGCATGCTTGGCAAGAGGGAAGGTGAGCCAAGAGAGGGCAGCAAACCATCCAACCAGCACTCACCAAAAAAGAGAAACCAAAGTAAACAAGAAATTCGGAGGGAGGGTATAGCTCAAGCGGTAGGGCGCATGCTCAGCATGCATGAGGTTGTGGGTTCAATCCTCAGGACCAACTTTAAAATTAAAGAAATAAACCTAATTTTCTCCTCCAACCCCCCCAAAATTTATTAAATAAATATATAAACTTTTTTTTTAAAGTGTACAAGAAATTCTTGGGCCCACTGTGCAACAACCTCTCGCCACTTTAAGAATCGAGTGAATGCAGGTTTATGGCACGTCTAACCTGCCACAGGGCTGTGGCACTCTTTGCAGCAGCCAAGTCATTCTGGCCTGAATTCTTGCCAAGGCTACTTGACCCTCATAAAAATCCTTGACAGCAGAGTGGGTGCCATTTTTTTCCCTCTGCCTTTGAAAAGCTTCCTTGATGGCGCCCATTACAAAGAGAACAGGGTCTGCTCTCCAGACTGGAGGCCAAAATGTTAATTAACTTGGGACACCCAAGTCTGCCAAAAAAAAAATTGTGGGTAGCACTCGCCCCTTCCAGCAGTATTAAGAGAAGAGAACGAAAGAAATGGAATGGAAATGAATAAAATCCAGAAAGAATTCTGAAACTACGACCAGATGACTGCATGTGCTTTTTTACATTTGTCCTTCCTATTTTATGTCTGATCACTCTGTGCCAGTATGAACTGGTCTTTGGATGACAAAATCCATTTCATCACATGTGGATTGGACACTGGTTCTGCAGCTTTCCATTGCAGATTTCACAAAGGATTTATGGGAGTCCTGGATTCCTTAGCAATTCTTTTTCACTATTTCTATGAAAACACTGTGCTAAGTGAAATATCATACAAAGCAAAGAATGCATATTAAAAATTGAAACTATACTAGGAAAATAAATCTGGATTCAGTCCAAGTGCCTATGAAAGTTGGTGTTATTAAGATACCACTCATAAATGCTAATAACTAACTTCCCATGGCTTTATCAGTAGCAAAGCCTCCAAAATCAGCTCAGTAGCCAAGAGTATTGTACAGCACTGAGTTGCAGTCTTGCTAGGAGTGGTTCCCTCCACAAGCAGAGAAGAATTTGCAATCTGGAGATGCCAATGGGGGCAGTATACTTTCCAATCTTGCTCTCTTCAACCACCTATTCAATAAATATTCATTGAGTGCCTATTATGTGCCAGACACTTTGCTATGAGTTAGGAAATGGAGACGAACAAGACAGGTACTTTGCTCGCCCTCATGGAGCTTATAGTCCAACAAGGCAAGAAGACAGGTTAACAATCAATTCCAATATTTTGATAAAAGGCATAGATGGTTAGACATGCTCTTCTCCCCATTCTCCCTAAAAAATCCTGGAAGGAGGGGGCTGAGAGAATTTAATCTGACATAACTTGTGGAAAGAGTCAAGATTTGGGGGGGCAAATGCAAAACTCACAATCATAAGGTAAACCAACAGAGGAAATACTTTGGGAAGAGAGCGGCAATTGAGACCTTCACAGAGAAGAGAAGTGAGGGACAGATCTGGGAAAACACACTGTCTGGCTTGTCAGGAGCCCAGGAGTACTAAAGAAAAGTCACTGGAAAAGTGCCAGGAAAGAACGCTGGTGGGACATCGGGGAGAGTACAGGATAATGATAGGTGAAGACTTTTCCAAGAACTATACATGGGCAATAATTCAATTTTTATGATAATCCTATGAGGTGGTAATATTATTATCACTCTCATTCTACAAATGAGGAAATCCTGAGGCAGAGGTCACAAAGCTTGTCCAAGGTTGTTAGTAAGTCATGGAGCCAGGATTCAAGCACACCCAGCCTGGCTTGAGAGCCTCTGTTCCACGTTATGTGTGCTGAAGACTTCAGACGTGCCTTAGTAGGAAATGTGAAGTCTCGGAGGGTTTTAAGCAAGGTTTTAATTGCATATAATTAAAACACTGATTTCAGAAATTCATGTAGCCACCAAATGTAGAATGAACTGGAGGACTGAGCGGAAGGTAACTGACATTTCATGAACACCTCAGATGTTTTATCTTAAAATTTTATCATTATCCAGCAATCGGTCTGGAAGAGGCAGGTTCCCTTGTGGCTGATTCTGGAACTAAATATCAGAATACCCATTCACTCCTGTATGTGGTGGAATCAGATTCTGAGGCCACCATCAAAGTCCCTGCTGTTTTGAACACACTGTCCTAGAAAAACTGGAGGCAAGGAAACCAGGTAGTAGATTTTTATAATTGTCAAAATGAGTGGTCGTGAGAGTTAGAGGAAGGGCTGAGAAGAAGACTTGATAGCTCATTTGGACAGTGCAATCAAGAAAAAGGAAATGCCATCAGGATTTCAGAATTCTGAGACTGGAACACTTGCGGCACCATTCACAGAAATTAAGAAATTAAAAGTAGTAAGATGCTTTTGTTTTACTTGAGTTTGGGAAGCATGGGGTCGTGGAAGCCTACTGGACTAGTAACTAAGGTACTAACATTTACTAGGCACTGACTACTGGCCAGGCACTGTACTACAGGTGTTACATGAACCAACCAATTTACTTCTCACAAACTCTTTATCTTCATTTTAAAGATGAGAGAAAATGAGTAAGTTACCCAAGATCACACAGTGAGTAAAACGTAGAGCTGAACTCACAATTGACCTTGCAATAAACCCAGATCTGTTTAAATTCATGTCTGATGGGAACTGGACATTTCCTATAAATCTTAGAAGACATGATACTGGGTGAGAAAGACTTTCACGGCTGGGTACTTCTAGAGAAACAGAACCAGTATGAATGGATACATGCCATAAACCAATAAATTTCAGCTCAAACATGAAGTTTCTGTGGTCACCTATATTTACCCTAATTTCAAAACAAAGTAAATGGATTATGCAAAATTCTTTTAGAAACAAAAAATAAAAGAAACACAATCACCCTCCTCTTTGTATACATGTAGCTGTTCAAAAATAAACAGGCTCCCTTCTGAGACAATGAGCTCTTAATCACATAGTCAAGAACACTGTCAGAAATGGTCAGAAGGATTTCTGGACAAGGCAACGCTGAAACACAAGGACATCGAGATAGATCTCTGTTAACTGGGGGACCCTTCCTGCCGTTTTTCCTTCACTGGTCACCTCTCAATGTTACCCTTCTCACTGGGTGATGTTACTGGGCTCTACTCAGAAGAGGTGTCCTTTGAGCCACCTTTACCACTTAAGGGAAGTGTCCCAGAGAAGCTATATCAGTACCTACAAATGGCTTTGACAATTTTAACCATACGAGCTATTCTTTTTTTTTTTAGTTTTGAAAAGTGAAATTAAAACAAAAAAGAAACCCACAGCACTTTCAGGCATAAAAGCCCAAACCTTTTGTGGTTAAACAATCCAGACCATTTAAGAGGGCAGTCAAGTGTTTCTCAAGTTCAAAGTGCTTACCTAGCATAGTGCAGAAGGAAGCCGAGAGCCGGCGATGGGCTGAAAGGAGACTGTCCTGCTTACCTGGCGATTTTAACAACATAAGCAGCCCTGTCAGAGGGAAAGTGACATCTAATCGAGTCCTGACCCAGATTTTACTGATTCTAGGAAGCACATTGGTGGGGAGGGGGACAGGGGAAGCACACTGTTCTGTTTTTGCTTTTTAACGCTGAAATCAGACTCTACCTTACAACTAATGACATCTCTCTCCTTCTAGTTAACAGCCTTTTTCTTTCCTAAATATACATTTAAAATGGTGCTTCTTAAAAATCGAGGGCAATGGAAAATGGAAATAAGGTTGACGGAAAATAAACATCAGTTTCTTACAAAAATAAACAAACCAACAGAGTCTTAGTTTTGATGAAATATGGTCATTTCTGAACCTGATACGCTAAAAAAAATTTCAACATGAAAATTTAAATTCCTATTTAAGAATTAGGGGTGATATGGAGACGGGCTGTGTGCCCTTCTCTGGTGATTAGGTCAGCACTGGTGTGTGCTGCCCGGCCCTGCCGCGCCGGAGGGAGGGGGCCTCGAGGTCAAGGGAAAGCAGCAAGCTTAGGGTCCGGCTGGCCCACAAGAGCATCTGAGGGGTTGTCTCCTTCTATCACCACTAAAGCTTTCAGGGCTCTGGTGTTCTGAGTTCAGAGCTACAAAGAACCTTCCATGCGTGCTGTGACTTCTCTGGTCCCAGGAGCCCCGGCTGGCTGCCTGGAGACAGAGGAAGCTCCCCAAAGCAGGATGAAAACAGAGTCTAGAGACATCTGAGGTTCAAGACCTAAAGAGGGCGGAGGAGGGACTCTTCCCTTGCCCCAGCTGTACGCTTGAATGAAGTGGGGCATCCTTCCACGTGGCCTCGGTCCTAGAGGGCAGGACCCACTTTGGCCACAAATACAGTAAGAAAAGAAGGCTTAGATGGGAGAAGGTAGGGTAACTAAATTTTCTGAGGTCAAAGAACATGGCACAAAACCAGACAAGTACATAAATCTATGTGGGCAACGAGGCAGAGTATATGAAATCTAAACTGTTAGAAAACCCAGACCTTACCAGGGAGGGTCCCTAGTCAGTGAACACACAGAAATGAAAGTCTTGGTCAAATCACTTAAATCCTGAATTGTATTTTTTAAAAAATAACAGTTCAGTTTCCAATTAAAAAAAAAAAAAAGTTAGAAAATCAGGCCATCTTGGGAAATTGGGCGGGTTTGGAGGAGGGGTCCGGGTTCCAGAGAATCTAGGTTGGTTGAAGGTGAGAAAAGGTGAGGAAGAAGCATCTCAAGAGAGGCTGACATACAGAGCTCCCCAAGTTCAAGGTGAATAGTCTTTCTCCCTGAAGCCCAGGAAGGAGAGAGCTGTGTCCTGCCTGTTTAATTCCTATCCAAGCTTCTCACACAGAAAGCAACACAGAGCAGAACCTCAGAATTATTGGCAGAACAAATGCCCAAGTGTGGCACCTACTTGGTTCAGACTGTTGGGCGAACTTGAGGAGTAAGAAGGAGACTCACGCCCACAAGATTTTAAAAGACTCCTAAAGGCCTCACTTCTATCAGCAAGTCACGAAGGCCTTGAGGAGAATCCAGATTGTCTCAACTGCAAATTACAAATTTTAAATAGTAGTTCAATTGCTTTTTCAGTTTCAGCATTCCCAGGCTTTTTTGCAAAAATACAACGTTAGCCCAGGGAACCATCTTCCCCTTCAGCAGGGCTGCAACAATCTAAACGAATTCAATTTTCCTTTTCTATTAGAGGAGAAAGGGAAAAAAAAAAAAAATCAAAACTTTCCAAATTACATAACCAGGGATTTTGTGGAAATGATCAAAGCTTGACTGAAAGCCTTAAATTCCTGTAGCGAGTCCCAGTCAGCAGGGTGTGAGATCAGCTGCCCCGCACACAGAGCCCTGATAAACTGTGGCTGGAGATGATTTACAAGTTCACCTCAGGGTTTTCTAGAGTTTGACAGTGCAACCTAATAACATCTCCTTTAGAAGAGTAAGTACTAAAATGTACATGTCCAGTTGTTTTATGAGCTTTTTAAAATGAAGGCATACTAATAGTCATTTTTTTAAATTAATCTAGCATTTCCTTCTTACATTTCTGGTAAATTAATTAAAATTAAACAAGCTTTTGCTTCTTAAACTGACCCCAGGCTGGGGAAAAGCTGCTGAGTGTGGAACAAGGGGTCTGTTTTCACCACTTCTGTCGTGGCCCTCTGTTAGCTTGGGTAAGTCTTTGCACTCTCAGTATTGGGCCTTGATTTTCTTGCCTGTCAAGTGGGGGACATGGATTGGCCCCCCACACGCACACACACAGCTCCTTCCAGCTCTGATCTCTATGAACTATGACCCGGGCTGTCCAGTGAGTCAGAATGTGGAGGCAGCAAGAATCTCCTCAAAGCACAACTGGAACTTTCAAAGTGGCGTGAAGAGGAAACTCACCACACACTCTTCATGGTCCTGGATACCCTGAAGACCAAACTCTAATCAGACTCAAAGGTTCAGTTCCTCTTCTATTGGGCACATTTTTTATTATCAGGTGCTTACGTGGAAAAAAAAAAAAAACCCAGACAACTATATATTTCTCTCAATACACAAATAATTCTCACTTCCTCCGGAAAATTGCACAGTAGAATTAGTTGGGTGGTCAGCCTGAACCCATCTCCCACTTTAAAATCACACGATGTTTTTCAGCATCACGTGAACTAGTGATATTGGTTGGTTTTAAAATAATCCTTGGAGCCTGAAAGACTCCTACACAACAGAATTACATTTTTTTAATTTTATCCTTATGATTTTGTCTATAGACCTTTCTTTTAAAATATGCATTGTACTTGTATATCTTATAGCTATGCTTTAATTAAAGATGTGATCACTACATAAATTCCTCCTTTTGTCAGTGTAGGATACTGGAAAATGACTCAAAATCATCCAGTTCAGAGTTTATCTCTTACTGGCTGAATGGCCCAGAGCCAGCCCTCTTCCTGAAGATGTAAAAAGGGTCAGGGAACTCCTCGGGAGCAAAGAAGAGCCTGGGAAGGTCCTAAGCAGCAGGACTCAGGCAACCACCTACATGCACCCTTAGGAAGTGGAACCTGGCTGCGGCTTATTGGATGGAAAAGGAACTAACATGGCCATGATCGTACCACCTCCCCTCTGCAGGGAAGCTGTTTTCCTACTTGACTCTTCCAAGGAGCACGGAGCTCTCTGCAGGAGTCCCCAGTCTGGTCCTCCACCTTTTCTCTGCTTCTCATCCCCACACACCCAATACAAGTGCAGCCCTGGGTCAATGACTGCCTGTTTGCCTCTGCCATTTTGTAAAAATTTTTCAGGAAATCTAGTCCTAAATATGACTTTTCATACTGACACTTTGTAGGCATTATATAAATATTTGCATTTATTTGCCTTAAAAACAGTACACTGTGGAGAAATCAGGGGGGCAAGTATGGAGGCAGAGACCAACTGGGACTATCCTCCACCATTCTAGGTGAGAAAGGGTGGTCTTTGGGTTAGGGCAGCAGCTATGGAGTGATATAAAGCTGTCAGGTCTGCTGTCTTTTTAAGCAGAAATGACGAGCCATGCTGATGGCTGGATGTGGGGGTGGGAGAAAGAGTGAAGTCAGGGAAAGGCTAGGTTGGGCTGTCATCTTCAGACACATCCTGGGCCGGTGACACCCTCTTCCCTCCTCTCCCCCACACAACGAGAGAAGGAGACTGGCCCAAGAGCAGGGGAAGGAGTGCAGGGGCTCACCCCTGGCTGAAAGGAGGCGGGGAGGCAGAGCCTCACGGAGGTTCTTACCTCGGAAGGAGATGGAGCAGGGTGGTGGGGCTGGTAACCAGCAGGAGCAGCTGCACTGGTGACAGTTCTGATTCCGTCGCACTACACCCAGCGGGCACGGGGCTGGGTGACAGGGGTATCAACAAAGAGAGGGAGAGAAAGTTCACCCGTGGCTATTAACTGGGCACTAAAGAGCTCTGTGGAATTTGGCCTTTGCTCAAACCAAAGATAAGAGGCAGGAGCAGAGCAGGGCATTTTCTCACACTGGGGAAGTGGCTTCAGCCTGGACCTGTGCTATCTCCCAGAGTGTGGACTGGAAGAGAGATACCGTAGGAGGGAACAGAGCTTGATCCCATTCCCAGACTCAAACCGTCAAACTTTTAAGCTCTGGAAAGGAACCAACCTGCCCTGGGTTGGCGACTGAGCAGACACTGAACCAAAGGAGTGATGGGGAGGACGTCAAACTTCATTTCACAGCCTCTGTGAACCCCCAGATGTGGTGCTGGTTTTGGTCTCTCTCCAATCCATAGAACATGAAGTAGCATAACTGTTAGTATCTTATGAAGACAGATCATGGAAACTGAAAGGACATACACAATTTCAGCGGCCCAGAGATGAGCCTGATCCAAACCAGATGTTTCAAACAAAGCGGAGAGGACGTCACCAGACCCCCACACCTAGGGCAGCCCACACTGGCTTCCAGCGTGGCTGTACGGCACCTACAGGGCTAAGCAGTGAGGGCCGCTGAAAATCCAAGAAATGGGGAAAGGTGTAGGCACCGGCGTTGCTTACAACCATATATTCTCAAGAAAACAAAGGCAGAGATATAGTACCCACTTACATTCTCTGAGAGGGCACTTTTATCCCCATTTACAGGTGGGGAAACTAGCTCAGAGAGATTAAGCAACCTTGCATATAATTAATCAGGGCAGATCAGGATTTGAACTCAGCACTCCGGTGACATCACAGCCGCTTCATAAAGATTACTGTCATTGGCAGGTGGTAAGGAGGGACTCAAAAGGAGACTTGAGTCTAAGGCTATAAGTAATAAGTACAAGAATATTATCAATAATGACCATAATACCTAATGTTTACAGAATGCTTAGTATTAATTTATTTATCAAATATTTATTGAGCTCCTACTGTGTGCCAGGCACTGCTTTGGGCAGTGGGAATATAGCTTCCCCAAGGAGCTTACATTCTAGTGGGGGAAACTTCATGCCGGGTCCCCTGACTTACACTGTTTAATCCTCAACACTGTGATGTACATACTGTTGGGATTTTTTTTAATGGAGGTACTCGGGATTGAACCCAGGACCTTGTGCATGCTAAGCAGGCACTCTACCACTGAGCTATAACCTCCATTCAATGAGGAAATCAGAGAGGTTAAGTGACTTCCCTAATGTGCCAAAGCTAGAAGATGACGGGGAGCCAAGGGCAGGGAGCTCCCCAGAATCGCAGGACCAGTCCAGCTCATTAGATGCCCCCATAGCAACCCTAAGTGTGCACTTTTGGAAGAAAATGGGCCAAAGAATCAGAATATAAACACACGGGGTAGCTCCAAACCCAAAGAGATTTTGACATCTGTTCAAAAGGGCTGCAGAAACACTTTGAAGGACATTCGAGGACCTTTGCAAATCAAAGGGAAGAGGAAGCCCACCCAAACTTTCCCACAATTTAGTGTTCCTTCCAAGTTCACGGCATCATATGACTCGTATGGAAACTGCCAGCTGTCAAACACCAGGCAGCCCTACTTCCTGGACAACCAAGGCTTTTTGATTCTCTCTTAAGGTCTTTCAAAGAGCAAACCACAGCCATCCCCACTTCCCAGAACCCTCCACCGATTGCAGCGTGAGATCAAATCCCTAACGGACAGGGCGGACTGGTATTTCAAACATGTAACACTGGAATGCAGATTAATAATTTACTAATGGCTCTAAACAAATATTGTTCATGCTGGGGTGGGGAACTCTTCAGCTTAAAAAAAAAAAAAGCTTCCACTTAAAATAGGAAGTGAGTCAGATTACTTCAGTATTTTAAAACACAAACTTCAAAATAACCGTCTTAGAATTCAATATTTATTAATGCTGATGGTTCGTTTTTTAAGAATTAATCATTCCCAGCTTCGATATTCTGCTTCAGCATAAAGTTCGCTTTATTCTGCATGTGGATTCCTTCACTCTCTGCCCAAATAAATTAATACATATTCCAGAGTCTGGGGCTGCGATCAATGAAAAACCACAGTAAATTCCTAAGCAGTAATAGATATTCCACATGGCTTGAAAACGGTCAAGGGAGATTTTTTTTTTTTTTCAGGTTATGAATCAAAGAACTGTAATTGAAGACCTTAAAAATCAAGCAGCCATGGCTTCTTTCTCAAGGTATCTGATGTTGACTTCAAGGATCATTTAAGGTAAACTTCCCTCTCCAAGGCCTCCCTTGCTGTCTTTTTCACGAGGTTCTCCCTGAACAGTATATACTTGGCATTAGGCTGGTGGTATCAATTTAAAATGACAGTCGTGAAAAATGCTAGACCAAGTGTGTAGAAAAGTAAACACTTCAGTAAATATCCCCAAAGTCTGTTGCCAGAATTCAACCTACAGTGGACCTTCAGCAACTCGGGGGTGAGGAGTGCTGACCCCTGCGCAGCGGAAAATCCACGTGTAACTTTTGACTCCCCCAAAACTTAACTGCCAGTAGCCTGCTGTTGCCTGGAAGCCTCACCTACAACATAAGCAGCTGACTATCATCGGCTGCAAAATTATTACAGTAGTTCAGCGTGTACTCCAGTCAGTTTCACACAGTTATGATTTAATACAGCATCTTTACATTGGTTACATTTCCCTCACGGGCAAATGGCACCAGGTATGGTCTGTAAGTGCTTATGTGCGTTAAGTTTTGATAAATTTTAACTGTTTGTAATAGACTTGTGTATATTTTATGGTAGTAAATGATAAAATAGACTAGTGTCTACATGTATTTTATGCCTTCGTGACATGTCATTCCCTTAACTTTGATATCTTTAGACTATGTGGTTCATCTGCAGGTTTTCAAACTCACAAATCTCAAAAAATTTTTCCAACTTGAAAAAAATCCACGTATAAGTGAACCCATGCAGTTCAAACTCATGTTGTTCAAGGGTCAAATGTCTTCTGTACATAACTAAATACTGGGATAACACAGTCTTATGTAGGTAAATTCCTAAACAAACTTTGAAAAGTCTATCTTTGATTCCCCTTTAGGGTATTTATAAATTAATACCCCAAATTAATAAACTTATTTCACTTAACATTGTAAGTGCATCTGCCTATCTTTATGGGAATGATGTAGAACAGGGGTCAGAAACTACAGCCTGTAGGTCAAATGGCCCAATGCTTGTTTTTATAAATAAAGTTTTACTGGAACACAGCCACACTCATGGCTGATTTCATGTACAATGGCAGAGTTCAGAAGTGGCAACAGAGACTGTATCGTCTAATAAAATATTTATTAGCTGGCTCTTTACAGAAATTTGTTGACAGATGTAGAAGGACAAATTGATGGGAATCCCAAAAGCTATGAGTGTAGCCTTGCACAGTCCACAACTGTGCTCACTGTATTGTGGAAGCACTGTGGGGAGACTGAAATATCTGGAGAAGTGTCAAGCCTTTTACATCACAACCACCTTTCTTTTCAAATGTCAATCTACAATTAACAGAGATACATCCTTGAACTAAGGGAAGAGCACTGTTATGTGAAATTAGAGGTCAGCAACATGTCAGAAGGGGAATACTTTAAAATCCAGTAATCGCCCTGTATTTTAGGATGAGATGAAGGAGGTGGAAAAATATACATATACAAATGGAAAAAAAAAAAAAGATGGGACAGACTTCCTCTTCAATGGATTGCAATCAATTTGATTGTGAATGTCAGCCCCAAATTGATTCTTAACGAGACACTGTATTGACACACCATTCCCCTACACCCAAAAACACTGAGCTGGAAATAAATTTGAGTCCCACCTTGTCAATATGTCATATCTTCCACCATGTGAAATTTATTTAGACTAACAGTCAGTAGCACATCTCTAAAAAATTTAAATAATCCTGTTAGAGTTATACCTGTGGTCATTTTTACCTTGGTGAGAATTATTTTAATCCAGTTGCTTTTCCCTTTACCTGTAACTTGTTCCAGCTTTACAACTCTAATTTCCCAGCCTGATTTCACTACTTGCAGCTCTGTTTTATTACTGAAGAGTAAGGGTGATGCTCAAAAGAGATGAAAGGAAACAGAAAAACTAATATCAAAGTAAGGATAATATGAAAAAGAATGCACATATATGTATAACTGAATCACTATGCTGTACACCAGGAACTAACACAACACTGTAAATCACCCATACTTCAATAAAAGATAATAATAATAATAAATCTTAGGAAACTACAGTGTTTATTTTTTTTAAGTGCCCTACAATTTTGCAGTACTTTAGCTTTTACCTCCTTCATCGTTTTGAGTCCTCAAAAAACCCTGTGACTGGAAGTAAACATTATTTCCATTTTGCAAAAGAGGAACTGTGTTCTCAGAGAGGTTCAATCACCTGCCTCAAAGTCACGGGGAAAGAATTCCAAGTCTCCTAATCGCGCTACTTCTCCTGTGAGACCAAGTGCGTGATAGGGTCACGATGTCCAAGAATGCAGACAAGTTAATTGAAATGAATTTTGGGCTTTTCCACAGCTCTTACACACACATTGACCTTCTCAAAATTAAAAGTAAACTCAGTATTTCCAATGATGACTCACAGTTAGACTGCAACGAGTGAGCACGCTGATCCAGGACTCCCACTACTTGGTTGTCCCTGGGGAGGTGATGTTCATCCTCACTAGGATATACATGAATCTGACGGGCACCAGCAGTCTAGTCACAGGCATTTCAAGTTGCAGTAGTCCCTGTCCTATAAATCCACAGCAGAAGTGTCAACCTGTCTAACGCCAAAGCCACATAAACTAAATTTCCCCATCATCTGTGTTACCACGGAACGGAATAGATTTCAGCAATTGACGTTGTTGGCATTCTACTGAATGCAGCCAGTCTGATTGTCAGGACTGGCTCCATATTGTGTCTTAATCAGGTGTTTCCCATTGTGTAAACAAATCTAGCCATAACCTGCAACTGTATCCCCCCCCCCAAAAAAAGAGTTGAGCTGGGCAGAAATATGAGTCATCAAATTCTTCTTTCCTCTCCATGATGCCTTGACAGTCTTATTTACCTGCACTGGCCATACATACATAGCCTTGATAGCTCGTTGTTGTATGCTAAACACAACCTAGGTACAATCTACTAAGAAATGTCACACTTCTTTTCAATTCTGAAGTCCTATTTTCCGATTCCACATCTTGCTTTTCACATTTCTGCTTTAACTATCCAGCTTCCCAACTATCTAGTTTCTAATATACTTCATCCACTGACCAATTTTCTACACCAAGACTTCCTGCAACCACCCACATCCCACCACACACACCAGACCTATTTCCCACTGGCGGCGTGTCCTTCCTCTGAGCCATCTGATCCCCCACTTCCTTGTAGAGGTACTCTCTTCCTGCCTTGATGTCAGCCTCTAGTTTTTTCTTACTTTTTTTCTTTATGCCTATAACGTTAGTAGTCGAAAGCCTAACCACAAGAATGAGTTGAATAAATACCTTTAGAGCTTTCACCGTGTATCTAAGTAAACACTTTGGAACCCACATATCCTCATAGAAAAAGAGCTACATTTTCCTCCTCTTAAATCCCCTGGATGTATGCCTGAGGTGATGGTGAAGAGAAAAAAGGTAAGGCTTCTTGACTTAAGAGATCAATTCCATTCATCAGTTAACTGTATGATGGAGAATATAAAAGAAATCTGAAGAGTCTCTTGTCCTCAAAATTTTTGTGAGCTGACAGGAAGTTAGTTTTAAGTGACCTGGAATCATCCTCCAATAATTCTAAAATGTTACCTTACTTTCACAGCTGTCTACTGGTTTATACCCCTGGTGATCACGTAAATAGGCAAAACCTTTCTGGAAGTCAATTCTGGAGCTTCTAAAACAGGGTCATAGGCATGAATCAGCAAGTCCTGCCTCTCAGAATCTATGCGGCAGGAACATTAGCAGGAGCGATTAACAAAAATGGAAATCATCTAAATGGGCACCAACACTGGGGAATCTTGGAGTAGCAGACAACAGCAGCAACTTGAGGACAAAGTGGTGGTTGATGGGGGCACCCAAGACTCAGTATAACGATGTGGTGCTTGGGTGGAGAAAGGAGGCCTTCACTCCATCCACGTCATAAATAAACCACCACCACATATAGACTGGAGTCTGGTGGGATTTCCCCTATACTTCTTAGCTTTGAAAGCCAACCAACCAACCAAACACGAAAAACTACACAAAATGCAGCTGATTAGGTGAATTGTTTATATTCTTGCAGCTGCTTCCAGAATGTCTTTTCTACTTGGCTTTTCATTCATTCATTCAAAAAAACTCCACTTCTCTACACTGGACATTGAACTAAGATCTGGAGAAAAAGTGGTAAACAAGACAGACCCTCTGCCTCCCCCACTGGGGCCCGTAGTGTGGCGGGACTGTAAGAAATGGAAGTCGGGTGCGAGGGGACCTTCACACGTCCCAACTGCCAGCTTCTGTTAGTCTTGCTCATTCCTATGATGGACAACGTAATTTCAAATTAGAATAAGGAATCAATGTCTTGGAGCCAACCAATATCAACAGAATGCTTTGCTCTTCAAGGTATGACCATTTTAGACGATTCCTGAGATGAAAACAGGACAGCCTTTTTTTTTCCGTTGGTGACAAAGCAGCAGAAACTGCCACCAGGCCCAAAACAGAATCAGATGGTAGCAATAAAACTGCCGCCAACCCCATCCAAATATTCTCTGAAGCCTGCTAGGTCTCCATGAGCTGACAACACAGAAATCTCTTGGCAGGGGACGGCAGCCCCTGCTCGTCACACCGCCAGGTCTCTCGGCCCAGTTGGCAGAGTCAAAAATAGAAAGGCGTCTGGGGGAAACTTGCCAGCTTTTTTTTTCACACTGACTATTAGAATTATTCACTTAGCAGGATGGCACAAATATCTCCATCATTTTGCTCCATCTACCCACACATGTCATCCATGGGTGACACTCTGAGAAGCCTGGAAGGAAATTACTAAGCAAAGAAAGCTGATTTGCAAAATACACATCCTCATCCCCTCTTTGCTGTAAATACTGCTGAAGAAGTCTTGACACATGTATTAATATACAGATTTAACCTTCTTTCATAGAAAACAAACTTATGGTCACCAAAGGGGAAAGGAGGGGGCGAGATAAATTAGGAGTTTGGGATTAGTAGCTACAAACTACTATATATTAAACAGATAAACAACAAGGTCCTCTTGTATAGCACAGGGAACTATATTCAGTATCTTGTAATAACCTATAATGAAAAAGAACCTGAAAAAGTATACATATATAAATGCATAACTGAATCACCATGCTGTACCCCAGAAACTAACACAACATTGCAGATCAACAATATTTCAATTAAAAAAAACAATTTAACCATCTGTAATACCTCTTTCTTATAAGCAAAATGTAATGTAATCAAAGAGAATTTTCACGCCACAACGGGTCAAACTATAAGGGAAAAACAAAGGCCTTCACGAGGGACACAAACCTCCTCAGGATAAACTTTATTTGTTCCTTGCATAGCTCGCGGCTTCCTACTTTTCTTGTTAAACAAAGTACAAATTTGATGTTAGAATTAAAAAAGGAAAAAGAACAAGATCTGGCACAACTGGGTGGAGGGATGTGCGACCCTCGGTATGTGCGGAACAGGTGGACGAACATCAAAACGTTTGTTAAAAAAATGACTTGAAACCCCTTGCCGACACTTCGCTGGCAAGCACGGGCTGCTGCAGTTTGAGATGGGACCTGCCAAATACCGCCAGAATACAAGATTTTAGGGATTTTGAAAGGAGCAAGTGATGATTCAGTGGCCACATCAGGAGAGCATGTTTTCTGCATCAACAGATCCGGGGTGAATATGAATAATAAAAACCCACCTGGTTCTGCGTCGAGGGCTGCTTTTCACGGCTGTCCCGTGCACAGGCCACATGGTGCTCAGGGCTGGAAAAGCAGTTGAGACCTGCAGGTTCGCTTCCTGATCTCTTTGAAGTCTAGCACCTGTTTTTCCTGGCCACTTGGAGGCTAGGATGGACTTGCACTTAAACCGTATTATACTCCATACCTCCCCCCCCCCAAAACAGCCACTGCTAAGCAGCCTGAGTATTTATTTACTGATAAACATTGGCAGGTATAATATGGGGGGAATAACATATTCAAATGATTCCCCTTAAAAATGGTGGGGAAAAAACCTTCCACCCTTTGAAACTGCGCATGGCCCTAATTTATGCAGAGGAATGTTACAAGTGCCATTTAGAATATATGCAGTGTGATTTGCACACTTGTTTCCGATGCCTTCCTGGGTGATAATCTCCTGGCTCTGTGGTGTGGGGGTCTCTCTGATGATGCAAAAGGCTCAGTCCTACAGTGACTCCCATTTGCTACTCCTCTCCCCACTCCACCCAGCAAATACCAAACGCAGAAGAAAATCTTGAAGCTTTTTCCTGGATTAAAAAAACAAAAACTGTTCAGTGTTTTATTTATGTCGTTTTAAATCTAGATCTGGGAATGCCATGACGAGTGTCTTTTATTTTTAAAATGTGTTTTTAATAGGATTTGAATTTTGGATACATGCCGGACTGTCTGGAAAATTCTCTGGAACCTCCAGTAATTCATATAGCACACCTCTAAGAGCCTTCTTGTTTTAAAGCAAACCTGTGCTTATAAAATTCTTCCTTACAATTACTAAATTATTTACCACTCACAGTGTACTTCCAGATACTTTTTTTGATTTGGTTGTTGAACAACTCTAGGAGGTGATTTATTATTATGACTATTATGAACACGTCCACATTACAGATGTGAAAACTGATGAAACTGCTCTCAAATCACAAGAGCTGGGACTCAAACCAGGCTCCATGCTACAGATTTCCTCCACTGAATGGTTTTTAATATAACCAAATCGAGTTTACTAGAGTTAGGAAAATAAAACACACCAAGGCGAGCAATTATGATGAAACCAACTTTATGTGGCAAAGGAGAGCTGTGTTACCCGTATCTACAAATGGTGAGCGTGATTATGATTTTTCTAAACACGAACATCAGATTCAATTTTTATAATATAAAGCACATGGTTTTAGTCTGCTCCACTATTTCACAACTGGCAGAAAACAGAGCTTTGGCTTGCAGAACCAGACTTAAAAAACCATGAGGCTACCACAATCTAAAATATCTCGCTCATAAAGTTCTTATAGGACAAGGTAAAACCTAAGCTTAGAAACATCTTCACTTACGTAATACGGCAAATAAATCATTTACACACACTCCTTACGTCTCCCCATCCATGAGGTGGGTGATGCGGTTAAATTACATTCATTTTTTTCCCCTCCTACTCAGCTGAGAAATGTCGCCCCAGAGTGTGAATTAATCAAGCGAAATCCTTCTGAAGGAAGTCAAGCTTCGTGGTATTTGCAGATTTAGCTACTAGGTGTAGCTAAAGTGGCCCCACGGCAAGAACTGGGTCGTGAGGCAAAGCAAACGGAATGAAGTCTGGGGGAAGAAAATTAATAGATGATTTAGGAATTCGATAGCCTCTTCTATTTACATTTGAACTTCTATTTTCACCAACGGGAAAAATTTTTTTTTTTTTACAGTAGCCACGTAAACGAGGTCAGTGTCGAAACTTTCCTTTTGCTTCAAAGAGGTGTTGAAATGTACATTCCTGACTCCCAGATCTGTGCCAAACAAACTTTTCTTTTTCCACCTGTCGGCCAGTGAGAGGACAGTTACCATCAACCCGTGAAGCACTGATGTGCTAGCAATCATTGCTAAATTACGAAGCGGGAACTGGGAAACAGAAAATTGCTTCCTCTGTTTTCAGAACCCCTCCCCCAAGCTTGCTTCATTAAACACGGAGCCAGTTTGGCTCCCACCCAACCTGCTGACCAGGAAAAGACAGTAGAGGAGTCTGAAGCCCCTCTAAGCTGTACTCACTTCCTACTGGCAGGAGGAGCCAGGTACCCCAAAACCCTGTGGCTACAAATTCAGGATGCCAGGAAAAAAAAGTATGCAGGAGGACCAGAGCCAGGAGTGAAGCTATGAAAATCTGATCAGCATTTTCTTCCAGTTATTTCATTATTCACCTCTGTTTGGTTCTCCTTTCTATTGTCTCTCGGTTGAAATGGTCACTATGTTCACCCTTCTTCTCCTGCGCTGGCTGATCATTTTTACAATCATTACCTTGAACTCTTTCCTGGAGAGATCTCTCATCTCCACTTTGTCTGGTTCTTTTTCTTAGGCTTTGTTTCACCCCATTGTCAGGAACATAGTCCTCTGTCTCCTCATTTTGCCCACTTCTGTTTATTTCTGTGTGTTGGGTCAGTCAGTTGCATTTCCGGATCCTGGAGAAGTGGCCTTATCGAGGAGACCTCCTATAGGGCCCAGCAGTACGTCGCCAGAGCTATATGCACTTGGGGTGCCCCCATACAGAGCGTGTGGGTCCTTCTGTGGGGGCAGGGCCACTACTGTGGGTGCACTGGTAGGTGTGGCTGGCCCCTGGCCAGTTGGATGGGAAGCCTGGGGGCGCAGGGGGCATGGGGGAGTCCTCAAGGAATCAACCACATTTTTAAACAGACACTTAAATAAGGATAGCACCCTCTTTTAAAAATGCCAATGACATTTTATACATCTTGAACTAGCAATAATGGGCACTAGGCTCTTAATTTCCACTTTATCATTCCTTGCCAGACTGAAATCTTTCAGGGTCCTCCTCTCTAGTGGGTCTAGTGATCGGTTTCGAATTAACTGTGCTCCACTGTAGATTTTCCATGCAATAAGAGACAATGGTTCCCGTACGACTGGTTCTCTAAAAATGTTCAAATGATTTCCTGGTTCCCAAGTGGAGCCAGAGATTAGAAAGTAACTTGATTACTTGAGGTGGAAGATCTTTGACAAGACCTATTCTGTGCCGTGGACTTGATATTTCTCAATCCAGTCCCCTGAAAGCCAGAGTTGTCCAGCCTTCCTTTGACCTCCAGGCCAATGCCTCTCCCAGCTGCCACTGAAGGGCGGGTCTAGGGACGCTAGGCTCCCTTCCCAGGCATTCCTTATTTTGATTCATCTATTTTTCTCTTTGCCTCTCCAGGCAACTTTCTGGTCAACTTCCAGGTTTGCTTTTTCCCTCCTCCACTTCCCCAAATATCCTCACCTGGAGAAAGTAGCAAATTGAATGTATAACAACCAAAACAAGAATATGCATAACGGAATTCAGTATATGGAACTTACATTAGTTGAGGGAGAATAAACGTACTTGGACTTGCAAAATCTCTTTTGTCAAAGGAAAAAGGTCACTGCTGTGCTCCTCAGAATGAGGAGAGCTCCAAACTCAGCTCCAGGGACATGCAGAAGTGAGGAAAGACGTCTGAGGTGCAAGGTGGAAATACAGGGGGAGGTGGGCGGGGCAAAACTTCAAGGGGAAACAGGAGGACGGCTTTCCCTGCCTTCACACCTCACTCAAAGGCCCTCTCTGTTAAGAATTTTTTAAATCTAGCTTAACGTTAAAATTAAGGAAAGCAAATCTTTCACACAGAACCTGTTTAAGTGGGTTTAGTTCCCTGAAATGCAGTGTTCTTGTTACATTTTCTCGAGACAGTCTCATTTCTGTGGACCGTTGGATGGAGGAGGAAAATTGCCCAGACAGGAAAAGGTCAGCCTTGGGGTGGGTCTCTCTATGACCTCACTCACTGCCTTTTTACTGTGCTGCATCAAATGACAGGAGCCAATACCATTCGCACAACCATCTTCGCAAATAACTGCCCATTTCCTGTTTCATTCTTCAAATTTACTTGGACACTTTTAAGTTACAATGAAAAGTAACTTTATAGTGTTTGATTTTTATTTGGGGATAAAAATCAAGAAGGAGGTATTTCAGAAGTCTTAAAAGAACATAATATTTAGATTCAATAAATACAAGCCCTGAGAGTAGCTAGTTAAGCAGGCAAGAAGAATCCGTGATGGGGGAGGGTGTAGCTCAGTGGTAGAGCGCACGCTCAGGGCACACCAGGTCTGGGTTCAATCCCCAGCACCTCCTCTATAAATAAATAAATAAACCTAATTCCCTCCCCCTCCCAAAAAGAACAAAAACAAAAGCAAGGAGAACCCATGAAAACTGAAGGACCAAGAACACAAACTCACGTCATTTTTAGTTACCAACTCATCCATTTTCATGTTGAAGAGCTATAATCATAGCTTATAAGATCATTTGAAGAACTATCTTTTTGGATCTTTCTCCTAAGGCAAAAGAAACACAAGCAAATAAACAAACAGGACCTAATTAAACTTAAAAGCTTTTATACCGCAAAAGAAACCATTCACAAAATGCAAAGACATCCAGACATCCTACTGAACAGGAGAAAGTATTTCCAAATGATATGACCAATAAGGGGTTAATATCCAAAATATAAAAACACCTCATACAACTCAATATCAAAAAAAAGCCTCAATTAAAAAAGACAGAAAACCTGAATAGATATTTTTCTAAAAAAGACATACAGATGACAACAGGCACATGAAAAGATGTCCAAAATCACTCATTACCAGAGAAATCTAAATTAAAGCCACAATGAGATATCACCTCACACCTGTCAAGATGGCTATCATCAAAAAAGACCACAAATAACAAATGTTGGCGAGAATGTGGAGAAAGGGAACCCTCCTACACTGTTAGTGGGAATTTAAATTGGTGCAACCACTATAGAAAATGGTATGGTGGATCCTCAAAAAACTAAAAACAGAACTACCTCATGATCAAACAATTCTACTCCTGGGTATGTATCCAAAGAAAATAAAAATACCCATTTGAAAAGATACATGTACCCCAATGTTCACAGTAGCATAATTTACAATAGCCAAGAAATGGAACCAACCTAAGTGTCCATCAGCAGATGAATGATAAAGAAGATGTGGTGTGTATACACACACACACACACACACACATATATACACACACACATACATACATATATATACACACATATACGCAACGGAATACTGTTCAGCCATAAAAAAAAAAGAGTGAAATTTTGCCATTTGCAACTTCGTGGATGGACCTGGAGGGTATCACACTTAGTAGAATAACTCAGAAAGAGAAAGACAAATACTGTATGCTAACACTTATACGTGGAATCTAAAAAATACAACAAACAAATGAATATAACAAAACAGAAACAGACACACATATAGAGAACAAACTAATGGTCACCTATGGAGACAGGGAGGAGAGAGGGAGGCAAGATAGGGACAGAGGATTAAAAGGTACAAATTACGATGTATAAAATAAATAAGCTACAAGGATACATTATACAGCACAGGAAATATAGCCAATACTTTGTAGTAACTTTCACTGGAGTATAACCTATAAAAATTTTTGAATCACTATGTTGTACACCTGAAACTAATACTATACTATAAGTCAACTATACCTAATAATTTTTAATTTTTTTTTAAAAGAGGCTTGATTCATTAAGCTGGCAAAAGAGCCACCTCTCCCCCATAGAGAGGGGAATTTAGATCCTACGGTGTATTATTAAACGCCTTCAGCCCACTGGAAGTGCTTTCCCTAAAGTAATCAAGGAAACATTTCTGACTGATTAAAAACGCAGTATTTGGATTTGGTTAAAAAAAAAAGTAAGTAAAGCACAGACTTTGCAAAAGTATAAAGCGTAAAAAAGCAAAAGCAAACAGAACTAGATCTGACTCTGAGCACACACCATTTAGTCTCTCTAAGCCACAGCTTTCTCTTCTGAACAACGGAGACAAGAGAATCGCCTTCAACTGGCACATGTGAGATTAAAGGAGAGAATCCACACGGGACACATGGTGGGCACCGGCACACCCTCACTGACTGCTAATCCCCACCCCTTCCTGAGGGGGACGCCAGTCTGACTTCAAAGAGTCAAGAAACAGCCTTTCTTACACATGTACCAAACTGTGACCTCAAATATGTAAAGCCACTCTAGCCTGTTTTTTCACCTAAAAAAATGGCGGGAGCGATCTGGATGTCTCCAAAGTCTCTTCCACCTCAAAACTTCCAAAGTGGGTGGCATGTATGTTGAGGAGTGAAGCGTCTCCAGTTTGCTTTAGGGCCATCCTGATTGGGTGTTTTTAATCGAGATTAACCCCATAGAAAAAAATTCAGCGTTTTTTTTCTCTGTTCTGAAACTGTTAGAAAACCTGTGCATCTCTTAAAAGGGTTCTAGAACTCACCAGTAAAACCATCTTCACGTCTAAATTCACTTGTATAAAGAGCCACAGTATAGAAATATATCCGACGAAAGAACTAGGATCCTAAATTAAAGTTCCAGGAATTCCCAGTCGCTTCTATTTTAAGGAGTCTCTAGTTGTCATTTTCGCCTCCCCTTCACTTTCCCAGTCATAACAGAGTGTCTGTTTCATGGCCCGACTTTATTTTTAATACACACATTGTTTTCCTAACCTTTCCTTTTTTATTTTTAAATTCCTGAAATATATCCCAGCATTTGATCAATGATTTTTAAAATACATTTTCTATCCCTTACAAATCTTTCTTTTTTTTAACTGAAGGATAGTTAACTTAAAATATATTAGCTTCAGGTGCACAACATAGTGGTTCAATATTTTTACAGATTATATCCTCCTAATCTTTTCTTTAAAAAGAAAATCAATGTTAAAAAAAAAAACTCACATCTACTTATTTCACAGCAGCAGACTATAATGTGAAAATATGAAGATGAAAAAAATAATTTCTTGGGCATGCAGAATACTTACTCTTTGTATTTGAAACGCTTGATTCCACCAGTCATTAGAACTCAATTGGTTAAGCATTCATCTTTACCTTTTTACCTTAATACCAGAACACAGGATTGCATAACTACTTTTCATACTCCCTGTGATACAGGATGACTGGGGAAAAGACAGGGAAATGCAAAGACAGAGGTACCAGGAATGAGACATTATTAATTATTAATAATGGGACACTACCCTTCCACGCACTCACTTGGGGAATGGAGGGGTTAGCGAGCCATGGATGCTAAGAATAGACAGCACATTCACCACTGACCAGAATCCCAAGGCTGTCTATGTGTTACTCATGGTTTAGACAAATATCTGGATTAAACAGGTATCTTACAGTTTCCTCTGCTCCCACATAAAACTTCCTTTAAAGCCAAGACAACAATCCTGGGGTAGGTGGACCAGGTTTTTCTTTCCAGCAGGGGCACTGCTTCTTTTCTGGAAGTCTTTCAAATGTAGCTAAAACACATGGAGTTAGTACTTCCTAGCACATTTGAATATCACTTTATAGTTTGCGAAACACTGTTATATAATTAGTTCTTAGAATTATTTAATTGCTGGAGTCATTCTTTTTTTCCTACTGAGAGTCTTAGCAAAAGCCTGGCTCCACTTCTGAATGCCTCATTCTGCTAAGCAGAGTTAAGAGCACTTCCCTCCTCTTTTCACTTTTAATTTGAGGCAGAGGAGGTGCATCACTGAACATCTGGCCACCATCAGGGATCCATTCAGAAGCTCAACTGCAAGGTGTGTCTTGCTACCAATACATCTGGTCCAGCTTCTGCCCCTTCTGCATCCGTGGGCCATGCAGCCGCCATGAGTTTCGGAATGATAACCTAATGGTCCAAGCCACTCTATTCATGAAGAAAGAGAACTAGGAAAAGGGTACACCAGGACATTGGGAGTGAGGGGAGAGATTATTTTGTTTCCTTCTTTTTTTTTTTTTTTTAACCAAGAAAACATACATTCACTTAAAAAATGGAATAAACCAAACACCACAATCCCCACATATTCAGATACATGAGATTCTTATTTTCATTGTGGGTTGTGACATGCTTGCTATCCATTGAATTATAAGAAAAAATATGAAAAAATGATTAATATTGTCAAAAAACAATGTTATAGAAAATATCTCATTCAAACTAGGAGCAAAAGTTATAAAATGCCAGTATTACACATGAAATGTGAGAAGAAACGTAAGAAAAACATAGGACTTACCAAAAGTCCTAAAAGAAGAGTTGATGGAGATGCATATTATGTTTGTGGATAAAAAGACTTGGCTATAAATATGTTCACGTTCTCAAATTGCTCTCTAGAGCTTCTACAACTGCAGTCTAAGGTTTCAACAGATTTTGTTTTGGACCTTTGACATGTCGACCCTAAATTTTATCTGGATGAGTAAGTGAAGATGAACTGCCAAGAACTCATTTAAGAAGGAATATAATTAGGGAGGTCGTGCCCAAGCAAACATAAAACCATATTCTAAAACTAGAGTAATTACACAGTCTGCTGCTGGTAACTAGTTCAAGAAAAAAGAAAAGGATCAAAGGAAGAGAAGATGCCAGGAACAAATTACACACGTGAATTTAATGTAGGATCAAGGTGGCACTTCAGAACACAGCATGAAGAATGCCTTATTTATTTTTACAACCATTAAACATCCATTTGGGAAAAGTCATATGGTGTGGTCCCTTCACGCCAGAGAAGTAAGTTTCAGATGATATGAGGAGTTAACTTTGAAAACATAGAAAAGTTGCAGAGGAAATACGTATATGACTATATAAAGTTGGGGGTAAGAAAGGCAATCTAGGAAAGACCAAAAAAAGAAAAAAAAGACCCACTGCTTAATGATACCAGACCCACAGCATCTTCCAAAACCGCAGAGCAGCGGCCACTGGGAAAGTGGAATTACCTGGAACCCTTGTAAAAAACAGATTCCTGAGCCTCACCCCAAACCTGCTGAATCACCCCCCCAGGTGGATATGATACCCCGCCATGTTTTGGAGGCCTCTGGTCTTGGTGGGGAGCGGGCAGGAGGATTCAGATTGCAAGGCATTAGCTAGGCTGCTGCAGCCTTGACGACACAGAAGACCCCCAAGTGCTGTTCATACAACGGTTCTCCTTTTGTAAAGTCCCCTAGGAACTAGTCCCTTTTTTTTTTTTTTTTTACAGAAGTCGGCTGTATTAAAATACCCCCCACCCCTTCCCCCTTCCCCCATCAAAAGCCCCCACCAAACCTCTTAAGCTCAGCAGCATGGCAAAAATACATCCTGATCAGTTTGCACTTCGTGCTTCACCAAATTACGGCACAGTCGTCAGTTTTCAAGTATCTGCTAATGGTGGCTCTCAACACTGGCTGCCTTAAGGAATCACCCAGGAAACTTTGAGAAGTACTACAGTTGTGTTTGAGATCCACCCCCAGGAACTCTGATTTCAACTGGTCTAGGATGGAGTCCAGGGCTTGACTTTTTTTTTTTTTTTTTTAAAGCTCCACAGGTGCTTCTAAACTAGATTGAGATCACAGGCAATGCCCAGAAATAACCCCTGCTCCCCGAGTTCCACATCTTAATGAGACACGGGAATCCTAATTGTTCTGCAAGGTAACCCAGGACGTATGAGCTGAGAGCATTTCAGACAAGGTGCTGTGGACACATGGAAGAGGAAGGAGTCTGTCTGGGAAGGGTTGTCTGAGGGGATGGGATTTTGTTGAGCCTACATCTAGAAAGTTACCTAAGAGAGGGCACCCAGGCAGAGGAGAGGGGAGAAAAAGGACCATCAGAAACCCTAGGTTAGCAATGAATTACTTCACTTTTCCTCCCACAACCTCTCAATATGAACATCTAAATATATACTATACACACACGCATATAAATATGCCTCCTTTATTATTTCTTCCTGCAATTATAATCTTCTAACAGAAGATTCTGTCGTGTGTATGAAATTGTCATAACCATGTGTTCATCACACTTCTAGACAAGGCTGTCTTTCCTCCAGCCCTGGGATAAGGCAGAAACGGATGCCTTTCCCCAGCCCAGTAATGCACTTCCAACAATCTGTACCACATACAAAAGGGGGAACTGAATTCACTCTATTCAGAAAATTCAAATGCAATAAGCCCACTTTAAATTCCCCTGCCAATTAGAAAGGAGGGTGACGGGACATTTTGCCAAGAACTTTTCAAATAGGCAAGCTGCCCCCTCCAAATTCAACGAATACACACTAATTCATTTCCTTCTGTGATCTCTCATCTCTGCCATTCGTCCCTCCCCAAACCAGTGGATGTGAAAGTTTCAAGCTGGGAAGAGCAAGCAGAGATGGGTCGGGTTTCCTGAAACATTTCTCATCTTACTCAGTTGTTCCCAATTTTGATGTATTTCCTTACCGGGCAGCATGTAACTAACTCAAAGACAATTTGTTAAGAGACTGAAGGTAAGTGGTATGGTTTCCCTAAAGTTTAGTGAGCCAGGACTTTAACAAGTTTGTTATAAAAAGGCTTGGGAATGGTTGCTTCCAACTTTAGGGGGAGGCAGGAGAGCCAGAAGGCGTATAGAGCTTCAGCCAGTGCCTGGGTTGTGATACTTTACATAGTATCAGTGACTGGATTCAAAGCATATTATAATGTTCTTGTTCATACTCAAACGTATCACCTCTAGAAAAAGAATGAAGCGGGGAGGGTACAACTCAGTGGTAGAGCACATACTTAGCAGCCCTAAGTTCCTGTTCAATCCCCAGCACCTCCATTTAAACAAGCAAACAAACAAACAAACAAACCTAATTACCACCAAAAAAAATTTTTTTTAAAGAATGAAAACTATTCTTATTTCCTTTTTGAAAAGAATTAAATTGAAGTACAGAGAGTTAAATAATTTGTTCCCTCAGTTCCAGGAAACATTGGGAGGGGAGAGGGGGCACCTCTTTCCTGATCACCAGGCAGGCTTCTGCCTCCCTCTCAGGGTGCAGCAGATCCATAATGGCTACTTGCGATGGCTCCTGAGTCACCTTCACACCCTCGCTGGAGGACACACTGAGTCATGGCAGCATTAACTGGGATCACACTTGCAGAAGGATGAAAACTGGAGTTCCAAGAATGGAGCAAAAGGAAAAGAATGGAGATAAAATTCAAAAGGACAGAGTTTTTAGCATCCATCAGTCAACAAACTAAAGACGGAGCCAAGACGAACCACGTGACGCAGTCCCTGCCCCCAGGGACCACAGGCATTCCTGCGGGTGGGGGGTGGTCGGGACGCTGGATCCACAAGCCCAACAGGAGTCTGTGGAAAAGCTGTGAATGCCCAGGCAATGAGGAGAACATACAGGAACGTGGAAAAATCAAAGGGAAAGATGGAAGTTCTGAGGAGTATCAAGAAATGGAAATCATTTCTGACCTCAAGGGGCTTAGAGTCTATCTGGGCAGTTATGACTCATAACACAACAGATAGCAATGCAAAATTACATGTAATTAAATACCAGATAAATAACTCCAAGACATGGACTAGGCTATGAAGAAGGAATGATCTCAGTGAGAGAAATCAAAGGTTTCCAGGAAATGAGAAGCCCTTTACTTGGACCTCAAAGGATTCCAATAAACGGCAAGGGAAGTCCAGTCATGGAAAATGGCCTGACCAAGGAGTGTACTCTAGCCAGGCTATTAAATATGAACATGAGAATCAGCTCATTTTCAGTCAGTCAATCAATCAGTGTTTATTGAGCACCTGTAGTATGCAGGCACTATGCCAGGAGCTAATAGGACTAGCATTCGGGCTGCCCTCATGGAGTTTCCACTTTCTAGAAGGACGACTGAAAAACAAGAGTTGGACAGAGGCAGCCTGGAATAGACTTGAGACAGTACTGCATTTTGGGCTTAAGCCTATTCTCAGTAAGAGCGGAGGGGTTTTGAGTGAGAGTGACAGGTGCAAAGCTGTCTTTACCAGGAAGATGATTCTGGCAATGCTGTTTCTGTGAATGACAAGGTCTTGGAGGAATGAAGATCACTTTAAAAATTCTTGTGATGGTCCCAGTGTAAGAAAAAGCAGGTTCCAACTAGGCGACAGTGTGAAAAGGAAGGGACCGTAGTGTGAGGACATACTCCTGGGGCTTGAGAACCAACAGGAATCTGGAAGGGAAGAGGACAGACAAGGGCCCTGATGTCTCCAGCCTAGGTGTCCAGGGGAACACTAAAAGGAAAACCAGTGGAAGGTTAAGCCACTTTCTCCAGCCCCAGGATTGGAACATTCTGGAAGCTGGGCTTTCTTCAATGCTCCTCTCTGATTTCATGCTACTGATATTCCCCAGTCTGGATCCCTTCTTTCCTTCTCCAGACTGACAAAATCTGCTCTTGGGCAGCTTTAGAAGGTTGGGCAGACTAGTTCACGGTGAAGGGTTACTAATGGACAAGTGCAGTGGTTCAGACAGATCAGCAAAGGAAGAAAGCTCACTGTCAACAGCGGCCCTGGAGGAGATACTCTGGGTGGAGGTTTTCCAGGCCCATTACAGACAACCACTGTTGCGTGCATCTACTTAAGGACAGCTGACTCCAGAAATGCCTGGGAGAAAACTCTCCCTCAGTCGCACTCCCGAGCCCGGCCGTGTCATTTCTGCTCCAACAGGATAATCAGAGAAGATTGACTGCATTCCTGAAAGCTCGGGGCCTTTAGCTGCATCCTCGTCCTTGAAAGATGATATCCTGGAGGACAAGCTTCAGAATTCCCCTGGGGATGTATTCAGAGTTATTTTACCTTGCTTGGACCACAGTGTTCCCCTGAACTAGTGCTTTGCAGTCACCTAGAAATCTTGTTAAAATACAAATTCAGAATCGGTAGATCTCAGGTTAGGGCCTGAAGTTCTGCAGTTTCTAATAACATCCCAGGCGATGCCCATTCAGGTGACCTTGAATTTAAATCCCTCCTCTGACATTTTTCAGATGCATGACCTTTAGAAGGTCACCTCACTCATGCATTGTTTCCTCTTCTGTAAACCAAGAAAAATAATACCTACCTCAAAAGAGGTGCTGGGCAGCACAGAGAGGGTCCTCAGTAGCTGTTCATTCCAACCGTAGGCTCTCATCTCCTTGACGGTGTGGGTAACTGTTCACAGAAGCATGCCTGCCCACCCCCCACAAATGCCAAGGCCTCCAGGGGGAAGTACTGAGATGGAAAAGCCCAGAACACCCTCGAACTAGAGAAATCTTCATCATCATATAATCCTGAGACAGGAGGGAAGGGGGCAGGCACAACCATTAAAAGAACAACACAGCAATTGAGGACAGGACAGAAGCTGGTTAGAACCTGACTAGGCCCAAGATGGTGGAAGATTCAACTCCCAGTAGACCCTGAACCTCCCTATACGCTCCTCATAGTACGTGAGTGTAGTAAATGGCACCCCCACAGGTGCCATGACAGTTCTGAGTCTAACCATAAAAGGCCAAAAAGTGGGCGGCGGCCCAATTCCTGGGAGTGCCCACCCCTTCCCCAAAACAGTTGGAATCATCCTCCCACCTGTTAGCGTATGAAATGACTCAGCCCATAAAACCTAACCATCCCCACACCTCGCTGCCTTTCTCCCTCTCACCTTCTGAGACGGCCCACACTCTCTGGAGTGTGTATCGCCCTGAATAAGTCTCCCTCCACTCTACTACGGCTGGACTCTTGAATTCTTTCCCGTGTGAAGCCAAGGACCCTCACTTGGCAGGGCGCACGCCCCAGGGACCTGCCTGAGACCTGGGACGTGTCCATCCTCTTGTGCCCCATTTTCCTGCGACCATCCTGCATTACTACAAACATGTCCAAAAATAGCATTATCTTGTATCTGTCTGAGTGATTTATAATATTAAGATCTACTACATGATTTCCCAGCTCTGAAATTCCCAAACTCTAGCTTGCAGGGAAGGAAAGCATTTCTTTTCTAAGAGGAATAGATTTAACCAACACTAGTCTATTTAAGGTTCTTCAACATTCACATTTCCCTTTCCCAAGTCAGATTATTCCACCCCGCATTGAAAATTACTCCCCTAATGCATTATAAAGCTGTTTGATCTAAAACGTGTCATTTACCCCGAACTTGGGAAAATGCATTTACTTTATGAACCAGAATAGTTTTATACTAGGAATTCTTTGTCATAGGTGAGGAGGCAAACCTCTCCGTTTCTACATTTTGAAAAGCAAACCACAGCTCTGTAAATGCATAGCTTTGCCAGGCTAAGCATCAACATTCTCTTGCATTCATTAACCTTTTAACCCCCCAAACTAAAGTATGGGAGCCAAGTGAACAAAAATCACATAAACATCAGCCTCCAAAATAATCTTCATTTGTTGTACATATAGAGTGTAAGCAATTTTTTAAAAATCCTCTCCCTTTCTCTCACTTTCTTTAACCCACACCCAGAAAAACTCCTATTTAGAGAAAGCCACACCTATCACTAAAGACTGACCGGCCTTTCAAAAAAACGTTAGGAGCAAACATTAAGAGCCATTCAAAACCAAAGGAAATGCCAAGGCACTCCTGAAAGAAGTTCTAACTCTCTCTTCATGCAAACGAAGCAACTGGAATTTGTGAGCAGCAAAATAAACAAAACAATTAAGCCATTAGCATGTCTCCTTGGAGACCATCTGGCCTTTGGAGGCGCGCAAATCCAGGGCCCACTCAGAAAGGTGAGTGGCGAGTCTGATTAACAAGAAACAAAAGCATTAAATTCTCCTCCTGAAACCAAGACAGATAAAAATGTTGTCAGGAAATACTACACTCTGAAGGCCCACATAGCTGAATAAGCAGAACCTTCTTATCCTGTCTGTTAATCTGGCAGTGATCGTTAATATCACCAAAACCAGTCCAACCACTCCCCTGAACCAGCGGAGAAAAGTCCTAAATAGAGGTCACAGGTCACTCCCGATTTGGAAAGGTTCCCTCTGGAGCTGGGAACTTTACATCAGGAAGGGTCCTGGTGAATTCTGTTCCATTTCTGCACCACCCCTGAGGGGACAAGTTGGGACTGGTTGTGTGGCCTTCTGCAATCACCTCGCCTCCCCTGGTCTCAGTTAAGAAGGTTGGAATAAAGGGAGAGTGCGACCTAGAAACCATTCCAGCTCCCTGCTCAGTCTCTGGCTTCTGCAGGAGCCCAGTTGAATTTGTTAATATCCTGTTGTATTACAAGAAGAGGCGAAAGGAAGCCCGACTGAGTTTATCTGGGGGGTATTTTTATCTTTGGAAAGCACTTCCAGTTTGCAATCTGTTATTAGCTGGTCTACCGTGACTCCCCGGTTCTCATTAATCACTCGTTACTGGCGGCTGGGTTGCTACCACCTTGCTGCCCTGGAAAGGTTTCGGTACTTCGTGCACTTGCGGTCAAGTGGGGACAGCTGGTTCAATTCAACAAACTCGCTGATTCTACCCTGTGCCAGACGTCATGGCAGCTGATGGAAAGACAAAACTCAGCATGACACAGTGTCCCCTTAAGGAGTTTACAGCCCAGCAGGACAGAACAATAAACATTTCATGAAATAATATCACTCGGAAACCTCCCATTGGCAGGAGGGCCCCAACTTGCCTTGTGTGTTGTCTCAACCCTGCCGTTCCTGGTCTGCAAGCCACTTAAAACTCCTCTCTCAAAATGTTCTCACTGCTGATCATTTATCTTCCCAGACCCCATGAGTTACCTGGACGTCTCCCTTTCCCCTCCACCTCACCTCGGAGGCCAGTTCCACACTCTGAGACCTCAGACCACCTCACCTATCCACCTGGAGCTGTCTGGAAAACACACCCTCCAAAAACCTCAAACTACCAATTGGCATATTTTGTTAGCGGATTACTTCTAGTACAAAGACTTCACAGGGACGGTTTGAATTTACCAGGATTCGGATGCCCCGTGGATTTTTAAACATCTGAATTCAACCTGTCCTCCAAAACCACATGCAATAAAAAAGCAGACTGTCTGCTTCAAAATCCCGTTTCAAATTCATTCAACCCTTTCTCCCAGCTATTATCTCTGCCTATGCCTTAAACATCCACGCTTGTGAAAATCACTGGTAACCTACACAATAGATTCCGTTTTCTGGGAGAACTATTTCCACAGACTCAGAAACAGTTGCAGGGGAAGGCTGTCTGCCCTGGTTTCAACATTATAGCTGGCTGACGAGTGAAGACAGACAAGACAATGGGCAGAATGCCTCTCCCACCTTCTGTGAAGCAGCCGCTCAGTTTTTCAGGTGCCCTTTTCAGCATCCCTATGCTTCTCCCCCTTCCTGTCCTCACCGTTCCATCTCTCCAAAGGGCACGCTGAATGAAGTGGGGAGTGACACCTCCATCAGACACCTCCAGCATTCCCACTAAAATCAAAGCTCCAGTGACATTTGAATTGCAGGGCGCTTTCATGGATTCACTCCTCCCGTTTCATTCCATTAGCTGAGCGACCAAGAGCCTCGGAAACTGGAGCGCATTTGAAGAGTGCCTCACTGTGTTGGCAGCTCTGCACTCTACTTTTTTGTCCCTCAAGATAAAGACCTGGGGAGCAGGTTTACCGAATGTCTAACTCACACACAGCAGAAGGAAATGCAAGCTTTTTCCCTCCAATACTAGGTTTTAGAAAAGTACTGTACAGACCTAGTATGGCAAGTCACAGAATGGGGGTGAGACCCAAAGATGAACAAGAAGGGACAATTAAAAATAATACAAATAATAATAAACAGAGGGCCTATAAAAGGCCCACAAACAATCATGAGATCTTTGCAGATAAAGAGCTCTGGGATTTTGACGATAACTTCCAACCATGAAATTTAAGAAGGTGGAAGTGGGGCTGATCTAAATGGAGAATTAGACCATGGGGATGGGGAAGGGGAAGAAATTGATGGCTGCCAGACACCAGCCAACGGTGAGACTATCCAAGCCTGCAAGGGGCAAAGCAAGTAGCTGAACTTGGCCAGGTGACCTAGGTGAGAGAAGAGGCAAAGAGGCAGGAGGAAGCCACGCTGCACGGGGGAAATCCATGGGCCTTGGCAGGTGGTGGAATCTTGCGATTCTGTACATCGCATATTGAGGGCATATAAAATACACCTGTGCCAGCTGACACTTACATACAACTGCCACAAACACTGAAGACTGATTCACAGCCCCCTAAAAGGTGACAGTGCCTTGTTGTCTCTGTACAGCAGACAATGCTTGAGTCCCCACTGGCCACAGAGGTGCCAAGCAGGGCTCCTGGGAGAAGGAGGGTCCCAAGGGGGGAGGAGAGCGCCCCTCTTCTTTTGGCAGCCTTAATTACGTGTGCTCACGTGTAAGCAGGTGCAAACTACGTATTTCCTGCCTAGAAGAGTCTAGAAGGGCAAGAGCTTTGTGGGGAAGGACAGGTTGAGAGATAGATGGAGAATGTAGCTGGGGCTTGGGGGCAGGAGTGAAAAAGAGCTAGAAGGAAGAGGCTATGGAAATTCCAATTTTTTTCCTACACCCCAAGCCCTTGTCCTATAGAATAGAAACAGAGCACAGAACTCTGTCCCAAAGTCCAGTCATTTCCTTCTTATTACGTGTCCTCAATTAGTAAATGTTAATTTTATAATGAAAGAACAATGAAGCCCCACCAGGGAAATAAGGAGCTTTCAACTATTTACATAAAAGTCAAAACATTACGCCCTTGATTTATATTTGAAGTCTGTATGGGACGTATTGCTCTTCGTGATCACAGGAGAATATGAAAAGCTAATAAATACAAGACCAGTGCTTTATAACTATTCTGAAAAATCAAGTTAATTGTCAGTCAATAACACTTACCATTGCCACATGGTAACTTATAGTGGTTTAGTGTCTCTGGGAATCTTACAAAGAATTATTTTAACTCAGTACTTTCAACTTCCCTTCTCTCTAAAGATTTATTATATTTGCTTTTCAAACATTTCCAGTAAAAGGAGGTTTTAGACCAAGGTCCCTGGACAAGAGACTCGTAGTCTAAGGCCACATCTTCTATTAACTTGGTGAGTGACCTTGGTCAGGCTACTTAAATTCTCTAAACTTCAGAGAGTCATTTGGGGAGGCCATGGACCAGTTTAGGGACTTAGGGTTCTTCTTCCCGGGGAAAAATGCACACAAGGAGACAGGCACAAACTTCAGCATACAATTTCAAAGCACCACTGCCCTCCCCGACCCCATTCTCTGCCTCCAAGAAGTCTCTAGGACATTTCTCATCTTGACATTCTGTTTAAAGGTAACTGAGCATTGAAAGAGACAAGCATTATTTGCATAGCCATCACCATGATACCGGTGTGTATGAGAAGGAATGAACAGACGAACAAGCATGAACTAGCTCTCTGCAAATCACACCTAAAGGTCGTGCCTGAGTAGAGCTAGGATTATAGGGTGGGGGCCACCCCCTGCCCTGCACACCAAAACTGTGGATGCCGAGATATCACTGCCAGATGCTCCTGCGGATGAGATCAGGCCAAACTTGAAGGAGTCCCCCCAGTGCCTGGAGATGTCTACCTTATTCTGTAAAACTAAGAGTCAAAGGGAAGCTACTTACTTTGGTTCTGTGCACCAAAGGGGTTCTATACACCAAGGGGGTACACCCCTCCTTCCAGCCCAAGGAGTAGGTTGTATCAAGAGCTGAGAGCTGAGGTTTTTGCATTATTTAAATTTCAATGTAACACAAGAGGTAGTTAGGATGAAATGATATGAGACGTAGGACTTGCTTCAAAATAAACCAAGGGAAGGTGATAATTGAGAAAAATAAGATTGGAAAAATTACATGCCAAAAAATTAAGACAACCTAGGAGAAACACATGAATTCCTATAAACATACAACCTACCATGGCTGAATCAAGGAAAAATAGAAAATTTGAACAGGCCAATTACTAGTAAAGAGACTGAATCAGTAATCCAAAAACTCCCCACAAAGAAAAGTCCAAGACCAGATGGCTTTACCGGTGAATTCTACCAAACATTTAAGGAAGAATTAATACCAATCCTCTCAAATACTTCTCAAAAATAGAAGAGGGAGGAACACTTCCAAACTCATTTTACAAGGCCAGCATTACCCTAATACTAAAACCAGACAAGAACACAACAAGGAAATTATAGTGCAATATCCCTGATGAACATAGATGCAAAAACCCTCAACAAAATACTAGCAAACCGAGTTCAATAACACAGTAAAAGGATCATACACCGCGAGCGAGTGGCATTTATTCCAGGGATGCAAGAATAGCTCGACATCTGCACATCAATCAATGTGATGCATCATATTAGCAAAACAGAGGAAATAAGATTGGCTATGAGCTGTCAGTCGTTGAAGTTGGGGGATGAATTTTCTCCCCATTTGTGCAGTTAAAATTTTTCCATTTAAAAAGAGAAGGTTGAGGGGGGTAGAGTCTAGCTCAGTGGTAAGAGTGCATGCCTAGCATGCACAAGGTCCTGGGTTCAATCCCCAGTACCTCCATTAAAATAAATTTTAAAAAGGTAAATAAACCTAATTCTCCTCCACCCTCAGAAAGAAAAAAAAAGTTTAAAAAGAGAAGGTGAAAGGGAAACTCAAAGGGAAAGATCCATACGTTAATGGATTTTTTTTTTCTTGAGACCTGTGCACAAAACTAAGTTAGCCCTACTCGATTCCGTCTTGGTCAGGAGCCCGCAAAAAGGACAGTCTGTGGCTCACAGAACATGGAGGTGACACCAATGTGGGTTATTCTGGGAATCATCAGGCAGTACAAAAGACATGACTTTAATCCAAGACAAAAAAGTATTTTGGAGTGTGTGAAGGACGTCTTTCGGAGCCGGCCAACAAGGCAGTGAACAGTATTGTCCTCACCTGTTCCAAACAGTGCTGCTCCACCCTTCTGTCCAGCAGGCCATCCAGCCAGGTCTGGTTTGGCATGATTCACTGCTCTCTAAGCTTGGACTTAATTATGAAATGCTTATTTTGACAAAGCTCCCTTTACCAGAAGGAAAAAGGAAAAAAAAAAAAGATTTTTCCTTCTTGTTAGTTTCTGCTTTTACTTTTCTTCCCCAGCAAAAACAGCAATTTTAAAATCATACTGAGGCTACATAATACAAAAGAACTACAATTTTAATTCCTCATGCTATGGGAAAACAGCAGTGGATGTATGAGGAGCAATGGGGGCTTCTGAACACACAGCTCATAGGAGCAGCTGGGAAAACGGGACTTGCCACTGAATCTATTCCAGCCCCAAAGCATTCACCCAGTTGAGGCAAGCTGAAAGAAAAGGCTGAGGGTGGGAACTGTACCTTCTAAGTTCGAAGGTATCTTCTCCCATGCTAACCCTGAGGGTGGCCATGTGACTTGCTTTGACCAGGGGGACATCAAGCATGATGTAAGCAGAGGTTTAAAAAATGCTTGTGCATGGATGGTAGCTTGCTTTCTCTTTTGCTGTTCTTGGGAACCCTGTGACCACTGCTATGTAAACAAGCCAGGACTAGCCTATTGTGAAAGAGACACATGGCCAAGTCATCTCCATTGCCCCAACTGAAACGGGGCCAACTACCAGACACGTGAGCCATCCCAGCTCATCCATCCCCAGCCACGGCACCAGCTGCCCACAGGGATCAGCTGAGCCGGTCCAGCCCAGAACTCCCCCAGCCAATGCACGAAATCACGAAAAATAATAAATCTTTACTATTTAAACCACCAAGTTCTGGGGCAGTTAATTACTCCACAACTTAACAGACATAACAAGGTAAGAAACGGTGAGAAAGAGATGCTTAAGAGGTTCTGAACATCCTGAGACATAATCCCTAATGGAATTTTACATAATGTAATTGAAACATTACTAATGATTTGATTCTATGTCAGCTGTCACTAAAATAACCTGACATAGACCCAAAATTGACCTTACTCCCTAAGATTCACCTCGAGACAACGTTTGCTACAACTCTGGGAGTGATTCTGTATGGACTTTGGAGGTCTGTGTACTGCCTAAAATTTAATGAACAATTGTGTTCATGTATTTTTTTCTTAATTGCAAGATGTTAAAACTACGGACAATAACAGAAATATTTATGTCCACACTGCCCAGAATTAATGATACTCTTTTATCCTGTTTGCTTTGGATTTTAATGCATAAAGCAAATAAAACATTCCTAATAGAGTTAAAGGTAGTCCGCTGACCTCAGTTCTCTCTTTTCCTCCTTCCCCCTTCAGCAGCTTGAATCTGTTATCTTTCTAGCCCATCAACTTGTATTTTTAAAAGAATATATACATAAATATATACATATATGAATATATACCCTCAAACAATAGAGATAGCCTTGTTCTATGTTTTGAAATTTTTCTTAAATGACTTTACATGGATCTCTCTACAACTTGCTTCTAAACCAAACACGACCTTTGTGAGATATAGCCACACTGATTCCCTGTTATCAACAAGTCACATGTGTTCATGCATTTATCTACTAACGGATATTTAGATTGTTCCTTTTTGTCTGGTTCGGGTTTTCTTTGTTGTTACAAACACTGTCAGGAAACACGTCAATGGCTTCCAACATAGTTTCAGAGGGCCTCGGGACACCGCCAAATGTTAAGAATCTCAGACAATCTGAGGAAGGAGAATTGCCATCATTCTGCAGACCTATTTCTGCATCAGAGCATCCCGAAGTCTTGGAGGTGCCATCTTAATTCATACTCCAAAATAGTTTCCAAGATGCTTCTACATTCAAATCCAAAATGTCCTGTAACAAAGCTCCATATCTAATTGGGACACTAAAAACCACCCTAATTTTTTTGTTGTTGAAAATTCTTTAGAATCAGACAACGATACTGTCCAAATCATTCTGTTAGCAAGTAATGTTATGCTCAATTGATGTCAACATCAAATGCTGGTCACACCAATTAAATTGCTAAGAGACTAGTGATACGCTATCCTAATTTTTCTGTTTGTTTTCTGTCATGTACTTAAGGACTCAAGGGCTGAGTTTCTCATGGTTATCTTGTTTCCCTTATTTTTTATTTTTTAAACTGAAATCAGAGAGCTTTGTAGCATGACTTTTACTTCTATGCTTGATTGCAGTGTGATATCATCTAGTCCCAAATGTGATATGCAAAAATCCTGAGACAAGTAAGTTAAGGCTCAGACTTTAAAACAGACTTCAAACAAACAAACAAACAAACAAACAACCCTTGTTTTCCCTCAGGAGTATGTGAAGTGATGGACGTGTTATACAGAAACCTAGAGCCAGAAATTTCAAATTCAGAAACAGTGTATTTCACTGCTTCTGAAAGAGTACAAAGTTAGCAGCCCGGGTTCCTCACATACACGCTGTGTGGCCCTGAACAAGTCTCTTTCCCTCACTACAGACTGCGGTCTTCTTGCCTGAGAATGGCAACAAAAACCATCACTGGTTGCAAGAATGAAATGAAATCTCCCATATGAAGGTCCCTCGTTATCACTTCTCCCCGAGACTGTGAGCACCTCATAAGCAGAGGTGGTGCTTAGTTCATCTCTGACTTCCTGGCAGTCGCCACTGCGCCTGGTTAAGAATGCCCGCGTCCCAGGCATGTATGCCAAGCTCCTTTGCAGCTCCTGTGTCTTCTCCACTTTGGGGTTCAAAGCTCCTGGTCTCCAACCACTTGGGTTCTTTGACAGGGACATTCCTATCTGCCGAGTTAGAGTCAGAGGCCTGAGCACTGACTGTTGTCACACATTTGAGTGTCAGCACCGTCAGCTACAGGGAACACCCGCTGAACCCACCTCAGGTCAGGACCTGGGAGTGTGGGGTGTGCCCCCAAGCCCGCCGGTCCCGCTTTGGACTCAGTACCAAAGATGGTGCTCCACATCTCAGGAGGACGGAAGGCTGAGCAGCCCAACACTGAGCAGGGCCGTTCCAGCTGGTGCAGGGAGGGACACTCCCTGGTGCATCTGGAGGAAAGGTCTCCGTGTCGCTATGATTCAAGCTGGTTAATCATGCTACACGGGCTTATCACACCACCACCAAAATGCAAAGATAACCCTGCTTCCCAAGGAAAAGAACTTAGAAACCAAGTGGGGAAAAACAGAACACACACGGTGTATTTGTCTTCTAATTACAACTACATAACCACCATGTGAGTTTGGATAGTCTGTAAAAGAAGCCAAAGGCATGAAAATAATTACCATGAGGGTAGTAGTATGATGGGTGAATATAGTATGAGGGTAGTAGTATGAGAGTAGTAGTATGAGGGTAGTAGTATGATGGGTGAATGAGGGTAGTAGTATGATGAGGGTAGTAGTATGATAGGTAGTAGTAGTAGTATGAGGGTAGTAGTATGATGGGTGAATGGGCCTCAGTTTTTTTCTTATAATCTTTTAAAGTTGATACAGTAATGAATCAAAAATAAGTAACAATCTTCCATCTCCAAGCAGGCTTTTTTGAAGGGCCCCAGAAAGAAAACTACCTGGTCACGCCAGATTCTAACCCACTGCTGTGGTTTGGAGGGGAAAGGATCCCTTATCAAACAGGATCAGAAAATCTGGATTCTGGCACCAGATCACCCAAAACCTTGCTCTGAGACTTTGCAAGTCATTTGCTCCTTCTAGACCTTTCTGTGAAGCCAAGCAAAAGGACTCAAGATAGACTCTTTTTTTTATTTTATTTTTAATTATTTTAACATTTCTCATTGAGCTATAGTCATTTTATAATGTTGTGTCAAATTCCAGTGTAGAGCACAATTTTTCAATTATACATGAACATATCTATATTCATTGTCACAATTTTTTTTCCCCACTATGAGCTACCACAAGATCTTGTATATATTTCCCTGTGCTATACTGGAGAGACTCCTAAACCCTATTCTGGGCTTTCTACAATGCAGTATATGTCTTATGTTCTACAATGCAGCATATGATTGTAAAGGTCTATGAATGAATTTTCAACAAACATATCACAGCTCAAAAATACTTAAGAGAGTGTGGCCCCCTGAGAGCGGTTCTTATAGTACTGATTCCCAGGAAGAACCACCTCCTTTTTAGCCCCCAGAACCTATCTGACATCTTCAGTAGGACCAATTTTTTTTCTCCTTGGAGGCAGAATGTAACATCCGGAAACAGCTGAGAGGAGACTGGTGCAAAGTCTGGTGAGTAAGATGGGACGATCAGGCTGGACACTAACATTTCAGGTCATAAAGGAAGTAAAAACATTTTCTTGAATGACCATTTGGAAGTGCTTTGAACATCGTTAATGGCAGTGTTCCCATGGTGACAACTCAGAAGGGAAGGCTGACTTCATCTGGATGTACAGGGTAAGGTCCATGGCTTATTAAAGCCAATGTCCCCGAGTTCAGGGACGAGTCATAAGTTCTGCTTCTCTCAAGTATGGCTGTCATCAAGACATGTAAAAAAATGCATCACAATGCTCCCAAACCCATCATCTCTGCCAAAATAAATTCTGAAGTTGAAATTCAAAATGCAATTAACAAATTACCATTATTACAGAATGTGCTTCTAAAGCCAAGCTGTTTATTTTTAATACCTCTGGCATTTAACCTTTAACTCCTTATTTGTTCTGTAAACATTGAGTCCCAGCAAGGTAAAAAAAAAAATGGAAATATGAAAAACTCACCATGGAGAAACTCATTTTAATCACATACTGATAAAAATACAAGTTGCTGCCTCTTTGCAAAAAAAAAAGAAAAAAAAAGCAGATGACACACTTGGAAAATCATGACTGTACATAATTTCTATATATCCAATATTGGAAAATCATGACTGTACATAATTTCTATATATCCAATAATGAAGCTCTGCATTTGTATAGAGGTTTCAAAATATTTCTGCTGATGAAAAGAGCTTTCCCACGTTCTCACCAAATAAGGAGATCCAGCCCTCTCGTCAGGAAATGAGAAGTACTCTCTTATTTAGTCTCTCACAAGCTCATGACATTGTCAGGAGCAAAAAGTTGCATTCCAAGTCATATTTATCAAAAAGTTCATTATCTAGCCCCAAGGAGAACCCCTGAAACAGACGTCAGATTCATACAATGCAACTGGGAAAGTGTTAATAAAACAGGTCCATCGTGTAATATGGTGGGCGAGGGCACGGGGTTTGTGGGGTGCAGGGGGAGTACATTTCCACTGGAGGGAGTTCAAGGGTTAAGAAAAAGAGTTCAACACTGGAATTTGACACAACATTGTAAAATGATTATAAATCAATTAAAAAATGTTAAAAAAAAAAAAAAAGAAAAAGAAAAAGAGTTCAATTTACAGTCTGGCCACTCACAGAACTACCTACACAGGTGTTTCACTAGCTCCAAGTGGTTGCAGCTGGACAAAGATTGCCCCTGTTTACTAGTTCTGAGAGTCCAAGGGCCGAAAACACCAGGCAACTCCCTCTCTGAAGGGAAACGCAGTGGAAAGGCGTGGATGCATCAATAAAAATCTAATGTCATTACTGGGTATGTGGCTCAAGTGCAGACATTCCCACCGGTGAGTGAATGCAGGAAAACACTGTGGTTCATGGGACACCACTTCTGAGATTCACAGCAGAGTGGCTGCAAACTGCTGAGCTGCTTGGCATCTCAGCGATGATCCAAACACTTAAAAATTGGCAGGTCTGGCCTAAAAATTGAGATTTCCAGCTTCTCTTGAGAAAGCAGACAATGTAGTAATATGGTACCCACAGCCTAGGGTCAAGGAAGGAACAGTGCCTTTTCAGATGGGCATCTGTTCTGTCTTGACTCTCCAGAGGCCAGCCTCACCCCATCAAAAACTGCACCCTGGCCTCTGGGGACATGTGAGTTTGCAACCACTGATTAAGCTGAAATCCCCAGGAAAACTGAGGAGGAAGTGGCTTTCAGCTTCTGTAATTGTCTGCATCCTCCGCTTCTCCATCCTCTCCATTCCCCGCCCCACCCAGCCTCCCTCCTTGCCCTGGGCTGTCAAAAGTTTCCCAGTAGATGGGCCCACCCACACTGGCCCCTAGACAAGGTCCTGGACTCCACTCTTTTCCCTAACCCCTCTGTCTCCATCAAAACTTTTCTGGACCTCTCATCCCATTCCTTTCTGTTTTGGTTTTGCGTTGGGTTGTTTTGGCCAGGAGACTGCTAGAAATCTGATAAACTCATCAGTGAGGATGGACATGGGTACCTTCCCAGACAACATGTCTGAAATGGATTCCACAGATTTTCTAAATATATGCCGTGCCGTCACCCAAAAGAACTTAACCTACACCTTGTCGCCAGCTAGCCATCAGATTTCTAAGTTAGCACATCTAGTCCTGTGTATTTCTATGTGTAGTAGCTGCAGTTTACACACAAGTAACATGGCCATAAGAAGGAAACATAACTTGAATGTATTCTGAGGCGGTGGCCAATTCAGATTCACTCAGATATGTCTGTACATCTAAGTCACAAATGCCTTATGAATCATAATTTCTAGCTCCAAAGTACAAGGCAGAACTACACACATGGGTTTCAGTCCATTAGACAATCCAAACTGCTCATGGCCACAAAAGCAGAACTTCTTTTGTGGGTGATGATAAAGCCAGATTCTACAAAGGAAATCTTAGTTCGGTATTACTAAAAAATAGTTAAAGTCAGAGGAGATGGTTGTCCCCTTCTAACCAATGTACAATAAATTATAAAGACATGCAGAGATTTCGGGGGTTTTCTTCCCAGTTCTTCAAATCTCCTAAGAAAAAAAGAAACAAATTGCTACTGCCTGATAGTGTTCTTGGTTCTCCAAAGAGGAAGAAAAGTGTCCCAAAGTGAGTTTTCAAGAGGACAATATGAGGTGAACTGTAAGCATGAGTGAGAAAATGGCAATCCTTCTTATGAATCACAATTGAGTGAGTCTTGGTAGGGCCTTAGGTACAGGTGGAGAGCCCTCCTAATGTGCAATCAAATTTCCTAAGATCTCTCTCTCTCTCACTCACACACACACCCAGAAAGAGAGAGAAACCCACAGTATAGGTGCCAAGGGCCTGATGAATTATATTCTTCGTGCTAACACTCAACCACACCCATTGGAGGCAGTGCCCTTCTCTTCCTGTTCCAAGCAGCTGAAGGATGCAGCTGGGCAGACTCAGACAGACGTGAAACACAAAGTGACGCCTCGTTTGGCTTGAAAGGGGTCTTCTATAGGTAGCAAATCCTATAACTGAGGATTCTGACGATTTAAGGTGCCAATGCTCTGTTCTAAGGCAACTTCATGTATCTACCACACGGACTTCATTTCTCAGAAATGCTTCACTTAGTTTTTGCCAAATTACTCTAGATTCAGTAGATGGAGAGGGGGTATCTCCTATTTCACGACAGCGAGGTCAGGGAATCGTGGCCCCAGCAACCGTAACCGGATGCACCGATAGTCTCCGGGCAGCCCACAATATGGCCATCTGTGCTGCTGGCAGGGAACCCATCGACAGGTAAGTCACACCCTGTCCTTCCACAGACATCCTGCACACTCTGAAAACGACTCTCTTCCTTAGAACATGCCTCTCCTGCACCCACTTCACCAACTACCACTTCAACAGCACTGGCCCGAGTTGAGCGTCCAGTTTTCGAAGTCTCCAGAAAAGGCATCTTACACTACTTTTTAGTCTGTCCAAGTATGAAAAATGAGTCAAGTAAAGGAAAGTTAATTTTCTCAAGGTATCACTCAAGCATTTAAATTCAGGAAGATTCTTTCAGCTCTTCACATAAAACATATTGATTTTTTTTTTTAAGAAATATTGAACCATGGAAAATACTTACGGCAATTCTAAAGTACTCAGACTCACATTGCTTACGTTCAAGGAGCCAATTAGGCAGTGGCCCAATTAAACAGCTCCACCCAAACACACAGTGTAAATAAATGGTTCTTTACGGGGGCTCCAAAAATAAGGTGGGGTGTTGTGACTTCTTATAGCCTAAAACTGAAAGGGAAAATTTACTTGCAGATAAAGTGTCCTCTTAGGTAGAGGCAAAGGTGACAATTTTGGACCACGTGAAAAGAAAAAAAGCTTTGATCAAGAGTGCACTTTTAAAGGTGTTTGTTTGTATGGTTGGTTGTTTTTTTTTATCATTCTTTCGCGTAAACACAGCACTAGGTCAAGGACTGCTTTTGAGTTTCGCGTGTAGGACGCGATGGGCCTTCGCTACGTTTCCCTCAGGCTGGTCCTGCGGGATTGAGATTTTTAAATTCGCGCTGCACCGGTCACCACTTTTACAGCCACTAAAAAACAACAAAACAATCCAGAAGAGGACCAGTTCATCCACCTAAACCGGATTATCTGAAAAGAAGCAAGTGTGGAAACTGTGAAGCCTTGAGCAGAACTTTCTCCCCCCTCTGATGGACTGCCAATCTCTTCAAAACACAGTCCTTGCTTTTGTGCTTCGTCAAGAGAAGTGCACCACCCCAAAGCCCAAGGGATGCGGCTAAGGTTATTGGGGGCGGGGAGGATGGGGTAGAGGAAAAGTCAGAAGCGAGTCGGAGAAAGAGCCAGCCACTGGCAGAGATTCCCAAAGTGCCAAAGGAACAAGAACAAAAAACTTGACTTCCTCCTGTGCGAACGGTTCGCTGTACGCCCGAAAAGTGCCAGCCACCTCGCGCCTGGGAAGGGGCGGGGAGCGGGGGTGGGGGGTATGTTTACTCGACCTTGTAGGCGCAGAGACCCTCCGCGCCGGCGCCCCGCGGAGCCCAGGCCGGCGTGGCTCCCCGCGGCCCCGCCGCAGCGCGGCTCGCAACCGCGCGCCCGCCGCCAGGTGCTCGCCCTACCTGGCGCCCCGCTGCCTTTGTGCGGCCGCGCCGCCCCTGCCGGGAGTGCGGGTGCCAGCGGGACAGCTGCGGCGCTGCCGGGGGAGGAGCGGGGTCCGCCGCGCGGGCAGCGCGCGCACGGAGGGGTGCAGGCGGCTGCCCCCACCTCCCCAGCGGGAAGAAAGCGGTCGCCTCCTGGGGCCGTGCCCCTGAACGCACACCTCCCCGCGCGCCGGCTTCCGACAGCTGGCAGCCATGGCCACCCGGCCACGAAGTTTCGGGACGCCGAGAGCGACTCCAAAGAAAGTTTTCCTTGGCCCCTCGCCTCCTCTGCCCCAGCCCCGGTGGCAGGGAAGCGGCAGGAAATCAGGGTTCGCGACGTGCCGACTCCCGCGTCCACCTTCTCCACCCCTGGCCTCGGCAGCGCGCCCAAGGTGGGTGCCCCGCGCCCGGGCTTCCCGCCCCATCCCGGGGTCAAGCGCCCCGGGACGTCGGCGCAGCCAACTCACCATGGTGACTCGCGCCGCGGTCGCGCCTCCTCCGGGTCCGGCTGCCGGGGAGCTGAGGCTGGAACGCAGTCTCCTGGGAGAACTTCAAAAGTTGGTTCCCTTCGCCAAAAACAGGCTCTCGACACCCAAGCACTCACAGGAACCAATGGGAACCCTGGGGGTACTCCATCCAGGCGGGATCCGCGGCGTTAGGTGAGGGCGAGAAGGAAGCGACCTAGCAGACCGGGCACATGCTGCCGAGGGCAGGGGTCCACCGGGACCGGGCGCTCGCCGCCCGCCGCCCGCCTATGTGAGTCCGCAGCTCTCCGCGCGTCAGACTAGCCGCCCTGCCTCGCTCCTCTTTCTTCGGCCACTTACTCCGTACTCCTCTGGCTGAGCCTCGGCTCGGGCTGGGCAATCTGTCCATAAATGGAGAATTCAGCTCAGGCCTGACCAATCAGAGTTTGTTTTCATAGCGTCACTCCCCGGGGAAACCGCAGTAGCCAACAGGCTTGGAGCTGTCGGAGTCTCCAAAGCCCTCTGGATCCTGTAGTCCTCCTGCTCGCCAGCCTCCCCAGAGCGCGGCTGCCCCAGCTCGCTCCCGGTGGCGAGACCTGACCTGCTAGGTAGAAAGCCGCTCTGTGAAAGAGAGGTAAACTTCTAAACTTTTTTTTCCCCCTTTAAACGCGAGAGTTAAGAGTAACTGTAGCTGCAGTGGTATGATTTTTTTCCCATAACTTTTTTTTTAGAAGAAGGAAATATTTTATCAGCATAAAAGATCAGAGTCGTGGCAGCAGCCCAAAGGAAATCCGTTTTCTTTCCAACGTCTGGATTGTGAGGAAAGTCAAAAATATCGTTTGCCCCACCCTTTCTTTTACCTGAATTTCCTTGGAAAACAAAGGAAGGATTTTGGCGGGGGTTGGGGGGCGGAGGATGGGGGGGTTAATGGCGAAGAAGTTGCACGTTCACTGAGCCCGGGGACGGAGCAAGAGACGTGGGAAGAAAATTCCGTCCAATCTCAGTCAATGCGTATCTGTTGAGAACAATTAGTACAATCAAGAAATAGGTGGGCAGTGAGGAGAAGATTGGGGTCGGGGGAAAAGCGGAATCCTGAAATCAAGGTGGAGAGTCTGATGTTACTGTTTTCAGGGTTGGTAGGTCAGAACAGGATGATCCTCCCTGGATCTAGGGTAGGTAAGATGTGACAACTTCAGAGCAGAGAAAAACTGTAAAGCATAAAGATTTACTGTGATTTAGTTTATAAACTTCGGTCGTAGCCCCTCACTTGAATAGAGGATCCTAGAATTGGAGTGGATGTTAAAAATCCTAGTGTCTAGAATGGGAAATCCTTGTCTAGAATGGGAAAACAACATGTAGTGTATCCATTGAGTGCAATATTATTCAGCCATTAAAAAGGAAAGAAGTACTGACAAATGAACCTTGAAAACCTTAAGTGAAAGAAGCCAGGGGAAAAAAAGACCCCATATTAATGAATCATATAAATGATTCCATTTATATGAAAGTAGAGAATGGGGAAATGTAGAGAGACAGAAATTAGTAAATTAGTGATTGCCAAGGGCTGGGGGGAGGGGAGGATGGGAGTAATTGCTAATGGGTATGTGTTTTCTTACTGGTGAAAATATTCTGGAATTAATGGTGATGATAGTTGCACAACTTTATGAATATCCTAGAAAACACTGAATTGTACATTTTAAAAGGATGAATCTTATAGTAGATGAATTATATCTCCATCTTAAACATTGAAAGAAAATCATGTGACCAAATTCTTGTAGTAACCATCCATCTAGTTAGGCACCAGATGTAATTGAATGCCTACCATAGGTCATCACCATGGCAACTGTGAGTACAATGGTTTCTGCCTTTACCAAGCTTACAATTTTAAGAGGGAGACAGAAGATAAATTTTAAAACAAATAATTACAGGAAAAATGCAAATATAATAAGAAGCGACAGGAGTTTTGTGCAAAGAACTGCCAGAGTCGGAGCTATAGGTTAGGTTAGGAAAGTCTGTAATACAGACTGGCCGGGAAACCAAAAGCATCTGTTGAGCACTCACTATGTACTAGGTACGTAGAGTACTGATTCATCTTTCTCTGGTAACTGATCCCAGGTCTCAGGGGCACGTCAGCTTCAAAATGGGATCAGGTATTTTAAGAACTAAGGAACAGAGGTTACCAAAAGGGAAAGAGCTTACCAGCAACACAAAAAACACTACGTAGGTTGGAAATGACACCTTGCCCAAGCCACCATCCCGTCCATGGTCAGCCCTGATTGGTAGTGAAGTTAACAAGGGCTTTGAGGGATACAGACAAAGATGTAGTCCTTTTCTCCAAGGTTAACCCAGGGATACGAGACACTGAAAATCTCTTATCCTTTTCTTTTCTTTTGTTGGGGGGAAGTAATTAGGTTTATTTATTTACTTTTTTAATGGAGGTACTGGGGATTGAACCCAAGACCTTGTGCATGCTAAGCACATGCTCTACCACTGAGCTACACCCTCACCTACTGAAAAATCTCTTAATAATCCATCAACAACCTATCAATCTTGGATTTATCTAGAAATACTTTGACACTATCTGTCTGTTATATTGGCATTTGAGATTTTTTTAATGCTTATTTTTATTTGCCCTAATAATCTCTTTCCAGTTTCAAGAAGTATTCCCCAGACCTAGAAGGTAGGACTTTGATGAAGATAATTGCTTGTGTTCATTGTTCATGACATTGTAATATAATCCTGTCCCAGATTGAAATATAAATGTATAGATTAACTTCTATGTCTACATATTACTTAAATTATGAGATTTAGTGCCCATAAACCTGAATTTGTAGTCTGGCTTTTTCACTTAACTAGCTGTAAAATTTTAATTTCTCTGACCTTCAGTTCCCTTATTTAAAAAATAGATTGATGTGAGTCTGAAATGAAATATGTACAAAGATGGTCAACAAATGTTGATTCTTTCTTCCTTTGACCTATACAATGTGTTCTAGGTTAGGGATTCAGCCTTGGGTCCCTGGGTAAGATCAGATGGTCCTTGGCCCCCTAAATCGCATGCCAAGTCCTGGGGGCTGTCTGTGTGTGCCCTTTTGTTCAGGGAGAGTTAATAGCTTTCATCAAATCCTCAGAGATGTCATAACTGCCAAAACATTAGGACCCACAGCTCTTGATCATATTAGCTACTCCTCTCTGAGTCTTTGTATTATTGTGTTTTTCTTGAGGCATAAGGATTAGAACTGAATCTCATACTATAAGCAGAGAGTCTAAAAGCAGAACTCACTAATTCAGTGAACATAGAATACAGTGTGTGATCATGTGGAAGAGCCTATAATTTCATGAAGAATCACTTCAAGCCCTCCTCTGCTCCATCCCTGTCTTAGGGAGATACATTGTCAGTTTTGACTGGAGTGACCGTACATCCCAGTTTACCTGGGGAGCCCTGGTTTTTCTCAGTGGAACGATTAATTGCACGCTTCTTGCATTCCCCAAAAGCCTTGTTTGAATGATAAATCACGGCCAATGTAGATTTTTGGCCAAATTGCACCCCCTAAAAAGTCTTCAATTTTTAAAATGGAAGTTCTTCCAGTTTTCTTGATTTACCCCTATTTTTCCAGGTATTTCTTCTTATTCGAGGCCATAGTAGCAATGAAGGGAAAGCAACTTTCAAAACTGTAAAACTCTTTCTCGACACATGATGGAGCTAGTCAGATGAGACTCTATACAGACGTTGGCGTGATTAACTGCGTTTTATCTGGGGCAGAATGAGAAGGAACCAAATTAAAAATCGAGATGGATACAAAGGGCAAATTCCCAGAAGAATCTATCAGTAAAAAAAAAAAAATCACTGAAAATGATCAGTAAGAAGCTAACACGGGGCAATGAAACTAGTTTCCACGTCAGTACCATAAAAGAGCATCAGAATGCGTTCGCAACAGTACAGTTAAAGAAAAATCTGTTAATGGGACAATAAGGGCAGAAATCTTTAACAAGACAGTAATGAAAGAGGCTTGTGGCACATCAGTGAGAGATGTCCTGGATAATCGCTGTTTCGCAGGCATCACTGACTAGATTCAGTAGGTATCAGCTACTGAGCCAAGTGCTTACTGTACAGTATCTTATTTAATCTTCCACACAACACGATTCACTTCATTTGCAGTTAAGAAACTAAGTTGAGAGAGTTTGAAGTAACCTACTCAAGCTGTCACTCAGCCACGTGCACCAGATCTATATACTTGCCTGGCTCTCAAGGCCAAACTCTTCCCCTCTAAGCAGTGACTCCGTAGTCGGAACATCCATAAGGAAAAAAGTCTCCTTATTCAGGCCCAGGATAAATAAGAACACACTCATTAAAACATTTGGCTGGCTCCTAGAAAAATTCTTGCTTTTTTATGGGAATATGCATTACATTTGTGTAGAGAGTTTAACTTAACCTTAGACTTTCTTTGTTCTTCTGATATGTTAATATTGATTTGTTTTTTAAAAAAAAAAAGATATTGCAGAAAATTTCAACAGTGGGATAATGTAATAGGATGCCACTTCTGATTAATATGACCTTTTTTTTGCTATACTGTAACAATTGTTTTACCAACATGATGAAATTATTTAGCCAAAATAAACAGGAATTCCTTAAACATATTTTTAAATTAACAGTTTATTCAATGCATGTTTATATACATTTATTATTATATTTTCTCTGATGTAAGCCAGTATTTTCTTTTCTTTCTTTCTTCAGTTTCGATTTGACTTTGACATGCATAAGGTAAAACCCTAATCTCCCTCCAGATTTAAAAATGATTAAAGAATGAGTAATATTAGTTACAGTGTTCCATGGTCTATCAAGAAGTGAAGTGTTCCCCAGAAGGGAACTTTGCAGATAATTCAATCTCCTGGACCAATTCTGGGTCCACAGCCTGGTTTTCTTTCTTCTTCCCTGTGTCAACTTATGCTGTCTTACTGACTTTTGTGTATTCTTGTCAGTCACCTTTAATCTTTGCTGGAACAAGGCAAGGCATGTATCAATAAATATATGCATTTAACAAACTAAAAACTAACACATAGCTGCATGAGCCTTTTTTTTAAGCACGGAAACTTTTTTTTTTAACTTGGAGGAAAATTTTTCTACATGCTTCGTTGCCTTTTGAAAATGTGCTGCACATTAAGCAGCCTGTGCCTCGATACTCAAGGTCATCACTATAAATATCGATTATTGCACAGGGTTGTTCTGAGCTGAGGTCCTTGGGGACTATTGAATGGAGCTACTGTTTGCCACTATGCTTGATGGCCTTGGACTGCTGTGCTCATACAGTTATCCTGTCTTTTCTTTTTTTAATTTTACATCCTCCATTGTCAGAGGCTTTTTTCCTCCTGCTGTCTGCTATTCCAGTCTAGTCTCCTTTGGTAACAAGGAGCAAAAAAAACCAAAAAAGCACCTGGATTGCTTCATGAGAAAAATATTTGAAAGGTTACCTATGCCCCAGAGCCCAGGAAAAACAACAGAAAGGAAGGGAGGTCTGTGCCTGCTCTCTGTCCTTTTCTGGCTTCCTGGTTTTCTCTACAGGGATGGACGCTCTCTGTCTCTCCAAGCTTCTCCCGCTTACTCATAGTGGCTCCTCCTCCCATAAATTCAACTTGCAAACTGTCTCTCGTTTGTCACCATCCTGACTCAGGCCCCCAAACCAACTTTTAGCTGTGCTTCCCACAGCTTACTGGAAACCTCCCTTGTGGTCCCTTGAGTCAAGTTCCAGAGAAAGAAAGGGAGGGAGAGAAAGAAAGAGAGAATCTGACTCAACCAGCTCAACACTTCACACTATGCCACTCGGGACAGAGGTCACTGGAAAGCCTACGGGTGGCTCTGCTTGGACTGGGTGTCTGTAGAGTCGCATTCCAAGCAAATGTTGTCACAGGGGTGGTGTCCTAAAGCTACTGCCCTACTAAGAAGAGATGGTGAGGGGGTAGCATATAGCTCAGTGGTAGAGTGACTGCTTAGCATGCACAAGGTCCTGAGTTCCAGCCGCAGTCCCTCAATTTAAAATTAAATAAACAAATAAACCAGATTACCTCCTACTACCCCCTCCAAAAAAAAACAAACAAAAAAGAGATGGTGAATGGGGACAGTCTCTGAAGAGGGGACACTCCAACTTTGGGGCACCTGGCTGTTTGCCATCAGCATCTGTCTGCTACTTTAATTTATACACAGTTGTCTTGGTGAGGCCATGACAGAAATTTCATTCTCCTCTTCGACAGAAAAAAAGATGCATAGGTTTTGCAACAATCATCATCATTTCAATTTTATCATCGTATGCCTATAAATATATTGATGCATTTAAGACGTGACATATGTTTTGCCCTTATTATCGTGCACTTATAAATGCATGTTTATGTATGCTTGTAACTATTTGCATATGCATATGGATGTGTGTGTGCTTAAGATGACATATTTTTCAAGATGATGTTACACGCACGGAGGGGGATTTACTTTTTTTTTTAATTAGACTTTATCTTTTATTTATTTATCTATCTTGGATTGCATTTATTTATTTTTTTAAACTTTTTGATTGAGTTATACTCATTTTACAATGTTGTATCAAATTCCAGTGTAGAGCACAATTTTTCAGTTATACATGAACATACATATATTCATTGTCACATTTTTTTTCACTGTGAGATACCACAAGATCTTGTATATATTTCCCTGTGCTCTACAGTATAATCTTGTTTATCTATTCTACATATGCCTGTCAGTATCTACAAATTTTGAACTCCCAGTCTATCCCTTCCCATCCCCCTCCCCCTTGGCAACCACAAGTTGTATTCTATGTCTATGCGTCTGTTTCTGTTTCGTATTTTTTTTTTTTTAAGATTCCACATATGAGCGATCTCATATGTATTTTTCTTTCTCTTTCTGGCTTACTTCACTTAGAATGACATTCTCCAGGAGCATCCATGTTGCTGCAAATGGCATTATGTTGTCAGTTTTTATGGCTGAATAGTATTCCTTTGTATGAATATACCACTTCTTCTTTATCTAGTCATCCATTGATGGACATTTAGGTTGTTTCCATGTCTTGGCTATTGTAAATAGTGCTGCTATGAACACTGGGGTGCAGGTGTCTTTTTGAAGTAGGGTTCCTTCTGGATATATGCCCAGGAGCGGAATTCCTGGGTCATATGGTAAGTCTTAAAATAGACTTTATCTTTTAGAGCAGTTTTAGGATCACAGCAAAATTGAGGAGAAACTACAGAGATTTCCCATACACCTGCCTCCACACATGCATAGCCTCCTGTATTTTCAACAGGGGGGTTTACTTTGCTGGGTTTTTCTTGGGGCTTTTTAATTTATTGTTTATCGATGTATATTTGATATACGATATTATATAAACTGTGTATAATGTAGTGATTCACAATTCTAAAGGTTACACTCCATTTACAGTTACTATAAGATATTGGCTATATTCCCCATATTGTATAATATATCCTTGTAGCTTATTTTATACATAATAGTTTTACCCCCTACCCCAAATATTGCCCCTCCCTAGGGGGATTTACTATGAATAGAGTGTTTCTTGGTGTTAGTGTTCTGTATGTTGGTAGCATGGTTTCCAAACCACTCCTGTTTTCACTCACCACCACAGCAAACACTTGCTACACACTGTTGTAGGCGCTGGAGAACTGTAAGATGAGTGCCCTGTCCTCACAGGATTCGCATCTTTCCCCATACATCAAAAACACACACAACACAGCGGCTTCCTACTTCCATACACAGCATGCTCCTGAGAATACTCACCCATGTTAGGTGTATCAAGTTCAAAAACAGATTAGTGTTTCTTAAGGAGAGGGTTCTATTTTCAGAGAGCTAAAATACAGTCTAAAATTCCTAATTGTGCCTTGTCTCTTAGATATAGTCTTAAGCTATAATCCCAGAATTTAGTAGCTGTTCCTTAGATTTGGGCTTCTCTATCCCAACTGAGCAGAGCTGGCCATCTAAAGTCTAAAAGGCAGCTTTCCGATTTGGGTCAGCTGTTTACATGTTTGGATCATGAATCATTTTCCTTATCTGTGAAAATGGAGGTAATGATAGTACCTCCAACATTTCTTTCTTACGTATTATTGTGAGATTTCAAGGAATTAAATCATGTAACGTGATCAGTATAGAGACTAATGCACAGAGAGTTCTCAGTGTGACTTGCCACCATTGAGGCTAACGATTCATCACCTGCACACCTAATTATTTCCTTCTCTCTCTCTCACTTGTTCTAAGCTTATGAGAGTTACACTTCTGTTGACTGGTGTTTGCATTTATATTTTCCCCATATTTCACTAATTTTGATAAAGCAACAAGGCTAAATGCAACTTAGTAGGGACATGGTTGAATAAACGCCACAAGGCTGAGAAAGATGTTGGCACAGATGGAACTGAACTGTGAACTGAGCCTGCAGGCAGCAACCACAAGAGATCCATCAACATGTTCCTTTGTTACCTGGCTTATCAGCTGATGCCACATAGGAAAGATGGGTGATGTATATTAATGCATAGTGTCCTTCTTGGTACAAAAGCCAATTAGACAGGTCAAAGGTACCAAGAGATAGCACCCCCCCCACTGCCCCACCTTTTATTGTATTAAATTCCTGGGAATCCCAAAATAAAGCCAAATTTGATAAAGTTGTTGATAACTTCCCATAAAAAGATGCTTCAATAAGGCTTTGGTAACAAACGAATTATATAATTGACAAAGACTGTGATTCGAAAAGCAGCTGTGACAGTCATAAGCTTCTACAATTCAAAATAATGCAGTTTTGCTGCAAGTGGTATAAAATGGAAATAAAAGTGCACTTTTATTATATAAGGGACCTCAGTGGACTGCAAAGTGTATTATAGCACATAAAAATAACCATGCACGTATCATAAATCCTAACTACACAAACTTGCCCTAAAATAGTATGCCAGCCCTAATGACTATTACTTGAACATTTCATCAGGAGTTTTTTCTTAATTTCTTTTCAGTTTAAAATCTAGGAGTGGGCATGAGAGAGGTGCCAGGGAAAGCAAGTCTTAGGAACAATTTATAAAGAAGTAGAATTAATGTTTTTTTCTTGATTAATTTCCTTATAAAGTTAAGTTATTTAAAACCATAAGCACCTGGCAGAAAAAAGAAAAAGAAAAAAACCAGCTAACAGAATAAAAAGTGGTTGAATAGATAAATGAAAACCAAAAGAAAAATAACTAAATTTCCAATTTTTGTTTGCAGTACGTTACCATTGGTTTTAAATTACAAAAGAAATGTAAGCTGCTGCTTATAAAACAAAGCATATGAATTTAGAATTCATAAAGGAAAAAGTGACAGTTCACCTGCCCACACTCTTTCCTACAAGATTTTAAACATGAGGAAATGTCAGTTCCATTGGTAGAAAATGAGAAACCAAAAGGAGGCTCCAGTTTCAGTGAGCTCCGAGCTAGATGTGTTTGGTTGGAGCTGATTGAGATCTCGGTGAGATCTCCAGGCATCCCTAGGAGGGATGGGTCGAACCGTGGTGGAGATGTCAGGTCCGACATGTCTGTGCCTTTGCAGTCTTTGTCTAGCTGTCCTCTTGTAGCTTTGCATGTGGAACCACTCTTTTCTAACCCTTCTCTCCCTCCTCATATCTCTGTTGGCAAGGCTATGGGGAAACAGATTCCTTCTGTATTTTTGGTGAGAGTATAAATAGGCTGAAACCTTATGGAAAGCAATTTGGCACTGAGACAGGAGGGAAGGGGCAGGGCACAACCACTGAAGGAATGACGCAGCAGCAGAGGACAGGACAGACTGGTTACAACCAAGATGGAGAAAGACTCGACTTCCAGTAGACCTTGAGCCTCCTGGTGCGTCCACAGACATCATGACAGTTCCTAGGCCGACCATGAAAGATCGAAAGTGGGCAGAGGCCCAATTCCTGGAAATCCTTGCCCCTTCCCCAAAGTAGTTGGAATAATCCTCCTACTCGTTAGCATATGAAATTACTGAACCCATAGAAACCAACAACCCCACACCTAGGGGTCACTCTCTCTCTTGCTTTCTGAGAGGGTCTGCACTCTGCCTATGGAGTGTGTATCTCCTAAGACATTCTCCTTTCTGAGTGAGATGAACCCCACTCTGTCTATGGAGTGTATATCTCTCTAAATAAACTTGCGTTCAGTTTACTATGCCTTGCTCCTAAATTCTTCCCTGCGTGAGGGAAGAACCTATTCTCCAGCAACAGCACTGTCTAGCAATGTTACAAAATTGTGCCATCTCTGACCCCACCATTCTGCTTTGGGGAATTTATCCACAGAGGTACACACACAATAGAAATTAACATATGTCTACAAAGCATCATTGGCAGAGCAAAAGATTGGAAGCAACCCAAATGTCCATCATTTGTGGAACTGGTTAAATGTATTAGGAGACAACATATAATAGAATTGTTTAAATTTTTAAAAAAAACTGTAAAAACAGAATGAGGAATTTCTCTCTGAACTGATATGGAATGATTTCCAAGATGCATCCATAAGTTAAAGTGAAAAAAAGTACAGAATAGTAGGAATATCAACGGTAGTACATATATCGAGCCATCTTTTGTGTAAGAAAACAAGTACGGGGAAAAATAGATTTGTGTTTGTGTTTGCCTGAAGAAACTTTAGAAAAGACACAACAAACTTACAGAAGTGTTTGTGAGATGTGGGAGCAGGGCAGGGGAAAAAACCGTATGCTGGATACGTTTTGTATTGCTTATTTTTGAACTATTGTAACATGTTAGTGGGAAACATTTTAAAATATTATCAAGCAGAATACAGTGTTATTACATATGGCAGACTAATACAACGGCTAATTAGGGATCATGCAAACAGAGATTTTGAAAGTCTCTGAAGGCTTCCTGGAGTGGTGGCATATGAGCTGGCTGGCCTTAAAGACTGACCTAGAAAGGTGGAGAATCAGCATAGGATCTTCTGGCTTTTAGGATCTGCATAAGCAAAAGGGATATGAAAGCTTACTGAGTTGACTGGAAACGCTTCTCCCCAGGACATTTTCCCAAACTCATTGAGAAAATAATAAGCTGAGAGTTCATTTTTGCCTCCTTGGAACTGTGGCCAAACGAATCTGGTTTCGCAGTCTTGGCTCAATGTCAAATGCAATTTACGGTGCTCCTTATATACTGTTCATACTCCATCCTCAGATATGTCAGAGCTCTTGCCCTGCTCACCTTTGAGAAGAGTCACCAAGTAAAAGTGAAGTTATTAAGACCACAAAAATCGAATCCTAATCCGTTTTGTGACCAGACCTAGCAGAAAATTCAAACGATTAAACCTGATTTTTAACCTCTTAAGCCTGAGCCATAAATAGATCTCTTACGGTTAATGGACTCAGGTTTGGGTAATTATTTAAGTGTTGAAGCCGTAAGAGTATGTGTCTTAGTTACATTTCTTACCTTCACATCTCTTGATTTGTATCTCTGTTCATTTGTTTTTGGGGGGTGGGGGAGGTAATTAGGTTTATTTATGTATTTATTGTACTGGGGATTGAATCCGGGACCTTTTGCATGCTGAGCACACGCTCTGCCACTGAGCTGTACACTCCCCGCCTTGACTGGTATCTTCTGCCTTTCCACTAAACGGGCCACGGGCGGAGCCGCTGGAGATTTAGAGTAGGTGATTCCTGACCACAGCATAAAGGAAAATCAGCTTTGTTTTCACCAAGCCTCATGACATTGCTCAGTAATCCTAAAATGACTCATTGTAGTACTTTAAGATCACATTAATCCAGTTGCCTTGAAAACAGTGCTTTAGGGAACTGGATCCAATTGTGTTCAAATCAATCTCTCTCCCTCTCTCTTCTCTCTGACTCTGTCTGTCTGTCTGTCTGTCTGTCTCTCTCTCTCTCTCTCTCACAAACACACACACAAACCCACACCATCTATACAAAGAACAACAAAAAAAGCCTTGAAGAAAATATGACAAATGTTGACACTGATGGGATTCAGAGAGTAGGACCCTGGATGAGCTTTCTTTTCCTTTAACCTTTTTCTATATTTTCCAAATTGTATCTAATGAGCAGGAACAACTTTCATAGTAAACACAGAAAAGAAGACAATGTTGAAGAGCAGGAGTGTGGGGGTCCAAGGCCGGGCAGGCTGCTCATCCCTTAGCTCACCTTCCAGGAAGCCCCAAGGGAGCCTGGACCACTGTGGTCATCTCCTTGGAAGCTGTCGCACAGTCAGTTCCGGGGAAGGAGGAATGGGTGCCCGCTGTTCCTTTTACTTAGCTAACCCTTTGTAGCTCCTGCTGTCACTCCTAGATCATCTTCAGGCCAGACTCGGCACCAGTTCCCCTCCCTCAGTCACCCTCCTCCAAAACCAACAAATCCAAAGCCATAAACAGTCTCGAATAATGGAGAGTTTACTGACTTTTCCTGAGGAAAGTTAGGCAAGTTCCTTATAACATATGGAAAATTTCCTTAAAAACACCTTTATGTACCTCTGAACTTGCTTCCAAGTGTCTCTCCTAGCAGCTGCTTCATCCCCTTCCTCCCTCAAATTGCCTCTGGGGCCTGTGGTGCCTGACATCCTTCTCCTTCCTCAGCTGCCACCTGCTGCCCAGTTAAAAGAAAGTCAGTTGTCGGCCAAATATGAACCACCTCCTCTTTTTTAGGCAGGTCGTCAAGGCTCCTAGTTCAACTGAATTAATGAAACGGCCCCTGGAAGCTGGGTGAAACTTCCTCCCTTAATGCTCTAAGCAGCACAGCCTTGGAAGCTAATGTAGGGTTTGTGCAAAACATGTGGCCATCGGGATGACTCCTTAATGCCAGATGCGATCTAACTACTCTTAGGAGTTAAAATAGAGTGATTTGAAGAGTGGGACAGGGGCAAGGCTGTTCAGCATGTGGGTTCAGCTGGACCACTGTGCTATGTGGGCTGTGAAGCCTTCTCTCTCAGAAGGTATCAGAGTGGGGTGTGGGGGATTGGAGGCCCCAAGACAGGAGGACAGGTGGAGACCCACAAACCCTATGTCTGAATATTATGAAGTTGTAAATCAAGCTAACAAATCATTAAATAAAATATGTCCCATCCTCCTACCTTGACAAAAATACCTTCAGGACTACCTGGAGGTCCAGGTTTGAATTTAGAATTCCTGGACCCCTGAGAGTTCCCTGCTAGAACATGGCAGCATGGGGAGAGCCAGCCCACCCTTCAGTCCTCACTTCAGTCCTCATCCTGCACCCCTTGCTCTTCCCGCGCTCCACTCCGGCCCTTCCTGCATCAGCAGGGGTGCCTCGCATACCCATATGGACTCCCCAGCCCATACCTCTAAGTTTCCTCCCCACCCCACTGTACCAACCCTTAATTGACTCCTTAAGACTGAGGTGTGCATAGCAGCATTGGGTCACTCTTAGAAGGACTGCTCTGGGCCTGGAAGCAAGCTTGGGGATATCTGGGCAGAGAATTCTGCGGCTACATGTGTTCAGAAAACGGGGGGTTTGCCAAACAGCCCATTCTTCACTCATAGTCTTTGTATGTCCTCCCCTCTGTGGTTTGAGGAAATTCAAGGTCAAGGTCAATATTAACTGCCTGTTAGGAGGCAACGGGGTAGATTTCATGACTTCTAAGCATTATTTATGTCACCCTTCTGCTGAACAGGGTGTTGGGAGAGCTCAGCAGACCATGGTCCACTCCCAGCACATAGTGCCCTTCAGCTAGCTTCTGACAGGAAGCAAAGTGCCCCTCTGTCTTTTGCCACTTTCTGCTTGGTCGAGATAAGCACCTAATGGGGAAGGACCTTTAAAGGCACAGCATGTTGGCAGGAATATTTAGTTTCCCTGTTTGGTCACAAATAACCTTTCCTGTTACCTAGGGTGAAAGGCGGAGAGGGAACACAAGGAGGGGAGTCAGAGAGGTCCAAGGGCTGGAGAAGGGTCACAGAGACAAACGGTATTACCCTAAAGTCTTCTGACCCTTCTCCATCGGGGTTCTCCCAACCATGAGACAGGGCAGCTCTGCAGGCCTTGAGTTCAGAACTGCAGATCGGGAACGGGTGGGGGCGGGGCTGAGAAGCTGAGCTGATGCCCTGGGGCTGGGTGTGCGGTGCAGCATCTCTGTTCTTCTGACTCAGGCTGGAGGGAGACGGGTGTGCTCTGAAGGCATCCAGCTTCTCCTCTCCCATTTTCACTACTAGGCTCCAAAAGTCTCTGCTGTGGAGGCTGGTTCCATGTGATCTCAGCCAGTAAGGATTAGACACAAAAATTCTAGAGAGAGGTTCATAAACACACAGGGCATGAATCAAGACCTACTCTGAAGAAGAAAACGTATTAGGGTAGGGCATTTGGTGAGATGTCATGGAGGTCCTGTAGCACCTGACTTTTCTCTGAAGTCTGCTCATGTCACCTCCACCAAAAACCGCACTTAGAAGGAAGTACACTCTTCTGGTTTTGACCTAAATATCATTCACCGGATACTAGCTCTGCCACCTGTACTTTCATTTCAAAAGTAAAGTTACTGGGAAATGCCACTGGGAGTTTGGAAAGAGAAATGATATAACTCCTGAATATTATGGGGGAAACAAAATGCAGCCCAGGCAGCCAGGTTTGCACTGAGTTCTCATAATAATATCATTAGGAAGCCACAGGTCACACCATCCCTTACACAGTGGAGAGCCTGCAGTGTTTCCATTAGTGAGAGACAGAATTTGTAGAGTAAGGGAGGGGGAGAGAAGGAATGTGCAGCACTCTGTTGATAATAACAGGAAATAATAATGAAGAGAAACGCTGAGGAAGTTATCTCAGGACCTTTGTACTAAAGTCTAACCTCCAAGATCCCCCCTACATGTGCCCAATATGACGCATAGTAAAAGGTCCCCCTGATAACCACGAACCCTGAGAAAGCAAATTCAAGCACTGTAGCATCTTTTTCTCTCTGAAAAGATCTGGAACCTGCATTTTATGACGTCACAGAAAGTCACAAAACATAGGTCAACCCATAGCTTGGATTTTACAAGAAGATCAGTTGACATCCATGTATGATTGCCAGATAAAGTATAGAACATCTTTGTTTTTTTAATTAATTTGCTAAGTCTGGCAACCCTCCATCTGTGAGTCCCCAAATCTTCAATCATCTTTGATTTCTTGCATAATAGAAGCTTAATGTGTGACCCAGAAAACCCAAGGACATCTGAGGTCTTGGATGTCGTGTGGGGCCATTCAGAAAATGAAAAGAAAAACTCCCCTTGGAAACTAGAGTGTCTCTTCCAGTTGACTTTTCCCACTGGGCAGACTTTGGTGTCATCCTTCCTAGTCACACTCATCTATGTCAGAACACCTGTTTTGACTACCAGTCAAGAAAGGAGGGGAAGGTATAGCTCAATGGTAGAGTGCATGTTTAACGTGCACGAGGTCCTGGGTTCAATCCCCAGTACCGCCATTAAATGAATGAATGAATGAATAAATAAATAAATAAATAAATAAATAAATAAATAAATAAATACAACCTAATCCCCCCCTGCAAAAAAAGGAAATATCTTAAAACCAATTAGGCAATAATACCCACTCTATGAGCACCTACTATGCGCGAAGCATTGTGTTAGGTGCTTCTGTGCCTCCTCTTGTTTCATCCTCACTGTATCCTTGAAGGTAAAAATTTTTTTAGCCTCAATGTAAAGATGGAGATTTGAAACTCAGAGATGTTTAAAAAAATAGAGCTGTTCCAGGTCATATACATGGTAAGTGGAAAAGCCAGGATGATGGTGATGAAGACGACAATAATGGTGGTGATAATGAAGACAGCTAACATTTGCTGAGAATGTATTATATGCCAGCCAATGTGCAGATTGTGCTATATTCATTAACTCATTCAACTGTCATAACAGCTTTTCTCCTAATTGGTACTCTAATTAACTCTATTTTAACGATGAAAAAACTCACTCATGCTTGGTCTGCTGACTCCAAAACATTGACTTTGTGGTTGGTTGGCCAGGACTGCCTTTGATCCTACCTCTCCACCCATTGGGTCCTGACGTCCCATCCCCTGTCTTCCTCTCATAGGCTGCTGAATGCATTTGTAGATCCAGCTGCTTCCTGAAATGTTAACCTTGGACTTGGCTTATCGGTTCTTAGAAGATGAGGTTGACCAGAGTCCCCCACCTTAAATCTGGCAAATTTTGTGTTTTCAAGCCCTGAAGATACACTTCTTACAAATTTCATGCAGATTATACTCCCGGGAGCTGACATATAACCAGAAAAACAGCTTCAGCCCAAACGTTCTTAATCTTACCTCCAGGAAACACTTGATTTTTGCTGAGCGCAATTGTAGAGAATCTTCCAGCCGGTCAATAGACAAGTCTGGCTTTACATCAGTATGGCATCTCTGGTTTCTTTCCCGTGGTACTGATGCCACAGATCCTCCTTGGGAGGTGTGCCTGCCCCACTGCCTCAGTGCAAGTTCAAGGTTGCAGAGACAAATGGAGGGACGAGCAGGAACCTTCCACCCTCCCGCTTTCTCCTTATCAGCTGTGTGAAAAGGAGACCCCTTCTACGTGGGTTACAATGTGATCCCTGGAGCCAAGTGGGTGGAAAGTTGTTAACCCAAGTGGCATGTGCACAGTCAGTGACAGGGGAAGGGGGAGTTCATGTAACATAAGGGAGAGAAGTCATTTTGTTTGGGCTGCTGCAGCATTATTATTTTGACTTTCACTCTTTTTTTTTTTTTTTGCATGAATTCTCTGATGACTGTACTTATATAGATGTTGCCAAGCTGGACTCTCTGACCCCTGTGCTGGAGGCTCAGCTTGCTCAAACCCTCGTGGCTACACTCTGGGGAGTGAGGCTTCTTTGTGAAGTTTTGGCTGGAGCCCTAAACAAGGAGTTCTTGTTCCAAGCTGTGGCATGTGACTGTGGTTTTAAAGCTAGAAAAGGAGAATCAGATGGAATATTACATAGTAAGTGAACTAGTCATTTAAATTAATAAACAGTGGTTATCTGATAAGAGTTATTATGGCAGTTTCTGCTGGCTGAAGACAGTGAAAGTCCAAAAACCCAGCATAATTGAGACCTCAACCTGTAAGATTATCAGATTTGTCCAGACACTTGGACTTTATTCTTTTGATAACGTGCAATAATTTTTATTTCAGATTTCTGAGAGAGTGTCCAGGTTTTGTACGCCTATCTAGCTCTTGGCCATTATTACTTTTGTTTGTACTTTGAAGCCTTTATCAATAAGAGATGAGCCAATTGAAGCAGAAATTCTTGGTGTAAGGGTAGGAACCCCCATCACACTGCATTTGACCTCCAAAAGGTTCTGCAAGGAGAAAAGGTGAATTAATTAGCACAGATTCACCACTAGACTCTGCTAAAGAGTGTATCACCAAAACTCATCAATGCTGCTACAGATGAGCCGGTCTGCCCGGACACACTCACTCCTCTGATCTTACTCAAATTCGTCCTGACAGTCTGCTTCTGCAGCTAGCGATGGAGACACAAACGCTGCTATCAGGGTTTCCCAGATTGCTTTCAATATTCCAAATGCCAAACCATCAGAGTTTTTTAAATTACTTTTGATTTGCCAAACAACACACTATCAGGACATGGAGAGTAGGAGAGGCCAGTTATAGGACATCTGTGTGTGCGCCTTTTTACCTTGTTGTCTGTGGGTTTATTGGTGGTATTATTTGACTGTTCGGTCCAAGAGAAAGAAAATGCACTAGAGGAGAAACGGGCATAGCCCTAAGCAGGGCCCCACCTATAGGCTGGAAACACGAGACTGGAAAGCCACCTTTGAAGTGGTTCCTAGCACTGCCTTGGAATGAGTAGGCTTGGCTTTCTGGTTACTTCCAGGGTGCTTGCAGATATGTGGGTGATCGGTTATGTTAGGTGGTGGCAACTTTGGAGCCAGCTTCATAAGAAGAGTGTAAACTCTAGTAGGGTGATTTTGTTCCCCTCAGATAAGCAACTAAGCTGCGATAATGTAGGGTGTAAATATTTTCATAGGGAAAAACACATGGGAGGGTCACTGGATAAGTTAGGATTTGTTACATGACTGCATGTAACAACCCACCCCCCCAGAAAACCCCAAAATAACAGTGCCTTACACAGGATGGAAGTTTATTCCTCTTTTATATACACAAAAGCAGGAGGTAGGCGGTGCAGAATGGATGTACAGTAGCTCCACAGAGCCATCTGGAAACACGATCTCTTTCCAGTTCAAATCCCTACCATCCCTGGGGTGTGGCTTTGTTTTCATGGTACAACTTGGTGGCTACAGAATCAGCCATTATCTCCTCCATCAAATGGGGGAAGAAAGAAGACATGTCCCCTCCCCATAAGAGCATGTCTTGGAAGTTACAGACATTTCTGCTTTCACATCAGTGGCCAGAACTTAGCCAAATGGCCATATCGAGCTGCAAAAAAAAAGGCTGGGAGATGTAGTCTTTACCCTAAGCACCATATACTCAGTTTTAAAATTAGGTCTTCTAGAACCAAGAAGGAAAGAAGAGAATGGATGTTGGGTGTCTACTATTAGTGGTCTCTGCCACAGACGCTGAACCCAGCCATGGATGTCAGAATTGTCCTCCTGAAGGAGGTGATGTCTGAGCACAGAATGAAATCTGACTGAGTCTCATCCAGATGACGGGGATGTGGGAGAGGAGGAAGGGAAGAGTGTTTCACGGGAGGAGGCAGCATGTGTGAGGCGTAAGGGAGAGGGAGGACGGAAAGACGCTCCTCCTGGCTGGATTACCGAGTGAAGGTGGGAGAACTCACTCCCTCATTCCCCCATCATGTTCTCAGAGGTCTGGCTCTCGCCCTTGTCTCCTGCTCTATCTGATCCTTCAAGTTTACTGACCGTGGCCTTTCCCTTCAGGGCAGGAAGGGAAAGAGCAGACAGAACACCGTGTCCTGATGAAGAAGGAACTTAGCTTTTTTTTCCCTTGGATTTAAGAACTGAGAATGAAGAATGAAGCATCTTCAGTGAAGCATTGACGAGGCTCCAGGGTGGGTGAGAGGTGGACAGAGAGCACCCCCAGGAGGCCATCTTCGGCCCCTCCACACCTAGGAGATAGATAACCTCTTTCTATCACTATCACAACCATGACAGGTGGGATCTGTGAACTGGGAGACCAGGGCTCACTGGGAGATGCAAAGCCATCTCCAAGTCAGCTTGTCCAAGACTGACTCATACTCTTACCCACCAATTCATTCCTCTCCACTGTCCCCTGTCTCCATGAACACACCTCCACACATCCCCACACTCAAGTGAGAATACGGAGTTATCTGAGCACCACCCTGTCCCCCGCCCCTCACATCCAGCCACTCATACACCTTAATAGCTCTCACACCTGCCTCCTCCTCGCCTCTGCCCTCTGGCTAGTCCAAGCCACTACCGCCCTCTCCTGACTTAACCGCTGTGGCTCTCTCTGGTTGTCACTCAAACCCTATACTCTCTGATCACACCACACCCAGTGTCATCATTTCACAGCATAAGATGCTCGTGATCCCACCCCACTACATACATCCCCAAGGGGGGCTTTCTTCCCGTGGCCGGCACAGCGCTAAGTCCTCAGAACCACACCACTCCTGCCGCTCAGGAGCCCTTCCCTCCTGTTCTCCCTGCGGTCCAGCCACTTGGGTCAGCAGTCGGTTCCACCATCGCTCTGCCCTCCCTTCTGTCTTGGGGCTTTCCTGCAAGCCGCGTGCTCCGCCCTTCTCCCGGTGAACACCAGTCATCTCTCTGTTCTCTGCTCTGGTTGCTGAGTGCTTCCTAAACTCCCTCTTGGCTAAGAATCGTCCTCACACGTTTCCCACGTTCCCTTCTGTGAGTACACGTGTTGCCCTGCGATTTCACAGTCGCTGCTGTGTTTCCCTGGTTGGGTCACCCACAGGGGCAGAGCCTCCAGCTGCAGCAGGGCCTTGAGGGGCGAGGGTCTTAGGAGAGCTGCCGGCCGAGACGCACCTTCGCGGAGAAGGGTTTACTTGCGTTCTTCTCTGTCCCACAACCTACATTTGGGAACAAACCTCATACCCATTATACTCATCAGGGTTACAAACTGGTAGCCTACAGTCCAAATTAGTCCTTAAATGTGTGTTTTGTTTGGCCAGAAGGATATTTAATTTTTTTTTTTTTTTTTTTACCATTTGAAAATGTTAATGTTTTTTGATGTTTTGTGGCAGACAAAGTCGGCTTCTGTTGAAATGCATGTCATCTGGCCGGCCCTTGGGAACACTGAGTTTGAGACCCCCATGGAGGTGGCATTGATGACATGGGGACCTCTCAAGTGTGAGGCATGTGTCCTTGGAGTAAATGAAAACATGGATGAAAATTAGAGGCCACAGACGCAGGGTGCCCAGGTTAGATACTAGAGCTCTCTCTCCATGCACACACAGAGGGAAAAGGTAAGGACACGAGGACATAGCAAGAGGTGGCCGTCTGCAAGTGGAGGGGAGAGGCCTCCCCAGAACCCAACCACACCGGCACCTTGATCTTGGACTTCCAGCCTCCAGAACTGTGAACAAAGACACTTCTGTTGTTTAATCCACCCAGACTGGTGTTTCGTTATGGCAGCCCTAACAGACAAATGCTACCTTTCTCTGTCTAGATCCGTCTTGCTAGGAAGCCCCAGGTAGGGCCTTCTTGCAGTCTGGGCAATGCAGATCTGGTTAGAGTTGCAGAGATGTTTCCAAAAAAAGAAGGAATGAGCATGCATGGCACACAGGGAGGTCACTGATCCTTTTCATGTTGAAACATTTCATGTAGTAAATTTCTTCCCCATCATTGTAAATGTTTTCTTCAATGCCACAGGATTCAATGTCAAAGAATTAGTGGAGATTGAATTGTTTCTAAAGGTATATCTCAACAAACAAGCAAACAGCAAATCCCATTTCTTTTGGGGGCTGGACAGGATGGGGGAGACACAGCCCCTGCAGAGCCGAAATGGGAACGAGAAGGCCAGAGGAGAGATCTGTCTCGTCATTCCAGGAATGTGAGGGCCACGGTCCTTACTTCTTCCCGCCTCAGAGAGGGCCAGGAGGACTTCAAGGTGGAAGGGGCTGTTCACTCTGCTGTGGGATTCTGTGCTAGCAGTTTGAGAAAGTTCCTGCATCCAGAAGTCTATTCTCTGCCCTGCCAGAATAATCTGTACATCACATCATCTGTCTCCCCGCCCCCCAAAAGCTCCAAACGGCTTCCCATCCCACCTAGAATGAAATCCATGTTTCCTGTGGTCAGCATGGCCAACAGGTCTGGGCCCTGACCACCCCCCCTGAGCTAATCTCCTGTCACCATGCTTTCCTTTCACTCTGCTCCAGCTACACTGGTTTCTTTCTGCTTCTTGAACACATAGAACTCTGCCCCAGGGCCTTTGTGCATTCTCCTCCCTTGGTCAGGAATTGCCCTTCTTTAAGACCTTTGCTTCTTTTGATCCCTCAAGCCTCTGCTAAACTGTCACTTCCTCAGAGAGGTCTTCCCTGATCACCCAGTCTACACCAGCCACCCTGCCTCCTGCCTACTCTACGCTTGTTAGCGTTTCTGTACAGAATCATTTGATTCCTTGCTCATTGTCTGTGTCTCCCACTACAATACAAGATCTCTGAGGGCCAGGACCTTGTGGAGCATAGCCCTGAGCATATAGCAGGAGTTTGGTAGATGTACGTTGAATGAATGAATGAGCAGGTCAGCCTGCCAAGGACAGTGTGGGAACTGGAAGTGTGGGGTGTGAGTGATGCAATTGTATGCCTCTTTCCTTCAAGAATGACTGCTACTTCACTCTGTCCATCCTTGTCCCTGAGAATTTCAGAATAAAGTGTCCTCCACATGCAAGGAGAAGACAAGCCCTCCCCGCTGATCTGGGGACCGGCCCCCTTCCTCCCACACTGCCTCTTTCTAGAGGCAAACTCTAGTTACCCATTCCGCTCCTGGCAGGCAGATCAGACTTGACTTTTCTGGGCTCACCTGGGCATCTCTCAGGAGATAAGGACCCTTCTGCACATCAGGTGGCCCAGAGCCTCTCTCCTGCATCACTTATTTCTTCTTCTGTGATTTTATCGGGTGCCTTGTCCTGGAAGGTGTCCCTCTGCAGCCTCATCTCGTCAGTCTTTCTCTTTGTGTGTTTAGATGGCTAGTTATGATTCTCGACCTTGGAGAAGTGTCCCTCTGTGAGAGACGTCCTGTGTGTCCCAGCAGTACACTCCTCTTTTGTCTTCCAAGGGGCAGGGTTGAGCTGGTCCCAGGGTAGAGTCTGGCCTGTGTTTGTGGATTCCTTCCACAGGCTTTGGGATTGTTGTTTTCTTATTTCTAGTATCTGCCCCTGGTGGATGAGGCTGGGCTAGAGGCTTATGCAGGTTTCTTGGCAGGAGCTGGTGCCTGCCCACTGCTGGGTGAGGCTTGGTCCTGGACCTCTGGTGGATAGGGCTGTGTCCAGAGGCTTCTGTAGCTCAGGAAGTCTGCTGATGGGGGGGCTGTGTTCCCACCCAGTATGTTGTTTTGCCTGAGGCTCCCCAGCCCTTAAGCCTACAGGCTGTTGGGTAGGGCTGGGTCTTGGTGCTAATGATCCAGTCAAGATGCCAGCCTCCAGGAAAGCTCATGTAGAGCTTTCTGGAATGTCAGCAACCGGCTTTTATGTCCCCTGGGTAAGCTGTAGCCAACCCTACTTCCCCAGGAGACCTTCCAAAACCAGCAGGCAGGCCTGGCCCAGGTTCCTATGCAATCACTGTCTCTGCCCCTGGACCCGGTGCACGTGAGATCCTGTGTGTGCCTCCCAAGAGAGTTAAGTCTCTGACTCCCCCAGTCCTGTGGAGCTCCTGAACTTAAGCCCAACTGGCCTTCAAAACTAGATGTCCTGGGGTCTCCTCCTCCCACTGCTGGAGCCGTGGTCTGAGGAGCGTGACGTGGGGCTCAGAACTCTCACTCCTGCGGGAGGGCCTCTGCGGCTTGTTCTTCAGCTTGTGGGTCACCCACCCGGGGGGAATGGGGCCCAGTTATATCATGAGCACGACCCTCCTACCTTCCTGTTGTGGTTCCATCTCAATGTTTCCAGTTGAAGCCAATCTTTCGCTAGGCTCCAGTCTTTTTTCATGACAAAGAACATGAAAAGGAATATATATATACATGACTGAAACATACTGTACACCAGGAATTGACACGACATTGTAAACTGACTCTACTTCAATAAAAAAAGAAAAATAAAATAGGTACTTCATATAAATGAAATCATCCTGAATTATCTTTTGTTCTATGAGAAACTGCATTTTTTTAAAATTGAAGTACAATCAGTTACAATGTGTCAATTTCTGTTGTACAGCACAATGTCCCAGTCATGCATATACATACATGTATTCATTTTCATATTCTTTTTCATTAAAGGTTATTGCTAGATATTGAACATAGTTCCCTGTGCTATACAGAAGAAACTTTTTAAAAAATCTGTTTTTATATATAGTGGCTAACATTTGTAAATCTCAAACACCAACTGTATCCCTTCCCACCCCCTTTCCCTGTAACCATAGATTGTTTACTATGTCTGTGAGTCTGTTTCTGTTTTGTAGATAAGTTCATAGTGTCTCTTTTCTTTTCTTTTTAGATTCCACATATGAGTGATATCATATAGTATTTTTCTTTTTCTTTCTAGCTTACTTCACTTAGAATGATGATCTCTAGGTCCATCCATGTTGCTGCAAATGGCATTATTTTACTCTTTTTTATGGTTGAGTAGTATTCCATTGTATAAATATACCACATCTTCTTTATCCAGTCATCTGTTGATGGACATTTAGGTTGTTTCCATGTCTTGGCTATTGTAAATAGTGCTGCTGTGAACATTGGGGTGCATGTATCTTTTTGAATTAGAGTTGCCTCTGGATACATGCCGAGGAGTGGGATTGCTGGATCATATGGTAAGTCTAGTTTTAGTTTTCTGTGGACTCTCCATGCTGTTTTTCATAATGACTGCACCAAACTACATTCCCACCAGCAGTGTAGGAGGGTTCCCTTTTCTCCACACCCTCTCCAGCATTTATCATTCATGGACTTTTGAATGATGGCCATTCTGACTGTTGTAAGGTGGTACCTCATTGTAGTTTTGATTTGCATTTCTCTGATAATTAGTGATATTGAGCACTTTTTCATGTGCCTATTGGCCATTTGTATGTCTTCACTGGAAAATTGCTTGTTTAGTTCCTCAGCCCATTTTTGGATTGGGTTATTTGGGTTTTTTTTTAATTAAAATTGCATTTATTTTGGGAAGACTATTTAGTTAAGTCTCATGATTCAGTTCAGAGGTGTGCACTGAATGAAAGAACACAAGGAGGGAGGTATTGGACCTCCATTTCTGCAGGAGGCCTGCAGGGAAGGCATTTATTTATTTTTAGTGGAGGTGCTTGGAGTTGAACCCAGGACCTTGTGCATGCTAAGCGTGCACTCTACCACTGAGCTATTACCTCCCCCACCCCGCCCCGCCCCCCTCCCCACCCCTGTGCCAAATGTGTGTTAATTGTTCCTGGCTTCTGAGGATACAGACCTAGGCACTGCCAGGCTGAAGGCAGAAAATCAAAGCGGAGGGAGGAATCCTACCTGTTGATTTTTCTGTTCTTTTATTCCTTAAAACATGTGAAATTGTTGATTTTAATCATGAACTTCTACTTGAAACAGTTTCAGGAATGGCTCTATTTAAAATAAAATACAGAGAGTGAATGAAGCCCTGCAAATCTGATTGGAAAAAAACGTGATCCAAAGCCACATCCTACCCTGCAAGGAAGCTCCTCCCTGAAAGGGGAATGAAGAAGTCAATAGCAAAGAGTCAACTCTCTTTCATTCCTGCCCCCAAATCCCACTCATTCTGGCCAGAAAAACTTGCAATATTCACTTCTGCTCCAGACCTTGACCTCCTGCCTCTAGACCCTCCATTACTTCTGAGATGTCTTTCTCTGGGGTTCCTCTCCACGGTGGAGAGAGAAATGAGGGAGCTGAATCCCTTCTTTCCTCCAGGCCATCATCCCTGTTCCTCTGGGAGAAATGGCCACTCCACCCAGAGAGAACAAAACCCCGTACTTCATGACCACATGGTCCATCCCAACCCCTCTCATAACTGTTTCTCTTCTCACCAGGAGCAAAGCATCTTCACGGGTGGGGAGGCAGCCCCGGGCTCCCGGAGCCCCCAGGGCAAGGCGATGCTCTCCCCTCCCTCTCAGGGATGCTCTTTTCTTTACCAAGACAGACCTGAAAACAAGCCAGTTTTAAGTTTTATTTGTAAACTTCTCTAGTGCCAGAGCTGGAGGGAAACAACAACCATAAAGGTAACAACAGTAACAATAACCAACATTTCTTAAGCACCACTCTGTGCCGTGCTGTAGCTCACCTGTTTTTTCTCATAGGATGCTCAGAATAACCCTATCAGCTGAATGGTATTATTAGCCCCACTTTACAGTAAACCATTAGTATTATTACTACAGATATTATTAGTGTAGACATCGTACAGAATTATTATTATTGAATTAATAGTGGCACAAAATTTTTATTCCATCTGTATGACTAGTACAGAAATCCTTAAAGTGTAGGAGCTCTTAGTGCAGAAAATAGTATCAGTACTATTATTATAGGGCAGAAATTACTTCCAATTATTTCTGTAGTACAGAAATTAGCACAAAAATGGTGCCATACTATTATTATATTATAGAAATTATTAATACAGAGCATAGCATCAATGCAATTATTATAGTATAGAAGTTGGTTATTATAATATAGAAATTGTGCAAATACGATATCAGTACTGTTGTTATAGTACAGAAATTAATAGCACAGAAAACCATACCAGTACTATTATCGTTGGTCCCATTTTTTTTTTAGAAAAATGAGGCTTGGAGAGGTGAAGCGAACTGCCTTACGGTTACAGGGTTGGCACTGGAGCTAGCTGAATGCACTCAGCTCTTAACCACTAAGTCATAATACTCTCCCTGACCTCCACCTTCCCCCCAGGGCAGGGAATGAGTGTGGGGAAGGGGAGGGGAATCTGAGCTGTTTGTTTCTCAAACAATCACAGTGACTGGAGGAGAAAGAACTCCAGGTACTTTTCTGGTGACCCAGAACCACCAGGGAAATGGGTAACTAATCAACCTGGGAAACGTTCCCAAATCCTGTGTCTGGAAGAAAGAAACCATTTTCAAAGTTAGATACGAGTTGGAATAATGTTGCATTTAAACTCAGCTCAAGCAACAGGTATTTCTTGAGTGTCAGGCTTACACTAGGTGATTCATTTCTCTTTTGAGTTATGTCAAATTGTATTAGCTTCACGGTTACTTTATTCATGGGTTCTGCTCAATGAATGAACCCAGATCTCAGTCCCACAGGTCAGGGAGAGGTGTGAACAGAGCGCGGGGCACAGGCTGGGATTGGCTTTGGGAAGAGTCTTTGGGGCAGGGGACACGCAGGAGGGAGGGGTTCCTTCTGTGTGAGGTTGTAGGGAGCCCAGAACTGGAAGGAGAAGCGGGATGATCCTCGACCCTCAGAAGAAGCAAAGTGATGTGTGCATATCTCCCGGTAGAGACCACTGCATTCCCACTAAGAATTCAGCCGGAAGCATGATTAGGGGAAGGAAGTTACTTCAAGTATGAATGGGCATTTCTAGAGCAGTCCTCAGACTTAAATTCAGCACAACTGCACCACTTCTCCTTCAGAACAGGGCAGACACAAGTGCAGGAAAAGTTTCCCACCCACCACTTCCATCCACCAGAGGAGGAGAGTGCTTTGTGTCTCTCCCAGGTCCATGTCTGTGGGTGGATCTGCTGCTGCTCTTGTGGGGGGGGGGGGGCAGGGTGAGATGGGAGGGGCGTGCTGGGGGTGGGGGAGGGCTTCTCTTCATGGGCTGGTTGCCCAGATGTGTACAGGGATCCAGCTTTCTGCTCCTCCCTCAGCGAGGGGATGAGGCCGGGGAGAATCAGGGCTTGCAAGTGGAAAGGGGACTACAATGTGTGAGATGGAGAGGAAACGCTGGGGGTTTGGGGAAGATGGTGTAGGCAATTCACGAGTTTTGTTGGAAACAGGCTTCCTGGAGCATCAGAGTTCTAAGAAGCAGTTTCGGATTCTTTGTGAAGGGGGTGCTAATTCTTCCAGGCAGAATTCCTGTTCCTACCCTGGGGACTGGTCATCTCTGGACCAATCAAAAGACAGTTCTAAAGAAACAGCCTTGCAGTCAGTCCCCTTCTGTGCCATCTGCTATGGAGTGGCCCAAGGGGCGTCTCTGAGCATCTGGGCTGAGAGAGCAGAGGGTGGCCCTCAGCAGAGTTGCATCAGGCCCTTTTGGACTTTTCTTTGCTGGCATTAAAATTAGCCTTGAACCCATTGAGAAAGGTGTTTTCTGAGCCCTTTGTGGAGAAAAAAATCAATCACAAACTTTACAGTGAGAAAAATCAATTCAACACGCTTACCTTCTGTTTTAACCACACTATCATGGGTCAGGCCAGACGTGGATCATGCGAGCAACCGGAAAGAGTGTTACAGCTTTGTGATACTCACAGCTCCCTGGGGGGAAGCAGAGGGCCACTCAGGGGAAGAACCGGGGACGGTCACAAGCAGAGGGGAAAGCGGAACCAGGGGCAAGCACCTTATCGTGGCTTCTGTGAGAAGGAAGAGGCAAGATCAGGTTGAAGGCTTAGGACTGGCTGACTTGAATAATTTCAGCTGGCTCTGGGGCATAGGGGCCGCCCCTGGTTTCCTGGTACCTGGCCCTGGAGGGACTGGTGTGGTATATAGCAGCCTGGAGGGTGAGTATCTTATAGGGAGGTGGGTGGGGTATGGATTTAATTGACGGCTCAAAAGGAGGAACTGACTGGCCTCTAGGGAGGCCCTCAAAACTGAGTCAAGACAGCATTTGAATAAATTGTATTACACCTTGTGAACCTAGGAATGAAAACCTGATTTCCTTATTTCAGGGGACATATAAACTTAAGAATATATAAAAGTCTCTCATGGTGGGAGGGCTCAGTGGTAGAGCGCATGCTTAGCATGCACAGGGTCCTGGGTTCAATGCCCAGTCCCTCCATTAAAATAAACAACTAAATAAATAACCTAATTATGTCCCCACACAACAAAACAACCCCCCCCAAAAAACCAAAAACAAACAATAAATAATTTTTTTTTAAAGTCTCTCTACTTAAGCCTGAATTTGAAGAGTTCTAAGCCATTACCTGCTCTTCCTCATCCGCATGTAAGAGTTCTAATTCAAGCCACTGGAAGACGGTGGTCTTCATTTCTCAGGAAAAGGCCTGGAAACCTATTGGCTTCAGAAGGGTTGGCTTCCTCTCAGGTGATCCTGTCATCCTTAGAGTAGGGAGATGGGGGGTAGGCTGTGATGAGGCTCTAATAGACAGAACAGTGGCTCCCCCAAAGATGTACACATTTTGGCCGTGGAACTTGTGAATGTGTTACCTTACATGGCAAAAGGGAAGTAGGGTTGCAGGTGCTAATCTTGAGATGGAGCCAGTCTAATCAGGAATCCTTAAAAGTGGAAGAGGGAGGCAGAGAGAGGAGCAGAGAAATGCCATGTGAAAAAGACTCAACTCGCTGTTGCTGGCTTTGAAGATGGAGGAAGGGGCCACATGCCAAGGAATGTGAGCAGCCCCTCAGAGCTGGAAAAGACAAGGATAGGGAGCCTTTTCTGGAGCCTCCAGAAGGGAATGCAGCCCTGCCAACACCTCAGTCTTAGCCCAGCCAGGTCTGTATTGGACCTCTGACCTACAGAACTGTACGGTAATAATCTGTGCCGTGATAAGGCTCTAAATTCATGGTAATTTTTTTAAACATTTTTTATTGAGTTATAATCATTTTATAATGTTGTGTCAAATTCTAGTGTGGAGCACAAATTTTCAGTTATACATGAACATACATATATTCATTGTCACATTTTTTTCTCTGTGAGATACCATAAGATCTTATATATATTTCCCTGTCCTATACAGTATAATCTTGTTTATCTAGTCTACATTTTTAAATCCCAGTCTGTCCCTTCCCACTCCCCGCCCCCTTGGCAACCACAAGTTTGTATTCTATGTCTATGAGTCTGTTTCTGTTTTGTATTTATGTTTTGTTTGTTTGGTTTTTTTAGATTCCACATATGAGCGATCTCATATGGTATTTTTCTTTCTCTTTCTGGCTTACTCCACTTAGAATGACATTCTCCAGGAGCATCCACGTTGCTGCAAATGGTGTTATGTTGTCGGTTTTTATGGCTGAATAGTATTCCATTGTATAAATATACCACCTCTTCTGTATCCAGTCACCTGCTGATGGACATTTAGGCTGTTTCCATGTCTTGGCTACTGTAAATAGTGCTGCTATGAACATTGGGGTGTAGCTGTTTTTTTGAAGTAGGGTTCCTTCTGGATATATGCCCAGAAATAAATTCATGGCAATTTTTTAATGATGGCAACAGCAATTGTAGAGGGACTGAGAGAGCTTTGGCCGTCTTTGAGTGACAGAGTGACTGCCTGTTCAGAACCACTCTCCTGTACCTCTTGCTACTAAGCACACTCGATACCAAAGATTTGTTTTTAAGCAGAAATAGATTTATAAAAGGGACATTCAGTAGCTCACAGAAACTCTGGAAAGGCCATAGAACCGGTTCTGGAGCACACAGCCAGGAACCATGTCCAACCAGACCGTGGGACTGTTTTCCTAAAACAACAACAACAAAAATCTATTTATTTATTTCGAAAAGACAGGAAAAGGAAAAACAGCAATAATGGGTCTTTAGTAAGACAGTCATCTCTGTGGGCCACTGGGATTTAGTTCTGTTGGGGACCCTCTGGGAAACTGTACAGCAGATTTCACAGTTGTCTTCCCAGAAGATGGGAGGACTGGGGCTTTTTTCCACTGCCTCCCCCCGGTGGTTGAGCATTGACCCCGAGGGAGTCAACTGTCTCAGTTTCCAGGTTGTACCTAAACACCAGTGTTCGCATCCTTGGAGCTGCAGCGAGCTCTTTGGCGGGGAAGCAGGGCAGTGCATCGTTTGAGATGGATAGTCTTCAGCACAGCAGAAACTGTGACCCACGGGGGTGAGTGAACTCAAATCCAGGCTGAGAATATGCAGTGTGGGGCATCAGTATCACCTGCCACAAGCCCTCCTAGGATGAGCTGCTGACACCTGCCACCCCTTTCCACCTCTCTCTCCACACGCCCACGTACACCACAAATACACTGTATTTATCACGTGCAGGGCACTGTCATTTATTACATCAGTGAGCCTTTGTAATGACCCTATTGGATGCATTTTAAAGAGCTGTAATACTTAGAGGATATTGGAATCATTCCAAAGTGTGCTGGAACAGTTCAATTTTAAAATGTAACTGTGCTAGAAATTACATCTTTTGCAACTATTTGAAATTATGGTGATATTTTTTAGATGTCAACTTTAGAATTTGCAGGGGTGGGGCACATAGGTTTTTGAAATTCTTTCTGCGGGTAAGCAGCTGAAGATTTTGTAAGCCACTATCCTAGACTTCGGCAGGTGTGTCTTCCCCAGGTGATGTGCCCAGAACCCCTAAAGCGGTTGGTGGGGGAGGAGGGGGTGTGGTGAAGCAGTTAGAGGAGCTTCTGTCACTGCCCTGAAGGAATCCTGGGAAGTTACTGAAAGGAAAATCAAAGCTAGTGACTTTATAGATAGAAAGTGAGTCTACCGTGCTGAAGGTCCAGATGGATGACGGCTGAGCACTCCAGCATCCTGCTCCTGTGGTCCCTCCCAGAGTTTGTGGAAGCTGAGTCAGTGGCTCCAGTGCCATCCCCACTCCAATGTCATCTCCCCTTTCATATTTACTTGATTTTCTTAATATCACCTCCTCAAGCCCTAAGTGTTAAGCTTACTCTATGATCAAAATAGTGAAAAAAAGAGAAAAGACTTCTTCTACTTTCCCAGGAGGGCATTAAGACTTTCCCTTCCAGGGAACCAAATGAACGCTATAGCATAAGCTGCGTGGTGCACTGAGGATGCAGCAGCAGCTGGGAGGTAGTGCTAAGACTGTGCGCGTAGACCGGCTGTAGAGGTGAGTCGATGAACAGTGGCAACAGAAAACCCTTTATGCGGAAAAGAGATGCCTTGTGTCTTACCCAAAGTGATTTTCACAACCAATCAAATTCATCCGCTGTAACCCAGTGTTTCCACTTTCATAAGACGACATTCTCTAATTCACAGGGATAAGCACTTAAGTTCTGTGGTCTCTCTGGAACCCATTCTCTCCAAGAGTGAGTTAAGAAAGCTTAAAAAGGTTGTTAGAATTCAGTCTGATCAATAGCTCATACCAAGTTGCAGAAGTGCTTCTCAAGATTGGTACAGTGATCACAGTTCACTTTTCCAGCTGTTTTTTCCCTCCAAATGTTGTCCATGCTAGCAATAGGCATGGTAGGAAAAAACTTTAATGAATAACTTTTCTTGCTCTGATTCCTTTTTGAAACTTAGTAACACAGGGGTAAGAGCTTGGGCTTTGAAGCCAGAAGAGCATGAGTTTACATTTGGGCTCCATCACTTATTAGTTGTGAAGCTTGACTAGTGTGGCCTCCTCTCAGGATTGCTGTGCAGACTCAGCGAGGCCATGTGGGCGGGGAGCCCGGGACACTGGTATGCAATAAATGGTGGCCAGGATTGTCACAATCATCATTATCTTTTGATCTGTAATTTGGTTTCTGGATAGACTGACTGCAGGAAAAAAATCTTATGTGGAAGACTGACCCAAATCTTTTGGCTGTTTTTTTTTTTCTTCAGCTAGTTATAAAATCAGAAATTCATATTCTAGTTTAAAATCACTTCTGGTAGGTTTGGTTACTGAAATCATTTCACCAGTTTGATTAACTCTTTGGATTAGAAAACATTTACAAAGACCATCTCATTTAAGTCTCTTAAAAACCTATGAGTCAAACAAACAAATAATGTTACTCCTTTTCCCATTTAGGGAAATGGGAAGTAAGATTAAAACATATTAAATAACCCTCACCTCTGTTCTCCTTTTCTCCTCTCTAGGAGCTGCCCTAATAACCTCTTGTATATATTAAAATGTCCCACATTTCATCAGAGCCCATTTTAAGCTTTCCTTTCCTCTTTTCAGAAGAAAAGAACTCATTCTTTTCTGACCTTCTATAGTACTTAAAGTGTGAACCATATACTTTAGCTCTTTTTCACTCTTCCATTTCTTCCCAATGGTCTCTCTCTCTCTCTCTCTCTTTTTTTTTTTTTTTTTGCATATCTTTTTTTTTTTTTTAAACTCTGGCCAGAAAATCAAGAAACCTCTGAAGACTAGGGATCATGCAACTTAAATATACTTTGGGTCTCAGTCCCTAGGCCCCTTTCCCCATAACTCTCCCCAGTCCAGAGTTGGACTCAGAGCGAGTACCTGGTGGAAACTTGATTGATTCACAGAGAGTTTACCTGAAATGATGGCCTAGAAAATCCACTGCAGGATAAAAATGGAGAATCACTCCTTGGGGACTGCTATCTAAGAAGCAGGACAAAAATGTTCCTGCTGGAAAATTGAAATGCAAAAAGCCAGCACGGGCAGGGAACACATCACTTCTCTGCAGCTTCCAGCGCTGATTCTGGCTATCCCCATCATACCTCTCTAAGTTTATATGACCTGAACATGCCTTTAGTCACAGTGTCCCCCAGTCGTGGCACTGTGACCATGTGTAGGTGGGGACATCCTTCTGTGGCTTTATGACACTCTGTTCTGCCTTCTGCGGGGATGAGAATCAACTTCATTGTCTACAAAAAAAAATTAAACAACTCTTAACCAAGGGATGCTAAATAGCAACTGATATTTTTGGAGACTCTCTTAAATTAGGACAGCTGAGTTTAATGGAAAAATAAACATCTTTTGTACTGAATATCTGTTGCATATTGTTGCATGCTGACTATCAGCCTAGACAGAATTTTCCCATTTGTTTCTTTTCATCCTGGTTCTTTTTATGATTTATTATATAATCAAATAGATACTCCTTATAAATTCCAAATGGCAAGATATTCCTGGGGTTCTTTCAGAACACAAAATTCCAGATTCTTCCCAATGATTCTGATTACCAGGGTTCCTATCTCCTGAACCACTGTTTCTCCCCCAGTGAAAAAAGCAAAGCTCCTGAAGACTCTACCAAATCCTGGTGGAATCATGTTCACTAGGCGAATGCTTCTCATGTTAAAGTTCAGACGAATCAACTGGGAATCTTGTTAAAATGAAGATTCAGTTTCACAGACCTGATGTGGGACCTTTGACTCTGCCTTCTGACACAGAGATGGTGCTGGTGCCCCTGGCCCACAGACCACATTTTGGGTAGCAATGTTCCACACAGAATTGGGTCTCCACGGAAAGGCAGGTCCTTGAGAGCCTGACCAAAAGTTCTTGTGTGGAAGCAGATGTGGTCCCTATCACTGGAGGTCAGAAAGGTCCTTAAATTTTTTTGTTGTTCTTTGTTTTTTTGTTTTTATTTTTAATTAATGAACTTTATTTTTTAAGAGCAGTTTCAGGTTCACAGCAAAATCGAGCAGAAAATAGAGTTCATACATAGCCCTCTCTACCCACACATACATACTCCCCTACCCTCAACATCCCTCATCACTGTGGCATATTTGGTACAATCGATAAACCAATATGGGCACGTTATTATCAACCAAAGTCCATAGTTTACATTAGGGTTCATTCTTGATGCTGTACATTCTGTGGGTTTTGACAAATGCATAATGACATATAGTGGTAGCCACCACTATAGTATCATACAGAACAATTTCATTGCCCTAAAAATCCCTTGTGCTCCATCTATTCATTCCTCCCTCCCTCCCTCTCCCCAAACCCCTGGAAACCACAATCTTTTTATTCTTTCTGTAGCTGTGCCTTTTCCAGAATGTCCTTTGGTTGGAATCATACAGCTTGTAGCCAGAAAGGTCCTAAGTTTTAGGTGATCTTGGTCTGAAAGCATAACAAGCTGGGGAAGACCTGAGTTTCTAAAGGAAAATGGGTAGCTGCTTCTTAGGGTGTAGTAAGAAACAGCTACTGGCTGGGAGCTCTCCCTGGTGCTGCTGGAGACTTCTTCCAAGTCTTTCCTCACAGGATCCCCTCCTGAATTTCAGCTCTTCTGTCTAAAACATCAGTCTAAATCCTTGCTTGAAAATATGCCCGGCTTGGATTTGGATGCTGTACTATCCCTCTTATTTATTTCTGGCCAATACCTGGTCCTGCCTGGGAAAAGGTATTCAGACCTTTAAGCTCTTTCCTTGGGGATGAATTTTTCTAAACCATCAAACCCCGATTGTCTGTCTATCTATCCATCCATCCATCCATCATCTGTCTCTGCTTTAATTTAATGTTTTTGACCAGGAAAGGAAAAGAAAGTTCATTAAGGCCATATTTTCATAAACAAAGTAAGGTAAAGGGATAGCATATGTGCCTTTTACATAGCTTGTGTTCAGTGCATACCTTTTTAAAAAAAATTGAGGTAAAATACACAGAAATAAAATTAAGCATTTTAAAGTATACCATTTACGTATTGCAGTATTCAGTATACGTGTACTTTCATGCTGTTTTGCAACCACTCCTTCTATCTAGTCCCAGAAAACATTTAATGCATATTAAGAAAATATTTTTGTCGGGGAGATAGGTAACTAGGTTTATTTATTTGTTTTTAGAGGAGATAGTGGGGATTGAACCTGGGACCTCGTGCATGGTAAGCATGCGCTCGACCATTAATGCATACGTTTTGAAAGCTATGTGAAAACAAAGATTCCTTGGGTGATTCAGAAGAAATTTCTGTCATTGATTTAATTCATTAAGCAATTTATTAACTCTTAAAACTATAAATATTTTAATTGTATGAATAGTTTTCCACTTTGTCTTTTATTTGCTATGTGGTAATGATAATAACAGCTATTATTCATGGAATGTCTACAAATGCCAGACACTTTACATATATTTTCTTTTTTTCCATTCTTTTTTAAAAAAATTTTTATTGAAGTATAGTCAGTTTACAATGTGTCAATTTCTGATGTACAGCATAATGCTTCAGTCATAGATGTACATACATACATTCTTTTTCATTATAGGTTACTATAAGATGTTGAATATAGTTCCCCGTGCTATACAGAAGAAACTTTTTTATTTTATATATAGTAGTTAGTATCTGCAAATCTCGAACTCCCAGTTTATCCCTTCCAACCCCCTTCCCTCTCTGGTAACCATAAGTTTGTTTTCTATATCTGTGAGTCCGTGTCTGTTTTGTAAGTAAGTTCATTTGTGTCTTTTTTTTTTTTTCAGATTCCACGTGTAAGTGATATCATATGGTATTTTTCTTTATCTTTCTGGCCTCCTTCACTTAGAATAGCAATCTCCAGGTCCATCCATGTTGCTGCAAATGGCATTATTTTATTCTTTTTTATGGCTGAGTAGTATTCCATTGTACAAATATACCACAATTTATTTATCTAGTCATCTGTTGATGGACATTTAGGTTGTTTCCATGTCTTGGCTACTGTAAATAGTGCTGCTGTGAACATTGAGGTGCACGTATTCTTTTCAAATTTGAGTTCCCTCTGGATATATGCCCAGGAGTGGGATTGCTGGATCATATAGTGACTCTCTTTTTAGTTTTTTAAGGAATCTCCATACTGTTTTCCATAACGACTGCACCAAACTACATTCTCACCAATAGCATAGGAAGGTTCCCTTTTCTCTACACCCTTTCCAGCATTTATTGTTTGTGGCCTTTTTAATGATGGCCATCCTGACTGGTATGAAGTGATACCTCATTGTAGTTTTGATTTGCATTTCTCTGAGAATTAGTGATATTGAGCATTTTTTCATGTGCCTGTTGGCCATTTGTATGTCTTCACTGGAAAATTTCTCGTTTTGGTCTTCTGCCCATTTTTGCACTGGGTTGTTTGTTTTTTGTTGTTGTTATTAAGTTGTATGAGCTGTTACTATAGATCTGTAATTGACTCCTTGAAATAGAACTTTTTGGGTTGTTTGTTTTTGTTAAGGTGTATGAACTGTTTGTATATTCTGGAAATTAAGCCTTTGTCAATTGCGTCAGTTGCAAATATTTTCTCCCATTCCATAGGTTGTCTTTTTGTTTTGTTTATGATTTCCTTTGCTGTGCAAAAGCTTCTAAGTTTAATTAGGCCACACTTGTTTATTTTTGCTCTTATTTCTATTGCTTGGGTACACTGCCCTAGGAGAACATTGCTAAGATTTATGTCAGAAAATGTTTTGCCTATGTTTTCTTCTAGGAAGTTTATAGTGTCTTGTCTTATGTTTAAGTCTTTAAGCCATTTTGAGTTTATTTTTGTGTATGATGTGAGGGACTGTTCTAACTTCATTTATTTACATGCTGCTGTCCAGTTTTCCCAAAACTACTTGCTGAAGAGAAAATATTTTCTCCATATTCTTGCCTCCTTTGTCTAAGATTAATTGACCGTAAGTGTGTGGGTTTATTTCTGGGCTCTGTATTTCTGTTCCATTGATCCATATGTCTATTTTGTGCCAACACGACACTGTTTTGATTACTGTAGTTCTATTGTATTGTCTGAAGTCTGAGAGAGTTATTCCTCCAGCTTCATTCTTTTTCTTCATTATTGCTCAGGCAATTCTGTGTTTTTTTGTGATTCCATACAAATTTTAGGATTATTTGTTTTAGTTCTGTGAAAAATGTTCTGGGTAATTTGATAGGGATCACATCAAATCTGTAGATTGCTTTGGGTAGTATGGCCATTTTAACAATACTAATTCTTTCAGTCCAAGAGCATGGGCTATCTTTCCATTTGTTTAAATCATCTTTAATTTCCTTAATCAGTGTTTTGTAGTTCTCATCATATAAGTCTTTCACCTTCTTGGTCAAGTTTATTCCTAACTACTTTTTTAAAATACAATTTTAAAGGGTATTGTCTCTTTACTTTCATTTTCTGATATTTCATTGTTAGTGTAAAGAAATGCAACTGAATTCTGTATGTTAATCCTGCATCCTGATACCTTGCTGAATTCTTTTATCAGGTCTAGTAGTTTTTGTGTGGAACCTTTAGGGTTTTCTATACATAGTATCATGTCATCCACATATACTGACAGTTTTACCTCTTCTCCAATTTGGATCTCTTTTATTTTTTTTTCTTGCCTGATTGATATGGCTAGGACTTCCAAACCTAGAAGTGGTGAGAGTGGGCATCCTTGTCTTGTTCCAGATTTTAGTGGGAAGACTTTTAACTTTCCACAATTGAGTATTATATTGGCTGTGAGTTTGTCATAAATAGCTTTTATTATGTTGAGATATGCTCCCTCTATATCCACTTTAAATGGGTGTTGAATTTTATCAAATGCTTTTTCTGCATCTGTTGAGATGATCATGTGATTTTTTTTTGTCCTTTCTTTTGTTGATGTGATGTATCACATTGATTGATTTGTGTAAACTGAACCATCTTTGTGTCTTTGGGATGCATCCAGCTTGATCATAGTGTATGATCTTTTTTATGTGTTGTTGGGTTCTGTTTGCTAATATTTTGTTGAGAATATATTTTCTTATTTAAGCCTCAGAACAACCTAATTAAACAGGAATTATTATCAAGTCTTGACAGAAAAGAACACTGAAGCTCAGAGATTTTAATTAACTTGCCCAGGTCCACACAGTTACCCAGTGGCAGAGCTGAGGCTTAATCCAAGCCAGTATGACTCCAGGACTTGATCTCTTAATCACAACAAAATAGTACCTCATGTGGACACAGAGTTATTCTCTGTTGCAAGTATGGATTTTAAAGAAAGTTCAACTGTCACCAAGCAAGAAACTGGATACATGTAAACTCGAGATTATATGCTTGGAAACAATAAATGAGGAAAATAACAGAACACCAGAAATCTTCATAGAGCTGTTCAAAATTAGGGAGATTTACCAGAAGTTTTTTATTTAATTTAAAGGACTTGTATTTAATTATTCACCTGTCAGGATTTTTAAATCACCGTTTTAAACTACTACCTCCTTTCTCTTGAGTCACTGATTTCCCTTTACTGGATCACTACTGTCAGAAAGGAAAGCTGTTCTAATGTCTTGTATTTTAAAAACCAAAATAAAACAAAATAAAACATCTTTCTAATTACCCTCCCATTTTTCTGCTCCCCTTCATTGCAAGACTCCTTGAAAAGCATCTCGATGGTCATTACGTCTTCATTCCCATCTTTTCCTCAGCGTGCTCAGTTGGAGACTCTGTCCCCATCACTCCACTGAAACAGCCCTCATCAAGGTCACCAATGGCCTCCATGTTGCCAAATCCATCACTTTCTTCTGGGGCATGAACGTCTGAAACTTTTCAGCAGCCGTTGACCCAGCTGACCACTGGGTCAACACTCTCCTGGGAACTCTTCTTTGCCTACTGCATCACCATACTCTCCTGGTTCTCTTTCAACTATACAGGCTCTTCCTTCTCAATCTCCTTTCTGAGTTTTTGGTTCTTGACTCCAGGCATCTGGTTCCTTTTTCTCTAACCGAGGCCTTGGTTCCAGGACCCATGCAATCCGCCATCTGCCTATCTCCCTTAGTTGATCTCATCCGGTCCCATGACTTTAAGTGCCTTCTATATGCTAATGCTAATCAAATGGTGTCTTCTGTTCAAACTCTCCCCCAAAGTTCAGACTCACAGTTCCAGCTGCCACCTTGAAAATCCTTGCTAGAGGTCTAATAGGCATCTCATACTTAACATCTAAAACGGAACTCTTGATTTCTGCCCCTAAACTTGATCCCCCCACAGAACTCTACATCTTATACATGGCATCATAATTTACCCAGTTGCTCAGACTGAGAAAACAACCACCTTGATCTTCTTTCCTCCATCCCTAACTAGTTCATGACAAGTTTGCTTGACTCTACCTTTACATCATATCCAAGATCAGTCCAATTCTATCTCCATCTCCCCTGCCACCATTGAAATCCAACCTGTCATCACACTTCATTACAATATACACAATATATACAATATACACAACTGGAATTTGACACATTGTAAAATGATTATAAATCAATAAAAAATGTTAAAAAAAAAAACAAACAATATACACAACAGCCTTAAAACTAGTTTCCCTGCCTTCTCTTATGCCCTCCTGTAATTCATTCTCCAGATTCATTCCACCAGAGCAAATCAGATCAGGTTAGTCCCCTGCTTAAAGCTGTCCTTCAGTTCTCATCTCACATAAAACCCTAACTCTTTCCCGTGGCTTTCAAGCTCCTACATACACTGCCCTCTGAGTCCATCCAGTAGCCCCCTCTCTTCCTCTCTTTCTAAGCTTAAGCCGCACCAGCCTCCTTTTAGCCCAGACATATCAAGCCCCTTCTTTACTGGCTGTTCCTTCTGCCTAAAATTCTGTTCCCCTCGATCTCCACATAGCTGACTTTAGAACATCCGGCTGTCAGTTGTACACTGTCTTCTTAGAGAAGTCCATGCTAGTCATCCTTTTTAACTAGCCAACGTGGCTTGTCAGTCCTGGCTTCGTCACTATCCTATGGCTCTTTTTATTTTCTCCATCCACCTCATCACTGTCTAAAATTGCTTTGCTTGCTTATTATATAAGCTTAAAATATAAGCTCCATGAGGGTACAGACTACACAGTGACTCCTGTATCCCCTATGCCTAAAATAGTGCCCATCACCGTCTAGCTTCTCAACAGAGGAGAAAATTGAGGCTCAGAAAAATTAAATGATGCGCCCCAAATCATCCAGTTAGTAAGAGATGAAGCCACAATTTGAACCCAAGTCTTTTCATTCTGAATTCTGGCGTCCTTCTGTTACATGATCATTCATGTTGTGTACATTCAGCAGGCAATTATTTTTATTATCTGAGTTATGGAAAAAGGTCCCCTGGCTTTGTTATTCCTAATGCTTATAGAAAGCTAACTAAAATAAATTTTTTTCTTTTTCCTTGCTGTAAAACATATTTACACACACACACACACACACACACACACACACACACACATCATACCTTATATGAATACTCTACAGTATCTGGAAAGTGTTGCTGTATTAATAAAATAGGCCTTACCTTGACTATTCTATTTTTATTGGGCTAAAACTGACAGGAAAACCATACAGGGTTTTTTTTTCTGTCAGAAAGTTATTAAAATATATTTGGCACAATTTACTATGCAGTCAATGGGTTTATGTTCTTTTGAACAAAATTGGTTTTTAAATTAGTGTCTTAAGTCCTCTTAAAAAGGTTTCAGAATGCCGTTCTCAGAGGGAAGAATTGTGGTTTGCTAACCACACATTTTGAAAGTGCCCGATATAGAAATACAGAAATTATGTCCTAGGAAGAAAGGCAGTAATGAGACTCTTAAATAAATACCCAGAGGATTTTCAAAATAATAGGTACATGTACTTTTGAAATACTTGGTGATTTTTTTTCTTGTAGCTTTGGATTTTTCTTTTTCTTTTCTTTTTTTTTTTTTTTTTTATCGGAGAAATACATGTACCTAGCTTATTAAGTCAAAGATACTGATACTGGTGTTTCTTGATGTTTCACTGTTAAATATTATCTGTTGACTTTCCGTGGAAGGTGAGGATTTTGTGGGAGCCCATGACTGGGTTAACAAATTATAACAGACCCCAGCCGCTTCTGGGCTGGTGGCCTGCTTTAACATATCTATAAGAATGTATATTATTCCCCTCTCCCCATGACTTCCTTAAGAAGGTAAACTGTAGGCTCCCAAAGGAATGAGTCTTGGGCTGGAATGATAAACAAGTTATAAAAAGCTGCAGACTCAGAGGTGAAAAGGCTGGTTAGCCAATGACAGGTAAGACCCCCAGAGGGGGGCAACCTAAGACAGACACAGCCTCCTGAGTCCAAGAAAAATGTTAAAGCAGCTGTTTCTCATACATTCCGCCCTGATAAGCTGTAAGGCTCGCTGATATCAACACAAATATGACTTGCTAAAACCTAGAGGGCCTTCTGACCTTGAGCCAGACCCTACAATCTAAATCCCACCCTGTCTTTCCCTAAATTCCTGCATTCCATCACACAATGGTCAGTGATTTCCTAAATTCCTGCATTCCATCTCACAATGGTCAATGATTTCTCCTCTGATTGTAGACAATAAATGTGGGAGCAATTGAGAGGTTCGGGGAGTTGGCTCCCGACTCCCTCTCCCTCTCTTGACTTTCTCCACAGAGTCTTGAGTAATTCATTCCATTTCGGTGGGACTTCTGCTGGCCAGAACCCATGACTGGTGACGAACCCACAGGATTTAGCTTTCTTAGAGGCCTCAATCTACCTTCTGCCCCATGAACTTCTCTTCCAATCTTCCCAATATGGTGATGTAACAATTTTTGATTAAACTTGCAATGTTAACATTATGTCTGCTGTTCGCAGCTAAGCTATGTATAACTGCACAATTTTCTTCTTTTCTAGGCATTAACAATTGCCTTTTTTTGGCCATTGGTTTAGTTCTTTGTAGACGTCTCACTAACTCATCTACAAACTTTTGAATAGAACTATAACTCCTTTCACTATGGTACCAACATATTAGGCAATCTGTTTCTCTCTCTGTGCATCTCTCTCTCTCTCTTTCCTTCTTGCCTCAGTTGGCCCGGGTTGTTCTCCCTAAGACCTGCTGGACATCAGTCCTGAGATTACTTTTATCATATTTCTAAGAATTCTCTTTGCTACTGTCTTAGAGTGGATCCTCCACTTTCTGGGCCCACGCTTATTTCTTTTTGGTTTACATTTCTCAGTAAATTCCTGAGAAAATGTGCAGACGGGATTCCTTTTTGGGGGGAAGTAGCATATACGAAAATGTCTTTATTTTGCCCTCAGACTCAATGGATAGTTTAGCTGGATGTAGAATTCCAGAATGGAAATAAATAAATTCAGAATTCTAAAGATAGTGATCTTGCTTCCAGTGTTACTACTGAGAAATCTGATGTCATTCTGGCTCCTGATTCTCCGTATGTGATATACTTACAGCCAGAAGATTTTAGGATCTTCTCTTTATCTCTAGTGCTCTGAAATTTCAAAATGAATTACCTTGGAGCCGACAACATAATGCCATTTGCAGCAACATGGATGTCCCTGAAGAATGTCATTCTAAGTGAAGTAAGCCAGAAAGAGAAAGAAAAATACAAATGAGATTGCTTATATGTGGAATCTAAAAAATAAAAAAGAACATAAATACAAAACAGAAACAGACTCAGACATAGAATAAAACTTGTGGTTGCCAAGGGGGAGCAGGGTAGGAAGGGACAGACTGGGAGTTCAAAATTTGTAGATACTGACAGGCATATGTAGAATAAATAAACAAGATTATACTGTATAGCACAGGGAAATATATACAAGATCTTGTGGTAGCTCACAGAGAAAAAAAATGTGACAATGGATATATGTGTGTTCATGTATAACGGAAAGATTGTGCTCTACACTGGAATTTGACACAACATTGTAAAATGACTATAACTCAATAAAAAATGTTTTAAAAAATGAATTACCTTGGTTGGAGTCTTTGTTTACTCACGGTGCCGAGTACTTGGTTCTGTTCAGTCTAAATACTAATGTCTTTCCGTTGCAGGAAGTTTTCTTGAATGATTTCTGTAACTTCAGAGGTCTTACTATGGGCAGTCGTATTTGTTGTCCTGTCATTCAGTATTGCTCATAAAAATGCCTATGTTGAAGTTTTTAAATCTTTATTTATAATTTTTTCTCTTTAAACTTAATGAAAGGGAAGCTGATACCAGCTGTGAAAATTTTTCTATAACTATCATTATTATTTTCTCCCCTTGGAAAAAAGGGTAGATGCTTCCTTAAAAAGAGAAATGCCAAACTGATTCTATGAAGGTTAGATACTGGATATGCTTATGTTTTAAACTTACAGTGAATTAGCATGAATTCTGTATTTGTCACTGTAACCTATCCAAAAAAAAGATGTTCTGACTTTTGAGTACTGAAATTACCAAAATAAAATAGTCAAACCAATATTAATTAGCTGTTCACTTTTCTGACTAGATTTGGGAGAATATAAGCCAGGAAAAGCTCAGCCCTAACTTCTGATGTAAGAGACTCGGGCCAAGATACTAGTCAGGAATGCGCCACGTCCACTTCTGTTGCTTAGAACAGGGTAGGCAGGTGGAGAAAAGAACCTCAGAGGGTAGAACCCAGGTCAGGTGGTGGTACGGTTAGGGAGGTAAAAGTCTTCCTTGTTCTGGTGATGCTTTGAAATCCTACTTTACTGTTCAGGAGACTCAACCAAACAGCTGAAAGCAGGGACCAGGTAATTATCTGGCGTTCTTGGGGGTGAGGGTAGTCACTGATTCTTCAGTCATCGCTGGCTACATTCATCCTTAGAGATGTCCATTGTGAGCAGAATGACTTCAACGGGCCGTAGGAGGAAGGAGGATGGGCTGGTGATGCCATCCGCACCTTGCCCACAGCACCAAATACATAGGCTTATTTCCCTTTTGAAGAGCCTGGGTGGGTACTTTGGTTGAATCATACAGGTGGGGCAGGAAGAATTCAGATAAATAAGATAGAAGCCAAAATATGACAATCTCACTCATTGTTCTTAGAGAAAAGGGACTTTGGAATTTGTGTCAGCTGCAGCCGAAAAAGATCAAGGATGTTGGGACCTGTACGTCCATTTGACTAGGACGTTAATAACTTCATGCAAGGGAAAGGATGGTTTGGGGTGTGGCTGACGCCAGAAGGACACTTAGACTTGTTCCAAGACAAGCAACGTCAGTAATAATGTGAGGAGTGAGTCAGCCAGATTAATTACCAAATTCTGTCTGCATGTGTAAGATAAAGCAGTTGAGCCAACATTAATTAGTCCTCCACTCTTCTGATTGGCTCCTGGGAGAAAATAGCAATAATAAAATTTATATGATACTAGATACAGTAAATAATATTAAAATAGTAACTAAAATGGTATTGTAAATTTTTTTACATAAGTTAGTGCCTTTGACCTCCATGAGAACCCAGTGAAGTAGGCACTACATTACCCCCATTTTACAGATGATGGAAGTGAGTCAAAGGGAGGTTAAGTAACTAGCCGAAGTACATGCCAACAGTTTGCAGCTTCAAGAATGTGTCAGATTTACAATTTATGATTCTAAGGGGAAGAGAAATTTATTTAAGTCTACTGCATGACTATAGTTGGGGGGCGGGCTATGGCTCCTGATAGAAAATTCTAAAACTTGTTCACATTGCCTTGGGAAATCTGCTAAAAGTACATGAAAACAATTCAGGTGTATCCAACTGCTGGAGAGGAAACAAAGGATTATACTTGATATTTCTTTTTTAAGAGCAACTGTATGAAAACGAATACACACACACACACACACACACACACACACACACAGACGACTGGGACATTGTGCTGTGCACCAGAAATTGACACATTGTAACTGAATATACTTCAGTAAAAAAAGAACAACAGCATAATATTAATTTCAATGTATATTGAATGTATATTGTCTATTAATTTAAGACTTAAAATATCACTCTGTATACCTTTTGCTAGCAAGCATGCACTCATAAAGAACTTACTTCAGTTTTATTATTTAAGAAGATGCTCAAATCCCAAAACAGTTTTGGCTCTGTCTAGTTCAGACTAAAGATTCTTTTATCAGGTTTATTTGGAAAATTACACTAAACCTTCACTCTTTGCCAGTATCAACCTGGGTGAAGGTGTAAGAAAACAGATAGAGTGTTAAAATTAATTTGCTCTCCCCAAAGTAAAATCTTTTATATGTTACTATTCATATTCTTTGATGTGTGCAGTCCTGCGGGGAAGGAAACAACTTTTATTCAGGTCACACTATGCCGCACACTTCACCCACTGAATAGGCCTGTGATATGTTTTTCCGTCCTAGTCTCATGCAGTCATCGGAAGGTGGCATCAGAAGTGCCCAGGTTCAAATTCCACCATACTACAAAAACGGTACTTACATTTTACACTATACATGTCATCATTGTTTTATTTATTTATTTTATTTTGGCGGGGGGAAGGTAGTTAAGTTTACCTATTATTTTCGGAGGAGGTACTGAGGATTGAACCCAGAACCTTGTGTATGCTAAGCATGCGCTCTACCACTGAGTTACAGCCTCCCCCTCTCATGTCTTTATTCTTACATGAAATCTAACCATGGCCAATGACACGAAAAGTCATTGTCATATTTCAAATATGAGAACGTCAACGACCAACATCTGAAAACCCCATGCACTAATCAAGATTGTCAACAATTCATTTATTGATCTACCAGCCCTGTCAAATATCTCTTCATGATGAAAGTTTGTCTCTCTGTTAGAAATCTGCTTATTTACAAACCCTCACGGGACTCTTCCTAGCTATCCGCTATACATCAGACACAATAACTGCCTTTTCACACATTACTCATATCTGCCGAGATCTGAATTATGGATGAATGATCCAATATCTCCATGCAAATGGAGCTTCCATAGTCTCTACCTGTGTATTCCTTCAGTCTAGTGCTGAACAGCTGTGGGGCTTGGACAAGCTATAGTAATGTCTTTAAACCTCAGTTTTACTCACAGACTGTTGCAAGGAATAAATTAAATGCTGTAATAGGTAAAGCATTTAGCCTTGTGCCTAACACATAAACATTGGCTATCACAGCACTGGGGCCAGGGTCAAGGTGAGGCGAGTAAGGCACTCATCTCAAGTGCAAAATTTCAGGGGGTGCTTAAAAAACTCAGTAATGAACCTAAGTAATGTTTTAATGCAATACTGTTAAAAATCAAAATTAATGCAAAAAATCCAGGATGAATAAAACATCCAAATTTTCAGTAAGGACAGGAGCAATAGTCCTGATTTTTTCTTCGCCTTGCTCAAATGTGGCCTCGCATGGCACCGTGTGACGTGTACGTGGTGTGTATTGTCATGTGGTGGGTTTTAACATTTCTTCTTTGTTGTTGAACCCAAATGAAATTTTTTAAATTCTCTTACCTGTGCGGGTCACTGTCCAGCAATGTGTGACTTGGTAGGGTAGCTAAAACAAACCATCAGCTTCTGTGGGGTCCCGCTGTCTAAACTGTGGTGTCCTGACTGGTCAGTACACGGTAAATGGACATGAATGTTTGCTCAGCTAAACTGAACTGAGCTATTGGAGGATGAAACTTCAGAACCACTTAAAGTCTGTACAGTATCTATTTGGCCTATTTTCTGAAAATTATTGAAAAGAAACATTTTCCAAAATCAAAGTGCAATGGAATTTTTCTATAATGCTCCTTCTGTCACTGAACTTTTTTTTTTAACTTTTGAAGGATAGTCAGTTTATAATGTTATATCAATTTCTGGTGTCCAGCATAATGTTTTAATCATATATATACATACGTGTATTTGTTTTCATATTCTTTTTCATTATAGGTTACTATAAGATATTGAATATAGGTCCCTGTGCTCTACAGTAGAAACTTGTTTATCTATTTTATATATAGTAGTTAGTGTCTGCAAATTTATCCCTTCCTTTCCCCGCTAGTAACCATAGGTTTATTTTCCATGTCTGTGAGTCTGTTTCTGTGAAGTGGGTTTTGGATGAAGCAGTTTTATTATAAAGTTATTCTAGAACTTGTGGCCATAAACTCTTTGGATAAATCCTCCTTTAGTCCAGATTTCACTCTCTGGTGAGCAGTGTCATGTTAGGTCTCAGTTGTATGGACAAGCCATAGCACCACACGACCACACACCCAGGCTTCCTCTGTCCTCCTATGTACACCAGCAGTCATCCAAGTTAAGGCACAGATGACACTTCCTAGGTTAGCACTGCTGGGGAGAATCTTCCAATATTTTATGCTTCCCTGCTGGTTGTGCCTTTATTATAATTACTTTTAAAAATCCTTGCGAGATGGATAGACACCAACAAATTCATAAGCAAAACACAATATTTGAGAGAATTAGTCAACACAAGGAAGGAAATTATTAACAGAAACAGATAAGTCAATTACAGTTCACTCAAAACATATGAAAAATCCATTATTTTTACTTATGAAAGAGAAAAACAAGGGACTTCCATGACTTGAAGATGTTACTCTTATCAACAAAGAAAAACCATGAAGAATAACACATATTATGCTAACTGGTTGTTAATGCAAGTTTTTAATTGGTTATTTAGAGAATAATGTCCCAAGGTCTGAGCCCCATCTTTGTTCAACGTAAGATGTTTCTTATTTGATGAAAGATTTCTTTCTTTCTTTCTTTTTTAATTGAAGTATAGTCAGTTTACAATGTTGTGTCAATTTCTGGTGTACAGCATAATGTTTCCATCTTGCATACTCATGCATATGTTCCTTTTCATATTCTTTGTCATTATAGGTTACTACAAGGTATGGAATATAGTTCCCTGTGCTATACAGTAGAAACTTGTTTCCGTCCAGTTTTGTGAGGATTCTCCTTGTAGTTCTGATAGTAAGAGATAGTCTGCCAAAGTTCAGTAGGTACTTTGTGTGAATTGTTCTGTTTGTAGATGTAGCTTTTGTTGTATTTGTGGAGGGTGAACACAGCATCCATCTACCCTGCCATCTTGGCAATCCCCTCACTGATGAGAGATTTTTAAAAAGGAAATGGATATGGTGATGATGAAATTAGAGGCAGAATTTAGATTGAGCTGGTCAGTGCAGAATGATGTATTACGCTCTTCATTTCTTCACAACTCAAACAGTACATATAAATGCAGACTGTTTTCTCCTATCTTGAAAATGTTCACTCAGCACTAAAAACTTCTCTATTGACCTTGTCTCGCCCCGTTCCTGCACTGCCAATCTTCTCTAGAGAGTGACCCACACCTGCCCTTGCATTTTTCTGGCACCCAGTCTTTTCTTAACCCACAGCAGTCTGATAACTCAAAAATACCCAAGAAGCTCACCAGCGATCTTCTATTCACCAAATTTTCTTGACTTCTTTGGGACTTGTCACCTTGCAACTTTCCACCTGGGGCTCCTCAGATGTTATCCCTAATGTCTCTGGTTCTTCCTCATTGTTCCCTTTGTGGGAAACCGCTTCCTATTTCTGGTTCTTGTATATGACCACTCCTCGTGTGTTGATCTTTGATGCTCTGTTATTGGTAAGGAAGACTGTAGATCTTAACACTCCACTGAGTTACAAGCTTGGGTTGAGAATTGCTGAATACAAAATAAAATGCTAACCCACAATCATCCTGCAGGGCTTAGCACAGTCTCAGCCTAACTGCTTTCCAGCCTTTTTACAAATACCACTTTTGACCTACACAATCCCTTCACCTTGACCTAGGTAAGCTTGCCTGTTGGCCTCAGAGATACCCTGTACATCATATGTTCATGACTATTGGTAGTGCCGAGACACCACCAAGGACTAGAACTCAGCTGTGCCATAAATCACTGTAAAGAAAATTCCCAGGGTGGGGTGGGGGGAGTACAGCTCAGTGGCAGAGTGCATGCCTCACAGGCAGGAGGTCCTGGGTTCAATCCTCAGTACGTCCATTAAAATCAATCAATCAATCAATCAATCAAATTACCTCTCCCAAAATTTTTTTTAAAAAATTAAAAAAAAATCTCCACAGTGTCTAGCACAATATACTGCACCAATTATTTGTATTTAATGACTGGTTGGCGAATAGTATTGCCAACCATAAAGTTTATAAAATTGCTCTCTTTGATGAAACTTATTTTGGTCATTTTTGCCAATATAAAATAATCTGTGATAAATCATAGCTTTTTAATTAAAGCAATGCAAAAAAAAATCCATTTTCTGTAGTGAGTCACAATCCAACAATTCTGGAAAAACAGATAGTTCTTTCAAATTTATCATACAGAAATAGTTTGAGTTGGAAAAAAAGGAGGCTTAAATCATTGTGCAGTAAATTTTGTCTCCTCAGGATTCAAAACATGTCACATGAACGGGGGCAAAAAAGGTCAGAAGTGGGAAGTCGTGGGTCTAATTTAAGGCTACTGTGAAACTTCAGGATTTCTATTGAAGAATTCAGAATTTGAAAGCTCTACTATTATTTGTCTGCTTATTAATGAAGCTTGTAAAATTTTGGATTCTGTTCATGTTAATTGATATAATTTTTAAAAAAGAAATCACAGCCAGCTGGAAAAAAATGGTGTATTTCTATGTAGCTAGGGCCCCTCACTTACCACGCCCTCTTCTTCTCTGCCCTTGAGAGTGATGGAGTCTTGTCGCAGGTGCAGCACAAAGTTACGCTTTGAAGCAGCAGAGGTAGCAGGAGGGAGTTTCCTTTATTGTATGGATGCTCTACTCTGAGGATTATAAGAATCACTGCCACTCTCCTAGGAAGCCAGGGATGGGTGCCCTGCAGCCTCTGAATCAAGGGTGTGGCAGGATGGAGCCGGGAACAGGGGAGAGAGTGGAATTGTAAGCAGGGAGGGGCAGTGAGGCAGAGGGGACTTTCCTGTGCCCGTCTGAGATGCACACCTTACACACTAGAAGGCAATCCAGTGGGGACCTGAGAGAAACATTTTCAGCCTTTCTTGGGATTCTTGATGATGGGCTCTGGGTTTGAATGAGTACTTTCCGGGAAGACCTGCACATCCTTCCAGACATAGCGGTGAGTTATGTATGTTTCAAATATATTTTCATTGGCAGAAAGTCAGGGAAACTGAATGATACTGTTATCACCATGACATAAGATTCAATTCAATCTATATTTACTGAGTGCATACCATGTGCCAGGCAGTGGGAATCTAAGGGAGAAAAGGAAAGACAAATTGATGAGTTAAAAGGATACTCTTAGGTGAGATCGCCACACCACAGCTCTCAAGGTCATGCACTTTCCTTATCACTATAACAGTCTCCTCCGTGTCTGTGGTTCTTTGATGTGTCTCAGGCTGTAAGCTCTCTGAGAGCAGAGACACGTGTCTTTTTCTTCTTCACATCGTGTATTAGCGCGAAGCACAGTTTCTAGCGTTTGACAAGCATCCAATAAACATTGTTCATTGAACGTTATGGATGCATTAACCCTTCTTGGGGGTGTCATCCCGTTGTACAGGTATGGAAACACAACATCCAAGACCACACAGAAGTAACTGCTGGAGGGAGGATTGCAGAACAGCTCAGCCTGACTCCACAGCCCAGGGTCTTTCTACCAAATCATGCTCCTTTCCCTGGGTTGGAGAGGTTGCAGCCGGTCGGGGAGGGGAACACCTGTAGTGAGTAAATACTAGCGACACGAAAGAGGTATGACCCGGAGGCGGCGAGGCGGGCATAGGTGGGGGTCCCTCTCTCTGCTTAAATCCCGCCCACGGAGAGGAAGCAAAATTCTGAGTGCATCGGCTTGTGCATCCTGCTCAGAATCCAAATTGGGAGGGTGTAAAGAGTCAGGACTCCCTGGGAGAAGGATGAAGCAGAAGGGAGGAGGAAGGAGGGTGGTAGCAGTTCTTTCTTGCGTCGTGTCTGCTGCCTTGAGACACGACCCTTGGCCCCAGTGGCGGGTGTCAGGGTGATACATTCGTTGACACTTGGCCGCCTCGAGGGTTAGTTTCCCTGCACACGTGGGGCGTCAACGCGCAAGCTGTTTCCCAGACAGTGGCTTCAAAAAATAACTTCTCCCCAATTAGGAAGGGGGTGGGGAAGGATAACGCTTTTCGTGGGAAAGAGGTTTGGTAAATAAGGGATGTGAGGGTTCTGAAGAGAATTACAGTGCAGCCACCGTGGCTATTATCTTAATCAGGCACCATTTCAACACCTCTCCCTTCGAGTCAACCAGCCCTACAGCGGGATTTATTTTCCAATAAGCGAAATCCCCGCCCGCCGACTCCGAGCCGCTGGGCTTGGAGCTGGGTGGGGAACGGCAGCGGGAGGAGAGGCTATTTTGGGTGTGGGAACGCGGAGGGAGGAGGGGCGGCGCCGCGGGGCTGGGCGCGGGCGCGGGGAAAGCCTCCAGCTCGGGCTGCCACGGCAACCGCGTCCAGGCAACGCGCCCGGAAGCGGCTCGGGCGGCGCGCGGCGGCTCGCGCCCCGTTGGAGCCGCGAACCCGGCCGGGCCGCGCGCCGGGCCAGGCGGCAGGCGCGCGCTGATTGGACGGCGCTCCCCGCGGCGCGGGCCCGCAGCCGGGCTCCCCGCACAGCCCGAGCCAGCGGCCGCCGCACCCAACCGCGTCGGCATGGACACGGGCAGCCGCGGCGCGCCCGCCCCCCGCGCCGGTGAGTGCCGCGCCCCGGGCCCCCGCCCGGCCGCCTCCGCTCCTCCGCGGCGGGAACTCTCCGCCCCGGGCCCGCTGGTGACCTTGGGGCGGCCGCCGGGGAACCGGGCTTCGGGGAGAGAGAGCTGAGCGTGGCCCATGTGACCCGCTGCCCGCGAGAGGGTTAACTGCATGCTGACGCGAAGGGATGAAGTTGGGCACAGAGCGCAACTGGCATTGCATTTTTGCGGGGGCCGGGGGAGCTTGCATGCTAGCAAACCATCAGAAACCCCGAGGGACTGTTTGGGGGAGCAGGGGTGGTGCACACATTGCCAGGGGGCAGTGCTAAATCAGCCGTCCCACCACTCGGAGCTGAGTGACCTTGGGCAGATTAACCTCTCTGCCCCCTCCCCACCCCTTTCTCATCTTTAAAAGGAGGGGCTTGGGTTCTTTGCAGTTCCAAGATGCTGTTGTGCCGTCGTGCTGTGAGCTGAGAAGGGACCCCAAGTACTGCAGGTACACAACATACAAGGGTTAGCTATGTTTATTCTATCGAGTTTCCATTAATTGGCTCCCAAAGTGGTGAGATAGATTGTGGTTTTATGAAAGATTATGGAGAGAAAGCAGTGGCTGGTCCAGAGTGGCTTCTCATGATGCCCAGGTGCTCCAAAGTCATGAACAAAATCAGGGTTAAGACTCCTGAGTTCTTTCCTGTAGTTAATCTATCTAATAGGAAACTTTGTAATTGAACAGGTAGAATCAAAACCCCAGTAGTGGCAGGCAGCAGCAAATTAAGTGAGTCATTTATTCAATATGCACGAGGTTGTGTGTGTGTGTGTGTGTGTGTGTGTGTGTGTCTGCGCGTGCGTGTGTTCCTTGCTGCGCTCACACCCTCATCTTAAAGTCTGTGTATGTCAGTGTCAGGAATTATTCCATAGAAATAAGCAGAAATAATGCTAGAATGATTCAAATCCACAGACGTGCTGCTCTCTCCGAAGCAGGAGCAAACATTTAATAAGAGTTTGGTGTGTGAAAGTCAATATGTTCTTTACCGAGAAACATCCATAGCATTTGCCCATTGGAGTGCATGTTTGTGTTGAGGGGTGGTGCAGAGAGTGGGAGAGAAGTGCTCTTAAGTCCCAGTAGGCTGTGTCACCTCTTCTAGTTTTAGCATTGGCTGGAGCCCCTTTCTGTATTCTCAGTTCATAAACTTCCGTCTTCCTGGGAGAGGAAAGGGAGGGAATGCCCTGTGCCTCCGGCAGGTTTCTGGAGTTACCCATTCTGGCTTTCTGCGCCAAGGTAACCCTTAGTACTCATTTCAGTCTGATTTCATCAGTATAAAAATGTGGGTTTTCTGGAAAGAGAGATTTTTTTCAACGTGAATGAATAAGCTTCTGCAAGCTTGTTTACCTGAGGGTTTAATAATCTTTAATAGTTTATGTGTTAGAAATCTGATAGCATTCAGATAGAAAAAAGCCTCACTGCCCTAGAATCCAGCCACTAAGCCCTACAAGCCCTTTACTGAGTCACATCTCATTATACCTGGAACCCTTACTAACAGACTATTCAGCCTCCTCTCTCTGCGAGCCTAGCTAATCTGTGTGTCTCCAACCTGCTTTTCAGTCTCTTGTTTCTTACATCCTGCAGCCATATGTCTGTGTTTTCATTTTGCTGTGGCTGAGTCCATCCCCTGGCCCTCTCCTGCCTCCAGAGCCTGAGTGAACAACTTCACTCACAACAACCCTCTCCCATCTCATGGGATCAGGGATTGATTGGGCTGCCACTTGCTTCTCAGTGCTGCCTCCAAACCATAAACCCATCACAAACAGTCTTCTTCCTAAAGGTCGTGCTGTCTGCTTGTGCCCCCTACCCTCCTCCTTCTGAATCAGTGCCTGCCGAACCTGGTGACTCTGCAGAATCGCCCGGAGCACTTTGAAAAGTGTGGCTCTTTAGACTCTCCCAAACACACCAAATTAGAACCATCAACGTCGCCAAGACCAAAAATCCTGACTTTAAAAACAAACCCAGAAAGAAGAAGGAAGAGGAGGCAAGGGAGGATGGGGAGAGGAATTAGAGCTCACCAGGTGATTCTGATGTACACCCAGGGTTGGGAATTACTGTGCTTGATGGTCCAAAAAAATTAACAAACAAACAGGCAAACAAACATGAGCAACTAGCTCGGTTCTCTTCTCTGTCTTGTCTCTTATCAGTGACTTTGGCATTTATGTTGAGGCTCTATTAATTCATTGACCTTGAAGTTCCTCATGGTCTTCCGCATCAGCTTCTAGGGCCTCACTTTACTGCAACCACTCACTTGTTGGACTTGTTTAGTCATGGAAATGTTTCCAACTTCAAGATCTGGAACTTGGACGTCAGTTTGCTTAGCTGATTCTTTCCACCTCCTGCACCAGACTAACCATCACTGAAAACTCTGGTCCCTTAATCACCGCCCCTTCCAGTCTCTCTATGGCTGTGTTCCTCTGCTTGGAATATATATGTTCCAACCATTTTGGTTTTGTCTGGAATCCCGGAACCCTTTGTCTTAACATGTGGACTTCTCATATTCCAGCCCTCAATCCAGAATCACCCTCATCATCTGATTTTCCTTCTCCCAGTCTACCAAGTTATCTGCCAAGTTATCACAAAGACTTTTGCATTGGTTCCACTGCAAATTTATGCTAGCTCTAATTTCACCTAGGTTTTGCTTTTCTGTGAAAAAAAAAATCCATCTTTTATTAACTCCCAGCTGCATTACTTTAGAGGTTATACCAACCTTTTCCAATCTCTAAACTTCCAGTCAGTTTCCTTTCTGGAGCCAGTCTTTTGTCACTGACAAGACTACGGAGATCTGCTTCTGAGCTTACCACTCTCTGCTTTTGTATAAGCTCCCACTGTACCCTCCTCACCTGCCCCCCCCCCTTCTTGCCTCATCTTTGTCCTTCTTTATTTCCTTCCTCTGAGGAAGAAGATCTCTACCAGCTCTCACCCAAGATTAACTCACATGCACTCCACACTCCGCATTCCCTGGACTTTTCCCCTTCCTTCTTGCCTCTTCTGGGACCTGGCTCCCTTTGTTACTCCCTTTCTCTCATTTCTTTGGTCCCTCCTTACTCTACCCCAACCCTCACTCCTCCATATATTCGAGTCATCCTTGTCATAATAACAGAAATTGTGCTAGAGTCGCAGCTCTGTCCACGAGGACTCTGTGCAGTGATGGAAGTATTTGATGTCTCTGCTGTCCAATGTGGTGGTCACTCGCAGTCACATCGTCACCAGTAGTCAGGTGTGACTGCTGAGCATGTGAAATGTGGCTAGTGTGGCTGAGCAACTAAACTTCTAATTTTTCTTAATTCTAAGTTAAATTCAATTCAAATAGTCACCTGGGGTTGATGGCTATTGGATTGGGCAGTATGCCTTCTCGGACATTCTGTCTCCGCATGCACACAACACACACACACGCGCACACACACACGCACACTCCGCTTCTGTGCTGAACCGTCCTCAGGTTTCCCCCCGGGACAGCCCCTTCACTTCTTCTGGCCTCACCCTCACCTTTCTGTTGAAACTGCTGTCCTGTAGGTCTCAGCAGAGGTGTCCAGGTTGCCGAGCTGAAGCCTTTACTCCATCTCCCTCTTTCTTGATCTCTGTCCTGTGTCTGCTGCCAGTGGTCCACACCCCTCCCCACACCACCCCACTCTCTCCTTCCACGCCCCGTGTCACTGTCTGTCCAGGGCCAACTCAGACCTCACTTGTCTCCTTTTTCCTCCCGATTTCTGGATGTGGCATTCCATGGGATCCTGTCCTGGGCCTTTTCCTCTTCCTCTCCTGGCCTCCTCTCTTCTCCTTGCATCACCCCCATCTCTGAGCCAGCTAGTGGTTAATGTGCCTCAGTGGGCATCGTGGTTCACGTGTCCTTTAATCCTCGCTCTGCCTCTGTGAGGCCATAGTCTGATCACTGCTCTTAGTAGGTGAAAAACCTGAGAAATGAGAATAACTAAAGTGATTGCTATTGTCACTGGTTGTTAAGGATTAGAACTGAGAGAGGACCTCCAGCTGTCTGCCTTCAAGTCCCACTTTTACCCAGATTTTGCTCAGTAACACCCTCCACCCAACACCTACAAACCTACATTTCCAGCCCACCCTTCTCTCCGAAATTCCATTCAGAATTTAATACCCTGGAGCCCAGCTATTTTGTTTCTAAACAGCTCTTCATCCCAGCTTCCTTAATCCCTTTTTTCCCTTTTTAACTTTTTGTTTTGAAATAATTCAGACTTATAGAAGAGTTGTGAGAATAATTTAAATAGTTTCTAAATACCTCTCATCCAAATTCTATAAATAATAACCATTCCCCACACTTGCTTTTTCCTCCTCTGGCATCCTCTCTCTACACATGTGCGCCACACACATGCACGTGTATGCATGGACCTATGTGGTAATTCTTCCTGAACCCTAACAGTGAGTTGTAGATAAGAAGCCCCTTTGCCTCCCCCCTCAAACACTTCTGTGTGTACTTCCTAAAAACACAGGGCTGCTTTCTGGCATAACAAGCGTCAACATCAGTAAATTGATTCTGTACTTTTATCTACACACCTTCTTCAAGTGCTACCAAGTCCTAGTCCTAATAATGTCCTTTAGAGCAAAAGAAGGGGAAAAAAATCTTTTTTTTTTTTTTCAAAGTCTCTTCCTGGTCCAGGATCTAGTCCAGAATCTTGGGCTGCGTTGTCCTACGTGGCCGCTTCCTTTAGTCTTTGTCTTTCGTGACCTTGACACTTGAAGGGTGATGAGGCAGGTTATTTTGTGGAATACCCTTTAACTTGGGTTTGTCTGGAGTTTTCTCATGGTAGATCCAGGTTCTCCATCTCCCGGGAGGCACCTCACAGGGGAGGCGGCGTGTCCCCCTTGGTGCACTTGTGGTGGTCTCTGTGCGGTCATCAACCTCTCTGTGACCTGCTTTTGCTCTCTTGGGTTATTCTGACTTTTCTCCTCTTCACGTCCCCACATCCAGTGGGTTGTTGAGGGTCGCACTGTTCCCTGCACAGTCTCCCTCGATTCGTCCCTTCCTTTCCATTCCTGCTTGTTTCGGACTGTCATGGATTCAAGGCCTCTGCACATGGTCTTGGAGACTGTTTATCATGACTTACCAACAGGAACCCGTGTGCGTGGTAATTTTCGCTGGTCAGTGCTTCCTCTGCTCTGTCCCCCTCCACCTCTTCTCATGCTGCCTTGTGTTGACTTAACTCAGCTCTTTGATCCACTCAAATGCCTGCTTCTCAACTGCTTTTCCTGACAGCCCAGTTCAAACAGATCCTCCCCCTGCCCAAAGGGAGGCAAGGCCTGGCGTGGACCACCATGGGGCCGAACCAGCCTTTCTACCCCTGCATGGTTGGCCTGTCTGTTCTGTTTCCCTATTGAATTGAAGCTCCTGGGTGCAAGGGCTGTGTCTTATTCAGCACTGCAGAAGTTCAATGAATATTTGTTGACTGGACTAAAGTACTTGATTAAAATCAGTAAGCAAACACACAGGCTGACCTTAAAGTTGTCTGGTGGGTATGGGACCCATGGTTTACTCCAAGAGGCAGGTGGGTGTTAGTTCCCAATAGGGCCTGTTAGCAAAGCGATAGGTAATTCGCAAAGGTATTTCCCGGTTGTAAGTGGATAAATGATCCCCCTCTCTCCACCCGTGACATCGTAACTTTGCGTAAACATGTCAACACAGAGAAAGGGTGTATTCGGTTCAAAAAAAAAAAAAGAGTAGAGAAATCTAACATAGCATAATAAAAATGGCCCGTCTATTTCTTCACACCCCAAGTGAGCAGCTGAATGTGTGAGGAGCAGTTTCTCCGGCTCGCATCCTCCTTGGAGCCCTCGAACCACCTGTTCTTTCCTCTCCGTGGTCTCGCCGACTCTCCTGTGTTCCGTCAGTCAGCCCTGCCTTCCTCCCTCCGGGCTCCCTACACTCTTCCTCCTCTTCCTTATTTCCCTCTTCCTGTCTGCTCCTTTCTCTTAAGAACTCTTCTCCCTCCCCCTAGATTGATTATTGTATTTTTTGACTCCTTGGATGTGGTTTCGCATTCCATAGGTTTTTAATATAAAAGCAGGTGGAAAAGGATCAAACAGTGGCTTTGCATGGCTCGGTGGGCTTTTGTTGATTTCCCCCGACCACCGCTCAGTAGTTCCTGGTATTGGACAAATGTAGTTATTAGTGATAAGGAAATGGCTTCTTTGATTATCTCTTTGCTACAGCGGGAAAGTAACCGGGAACATGCTGGTGGACGAACATCAAAAGACCTGAAGTTATCAGTGTCTGTTAAGGCGCAGTGGCTGCTTGAAGTCAGCAGTCAGATTTTCAGGTGGTGAGTGGTTGAGGAACAACAGTGGTGCCCCTCCTTGACATGTGCCTGCACTTGCTGGCGGCTGGTCAGCCTCTTTTCCCTCCCAAGGCTGCTTTTGTGAAGATGACATCTTCTCTGGACGGAGTAGCTATAGAAGTGAAGGCAGGAGGTTCTGCTGCTTAGCCGAATGGGGCTTAAATAACAAGCCCCATTTTGTGTGGGAGAGAGTGAGTGGAGTTGCTTTTTCAATATGGAATTCTTAAAATTGTTTAACCGGGAAGATGTTATTCAGAAACCCCTGATGCCTTCAGCTTGTTTTTTATTTGTTTCAGATTTCTTTTGCCCCCGTTTTTAATTATCTCTGAAAGAGCTCAGGAATCCTCCTCCCCTGCTCTCTCTCAAATAGTTACAAAATTAATGTGCTGAACTCAAGTCGTTACTCCAAATAAGAGTCTCTCATAGCCTGCCACGTTCTGCAGAGGAGTCCAGCCCCTTCCCGATGTGGACGAGGGAAAGGGCAGAGACTGGAGGCTGGCTCTTTCTTCCAAGCCCAAATCCTTAGCTTTTCAGCCAGAGATTTGTTATCAGGTAGAACCGAAGAGTCACGACTAGCGTTCTGTCTGCGTGAGGATACAAAGTCATGCCGCCCCTCCTCCATGTGATCCTTGATGCATCGGGGGTGTAGGCAGTTTAGGAGCGAGAGAGTTTACACCGATTTTTAATAATACTTTTGCTGTTCTAGCTGGTGCATTTGGCAGATTCCCTTTTTAACATTTGATAATGTGTCTTCTCTAATGCTAGAAAGAGAAGTAGCCGAAAATAGCTGTTGATCATAATAAAACACCCTAAAAGTTCTATGAGCTCCCTTCTGGTGTGGGTGCGGGCAGGGGTGAGGGCGCGGAGCCATCTGCCGAGCTCCCAGCCGGAAGGGGCCCCGAGTCAGCAATCGATATGTCATTTGGGCAGAGCCACTAAATCATTAAAATGATGGTCCCTACCAAATTAGAAAAACAGGCAAATGAACACATGTTTATGAGTGTGTGCGAAGGGGCAGCGCGCTGGGCTCAGGAGAGTTACAGATTCACATGGTACGTAGTCCCTGCTGCCCTAGAGCAGCTCAGCTGGGGAGACATAATCCATGAAAAGTTCAAATAACAATAGAAGATTTAAACAGCGTTTCAAAATAGCTGTTATTAATAGATGGGAACAGAAACCAATCTGTTTTTGCAGGGGTTCTCCTAAAACCGTTAGCATCACTCCGAGCTGTGGAGCGTGGATCAGAGCAACATCGGTGGCCCTTGCTTGGGTTCCAGGGGTCCTGATGTCCACTTATGGCTCCGTCTGGATCTGTCAGAGGCCACACGTATGTGGCAGATGTATGGGATCCCATCAGTTCTGCAGCAGTCCCTACCCTGACTGCAAGGCCACCGTGAATGTTTTGAGCATTTTGAAGTTCATTTTTCATGGGTCAGAAGTACAGACACCCTTCACCTTTCTAGCCCCATCAGAATTCCCCTTGTGAGTGTGCTGGCGTGGAGGTGGAGAGGATGCCTGGTAACTTGGGCAATGCAGGGCTCCATGAGGGCTTCAGCAAGGGTTCTGGCTCAAGCCTCATTATGTGCCCACGGGGAATGGGTAAAAATGAGCAAACCAGAAGTTGTTCTGTCGCTACAGAGTTTCAGTTTTGGAAGCTGAAAAAGTTCTAGAGATCCGCTGCACAGCAGTGTGCATATAGTTAACACTGTGCCGTGTCCTTACAAATGTTTAAGATGGTCTGCTTTATGTTGTATGTTTTTAACCACAGTAAAAAAGAAAATTAACAGCAAACTTATTTTACCTGGACCACATCATCTTTTAAACCAAGAATCAGCCATATCCCTTTGGTTTTTGTAGCTGAAAATGGGCAATATTTTGTTTTCTTTCTTTCTTTTTTTTTTTTTTTTCGCTTTTTTTCTCATTGGTCTATTCTTTGAGAAGTTTTTATTTACATTTTTGTCATTGTGAAAATACCACATTTGTTAAAGTATTTTCAAAATAAGGGAAAATGGAATAAAAATGTACCCAGTACCACTATTTATATTTTGATTTATTCTACTGTTTAAATATATGTGTGTGTGTGTGTGTGTATGTTTTTGGTTTGTTTCGGGGGGGTAATTAGGTTTATGTATTTGTTTTTTAGAGGAGGTACTGGGGATTGAACCCAGAAAAAAAATATTATTACAATAGTAGTCCTAGGATTGGAATTCCTGCTACACTCTCTCCAGGATGGCTGAGGGATTTCTGGGTTGCTGAGGTAATACTATTGAAAAACATGCCAGGGTGTGTCAGGTGAGCGTTGCTGGCCATTGACCTGATGTGTCCGAGGAGGTGTGAGAATGCCCAACGTCCTTGGAGGCTGTATAAGGCCATACGTTCCCTCCTTTGGTGACTTACCCAGATTTCTCCCAGATCCACCTCATAACCATAATGCCATCTACATCCCCAAATAGCCTAGTGCTAGTATATGTTCTTGTAAGGATGGCACATCTATTCTCAAAAATTCTGGCCAGATGCAGGGAGAGGGAAGCTGCCTATTAAGAAGGAGACAGATATGTGCCGTTTCATTTTCTTTGCACGTAATTCGGAGGCAATCCCCCAATCTGAGCCCCGTCATTAATTTATGGAAAGCTCCTGCTATTATCAGTGGTCCTTCTTTGACCTTCTTATCAATCTGGATACTTTGGCTTTGGAATTTAGTCATCCCTGGCCTCAGCTGCACAGTCCTCTTCCTCCTCCTTTGACTGAAAACACATGATCTACTCAGATACCACCTCTTCACACTACACAGCAATTCCAGAGATTTGGCCCAGGGTGGGGTGGGGTGGGGGAGGAAGCATCAAAGGTAGCCTCAAGTCCAGGAAGCCAGCGCTCATGCAGAGAGGGGCCCGTGGTGGGCAGATGGGAGAGGGATGAAGGCAGGTGAGGAGTGGCCTGGGCACTCAGAGGGGCGGTGGTCGCCGTGTCCTTGGTGACTCATCCTTCTCTGCTGGTCCAGGGTCGGGCGAGCTCCCCGCCTTGGGGAGGAGGAGGTAGAGAAGAGGAAGGTGGCAGGGGTAGAGCTTAAAAATTTGCGGGGTCCTCTAAACTCATAAAATGTTTGCACCCCCTAAATTCTGGTTCCGCCGTGGGGCAAAGCTCTGTTTCCAGCCCTTGGTTGTGGTTCTATATAGTACTGAAAATCCATTTTCAAATCTTGTTCTTATTTAAGAAAAGAACAAAAACCTATACATTATAGCTAGCATATAAATATTTTCTATGTTACTTCATATTCTTTGTAACCATTATTTTAAATAGCTCTCCATATCCTTCCAAGTGGTTGTGCCATGGCTGAATGAAGTACTCTTTTACTGTTGGACATGTAACCAATAGCCATCGGTAGAAATGTTAGCCTCCAGGTAAGATCGCATACTGAGTATGGAAGAAGGTGCAAGGGTAGCGACTTGATGGGGATTAGCTATTGTAGTAGCTCCGTGGTTCTGATTTGATGCTCCCAGGATGTGTAGGGCAAGGCTGAGTTCTATGCAATGTCCTGGAGAGTCTAACAGTTTGACTCCCTTCAAGCTCGTGGGCTTTACAGATTTGTTTTTTATTTTTTTAAGTGGAGGCAGGAAGAAGCAATTTTTTTCTTTACTTTTCAATGGTGTAGTGAAAAATAAATTGAAGAAGTAAAACATCATACGTTTAGTTGAAACCCCCGTCGTCCTCTGTCTGATCCACTTTATCTCCCATTCAGAGAGGAAAATCTCCCTGAATTGGATGTTTGTCATTTCCTTCATCTTTAGATATTATAATTTGGCATATTATTTGGCATGGCTTAAACCTTTATGAAAATGTCATCATAGTGTTTATACCCTTCTTCACCTTGCGGCTTTTTTTTTTTTTTTTTTTTAACTGAAGTGCAGTCGATTTTCAATGTTACTTTCAGGTGCACAGCAAAGCAGTTCAGTTATACACAGACATACACACACATATTTTTTCAGATTCTTTTCCATTATATTTTATTACAAGAAATTGAATATAGTTCCCTGTGCTATATCAGCTTGCTGTTTTACTTAATATATCTGTAAGATTCATTCACGTTGGGACTTGTAATTCTTAATCCATCTATTTCCACAACCGTTTGTTCTTTCATTGCACGAATATATCACAGTCTATTCATCCATTTGCCTCAGGTGTTCGGTCCCCGTCTCTGCCCACGTTTTTGGTCTTAGAAACAACACTGCCTTAAGTACTGTTGTAAACAGTCATGTGTGAGAAGCTTCTGGGTGTTTCTTAGCAGTACAATTATTCGGTCATGAGGGTTGTGCGTCGTTAGCTTTATGAGATACTGGAGATCACTCTCCAAAGTGGTGGTGCTGATGCACACCCCATCTGGTGTCCTTGTTGGCCCACGTGTATTCCAGGCTATGCTTGATCTTACCTTACTTCTGCCAATCTGATGGGATAAATTGGTATCTCTTGTGTTTTTATCTCTTGCAGCAAATTCGATTTATTTTATAACTTGCTTCCACCAACCAAAACAGACCCAATGTTATTAAAAAAAAAAAAAGTGCTAAAGTTCTTATTCTTTCTACAATATCTTTTGGAGATTTTTCTAAGCAAGGAAACATTTAGACATCTGTTAAATGACCTAAAAGTTAGGTTATGAAATAAATACTCTCTTCCCAGTAAGCAGAACCACACCCTGTGTGATTTGGTATCAGAATTCCAGCTGCCTGCCCCTGCTGACCGAGTCCAGGGGAATGCCACTTGGCTGGTGTCTGCTGTATCCTGTTGGTTAGAGGTGAGTCACAGGTCCCACCACGCTTGGGGGAAGGGGTGACACAGGTATGAATTCCAGGGGGTGAGGAGGTGGGGGCCACCTTACGGGAGAACCTCTGGCCCTCTGAATAAGTACCTTGCTGTAATCACCGCGTATCAGCGTCATAGGCTTAAACATTCAGCCCTGTTAGGGCAGTCAGAGACCATCAGATTGCAGAAGACTGATTAGCCAAGTCTGGTTCCCATCAGAGGCGTAATGCCAGTGTATTAATTCACCAGGAGAAAAGTAGCTCGCAGTTAGCCTGGGGCTTGCTGATTCCTTTTTATTTCCCACCTTTTTGCACGTCCACATAGGAAGCTAACTGAGGTGCTTGGTGAACGTGGGCTCACAGCAAGAAGAGTGAGCAGGAGTCTCCTCATAGCCAGTGCCACTGGACCACGAGTGCTTAATGCATCCCTCTCCAGAACAGGGTTCTTCCTCCTGCCCCATTTCTCAGGTTCTTGGAAACACTGGTAAATTTTGCCTCTCCAAACTCTGCTATAGTGGACATGCTGTGTGTACCATCTCTCCTTCTGGTTGCACATTCAGTCCTTGGAATATATTTCAGTTGACTAAATCGGGTGTTAGGAAGTGACGTCATTTCAGTCATCTATCCTTGAGATTCGTTCACCCAGCAAACGTTTCTTGATCAGCTACTATGTGCCAGGCGCTTGGGTTAGAACTGTGGACAGTACAGCTCCCTTTGGCTCACAGTGTAGAGCCAAAGACTGATGCTGAGCCGGTGACCACAAGTGTGGGGGCTGTTTGCCTCGTTTCAGTTGTCAGTGGTATCCGGGATCATTCTCACAGATCTGCTGGGTTCATCCCTTCTTGAGTCTTTAGATTTCATTGTCAGAGTCTCACCTTAACTTCAGTTCTGAAAGTAGCTTGCAATCTGTCCTGTTGACTTTTTATAGTACCTGCGTCATTGCATAGAATGAAGGAAAGTAAGGAAATAAGAGACCAAAAAGTTGAACTAAACCCTGATTGTAAATAGTATTTCAGTGTAACTATCCATTAGTAAGGGGCTGCCTAACAATGTTACGTCCATTTAATGGAATATTATGTAGGTGTTAAGAATTGTGATAGGCATCTTTATATATGGACAGAAAAACGTTCAAGATGTAGTGTCATTTAGGAAATGCAGGGTACACATAGCATAGAGTAGGAGTTCTTTATTTTTTTTTTCAAAAAAGGAAAATTATATGTATCCCGAAGAGAGATCTTCAAAAAAAGTAGATCGATACAAACACCACTTTCTGAGTGGGGATTTTCAACTTATTCTTTATGCCTTTATGTAGAGCCTAAATTTTATTTTATTTTTTTGGTAGGGGGTAGATAATTAGGTATTTATTTATTTATTTTAATGGAAATACTGGGAATTGAACCTAGGACCTCATGCATGCTAAGCACATGCTCCACCACTGAGCTATACCCTCCCGACTCCAAGCCTCAGTTTTGATATTGTATTACTTTATAATCACAAAAAGCATTTTTCAGTTTAAAAAAATTTTTTTTTTAATGTTCCAAATTTCTTGATTCAAAGCATGTGTGGTGCAAATTGTTTTGTTTTTTTTTTTCACATATGTGCTCTGGTTTCACAAACACAAGTGACAATAGCATTTCTTCAGTCCAGCTGTCACCTCAGCAGACGTCGGTGCCAGGAGGAACAGCTTTGGCCAAAAGAAAGCGTGATAGCAGGCGCCTAATAATTTCCCCACTAACCCCATGCAATCACCAATATAATATCGCTTTCAACAAATGAATACTATTTGCCGAACCTTTTATATAAAGTTTCATTGTTAAAAACAGGTGTATTTTCTGTCCGATGTGATGAAGGGACATGAGCCAGGGAAGGGGAAGGACCAGCCCTTGCTGGAAGCATATCAGCCCCCCAAGGCCAGGCTCTGTTCTGGGTACCCCACAGCCTCCCTGGGGGTGATGCCTGCTGATGGGGAGGCTGAGGTCCTAGGCTCAGCTCCTTACTCTCTTTCGTCCTGAATGGTGATGTCAGGCCAGGTGCTCCACATTTCTGTCTCAGTTTCCTTGGGCTAAATGGGGGTGATAAGACCAGTCCCTTTAGGAACGGTCCTGAGGATGAGTTCAATCAATGCCTGTAAATGCGCTGCTTGAGCCCCTAACACGGGGTCAACACTGAAGAGAGCAACCATGAGTTCTGTGATCCCCAACCCGACCAGCTGGGGCCAGCCCGCCAACATCATCCGGTTTGCTGGGAAGGCAGGATTCAAGTAAGGTTCTTCCTGACTCTCCAACCATGCCCTCCTGAATGGAAAAATATGTTGGACTGTAGTTGTGGAAAGGGAGAGAGCCAAGGAGGGGAAGGAGAGGCAGTAGAGGGAAGGAAAATGGACGGTGGAAAGGGGAAGTTAAGAGAGAAAGAGCGAAGGAAGGTGGATGGAGAGGGATGAATGGGAGGGAAAGAACAAGAAAATCGAAAGAGAGGAGGCAGTGAGACGGAAGTGAGAGGACCTGCACAGTGATGGGGAGAAAGGAGTCGAGAGGCTCTGGGGGAGTCCTCAGCCCCTCCTCCCTCCCGGGCCCCATCCCGCCCCTCCCAGGCTGGACCCCTGGTCCAGCATCTACCCCCGTGACCCCTTCTCGCTTCTGAGGTGCTCTCGCAGCAGCTGGCCGTTCACTGCGCTTGACTGTCCTGTCTCCGATCACTCCTCGCTGCCCCAGGACAGAGTCCCAGCCGGAGCCTGGCCTCAGAGATCAGTTAGAGAGCACTCCCACCTGCCTTCCTAGACACACTTCCATCTGTTCCCCGCCCTCCATCCTTTCACTATTTTTAACTATAAGGAAATTGGCTTTTTTTTCCACCACCGAATTACAACCACTTTATTCATAAATGGTTTGCCTATTTTTTTTATACTGACACTCAGCAGAACACATCAGCGCTGTATTTTAATAGTAAACTGAAAAGCTCACTAAATTTTAATTCTCCATAAAAATTGTCATTTTAATTTCTCCTGTGTCATTTGACATTAAAATGATACTGCTGGTATTTCTACCCAGTTTCATCTTACTTATAAAAAATATAGTCGTTGGTTGGCATTCATGTCTCCTTTTGTCATTAAAATATATGTGTGTGTCTCTATAAACCCAGAAGCATCATAATCAGAAATAAGCATTTTGGTTTAGATAATAGCATCTCTCTTTACTCTTCTGTGAATCCCCGGATTCTGTTGAGGTATTGCGTATTTGGGGCATTGTAATTTTGCTTTTTCTTATTCCTTTCAATTCTTCTCTCCCTGCTTTACCTACCTGCCTTGATTTCCCCCAAGTTTTTTAAACTCGTCGACTAGAGATGGGTATTGTAACACTGAAACATGGCACAATCAAAAACGTACATGACCTGGGCCTGCCTAGTCATGCTGCGGACACACTCGTGGGGCCAGAGATCAGAGTTACACGCAGGAGCTGATGTGCTCAGGCCGGTGAGCCAGAACTGACAAGGGGAAGAGCTGGAAACAATCTCTGAGAAGTCAGTTAACCCAGTGACTTCTTTATTTTTAATCCGCATTCATTCACAATCCAGATCTCCTTGTTCTGGCAAAGAATCATGACGCTAACCAACCAAGAGACTTAGCGGATAAACATGTGCCCACCACATTCATGAAAAGGGCACCAATTCTGAGCAGACCTCGGTGTGCGTGGAGGATTCACGCCATGTGACATTTACTGTCACAGGGAAGGCATAGTGCTTGGTTTGTTGCTGGCAGATTTGTTACTGAAAAGCAATCTCAGACAATGAGTGGTGGCTAGGCTCCTTTTTGAGAAAGGGGATGTGGCTGGGCTTCTCAGGCGGGACAATTCCAGGTGGATGAAATGACCTTCCGAAAAGGGCCTTCCAGACGTCTCCATTTGTTCACAGATAATGTATTCAGTGGCTAATGTTTGGGATGCATTCTCAGTAAAGAACTGCCCTTTCAACTAAACCACATTCTCTCGTGTCAAATAAAGACAATAAGCCAATTACAATAAGCTGCAGTTTCTGATGCTGCAACACTAGTCATGCTCTCAGAGTGTGGAATCTCCTAGGTCAGCTCGGCGTGCATTAAGATTTGAAACATGCCCTCATGGAGCATATAGTTTAGGAGGGGAGACAGACTACCCAACAGCTAAAAATAATAGAGCATAAGAAGTTGTAGCATAAAGAGCTGAAGAATACACGAGAGGGAGCCGTTTTACTGACGTGAGGGGCTGGTGGGGCCTTGCAGGATGGATGCGAGTTTCCTAGGCAGGCAGAGGTAGGAAGGGTGTTTCCGAGGGAGCACACAGGCGTGGGTAGGATGGCAGCAAAGAGCCTGACAGCTCGAGGACAGTGGTGGGTGGGCTGTCCGTGGGCAGGGTTAGAGTTGACCAGAGAAGGTGGCTACGGTACAGAGTGGCCAGGAACTAAGCTGCAGAGGTGGGGAGGCCAGAATGTGTTGAGAGTAATGAAAGCAGAGGTGGTGCTGGCATGTAGAGGACAGAAGATGTGGCACACCCTCTCTGTTCTCTCCTTTGGGAGAGCCTGCTCATTCTCATCAGTTCTTGCCTGACCTAGTTGCCACCCAGAAACACACACACACACACACACACACACACAAATCCCTCTCCTTTTTCCCTTCCTGTGTCTTTTTTTTAATATTAGATTTTTTTAAATTGAGGTATAATTGACCTAGAGCATTATATTGGTTTCAGAGATACAACGTAATGATTCAACATTGTGTATATTGCAAAATGATCACAATAAGTTTAGTTGACATCTGTCAGCACAGATAGTTATAAAATTTTGTGTGTGATGAGAACTTATAAGATTTATTCAGGACTTTCAAATATGCAGTACAGTATTATTAATATAGTCACCATGCTGACATTATATCCCTATGACTTATTTATTTCATAGCTGGAAGTTAGTACCTTTGACCCCCTTCACCCATTTTGCCCACTCCCCAATACCTGCCTCTGACCATCATCATTCTGTTTTCTGTATCTGTGAGCTTGGTGGGTTTTTTGTTTAAGATTTAGATTATATGTGAGATCACACAGTATTTGTCTTTCATTGTCTGACTTATTTCTTAGCATAATGCCCTCAAGGTCCAAATGACAAGTGGTTGCCAATGGCAAGAGTTCGTTCTTTTTCACGGCCAAATAGTATTCTACTGTGTAAACAATGCTGCAATGAACATGGAAGTGAATCTGCCTTTTCCAGTGTTTTCTCCCCGTGTGTTTTTGTTCATGTGGTTAGTTAGCCACTTACCCCATTGTTGCTTGATGGCTTAGCTGTCTGCCTTTCTCTGTAGGCTGTGAAGCCCTTGAGGAAGGGGATTTTTGTCTTACTTATTTAGGTTATTTGGCTACATAATAGATGCCAAATAAGTGTTTTTTAGGTTGGGTTACTCTATAGATTAGTATCTCGACTAAGCTGCTTTGCAGCTTTAAAACTGTACAGATTCTGTGATTCTCAACATTAACATCTCTCACACTCGCCTAATTTTATGTAATCTAAATGGCAGAAATTATTATCTCTGATATCTCCTTTGGTGTCGTAGCTTGTTTGGCATGAATCATTTTTTTTCTTAAATGTAATTTGTTTAAATTCAAAGTTCTTTGTCTAAGAAAGTGGAATGTTCACATTTTGAAACTCTAAAAATAACACACTGGATAGTTGATGCCAAAATAATAGTTTAATCAGAAATGCTTTCTGAATCCAGCATCTAAATGAGAACTAATTACTGAATCAGGTCACAGTTACTAGGCATTCATTGTTTTAAGGCAGTTAACAGCAGTACTGAGAAACCTAGGTAATGAAATACTTTTAAAACCTTCCAGTTTTGTTCAGCTTTCTAATGCATTATGATGATCCAGTGTGCCTTATATATGGATGGTGTAATATGAATGGTTGTGTCTTGCAATACAGTTTTAAAGTTTTAACGAAGACTATCATTCTCCTTCTCTTCATGGATAGATAAGTTCCCCCAAATCAGATCCCATTTATCACACATTGTTTGATTAAGATTAATTTAAAAATAAGTGCTCTTAATTTGCTGTGGGATTTACTAAATTGGCTGAGATCAAATTAACTAAGGTGGTTTCCCGTACATTTCTACGGAGAAGTACAATACTGAATAAGCTTCTTGAAGAAACTGTCTTGTTTTTATAAAAGCAGTTTCTCAAGCTTGAGATGCAGATTACGGTGTGAGGAAACTTCAGGAAGCTCCATTTGATGGCCCTTGTTGATCTGTCCAGCAAGGCTAAGTGGCATTACATTCAGAAGCATTTTGATGCTTGATTCTTTTCTTCTTATTTGGAAACATTTTCTGTTTATGTCATATATAAGATATAAGATATTCAATAATATAATTGATCAGCATGTCAGCATAATTTTTGATCTCCTTAGTAACTTAATAATAAGCTTTAGCAGTCATTTAGGTTCTAACTATAAACTGTTTAATAATTTAATACTTTTTTTTTTTACAGATGTGAATTATTAAAAAGAAAATGGCCCAACGGAGCACTGTATTTCCTTCTCTTGTCACTGAGGAAAGGTATAATATATGGAAAATATGCATCTAAGGTATACTTTTTCTTTCCACCAATTCCATAAGGGCTGCTAGTGGGTGTGATGGTCATTATAAATGAAGCCTTGCAAATGTTACATTATCAAGAGTGACTTTTTCCAGGGCAAGAGTGGTGCCGTTGTCCCCTCTCCAGCTTCCAGCGTGTGGAATACTGTGGACCACTCAGTGACCGTGACAGATGGAGAGTCATGGGAGCCCTTCAGTTGTACTTCTGGTCAATAGTATAACGTACCTCTAGAGGCTCAGGGCTGATATCTCTGCTAAAACGCTTCTTAAATCAGAAGTTGCAAATTGGAAGTCCATAGGCCAAAATTGGCTCATAGAAGTTCATTGTGTTTTGGCCTGGATCATCTTAAAGACTTTTGAAATGAGTTGTTAACATTTAAAAAATCAGATGATTTTACATGCAAGCCTGGATTTCCTGACTCTTGAAATATCATCTGGTCTGTTAAAATGGACCTACATTCCCAGATGGTCCCTCAGGGGTGGAGCAGAATTGTGGCTCCCTTTAATTGAGGAATGCCCTTTCCAGTTCTCCAAAGTCCCCACCACTCCCTATTGTACCCCACGTGGTGTGCTTCACTCGTTTATGTCACCTGCCTGATCCTTGTAGGCATTTGAGTTTGTTATCACTGCTTTAGGGGGAGGGAGGAGGAGGGCAGGTCAGGAGAATCTGTCAATCAGCCTGGTTGGTCCTCCAGCCTCTTGCTTTGGGAGGTCATGAAGCCTGCTACCAGCACGCTTAACTCTCTGGGTGCCATTGTTTAAAGATGCTGCCTGGCTCACGAAGCAGACCCTTTGGGGCAGAAACCCTGCCTCACATCCCATTTAGCTTATGTCGGGGTAGGTAGTTGGCCTTTCCTTCTCTGGGAAGTCTTGAATCTGGCTTTAAAAATGACTTTCTCCCACTTGACAACCCTGGTGATGGGGGGCTCCCTTCCGCAGGCGAGTTCGGACTATGCCCCGACACAGCCAGTCCCTGACCATGGCACCCTACTCGTCCGTGAGCCTAGTGGAGCAACTGGAGGATCGGATCCTCTGCCACGAGAAAACCACGGCCGCCCTCGTGGAGCACGCCTTCCGGATTAAAGACGACATTGTCAGCAGCTTGCAGAAAATGCAGAACAAAGGGGGAGGCGACCGCTTGGCCAGGCTTTTCTTGGAGGAGCACATCAGGAACATAACCGCCATCGTGAAGCAGCTTAATCGGGATATCGAGGTAAGGCGCCTGCAGGTCAGGGGGGCGGCGGTCCCTTCCCCGCAGACCCGCTCAGCGTCCCGAGGTGGGCTCCTCTGAGTCCGGGCTCCCAGGCAGACTGGAGCCGCCTGTCTGGGCTAGTCTTAGGGATCGCCAAGGAAACAGCTCGGACAAACACATCCTAGTTAAACGTATTCCAGTATTTGATAGCAGTTACTGTCGGTGTTTATTATGTTTAGTCTCAGTGTGCCTTGCTCATTATCAGATCGCTTTGTTTTGCCGGGGTCTCAATGGAAAGAGAGAAGAACCAGTCAGTTTCCCTGTAAAACCCTTCACATCACTGAGGACAGCTATTAAATCAATTACTAGGTCAGCCTTTGCTGCTTCAGATTAAACGTTTCTAGTTCACAATTATTATATATAACACAGTTTATTACTCAGTCTAGGGATTTGAATTGCTTCTCAGACTCCCTTTTATTGCTTATTTTTCTTTGAAATGAGCCCAATAAAAGGCTGATGTTGTCTATTTTTAGAGTGTGTAAATTTACTGCTATTTGCTGAGCAAACACAGGGACCACAGAATTTAATTCAGAAAGCTTAAGATCATTTAGGGCGTGGGCTTCCATCGCTGACCAATGTCAGTATCCTTCACTTGTAATGTTACAGTGTATGAACAAGAGACATGTAGCTGAAATAAGGAAACTCTTTGTCTCAGGTCATCAAGATGATATTTTGATTGTACTGCTTCCTGAAAGTAAGACTCATTATTTTTCAGTGTCAGATTTGTATGTATGTATGTATGTATGTATGTATTTTAACAGTTTCCTTGAGTTTTTACATTTTAAAATCTACAAAAAGCCACCCGTTCTAAGTGTACAATTCAGTGATTTTTAGCAAATTAATAGAATTATGCAACCATTAACACAATTCAGTTGTAGGACATTCCGGTCAATCCCCAAATTTATATAAGCCTGTTCACAGTTAATCCCTTCTTCCATCCCAGACCCAGGGAACCGCTAATCTGCTTTCTGTCCCTATAAATAATTTGTCTTTTCATAGACATGGAATCTCACAACATGAAGTCCTTCGCATCTGGCTTCTTTCACTTAGCGTAATCTTTCTGAGGTTCAGCCGTGTTCCAGTGTGTATCACTATTTCGTTTCTTTCCGTGTCTAACTAGTGTCCTATTCTATGGGTATACAGCATTCTGTTCATCCAGGCATTAGCTGATGGACATTTGGATTGTTTCCAGCTGTTAGCTATTGTGAATAAAGCTGCTCTGAACACTTGTGTCCGCGTCTTTGCGCGGAGATATATTTTCATTTCTCCTGGGTAAATTACTAGGAGTACAATTGCTGGTCCTTGCAGTAAGCTTATGTTTAACGTTTTAACACATAGCCAGACAATTTTCCAAAGTGGCTTCACCATTTTACAGTCCCACCAGCAATGTGTCAGCGTTTCAGTCTCTCTGCATCCTCACCAACACTTGCTGTTATCCGCCTTTTTGATTATAGTCATCGTAGTGAACATGTAGTGGTGTTTCATAGTGCTATTAATTTGTATTCCCCTAATGACTAGTGTTATGGGGCACTTTTTCAGATCCTTATTAGTCATTCGTGTGTCTTCTTTGGTGAAATGCTGACTCAAGTCTTCTGCCCATTTTTTAAAATGAGTTTTTTTTATTGTGGTGGGCCAGTTCTCATTTTAACCATTTTAAAGCATGCAATTCATTGACACTAATTACATTCACAGTGTTGTATTCAACCATCACCACCGTCGATTCCCAGAACTTTTTGATCATCCCAAACAGAAACTCTGTTCCCATTAATCAATAACTCAGCCCCTGGAAACCACTGTTCTGCTGCCCTGTTGATTGTGTGTGCACTTCTGCCCTGTTTCCTTCCAATAAATTCCAAACTTTCCACCTAAGTTGGCCAGAGTCAGATTCAATTGTTAGCAACCAAGGAACTCTAGTGATGTCGGAAGGCTTAAGAGATTGCTGTAGATAATTTACTTGTTTTTGGAAGGTGGTGTCTATATTTAGAATGATCTTTCCAGTTTTACATTTGAGTGCTAAAGCAATTTTATCCCAGAGGCTGAATAACTTGGCAACCCCAAGTTGGCACTTACACAAAATTGAAGAACCCCAGCTTAAACTTTTCCATTTTGAAAAGAATTACAGATATATCAGGGGGCCGAGAGCCCTGCTGCACTCAACTCTAGAGAGGGAGAGAGAGAAATACCCAGGCGACTGGGAATAAATAATGATTCTCAAGCTTCCTGTTCCCTCAACCAGTGGCAAGAAGTGTGTCATAAAAAATGCAGACACACCTATGTTTCATGTTAGAAAATAGTGTCGCCTCCCCCGTTCGTTCCATGTCCGGCATTTCCCTTTGGGTGCTCAGCTGGGTTCTCTTTGCTTATGTGGGTGGTGGACAGACTACAGACTGGAGACAGTCTTTTCCGCATTACTGTCCTCACGTAAAAGCAGAGAGTGTAACTCTACCCTTAGAAAACTCTGGTACCAATCCAATGATTGGAACCATTTCAGGTATATAATTTCTGACTTCATCTGTGTCCTCAGTGCTGTTCCAATAGTTCCTTCACTCTAGGAAGCCCTCTCTACCACTTCCTCCCTGGCCCCAGCTCTTTTTCCCTCGATGGATCCTGGGCAGCCAGCACTTGCCACTGGTCCCCTAGCATTTACTGAGTGAGACTGACCTTGTCTCTGTACAAGTCTGCATCCCTTGATAGATTGTGAGCCCTTCAGAAAGGACCCTGGCCTCACTCATCTTTGCATTGTCCAGCACAGTGTCTGGAGCAAAATGCTGTGAACGTTTATCAAGTGAACAAATGCCCGATTCAGAGCGAATCCCTCTGCAGGTCTTCTGGTAGCAGAAAGAAACCAGAAGAGACCCTGAGGTCATTTCTGCAAACTGTGCCCTTTTCACATGAGGCCTTTAGAGCCCTTCAGGGAAGTGAAGAGACTTCTGAGATCTTAAGGCCAGGAAATGGCAGTGCTGAGACTAAACCCCGAGTGTTACACTCTAAAAATATGCTCCTTTCTCTTTTCTACTCTGCCTCTCGGAAGCTCCTCTAAAACCCCGATCTTAGGTAACCAGCTCTAAATGTGAGAGGCGGTGCTATCCAGTTGTTATTTGCTTTCTGAGTATTTCTACCCCTTCAGAAAGAATTTCTTCATGAAAGTAGGTAATTACAGTTTTAGTTCTCACTGAGTTCTCCCCCATTCCCTCATTCCTTTGGTGTGAGTTCACTGAACTGTTAGATAATTAGAGTTAATAGCAAACATACCTAGGAATCCATAGTTGTTAGTCATTTAGGCTTTTGCTAATTATTTTTTTTTAAAAAGTGTTTTTGACATGATTTTTCATTAATGTGTGTTTAAGATGATTTTTAAAATAATTTACAGTGCAGTGAGTTTTAAAGTAATTTCAGTTCTGCTGTTTTTCCATCTGAAACACATTTTGTGTAATGATTGTTCTTCCCTTAACCAGACAGCTCTCTTCCATTTACATGTGTTTTTGGAGTGTGCAGTTTGCAAATGAATAGATGATTTCTGTTGCAGAGAGAGAAAACTGAGTAAAATCTACTTTGGGTAAAAAATTTACTTTGCATATATAAGCATTTACTTTTTTGTAACTGGGAATAACTATTTATCATCATAGAGTAACAGAAGGAAGTTTGGAAATTTGATAGACTCCTATGTGAAACTCTAATTACAAAGTTTTATATAAATTATGAGCCCTAAGCATGTTTACTCAAACATAACCAAAATTGAAATGCTTGATGAGATGTCAGAATTGCCACGTTGTAGCCAAACACTGTTAAAATGAAATCACGATGTAAATGAAAATCTTTAAAAGTACTAAAAGGAAGTCTTTATTTATAAGCAACATAAAATTGAGAGAGTAGGTACTATGCAAAGACAATTGGCATATTTAAAGCAAAGAGATGTGAAGCTATTCAAGTTGTATTCAAATGATATGAAAGGTGTACTTGTTATCTGTAAATTCTTAATGAATTTCTTCTGTAAATTGCCTGGTTTTTAAATTATTTTTGTTACTGGTTTATTTTTCAGTTCACTCAGTAAAATTTTACTGGGTATCTGTTTTGTAAAAACCTGTCCCTGCAGGTGATTTTGTATTATAAAGCTAAAACTGAAACCATTCTCAACATGAAAGCTCACTCCAGGCCCCGATTGATCCAGTCAGATGGAGATATTACATCGCAGTAAATTTGCCTCAGTAAATCTTTATGATTTTCTGTCACATGGCTCTGCACACAGTTATACACAGGAAGAAAAGTGAAATATATTGTCAAACCGCTAACCTATGTCATCCTCAAGAGCTAGAGCTGAGTCTTAGTTTTTCTGTTTTTAGCACCTAGCATGGTGTCTAGCACATTGTAGGAGCTCAAGAAATCTTTCATAATCAAAGGCTCCGAGGTCCTTGGCTCTTCGAGAGCCCTGTAATTATTTCCCGTATTCTGTCAGCTGAGTCTCGTGTCGAAACAGATGACTTGTGTGTACTAGTCTATAGTAGGTGCTTGATAAATGTTGAATGAAAGAATCTATTGTTTTAATACATCCCAACTCACTGTCTCCACTGGCAGTGTGCCGTGCTGTATGGAGTGTGTTATCGATTATTTATTCCTCAGAGACTTTCCACAAATTGTCGTCATTATAAATTCAGAAGAGGTAATGTAGTCAGCTGTGAATTATACATGCCTGGGTTGTCCTTACTGTCTTTGATTTAAATCTCACCAGTCCTTCCGTGGGAACCAAGCCTGGTAAGCAGCCCACGGCCCTTTTGTTGGCGGTAAGCTTTCCCTTTTGTGCCAGTTTGATGGCTCAGGGAAGTGGTTGGGGCCCCCATGTCGCTTTGGGGCTTTCACTGTGTCTTTGGCCTTTGGGGGGCCAGATAGTGGGGTCTGCTACCTGGCTGGTTAGAATCTGCAGAACTTACCCTGGTTTCCGTGTGCCCAGGCTTCATAATGTCCTGCTGGCTTAGGGTGTTGGCTTTGACCTAGTTGGGAAATGGAAAAATGTATCAAGCCTTCATCTAATTGACTAGATTATATGTAATTTTCTAGTCTAATAATTTGCCACGGGGCTATTGAAGAGTTTTCTGAACTCAGGTGATGAGTGCAGAGTTGGGCCTTACTAGCACGTCACAGCTGAGGTGTGGAAAATGATTTAGTGTTTAATTGGGTGGACTGACGGGAACCTGGTTCAGTGTGAGTCTAGCACTGTCAACAAGGAGAGAGCCTTGGCTATTGGACTTCATATATTTACCAAAGAAGGTAAATTTCAGCCTGCTGCTGCGTGATCTCGCCCCACTGGGACACGTATATTAGCAGAGGGCCTTTGATGGTAATCACCTGTATTAGTCAGTGGTCTACAAAGAAATAGAACCCATAGGATATATTCATTATAAGCTGTTGGTTCATGATCATGGAGACTGAGAAGTCCATCTACCACCTGCAAACTGGAGAACCAGGGAAGCCGGTGGTGTAGTTGCAAGGTCCGTGAGCCAGAGAGCCAGCCAGCAGTGTGGATTCCAGGCCAGGTCTGAAGACCTAAGACCCAGGGGCGCCGAGGGCCGGAAAAGATCAGTGTCCCAGCTCAGTCAGGCAGCGAGCGAATTCCACCTTCCTTCTCCTGTTGTTTCTGTGGTCACACTCAGTGGATTGGATGACGGTCCCCACGTTGGGGCGAGCCTTCTGCTTTACTAAGTTCGCCAGTTCAACTGTTACTCTCTTCTGGAATCACCCTCACAGACACCCTCAGAAACAATGTTTATCCAGCTGTCGGGGCATCCCATGGCCCAGTCAAGTTGATGTATAATTAACTGTCCAAACTCATTTTTTTTTAACTCTATCCACTAGATGTGGCTTGTCATGCAGCTTGACTTTAGGGGCGGAAGGCAGTGAACTGAATGGAATTCGAGTATTTGTTTCGTTCTGAACATGTGGTAGAGGTGTTTCAATGTAAAGTAACCAGTTGGTATTTTGGTGTCTGCCCTTGTCTCTTAATACATTTTTTTCTCCTTACTGAAGTGTAGTCAGTTACAATGTGTCAGTTTCTGGTGGACAGCACAATGACCCAGGCATGCACATACATACATATATTTGTTTTCATATTATTTTTCGTTAAAGGTTGTTACAAGATATTGAACATAGTTCCCTGTGCTATACAGGAGAAACTTTTTTAAAAATCTATTTTTATATATAGTGGCTAACATTTGTAAATCTCAAACTCCCGAATTTATCCCTTCCCACCCCTTTTCCCCAGATCTAATACATTTTAGTTTGTCTGCCTCCATCTTTGAGGGCCTGATCACCTCAGGCACCAACGAGCTAGAGTCTCTGGGCCTTCAGTGTGAAAGATCAGATCCGGGAACTCAGAGCTGAAGTGACTGATAATTACTTAGCTACCTGCTGGGAGCCAGGCCTTGTCCGAGGCACTGACCCAGGAGTACCAGGCCCTGCTTTTAGGCTGCTGCACACTCTAGTGGAGTTTACAGGAATAAACCCTAAGTAGCCTGAGTCAAGGGCTCTGGTAAGATGATACGATGTAGAGTGATTGAGTGGCTCTTGTAAGAAGAGGGGGTGGGGGTGAGGTGATGTGTGAACTGAGACTGACAGAGGGGGCAGCCAAGCCAAGGCGGTGAGGTGGGGGGAGGAGACTCACGGGAAAAGAACACTCCAGAAAGAACCGCAGGTTCCAAGGCCATCAGGCAAAAGAAACTTGGCGTGTTGGGGGAGCAGACAGAGGACCAGTGGGACTGGGGTGTCATGGGCCGGGGTGGGGGAGGTGATGGGAAACCATTATTTAATTTTAAGCAAGAGAATTTAAATAATTCATTCATAGTTTTGGTGCTGGGGACACACCAGGGAACAAAACAGATTGAAAACCCTTGCCCTCGTGTTGCTTACAGACTGCTCTGTGTTTCACAGAGATCACTCCAGCTGCTGGGTGGAGAAGAGATGTGGGGAAGCAAGACTGGGGCTGGGAGACAGGCGTCGAGGTGGCTTGGATGCTGGAGTCAGGGTGAGGGTGGAGAGAAGGGCGTCGATTCTGGATCTGCTCTGGAGATGGAGCTGATAGGACCTCCTCCAAGTTAGGAGGAGAGAGACCTCCATTTAGGACTTGGCAAGTTTTGGGGCCTCGGTGGATATCCAGGTGGAAAGGCCGAAAAGGGAATCTGATACACGAGGCTGGATCTCTGGAGGAGGTTTAAGTCCTAGTGTGAAGATGAAAAAGCCACGAAAGGAGATACAGTCTTACGAGGCCCTGCCCTCCTGGAGCTGGGCCCTTCTCCAGTGATGCTGGAGTTACACTTTTCATTTCCAAGTCCTCACAGATCTGTGCAGAGCTGAAGCAGGAGGAACATGGAAGGCTGTTTCTTCCCGGTCCTTTCCGGGCAGCCCTAGCCTGCCTGGGCGGGTGGCGTCCCGGCACTTGGGTCCTCATCGCCTTCGCATAAATGGCGGGACAGGTGGAGCGCCGTGAACCCCCCCCCCCTCCGGGCGCCGCTGTCTGCTGCCCTTGGGAAGGGAGCTTCTTTAAAGACCGGCCCCATCTTAGGAAGAATAACTGAAGACTCGGGACATCCCTTTTTCTAAGGTGACTGGTTTTTCCTCTCTGCTCGTGTGGATTTAGGCCACACTCTTAACACCCTGTGGTCTTACCTGCAACTGAGCTTCCTGATGGCAGGCCTGGTGCACAGCACATAGTAGGCAAGTAGAAAAGAGTTTCTTGCACTGAATTGGCAATAATGGAGAGTTGAAGATATACTTAGAGTTGTAACCTTTTTAAAGTAAATACATCCTGATGATGTATTGTTACAAAATGACAAACTAAGAAGCATTTCTGGCCTTACAGTGGGACTTTTTCTAAGGCTTCATCACAGAATTCCTTTAAATAGTTAGCGCTCTAATGCCTTCTGTTTTCACATAACTTTTCAGTAACGTGAATATTGTGCTAAGCTCAGAAATAATTCTCTTCTGTGTTATTCAAAGAAGGCAATTCTAATACAGTATCTTATTCAGCTGCGTAAAAATTCTGAGTTAAATGGGCTTTTCTTATTTCTTAGCATTAAAACACATACACACACACACGCTTTTTTTTTTCTGGTTATAAAAGTAATAAAAGCTCATTGTGGAAAATACAAAAAAGAGGAATCAACCATAATCTAACCCTAGAGATAAGCCAAATGTTAATGTTCTAGTATTATTTCTTACCTACCCTATACACAGCTGGAATCCTGCTGTGTATCGGTTTTGTAGCCTCCCTTTTTGCTTGATGTTAAACTGTACACATTTTCCCTGTTTTTAATAGCTCTCCATGAACCTGTTACTGGTTGCATAATAATGTGCAGTGTTGATACCTTGTAAAATACGTGGTATGTGCATCACATTACGACGATACCTTTGTGCGTTCATTTTTGTCATTTTTCTCATGATTTCCTTTAATATTAATTTCAAGAGTTAGAATTACTGGGTCAAAGGTTATGAACATGGTGAATGCTTTTTGAAAGATCATGCTCTGGAAAAGCAGTATCTGGAAGGGCCACCTGTGCTTTTTTCATTTTTGATATGCATTTTAATTCTATAAATTAGAAATATTTGCTTCTTGAGTAGATGAAAATGGTTTGATTTAAAACAGGCTTAATTTTTTTTTAGAGCAGTTTTAGGTTGCATTATAATGGTATGGTTTTTATTTCCTGTTCCTTTCTTATAGAAAGGTTGAACCTTTTCAGAAATGTGTTGTTTATTTTTAGCCCCTCTTCTGTGAATTGCTAGTCATGTTCTTTGCTTAGTGATTTTTTGATTGAGAAACAACTCAAACAAAACAAGTGGTTAGAGCCTTTGTCTTTTTTATTTTTAGGTGGGGAGAGGTAGTTAGGTCTGCTTATTTATTTTTAGAGGAGGTACTGGGGATTGAACCCAGGACCTCATGCATGCTAAGCATGTGCCCTACCACTTGAGCTACACCCTCGCTGCTGCTTCCTCTGTCTTTTCTACAGTGTCTAATGCAGTGTTTCTCCAGGAGTGTTCTGGGGACCATGACCGTCTATCTGCCTTTCTGGGCCTTTCCCTCACTTTGGTTCTCTGGGAGTGGGGCCCAGGAACCTGTATGTTTAGCAAGCCCCCCCGGGGTCCTTACACACCCCAAAGATGTCTGAGAACCCATGGTCTTCCGCCTTATTATAAACTAAGGTGTGAAGCACCGCTACAGAATACTAAGTATGACTTTCTATTAACTGTAACTACTAAGTGTTATTTCCTACTAGAAGAGACAGTGCACACCAGCACCTTTTCATCAGTGGGAGAGTGTCAGAACCAGATTAGTCAGATCTCAAGTTTTCTTGCAAGAATCTGCTCCCATGACTAATGTTTTACCATTCACAGGTGATTGTAACTGGTTTGGTTTCTTCTATTCTTCCCTCAGAGCAGGTTCATTCAGAAAAAGCTGGAAACTACAGCAGATAACAAATAGGTTTAGCGGTTCCAAATTCCTTTCAGTGAAATATTTTTTTTACTGTCACTGTCAGCATCACTCTATCTATAGTGGCGCCAGCCAGGTTTCCAATAGAGAAAACACAGAATCCTCACGTGCCTAATTTCTGCTTTTTATCAGGAGGTTTGAAAATCCTATTAAAAGATAAGTGCACTTTTCTTCATGTGTGTTATACTTAAAAATATGGAAGGGAAGGGAAAGGAACACAGAAATAATTTATGGAAGCATAGTTATAATGTCCAGAAGGGCTTTCCTGTTCATTTGCAAGTTGGACTGCAAAATGTCAGTAAGTCATCAAATTTCTGAAAATGAGTAGTAACAAATAGCTCCACATGAATGTATCTTTAAACCCCTAGGTTGGTGCAGGAGGTAAAGGGACAGGGGTGGCTTAGGGTGCCTTCCTCCCTGTTTCCAACTCCAGTGCCACCTTCCTGAGCAGCTGGGATAGGCAGGCAGGAGGGCCCAGGGGAGCCAGCAGAGAGACCAGAGAGGGAAGGCCAGTCTGACTGCCTTGGTCCCCGTGACTGAGCCGGTCTCCTGCCCACAAAGAGATGAAGGCAGGCGAGGAGGGGCTGTGATGCTGGGCTGTGTCCCCCGTGTCCCAGGCCGGGAGGGCTGCGGAGAGCAGGACACAGAGCAGCTTCCTCCTGGCGCCTCTGCTGGACGCCGGTTCTCACGCTCTCACTGGCTGCACCTCCAGCTCATAAGCTCCTTCCGCTTCACCCAGGACCACCTTCTTAATCTCACTCCAGTGAGCAAAGAATGAAAAGAAACATCTCACCTGAAGGGGCCCAGCAGTCAGAGAGGAAGAATGAGCACAGCCCTTCGAACAGACCCGGACGAAACAGGAAACAGATGGACCTTGAGTGGAAATATAATTAGGGCATGTTACGGACTGAACGTGTGTGTCCCCTGCTCCCCCCAAACAAATTCATATGTTGAAGCTTTAATCCCCAAGGTGATGGTATTTAGAGGTGGGGCCTTTGGGGGGTAATTAGGTTTAGGATGAGGTCATAAGGGCGAGGCCCTTATGATGGGATTAGGGCCCTTACAGGAAGAACAGGAGAGACCAGAGCTTCCTCCTTCCCCCCATGGGAAGACACAGTGAGAAGTCTGCAGGCCAGGAAGGGAGCCCGCATAGAATGTGACCATGCTGGCATCCAGGTCAGACTTCCTAGCCTTCAGAGCTGCAGGAAAGAAATGTGGGCTGTTTATAAGTCCCTCAGTCTGCCATATTTTGTTATAACAGCCGCAACTGACCAAGACAGACTCCTTAAGGAGATCTGGGCACAACATGATATTCCTTCCTTGAACTTATTATTTTTAAAAGTCAGTAGAGGAACTAGAGGCAAGGATGGTGACTTTCATGAATTGAATTAGTTGCCCGTAAGACAAAGTAGAAGTGCCGAGACAGCACCAAATACAAAGAGAGAGACCGCGAGGGAGAAGGTAGGGGTGGGTGTGAGTGTCTGGTGTGGAGGAGAGGGGTTGCTGTGCAGGGCTGGAGCTGGAGTAGACGGGCTGATGGTTGTGAGCTTTGGGAAAGGGACGGAAGCCATTCGTGGGCCAGCGGTGTCCCAGAACATTCCCCGGGTCACAAGAGGAGGAAAGGCAGTGAAGGCTGATCTGATGACACCAGTCAAAGTAAGGAAAAGGAGAAAGGAAACAATAGAAAGCAACTAAGTTGTAAATCTAAAGTGAGCTGGAAGGACAGATGGAAATGCAAAGCAATGTAGTGTCATGACGGAGCACGCGGTCTGTGGAGCCAGACTCCCTGGTGCAGGTCCAGCTCCATTCATACTGACCTTGGCTTTGGGCAACTTACTCGACCACCTAGAGACCTCCCCACCTGTGAAATGGGGATAATAATGGTACCTCCTCCATAGGGTGTTGTGAGGATTAAATGGGTTAACATACCTAAAACACTTAGAACGGTGCCTGGTGTACAGTTAGACCAAGCAAGAATTTGCTTTATTATGTATAAAGTACAGTAGCGATGTTAACATTAGGTAAGATGAAACATAATATTACAAGCACCAAATCAGACATCTGAGTCTCAAGTGTTTTTCTTGGTAAATTAAGGGCCTTGGTCTGGGTGTGATCTCTGAGATCTCTCTTTGTAAGCCCCTGGTTCTCCATATATGTGTGTATCAGGTGACCGTCAAAAAAAGGAGCCTCTTATGAAAGGAGTTAAACATTCTCATTTTTGCCAAAAGTCTAAAATGCTTCTGTGGCAGCAGGTGGATTCTCAAATGACTCCGTTAGTGTTGTTATTATTGTATTGTTTAATTATTTTATTTTGGTGGAGAGGGGAGGTAGTCAGGTTTATTTATATTTGGAGGAGGTACTGGGGGTTGAACCCAGGACCTTCCACATGCTAAGCATGTGCTCCACCACTTGAGCTATGCTCTCCGCCTCACTCCGTTAGTGTTTTTGTGTGTCGCCCAGGTCCTTCAGGAGCAGATCCGTGCCCGGGACAACATCAGCTACGGAACGAATTCTGCCTTAAAGACCCTGGAGATGCGTCAGCTCTCTGGTCTGGGAGATCTTCGGGGAAGAGTGGCCAGGTAGGTAGTCAGAGGTTTGCACCTCTTTGCTTTGAGAGCTGTTTTTCACCCACTTTTCCCATTTTAGTGGGGATATATTCACGAAGCCCCAAAGCAGACTCTTTGCATTCTTCTAGTACATCTTCTTTGGCATAAAAATCTAACAGTGGAAGTTAGACCTAGTTTTTTGGGGGTTTTTTTCCCCTTCTTCATTTATTTATTTATTTTTAATTGAAGTACACTCAGTTTACAATGTGTCAGTTTCTGGTGTCCAGCATAATGTTTCAGTCATACATTTACATACATGTGTTTCTTTTCATATTCTTTTTCATTATAGGTTACTACAAGATATTGAATATAGTTCCCTGTGCTACACAGAAGAAACTTGTTTGTCTGTTTTATATATAATAGTTAATATTTGCAAATCTCAGACTCCCAATTTATCCCTTCCCACCCCCTTTCTCCCCAGTAACCATAAGTTTGTTTTCTATGTCTGTGAGTCTGTTTCTGTTTTATAGATAAGTGCATTTGTGTCTTCTTTTTTTTTTTTTTAGATTCCACATATGAGTGATGTCATATGGTATCTATCTTTCTCTTCCTGGCTAACTTCCCTTAGAATGAGGATCTCCAGATCCATCTCTGTTGATGCAAATTAGACCTATTTCTGAGCAGCCATGATTTCTTGTGCTTCTGCAGTTGGAGTTGTGGGCGCAAGAGGAGATGCGGGGAGGGCGCAGCTGACCCGTGTCATTTGCTAGGTTCGTGTTACATTTACCGAGTCCAATGACACAAAGTTGGGACTTCTGTTTTGTATGTCTTCTTAAGCTTTCACTTTTCTCATCATTCATTTTTATTTCATTTTCTGAAAGCGTTGGTCCGTGGTGGATGGTCAGTTTGAAAACAAGGTCTTCCCCCTGAGATAGGATGAAAAGCGCTGTTGCGAGCACTCACTGCTGAAAGCACCTCGTGGACCGTCACGCGGGGGCTTGTCAGAAAGGCACACTCTCTGGCGTGTCTGCGGGCCTCTTCCGCCCTCTGCTGCCAGTAAGAGTCAGGTGCACGTGCACACGGGGGCATGGAGTTAATAGACAGTTCGAATCAGTTTCAGGTGAAAATGAAGGTGGTCTGCAAGGGGTGGGAGTGGACAAAAGGGACCCACAGCTGTCCTGTTTCTGTGCCTTTGACATGCTGTTCTTGTACCTCACGTGCTTTTTCCCTTTCTTTTTCACTTCTAATCAGCCTTTAAAGTTCAGCTTAAGTGTCACCTCCTCCAGGAATTCTTCCTGGACACCCCTTCTCCCGAGCTGCCGCACCACTCTCTGTTCCATCGAGTCTCTCTGTTGTCTTCACTGTCTTGGGGTGGAGTACCACATCTTTTATTTTTGTAACCTGAGTGCCTAGAAGAGTCTCTAGAAGACAGTAGATACTCAGGAAATGTTTGTGTGGATGAATTAATCATCTGGAAAATCACTGGAATTGTATTGAAAAAACATGAACCTTTTTTGTGGAGATTGGCTTAAAAGACACCCCACCTCTCTTGTACCTGCCAGAACTGGGAGGAGTTAGAGAGCTTCAGAGCTCCCAGGCAGAGGAGGAAGTTCAGGAGAGCTTTGAAGATCTCCCTAGTCACTTTGGTGGCAGTTGAAGATGAAATGAGGCAAAAGATGTAAGAGGCTTCGTGCGGGCACAGGATGGAGTGAATACAGAGCTAATGGAAGCCGTATTATTATTTCTGGGGCAGCGGCAGTGAAATTGTCCTCACGATACTGGTTACGCAATGGAGAGATTCTTTTGAAATACTTTCAGGAATTTTTACATTTTTCTTCTGCAGTTTCTTATTAACTTCTCTCCCCAGCGTGTTCCTTCTCTAACAAATGCTTTTACTCTGCAACGGTCTGTATTGTGAGCAGTGCATGGTTTTGCTTTGTTTTGTGGCTCCATTCCTCTCTCCCCTGGGATGCTAGCGAGCCTTTGCTGAAATAAACTCGTGTGAAAGAAAAGTTCCTTGGCAAATTTGTGGCTTTCTTGCATTCATTATGTCATGACGTTGAGAGAATAGATATTCTTAAATTATGAGGTGGCAGTATTATTCTAGATTTTATTTTACAGTATTTATGGATCCATTGGTGACAGCTGATAGGAGACAGACTCCAATAGCCCCCTGAAGATTCAGCTGGAAAAGGCAAAGGCAGATTCTCTATGGAGGTGACAGACACCCTTGCCCACTAAACAGAGCACACCCTAAACAGGACTTTTTCGGAGAGTTTCCCATTCCTTCCTATTGCAGAGCACAGGGAGTTTAGCTTTCCTGTTTCTACCAGGACATTTGGTCCATTGTTTGACTCTTTTTTCCAAGACCCAGTGGCTTCATCCACTTTCCTCTACGAGGTCTGTTTGCACGTCAGGGTCAGAGCCTTAGAGGAGAAGAAATACCTTGTCTCCTGAGGCAGGCGTGCAAGTTCCCTCAGGGCAGGCAAATCCAGGGGCAAAGGAAAAATAGATAAGCTGGGCATCATCACCTTAAAATGTTTTAGCCATTGTAAATAATGTTACAAGCATTTATGTACAAATTTGTGTAGTCCTGTCTTTCCTTGTGGATACGTGTATCTAGGAGTGTAGATGCTGAGGACTATGGTAACTCTGTATTTGACCTTTTGGGGAACAGAACAGCCAGACTGTTTTCCAAAGGGGTTGCACCATTTTATGTGTGTGAGGCTCTGGTTTCTACACACCCTCATCCACACTTGTTATTTTATTTTATTTTTTTGTTGTTATTTCCTATAGTTCTTTATTTTAAAACCTAATTTGCTTTATGAAATAAATTTGAAAAAAAAAGAGACGGAGGAAGACCCTCACAATATGAAGCAATATAAAAGGCAGAGCAGCAACTACCATGTAACTACCTTATTTGAAACCTGATTTTAAAATAAGCAATGAAAATTATGACATTTATGAGGCATTTGGAAGACTGAACACTAGTATATTTGACAATATTGAGGACTTAATTCTTTTTTTTCAGATGTGATAATGGTAGTATGGTTATGTTTAAGAAAAGAAGGGTCCTTATCTTTTAGAGATTCATACTGAAACATCTGTGGATGAAATGTTATGGTATCTGGGATTTGCTTCAATTTAATACTGAAGGGGCAAGGTGGTTGGGGGTGTGGGTACGGCATCAAATGATTGGCCAACGTTTGAAGGTCATTGAGGCTGGGTGATGGGTAAATGGAGGTTCCTCATGCTACTCTATTTTTGTGTATGTTTGAGGTTCTCCTTGATAAATAAGAATGAAAAACTAAAGTGGATATTAAGATCTGGAAAGCTGGTAGAGTAGATACTACGGTGTTTTAAGTTAACCATATTGGGCACATTTCTAAATTCTTCATCTAATCTATTGCTGCTGTGTATACGTATTCACAGGGCAATAGATGCCTTGGTGAAGAAGGCATTTATTTTTATCGTAAAAGTCATTGTCTTTTTTTTTTAATTGAAGTATAGTCGGTTTTTTTACAATGTTGTGTTAATTTCTGGTGTAGAGCATAGTGATTCAGTTTTATGTACGTATATTCCTTTTCATATTCTTTTTCACTATAGGCCATTGCAAAGTATCAAATGTAGTTCCCTGTGCTATACAGTAGGACCTTGCTGTTTAAATCTATTTTATATATAGTAATTTGTATCTACAAATCCTGAACTCCCAATTTATTCCTCCACCTTCTCTTTCTCTCCTGATAACCATAAATTTGTTTTCTGTGTCTGTGAGTCTGTTTTGTAAATAAGTTCACTTGTGTAATTTTTTGGATTCCACTATAAGTGATATATGTTCTTTTTCTTTCTCTTTCTAGCTTCATTTAGTATGACAGTCTCCAGGTCCACCCATGTTGCTGCAGATGGCATTATTTCATTCTATTTATGGCTGAGTAGTATTCCATTGTATAAATGTACCACCTCTTCTTTATCCAGTCATCTGTTGATGGACATTTAGGCTGTTTCCATGTCTTGGCTATTGTAAATAGTGCTGCTATGAACATTGGGGTGCAGGTGTCTTTTTGAAGTAGGGTTCCTTCTGGATATATGCCCAGGAGTGGGATTCCTGGGTCATATGGTAAGTCTATTCCTAGTCTTTTGAGGAATCTCCCTACTGTTTTCCACAGTGGCTGCACCAAGCTGCATTCCCACCAGCAGTATAGGAGGGTTCCCTTTTCTCCACAGCCTCTCCAGCATTTGTCACAGACAGCTTCTTTTAGCTTCTTTTACCTACTCTTTTCCCCTTTGTTTATTTCACATTTTCCTGTTTCTTTGTATATCTTATAAATTTTGTTAAAAACTGGGCATTTATAGCAATCTGGGACACTGATGCCCCTGGGCATGTTTTTTTTGTTTGTTTTTTTGTTTAGTGACTTAGCTGGACTGTTTTAGCAATGTCTATTTACTTGCAATATGAAGCCTCTCATGTCAGGACTGACGTCATCCCACAGAGGCTGCACGGTCAGCCCGGGATGATAGTGGTTTTAATAAGGCTCTCTGTGACCATCTTTTCCCCTCATCTTTTATTAAGCTGCCTGCCTCTGTTGGTGTCACACCCAAATCTTAGGCTCCACTAATTGCTGGCACATTGCTCTACTGTTTTTGACAGTGCTCTGGGATGTAAATTGCTGTATAATCTGATTCAGTTGAATTATTTCCAGTTCTTAATGATGTATATGTACAATAATTATATATATAATAGTTATTATAATATGGAAGACGAGCAATTTAATATTTTAAATGTCATATGCCACCATGTCACAAGCTGTAAGAGAAGTTCTGCTTAGGCGTGTTGCCCGAGTCATGTCCTTGGGACCCTCTCCTGGACTTCTTACCACCTCTCTGCCGTTAGATTGGCCAAGCGATAGAGTCGTTCTGCCACCTGCTGGCCACACCAGGAACTGTGCCTTGGCGATAACAGCTGCCCAAAGACCTGAAAAGGGAAAATTTGGAATGAGAACATTATTGGTTCACCTATAATATAACATCAGGATGAAATAGGACAACTGGTCAGGTTCATTGCAAATTCTTGTTTAGCTAAAGCTGTTGAGTCATGCACGCAGCTGCATTCAAGCCCCGAGGTTGTCTTCTGTGAGTGTGTTTTGAAAAGACAGGAATGATGCCTTTGACTCAGTGCTGGCTGAGACAGCGATATTCCTTACCCTTTTTTTCCTTAAACGCTGGTAGTGTCACGAATATATAAAGACCCTCTACAAGTTAATAAGAACAATACAAGCGATCCAGTGTAACAGTAGGTAAGAGACACGAACCAACGGTTTACCAAGGAAGAAACACATGAGGTCAATAAACATGTGAAAAAATTCAACACTGGTTGATGTTGAAATGAAAATTTAAAAATACAGCAACATAGGTTTTTTTTTTCACCCAGCTGATTGGCATCTGAAACATCTGAAAATGCCAAGCATTGGTGTAGGTGCCTAGGATCTCTTATCCTTTGCTAAGGGGAGTATAAATTAGGGGGGTCTGATACTACCTTCCAGTGCTGAACATTCACGTACTCTGTGATCCATTCATTTCCGCCCAAGAGACATTATTGTACCTGTACCACAGGGGGGCACATTCACAGCAGCATGGGTCACAATAGCAAAATCCCGAAATAACCCAAAGTGCCCATCAGTGGGAGTATGGACAACTAAATTGTAACAAACAATAAATTGTTATTCCGTAGTTCGAATGAACAACTACAGTGATGTTTAACAATATAGATAAGTCTTAGCAATAAGTGAAAAAATTACCATCAAAATATTACCTGTGGCATAATGCCTCCTGTGAAAGTTGAATTCAACTAAAAGACACATACATATACTTTCAAGAAATAGACATTGTATATAGACATATACATGCATTTGTGTGCTGATTGTATGTGTTCAGTACAGTCTTAAAAGAAAAACAAGGGAATGATGACACAGGGTTCATGATGCTTACTTTCACTGGAGCAGTTATTAAAAAAAAATTAACTGAATTAAGTGACCCATGCAAGGACCAATGATGAGAGTGTGTCATGAAACAAGGATTAAGAGATTAATGATCATCCATTTTAATTATAAGAAGTTCAGCAAAAGAGAAACGTGGGGCATCCTAAAAGTGTCTAATTGCTGCGTCTGAACTTCCCTGGGGGCTCCAGGAGGGTGTCAGTAAGGAGCTGACTTGTGTGCTTGGCTCTGAGGGATAAATAGTCACTAACCAGGCGAAGAGATCAGGGAAGAACATTCCAGAGAGAACAACGTGAGTCGAGGCCTGGATGCGGGAGCAAGTTCAAAGCCCTGTGGCGCGATCTGCGTGGCTGAGTGCAGAGGGAGAAAGGGGCAGAATGTGGGAGGTGGTGCACGGAGGTGGTGGGTCGGGACCAGCTCTTTCTGAGCATGTTAAGGGATTTTGATTTCATCCTAAAACAGCAGGAAATTATTCAAGGGCTTTATGATTTTTTACTTGCTCACAGTTGTTCCTTTGGGGCTGATACCTAGATTGAAAGGGACATAGAAATATATTCCTGTTTCAGGATTTGGGGTGTATGCTGCCAAGATGCCCTCTAGAAAGCTTGTGAAATCCACTTTTCCACCTACAGCGTGTGATGTAGCCTGATTCCACGCACTCCAGCATTGGGTATTAGCACTGAAAAAGATTTTCAATACAGAAGGACAATGTATAATTATTGCTTTAATTTGTATCAGTTTTATGGCAAATATTAAAAGTTTAAAAAATGCATGTATGCAGTTTGTCACATTGTGTTTTTAAATATATTTTAAATATTTAAAATTTTTTCCCTATTACATTTTTTTCTGGTACTACCCGAAAGGATTATAGCATTTTAACCAAATAAGCTAAACAAGTTATTCAACTTGGAGAAAATGTGAGTCAGTACCACATGAGGACTCAAGAAGGTTGGAATAATTGAGCTGGTAGCTTACTTGCTTCAGAGTCTACAGAAAGTGAATTTTTCAAAAGATTTCTCAGTTGGCTCACCATTGTTTCTTGCATCCTACTCCTTTCTGAGGGCTTTTCTTACTAAAGTACAGTATTTAGTGACTTTCAGTACGGGTGTGTGGGTGATACGTTCCTTAATCTTTGTGTGTCTGAAACTGTCTTTATCTTTATTTTGTACTTATTCTTGGTTGATAGGTTATTTCCCCTCAATCCTGAGAAGATATTTCTCCAACATCTTCAGGTGTTTATTGTCTCCTGATACCTACTGGGTTCTGTCAATCATTGTGTTACAGTCATTGGTAGCCTACCTGTCTTTAGCCTCTGGCTGCTTTTAAGATTTTATCTTTATCATGGGTTATCTAATTTGTACCCTGCTCTATTTATTTTTACTTACTCCAGTTTGTATTCACTGAACACTTTAAAAACTCGCGTCTTTCTTTAGTCTTAGAAAATTGGCAGCACCTACACTTCAAATATTGCTTCTATACCACCCTCTCCATATTTCTTCTGGAACTCCTCGACTTCTCTTGTGTTAGCGTCTTTCTTTGTCCTCCGTCTTTCTTAACTGTCTTTTCATGTTTTGAGTCTCCATCTGTCTTTGCTGAATTCTGAGTGAGCACCTTGCTACTTGCTGTCTTCTACTCCACTGACTCTGTCTTCAGTCTTGTCCAGTCTAGAGTCTGTCAGTTCCATGAAGAAAGCTGTTTAGTTTATTTCTAGGATTTCTGATTTTTTTTCTCTTACCCACTTGTTCTTTTTTCATCTCTGCCTTTTTTTTTTTTATAGTTCACAGTTTTCTTGATGGATGTTAATCTATCTTTGTTTTTTTTGTTTTTTAGTTCCTTAGTTCCTTGCACATACGCATTTTACACTCATTTGACCCCAGGACATACATGTGAGTTGAAGGAAAGTAGCAAGAGTAGAGGCCATGGGAGTCTGGGCTCATGTAACTGACTCAACGCCTTTGGGACCTGTGAGGCCTGATGTCTATACATCCCTCCCCTTGAAGATGGAGTGCTGCCCGTATGCCCTCCTCTGTGGCGTGGTGGTCATGAAGGGCGGTCCAGGTGATGGGGTCACCCGGTGACCCCAGCCTAGACACGCCACCTCTGCTGGAGCCCAGGAGCAAGTGGCAGCCACTTCTCAAACGTCGAAACAGAGCACGACTTGGCTGTAATCTCCTCGGGGGTCATTCTCTAACTCTCCTGTTAGGGTTGGACAAGAGGCTTTACCCACCTCATCTGCCACAGAGACTGTGGGGAGCCTTTGAAACCGCCCAGTTGTAAGGCCCAAGGGCAGGGCAGCGTGGACCAGCGGCAGAGCCTTCCCCTGGCCTGGACCCCACTCAAGGCAGCAGCCTCGTGGGGGTTCGGTAAAAGGCTGGGAGCAGTGCTTTCTCACGTGGGAGAAGCTGCCTCAGAACCCAAAGGGGCCCTGAACTTGAGAGGGCGGAGGTGGCACTGAAGAGAGACGGGCCACACCCAGCTCGCTCCGTAAGCTTTCTGTAACTGGGCTCTCACCGTGTGCTCAGCTTTGTACTCGTGAGCATCGTAAAGCCTTTGCTCCTCTGACGGTTACCCCTGTAGGCTGACTAAGCCGCATCCCTGTGGTTTAGCTTAAAATCCACGATGAGAGCAGCTCTCTGAATTCAGGCAAATCTCTTTGAAAAAGAGTGACTCACAGTGCGGTTTCTTTGAGCGGGGTCGTGCAGTGCATAGTTCGGGAGGAAGCCCCAGTGCGTGTTTTAAAAATCTAGTAAGAATTAGCTTTGTTGTCTGCCTGGACAGGTGTGATGCCAGCATTGCCCGGCTCTCTGCAGAGCACAAAAGCACGTGCGAGGGCCTCCAGCACTTGAACAAAGAGCAGCAAGCCGCCAAGCTTCTCCTGGAAACAAAGATCAAGGACGCAGAGGGACAGGTAGGGCCCGTTTCAGCTGGCTCTCCCAAAGGGGGTGACTTGCTCTTATCTAAGAGTAACAGGAGAAACGAGGTGGGGCACCCTGCGTAAGCATCTCTCTTCTTCATTTCTTCCTTCTGTTTCACCGGGGTGACCCTTCATACGTCTGGCGACCAAAATGCCAAGATTTTTCAGTACAATCCTAATTTTAAAGATTCTTTACCCCTCGTCCCTCAAACAATTAATGTGTCCCAGAAATTCTAAATTCTGTCTCCAGAACTACCTCCTGCACAGGTAAGGGGTCAAAGCATTGTTTCACATGCGTCTCGTACCAGTTTTGGGTTCAGGAAGTAGTTACTGTATTCATGGGACTTGGTGGGCTGCCTCAGCACACAGTTTGTATGCGGGGAAAAATTAGAACAAAGCTGTAGGGCAGGCTGGCTCATAGATTTCAGAGGCTTCCACCTTGAAATTCACAGATTAGCTTCTCAAAGCAAAACTCTTGGTTGCTTTTTGGCCACTTGGAAGTTTCCCTTTGTCACAATGTGGCCCATCTTCTAGGACTTTCCCTGCAGTGTCTGCTTGCCTCTTCATTTGAAGGGAGGCTGTTCTAGTAAAATGGGGTATCTGGTCAGTTTGTTGGGTTAAACATGCTTGTGTCCTGACAACCTCCAACCAGAATCGAAAGCTACTCATGTAAAAAGCACAGTTATTATTGAATCATGGGGAAAAGGAGGTACAGTGACATGACAAGTCCAATAATTTTCTGTAAAGAAAAGTGAGGACAGAATTATTACATCAGAAAATAGTTGCTAAGGAAATACGAAGCTTTCTGGTAGCCAAACCAAGTAGAAAAACACATAGAAATCCATGAAAAGTGATGTGCTTTTCCTTTGCTCCAGATCTGATAAATACTTACTCCAGGAATCTTGAAGTAAGGAACACTGAGTATCAGTTCCTTTCTTCAGATGGAATTATTGCAGAAAATAAAGGCATTTCGTAGAGGACTAGTTTTGTATTAAATTTCAGTAAAAAGATGAGGGAAATGAGTAGGTAGTGGGAGAAAGGAGTAAGGGGGTTATAGTTTAAGAGTTGTATTTTCAGGAGGGAATAGCTCAGTAGTAGAGTGCGTGCTTAGCATGCATGGGGACCTGGATTCGGTCCCCGGTACCTCCATTAAACATAAATAAATAAACCCAATCACCCCCAAAGCCACCCCCACCCGCAAATTATATTTTCTGGTAACTTACTTTGATGCGGAGGTAAATCTGGAATTTTGATGGATTTTGTAAATGATAAGAATGCCATTCTCTGTGACTAGCAGCCTCCCTAATGGTAGAAATTCCTGGTTAAAAAGGACTTACATTTTGTGCCAGCAGGTGGAAGTAGTGGTCCCTGGCAGGAGCTGGGCTTGCCCATCAGAGACCTGTAGTCGAATGCTATTGGTCTGGATTTTTTGTGGATGTGCATGAAAGAAAACGGAGACATGAATTTATTAAAATGAATTTACTGAAATTAGATTGAATTTAATCTAATTTAAGACTAGAATACTGCTTACTACTGTTTTCTGAAATTGCCTCTGAAAAGGTTTGCCGGGACACTGACAAGCAAAGTTTCTTTTCCAGATTTCTCAGCTTTTGAACAGAGTGGACTTGTCAATATCAGAGCAAAGCACCAAACTGAAGATGTCCCACAGAGACAGTAACCACCAGCTTCAGCTCTTGGACACTAAGTGAGTAGTCAGCTTAGAAACATCTGTTTCGGGTGAAGTTCTTTGTGAGCTTACTACAGAGTTTTTTGTTTGTTTGTTTGTTTCCTTTTGGTTTTGATTAATTGCACAAACAAAGCGAAAATCGTAATGGAAGTTCACAGGAAAAGTTTCCTTATAGGTATGTTACCACTTTACCTTCCTAATTATTCTTCTTAGTGGCTGGATAATAATCCGTCTATTCATTCAGTAAGTATTTCTTGAACCTGGCCTGGGTGCTGAGGGGCCAGTCAGGGAGGAAAACGGGCCCTGTTCTTATCCTGGTGAGCTGATGGTCTGGGGAGTCGATGAATGTCACTCACATAATGACGTCAACGAGTGTCTGCCATATTATTACTAATGGTGCTAAGTGCTTTGAAGGAAAGGCACACAGTTGTGGGAGACAGAATAATGGTTCCCCCAAATATCACGTCCTAATCTCTGTCAATATGTTATGGAATATTGTACAGCAAAAGGGATTTTGCAAATGTGACTGAGGTAAGGGTCTTACGATGAGGAGATGATACCGTATCATCTGGGTAAACCTGCTGTCACCCTACGGCCCCTGTAAGAGAGGGGCAGGAGGGTCAGAGTCAAGAGGGACGGGCATGTGACAACGGGAGCGGAGATTGGAGTGACGTGCTCTGAAGATGGGGGTGGGGGCCACAAGCCACGGAAGACACGTGGCCTCTAGAAGCTGAGAAAGACAAGGGAACGATTCTCCCCTCAGAGCCTCCAAGAAGGGACCACGTCTGCTCACACCCCAATGTCAGCCCAGTAAAACCGATTTCAGACTTCTGGCCTTCAGAACTGACAGGGAATAAAGGTGCTGTTGTAAGCCACCAAGTGTGCGGTGATCTGTCATAGCAGCTCCGAGACACTAAAACAGCGGTGCTGTGAGAGTGAGTAACGGAGGCCTGCGGGGGGGCCTTCTTGAGGAGGCCACGTTCGGAGTGAATGGCGTTCACTGGGTGAAGAGCAAGATGAGAACACAGGAGATGGAGTAGCCTGGCGTGGGAGGAGCGTGACAGGCAGGGAACCGCAAGGTGGCCCGAGCAGAGTGTGAGGGTGGGGAGCGAGGCCGGAGTGGAGGCAGGCCGGCGTGCAGGGCCCCACGTGTGGACCACGTTCAGGACTCTGTGTCTCTTTCTTTAGAGCAGAAGTGCCATTGGAGACTGTCAGGCAGGCAGGCTGATACAGCCAGATTTATGTGTCATTTTTAAAATGGCCTTGATTGCAGCTGGGAGAGGGATCACAACGGGCTGTGGCAGGGACGGGGACATGAGCTGGGGGCCTTGTTGCAGCCGTGTCGGTGAGAGAGGTCTGCACTGCGGGGTGCTGAGCTGTCTGGTTAGGACACTAATTAATTAACGCGTTGTCCTTTCCCTTTGTGTCACAGTGGTGTTTTAAACTGTACTTGCCCACCATGAAGCTCACCTGCTGCTCTTCTGCTCAGTCGCAAAACTATACACTTTTCCCTGTCGTGACTCTTCCTGAGCTTGGCATTTTCCTGCCAGAGCAGAGCCAAAGCGACCATATATGACTCTATATGTATATGTGTGTCTGCGTGTATTTGACTTAATATATATTTTTAAAATGTTATTTATTTGGGGGGGCAGTTAGGTTTATTTATTTATTTATTTACTTATTTATTTATTTTTAGTGGCGGTACTGGGGATTGAACCCAGGACCTCATGCTTGCTAAGCATGTGCTCTACCACTGAGCTATACCCTCCTCCATATTTTTTTTTAATTGAAATACAGTCAATTACAATGTGTCCATTTCTGGTGTACAGCACAATGTCCCAGTCACGCGTATACATCCATGTATTCGTTTTCACATTTTTTTCCGACAAAGTTTATTACAAGATATTGTACAGAGTTCCTGTGCTATACAGAAGAAACTTTTAAATTTTTATATATAGTAGCTAACATTTGTATATCTCAAACTCCTAAATGTATCCCTTCCCGCCCCTTTTCCCTCGTAACCATAATATTGTTTACTATGTCTGCGAGTCTGTTTCTGTTTTGCAGATGAGTTATGTTTTTTTAAAGATAACTTCAATATGGAACTTTGTTAGAGATTTGTGGAAATTTTAAAGTAATCATTCTCCTGGTTCTTATATCTCATTGTCTCCCTGTTTAATGCCATTTCAGGGTTTGTGGCTGATTTAAGAGGAATTCTCTTATAAAAACCATGTTCTCTTTCCTCTGATTATCTGTATTTATATCGTTATTGAGTTATGTCACCATTTCTCATAGCTCCTACAAGCTTGCCAAGTACAGAAAGTCCTCTCCTATCCCCTTCCTTTCATCACACAGGAAGAAAATCAACACCTTAGTATTTTTTTTCCTTCTGTGAATAATTTCCTTAGGAGATATTACTAGTCACCAGGCATGAACATCTTTATTTTATTTCCTACAATGTAAAACTCTAGAAGTCCAGACACAGCGGCTGTTCACAGAGGAAACGGGACCAAGCCTGGTGCCTGTGCAAGGTATAAGGACAGACTGGAGACCCAGTAGGTGAGGCCCTGGTTAGATGAACTAGGAAAAAACCATTCCACAAAGAGATCATAAGGAGACTTACGTGTCTGCGTCTTGATTCTGGGTAGGGGCAAAAGATACTCTTTGAAAATTCAGGACCACAACACAACCTTTATATGGATTTAGAGTTAGAATTCACATTATTCAAGCACCTTGAAGAAAACCACAGTAGATAATTTGTCTTCAAATGATCTTGATTTGATAATGGTCTGAGATGCCTGGCAGAAGCCAATGTAAATACATAGTCTTTACATCTTCCCACAGACAGATGAGTTCTGAGGAACATGAATGTACCATCAAAAACTGCAGAACGACACAAGGAAAGACACATGAATAATAGAATGAGAAGAAGCAACAATAAACAGAATCAGACTTCTAAATACTGCATATATAGGGATTATTGGATAAAATAAGTATTCGTGTGTGTATATGTATGCATGAGTAGTCACACATACATTTTGAAATTATGACTAAGGAATAGAGCATATTAAAAATGATCTGTTGGAATTGACAAATAAACAAATAGAGCTTCTACAAAATATAATAATGTAAAATAAAAGCTGTAACCTCTTGGGGGGCCTGAACAGTGACCCCAGGCAGCCTTGGAGCCCAGCCTACGGGCCCACCTGATTGTTGAGCAGAGTCTTCCGCTTTGCCCAAGCTGGGAATCCATCCGACAACTCCTCCCAAAAGCAGAACATACCCTGCGACCTGACCTGACTAAGGAGCCCAGACAGGCACCCCACCTGACCACAGAGCACAGCCTCCAGCTCCACCCAGCTGCAGGGTACAGCTGGTGGCCCTGCCTGACTGGGGATCCTGGCCAGTGACCTTACTCAACAGTCAAGCACAAGCAGCAGCCTGCCCAGTCATGGAGCATAGCCTGATCCCATCCTCCCCCAAATCAGAGTCCGGCCAGCAGCACCACCCTGCCAGGGAGCACAGCATCCCCACCTGGCCAGTGGTAATTACAGAGCCCAGTTAGTGGCTCCAGTTGATGCCCAGCCAGCACCCCTGCTTGAATGGGGAGCCATACGACAGAGCGTGGGCAGCAGCCCTGCCCAACTGGAGACCTAACAGACATACACAGAACACTCCACGCAACAGCAGCAGCATACACGTTCCTCTTCAGTGCGCCCAGAACGTTCTCAGGTTAGATCATATGTTAGGCCACAAAACAAGTCTTAACAAATTAAAGAGGCTGAACTCATACTAAGTACCTTTTCAAGTCAAAATGGCATAAAACTAAAAATTAACAATGGGAGTAAATTAGGAAAATTCGCAGATACATGGAAATTAAACAACACACTCCTGAACATGCAATGGGTGAGAGGAGATAAAAAGGGAAATTTTAAAAACCTTGAAACAAATGAAAATGGAAACACAACATACCAAAACTTATGGGATGCTTGCTGCAAAAGCAGTTCTATGAGGAAAGTTGACAGTGATAAACACTTATATTAAGAAAAAAGAAAGATCTGGACTAAACAACCTAACTTTGTACTCAAGAAATTAGAAAAAGAACTAAGCCCAAAAAATAGCAGGAAGAAGGAAATAATAAAGATTAGCCCAGAAATCAATTAAATAGAGAATAGAAACAATGGGGAAAAAAATCAACAGAACTATTTCATAAGTTTAAATAGACAAAACTTTAGCTACACTGACCAAGACAAAAAGAGGAGTCAAATAAATAAAATTATAAATGATTGAAGAGGTGCCCCAACTGACACCACAGGAATACAGAGGATCGTGAGAGACTACTATGAGTAATTGTATGCCAACAAATTGGATAACTTAGAAGAAATGGATAAATTCCTGGAAACAACCTGCTAAGACTGAATCATGAAGAAATAGGAAATCTGAACACACCAATAACGAGTAAGGAGATTGAATCAGTGATCAAAAACCAGGACCAAATGGCTTCACAGGTGAATTCTAACAGACATTTAAAGAAGAATTAATGCCAGTCATTCTCAAATTCTTCCAAAAAGTTGAAGGGAAAGGAACACTTCCAAACTCATTTCACAAGTGCAGCATCACCCTGATACCAAAGCCAGATACAGACACTACAAGAAAATTGCTGGCTAGTACCCTGAGAACATAGATGTAAGAGTCTCCACAGAATGCTAGCAAACCAAATTCAACAGCACATTAAAAGGGTCATACAAATCAAATGGGATTTATCCCTGGGATGCAGGCGTGGGTCAGTGGACACAAATCAATCAATGTGATGCATCACATTAACAGAATGAAGGATAAAAATCATGTGATCATCTCAGTAGATTCGGAAGAAAGCATTTAACAAAATTCAACATTATAGTAAAAGTCTTAGCAGTTTGAGTATAAAAGGGCTGTACCCCAACATAATAAAGGCCATATATGACAAGCCCATGGCTAGTATCACGCTCAGCGATGAAATTCTGAAAGCTTTTCCTCTAAGATCAGAAACAAGGCAAGGATGCCCACTCTCACCACTGCTGTTCAACATCGTGCTGGAAGTCCTAGCCAGAGCAATGAGACAAAACGAAAAAGAAATGAAAAAAAATAAAAAGTCTTCCAAATCAGAAAAAAAAGAGGTAGTTATCCCTGTTTGCAGATGGTACGCTCTTATATAGAGAAAACCCTACAGGCTCCACCAAAAATTGTTAGAATAAATGAATCCAGTAAAGCTGCTGCGCTGCGTGGTCAGTCTCCCTGGTCAGGTGGGGCTGTGGGCAGAGTTCACCAGTTGGGCGGGGCTGCTGGCTTGGCCTCCCATCCAGGTAAAGCTGAGAAGCCTTGTTTTTGACGAGCTGACCAGGAAGTTTACGTATCACTTCTCCATGTGTTCCGTTGCCCGTCTTAGTTATATGGCCACACCGAGCTGCCAGAGAGGCTGGGAAAGGTAGTCTTGGCTAGGCAGCCGTGGACCCAGTTCACATTTGAAGGTTTCTTAATAGGGAAGAAGAGGAGAGCAGATACTGCAGATAATTAGGGACAGCTACCACAGTGCGTGTTCATATTATTTTAAGCCATATATATACTTTTGTACCTTTATTATATTTCACAATAAAAATACTTTAAAAGGGCAGCAAGCGTGGGATGTTATGTTAAGGTATTTAGGAAGGGAGAGGACTATAGGAATGGAAGATTGAGTTGCGGGTTTTTTCCTCTTAATTTTCTCTTTGATTTAAATTAAGAAGTATCTGTGTGGGGCAAGAGCAGTTTGGAGAACATTAGAGAGAAAGGAAACCAGGCTCCTGTTCGGAGGAAAAGCCCAGGGCAGGAGGGGAGCCTGGAGGGGGAGTCGGGATACTGTGTCCCCTAAGCCAGCAGCACTTGGACCCTCTGAACTGCAAAGATGAGCACCTGGCCTGGCTCTGCATCACCGTGTGACACCCCAGTGCCCACACATTGCCGTCTCTGCACGGGGAGGAAGTGTGACCAGGTGCTTTTCCCTTATACTCTCCCTCCCTCTTCCCTTCCCAGGTTAGTGCTAAATGCAATTCTGAGAAATAGGTAAGCATATAATCCTGAGTGAGCTGAACTGAATGCTGACACACTTATGAGGGATTTGATAGAGACTGAAGTTATTTGATGTCGTTTTAAAATTGTTTTACCTCTAACTTGCTTTCTTCTTTTAGATTTAAAGGTACAGTTGAGGAACTCAGTAACCAGATTTTATCTGCACGGAATTGGTTGCAACAGGAACAAGAACGGATAGAAAAAGAACTTTTACAGAAAATCGATCAGCTTTCCTTGGTTGTTAAGGAAAACTGTGTAGGTATAGCAATAACAGAGTAAAGCCCTTCGGTGGGACCTGCCGTGCTGGGATACTACGTAGTAAATTACCATTCATTTATTTCACACCTATGTTAAGCTGTTCAGTTGTTTCTTGCCTTAGAATCTATCTCCATGGTTCGTGTTGATTCTTTGTGTTTGCTACATTTAGAGATGGAGCACTTTGACTGGTTTTGGTTAACAAAGGCTAAGTAGACAGTGTCAATACTTTGAGCTAAGATGAGCCTAAGTCAAGACTAAAACTAACAATTAGAAACATACATCTTAGTTTGTTTTAATTTCATGATCTGGTGAAAAGTGTTGACTGGATTTCTCCCTCCAGGCCCCTCCTCATGCTATAATCCCAGTGTGAGGTGTCAGAATGTAACCTATAAACAGAATCCATCATTTTCTTCTTCATCTTTCTTGTCCTTTTACCCCACTCTCCAGCAGAACTGCTCAAACACCGTATCAAGAAAGCCTTGCATATATGCTTGAGATACAGATGTTTCTTGGTTTGGTATTCTAGCCTGACCATCGCCCTTTCCCTTCTCTTTTCTTGCACTGCTTCCTCCCCTGGGACTTTGATGGAGCATCAGTGACTGGTGCAGATTGCATCTCTGACTCTGCTCTCTCTCTCTCAGTGCCGAGCTGTTGAATTGCAGGCTCTGCACTGAACACAGCAAGAGAGTTTTGTCATGCTGTAGCCCACTTACAGCTTTGTGTTTGTAGTCCTGGCCTCTAAAGCTTGCCTAAGGCCCAAGATGCCCATAAAAACCAAGCATGGTGATGAGGAAAGGAAAGAAAATATCCTATTTCAAATATTTGTGTCCCCACATTTTTTTAATCAGATCTACTGGTTGATTTACTTGGATTCATAATAATACATTGTAGACTTCTGGATCTCTGGATCACTATTGTTTCATGTAGATGGGTTTAATAACTAACAGTGAACTCCAGAATAATGGTGGCTTTAATATGGTAGAAGCTTACTAATCTTTCACATAAAAATAGTCTGGGTGTAGGGATTGCAGGGCTGTTGTGGCAGCTTGTCAGTCCTAAGTGGCCCATGATCTTTCTGGCATAACTCTCTGCCAGTCCTACAGTGACCCCTGTGCTCATAGTTCAAGATGGCTGCTAGAGCTCCAGCCATTACATCTGAATTCCAGGAACAGAAGGAAGAAAAAAAAGGCAAGGCTATGCCTCAGCTATTTTTTTAACTTTTCTGGGAAGCTGCCGCATATGCTTGTACTTCCATCTCATTGGCCAGAACTTAATCATATGGCCACAGCCAACTCAGGAGACAATAGAAAAGGTAGTCTTTATCCTGGGTGACCTTATATCCAGCTGAACACTGGGGGTCTGTTATGGAACAAGGGGAGGCTGGATGCTGGGGTGAGCAACAAGCAACCTTTGCGATTCTGTTCCCTGCAGATTGTTGTTAAATGATACTATGACTGATGCGAATGCAATACAGACTCTTTGGAATAATCAAGTGCCTTTCTTATCATGGATCTCAGGGAGCCAGCGAAAGGGACATGGAGAAGAAGCTCAGCCAGATGTCAGCCAGACTGGACAAAATAGAAGAGAGTCAAAAGAAGAACGTGGAGGGGCAGAGGGCAAAGCAGGAAGAAGACAAGGTGCACGGGCGCATCAGCAAGCTGGAGCTACAGCTGAACGAGGACATGAAGGATTTGAAAGCGGAGGTTGACGCGGGTAGGCCAGCAAGGGCGCAGTGCTCGTGGTTCATTTCCTGTTTCATTGAATAAGCCAGTTAATTAGTATCCCCCTGCAGCTGCCTGCGAGCCTGGCTGGTGAAATGCCCTGAGGTGATTTTCTAAGTGGCTGTGCTGTATTGAGCTAAAATTCTGTTTCAGGGATTAGCAGATACAGACTACTCTATACAGGCTAGGTAAACAGCAGAATCCTGCTGTGTCGCACAGAGAACTGTATTCAATAGCTTATAATAACCTATAATGAAAAACAATGTGAAAAAGAATCCGTATACGTATGTGTAACTGACTCACTATGCTGTACACCAGAGACTAACACAACATTGTAAATCAACTAAACTTTAGTAAAAAAAAAAAAAGTTTCAGCTCCAAGTACACGAAAATGGATACACCTCAAGAGACAGGCAGACTGAACTAAAGCCGCTTAGCTTTCAACTGATGTGCTTTCTCTTTAATGCTATCTGCAGAGTCTTCTCTGGTCCTAGCCAAGGTCAGCACATCTCGGGAATAAGCGCCTATCTTTGAGGGGCCTCTGAAGGCTCATTTTTCACTGCTGGCAGTGTCCCACCGCGGCAGTGAATGATTCTTCTCTACTCAGAAGTCCATGGGGCCCATGCATTCACACTTGTTTGAAAACATCAGAGTTGATTTCAGGTTCTGAAGTGCTGTCAGATAAAGAAGGGATTGGATTTACACTCTGAGCCCAGGAATACAGAAATGGGACCGGTAACAGGAAGTTACTTGAAGGCAGATTTTAACCCAGTATGAAGCAGAAGCATCAACAGTGAATGGTCTTAGAAAGACACTGGTGGTTTGTGAGCCCAAGAGCTCTTTTTTTTTTGCGGGGGGGGAATTAGGTTTATTTGTTTATTTATTTTTAATGGAGGTACTGTAACCCCCTCCCCCTGCCAAGCCCTTTACTGAAGTATTCAAGTGGAGGCTGGTTGATCATGATTAGGAAAGAGAAGACAGTCTGGTAGTGTGGAAAGGGGGACTAAATGATCTCCTAACCCCTTTAAATTCTGTGATTCTGTGAATTTTCTTCATGGAAATGTTATATTTTGGCCACGTGGAAACAAAAGTAGGTAGCTAGCTATCCCAAGAATGATTTTGTTGTGACCAGCAAAAACTATTTTACTTAAGGAGAAGCCTCAATTATATTTATAAGTTGGAGAACTTGTGAAGATAAAAATGAATTTTCTTTCTCGGTCTTTTGTAGTATCCAAATAGGGCATTTGAATATTTCATCGATGGTTAACTTTGCATCATTTCCTGAGTAGGTTTATTATCAGCTATACAGCTTCTTACTAAGATTGTTAATATTTAGTACCTAATAAGAAATACATATGAGCCTTTTAAAATTCAAAATATTTATAAAAATAATACACTTCTTAATGGAGAATTATAAAGCACAAAATGTTAAAAAAAAAAATCTTCTATCACCTAGACGTCATTTTTGTGTGTATCTTTCTATACATATAGGATATATATATTATATATATACACATATTATATATTATATTATATATATATATGCTTTTTCAAATGCAAACTCGTGGAATACGTACGGATCTATAACCTACCCTTTTATTTGACAGTATGGTGTATCTTTCCATTCAGTAAGAACATTATTTTTATTTTTTAGAACATTATTTTTAATAAGTAATTTTTATACCTCTTTTTTCATGAACTGTTATATAAAGAAAATTTTCTGAGAAAATTCTAAATTTACTGATGAAGATGAGGTCTCTTTGGCATTTATTTTAAAAACCAATAGGAATATAGAAAAACATGAAGTGACCTTTTGATGGGGAATTTTTCCTATTTTTAGCTTTTTATTTTGAAATAATTTCAAATTTAGAAAAACTGTAAGTCTAGTCCAAAAACCCTACATACGTTTCACTTAGAGTCACCAATTGTTAACATTTTGGAAATCTGCTCTGTGTGTGTGTATGTGTTGTGTTGTGTATGAATATAATTTTTTTCCTGAGTCATTTGGGAGTAAGTTGCAGAAGTCAGGATGCTTTTTCCTTTTTATTATTTCAATTTATATACCCTAAGAACAAGGACATTCTCTTAAAGAACTATAGTACAAAGTAATACCGATGAAACATCTTTCAGTAATCAATTTTCAAATTTGACCATTGTTTCCTTCCCAGCAAACCTTCCTCAGTCCAGGTTCTAATCCAGAGTCACACATCGTATTTCGTTGTCATGTTTCTTTATTTAGTCTCTTTGAATCTGAATCAGTTCTGCAGTGATGCGGACATCATTAAAGAACACAGGCCAGTATTTTGTGGGATGTCCTACAGTCTGGGTCTCTTTTTCTTCCTCTTAATTAGATTCCGGTTGTGCATTTTGGACAGATGTGCCACAGAACCAATCTGTCCTTCCCGGGGTATCTTATCAGGGGGTATATGATGCTGGTTTTTCCCACAGTTGGTGACGTTAGCTTTGATCTCTTGGTTAAAGTTGTGTCTGTCAGATTTTTCCACTGTAGTATGTCCTCTTTCCCTTTATATCTGTAGGGAGATACTATGAAACCATGTAACTCTCCTGTTTCCCATTAAACTTTTAATCCATTAGTGTTAGTGTCTATTGACAGCTTTTGCCCAAATCAACGATTACTATATGCTACGGGATTTGATACAGCATTTTTTAAAAAAAAATAACTCTTGTGAAATTTATCTCTTCTTAAAGGGTTTACAGCCATCTATGAAAGCATAGGATCCCTCAGGCAAGTTCTCGAAGCTAAGATGAAGCTGGACAAGGACCAGTTACAGAAGCAAATCCAACAGATGCAGAAGCCGGAAGCTCCCATGTGAAGGGACCTGGGACACGGACCTCAAAAGTGGTTGTGCCCGTGGGGCTGGAGCTGGATACCTCCTATAGCCAGGCTGTCGCTGCATTCAGGATTGTTCCGTTCATGGCATGCATGTGCCAAGAAATGTGTTTTCGTGAGTCTCAATGTTTACCTTGAGTCTTGAAAACACTCTTTAAAAGTATTAAGTACAATTTTTACCACTTTATTCCACTTATCTAAATTCAATGGAACATCTTCCTTGCCCTGGGTTTTGAAAGGCTTTTATCCCCTTCATTTTATGAATGAAAAGACTTAAAACAATTTTCCTTCAGTGCTTGATGCTCTAAGACTTTACTATTTTGAAAAATGTCATGGTGATTTTTTTACATTAAGAAACTAATGAGTTGTCACAGGAGCGTGTCGCTCCTCACCCTAAATTAAGAGAATGCCCTGATAGACTAGAATTCAACCTTTGAGTTGAGTCCATAGTTGGATTTTATTATTGTTGTCTGTGCATTTCTTATATTGGTTATCTTCTTGTAAATCTGTCTTTTGTAGGGGGACGGGATTTAACATTTAGGGGGAAAAAAACCCCACCGTGTATGCAGTGAAAATAGTTTAAAAGTTGATAACTGCCATGTAGATTACAAATTAAAATGGAAACTTAATACAGTTATCTAAATCACACAAGGCACAATATCTACATCGACCACCTAGTTGTAACAGGTTTTAATATGAACAACTTTTTTCAATTATCCACAGCCTGTACAGTGACAGCCATATATTCAGTAATGGAATTGTGGTTAATAGCCTGTTTATTACACTTTCAATTCATCATAATAGGATGTGAGAATTTTTCAGGCTTTTGGAGCTCCTCTCTAAATTTTTCCAAAATTGCTACAAAGTGCTAAGATTTATATACACTTATTGTAACTGTATCCTTGTGCCTTGGTTTTACCAGTCAATGCACTGTACCCTGTAAAAGGTTTACAGACAAAATAGAAGGCATGATGACACATCAGAATTATGATGTAAAAATCGGATCCTATGTATTTTTTAAATGTTCTAAGACTTTTATCACACTTAAGGCATTAACCATTCACTATTATTAACGGAATAGAAATTCATACTTTTGTATTGTCCAGGGACTCAGACTGATAACTGCATTTATAATAACGTCAAGAAACTGTCATTTTGAGCAACTTCATAGATGATGGGTGTTTTATTTTTAATCTCCATATTTGATTAGTCATTGAAAATTGGCACCAGTGCTGAGTGTTCACCTATGTATGTAAAAGCTGACAGTGAGACACACCGTTCTAGACTGTGAGGGTGCCCAGGGAAAAAGAAAACACAAATACTTTGAAAATTTTAAAAACATTTTTTTTTGTCTGCCAAGGACTCAGGAAAATTAAGGCATTTTTTATTTCAGGATAAATCGTACATGAAATCCCTGACTGGCTGTTACTGTTTACCCATGTGAATTGTGCTGCTGAAGTACATAAGCGTTTACCCTCACTGGCTTGACAAAAAAATGTTTTTTAATTTGGACCTGAGAAGTCATATAAGGAACCCGTCACCCAACACATATTTCCTTATTTTGTCACGAGTCTTTGCATCTTTATATAGGAAGACTGTTCCCACTTAATGAAAAAACAAAGAGGTGAATGCTCCTTAGCAATCAGAAAGTGAGTTTCTTTTCGTGATAGAGGAACCGTGTTTAGCACAGTTCTCCACGTTTAAGCACAAACCACAGCTCAGAGACTCACGGCCCCTCCAGCGTCTCTCTCCTCTGGGGCCTCTGAGGAGGGAGAGTCGGCACCTGTCACACCTGGGAGGAGGACACCGGCTGGGCTCGGGTCCAGGGTGACGGGAGCGGGTCATGCTGGCTGCCTGCTGAACCGCTGAGACGCTTCCGATGCTGCCAACCCCACGTCGGAGCTCCGGCGGGTCCTCCACCCTGGCTGCAAGTTGCAATCACCCGGGAAGTGCAAAAAGCTGCCGCCGCCGCCGGGGCTACCCCCTGGTCCAGCAAAATCAGAACCTCCAGGAGGGGACGTCTGAACCTCCAGGAGGGGACACAGGCAGCAGCATGTGTTAGAGGTGCCACCCCCGTAGGGTGACTCACGTATTGTGAGCCCCCCAGTCGACAGCGTACTCTTATCACCAAAGTTGAAATGAGAATCAGCTTCCCTGTTCTTTCCTTTACCAGAAATTTGCAATAAAAAGAATAAAACTGCCAAAACACTGTGGTAGATGATTTTTAAATTTGAGTCATTTAGTGTGAAGCGAAAATTTAATTCCTCTTACCTTTCTGTGGAAACCCTTTGGTGGTTGCACTCAAGTGCTCTGCGTCCAGGCAGACCTGCTGGCAACTGGAGAGTCACGGGGAGCTGCTCCATATGGCAGTCTCCAGGGCTATGGGCACCTTCTCGCCTCTGGAATGATGGCAGCTGGCAGACTCTAGTGTGCGCTGTGTGCCTATGCTGTGACCTAGGTGTGTGTGAACTCCATTCATGATAACAAGGTAGGTACTATACATTTGCCCATTTTACGGATGAGAAAACTGAGACGTGTAAAGGTTAAGCAACTTGCCCCAAATCCTGCAGCTTGTAAGTGGCAGCCATGATTCAAACTGCACACCCTACTTCTGCAGTCTGGCCACCTAACCAGTACACCCTACCTCTAAAGACACATCCTTGCCTCCCACATAACTCGGGCTTCCCAGGCCACCGACTCCAGGCCCATCTCTGTATGAACCTGTGGTCTGGCCGTCTGAGTTCTTTTGCATTTTTAATGCCCTGTTTCCAAATACCTAAGAGAGGCAGTCTTACTAGCCTTGCTTGGGTCAGATGTCTTCCTCTGGTTGTATCAGCAGAGCTGGGGTCAGCTGGTGCCACAGAACTGGAAGGTGACAGGCGTTTCATCGTGTGTGCTTGGGTGTCCTAGGTAGTGGACTGTGGCTCTGTGCACTGGGAGAGGGGTTGTTTTGGGTGAGTACAAAGCAGAATAGGAAAGACACCTCCTTCTAAATTGTGGTCATCACACTGGGCTTTCAGCCTGGAAAAAAAAAAAAAACAACCCACAAACCACTCAGGACATCCTGGAAATTCAACCAAAACTATGTAGCGTTTTTCTGTCCCTGCTCTCTTATACCTGTGTGACCTTGAGCAGCTCTCTTAACCTCTCGGAGTCTCAGTTTTCTCATCTGCAGAATGGAGATGGTAATTTAAAAGAGGGAGCTAGTTTGTCATTTTCAAAATGCTGAAGTAGTTAATGCAATATTGGGTATCGAGTGGTGAAAAGTGGGGCTTGGGACGGGAAATATTGGTGGTGAGACATAGAAAGTATACGAGGGGCCATGTTTTGGTCCGAAGGGTCCCATGTGTCTGCTGGGACTGTGTATGGGAGGTGATTAACCTCCAAAGAAAGTGATGTCCCAGCCTGAGGCAGGGAAGAGCAGTGGAGCCTGGATGAAGGAGTAAGTAGACAGGACCAGCATGGGGACAGTCCCCAGCGTGGGGAAGGACCGGGCATGCCCTCTTGCTAGTTAGTCTCATCACTGGAGCAGGTGTGGCTTCCCCTGGAGAGCAGGTCAGAGCTGGGGGAAGGATGAGCTCCACGTTAGGAGGGGGTAAAGGCTGACGTGGAGGCTGGGGGTGCAGAGCTCAGAGTTTAAGTTCGGACATGAGATCTGGAACAGGCCCCAGTGGCCGGCTGGCATTTGAGGCTTGTTTGTACAGACTGAAGAGTCAGTGAGTGGCTGGGCTGGACTGAAAGATGTGCGTTCTATGCAGGCAATCAGTTCAAATTCAGTTGCTCAGTTGCACTGGCCGTATTTCAAACATTCAATAGCGACATGTGGTTCATGGCGATAGTACTGACCTGTACTGATGTGGAACATCTCTATTGTCACAGAAAGTTCTATTGGACAGTTGTGGTGTAGAGCAGTAATTTCCTCACCTTTTCAACTGGCGGCTCTGTCCACAACTCTTTACCCTCATCTGTCAGCCTGGAATGAGCTTCGGAGCTGGGACTTCCCTCCAGCCTCATCCCTACCATGTTATGTCAATTGTCCCAAATAGAGATGGTTTTCCAGGTCCTTGTGAGGCTTTGTCTCCTCTGCCAGTTCTGATCAGCAGATATTCCTGCCTGGAGCACTGTGTTGAGAAGGGTCTGGAGGCTGATGCGAGACTCAGGGGGAAAAGCCAACGCATGTCAGCCAAGGGGCGGGGGCAGCTGCCTGTATGCTGCGACCCTGTCAGGTTCTCACCAGGACACCCCATGTGTGGAGGATCCCCCACAGGGGTGCGGGCCAGGGGACTCGAGTGATTCTGGTGCCCCTTAAGGAGACGGACTGGCAGGCCTGGGATGAAGAGGAGGCAAGGTGGAAAATTTAAAAGGTACACCCAAAACTCTCATTAAGATAAATAATACGTTAATGCAGTATTTTTAAAGATAAAAATTAATGCCAAAAAATGCACAATAAACAAAGTATCAAACCTTATTACAGATCCGACCATGCTGTGTGCAGCTACTTTAGAACTGAGGCAAGAAGAAAAATGTGTGCCCCATATACAAGTTTTCTGTAATTTTGTTTAAATTTTTCATGCTTCATGCATCATCAGGGTTTTGTTTTTTTTTTTTAGTTAATTTGGATTTTTAGAAATATTTCATGAAAATATTTGTCTTGATGGTTGATGGTTTTGGCTGCTCTTCTCTTTATATTTGGCATTTGTAGTGAGGTCCTCACTCACCTCCCCCTAATTCTAGAAATGTCTAGAAATTTGGAGCTAAATTAAGGTCTCAGTTATTGTTTTAAGCTTATCTCAGGCGTGTCAGATCGCTTTAGGTGGTTTCTGGTCTGTTTTTATCCCTAACTGCTGTGCTTCGTTTAATTTGCAAACCTGTGACTCAGTTCTTCTTGGAACTAGGTTGGGGACACCAAGAATTCAAAGATCTGACTCCTCTCTGAGACACGGAGGAGAAGGAGTGGCAGGGGAGCAGGATGGAAGGGAGTGAAGATGTTTGCACGTTCTCATCACTTGCTGTCATCACAGGAGAGCGCCCCCGCACGACGTGGCCCGCCCTTGGAGATTCACTGTCCTTTGCTGTCCCAACATCAAGGGAATAGAAACTTAAAGGGAATCTGTTTTTTTTTTTTAATTGAGGTATAGTTGATTTACAATAATAGATTAGTTTCAGGTATACAACATAGTGATTCACAATTTTTAAAGATTTTACTCCATTTATAGTTATTATCAAATACCGGCTAGATTTCCCCATGCTGTACACTGTATCCTTGTAGCTTATTTATTTTATACATAGGAGTTTATACCTCTTAAAGCCCCATCCCTACCTTGCCCCCCTCTTCCATCTCCCCACTGGGGTACCTACTAGTTTGTTCTCTGTATCTCTGAGTCTGTTTCTTTCTTGTTACATGCACAAGTTTGTTTCATTTTTCAGACTCCACATAGAGGGAGTATGTTCCAGCAGGCAGAACCTAGAACCGAGGAATACGCCTCTGTGGAAGACCCCTCAGAGATCTCTGAGCTCAACTTTCATTTTCTGCAACAGGAAACCGAGTACCAGACAAGTTGGAAGTGGGCTTCGCGGATGCGCCTGCCCAATAGTGTGACAGACAAGCAGTCACTATAACGGTGACTCTGCACCGGCTGGGACGTGGCAGCCAAGAAAACAGACCCAAATGTCCGCCTTCGTCAGATTTTAGGTCTAGCGTGAGGTGGGGATGGGGAGAGAAAGTCAACAGGCAAATAAATCCGCAGCCTGTCAGTTGATGGTAAGTGCTTTGGGGGAAGATAAAGCAGGTGCTGAGGGTAGGGAGTGCCAGGAAGGGAGGTGCAGTTCAGAGGATGCCCAGGGGAGACCTTGCTGAGAAGCAAAGTCTTGATGGAGATAAGGGGGGAGCTGGCATCTCTGCAGGAAGAATTTACCATCTTCTTCTTTACTTATTTTTTTGTGGGAAGAGATAATTATGTTTATTTATTTATTTTTACTTTTTTTTTGATTGGAGTGTTTTTGTTTATTTTTTCACTTTTGATTAGAGGGTTTTTTTTCCCTTTATTCAGTTTTATTAGGTCGAATTATTACAGTTCGATTTATTTTTACTTTTAAATGGAGTTACTGGGGATTGAACCCAGGACCTTGTGCATGCTAAGCATATGCTCTACCACAGAGCTATACCCACTCCCATGACATCTTATTTTTATAAAATATTGCTATTTACAATTCAGGCACCCCATGTCCTTCTAGCTGCTAATGTGTTGCCCTTCTGGCTACACAGTAGCTTTTTCCCCCTGCTTTCATGATCTCTGGATGCCTTGCTGACCCCTGCTGGCTTCTCCGTTTCCATATCCTGGATGACCAGTTCTCTCTAGTACATTCCCTGTTTGAAATACCTAGGGAGGCGTCTGGGTGAATGGAGGGTAAACTGTACCTGGGATTGTCACGTGGCTCCTCCGCATCACACACAGGCTTTTCCTCCCTTGCCGTGTGGCTCTTTGTGATGGAAGAAATATTCACATATTGAGGTGCGGGGAGGTCATTCTGGCTCATCCATGATCTGGCTTGAATTTGTGTTAATGAGAACGGCCTGTCTTTTGGGCTGCTTTAACTGTGAAGAAAAGAATGCGTTATCCAGAAGTAAAGGACGTCCCACTGTGAAGACAAGGATGAACGCACCCCCACCCACCCAAGGTGCCCAGGCTTGTGCTCCTTCGAAGCTAAGATTCCCTTCCCGGACACCAAGGTCACACTGACTGGCTGTGTACGTGCGAATCCGTCTCTTCTGAACCCTTGAGGGAATGTACCCTGTCATATGTGATGTTCTTTGTTCTGACAAGATACCAAACTGTGCTCATAACCACGCTTCTCCCCAGCACTTTCTTCCTTGGTGGAGACTACACTCCCAGGCTTTAATCCTCAGTTTGGCTGAATAAAACTTTTCTCTTCCTATTATAGATTGTTGATTGATCATTCGCACTGATATTTGGAACTTGCTGGCTTGTGCTTGTTCGTGAGCCAGCACCATCTCTACGGGCTAACGCTGTTTTGAGCGTGCCCCACATCGTGCTAGGCACCGATCCCTGTATGCGCCTAGACGTCCCGGACAGAGCAGTCCCTCTGTCCCTGTCCCGGCTGCTGATGGTCTATCAGCACCGCCCCGGTCCCCAGCCGGGCACGCCAGAATCCGGCCAGGAACTCCCATGTCCACTAGCTGCAGTGCTGCCGCCCAAACTGTGTCTGACAGGACCACACGCTGAGTTTCTTAAGACCTCAGCCTTCTCCACACTCCCCACAATGTTCTCGGCTTCCTCGCACCCATCTGGGTGTTTTGACCAGTTTTTCCACCTCTGGCTTTCATCCCAAGAAGGAGAAAAGAGGGGACGTGTTTGTTAGCTTTCCCCTCTCCTCCTCAGGCTCCACTGGGGTGACAGACGGGGCAGGGCTTTCTGTCCCTGCTTCTGCCTGGAACCGCCTTCATTCCGCCCGCTTAAGCCCCTGGCGGCAGAGGGGGTGTTCTCTCTGTGCACCACGGAGGCAGGTTGGGTTTATGACCTGCCTAAAGTCCATGGCCCCTGCTCCTCCTTGGAGACAAAGAAATTCAGAAAAGTCTTTCTCTCGTGACAAAGCCTGGCTTTTGAGATTTGTCTCTCTCTGTGTTCAGGCTGTCTACTGTGGGTTTCAAAACTGAATGTGGACTGCCTTCTCTTGGCATTCCTGGTGTCACCAGCCTAACTCCCTCTCCAGCAAATGGACACTTCAGAACAGGGGGCAGGGGGAGGGCAAGAACATGCAAATGACACATTAATTAGTAAATTAGCTTATTTCAAAATATCCAGTATATCCTCTCCCTAGACTGTGATCTTGAAGGCACGGTCACATGTCCCCAGCTATCTCAGAATGTCTAAGTCGAGTCAGATGCGAACCAAGAAAAGACTCGTGGAATAACTCAAGTTTCAGGTTTCGTTCTGTTGTCTCTGGTTATCACAACTCCCTGTATTGCAGCTTCCTGGCCCATACTAGTTAGAAACATGAGTTAAGTTCCAGATGGACTATCATTTTCTAGGTAGACCACGAAGAATTTCAGGAGGGACTAGGGAGAGTCACTGATGGAGACAGCATAGGTCGCATTGCAAGTGTCTCCTTTAGTTCACTTCATTACGCATGTTACAACCACTAAGGCGAAGGTATGATTCAGTGGGAGAGTGCATGCTTAGCATGCACAAGGTCCTGGGTTCAATTCCCCGTACCTCCATTAAATAAATAAATAAATAAATAAATAAAACAAAGGTAAACGTTACAACAATGTGCTTTTGTCAAACATGGGTTCTCTTTTTCAGTAACTGAATTGTCCAAACAGAATATTATTTAGAAATAATAAATTAAAAGCAATACTTTGTAATAAGTTCAATGAAGTCCCTTTGTGCCCTCCAAAGCCAAAAGGCATATATACATCATATTAACATCCATAAATCTCAGATTTTCATTATTATGAAATAAAAGAGCACAGTTATCTAAAAAAAAAAAAAGTTCTAGATGGGCTAAGGTCTTTGATCAATAAAAAGTAAAATCAATTAACTGTTTAATTAATGCACTTTTTAAAAAACTAATCTTTCTAACAGGTCTGTATTTGGGGGTAAAATTCCAAAAGGAAGGTAAAATTTTGGGGACCATTGCGTTAGTCACTTCGTGAGCACTTACTCTATGTGAAGTGACTTCTTGTACATTATCTCATTTATCTGTTATTTGCGAAATGTGAAAAATAAAACTTATTGCAGACCTCTCTTAAACAGGTATTCTGAAAACCAGATGGTATAGATTTCTCTGACTTTACAAGACTCAAGAAGAAATCATTTCAGCTTAATCTCATTTGGGCTCTTTTTCCATATTATAGAAATTGTAGCGCTATAAAGTCTATCACTAGATGGCGCAATAAGGTAGATTTTTAAGAAGCAATGAAGAAAAAGCTACGCCCTGCCACCACCACCCCAACTTTCAAATCTCTTAAATAATGATGACCTGATACATGTATAGGACTTTGTAATTTACAAAACATTTTTACCTAAAATATTTAGCCCTCATAACACCCCTGTGTTACTATTATTATTCTCATTCTTAGATACAGAAACCGAAGTTACTAATTTTATTTTTGTGTGTGTAAGATCTTTTTTTTAATTGAAGTATTATTTACAATGTTGTGTTAGTTTCTAGTGTACAGCATAGTGATTCAGTTATACATTTATACATATATTCTTTTTCATTATAGGTTATTACAAGATACTGAACATAGTTCCCTATGCTGTACAGTAGGACCTTGTTGTTTATCTATTTTGTATATGGTGGTATGTATCTGTTAATCCCAAATTCCTAATTTATCCCTCCACACCTTTCCCCAATGTTAACCACAAGTTTGTTTTCTATGTCTGTGAGTCTGTTTCTGTTTTGTAAATAAGTTCATTTGTGTCATTTTTTTTTAGATTCCACATGTAAGCAATATTATATGGTATTTATTTTCCTCTTTCTGACTTACTTCACTTAGTATGACAATCTCCAGGTCCATCCACATTGCTGCAAATGGTGTTATTTCATTCTTTTTTATGGCTAAGTAGTATTCTATTGTGTGTATGTATATGTGTGTGTGTGTGTGTGTGTATGGATATATACACCACATCTTCTTTATCCAATCAACTGTTGATGGACATTTAGGTTGCTTCCATGTCTTGGCTATTGTAGATTGTACTTCTGTGAACATTGGAGTGCATGTATCTTCTTGAGTTAGTTTTCTCCAGATATATGTCAGGAGTGGGATTGCTGAATCATATGGTAAATCTACTTTTCAGTTTTTTAAGGAATCTCCTTACTGCCTTCCATAATGGCTGCACCAAATTACATTTCCACTCACCGTGTATGAGGGTTCCCCTTTCTCCACACCCTCTCCAGCATTTATCATTTGTGGCCCTTTTAATGATGGCCATTCTGACCAGTGTGAGGTAAATAACTCATTGTAGTTTTGATTTACATTTCTCTGATAATTAGCGATATTGAGCATCTTTTCATGTGCCTGTTGGCCATCTGGGTGTCTTCACTGGAGAACGAAGTTACTAAACTTACTTGAACACTAGACACTTTAAAATTGTCTATGTGGCAGACACCTTAAAATTGCATGTCTCGGGGGAGGGCATAGCTCAAGTGGTAGATTACATGCTTAGTATGCAGGAAGTCCAGGGTTCAATTCCGGGTACCTCCTCCAAAAATAAGTAAACCTAATTACCTCCACCTCCAAAAAAAACAATGTAATAGAGGAGAACAGATCTGACTCTATATCGGATCTGTCCCTTTAGTTTTAACCACTCTGCCCTGTTTTCTAGGCTTAGTCTTGCTAGCTCTGCACCTTTTATAAAACAATGTTGCCTCTAGCCTGAAATATACAGGAGACCTTATTCTTGGGGCTCTGACCTTTATGGATGTTAGCTCTTCTGCACTTATGTAGAGATGGCAAGTTGTGAAACAGAAAATAACCTTTGTTTTGTTGGAGGTTTACAGGGACACCATGGCCTGACCCACATGGAGGGCCGCAAGAGCAAAGAATTCCTACAGCAAGAAGTTTGCAACAACCAACTATGCCCCCCCCCCCCCATTTTTTGGTATAAAAGGAGCCTGTATTCTGACTGGAGTAGGATGGTTCTCCAAGACATTAGTCTGCCGGCTTTCTGAATAAAGTCGCTCTTCCTTGCCCCAACACCTCATCTCCCAATTTATTGGCCTGTCATGCAGTGAGCAGAATGATTTTGGACTTGGTAACAAAAATAAATAAATAAAACTGCATATCTCATTTAATTTGGACAACAACCTACTGAAAGAAATTACCGTTTCCATTTTACAGATAGGGAAACTAAATCTCAAGAAAGTTTGGTCAAGGTCATTCGGCTGGTGAAGCAAGCCTGGGCACCCACATTCTTTGACCCCAGGCCTAATGTATTTCCCACTGCAACTATGTTCCATCCCCCAAGCTTCTGGGGAGGAAGTCCTGTGTCCAAGCCTTCCTTGGCACAGATTCACTTAGGTCTGCATCTCACAGACCTTTAAAGCTGCGGAGGAGGAGGAAGGAGAATGAGAAAAGAGAAGTTACCACTTTACTATCAATGTGTTAAACTCATTAGTTTCAGCCTGAAAAAAAAAAAATCCCTCTTCTCTTTCCTCTCTCCTTCTGTCACCTTTCTCAGGTGATTTTGTGACACCTCCTTTTAGTAGTTCTCAGCTATCTGTGGTAGGCGGTTGTAGGTAGCCTCATGGGAGTTCATTATTCTCAGACTGAAAAACACATGTTGGTGGTAAGAAGTTCTCCCCTTACATGGTGATCCCTGCCCCTTGCTGTCCTGAATCCCTCTCAAATTATAAATTTATTTTAATGCCTAGAAAAGAGACCAGTAGCTAAGAGGTAATTAATAAGTATTGTTGAATAAATGATTATCACTGAACATGTATTGAAGTATAGGAGTCGATGGTGTTTCTATCTGAAGCATCAGCAAACCAGCAAACAGCACTAATGTATATGGAACACTCATTACCATAAAATTTATACTCAGGAGTTCTGTGACTGTGCCACCTTCTGGAATTCTAGAAATGTCGCTTTTGGTGACTTCTTTGCCCACTACTCTTTAAATGAAATGGTCCTGCACACAATCTGTTGCCCACGGGGCTTATACCCCTGGTCACAGCTGATTGGACCAAGGTGGACACCCTACTGAAGACAGATGATCACAGGTGAGCTAGTGGAAAAATGTGTTACAGCTCAGTGTTATAGCTCGGTGTTACAGTTTGGTGTTATAGCTCAGTTGTGACAGCAACCTGGATCTGGGCGAGAGACCAAGCAGCACTCGGACAGTTGGAGAACTCGGGTTTATTACACCAGCAGGCCCAGAAGACTTAACACTCCAAGCTCTGGACCCTGTCTCTAGGTTTACACCGGCTTTTATAGGCTGCCAGTTTACACGTTGCAACATCATATGCAAATGAGGTATAACAGAGGTTGACTAATTAGGAACAAGCTTTGTAGAAATGGACCAATCAGGAGTGAGAGAAATAACCAATCAGGAGTGAAGGAAATGACCAATCAGGAGTGAGGGAAATAACCAATCAGGAGTGAAGGAAATGACCAATCAGGAGTGAGCTCGGGGAACCAATAGAATTTTAGGGGTAAGTAAGCCATTTCAGAGGCAAAAAGTGAGAGAGCCTCTGGCCAGGGAACTGGATGGTGCTGGCAGGAGAGTAGTGGCCCTGCCTGCGGGTCCTGCCTATCTTTTTATGGGGCTTCGCACCTCAATATGACTTGGTTTTGGGTCTAGAGTTATTTAAACTTGCATGCAATCCATTCTGCTTGCTAGAGGATGATGTGGTGAAGGATGGTTGACATATGTTAGCTAATATTTGGGTGATGTGGACATTTATCCTACAGCAGCTTAGGCTATATTCTATGTCCTGGAAGGAATCAGGAGAGAGAATTAAACAGATGGAGTGAGATCCAGGGGCCCCTCACCTTCCAGGAAAGTGTCAGGGCTCTCTGGGGTCAAGTAGGTGACAGTGTATCAGGCTTTAGCCTTGAGGCTTCCACAGACAAAAGCGAGGCAGCTGATACATGGGGGAAGGAGTACAAGATGAGGAGATGAAAGTCTTGTGTTTGTGTCCTCACTACTGACGACAGGATGTGTGACCTTGGACCAAAATGTAAGTTTCTAAAGAGCCCTATGAATACATGTATGTTGATTAGCAATACATTCCTAATAATACCTCTAGGTGTCTGGTTTTCACAATTTAGTGTAAATAAGAATCCTTGAGGAGCTTATTCTAAATGTGGGTTTTTCAGGATCCACCCTGTAGAGAATCTGCTTTAGTTATGTGGAGTTTTCACCACCCCTCCCTGCCAGGTGCATGTGACGCAGGCAGTCCACAGACCACATTTTGAAAAACCCTGCTCGGATGAAGGTACTAAAAACAGGAGACAAATCCATCCCAGTCACTGAGCCTGCTTCTGGCTGCTCAGTCAGACCACGGCCGCACTGCCCGGTGCTGGAGGGTCTGTGTATTTAGGACCCCGTCACTTAAGCAGCAAAAACCAGAATGAGATCAGGAAGGGTCTTCCCACCTTCCTGAGCATCGCACCTCGGTTGGGGAGAATGAACCTAGGAAGGAATAAGCCAACCAAACAGGAGGAGAGGTGTCGGGTATTTCACCAGAAGCCAGACACGGTTTTCTCTCCATGGATGTGGTCTGGAGGCTTTATAGTTTGGGAGCTTAGCTGGCAAGTGTGGCGAAGAAGGGGCCCAGGCAGCTGAAGGAGCACCTCCTGAAAGTGCCGAGGGGCAGAGAAGCAGCCCCAGGGCAGAGGGCGATGACAGAGTCCTACACCCTGAGCAGAGAGCTGGTTAGGGTTCAAGCTAGGGAGAGAAGAATTCATTCTCACTCAGAGATGACTAAATGAGGTTCACCACCAACCTAAAAGATTCCTTGTGGCATTCTGCAGGGTCCTGCCACCTGTCCCAAGACGATCAATAATTTTTTTTTTTTTTGAGAATAGGCTATAGAGGGCATGCCCATGATATTTACAACTGACCAGGAACTGAAAGAATTGCAATATAGGAGCAGGGTGTGATCAGTTGAGATCATGAGCTGAATTGACCATGCAACAGGAAAGAGGCACCTGAAAAGATGCTTAACATCATTAGTCATCAGGGAAACACAAATCATAAAACCACAATGAAATACTTCAACCCTACTTATATGGCTAAAATAAAAATGACAGGCAATAACAAGTGTTGGTGAGGATGGGGAGAAATCTGAAACTCTTTTATATTGCTGATAGGAATGTAAGGTGGTGCAGTTGGCATGGAAAACAGCCTGGCTGCTCCTCAAAAGGTTAAACATACAGTTACCTTGTGACCCACCAGTTCAACCTCTAAGTGTAGATCCAAAAGTACTGAAAACAGATGTTCACACAAAAATCTGTACAAGAATATTCATGGCAGCATTACTCACAATAGCCGAAAGGTGGAAACTACCCAAATGTCCATCCACTGCTGAATGGAGACACAAAATATGGTCTCTACACACAGTGGAATATTATTTGGCCATAAAAAGGAATGAAATGTTGATACACAAAAGGGCAAATATTATGGTTCCACTTATAGGAAACTTTCAGAGTAGGCAAATCCATAGAGCTAGAAAGTAGATTGGTGGTTGTCAGGGACTTTGGGGGAAGGAGAAGGAGCAGTGATGGCTAATGGGAATGACGTTTCTTCTGGGGGTGATGAAATGTTTTGGAATTAGATGGTGGTGATACTCTGTGAATGTATTAAAACTTACTGAATTGTACCCTTTAAAAGAGTGAATTAGATCTCAATAAAGCTATCATTAAAAAATACTCAAAGAGGAAATGAAAAGAACTTCCATTTAAAAATGTAATAAGAATAAATGTGTGGTCCCGTCTTTGGGTTCAAGAATTAATGGGCTCAGGAGGACATCTCCTTTTGCCTGGCCAGTTTCCACCTTCTTTTAGGTAACAGTCTCTGGTTTCTCTGGAGAACTAGTTTCCTTCTAGTCCTGCTGGGAGTGTTAGTCACAGGCCCCTTACCTCCCACATAGGGGGCAAGTGACCCCCGCTGAGCTGGATCAGACTCTGGCTTGGAAACCTGAACCCCGAGTCAGGTGGCTCATGGAGGCTCTCAGGACTGAATCCTTGCTCGGACACCACACGAACATTTCCCACTGAGATCCCTGCAGCGGGCTCCATTCTTGTGCTTAGTTTGGGGCACGTCTTCTAATATACTTCTGCTCTGCCTAGGTTAGCCAAAACTGGTTAAACTGGAGTTGCTTGTGAAGGGGAACCTCAGTGGAGTCAATGTGGTTTAGCAGCAAGCAGTACGTGCAAAACATCAGGAGTTTTAGCATCAGTGTTAAGAAGAGCAGCTAACAGTTACTGAGCACTTCCATGGGGGCTGGTGCCGTGCTAAGAACTGTATATATATATATATATACACACACACATATATGCCTTTTCTCACTTAAGTCAACACTGATGGTGACTTTAGTTGGTAGGTACTATCTCAGCTCCACTTTGCCCACAAGGGCACGAGGCACAGAGACATTAGGTATGTTTTCTGAGGTCACGCAGCTAATAAATATTGATCTCTGGATTCGAATCCACATCTACCTGACTCCAGAATAGCGCTCCTAACCACGGCTCTGTACTGCCTCAAAGGGAATCAGCACGGTGGAGGGCTGCCCAGAGCCCAAGGGACCTCCGGACACGACCTGATAAGTTCAAGGTGACAGAACACATCCTGCCTTTCCCTGGCACTGGTCTCAAAAGTAGGGCCTGCCCTTCTTTAAGACCCTTGACAGCAGAGTTTTCAACCCTAGCTGCACAGTCCAATCCCCTGGGGAGGTTTAAAATCACTGCTGCCTGGATCCCACCCTCTGATGGAAATGGTCTGCAGTGCTGCTGGGCCATGGGATTATTTTCCCATTTCTCAGGTGGTTCTCAGCCCTGGTTGCGAGCTTCTACTTTTTCAAACTTCAAAGGGCATGCTAGGGGAAGGTTATAGCTCAGTGGTAGAGTGCCTACCCACATGCACAAGGTCCTGGGTTCAATTCCCAGCACCTCCATTAAAAATAAATAAATAAATAAACCTAATTACCCCCCCCACAAAAAAACAACCAAGAAACAAAAAAGGAAAGAAAAAAATACATAAAAAAAAAATGAAGGCATGCTATGCACCTATGGATCTTGTTAACCCCCAGATCCTGACTCAGGAGACCTGAATCGGGCCCAAGAGTCACGCTTCTCAGGAGCCCCAGGTGATCCTGGGTAGAAAGGCTGTCCCCCGGTGTTAGTCTTCAACAAGCAGTATGAGCACCACCTGGAGCTCGTTGGAAATTCACACCCAGACCTGCGGGGCCCAGAAGGGATGCTAATGGGAGCCCACGTGATTCTCGTGCACGTTCCGGCGTGAGAAGCGCGCAGAACCGCCGGCGTATATTTAAAGGCGAGCCCTTGGGCTAGTGGGGAGGATTCAAAACTGAAGCTTCTGAGCAGGCGAGGAAGGAGTTAGGATGTTTCCTTGGGAGAAGAGAAGGAAGAACAAAAGGGGGCAGGTAAGTGCTCCGACCCTGGAAGGGCTGCCCCGGGAGGAGGAAGCTGAGGGGTGTGGGGTCCAGAGGAAGACCCTGGGGGCCCCGGGGCTCCTTTCTGTCCAGCGGGGCGTGGTGGTTTGTCCTGGGGCTCCGGCGGCTGCCGCTTCTTAGGAGCGGCAGGAGGAATTCAAGCTCTGTAAGAAGTGGAGGCTTGTAAGCGTTCTTGCTGCTCTGTAATTGTGGGTCTCTGGAGTTGAAGTGTTGGGACTGTCAGGTACCTGGGGACATAGTGTCTGTGGAGCTGACGTGAGACATACCAGAACTTGGGTTTGGGGTCAGGACGACTGCAGTGGCGTGGACTGAAACGGATTTAAAAAAAAAAAAATGTGTCCTATGAGGAGATGCCCGCAAAGGGGTGTTGGGGAGGAAGAACATTTCCTCTGCCCTTCGAGGTTCTTCGGGCTGGGCTAACAATTAAATTGACATGAGACAGGTTAACAGGAGAAAATCAAACAATTTTAATGACCTGTATACACGGAAAAGGCCCAGGAAGATTGAGTAACGCACCAAAATGGCTGACGCCCTCACCTTAAATGCCATCCCCAGCCCAAGATGAAAGAGGATGTGGAGGGTGGAGACGGCTCCGGGCGGGGACCAGGAAAAGCACAGTAAACAAGGGTAAGGTTATTGCGTGCATTCAAGTCCTTGCTGTCTCCATTGATAAATCTAGAGATTTGGTCGTCTTCCTCTTCCAGATACAGACAGGGAGTCACCCTTAAAACCAGGGATTTCCCTTACACATGTAAATGTTCCTTTCAAAAGGGCACCTCCTGTTTGGTTTTCAGAGCCCTTCCCTTGTCTGCTGCTTCTCAGTAACCAGCGTCAAACAATTATGCCAAAAAGACACGTTATGAGGTGGCAGATTCTGTGACCCCAAAGTTCTGAGTCCCTGGCCTGCTGTGATATGGTATCTGAGGGGATGACATGTGACCTGCGAGGCGCAAGGAAATGGGAGGCAGGACCAAAAGTTGGGGTGAAGTTGGGCGGTGTGTATTGCGCAACAGCCAGAGAAAGGGGCTTGGGTTGGGGTGGCCTGGTGCTTCAATAGAAACGGTTCTAGGAAGGCGAGGGGGACAGTGGCACCATGACTTCCTTGGGTGGAAGGATCAGAGTCCCGTCATGTCAAGCCAGGTAGCCCCATGGTGCTGGTGAGCTGAGGAGCAGAGGCTGGGGGAACCCGCCCAGGGAGGCCGGGGTGGAGCCGTCTGGGCCCCGGGCGGCCTCACGGATACTGGCTGCTTGACTTTCTGGCTCTTGCTCTTCCTTCTCAGGCTCCATCTTTCCAACGGCTCAGTTCCCCTCTTGGCTTCAGTGTGTAGTTTGCATCTGCCAGTTGGATCCCCTGCCTCCCTGTGGTTTCCAAGACCTTGAGAGGTGGCTGGGAGGGAGGCCGAGAGCCACAAAGAACAGTGGCTGCCAAGTGTTGGGACTCTGTGTCCAGGGGCTTGTGGCCTGACCCCTGACCTTTGGGCAGGCCGCACCCCTTCAGCCCAAACAGACGAGGCTTATGAAACACCCAGGAAAATGCTCTTCCACCAAGGAACTTCCTCTTTTTCTTTCTTGAAACCTGGGGCCCTTGTAGGCAACCTTGCATTTTCATTACTTGGTAGAGAGATGGAGAGAAACACTTGTGCTGAGTGTCCAGGCCCGGGGGCTCTGATGAGGGCTGAGTGGGGCCAGGCCTGTGTGTGGCGCTCTCCTGCTCTGACTCCTTGGTTTCGGTTGTGTTTGGCAAGGGCAGTGCTTGGAGGGGTGTGAGGGCTGGCTGGCAGCAGGAATGTGCCAAGGCCCTGCGTGGGGACCTGCTCAGCCTTCCCTAGGGACAAACCCATTATGTCTCTGGCAGGTTTCTCGGGCCTTACTGGCAGACAGGGGAACATCAGACTCCCTGAGCCAGCACCTGGGAAAGGCAAGTCTGAGGGAAAAGCAGTCAGATGGCCTGGGGCCCCTGCTTGGGACCCTGCCTTGGTCAGCCTCCAAGGGAAGGCACAGGGACCAACATTAATTGAGGGAATCCCTATCACAAACTGTGCTCTGTTCGTCACATTTATAATCTCACTGAAACCTCATAAAAAAAAATCCACCTAGAGATGAGAAGCTGTATCTCGCAGAGAGGTGACTGGCCCTAGGGGCCCAAGCCCTCCCCCTCCCCCACAGCTCCCTTCCAGTGCCCGCAGGTGCTCCGGGGGCTTGGGCCACCTGTGGGGGGAGGGGCTCTTCCTGCTCAGGTACTTTAAGTGCTAGGACACATGGAAACACATTCAGACCAGAAGAAGGGGCTATTGTTCTCCAGGCCCATAAACCACTTTCAGGGGCCCTGGCTTCTATCTAATCACTTTTTAGCTGATTATCATGGTCCCAGGAAGCCAGAGTTGGACTAAGTTGACCTTCCAGTTTGGGTTCACCGGGAGTTACTTTGCTCAGAGCGAAGTGTTCCATGGGCACCTTGTCTTACGACTAAGATGATAAAAGTTCTGTTGTACCTGCTGCTTGAGTAGTTGGCAGCCAACGCTGGGAGCCCTGCTCCAGGGGCTACTAGTCACCCCTCTGTCTTGAGCTGAATCGGATGGACTTGCGAGGGCTTTGTCAGCTCTCCTCTTCGAGGGGAGGAGGTTCCAGTCTTGGTCAGGCTCTTAAATTTATGCTGTCAGCCCGCTGACAATTCAGTCCCGAGGCTTGTCCTGAGCTAGCGATATACCTGCTCTTTGCCAGGGATATGACCATGAAGGCTGCGAGAAACCATACGTAGGGTAACTTCTTGAAGAATATACAGTTTCTCCATTGTTCCAAGTCAGGGGATGATTGCAGGGGTCTGCTAGATGATCCTCTACTGTATGCAGTAGATGGAGCGGTCCTTTTTGAGTCAGGTGATGTCATTTCTCCACTCAAAACCCTTCAGCGGCTTTTTCTGAAGTGCCTACAGTGACTTACCAGGCTCCTATGTTATATGCCCTGCCTTCCCATCATTTCTTCTCTCCTTTTAGGGCTTCTTGGCTCACCCTGGCCTTATGGTCTGGTTAAATTAGCTTGGATGCTGCTCCTCCATCTAGGCAAGCCCCTCCCTACCTCAGGGCCTTTGCACTTGTTATTCACCAAGATACCCACAAAGCTTCTTCGTTTCTTTCAGGTCATGACTCACATGTGACCCTCTCAGTGAGGCCATCCCTGGCTACTATGTAAAATCTTCCTCCCTCCAGCACTCCCTTGCCCTTTCTTGCTTTGTTATTTTCCGTGACAGTTACCCATCCGGTATACCACATATTTTTACTTGTTGATTATCCGTTCCTTTCTACTAGAATTTTAGCTTCCTGAGGCAGGATGTCTTTTGTTTGTTTGCTTGCAGAGAACAGTAACAGATAATAAGAGGGGCTCAAAAATATGTAAATAGATGAATAAGTGGTGTTTCCCATGAAATGACTTTAGAGACCAGTTACATAACATAAATGTATGGGAAATGACTAGAGTAAAAACAGGGTGGAAAGTTGAAGCACGCATGTCCTTGCTAAGGGCATTAACTTTATTTATTTATTGCAGTACAGTCAATTACAATGTGTCAGTTTCTGGTGTACAGCACAGTGTCTCAGTCATGCATATGCATACATATATTTGTTTCCATATTCTTTTCATTAAAGATTATTATAAGATATTGAACATAATTCCCTGTGCTATACAGAAGAAACTTTCTTAAAATATATTTTTATATATAGTAGCTAACATTTGTAAATCTCAAACTCCCAAATTTATCTCTTCCCACCCCTTTCCCCAGTAACCATAAGATTGTTTACTATATCTGTGAGTCTGTTTCTGTTTTGTAGATGAGTTCATAGTCTTTTTTTTTTTTTTTTTAAGATCCTATGTATGAGTGATATATGATATTTTTCTTTCTCTTTCTGGCTTACTTTACTTAGAATGACGATCTCTAGGTCCATCCATGTTTCTGCAAATGGCATAATTTTATTCTTTTTTTTATCACTGAGTAGTATTCCATTATATAAATATACCACAGCTTCTTTATCCAGTCATCTGTCAATGGACATTTAGGTTGCTTCCATGTCTTGGCTATTGTATATAGTGCTGCTATGTACATTAGGGTGCATGTATCTTTTTGACTTAGTTCCCTCCAGATACATACCCAGAAGTGGGATTGCTGGATTATTTGGTAAGTCTACTTTTAGTTTTTTGAGGAATCTCTATACTGTTTTCCATAACAGCTGCACCAAACTACATTCCTACCAGCAGTGTAGGAGGGTTCCCTTTTCTCCACAGCCTCTCCAGCATTCAGTGTTTGTGGACTTTTGAATGATGGCCATTCTGACTGCTGTGAAGTGATACCTCATTGTAGTTTTGATTTGCATTTCTCTGATAATTAGAGATAGTGAGCATTTTTTCATGTGGCTATTGGCCATTTGTATGTCTTCATTGGAAAACTGCTTATTTAGGTCTTCTGCCCATTTTTGGATTGCATTGTTTGTTTTTTTATTAAGCTGTATGAGCTGTTCATGTGTTCTGGAAATTAAGCCTTTGTCAGTTGCATCACTTGGAAATATTTTCTCCCATTCTGTATGTTGTTGTTTTGTTTTACTTATGGTTTCCTTTGCTGTGCAAAAGCTTGTAAGTTTAATTAGGACCTATTTGTTTATTTTTGCTCTTATTTCCATTGCCTGGGTAGACTGCTAAGGGCATTAACCTTATTTATTTTTTCAGTTTTAATCTATTTTTATTGAAGTACAGTCAGTTTACAATGTGTCAATTTCTGGTTTACAGCACAATGCTTCAGTCACATAGGAATGTACATGTATTAGTTTCCATATTCTTTTCACCATAGGTTACTACAAGATATTGAATATAGTTCCATGTGCTATACAGTATAAACTTGCTATTTATTTTATATATATTAGTTAGTGTATGCAAATCTCAAACTCACAATTTATCCCTTCCCACCCTCTTCTGCCCCTGGTAACCGTAAGTTTGTTTTCTAGGTCTGAGTCTGTTTTGTAAATAAGTTCATCTGTCTTTTTTTTTTTAGATTCCACAGATAAGTGATATCATGTGGTATTTGTCTTTCTCTTTCTGGCTTACTTCATTTAGAATGACAATCTCCAGGTCCATCCATATTGCTGCAAATGGCATTATTTTATTCTTTATTATGGCTGAGTAGTATTCCATTGTATAAATATACCACAACTTCTTTATCCAGTCATCTGTCGACAGACATTTAGGTTGTTTCCATGTCTTGACTACTGCAAATAGTGCTGCTATGAACATTGGGGTGCCTATGTCTTTTTGAATTAAGGTTCCCACTGGATATATGCGCAAGAGTGGGATTGCTGGATCATTTGGTAAGTCTACTTTTAGTTGTTTGATGAATCTCCATACTGTTTTCCACAGTGGCTGCACCAAACTACGTTCCCACCAGCAGTGTAGGAGGGTTCCCTTTTCTCCACAGCCTCTCTAGCATTTACTGTTTGTGGACTTTGGAATGATGGCCATTCTGACTGCTGTGAAGTGATACCTCATTGTAGTTTTGATTTGCATTTCTCTGATAGCTAGCAATATTGAGCATTTTTTCATATGCCTATTGGCCATTTATATGTCTGCATTGGAGATTTGCTTAAGTTTTCTGCCCATGTTTGGATTGGGTTGTTTGTTTTTTTCTTATTAAGTTGTATGAGCTGTTTATATATTCTGGAAGTTAAGCCCTTGTCAGTCTCATTTTTTGCAAATATTCTTTTCCCATTCTGTAGGTTGTTTTTTTGTTTTGTTTATGGTTTTCTTTGCTGTGCAAAAGCTTATAAGTTTAATTAGGTCCCATTTGTTTATTTTTGCTTTTATTTTTATTGCTTGGGTAGATTGAAGGGCATTAACTTTAAAACAGTAACAATAATAATCACAAACCCATCCCAGCTAAACCAAGCCCATGTGTGGGCTGCTCATTTGTGACCCAGTTATGCCAGAGAAGTCGTTGCCCCAGGTCTGGACTTCTCTAGAATTGCTGTCAATAAATGGCTCTGTGGAGAGATGCCCATGGTTTCCTTGAGGGATCTTTAAAAAATTTTTTTTTTATTTTTTTATTGAAATAAAATGTTTCAGTTTACAATGTTAATTCTGGTGTACAGTGTAGTGATTCAGTTATACATATATATATTCCTTTTCATATTCTTTTTCATTATAGGCCATTACAAGGTATTGCATGTACTTCCTGTGCTATACAGTAGAACCTTGCTGTTTATCTATTTTATATGCAGTGGCTAGTATCTGCAAGTCGTGAACTCCCAGTTTATTTCTCTCCTCCCCTCTTATCCCTGAGGTAACCACAAGTTTGTTTTCTGTGTCTGTGAGTCTCTTTCTGTTTTGTAAAAAAGTTCATTTGTCTCTTTTAAAAAAAAAAATCCTCATATAAGTGATATCATATAGTATTTTCCTTTCTCTTTCTGGCTTACTTCACTTAGAATGACAATCTTTAGGCACATCCATGTTGCTGCAAATGGCATTACTTTATTCTTTTTTATGGCTGAGTAGTATTCCATTGTATAGATATACTACAACTTCTTTATCCAGTCATCTGTCGATGGACATTTAGGTTGTTTCTATGTCTTGTAAATAGTGTTGCTATGAACATTGGGGTGCATGTGTCTTTTCAAATTAGAGTTTTCTCCAAGTATATGCCCACAGTGGGATTGCTGGATCATATGGTAAGTCTACTTTTAGTTTTTAAAGGAATTTCCATACTGTTTTCCATAATGGCTGCACTATTGAGGGATCTAAAAAGAGGTAGTTCCACGAAACTGTCATTTTTTTGTCCCTTCTAAAGTGATGAGACATCGTTCATAACATATCGGTAGAAGAAATTTTTTTTTCTCTCGTTGGTATCAGGTCACGTATGTGTTTCTCAAACCATTTTATTTTTTAATCTAACCCTAGGATTCACACTACTGATAGTTTTTTTTTTAAGCTAGTAAGTTTAAAATTGAAAATGAAACCTTCTTTATTCAAGCATGAGACTTTCTTGTATGCATTCTGTATTAGCAAGTTCCTGATGGTTTTACTCCTGTCCTGTCTTGTCCCTTTTGTGTCTTTGCCTCATCTTTCCGACTCATCCTAATTCTTGTTAATTTAGTATATTTTATGTATATTGTAATTTAAATCCTCTTGGTAGGATCAGTGTGAATATAAGTAAAGAAATAAACTGAATATTAACTTGCGCAGGCTTCCAGAAATGAAAAGCATCCAGAGGAAATAGAATAGTTGCCCCCTCTTTTTTTTTTTCTAAAACTCTCCAACTCAAAGTTGTCACATGCTGTGAAACTGGGAGGAAAAAAGAAGTGAGATTTAAGAGGGAGGCAAGGAAAGGAGATAGAAGAGGCTGAAGAGGAGGCTGGAAATACGTGGGGCAGGAGGGACAGAGCTTTTCCCAAAGCAGAATGAAATAGCTCTTCTCCAGGAGTGAGATTTCCCCTCTTCGTATAGACGATCAGACATCATGCAATACCAAGGACCTCCCCACAGTGGCCTGGCCGGCCCCAGGTGCTTTGCACGGGTGTATTGAAAGTGCAGCTTCTCCTGTGTGGTGGTTTGGGAGTGTCTAGTATTTATTTTTTCCCCTCACATTGAGATACTGGACCCCTCTGGCTTCCTCATGACTCACAAGCCTGGGGCTCCCGCCCAGCAGTGACTGTACCATTCCAGGAAGGCAGTCACTCATTATCCTCATTATGGACTCTTAGCGGTCCTCCCAGGGCACACACAGCGACCGACCTGAGCCACCAGCTGGCTGAGCACTGCTGTGAAACTGACAGCCACCCTGACACTGGGGCCACAACCCAAGGGAAGTTGTCAGAGGAGAGATAATGACCGCTCGTTATCTGACTGACTTGATCCGGAAGTGCCCCAGGATCTCGCAGCCCCCATGACTTGCTAACGCACTTACTGTGAGCACAGAGTAAATGTTTAACCCTGCATGCTTTATCATCGTTAACATTTGCATTTATTTTACTACCTGTGTTGATTCTGTGTTCACCTGTTGCGAGAATGTTCCCTCATCTCCCTCCCGGGGGGCTGCACTCTGAACACTGCCCAACATCTGGGAGCCTTTACGACGCTTAGTAAATGCCTGACTCACGTCTGCCCTTAAACTCTTGTCAATCAATCTAAGTGAATGGTTCTGTTATATTGTCTTGCTGATTTTCTTCCTGCTTTCATCACACACACAGATCCTCAGATTAAAAAAAAACACACATAAAAAAGCCCAAAAGGTGGGTGTCCCACCTACCTGCTCAAGTTCCTTTTTTCTTTTGGCAGGTAGCTCAATTCCACCTCCCCATGGCCAGAATTAAGTAAAGAATGATGCATTAAGCACCTTCTATGTACCGGTTACTGTTCTAGGGACCAGGGATGCAGCAGTGAACAAAACACTCTCCTTGCTTCACGGAGCGAAGTCTGCCGTGAGAGGAGAGAGGCAATGAACTAAATGTGTGATAAACTAAATGTATAAAATACACGGTGGCAAGTGGTGTAGAGGTAAATCAACCAGGAAAGGGGGACGGGGTACGTGTGTACACATGGAGGGGTGTGATTGGAAAGTGGGTGATGGGCGAAGGTGCTCCTGAGAAGGTGGCGTTTGAGTGATGACTTGCAGGAGTGAGCGATGCAGGTACCCAGGGATGGGTGATGAGGTAATGGAATATGAGTGAGAACAGAGGCCCTGAGGAAGGGAAGGGAGTTGTTGCAGTGCCAGGAGCAGCCGAGAGACCCCTGGCTGGAGCTGTGGTCTGAGAATTGGAAGGAGAGAGGCAGATGATGGAGGACCTTGAAGGGCTGTGTAAAGAATTTGGCTTTGGCTGAGGTGACAGCCACTAGGAAGTTGTGAGCAGAGGAGAAATGTAATCAGTTTCAATTGCTTCCTGTAACTTGTGTAGGAGAGATAGTGTCAAGGAAGCAAGGAGCCCAGTTACATGCTGGCTTGGCCTCAGGACAGTGACCTGAGGGGTGGAAAAATCCTAGTGGCCCACACAGGACCCGAAGATGGTGACTGCTCTGCTGTTTCAAACTCCCAAAAATATTAAAGACCAAAGTTCTAAATCAGGTGATTGATTCTTATGATTTTTATGTAACTTTAGATTTCAATAAATGGATATTTGATGCTATCAAGAATGATAAAAGTGATATTGGTGAGTTATGTTCAACTTTACAGAAAAGTTTTATACAGACAGCTTCACTGAGTCTTTTTAACTAGCCCATAAGGTAGATAACATTGCCTATTTTAGCTTAAATTGTTGTAAGAAAATTAGTACAAGATAAAGTAAAATTCAGATGGAACCAAATGGTACCAAAATGAGAAATGCTTTCTTGGTCATCTCAGCCCTGTCTCCCTCGGACGGTCTGAGTTTCTCCAGAGTCCTTGGAGAAATCGTCTAGCACATAAAAGCGTGTAATTTCTATCTCCCACCCAAACAGGATCAACACAGCACTTTTTCTGTGCCTTGAGTTTTTTCACTTGCTAATCTGTTGTGGTGCCCTTGGCATATTCACACGTGGGATCTACCCCTGGTCTTTGTAATGTCTACATAGAATTCCAAGGTCTCGATGTATCATATTTTAAGTAAGATGACATGAAAATCTTGGGAGATAAGCGGGTTGGGGTAGGGCAGAGTGTCACTCTGTAAAAGAGGAAACTGGGTCAGAGAGAGAAGGTGACTGGCCCCCCTGTCTTGGAATTAGTAAAAGAACTAAGCCCCAAGTCTTGTAATTCCTACCATAACCGAGAAAGCATCCTTGGGAGTGAGAGGGACAGAGGGCAAGGTGGTTAGAGATGGTGTGGGAGGGGCTCTCAGACCATCCGGGGGCCACACTGGAGAATCTCCTCCTGCAGGACCTCACCTCTCTGCCGACCCTCAGGTTCCTGTCAGCTGAGGACCAGCTCTGATGTTCTGACACAGCTGCTAAGGGCTTAATGGGAAAGCTCTTACACCAGGGGAGCAATTAAGCTTGTCAGGTTAGAGATCACCTAGTACCGTGATGGCAACGGTCCCAACACTGAGCCACACACCTGTGTGCATTTCTCTGTGTCCCCTTCCTCCGCCAGGTAGGATGTGCGGGGCCACAGTGACCTCCTTTGCAGGAGCAAAGTGGGCGCCTGGCATAGAACTCTTTTTATACATTTTGTGTTTTCAAAATGGATGGATCCTGTTTTTTTCTGATAATAAAGGTGGCGCATGTTCATTTCAACACACGTATAAACACTATGCATGTATGTAACTTCCAAGTAATGCTCCCAGGGCAGCAAAGCCCTGATAACAAGTTGAGGTCCATTTCCAGGCCAGGTTTCTGGTGTGCTCCTACATACGTGTGTAAGTGAGCGTATGTGCTGGTAAACGTGTGTTTGTGTTATTCATACTGCCCTACGTTGACCACCTGTCCTGGCTATTTCCCCAGGCTGTCTCATTCTTTGTATGCTTTAACTCATTTTTTTTAAAGACTGCAAATGACTCTTTAAAAACGTTTTAATGACTTCATAGCGTTCACAGACTGGAAGTACCATAATGTATTCTTATTTTGGTGGCTTTCAATTTCTCAGTCTTAAAAATAGACTCTCAGTGAACATAGACACGCCCACTGAAGATGCTCAATTATTTTTTGAAGGGGGGGAGGTAATTAGATTGATTTATTTACTTATTTTTCACTGGAGGGACTGAGGATTGAACCCCGGGCCTCATGCATGCTAAGCACGTGCTCTACCACTGAGCTATACTCAATTATTCAACTCACCAGTGGGGCAAAACCAGATCAGACTTGTTGCCTGGAAGTCAGGGGAGCCAGGCTTTCTTTCCAGTGTGGCTGTCTTGGATGTGTCCTTGTTCAGCTTTGTGACATTAGGCCAAACCTGTCCCCTTTCCAGATCCCTTTTACCCCAACCTGACAAAAAATTTAAACTCAAAAGCAGAAAGTGTTGATAGTGGAAACTCTGCTGTGTGTGAAGGCATCACTGAGCACCATGGGAACAGCGAGAAGCACAGAACGTGTCCTAGGCCCCCAAAGCATCAAACCCTGGGGATGCAGCACGTGTATGTGGTACACCAGGCGAATCGGGATCCTTCCCGCCACCCTCCTGTCTTACAGAAAGGCAGGGGCTTGCTAATAGTGGGGAAAGGATGGCAAGTCAGGAGCAGCGTAAACCAAACGCAGGGCTGGCAGAGTGGCAGGAACATTTGGGGACAGTGAGGGGCACAGTGGGCTGAGAAGTTCAGGTGAGTGAGTGGTGAAAATGAGAAAGGCAGTGGGGTGGCGGTAGGGCTTTGAATGTCAAGGAAGGGTGTTCAGACTTGACATGTCATCTAAAGGCAATGAGAAATCCTAGAAACTGAGGGTGGATTGGCAATTCATAGAACCACAATGCCCACTCTGTGGCCGGGTAAAAGGGGCGTGTGTGTGTGTGTGTGTGTACTGACATTGGGATTATACCTTAGAATGTAATTGCTGGAAAGGTGTGTAGCCCAACTCTTTGATTTGAAGAGATAACCGAGACCAAGGGGGGGGTGAGGGTCTTGGCCCAGGGCATATTGAGAGTGGCAGGTGCAGCTGTGGACACACACCTGGGCTGTGTGACTGAGTGATGCTGTAGTCTCACTGTCAGTCTCCTGAAGGCCTGTAACACGACAGCTTGGAAAAATCACTGAGCTTGGCATCGGGAGGTCAGGGTTCCAGTTCCAACTCTGTCCTGGCTGAGGATCCAGACCCGCCGCCTGGCCATGGGCAGGTTCTCTATAGTGAAATGGAAACATCGGATTAGAGCACATGACTTGTTCTCCATCCTCGCAGTCTAAATCACACTTCTGCATTTTGAAAAGCCTTTTTGTACATAATACCTCACTTAACTCTTAGCCCAATTGTGGGTGTGGATGGAAGAGATAATACTTGATATTAGGGAGGAGGAAATCAGGGATTGGAGAAGGATTACGTGACTTGTTTCAGGTTATTCAGTGGATAAAGAGCAAAACCATGTCTCAGGCTCCTCCTTCAGTGCCCTTTCCACCCTTTAGTGCCCACATCACCCAGATGAAAGGTAATCATTTCCCTTCAACTTCCTGTTTGTTAACTGAGGTTTCTTCCAAACAAGATCCAGCCACACCTAAGTAGGGCTTAGCATGGTTTGCCCCATAGGAGGTACTCAACGTCGTTGGTCAAAGAGGAGAGAAGGAGGTAAGTGAAAAAAGACTTTTCTGGAGAAAATAAATCACCAGGCTCTCTGTCCTCTTTATACTTTTCTTCTCACCGTCCTTTCCTGTTGTTACTCTGGTTTTGTCCATTAAATTCAATGGGGAAGAAAGTATTTATACTGTTGTCACTACCCTGTTTTGTAACGTGTATTTTCAATTGAAATTCATGGCCATTATATTTTTGCTTATGTATTTTTTTAATTGAAGTATAGTCTGTTTACAATGTTGTGTCAATTTCTGGTGTACAAGCACAATGCTTCAGTCACACATGAACATATATATATATATAATTTGTTTTCATATTTTTTCACCATAAGTTACTGTAAGATATCAAATATAGTTCCCTGTGCTATACAGCATGAACTTGTTTATCTATTATACATGTCAGTTAGTATCTGCAAATCTCTAACTCCAAAATTAACCCCTCCCACACTCCTCCCCACCTGGTAACCACAAGTTTGTTCTCTATGTCTGAGAGTCTTTTTCTGTTTTGCAAATAAGTTCATTTGTCTTTTTTTTTTTTTTTTTAAGATTCCACATATAAATGATATCATATGGTATTTTTCTTTCTCTTTCTGGCTTACTTCACTTAGAATGACAATCTCCAGGTCCATCCATGTTGCTACAAATAACATTATTTTATTATTTTTTTTATGGCTGAGTAGTATTCCATTGTATAAATACATAAGTTCTTTATCCAGTCATCTGTCAATGGACATTTAGGTTGTTTCCATGTCTTGGCTATTGTAAGTAGTGCTGCTATGAACACTGGTGTGCATGTATCTTTTTGAATTAAGTTTACCTCTGATAAATGCCCAGGAGTGGATTGCTGGATCATATGGTAAGTCTACTTTTAGTCTTTTGTGGAATCTCCATACTGTTTTCCATAACGGCTGCACCAAACTACATTTCCTCCAACAGTGTAGGAGGGTTCCCTTTTCTCCACACCCTCTCCAGCATTTATTATTTGTGGACATGGCTATAGTATTTTGATGGATAGAATAACTCAGTGAAGATGGAGGGGAGGAATGCATTGAAAGAATAAGAATAAGAATGAGTTGTTTGTTATTACTTGTAAACCAGCTTCTTGGTTAATATAATCTTAGAAAACATTTAATAGAACTTCACAACCAGGGATTTGTGGTGAAAGAAAGATGCAACCTGAGTTGGCTGATCTGGAAGCCTGGAACATGGTCCTGACCTGCCACTCTTAGTCCTTTGGAGGCAGATCTATTACTTGGGCTATACCTTTCCTGATTCTTAAGAGGAAGCTGCGTCATTCTCCTTCATTTCATTTAGACCAGGATTGATTGCCTCTGTAGAGGTACTGTTTGAATTTTCAGCACTCTGAAAGCATAGAATGAGGATAACTTGAAACAATCCTTTCTGGAAAATAAATTATTCATTTTACTACTGGGAGACTCTGAGTACTCCAGTATTCATTTTACTACTGGAGTACTGAGCAAAACTAGTAAGCAGCAATGGGCTATGCAGTCAACAGTGAGGAGATAGTAGGCGATTATCAGGGAGAATATTAAGTTGGATCCGTATCTCATGTTGTTGACCAAAGTAAATTCCAAATAGACTGAAGATTTAAATATTAAAAACAGAAATCGTGTTTGAGCCTACATGACCAGTCTAAAGCAAGTAGGTATGGTAATGGTTTAAAAAAAAAAAAGTGGGTCAATAAGGTATTTTTTAATTTTCTCTTTGATTTCATTAAGACAAATGACAATGAAAACACAACCACACAAAATCAGTGGATGCACCATAAGCAGTCCTAACAGGGAAGTTCATAGTGATACAGGCCTTCCTCAAAAAAATGAGAAAAATCTCAAACAACCTAACATATCACCTGAAAGATTTAGAAGAACAAACAAAACATAAAGCCAGCAGAAGGAAAGAAATAATAAAGATCAGAGAGCAAATAAATACAACAGATTAAAAAATAGAAAAAAGTAATAAAAGTAAGAGCTGGTTTTTTGAAAGAACAAACAAAAACCAGCAAACCTCTGGCCAGACTCACCAAGAAGAAAACAGGACCCAAATAAGCAAAGTAGGAAACAAAAGAGGAGAAATAACAACCAACACCACAGATGAACAGGAAACCACGGGAGAGTACTATGAACGATTTTATGCCAACAAATTGTAGAACCTAGAAGAAACTGACAAGTTTCTAGAGGCATACAGTCCGCCAAAACTGAATCAAGAAGAAATAGATAATTTGACCAGACCAAATCACTAGAAGTGAAGTAGAATCTGTAAAACAACAACAACAAACCCCTAGAAAACAAACAAAAAACTTCCTGCAAACAGAGTTCAGGACTGGGTGGCTTCACGAGGGGATTATACCAAACATACAAAGAAGAACTTATTCTGATCCTTCTCAAACTCTTCAAAAAGGTTGAAGAGGCGGGAACATTCCCAAACTCATTCTATGACGCCACCATCACCCTGATACCAAAACCAGACAAAGACACCTCCAAAAAAGAAAATTATAGGTCAATATCTATGATGACTATAGATGTAAAAATTATCAACAAAATATGAGCAAACTGAATTGAACAACAGATAAAAAAGGTCATACACTAAAATCAATTGTATTCATCCCAGGGATACAAGAATGGCTCAAAATATGCAAATCAGTGTGATACACAACATGAACAAAAGACAAGACAAAAACCACATGATCCTCTCAATAGAGACAGAAAAAGCATTTGATAAAATTCAACATCCATTTATGATTAAAAACTCTTAACCAAAGTGGGTATAGAGGGAAAATATCTCAACATAATAAAAGCTATTTATGACAAACCCACTGCTAACATAATACTGAATGTTGAAAAGCTGAAAACCTTCCTGCTAAAATCTGAAACAACACAGGGATGCCCACTCTCACCACGTCTATTTAACATAGTGTTGGGAGTCCTAGCCACAGAAATCAAGAAAAAGAATTCAAAGGAATCCACATTAGAAGGGAGGGTAAAGTTGTCACTGTATGCAGATGACATGATACTATATATATATAACCCTAAAGACTTCACACAAAAACTACTAGAACTGATAAACGAATTCAGCAAGGTAGCAGGATATAAGGTTAACTTACAGAAATCGGTTGCATTTCTTTACACAAAAAATGAAATATCAGAAAATGAAAGTTAAAAAAAAATCCCTCTTAAAATCACATAAAAATATTCAGGAATAAACCTGGCCAAGGAGGTGAAAGATATGCTGAAGACTATAAAACATTAATAAGGGAAATTAAAGATGATTTATAGAAATGGAAAGGTTCCCATGCTCTTGGATTTGAAGAATTAATATTGTTAAGATGGCCATACTAACCAAAGCAATCTACAGATTTAGTATGATCCCTATCAAATTACCCAAGACAATTTTTACAGAATAGGATCAATAATCCTAAAATTTGTATAGAATCATAAAAGACCCAGAATTGCTACAGCAATACTTAGAAAAAAGAACGAAACTGGAGGCATAACCCTCCAGTTTCTGATACTGATACTGTGGTATCAGTACAAAACAGACATATGGATCAGTGGAACAGAATAGAGAGCCCAGAAATAAACCCACATACCTGTGGTCAGTTAATCTTTCACAAGAGAGGCAAGAATATACAATAGAGAAAAGACAGTTTCTTCAGCAAGTGGTGTTGGAAAGCTGGACAGCTACATGTAGATCAATGGTTAGAATACTCTCTCATACCACACACAAAAATAAACTCAAAATAGCTTAAATACTTAAACATGACAGGACACCATAAATGTCCTAGAAGAGAACACATGCAGTAGATTCCAACAAAAATCGTACCAATGTTCTCCTGCTTCAGTCTCCCAAGGCAATAGAAATAAAAGCAAAAATAAACAAATGTGACCGAATCAAACATAAGATTTTTCACAGCAAAGCAAACCATAAACAAAACAAAAAGACCCTATGGACTGAGAGAAGACATTTGCAAATAATGTGACTGACAATGGGTTAATTTCCAGAATATGTAACATACATGATCATCATTAAAAGGTCCACAAATAATAAATGCTGGAGAGAGAGTGGATAAAAGGAAACCTTTCTATACTGTTGGTGGGAATGTAATTTGGTACAGCTACTAGAGAAAACAGTATAGAGATTCCTTTAAAAAACTAAAAATACAGTTACTGCATGATACAGCAGTCCCATTCCTGGGCATATATCCAGAGAAAAACATAACTCAAAAAGATACATATACCCCAGTGTTTATAGCAGCACTATTAACAATAGCCAAGGCATGGAAGCAACCTAAATGTCCATCTACAGACAACTGGATAAAGATGTGGTTACACACACACACACACACACACAATGGAATATTACTCAGCCATAAAAAATGAAATAATGCCATTTGCAGCAATATGGATGGGCCCAGAGATTATCACACTACATGAAGTAAGTCAAAGACAAATATATGATATCACTTAAATGTGGAATCCAAAAAATATAATACAAATGATCTTACTTACAAAACAGGAGACTGTCACAGACATAGAAAACTTATGGTTACCAAAGGAAAAACAGGGCAGGGGAGGGATAAATTAGGAGTTTGGGATTAGCAGATACAAACTACTATATGTAAAATAAACAAGTTCCTACTGTATAGCACAGGGAACTACGTTCAATATCTTGTAATAATATATAATGAAAAAGAATGTGAAAAAGTGTATGTATAACTGAATCACTGTGCTGTACATCAGAAACTAACACAACATTGTAAATCAACTACACTTCAAAAAAAAAAGTAAAAAAATTCCTGAAATCACAAAAGTATTAGAAGACATAGAAGAATTCCTTTATGTTCTAGAGTGGGGAAGACCTTTCTAAATATGACTTGAGTCAGAATCTAAAAAGAGAAGGTACATAACTTTAACTACATTAGAGAAAGAGAAAAACAAACCCTCCAACTGGCAAAACATACATCATAAGAAAAGGCAAAAAGCAAATAGCAACCTGGGGGGAAATAGCTGTGACTCGTGTCACAGGGTGAGGGTGAAGGGCTAGTGTCTCTGCTATGGCAAGAGCTCATAGAAACTGGGAAGAAAGGGATTAAGACTCAGAGGAAAGTGGCAAAATATGTGAACAATTTGTAGAAAAGGAAACAAAAATGGCTGTCAAATATTTGGTGGAAAGGTAGAGCACAACTTTATACATAATTAAAGAAATGGAAAATAACACTAGGCTGATATACCAGATGGGCAAAAATTACCAAGATAGGTGACCCACACTGATGACAGGGCAGTGGGGACATGGGCATTTTTCATACATGGCTGGTGGAAGTGCAAATTGGTTCTATGTTGACATTATCAAAGTTAATGCACACTCTGCCTTACAGCAATTCAATTTCTGGGGCTTTCTCCTATAGATACACAGGTATCCTCATATTAAATTATGTATCTATGAAGTTACTCATTGTAGCATTCTTTGCAATAGGGAAAGGTTAGAAACAAACCAAATGTCTTTCAATAGAGGACTAGCCATGGTACATAGGAAATAAGGAAAACTATGCCGCTGTAGTAGAGAATCTGTGGAAAGATCTGTAAGATCTATTAACTAAAAGACAAACCAAACAACCCAAGCAACAAACAGCAAGGTAGAGACCAAAAATATGCTTGTATCTTGTGTAGAAGAAAGGGGGATGGTAAGAATATATTGATGTGTCCTATACATACACTTAAAAAACGTGCCTTGTAATGGGAAGTTAAAGTAGTCCTACATCAGAGAGGCTATGGGAACTGGGCAGCAGAGGACAAGTGTGGGTGGCCGCAGGACATTCCATTGTATACCTTCAACACTTCTGCAGTCAGATGACATACAGAGAAGAACAGAATGTATAATGCTTTGCTGAACTACTGTAGAGTGAACACTGTGAAACCATCATCCAGGTGAACAAATAGAACATTGCGTCACCCCATAAGCCTCTCCATTATCACCTGTCCCCAAAGATTACTGCTATCCTGATTATTACGGTCATTGCTTTCTTGCTTTATGGTTTTGTTGCCTAGGTATGTGTCTCTAAAGACTGGTGGTGTTTGAGTTACCGGATAACACCATATGTCTGTGGATATGCTACATATCCTTTTGTAACAAGCTGCTTTGTTCATTTCATTTGTTCGATTCATCCATGTTGTGTGTAGCTATAGTTTGTTCCTTTTATTGCTGGGTACACTATTCCACTATGTAAATATGCTACAATTAATTATCTATTCTGCTGCAGCTGAACATTTGGGCTGTTTCCTGGTTAGGGCTGTGATATCATGACTTATAGAAAATACATGTTTGGTCTCTGTCCATGGTTCTTGGCTCATCGTTCTCAAAACCCTTGGCATTTCCCAGTGATAAGAGCAATGGGAGCATTTTTGTTCTAATATTTGGGCTCTGGTCCTCAGTAGCTTCAGAGCCATAAAACCAAAATTCTTAACAAGCCCCTTTCTACCACATTGGTTTCATGTTAATGAAGTGACTTTGGGAAATATTTTAGAGGGTTGGAATTTTCAGTCCCGCCACCACCCTAACCCCTACCTCCAGAGAGGGGAAGAGGGCTAAACTGAATCAATACCAGTGGCCAATGACTTAATCAATAGTGTCCATGCAATGAAGCCTCCATAAAAACTCAAAAGGAACAGGTCTGAGGAGCTTCCACGTTAGGGAACCAAATGTCTTCCATGTGCCACCATGCAGGGTCCCACACTCCACAAAGACAGAAGCACCTTTGTTCAGGACCTTACCTACTCATATGGCTGTTGATGTGTGTCATTTAATATCCTTGGTAATAAACCAGCAGTCTAGTGAGTAAACGGGTTTCCTGAGTTCTGTGAGCCAGTAAACAAATTGAACCCAGGGAGAGGGTCATGGGAACCTCTGATTTGGTCAGAAGCACAAATAACCTAGGCTTGTGAATATCATATGAAGTGGAGGGCAGTCGCATGGGACTAAGCCCTTAACTCGTGAAGTCGGATGCTATGCCTGGGTAGACAGTGTTGGAAGTCAGCTGAACTGTAGGCCACCCAGCTGGTGTTGGAGAGTTGCTTGGTGGTGTGGGAAGAACTTCCCTCTGCATTAAATTGGGTTGTGCGGGACTTATAGGGGCTACTGAAGATAAGGCTCCTGGGGATATTTTTGTATGTGTATCTTGGTGAACAGGTACACAAATTTCTGTTAGATATATATTTCCGAGAGGAATTTCTGGGTCAGTGTATGAGCACCTTCAGCTTCAATAGATGCTGACAAACTGTTTTCAGTGGCTGTACCAGTTTATACTCCAACCAGCAATGTAGAATTTGTTAGTTCACATCCTCACCAACACTTGGTATTGTTAGTCTTTTAAACTTGAGGCATTCAGCAGATCTGTAATATTATCTCCTGGTGGCTTTCATTGGTATTTTCCTGTCGCTAATGAAGTTGAGCATATTTTCATATTTACTGGCCATTTGGATATCCTCACTTGTAAATACTTGGTCTCTTACCATTTTCTTCCTCTTAGTTTCTTGTCTTTTTTTCTCACTCTGAAAAGAAATGTTTTGTGACATGGCAAATGCCATCTTCATCTTTGTGTCCAGTCTTGACATTCTCATTCTTTCTCTCAGCCTCGCTTTCCTCACTTGGTAATTTACGTGACACACTGTCCTCCACCTTGTCCTTTAAAAGTACAGTTGACCCTTGACCAACACAGGGATTAGGGGTGCCCCCGCCCCAGTCAAAAATCCAGGTACTGCTGTCTGCCTCAAAAACAAAGGTCTTGATAAATGATTCACTCAAGGGCAGGAAGCTGAAGTGGCTTGGACAGAATCAGGATTCAAACTCTAGTTCTTTTGCTCCCACATTCTGTGATCTTTAATCAAGCGCAAACTTTGCCCCACACTTGTGTGTTTAAAATGTAGATACAGGTATTCTATTTATGGGAAAAAATTCACCTATAAGTGGACCCATGCAATTCAAGCCTGTGTTATGGAAGGGTCACCTATGTATCTTGAGGTTCTTTGCACTATCACTACGTTAAAAAAAAACTCCCTACTTTTTATAGCTATATTGTGTTCTTATGTCAATTTACTATAACTGATTTTAAGAAACTTTTATTAGACCTATTGATGGGCATCAAAGTGTTTATACTACTTTGTAAAAGTATTGCAAACAATGCTTTAGCACGTCTTCCCGAAATACATTTTTGTGTATATTAAAGTATTTCTGTAGGGTAATTTGCCAGCAATAGCAAGGCAGGTCAGAGCAGTTGCTTTTTTTATGTTGATAATCTGTATCATGTAGCTTTTCATGGAGGCCGCCCTTTTTAACTGAGCTCCGGTTTCTCTGGTTGTCGTATTTAATTTTTTCAACTCTAATAGGCAACAAATGGTGCCTTAATGGAGTTAAAAGAAACTTTATATGCATATTATTTTATGTCAGTCATACTATTTAAATCGTACAGTTTGTTAAGTTTTGATGTATGGACCCATTTGTGAAGCCATTACCACAATTCAGCTAATGAACCTGTCCATCATCCCCTGAAGTTTCCTTCTGGCCCTTTGTATTCCCGTCCTCTTCTTTCCTCACTTCTCCCTCTCTAAGCAACCAGTGATCTGTTTTCCATCACTACAGATTAGTTGGCATTTGCTGATTTGTTTACCCATTCACCTGCTGATGGACAGTTGACTTGTTCGCAGTTTTTATTTTATTTTTATTTTTTACTGTTACAGAAACTGTTATAAGTGTTTATGTACAAGTCATTGTATGGACAAATACTTCCCTTTCTCCTGGGTAAATACCTGGGAATGAAATGGCTGGATTACATCACAGGTGTGGAACTTTTTCAAGAAGCTACCAAATTGGTTTCCAAAGTAGTTGTACTAATTTTTCATCCCCATCAGCAGAGTATGCAAGTTCTAATCTCTCCACATTCTTAACAGCACTTGATATGGCCAAGGTTTTTAAAATTTCAGCCACTTGAATAGGGGTGTAGTGGTATCTTGTGGTTTTAATATAATGACATTGAGCATCTTTATGTGCTTTTTTTTTTGCCACTTGTATATCTTTTTATGGTGAAGTATCTCTCTGAATCTTTAGCCTATTTTTATTTGTTTGACTTTTGCAGGGGGGGTAATTAGGTTTATTTATTCATTTGATGGAGGTACTGGGGATGGAACCCAGGACCTTGTGTGTGCTAAGCATGAGCTCTACCCCTTGAGCTATGCCCTCCCCGCCACTTTCAGTCTGTTTATATCACACCTGACTTACATGCGATTTTTTGTCAAATATTTGAGTTCTAATTCATTTCAAATCCCACAAGACATAGTTGTTGCTGTTTTTATTTTCATTTAGATTTTCCGGTTTTCTTTCATCGTTCCGTTCTTCATTTCTGTGCTTCCACTTGGGACTGAATTCTCCAGCCTGAAGGTTATTCTCTCATGTCTCCTTTACTGCAGGCAGCCAGTTCTTAGTGTCGGTCTGAAACTTCTTTTTCTTTCAGTCTCAAAGGTTGATTTCACTGGTTGTAGAATTCTAGGTTGGCAGTCATTTTCTTCCAGAAGCTTGGTAATCTCTTTCCATTACTTCCTGGTTTCTGGATTCTATCATGTTAGCTCTTAGTTTAGTTTTTTGGAAAACAATAAGCCTTTTTTTTTTTTTTTCCTCTGGCTGCTTCTGCATTTTAGGATTTTCTTTGCCTTTGGTTCTGGGCAGTTTTCCTATCGCATGTCTAGAAAAAAGGTTTGTAAAATTTATTTTGCTTGGGGTTTACAAGGCTTCTCACATCTGTGGATCAATGTCTTTTTTTAACTAAAAAATTTTTTTTAATTGAGTTATAGTCAGTTTACAATGTTGTGTCAATTTCTGGTGTACAGCACAGTTTTTCAGTCGTACATTAATATATATACATTCACCCTCATACTCTTCTTCACCATAAGCCACTACAAGACCTTGACTATATTTCCCTGTGCTGTACAGTAGAAACTTGTTAATCTATTCTATATATACATGTCTGTATCTATAAATCTCAAACTCCCAGTCTGTCCCTACCCACCCACCTCCTCCCCCCAGCAACCACAAGTTTGTATTCTATGTCTCTTGAGTCCGTTTCTGTTTTATATTTAAGTTCATTTGTCTTCTTTTATTTTTTTTAGATTCCACATATGAGTGATATCCTGTGGTATTTTTCTTTCTCTTTCTGGTTTACTTCACTTAGAATGACATTCTCCAGGGACATCCAAAATGGCATTATGTTATCATTTTTATGGCTGAATAGTATTCCAATGTATAAATATACCACATCTTCTTTATCCAGTCATCTGTCGATGGACATTTAGGTTGTTTCCATGCCTTGGCTACTGCAAATAGTGCTGCTATGAACATTGCGGTGCAGATGTCTTTTTGAATTAGGGTTCCCTCCAGGTATGCGCCCAGAAGTGGGACTGCTGGGTCATATGGTAAGTCTATTCCTTGTCTTTTGAGGAATCTCCATACTGTTTTCCACAGTGGCTGCACCAAACTGCATTCCCACCAGCAGTGTAGGAGGGTTCCCTTTTCTCCACAGCCTCTCCAGCATTTATCATTTGTGGACTTTTGAATGATGGCCATTCTGACTGGTGTGAGGTGATACTTCATTATAGTTTTGATTTGCATTTCTCTGATAATTAGTGATATTGAACAGTTTTTCATGCCTATTGGCCATTTGTATGTCTTCACTGAAAAATTGCTTGTCTAAGTCTTCTGCCCATTTTTGGATTGGGTTGTTTTTTTTTTTCCCTATTAAATCATATGAGCTGTTTATATATTCTGGAGATCAAGCCTTTGTCAATTTCATCTTTTGCAAATATTTTCTCCCATTCCGTAGGTTGTCGTTTTGTTTTACTTATGGTTTCCTTTGATGTGCAAAAGCTTGTACTTTTCATTAGGTCCCATTTGTTTATTTTTGCTTTTATTTCTATTGCTTGGGTAGACTGCCCTAGGAGAACATTGCTGAGATGTATGTGAGCTAATATTTTGCCTATATTTTCTTCTAGGAGGTTTATTGTGTCTTGTCTTATGTTTAAGTCTTTCATCCATTTTGAGTTTATTTTTGTGTATGGTGTGAGGGAGTATTCTAGCTTCATTGTGTGGATCAATGTCTTCTATCAGTTTTGGAAGGCTCAGGTAATATCTTGATGATCATTTCTACCCCTTGCCTTCTGGAATTCTAGGTTACAATTAAAGAACTTCACCCTATATTCTTTATTGGTCTTACCTCTCACCTGCATTTTCTAGCCTTTGACTCTAGCCTCTCATCTGCATTTTCTAGCCTTTCCATTGCTTCAATTTAGAAAGTTTCTTCAGAATATGGGTGTTGGTCTGGAGCCGGCTTATACCAACTTACAAGAACCTATTGTTAAATTGTGTATGGAGGAAATTTGTGAACTGGTTGTTGAACCACTGATAACTTGAAATGGGGTGTAATAGAGGATTTATACTATGGAAATGGTCAAAAACTGTAAATTAGGGGTTTCCCTATTAATTGGGAATGCTACTTGATTCATAGCATTGTTAATATACCGATCTGTTTAACCAAAAAGGTCAGGAAATTAGATATGGTCTGACTTACTGAAAATTCTCTTTAGTGGAGATTTTCTCTGCTTACTACACATGGGTAATCTGTTTTGAAGCAGTGAGCCCATAATTGTAGAATGATATGATACTAAAATTAGTGGCACGTAATTTATCTTTCCAGGAACTTCATTATGCATCGTAAGAGTGGTGATTAACATCAACTATCACTGTGCGAGCTGTAGCTGAAAGTGATGTAGGAGACTGGTTGAATTATGAGTTCTGAGCTCATGACATGCCTGAACCTTTAAAATTTTACTTACAGAAAAGTTGCTACTTCACCTTCTCATTTGTTGGATCTTAACAGAACACCGTTTGGCTGGGTGGGGTATGTGTGAGGAGAAACGTCATCTTTTATTTTCGAGAAATGAGAATATACCAGCTTAACAATCAGCAGTACACGGCTGAGCTGATAACAAATCTCATGGTAATAAAATCTGAGTATTGCCGTGATGCTGATGTTGCCGACAGCAAGTGAACTCCAGATTTCAGAATTACAGACTTTGAACTCAGCTATTTCCTGAAAGCTGGAAAGTAACTGTTTTCTGTATTGGAAACATTTTAAATAACCATCTTAGAGGGGGGCAACTTTTCCTGATTCAATAAGGACAGACATGGGGTTTTCTTTACCACTTTTTGTTGTTGTTCTGTAAGGATTCTGTCAATTGTCAGTTGAACTTAAGAAAAAGTGCCAATCTTATCTGATATTCTTACTATTTGTTAATGTATAAAAATCATTCTAGTGGCACATGCCATTGTGCCTTTATATAGTTCTGTATTTCGGGGTGTTTTTTTTTCTCTCCCTAGGTATAGGGAGTAATATGTGTGTATGTAAGTAACACTGGTATACTTCTATGGGTAAAAGTATTTGCATCTTAAATGTTCTGGTTCTAAATTAATTGATGGTCACATACGATTATTCACATAATTATGATTATTTTCTTCAGTGTCAAAAAGTCCTAAGATTTTGAAAATTCAAGAGCCTGAATCACTTTCAGCCATTAGCCTCTCAGGCCGTCGCTCCCTGCTACGCCCCAAACTGTGTCGTAACCTCAGTCTCTTCAGCACCTTTGCAAATTGAAAATATCATTTCAAGGGATAGTGAAAAGCATGGAAAAGAGGGGTCACCTGCACTTTCTATTTGATGAACTCGCAGATTTGGTTTTTATTCCTAATTGAATGATATAATGCCGGAAATTAAACGGCTTCTCCTGAACGTTACCTGGATCCTTTGAACAGATGTTCAGCTGTGATTGACAGTCTTTCAAGGTCTTTCCAACCCCTCCTGTCTGAGAACAATAGGCAGTGTTTACAGTTGGCATTGCTAGGCAATCTTGTGTGTATCTAAGAGATTTTTGTTTAAAACTGTATTGTGACCGTGAAGAACACAACCCTACTTTGTGGCTTTCTCGACACAAGCGCCTTATATGAACCCAATCACAGGGAAATAGCAGACAAATGCAAGATGAGGGACAGTCTACGAAATAGCTGGCTCGCACTTTTCCAGCATATCAATGTCATTGACTAAAAAGACCAAGGAAATGTTCAAGGTGAAAGGAGCTTGAAAGAGCTGTGACAACACAATGTTCTGCATGATCCAGAATTTTCTTTTGCTAAGGACTCAGGACAATGAGCAAAATGTGAGTAAGTTCTGCAGATTAGGCGACAGGGTTGAATCCGTGTTAATCTTCAGATTTAGGGCATTGTGGTGTTTGAAGAGAGTGTTATTTTTTAGGAAATGCAAACTGAATTCTTTAGGGGTAAAGAGGCATGTCTAACCATTCATGTCACTGACTTTCAAATGGTTCAGAAAGCAAATAAAATCTTAAAATTTGGGGAACCTCATGAAGGTAAAGGGAAGGCTTTGTACTAAATTTTCTGCAGTTTTTCCATAAGCTAGTTGTGTTAAAAAGTTAAAAGAAAAAACCTGCATAATGATAGGATCCTTTTGATGACATTTTTGGATGGAAAGAAGAATACAAATGAAATACTCTTATTGTGAGGTGTCCCATAAATGTGGTGACAGACGTCAGAACATCTGTGCTGCCCAGTGAGGTCAGCACGTGGGGAATAGTGACAGGTGTCAGTGACAAAACTCACCCCTTTGCCTAATGGCTATTTGGTGTAGGTTGTAAGAAAATAGGATAGTAGATATTGAGCAACTTCTCAACTATTCAGTTCAATCCTCACAGCATTTCTGTTTCTGGGAATATCTAAGTGTTTCAGAAATTGAGGAAATATGGCATTGACAGGTGGAATTGAAGGGACCTGGTGATACATTGGCATGAGGAAACCTTTGGTGTCAAGAATGATGCTTGGGTTTCTCATAATAGCGGTTGGTACCCCTTACTGATGGGAGACCTAGAAGAGAGGCTGGTTTGGTTGGGAGACGGGTTGGTTAATGGAGGGGATACTGAGATTCTAACTTGAGACATTTTCATCAGAGTTCACGAGATACCTGAGGGGAGAGGAATATACGGATAAGAATTCTACAGGAGAGGGACAGGGAGTTGAAGAAATTGGTCCCTCGCCCAGTCACAGAACATTTGGGATGGGTACATGCATGTGTCATGAAACAAAGAATGGGAAACCCTGGTAACTGTCAATGGTTCCACACTGGATGGGTTTTCAGGGCTACAGCACCAGGGCTGAGTTTCTGCGGGGTGGCCTTGTGTCCCTACCTGCATCCTTGGCTCTGTACTGAGTTCCAGGATGCCCTTTGGGAGAGTTGAAGGAAGACAATCACAAGAGTAAGACCGGCTGCTCAGCCGGTGCCCAGTGTTGCCCTTTCTCGGGACCTTGAATACTGGAGTTGTGGGTCATAGGTGGCAGGAGCTTGGTCTGTATCAGAAACTGAGATCACAGAATATTGTTCCAAATTGAACTACACAGATGTGCTGAAAGATTTACCAGAAAGAATGATGAGGAGTCCAAAGTAAGACCAATAAACAGCACTGACTTATCTGCTCTTATCTCTTATCCTTGCTGCCTTTAATAACTCAAAGTCAGTATAGTTGGTAATTAATGCCTGGAATTTCCTGGGGCAGATGGGACTACAAAGCGTGCACACCACACCTGCACTGGAAGAAATGAAATAGCAGAAATATTTCTACTTAATCCGGACTAAATAGCACAGAACGAGCAATGATGAGAGCAGAAACTAAAGTGATAAAGAACTGACATTCCTCACTCCCAGGTGTCACCCTTCGTAGCAAACCCAGTTTTGCTTTGCATCTGTAGAAGTTTCAGGAGACCGTGTATTAACATGATGATTCCAGATCTCATCTCCTTGGGGTACGTTATTGAGAGAGGTCACTCTTGCCTCCATTCAAAGACACAGGCAAGGTCACGGTGACATCTATGTGTTCCCCAACATTCCCAGCCCCATGTTGGTAGGTAGAGCCATGGAATCAGTTTTGGCCAATGAACTAATTAAGTAATGGTTGAAGCATTTAACTGGGATGGGGCCCTACATCTCTCCCTTCCCTGCTCCCAAAATATCAATCCACTTGATCTAACTGGTGATTATACAATACTGTTCCCAATGACAGCATAATACATTCTTTTTCAATGCACATGGAACTTTTACCAAGATAGACCATATTCTGGGCCATACATAAAACAGTTCTCAGTATATTTAAATGAATTCAAGTACGACAAAGTACGTTTTCTGGCCATAGTAAAATTAAATTAGAAATCACTAATGGAAAACTGGAAAATCTGAAATTATTTAGAAACTAAATAACATGTCTAAATAACCCTGTACCAAAGAGGAAATCAGAAGTAAAATTAGATACGCTGTATTTTCACTTAAAAAGTTTCTATTTAGAATCTAACTAAAGTAATACATATGGGAAATTTGTAGCACTAAACATCTGTATTAGAAAAGAAAAAAAGTCTCAAATCAACTCAGCTTCCACTTAAAACTACAAAAAGGAGGAAATGAAACCCAGAGGGTAAATCAATGAATAAACAAAAACAATGGAGAAATAAAAACCAGAAACCGCTGTATGTCAATTAAATATCAATAAAACTGGAAGGGAAAAAAACGACCAAAAACTGGTTAAGAACTTTGATAAAACTTAAAAACCTCTAGAGTGATAAAGAAAAAGACATAAGATTCCAATATCAGGAATGAAAAATGTGGCATTCTTACAAAATCTGCATATAGGGAAAGGATAATGCTATAAACAAATTTATGCCAATAAAAATGACAACACAGACTAAATGAACAAATGCCTTGAAAAGCACAAGCTGCTAAAACTCACTAAAGAAGATACAGATAACCTGAATAGCCCTAAATCAATGAAAGAAAACGAAATTGTAGTTAACCTTTCCACACCCGTGAAAGCAATATACGAGCCCAGATTGCTTCACGGGTGAATTCTACAAGACATTTAAGAAAGAAAGAATACCTTTAAATAAACTTTTTCAGAAATTGAAGATGAGGCAGTCTGAAATTTCTATAGGGCTAGCTAGCATTTCTATAAAACAAGACAAAAACATTACAAGAAAAAAAAATCCACAGCAATATCTCACACGAATATTGATGCAAAAATTCTTAATAAAATATTAGCAAAACAAATCCAACAGTATATAACAAGGACATGAGATTGTAACTAGGTGACATTTATCTAGGAATTCATGCTTGACTTACTGTTTGAGTATCAATGTATTTCACCATACTAAAAAACCCAAGGAAGAGCATAATAATCTCAAAAGCTGCAGAAAATGCATGTGACAAAATCCAACATTCGTTCCTGCCTAAAATCCCAGTATACTAGGAATCTTCAATCTGGTAAAGGAAATCTATAAAAAACCTATAGCTGCAATCATACCCAATGGTGGAAGATTGAATGTTTACCTCCTAAGATGAGGAGCGAGCCCAGAGTATCTATTCTTCACCATGTTACGCAGCGTGGTACTGGAGAGAAGTATCTGATACCACTGCCATTTCCGAAAGGTGCCCTGGTGCCTGAGCAGCGTGGAGAGTGAGCTTGAATGGTGGTTGGTCCAAAGGTGACGAAAGCTAGGCAGCCAGCAACTTTATCATAGGTCTTAGTGGGGAAGGCAAATTGGGGTGACCTGTTTGACTCTTCTATCTAATGGAGTAATGTAACGTCTATGGAAAACACTCTTGTAATTTTCATATGCAAGGAAGAAACCAAATGTCTCCGTATCTCTAATGCCTACTGCTAGATGAATGCATCCCTGGAGAGGTACATAAGCATTCATTCCACAGACGTTCGCGGGGGATCTGCTGTGTGATGCCCACACATGCATGTGTGTTAATGCATATAGATACATGCGTAATAACAATGTTGATATTAATATGGTTAGTATCAGTAATAATACTTAATATTTAGCAATCATTTTCCATGTGCCAGCCTCTGGAACTGCACCTACCTAGTAGTCACAAAAATTGTGTATGAAGTAAGTGGTATTTTATTTCCTTATTTTAGAGGTGCGTATACTGAACCTTACAGAAATAATATAATTTGCTTAGGAGCTGGGGTGTGGCAGAGTTTGAACCGGATCACAGTTGCATCTGAGATCAAAGTCGGTCCCTACAAATGCTACCCAGCATGGCCTCCCTGCAGCCTGTTAGCACCTTCACTGTGATGGCCTCCAGCCCTTGGTTATGGGGACACAAGAGCGGGGGTGAGGTAGGGAGGAGAAGAGGAACAAGGTGCTGGAGGACAGATGGTTATTTGATTGTTGCCTAACTGGGATTTTTCTGCGATGTCATTTCCTTGTTCACGGTTAGCCAGGAACAGTTGCTCAGTAGAGGGGTCATTGGTCATGGGCCTGTGTCCGGACACACCCAGGTATTGCCTTGGGAAAGTTCATCCCTACTGGACAATAATTACTTGGAAGTTTTCATCTGTAGAGTTCATATCTGTTACTTGAACCCAAAAAATGAATGCTGGGGACCCATCAGGCAAAGAGCATGATGCCACCACTGAAATCCCCTAACCTGAGGGAAACTTGAAGACACCTCATGATGTTTAAATATTGCAGCAAAAAATAGGTGGAGGGAAGGAAGTGTAATTAGCAAAATGTTGATAATTGCTGAAGTTGGGTACATGTGGGTTTATTATACTATACTCTCTATCTTTGAGTATTTGAAAGTTTCCACATTAAAAACTGTAAAAAGTGAAAAAAATGCTTAAAAAAATGATTTAAAAAAAAGAAAAAAGAAACCCCATGATGTAACTGAAGTGTCATGAGTAGTGGGAGGGAGATGCTACAAGGGAGCATGTTGAAGGGAAGGGCCGTCTAAGAGTGGCCTGGTCCCTCACCTGACCTGACCCTCCCACCACTGTCATTGTCCTCGCTCTTCCTTGTGGGCTCAGCCCTTTTTTTTTTCCCCCAATTTCTCCACAAACTCATAGTCCCTGCATATCGGTGCCGAGAGGAGAGCACCACCTCTCTGCTTTCTATTTCTGCTTTTGGACGGTGATTTGATCACCCTCTCTTAAGCCACCACCACCGGCCATATTGGCTGCTGCTCCTTCCTCCAGGTCTCCTGCAGATGCCTTGAGCATCTCAGCCCCTGGATCTTGGGCTTGTCCACTACTCCGTCCCTGGTGGCTAGGGCATCCCCAGTGTCCTGATGAGTGACTCACCCATCCAACATCTGGTCCCACCATATCTTCCTCCTCTCCACGTTAGCAGCCTGCTTGGACAGGTCCTCTCGCAGAATCTGAAATTACAAACCTTAAGCTCCTTTCTCTGAAGGTGACCTTTTACGTTTTCTGTATCCTCTTTCCTCATCCACCTGCTCTGCAATAGCATCTCCACTTCTGGCTCCTCAACACTTCCTGATTCCCCTGATGCCTTGGTCCCCTCTGGCTTCATTTGTTTCACTTTCTGGTATGAGCCTGGTGCTCAGCTGTTTCTCTGCTCTCATGTTTCTCTGCTTTCTTCTCACTCTTAATTTTCTTTTCAGGAACATAGTCAATTTCCCACTGCAGGTAAACCTAGCTGCAAATTCCCTGTACATGTGCACAGACGCTGTTTCTATAAGCCCAAACCAAAACCACGTTGCTTGACTTTATTACGAAGTTAGGCAATCACTCTTAAAGCTGCCCCTCTGAATGCTGCTTGGTTCTTTTCTTTTTGTTACTCTCTCGCATTCTCCTCAGCTCTTTGGAATATTTTCATTTGCAGCCGCCTTCTTGGCCATCATTCACTCAGTGACCTAGCCTTCCACTTCTCTGAGAAGGCAGTGGTGTAAACTTTCCCATCCCTCAATAGGATGTCGCCACCTCCCCATGCGTTCTCTTCAGCTCATGTCTCTATGTCTCAGAGGAGGAAATAGTCCTTCCTCCCGCTAGAGACAGTTCTGTCCACTCAGGCACTCATTAGCGTCAGTAATCCTCCCTTCTCTTGTAACTTCAGTTCCTCCCCACACCCTTAAGTCTACCACAGTCTACCAAGCATCCTCATCCTTAAATACAAACAGAACCTCTCGTTTCCTCCTCGATGTGCCTTACTACAGAACGGTGCTTGGACTTCAATTTAGCCTCTATTTCATTCTGATTTCTGTTATAATAAGCTGCTTCACGGTTTCATGACTTGAATCTCCTATTGTATTTGAACTTATGACTGAGGATTAAAAAATTTTTTTTGGAGTATAGTCAGTTACAATGTGTCAATTTCTGGTGTACAGCACAATGTCCCAGTCATGCATGTACATACATATGTTTTCATATTCATTTTCATTAAGGTTATTACAAGATATTGAATATGGCTCCCTGTGCTATACAGAAGAAATGTGTTTTGGGGGGATTTTTTAAATCTGTTTTTATATATAGTGGCTAACAGTTGTAAATCTCAAACTCCCAAATTTATCCCTTCCCACCCCCTTTCCTGGGTAACCATAAGATTGTTTACTATCTCTGTGAGTCTGTTTCTGTTTTGTAGATGAGTTCATAGTGTCCTTTTTTTTTTTTCTTTTCTTTTTTTAGATTCCGCATATGAGTGGTATCATATGGTATTTTTCCTTCTTTTTGTGGCTTACTTCACTTAGAATGACCATCTCTAGGTCCATCCATGTTATTGCAAATGGCATAATTTTATTCTTTTATTCTGAGTAGTATTCCATTGTATAAGTGTACTACAACTTCTTTATCCAGTCATCTGTTGATGGACAGTTAGGTTGCTTCCATGTCTTGGCTATTGTATATAGTGAGGCGGGAAGCCCCATAAAAAGACCAGCAGGAACCCTAGGCAGGAGCGCTGCTCTCCTCCCAGCACCATCAGGTTCCCTGGCCCAGAGGCTCTATCTCACTCTTTGCCTCTAAAGTGGCTAACTTACAACTAAAATTCTATTGGTTCCCTGAGCTCATTTCTGATTGGTTATTTCCTTCACTCCTGATTAGTTATTACTCTCACTTCTGATTGGTCCACTTCCCTAACTTCTGATTGGTCAATTTGTAGTACTTCATTTGCATGGAGCTCACTCCTGATTGGTCTATTTCTACAAAGCTTGTTCCTGGTTGGTCAAATTTGTTATACTTTATTTGCGTATGATGTTGCAAAGTGTAAAACTGGCAGCCTGTAAAAGGCCTGTGTAAACCTACAGACAGGGTCCAGAGCTTGGAGTGTTAACTTCTCTTGCCTGCTGGCGTAATAAACCTGAGTTCTCCAACTCTCCGAGTGCTGCTTGGTCTCTCGCCTGGATCCAGGTTGCTGTCACAACTGAGCTGTAACACTGAGCTATAACACATTTTCCCGCAACAATAGTGCTGCTGTGAACATTGGGGTGCATGTATCTTTTTGAATTAGAGTTCCTTCCAGTAATATACCCAGAAGTGGGATTGCTGGATCATGTGGTAAGTCTATTTTTAGTCTTTTGAGGAATCTCCATACAGTTTTCCATAATGGCTGCACCAAACTACATTCCCACCAACAGTGTAGGAGGGTTCCCTTTTCTCCACACTCTTTCCAGCATTTATCATTCATGGACTTTGGAATGACGGCTGATGTGAAGTGATACTTCATTGTAGTTTTGATTTGCATTTCTCTGATATATCTGATATTGAGCATTTTTTCATATGCCTATTGGCCATTTATATGTGTTCATTGGAGAATTGCTTATTTAGGTCTTCTGCCCATGTTTGGATTGGGTTGTTTGTTTTTTTTGTTACTAAGTTGTATGAGCTGTTTATATATTCTGGAAATTAAGCCTTTGTCAGTTGCATCATTTGGAAATATTTTCTCCCATTCTGTATGTTGTTGTTTTGTTTTGCTTACGGTTTCCTTTGATGTGCAAAAGTTTATAAGTTTCATTAGGCCTCATTTGTTTATGTTTGATTTTATTTCTATTGCCTGGGTAGACTGCCCTAGGAGAACATGGCTACGGTTTATGTCAGAGAATGTTTTGTCTATGTTTTCTTCTAGGAGATTTATCATGTCTTGTCTTATATTTAAGTCTTTAAGCCATTTTGAGTTTATTTTTGTGTGTGGTGTGAGAGAGTGTTCTAACTTCATTAATTTACATGTGGCTGTCCAGTTTTCCCAGCACCGCTTGCTGAAGAGACTGCCTTCTCCATTGTATATTCTTGCTTCCTTTGTCGAAGATTAATTGATGGTAGGTTGTTGGGTTTACTTCTGGGCTCTCTATTCTGTTCCGTTGATCTGTGTGTCTGTTTTTATGCCAGATCCACGCTGTTTTGATTACTGTAGCTCTGTAGTATTGTCTGAAGTCTGGGAGGGTTATTCCTCCAGCTTTGTTCTTTTCCTTCAACACTGTTTTGGCAATTCTGGTTTTTTTGTGATTCCGTATAGATTTTAGGATTGTTTGTTCTAGTTTTGTGAAAAATGTCCTGGGTAATTTGATAGGGATCATATTGAATCTGTGAGAACAAAGATTTTAAATCTACTTTGTATATTTTATTCACCCTCTGCCCCAGGCTAGATGATGGAAATCACATTTATCCTTCTCCAAGAATCAATGGCCCATTGAGCGTGGCCCTGATGTAGAACACTCATGTCTCTGTTCCCTGCTGGGACCTGCAGAGGCTTGTGGTGAAACCTGCCCCCTGTGTGACTGCAGGTAGCACAGGGATAGTGGCAGGACAGCTTCATGTTTAGGTGGAAATTATTGCAGAAAATGACAATGAAATGGCACTTTAACCTGGAATCGTCACAGAAAAGGAATGCTGTGAGGTGACTTGCTTACAGTTGTCAGGTTGCTGGATTTCCATGCTGCCTGCTTTGTGTCGTGAGCTGGAGGAATAAGGATGGGTGATACTGCAGTAGTCATTGTTGCAAGTGTTGGCTTCACAAGAGTTGTTTAGACAGTGGGATCTCTGTAGTGGGAATAATTCACATTGGCACATTTGGAAAGAATGAACCTTTAAATGCTTCAGGCAGGCAGGTGTGTTGAGCTGGATGGATGTTAAAACAAAACAAAACAGGGCATGTATTAGCATTTAAATCAAGCAATGTAAATATCTCGGATAAATGGACCTTTTTATTATGCATATCAAATTAAGTGAAATAATTTATTAATCGTATGAGTCAACAGATTTTCATTTGAGTTCCTGCTATGGGCAGGGCACTGCATTAGGCACAGAGGACACAGTAGAAGCAAAGCAGAGTCCCTGCCCTTGTGGTCAGGGAAGGCCTGACTGAGGGGGGAGCGTTTGTGGAGAGAGCTAAATGAAATGAGGGATCAAGCAAGAGACTATGTGAGGCAAGAGTATCCAAAGGAAGGAAATGTATGTGCAAAGGTCCTGAGGCAGGAGATGTTAAAGGAATGTCTGAGGACTAGCAAGGAGGCTAGTGAGTGAGGAATGGAATGAAGAGGGAGAATGTTGTTGCATATACAGCCAGAGATGTGCCTATTTGGCCAGGCTAAGGACAACATGTATGTGAAAGCACTTTGAAAGTCCCAGTTGCTGCTAAAAGGATTTAAATAGAATTAACTTACTGATTTGTTCAATAAATTACTTAGAATTGGTTGATTCTATTTATCTTGCATATGCAGTAAAGTGAAACTGTTGTCCCACAACCCCTGTACCCACCTGATGAGACATCATGGGCCCGTCACAAAACATATTCCTGCAAATTTTAGCAGGACATGGCTACCTCTAGTTGTCATATAGAAGAAATAACTTATTACGGGTGTTAAGTGAACATTATTGTCCCTGGGCTGACTTTGCTTGTGGTGTCTTCTGCCACACTGAAACAAACTTGTATCCTGTGAAGTCGCAGGCTTTCAAATTTTACTTACAGCATCTGTGTTACTTGTCTTGCTTTAAAAGATCGTCTTTCCCCTGAAGCAATACAAGTATTATCCTCCAGTTTTTCTATTGCTTTTATATTAAAATTGAGTTTTTTTAAAATCTGTTTTTGTATATAGTGGCTAACATTTGTAAATCTCAAGCTCCCAAATTTATCCCTTCCCCTTCCCGTTCCCCAGTAACCATAAGATTGTTTACTATGTCTGTGAGTCTGCTTAAAACTAAGTTTTAATTGATTTGAATGTATTTTGTATTTGGGATGAAGTATGGATCTGACTTTATGTGTTCCCGATGGAAAGCTAATTATGCCAGAGCTATCTATTAAATAAGCATCTTGCTGCATATGCTGACGCGTGTTATTCAAAAGCGAAAAATAGTGAAGTTGAGGTTTCCTCAGAGGTCAAGCTAGCTGCACACTTAATAAATTAATCAATCCAAAAATACTTGGGAGAGCTTGCTAAATGAAAGGTTCTGGATGGTACAAACAGGGATAAAGCCTGCTTCCTTCCGCTGAAGGTGGGGGACACCCAGTGAAGTGACCCTTCCTCCTCACCTCCTTTGCTGATCTGGGCAAGTGACTTAATCAGTCTAAGCCTCTATTTTATCATCTGTATAATGGGAATAACAGCATCAACTTCACAGGATTGCTGTTGGAACTCAATGAGTAAAACATGTAGTTGTGTGTGTCTAGCCCAGAAAAAGCACGAATCCTGTGTTCAATAGTTGACCCTCTGCTGCTCCTCCAACGTCAGGAGTTTCTTCGAAGGGAAAGGAAAGAGTTGAGTTAGATCTCAAACAGCATCTGATTAATTATAACAAACGTCTGTAGAGTTATTTCTTTGTGTCCGGATACTCGTTGTATTCCTCTAAGGGTTTTAAATCTATTCATATTGTATTGTAACTCTGTGAAATTGAACTCATTCTTGATGAGGAAACCAAGGCACAGAGAGGTTAAAGAACACATCCAAGTAAGTCATGCTGCCAAGAAGTAGCCTCGTTGGGATCTGAACCCAGGCGTTCTGCTCCCACGTTGATGCCTGCAACGCTGCACTGGGCAAGCAGAGGGTGCTCCGCGGTGGCTCGGGAGTTTCCAGGGCTCTGAAACTCCCCCAGTTGCTGCATCAGAAGCCGTGGCTCTTTCTTCCCTGAATTTAGTTCCTCCTAATACCAGCCTTCTAGATAATGTGGAATGGCTTCTTAGTGGTCCAATGCCTTCATCTCAGCTTCGTAAGTCAAAGGACTGAAACTAACATATGGTGAGAAATGTCAGCCTCCTTCCCTTGAGAATATCAGGGTCCCTTCTGTGTGGGGACACTTCCTAATCACCATCTTTACTTCTTCTTTTGGCAGAAGTAAACTCGATTTCAGATTCCTGCAACCATATGACTAAGTAACACTCTTCCCATTTTACAGGGTAAGAAGCTGAAGCTTGGATTAATTGCTCCCCAGCAGTTGAGAAAGTCAGACATTTTAGTCTGGGAAAATTGCGCGGGTAGGGCTTGCAGGAAGGTTACCATGTGGAGAGGAAGAGTAGCCCAGCATGGCCAAGGCCCAGCGCTGGGCTCGTTAGGCGGAGGGATTTAGCATCCCACAGTCTGTTTAGGGGGCTGGGGGTCCGGGATGGGGAAGAATTCCTACAGCATTGTGGGAGGTGGCATCTGGGTAGGTGTTTTATATTTTATTATGTGACCAGGAGATGCCTGTCCATCAAAGTCTTTCCTCTTGGATGACAGAAGGACATCAAACCTATTAACTTATTTACTTAAGGCTGTGAAGTGTAACGCCTTCGTTTGTCCCAAACTCTGAGCCAGGCCAAGCTCATAGGAACTTAAGTAAATAATTATTGGCTCAGAAACCAAGAAAATAGAAAAACCGGAGAAATGGTAATCCTTGAATGATCAAGCTTAACATTTTCCTGCTGGCTGATTTTTTATTGCTTCAACACAATAAAAAGTCAAGCCCAGCCAGTCAGAGAAATTATATTGTTTGGAGGGCAAGGCCCCCACTCCTCTTAGCCGCAAGCCCCTGGTTGCCACCTGACTCTGCAAACAAGCAGATGGCAAATACTCACTGCCCAAGAGGGGCCCTGTGAATGAGGAAACGGGCTACAGGAAGTCTCGGGGCTGGGATCAAATGCTGCCATTTGAATGATGTTTACAAAGAGGTCCTCATGGCATGAGCAGTGGCGTAGCATATAATACGAAGTGAAAAGAGCAGACTTCATAACTGTGTGTACAGAGTGACTTTTTGATGCATTACCAGAAGCCTGGAGGTAGACAGATAGGATTGTCCGTTAGAAGACGGGTGAAATTTTGTCCTTAGTTTTGTTTTCCGGGTTTTTACACTAAGCACCCTCTCCCTCTCTTCTTCTTTTTCTCCACCTCCCCCACCCATCTCTCTACATTTGGATACATTACTACACAGACTGTGCTTTTGGACGCTGAGTCTATCTGGAACCCTCACTATAAAAGGTTAATTAAGAGCATCTTCCAAATCAATCCAGCCTCCATGGTCTTTATGTGGACTCTTCATCCCCCCCCCCCCCCGCCCTTTTTATAATACAAACCAAAAATGGAGAAACTACTTATTTTTCAAAAGAGTTCTTTGGGCATACAACTTGTAAGTGGATTTCTGAAAGCTGCATTGCCGTCTAAAATGTGTAAGGGATTCCTCACCCATCTCAGTACACAAGCCTCCTGATCTCAACAACAGAACATTTATTCCGAATCCTGTGCAGTACACCTTCTCCACAAGCCCGTTTGAAATTAAGTCCCCTCTTGAGAGAGAAAGCAACCTATCCGACAAGATGGCTTAAATACTAAATATTATAATTCTACTTTATACAAAAAGGAGTATTTCAAAGCTACTTGCTTGAGAAAAAGCAAAAGAAACCTTTTAAGAAGCCATATAACAGGAAGAACACAGGAGGACAAGCCAGCATAACCGTGGGCACAGCACCTAACAGATATATGAGGTGCTCTATTACCACCCCCACAGCACCCCCAGATAAAACAGGAACCACCTAGTGGCAAATCCCTTTGCTTTTTACTGAACCCACCAAGTTGACCCTGTTCATAGTCCCTCCTGTCACCGTGTGGGAGCTGCTCGGGTCTCGGTCATATTAACACAATAGCAAAACTGCAAGCCCTCCTCATGGGACGTTTCTCTCCTTTCACGTCACAGCCAAGTTCTTCTACGGAGTTGTCTACACACTCTTGTTTCTCGACGTTGCTTCGATCCCTTAACCCACTCCCACTGAATCCACTGCTTCTGCTGTTCCTCATATCTCCCATAAACCTTTCAGACTTTTTCCTTTGGGGCTTTCCAGCAGCATTTGCCAGTATTGACCACCCTGTCCTCCCTGAAATGCCCTCAGAGATGGACCATCTTCTGTGCACCTGTGCTCAGTGAGCGGCGTTGTCATCCATCCAGTTATGCAAGGTAGAAATTTGGGAATCAGACTTGACTCTTCTTCTCATATCTTATTGGCCACCAAGTCCTATCAATTCTGCCTCCTAACCGTCTCTAGAATCTGTTGTCTACTTTTCCCCCACCTTCAAGAGAGGACCTGTAATGGTTGAGAGCACCATGGGTGGATTCTGGCTCTGTCTTCATTGCTATATGGCCGTGGGCAAATTGTTGACTCTCTCTGCCTCAAATGTAAGGTGGAATAGCGTCTTCCCCATGGGCTTGCTGCGCAGGATAGATGATTGATACGGATAACAAACTTGGCACTGTGCCCAGCTCAGTGGCCGTATTAAGCACGTTTTGGTAGCACTGTTATCTCAGGTGGTTCTGTTTCACTGGGAGCTGGTCTAAGATGCTCCTACCTCGGCCCTGTGCTTCAAGTGTTACCCTGGTCTATACCCCACCCTGCCAACAGGCAGATGGTTCTATAACTTGAACTCTGTCCCTCTTCCCTAACTGTGCTCCGCAGGGGGAAAAGCGGGAAACATCCTTACCTTGACTTAAAAGGTTTTTCATAAACAAGCCACTCACATTTTCAGCCTCATGTGTTGCTGTTGTCCCAGTGTCAGATCTGCAGTCTCCTGTAATCTGTCTATGGGAAGCTCCGCTCTTCTGTCTCACCCTGAAAGCTTTTCATGTGCTGTCCCTTTGTCTGGAAAACTCCTTCCCTTTCCTCCTTCCCTTTCCTCTCCTCCTTTCCATGGTCAATGCTGGGTTTCCGGTGTCCTAGCTAGGTCATTTCCCCTGGGAAGCCTTCCCAGGTCTCCCCATTCTTCCCAGCAAAAGCCAGATGGCCTGTACCCTTTGTGTGGGGAACCAGGTCCCTTGTCCACCCAGGGGAACCCCACCTTCTCACCCCCAGTCCATGTAGCACCTGAAATGATGGGAATAGAACCAGTATGTCCTGGACAGCTACTTTAGGGATAATTTTAACCTTCTTGTTCTTTTTTGGTTCTTTTTCTTTTTTTTGGAAGTGTAGTCAACTTACGCTGTGTGTCAATTTCTGGTGTACAGCATAATCTTCCAGTCATACATGTGCAGACATATATTCATTTTCATATTCTTTTTCATTATCAGCTACCAAAAGATATTGAATATTGTTCCCTGTGCCATATAGAAGAAACTTGTTGGTTATCTATTTTATGTATAGTAGTTAGTATCTGCTAATCTCGAGCTCCCAATTTATACCTTCCAACCCCTTTTCCCCCTTGGTAACCATAAGAGGTTTTATTTCCTTTTCTTGTTGAACTTCTCAGCAGGTCCAGGTTATTTCTTTTCAATTAACTGGACACCCTTTGGGGACCCACTCTTTAGGAGGGCTGTTTAAGATTCCCTCCCAGACAAACTCACAGCAGCCCAGCCTGTTCTTGGTCTTGTCCAACTGCAGAGGGTCCATTCACCAGCTGGCTTGGTGGTCGGGTCTGGGGCTGAAGCTCAGACAGCCTGGGATGTCTCTTTCTCTTGTCAGTTTCTTCAGCCCAAACTCAGCTAGGCTTCAGGGTTGTCCTAGTCTAGCTCTTCCAAGTAGAGGGGCAGATCCGCTCACCTGAGCTAGAGTCCCTTTTCCATCCCCAAGTTAGGGTTAATGTGCCTTGCATCAGTTAATAGAGGATGGGCAGGGGGAAACTCAGAGCAGCCAAATGTGGATATCAAGTCCAAGAGCTGTAGTGGGGGACCAGTCTCTTTTGGGGGACCCCAGGGCCTAAAGCCGGTGCTCAGCCCCTGACTGCAGGAGGGCCAGGGTTGGACACTGGAGGCAGCACTGGCAATGTCCCTGAGTCTCTGCTTGTTCTGAGACAGCATTCCCAGCTCAGAGCAGACATGTTGATCACAGTCATTGTAGAAAACAGGAGGAGAGCATGGGGCTGCTGATGCAAAGAGAGAGCAGGCAAGGAGCCGTCTCCTGGCTGGGTCCGTTCCTCCTGAGGGTTGGCCAGTACCCTGAGGTTTGGGCTGGCACCTGCAAGCTCTGCGGACAGGTCTCTGAGATGTTTCCAAGGTAGGAGAGGCAGACAGAGTCAGGGCCCAGCCTTGCTCTCTGCCGGCCCCACTGCCATCCCCATCCTTAATCAAGTCGCTAAAATAGGTAAAAATTGAACATTTAATTGCTTTGCAGAAGAGTGTCTGAATTTATTTTGTTGCATGTAGTGCTTTAGAGTTTAACTTTCAAAGCTGGGCTATAAGTTATTTAATTGATTTATCAAAAAATAACTGAGTGGGGAGGGTATAGCTCAGTGGTAGAGTGTGTGCTTAGCATGCACGAGGTCCTGGGTTCAAACCCCAGTAGTACCTCCATTAAAAATAAATAAATAACTGGTAGATAATGTTTCTGAAGATGCCCTTTTTTTTTTAATAGGAAGAAGAGGGAGGAAAAACAATTTTACTGTCATGTCCCCCTCCGTGCAAACTTACAGCAGCTTTTGGTGCTACTTCTTAACCTTGCTTTAGCAAGCTGAGTACTTATAAGCTCTTGTTAGACCCAGTGACATGCAGAAATTTTTTGCAATTGATTTGTAATTGACATAAAACATTGTATTAGTGTTTGGTATACAACATTGATTCAATGTATGTAATATTGCAGAATGATCATCAGAATAATCTAGTGGACACTCATCACCACACTTAGCTACAAAAATGTTTTTCTTGTGATGAGACCTTTCAAGATTTACTCTTTAACAACTTTTGAAAATACAATATAGTATTATTAACGACAGTCACCCTGCATCCCCAGGCTTTATTTTATAAACGGAAGTTTGTGCCTTTTGACCCCCTTCACTCATTTCACCCACATCCCACCCCCTACCTCTGGCAACCACCAGTCTGTTTTCTGTATCCTTGAGTTTGGTTTTGTTTTTAGGTTCCACAAGTAAGTGAGATCATAGAATATTTTCTTTTTCTGTTTTATTTCACTGAGCATAAATGCCCTCAAGGTCCATCTATGCTGTTACAAATGGTAGGATTTCCTTTTTTATGGCTTTAAAATATATTTATACCACACTGTCTTTATCTGTTCATCCATCAATGGGCATTTAAGTTGTTTCCATGTCTTGGCTATTGTAAATAAGGCTGCAGTAAACATGGGATTTCAAATGTGTTTTAGAGTTAGTGTTTTCCTTTACTTCGGGTAAATATCCATAAGTGGGATTGCTGGGTCCTATGGTAGTTCTATTCTGAGGAACCTCCATACTGTTTTCCACAGTGGCTGCACCAATTTATATTCCCTCCAACAACGTACAAGTGTTTCCTTTTCTCCACATCCTTGCCAACGCTTGTTATTTCTTGTCTTTTTGGTAATAGCCATTCTAACAGGTGTGAGGTCATAGCTCATTGTGGTTTTGATTTGCATTTCCCTGATGATGAGTGGTGTTGAGCATCTTTTCATGTGCCTGTTGGCTACTTTCTGTCTTCTGTAGAACAATGTCTATTTAGATCTTCAGCCTGTTTTCTAGCTATTGAGTTGTACAAGTTCTTTATATATTTTGGATATTAACCCCTTATCAGATACTTGATTTGCAAATATTTCCTCCCCTGCTGTAGGCTGCCTGTCTGTTTTGTTGTTGGTTTCCCTTGCTGTGCAGAGAAGCATTTTAGTTTGATGTAGTCCCATGTTAATTTTTGCTCTTGTTGCCTTTGCTTTTTGTGTCAAGTACAAAAAAATCGTTACCAAGATCAGAGTCAAGGGGGTGACCTCTGTGTGTTCTGCTAGGATTTTTATGGTTTAAGGTCTTACATTCAAGTCTTCAATCCATTTTGAGTTGATTTTTGTGTGTGATATTAGACAGTGGTCCAGTTTCATGCTTTGGCATGTGGCTCTTCAGTTTTCCCACTTACTGGAGAGACTGTCCTTTCCCCCGTTGTTTATTCTTAACTCCTTTGTGATAACTTAATTGGCAATAGATGTGTGGGTTTATTTCTGGGCTCTCTACTGTGTTTCATTGGTTTCTGTGTGTTTTTAGGTCAGTACTGTACTGTTTTGATTACTATAGCTTTGTAATATAGTTAGAAATTAGAACGCATATGAGGGGCCAGTGGCGCAATGGATAACGCGTCTGACTATAGATCAGAAATTAGAATGTGTGGTGCTTCCAGTTTCATTTTTTCCTCAAGATTACTTTGGGTATTTGGGGTCTTTTGTGATTCCGTATAAATTTTACAGTTGTTGGTTCAATTTCTGTGAAAAATGCCTTTGGAATTTTGATAGAGATTGTACTGAATCTGAGATTGCTTTGGTTAGTTTAGACATTTTAGCAATAATAATTCTTCCAACCCATGAGCATAGAATACCTTCCCATTGGCTTTTGTCGTCTTCAATTTCTTTCATCAGTGTTAGTGTTTTCATTGTATAAGCCTTTCTCCTCTTTTAAATTAAACTTAAAGTTAATTTTTTCCTTGATATTTTATTCTTTTTGATACAATTATAAATGGGGTTTGTTTTCTAAATTTCTTTCTGATAGTTCATTATTTGTGTTTGGAAATGCAACTGATTTTTGTATATTGGTTTTATATCCTGCAACTTAACTGAATTTGTTTATTCTAATAATTTTCTGGAGCAGTCTTGAGAGTTTTCTACATATGTTATAATGTAATATACAAATAGAGACTGTTTTATTCCTTTTTGATTTGGTACATTTTATTTCTGTGTCTTGCCTAATTGTTCAGGCTAGAACTTACAATACTATGTTGAATAGAAGTGTTGAGTGTTGTCATCCTTGTCTTATTCCTGATCTTAGAGGAAAAGTTCTCAGCTTTTCATTGTTGAGTATGATGTTAGCTGGGGACTTGTCACATATGGCTTTTACTGTGTTGAGATACATTCCTTCTATACACAATTTATTGAGGGTTTAAAAAATCATAATTGGATGTTGAATGTTGTCAAATGCTTTTACTGCATCTATTGAGATGATCATATATTTTTCTCTTTTTTATTTTATTTTTTATCTACTTTTTAAATTTTTTGGCAGGGATCAGGAGGTAATTAGGTGTACTTATTTATTTCTAGAGGAGGTACTGGGGATTGAACCGAGGACCTTGTGCATGCTAAGCATGTGCTCTACCACTTGAGCTATACCCTCCCCCGATCATATGCTTTTTTATCCTACACTTTGTTGATGTGGTGTATCACACTGGTTGCTTTGTGGATGTTGAAGCGGCCTTACGTCTCCAGAATAAATCCTGCTTGATCGTGGTATGTGGTAGTCTTCATGTGTTGTTGAATCTGCTTTGCTGATATTTTGTTGGTGGGTTTTACACCTACATTCATCAGGGATATTGGCCTGTAATTTTTTTCTTACACTGACTTTGTCTGTTTCTGCTATTAGGGCATTACTCGCCTTGTAAATGGAAGTGTTCTTTCCTCTTTTATTTTTGTAAGAGTTTGGGAAGGATTGATGTTAATTGTTTTTTGAATACTTGATAGAATTCCCCAGTGAAGCCATCTGGTCCTGGACTTTTGTTTATTGGAAGGTTTTTGATTACTGATTCAATCTCCTTACTAGTAATTAGTCTGTTCAGATTTTCTATTTTTTCATGATTCAGTCCTGCTGGGTAGTATGTTTCTAGAAACTTACCTGTTTATTCTAGGTTATCCAGTTTGTTTGCATGCAGTTGTTCACAGAATTCTCTTATGATCCTTTGTATTTCTGTGGTAGAAGTTGTAATGTCTCCTCTTACAGTAATCTTTTTCATTACTTTCAAGTGCTCTGGGCAGAATTATTTTATCTTAGAAATGGACATGAATATTTTAATAGGATATCAAGAAAGAGAACTACATGAAACTTCAACTTACTTGCCTTTGCTGTGGAGGTCTCTCCTAACTTCGTTGGGTAGATTCTATGTTATGGGAAAAGCAAGGGCAGCAGGGCCAGAAATCCTAGGACAGGGTACAGACACCACCGTGAAAGGAGCATATATCTGTGTTGGATACAATAGATGTAACCCAGATGTCTGCAACTTCTCCACCCGGGCGGGGTCACCCTTCCCTTTTCACCCAGATAACACAGGTCTTGCCTCTGTCCAGGAGACACTGGGTTCTTCTCCACAAATATTTCCGAGACTGCCCAGATAATGTGAGCCTGTCTCCCTGTCTGTCCCGAGGCTGTGCTGGTGTCAGCAATGATTCTTGCTTCAGACTCTCCCCGGAAGGATATATAGCCATCACTTAATATCCTTTCCAAACAGTTGTTATCCCTGCCCCCAAGCAAGGACACGGGCTCTTCCCGCAATAAACAAAGCCTTGATAACAGAAAGGGTCACTTGTAGGCTCACCCTCTCCCTTGACTCTACTGGTTGCCTCGCAACCCAGGCCAGCTTGCTTGCTTGCTTTGATCTAGCCCCTTATCTCTCCTTTCCCTGGTAATGGTTCTGGTACTAATTTCCAATTTGTGGACCCCCCCCCCCCATACCACCAAGCAATTCTCCAGCACCAGCTGGGTGTCATACAATTCAACTCAATGTTGACAGTATCTACCCAGAGATATTGTCATATCCCACAGGTTAAGGACTCAGTCTTACAAGACTGTCTCCCTTTCATCCCCCTTCACTTCAGATGCCAGTCACAAGCCCATGTTGTAACCTGTGATTCTGACGCACTGACTATAGATCAGAGACTCCAATGGTCCCCTTCTTGAGCTTGATTAATCTTCTAGAGCAGCTCACAGAACCCAAACATTTTACTTACTAGGTTACTGGTCTGTTATGTAAGGATGTGACTTCAGAAGAGCCAGACGGAAGAGGTACATACGGCAGGGTATGGGGCAAAGGCACAGAACTTCCATGCCGTCTTCCATTGTGCCATTTCCCCCAAATCCCCATCTGTTCCCCAATCGAGAAGCTCTCTGAACCCTGTCCTTTTGGATTTCTGTGGAGGCTTTGTTACATAGGTGTGACTGACTAACTCATTGGCCACTGGTGATTGATTCAACCTCCAGGCCCTCCCCTCTCCCTGGAGGTCAGGAGGAGGGACTGAAAGTTCCAACCCTCTAATCATTAGATTGGTTTTTCTGGTACCCAGTACCCAACCTTCCAAAAGTCATTTTATTGTCGTAACAAAAGACACCTTTCTTGCTCTCATAACTTAAAAAATTCTAAGGGTTTTAGGATTCCAGTGCCAGAAAGAGGGATGAAGACCAAATATATATTTCTTATATATTTTTATAAATCACATTATCACACCCCAGGTCGGAGGAAATCCTCCCCTCCCCTCCTGAGCATCCCTGTGGATACGTAGCTCCACCCTCAAGGATGACACCCCTTCAGACTCAGGCCTCCTGTTCTTGGGCGGGATCTGGCTGTTTGCTTTGCAAGTCCCAAAATAGCCACGAAGTATTCCAAAATGAAAGATTAACTTGAGCACCACGGTTGAATACTGCCTCTCCTTTAAACCTCAAACTGCTGGCAGTGTTGACATAGTGCCCTCCCTGGCTTCTAGCTACCAAACTGCCAGACTTGTTGGGGGCATCAGTCACTGTGGGGGTACCCTGGGAGGCTGATGCATCTAGAGGAGGGTGCGGGTGGTCCCCATAATGCCCATAAGTCCATCTGCACGAACTGCCAGGAACTCACCCCAAGGGAGAAGTTCGGGGCAGGGCTGTGGCTGGGTGTGGGCGGAGGTAGGCGGTGGGGACTGAGACTGCGGCACCCGTGCATCCTGCTGGGTCCAGTGGAGAGGGTGATGGAAGCAAACAGCAATTACAACAACAGCAACAGTAACAACCAAACAGAAACACCTCATGGTTTTGGTCAGACACATGATCTTGAAGAGGCGGAGCTGGCATCAAGCCCAGTTTAACACTGTGGGGCACAAAGGTGAAGGAAGCAATGAATTCTTTGGGATATCTCTTTCTGATGGTTTCAGAGTGTTAGCGGGACAGGCTATGTGGGCATGTGACCTGTGCCACCCCCCGGGGCCCTGTGGTTATTTTAATGCTCTCTGTCACTATCTTGAAATTCTTAATAATTTTTTGGCACAGGGCTCCATATGGTATGTTTTGCACCGGGCCCAGCAAATGATGTAGCCGGTTCTGGGTGCCGATAAGAGATGGTGCCAGCGCTGATACCACTCCCTTTGCCAGCAGTGGCTAAAATGAGTTGCCTTGGTGGAACACTGGACGTTCTAGCTTCAGGCATCACTCACCCACAGGGTCCCCTGGCAGCGCTGGCTCAGCATAGGCTCAGCTCAGCACCACCAGGGTATGTATGACTTCAAAGGCACAAGTGACTTTAGGGGCAGTGGGTGACAGCGTCTTGGCATGGGCAACAGGCCATTCACAGCTGACACCAGCTTCAGAGGAAGCTGTGAGCTTCTTGCAGGTGGCTCTTCAGCCAGGGGATGGTTCAGAAGAGCAGTTGAGGGAAGGAGAACCTGGCATCTCAGTGAACATGGGAGACACTCTCGGGGGTGACTTTAAAGGACAAAGGGTGGTGGTCTTGGTCCACGAAGTCTGTGGGGATTGGAGCCAGAGAAAGACGTCTGAAATGTTCGCTTTTACCTCAAGTCTAGTGCAGCCTGGGGAACCGGGGTTCTGCATAAAAAGTATAGATCTGTTCACCAAATTCTGCAGCTGAGGTAAGACCCCAGAAGAGGGGAGCCCCGAAGACCCATCCCTGTATTTGTAGTGGAGATAAACATACTTCTAGACTCTAGGCCAAGACTAATGAGTAATAACAATGATGAAGCCAGCTGGTGCTATTGTGCCATTATTGTTACAAAGTGTTTTCATATACTCGGACATAAATGAGCAAGAGAAGAAACCTGTGAGGGAGGTCAGGCAGGGATTATGCGTCCTGAGACTGAAAACGTCAACTGAGGTGCAAACCGGAACCCTGCGGGTGGAATGCGGGCAGGTCTGTGTTCTCGCCTCTCCAGACTGGTAAGGGAAGGGCTGTCTTTATTCTGGCAACCCGGAACCTGGAATAGAAACTAGGGCACAAAGGAGACATTTAGTAAATGAACTGAACTCGAAGTGATATGACAACATGTAGAATCCAGTCCATAATTTTCTGGTTGAGGCTTTGCAAAGAATTTTAATGCTTCATGGTTCTTGAGGGGTTGAGATCTTATTAACAAAAGCTATCTAATACAAATTACTGAATATAAGAAAGATAAACAACAAGGTCCTACTGTATAGCACAGGGATCTATATTAAATATCTTGTAATAAGCTATAATGAAAAAGAATATATACATATGTAACTGAATCACTATGCTTACACCAGAAACCAATACAACATTGTAAATCAACTATAGTTCAATTTTAAATAACTAGAAAAACTATCTAAAACTGAGAAATGAGGCAATAAGACTGCTGCATGCCCTTTCAAAATCATAGGAGATACCGAAGCATTGTCTAACACACCTGCTAAGGCATCTAATTCTAAGAGATGTGATTTTAGACTATTATTTACTATTGATTAGGCCCAGGTTGCACAAAACTACTGTTAATTTGTGGATTTTTGTCCTTAATTGATGCAACTGGTTTTGTCTATAGGAAAGATAACCTGAAAGTTTACGGTGGATTTATCTTGTGCAGCATTAACCAGAAGGCTTATTTTGACATTCTTTCCCCCATTAATTATGTATTTAGTAATCCTAGCCTCCTTGAAACCAGCTCTAAGATCCTGCTAATTCCCATATTAATGAGTTAAGTATGTCTTTGACTTATGCTCACCATTAATTTGTTATGTTTTAAACTTTTTGAAACTTGTTCTTTGACAATTCAAACCTGTATTACTAAAATTTCACTCAGCATAAGCTACATTTTGGATTTTAAAAAATGCAACTCCCTTAAAAAATCAGAATTGTTCATTACTATTTTATCCTTTGCTACGTATAATTGTAAATTCCCAAGAAATAGTTCTGTATCAATAGTAGTATTGTATCAATAACATTGGATGCCATCATTTTTTCATAGTAAGTATACTTCAAGAAAACCTTTACTATGAAGGATTTTGAGCATACACAAAAGTGGACACAATAGTAAAATGAACCTCCATGAACCCATCACGCAGCTTCAATATTTATTAACCTAATGGCCAGCCGTGCCCTATTCATACCTCCATTCACTATTAATTTGAAGTATTCCTAGATGTTATATCATCTTATCTGTAAATATATTCTTTTTTTTAAAATTGAAGTACAGTCAGTTACAATGTGTGAATTTCTGGTGTACAGCACAATGTCCCAGTCATTCATATACATACATATTTGTTTTCATATTCTTTTTCATTAAAGGTTATTACAAGATATTGAACATAGTTCCCTGTGCTATGCAGAAGAAATTTTTTTTAAATCTATTTTTATATATAGTGGCTAACATTTGTAAATCTCAAACTCCCAAATTTATCCCTTCCCACCCCCTTTCCCGGGTAACCATAAGATTGTTTACTATGTCTGCGAGTCTGCTTCTGTTTTGTAGATGAGTTCATGGTGTCCTTATTTTCTTTTCACTTTTTTAGATTCCACATATGAGTGATATCATATGGTATTTCTCCTTCTTTTTCTGGCTTACTTCACTTAGAATGACAATCTCTACGTCCATCCATGTTTCTGCAAATGGAATAATTTTATTCTCTTTTATGGCTGAGTAGTATTCCACTGTATAAATAAACCACACCTTCTTTATCTAGTCATCTGCTGATGGACATTTAGGTTGCTTCCGTGCCTTGGGTATTGTAAATAGTGCTGCTCTGAACACTGGGGTGCACATATCTTTTCAAATAGAGTTCCCTCCAGATATATACGCAGAAGTGGGATTACTGGATCATATGGTAAGTGTATTTTTAGTTTTTTGAGGAATCTCCATACCATTTTCCGTAATGGCTGCACCAAACTACATTCCCACCAGCAGTGTAGGAGGGTTCCCTTTTCTCCACACCCTCTCTGGCATTTATCATTCATGGACTTTGGAATGATGGTCTGATGTGAGGTGATACCTCATTGTAGTTTTGATTTGCATTTCTCTGATAATTAGTGATATTGAGCATTTTTTCATGTGCCTATTGGCCATTTGTATGTCTTCATTGGAGAATTGCTTGTTTAGGTCTTCTACCCATTTTTGGGTTGGGTTTTCTTTTTGTTATTAAGTTGTATGAGCTGTTTATATATTCTGGAAATTAAGCCTTTGTCAGTTGCATCATTTGGAAATATTTTTTCCTATTCTGTAGGTTGTTGTTTTGTTTTGCTTATGGTTTCCTTTGATGTGCAGAACCTTATCAGCAATTAGGTCCCATTTGTTTATATTTGCTTTTATTTCTGTTGCTCGGGTAGACTGCCCTAGGAGAACACTGCTACAATTTATGTCAGGGAATGTTTTGCCTATGTTTCCTTCTAGGAGGTTTACCGCGTCTTATCTTATATTGTAAATATATTCTTGAATTAGAACATAACAACAAGACAGTGTTTATTTGAGTTACTGATTTGGGCTACATCTATTGAGATTGCTCGTCAATATATCACATCCCAAATAATCGCATTCTACGTTCTCGCAGATGAAGCTAAATGTCTAGCCTTTTCTCAATTGACATGACATGAAAATATTTCTCTTGCGGTCATTAGAAAACATTGCCTACCAAAAACTCACGAATAAAATGGATCTGATCTTAGAGTTATACACATGACATATTTATGTAACATGACCAAATGGTCTTGTTGATTTTAGTGGTTTTGTTTTAAATTTTTAGGTCATAAAGAATAAGGGTCATAGTGAGAGAAAAAAAAAATAGGAACTTATCTGCAGTTTCTTAACTTGCAAGATAGCCTATGAGAAAAAAAATAAAATAACGGGAGAGTATTGCTTAGTGGTAGAGTGCATGCTTAGCATGCACGAGGTCCTGGGCTCAATCCCCTGGACTACCTCAGAAATAAATAAATAAACCTAACTGCCTCCTCCTGCCCCGCAAAAAAACTAAGGGGGGAAGAAAAAGATAGACTGCGAGCGAAAAAACGAAAACGAAAGAGGAACTTGTCTCCAGTTTCTTAACTTGCAAGATTAGAGTAGTGTAAGGGAACTTTATACAGCGTTCCTTAGTTGACCTTTCAAAAACATAGGCTTGAACTGCGTGGGTCCACTTAAATTTTTTCAGTCAATATATTGGGAAGCTTTTGAGGAAGTTTGCTACAACTTGAAAACGCTAGCAGATGAGCAGTATAGCTTTTCTCTTTCCCTCGCTGGAAAATAGCCTATTGGAGAAATAGCCCGTCGTCAGCCTGTCTTCACAGGTAAGTGGTTTTAAAAAAAAAAGGTAATAATGTTTCCAATACTGTTTTAAGACTCTGACTGCGATACTTAGGCCATAAAAGCTTTGGTAATGATATAGGCTAGGCTGTTGAAGCGATTATACTGATAATACGAGGCTGCTCTAAAGCAGTCCTATTGCTGCTGCTGTGTTATCAGTGCGCGAATCATACCTGTACATACATATGAATTTCTTTTTCATGTTATCTTTACACTTTTGATGACTAGTGTTGGGAATACATGACATCTGTAGTAATTTGTATCATAGGAAGCAATGTTGATGAAGGTGCTGACAGACGGTTCATCCTACAAACAGACGATGGAAACTTACAAGATGGATAAATACGGTACCCTAAACGTATTTTCTCTTCCTTATGATTTTCTTAGTAACATTTTCTTTTTTTCTCACTTAGTTGATTGTAAGAATACAGTATATCATTCTAACTCAGGGAAGATGATTCTTTAGGATACTGGTCCACCGTTTTCTCGATCTGCTGGGTTTCCAAATAAAGTCACTATTCCTTGCCCCTCGACTGAAAAAAAAAAAAGAATACATAAAAGTATATCATACATATAATGTACAGGATATGTGTTAATCGACTGTGTATGTTACTGGCTAAGCTTCTGGGTCAACAGGAGGCTATTACTAGTTAACTTTTGGGGAAGTTGAAGTTATCCTCAAATTTTCAACCATGAAGGCAGCCAGTACTCTGAACGCCCACATTGTTCAAGGGTCAACTGTGTAAGAGTAGTGGAGAAGAATCAGGGAAATTTGGACCCAGACTGCATGGGGTCAAGTCCTAATTCTACCGCTAAGCAGCTACGTAACCTTCAACAACTTAACCTATTTGTGTCCTCATTCACAAAACAGGGGAAATGCTAGTACCTACCTTGTTATGAGGTTTTGAGAGAATTAAGTCTGTTTCTAAAGCCTTTAGGACAAGGCCTAGCACATGTCAAGTAAATATTAATATCAAAAGGGAATGATTCTCACTTTTTCAGGTTCTCTTCCAGACCTCACCCAGACACACGATTTGCATTCTCATGAGTATAGTACGCGTCGAAATCTGTAAGCTGTGTTTTTTCTGCCTGTAGTCTGGCTTTATGTTCTAATCACCATCATGTACACTATCCTATGTGTCTCAGTGGCTCTCCTAGTAATTATTTTAAGTTGTTTAATAATGATGTAGCCTAGTTTATTACCTTCTTCCTCCAGTACAGGTATTTAGGTTATTTCCAGTGTCTTGCTATTACTATAGAAATGTTAGATCTTTGTGTAGAAGTGGTGGAGAAAAATGAGAAGTTTCAGGGGTGGGTAGGGGAAGCCAAAAAGGAGGAAAGAGTTATTGATGGGGAACATGGGAAAGTACTGCAAAGTACCCTCATCCTTGCTTCTGTAAAAACATAAGTAGATGCTCCAAAAAATAGTGACAGAGGTTGCAAAGGCTAACAGGGGCCCTTGAGGTCAAAGCCACTGAACCTGGAAGCAGAAGATCTGTCTGAGGGCTGGCACCCCAGCCCACCAAGCAGTGTGGCTCTTGGCCACCCTGCACCCCGGTGGTCTCCCCGTAGCCCAGGAATCCCAGCCTCCCCACGCAATTCTGGGAACCTGGAGAGCAGCCACAACACTGAGCACATGGAAGGGACAGCTCTGACCCCTGAGCCTGCCATCCAGGTGGGGTTGATGCATTACTTCAGGAAGAATGTCACCGTCCCTGGGAGCAGTGGGGTGCCAGGAGACAGAGAAGGATTGTGCAACCCATGGAGTAATCGAGAACTGAAGCTGTGAGGCAAATGGCCAGCTCCTCTGACCCAGAGAAGCTGAGCTCCGTAGCATTGCCTGAGACTGGCCGGGACCTGGGTCCTAACTCTGTCCACAAAATTCTAGAAATGGCAAATCCTTGGTCGGACATCGTTGTTTCCGTCCTCCTTTCACACTGGCCTTCTCACACCTTTTGCACGCGCTCGTATCAGGGAGGCGAGGTCGGACAACCTTGGGGTTCCACAGCCTAGACCAAAAAAGCCCTCGCTCAGCACCCTGTATTTGTCAAGTCGCGAAGGGCTCTGTAAAAATTCATGCATGATTCATTTGAACTCCGTAATTGACTTCTTTTCTCTTTCTGTAGAAAATAACCTTGATGTCCTGAAATCAAACTAACGGACACCTTTGCTTTTTCCCCAGCCCGCTACCACACACGGCAAACAGGTCTGGGGGTGCGGAGGAGGGGGAGGGTCTTGTACCCCCCTTCTCTTCCTCCTCCCCCTCCCCCTTTCTCTCCTCTTGGTTGCATACTTACTGGATTTAAAAAAAAATTTAGATCATACTAAGAATAGATTCAAACTGCTTTTATTTTTTAATAAAAAAGTATATTCAGACTAGCAGAAAAGTTACAAAAGTAGCACCAAGAAATCCCGTGTGTGTTTCGCTCAAATTCCCGGAATCTTAACACTTCACCACTTCAGCTTCATTGTTTTCTCTCCCCCACCCGCCCACCCTTTCCTCAACCCCCGGGACACATGAAAACACTCAGATGTTCTTCCCTCTGCGTCATTTGAGAGGTTACATCCTCATACCCTCTGATCCCTTTCCCTTAAGACTGACTTCCCTGTGTATTTTGGAATAAGGATGTTCTTTTACGTGACCACAGCATAGGTATCAAGTTCAGGAAATCGTAACTGGAGGCTGCACGCTGCGCTTCTGTCTATGTCCATATGCTAACTTTGTCCGTTGTCCTATGAGTGCTCTTTATAGCACGTTTTTACGCACAGGGCTTTTTTCTATCCAGCACTTTCTCCTTCCCCAGTGCAGGGTCACATGTTGCATGTTGCTGTCCAGCCTCTTTAGGCTGCTTTAATCTGGAACACTTGTTCAGCCTTTCTTTAGCTTTCGAGACATTGACTTTAAAAACAAACAAACAAACAAACAAACAAACAAACCAGGCTATTTATGTTCCAGGATGTTTCTCAACTTGGCGTTGCCTGACGTTTCCTCCTCTTTATAGTCAAGTCTGGCTGGAATATTATGTGAGACAGTGTGTGTCTTAGGCTATTGCCTCTGCAGCACATAATGTCTTGTTGGCCCCTCACTGGCGATGGTAATTCATCACCAGGTCCGGGTGCCAGTGTTGTCCGGTTTCTCCACTGTATTAATATTTTACCCCTTGCAATGAATACATCTGTGAAGGCACTTTAAAATCCTCAGATATCCTGTTCCTCCTCAAACTTTCCACCTTGTATTTAGAATCTTCCCTGTATTTAGAATCCATTGATGATCCTTGCATGAACCAATCTTTACTAAGATAGTTGCAAAATGGTGGTTTTCCAGCTCTCACTCCCTTCACATTTAGCGGTTGGTATTCTGCTGTACGGAAGAGCACCCCCTCCTCGCTCATTTGCCTGTTTGCCTGCTTACCTGTCCGTCTGTCCATCCATCCATCCAGCTACCCATCATCCATCCATCTATTTCATCAGTATGGACCCACAGACTCCTATCTTACAGGAGTTATATTCCAGTACTGTTCTAATATGTTTTGATGCTCAAGTGTTTGAGATAAGTCACTTCAAATTGGTTCCTGTGTCCTTTTAATGTGCTTCCACCATGTTTTGAGCACTTCCTTACTTTCTGGCACAACAAGATGATCCAGTCTCATTTTGTACCTTCCTTAACTCAGCCCTGGAATCATCTACTTCTCCAAGGAGCCCTGATTCTGCAATAGAAGAGAACAGATCTGACTCTATATTGGATCTGTTCCTTTAGTTTTAACCACTGTGCCCTTTTTTTCTGGGTTCATTCTTGCTAGCTCTGCACCTTTTGTAAATGAATGTTGCCTTTATCCTGTCTGGTAAACAGGAGAGCCTTTTCTCAAGGCTCTGATCTTTAAGGATATTAAAACTTCTGCACTTACATAAAGATAACAAGTTGCAGAATAGAGGGTAGCCTTTGTTTTGTTGGAGGTTTTGCAGGAGAACCATGACCTGGCCCATGTGGACCATTGCAGGAACAAAGACTTCATACACCAACAGGTTTGCAACAACCAACCTCCCCCACCCCCCATTTTTGTTTTTTGGGTTTTTTTTTTTTTGTATAAAAGGAGCCTGTATTCTGATTGGAGCAGGATGGTTCTCCAAGACATCAGTCTGCCATCCTGTCGGTGTGCCGGCTTTCCGAATAAAGTCTCTATTTCTTGCCCGAACACCTTGTCTCCCAATTTGTTGGCCTGTCGTGTGGTGAGCAGGATGAGTTTGGACTCGGTAACAATTCCTTTTAGGGGAGAGTGGTATTTAGAAGCCAATTTCTGGGTACTAAGTATGCTCCCAATTTTGGGGGTGTCATTGTTCCTAGGTTCTGTCAGTGTATTGAGCTAGAGGAAATATGTTTATACATGTTTGATTCATGATTTCTAAAAATACACATGTTTTAGAAACCATGACTTGACTTTGATACTTTTGATTTTACCCACAGGGTTTTGTTTTGTTTTTTCTCACTCCACATTTGTATTTCCCTTCGTCCATAGTGAGAACGCTGGCTCCCAACAGCCTCAACATATTTTTCATATTGTTCATTTGCTCAGACCTACGATTTGTTTAAAATAGTTTTAGATTTGCATCCTAAACCACTATGAAAAACAAACTTACTAGAAATAGTTCAAGACTTTTTTGAGTTCTTTTGCCTTTAGCCTAAAGGCAAATAGTCAGAGTAGTACATTCAGAGTCACTTGGGTTAGTTCTCCCCCCACGGTCTTCAATGTGGTTATGTTACTCACTTGGAATACAAAGGGACTTATTTATTTCTGTTTGTCTTTAGTTTTACTCCCCTCCCCACCACTATTTTATTTTTTGAACTTAGGGAACATTATCACGCTTCCAGCAGTCAAAAAGATACAGAAGTCCCTTCCTTCCACATCCTTTCCATCCTTCCTTCTTCCCCTCTCCCTTTTAGGCTAACCAATTTCATTACTTTGTTTTTTCTGTATTCCCCCCCCCCCCCCAAACAGCAGATAACATGGCTATTTTCTTGTGTCTCTCTTTTTTTCCTTACAAAGAGAAGGTAGTATGTAATGTGTTCTTTGTACTTGGAAGAGTACTTTGTACTTTTTCACTTGACTGTATATCTGGAAATCATTTCGTATCAGGAGATCTTCCTCATACCTTTTTACAGCTGCAGAATATTGCATTGTGTCGATAAACCACAATAGAAATGTCTCCTGTGTTTGGCCATTCACAAAGTTTCAAGTATTTTGTAACTGTAAATAGAATTTCCCTATATATGTGTATGTGTGTGTGCGCGCGTGTGCGCGCGTGTGCATGTATACATAAGAATAACTTTGTACATTTCTGTTTTTGAATCACTGAGTATATAACTTCAGGGCAAATTCCCAGTACTGGAAATTGTTGGATCCAAAATATAAATGCACGCATAGTTTTGTTAGATACTGTCAAATTCCTCTTCATACAAGTTAAGCCTTTTTGCATTCCCACCAGAAATGTTTGAGAGGGCCTGTTTGCCCATAGATTTGACCAAGGTTTGGAATTGTTAATTAATATTTTTCTTATTAGGACTGAAGTTAAGTATCTTTTCACATATTTAAGGATCATTTTTTATCATTTGATGATTTTTCTGTTCATGTCCTTTTATAAAATAATTGGCCTCTTTCCCTTCTATTTAAAAGCAATTTATATATTATGGATATTAGTCCTTTAATTGTGCAAACGTTGCAAATATTTCCATCCAATGTACTTATCTTTTTACCTTGCTTTTGGTCTAATTTTCCTACGCAAAGTTTTTTACACTTACGTAGTTAAATGTATCAGTCTTGTTTTATGGCATCTGGATTTTGAGTCATTAATAGGACGTCTTTCCCTATACTCAGATTATACAGGAATTCATCCATTTATCTTCTACCATTTGTGTAGTTTCATTTCTTTATAATTAGATCTCATATTTTAAAAACACTTTTATTGAGGTATAAGTTATGTACAGTAAAATGCTCATTCTTAAGTGTATTATTCTGCCAGCTTTGATGAGTGGATATCAAGGCACAAAACATTTCCATTATCCTCTTTTTTCAAAGGTGTCAGACCTGCTTTGTGGTCTTAAGTCTCTCCCTGCCTAGTCTGCCTCCTCCGCCTTTATCCCTTGCAGGTATTTCCCCAGTAAAGCTCCCATATGTAATCTCATCTTGTTTCTGTTTCTTGGTGGGCTCGCACTGACATAGGTAAAACCAGAAATGATCGGCGACTCAAAGGGGTCTTGGTGCTTCCATCCCCACTACTCTGATTCCTGCAGGTCCAGGCTCCGTCACCAGGACACCGTGAACTACTCGCCTTGACAGACAGTAGTTGAGGAGAGGGGTCATCATCTTAGCAGGGAAGTTGACCCCAATCATCAGAAAGATTCAAGGCTGCTGTCACACAGAGGGAGCAGGAAGGAGTATTTGTGGAAACTGAGTGCTTCCTTGCCTCATTGTAACATGGACCAACATCAGAAGGGTCTGATCACCAAAGATGCAGTCCCTGGAAACTAAAGGTTTGTGACGCATCACCAGTGAGCCACCAAGGCCTATGAGGTGATAGATAGAAGGTGAAGGGAACTTAGACTTAGGTAAGGAACAGAGTACCAGGTCCGTCCCTGCGACCAAGCGGGGCTGTAATTTATCCCACCAGTCTTCCTAAGCTTCCTCTCGGGAAGAGAGGCCCATGGGAACCTTGGAAGCCTGCTTCCTGAACAAGTTTAAGAAGCGGCTCTTTATTGGCCATGAAGCACCCCACTCACCTCACCTTTCAAGAGCAGGAGCATGGTTGACTGGCAGCCCCAGAGGCTGCCCTGTGAATGCTGAAGCCGCACTCTTCTGGGGCTGCTCCCAGCCAGGGGGCTGCACGCGTTGGGGCACGTGTGCCCACCAATTCCTGCCCAGAGCAGAGCTCTTCTAACAGGCCACTTTGACTCCCCACCATCCTGCCCAAAAGTTTCCCAGAACTGTAAACTGATGCTCTTCCTACAAAAGCCTTCCTTCTCTCTGCCTTTGGCAACAGGCCCTAGATTGCAGTTTGAAAGCACGCCCACCTCCTCACTCTCTCCCTTATCCTTCACAGGCTCTTTCCCCAATAATTGTCTTGCATGTTCAATCCCATTTTAGTGTCTGCAGCGCAGAGGACCTGAACCAGCACTTGGAGGCTGTTGAAATTGAGCAGTTAATTCTCTTCTGTATTTAAAAGTGCCCCTCCCCTAGGGCCTGGAGGCAATGTCATTTTTCACCTACTTTCTTTCCTAACCATAATTGTATGCAGTTTTAATACAGTGCTGATAGGATATGAGGAGAAAAAAGAGAAAAAGGATATATGTGTAATTGCTATAAAGATGTCATTTCATACTATATACAGGGTGTATATTTTCTGTGCAATTATGTAAATTACACATCCATTGCATACATAACCATTGTATATGTGTGTGATTGTATACTGTTATATATGGTATTGTATAGTTGTTCAAGAATGTAAGCCTTTTGTAATTCAAAGTATTCCCCCCCGCCCCGGACAGACCCCTAAGTCTGTATAATTCACTGATTCCTGAAAGAATCATGTAGGAATTACGGTTCCTTCATTAGGGTTCCTAATTCCTACAAAACAGCAGCTTATTTCTCAAATTCTGTCAGAGTGTGAGCCTTCTGCTCAGCAGCTGAGTGCTCTGAGACGTTTTCCGAGACTGGTGCAACATGACTACTGTGTGTGGGGTCTCTGTGTGATCTCACATCGTGTTCACTCTGGGCCGCTGACTCATTTGGGCTTGTCTAAGGACAGGTGATAAGGATGGGTCAGGAGTCTGTCTGAATCATAGAAGAGCCTGGGGAAGGAAGAGTAATTATCCTCATGGTAATTGGAGAGAAAGGGAAAATTATGCTGTTTTGTTATGTGGGTCTTCTGGGCTTTTTGTTTGTTTGTTTTAGTGTGCTTCATCTTACGTATTTTTTAATTGAAGTATACTCAATTAAAATGTGTCCATTTCTGGTGTACAGCATAATATCCCAGTCATGTGTATATATACACATATATTCTTTTTCACTAAGGGTTATTACATAATATTGAATATAGTTCCCTGTGCTACACAGAAGAAATTTGTTTTTTAATCTATTTTTATATATAGTAGCTATCATTTGCAAATCTCAAACTCCCATATTTATCCCTTCCAACCCTGTTTCCCTGATAACCGTAAGATTGTTTACTACGTCTGTGAGTCTGTTTCTGTTTTGTAGATGAATTCATTAGTGTCTTATTTTTTCTTTTTCTTTTTTTTTTAGATGTCACATATGAGTGATATCATATGGTATTTTTCTTTCTCTTTCTGGCTTACTTCATGTTATGTGTGTTTGTTTCCTTTCCTTTGGATAAATGCCCAGAAGTGGAGTTGCTGGATCATATGGTAGTTCTAGTTTTAATTTTTTGAGGAATCTCCGTATGGTTTTCCATAGTGGCTGCACCATTTTACACTCCCACCAACAGTGTGCAAGGGTTTCCTTTTTTCCACATCCTCACCAACACTTATTTCCTGTCTTTTTGATACAGCCATTCTGATAAGTGTGAGGTGATAATTAGTGACGTTAAACGTTTTTTCGTGTACCTGTTGGGCATCTGTATGTCTTTTCACTATATGGAAAAATGTCTGTTCAAATCCTCTGCCCATTTTTTACCTGAATTGTTGTGGGGGTGGGGGCTTTGCTATTGAGTTATACAGGTTCTTTGTGTATTTCAGATATTCCCCCTACTAGATACATGATTTGCAAGTATTTTCTCCCATTTGGTAGGATGTCTTTTCATTCTCTTACTGGTTTCCTTTGCTGTGCTGAATCTTTTTAGTTTGATGTGATCCCATTTATTTTTGCTTTTGGTGTCAGATCCAAAAAAGTCTTCTCCAAAAACGATGTCAAGGAGCTTGCCTACTATGTTTTCTTCAAGGAGTTCTATGGTTTCAGATCTTATGTTTAAGTCTTTAATCCGTTTTGAGTTGATTTTTGGATAAGGTATGCGATTGTGGTCCAGTTTTATTCATTTTACCCCGCACCATTTATTTAAGAGATTGTTCTTTCTCTATTGTATGGTATTGCCTCTTTTGCCACAAATCATTGACTATATATCTGGGTTTATTTCTGGGCTCTCTATTCTGTTCCATTAATCTGTGTGTCTGTTTTTAATGCCACACCATACTGTTTTAATTATTACAATTTTGTAATATAGTTAGAAAGCAGGAAGCATGGTGTCTCCGGCTTTGTTTTTCTTTCTCAAGATTGCTTATTCAGGGTCTTTTGTGGTTCCATACAAATTTTAGGATGATTTATTCTATTCTCTAAAAAATGTATTGGAATTTTGATTGGGATTGCTTTGAATCTACACATTGCTTTGGGCAGTTCTGACTTTTTAATAATATTACTTCTTCTAATCCATGAACGTGGAATAATCTTTGAATATATTTGTGTCTTTTCCAACTTCTTTCATCATCTTACAGTTTCCAGTGTACAAGTCTTTCACCTCCTTGATTACATCTATTCCTAAGTATTTTATTCTTTTTGATCAATTGTAATGAGATTGTTTCTTTTTATCCCTTCTGATAGTTTGTTATTAGTGTATAGAAGTGATTTTTTAATACATTGATTTAGTAACCTGCAGCTTTACTGAATTCATGTGTTGGTTCTAATAGATTTTTTTTTTTTTGGTGAAATCTTTACAGCTTTCTATATACAATGTGTCATCTGCAAATAGTGACTATTTTATTTCTTCTTTTTCAATTTTTTTTAATTGAAGTAGAGTCAACCTGCAATGTTGTGTCAGTTTCTGATGTACAGAATAATGTTTCAGTCATACGTATACATATATATGCCTTTTCATAGTCTTTAAAAAATTTTTTCCTTTTCAATTTGAATGCCTTTTATTTCTTTTTCTTGCCTAACTACTCTAGCTAGGAATTTTAATCCTATTTTGAATAAAAATGGTGAAAATGGGCATCCTTGCCTTGTTCCTGATCTTAGAGGAAAAGTTCAGCTTTTCATCATTAACTATGACATTAGCTGTGGGCTTGTCATTCATGGCATTTATCATGTTGAGGGACATTCCCTCTGTACCCAGTTTGTTGAGAGCTTTTATCATACATGAATGTTGAATTTTGTCAAATGCCTTTTCTGCATCTATTAAGATAATCATATGTTTTTTATCCTTTATTTTGTTAATGTGGTGTATCACACTGATTGCTCTGTGAATGTTGAACAATCCTTGCATCCTTGGAATAAATCCCACTTGATCATGGTGTGTGATTCTTTTAATGTATTGCTGAATCTCGTTTGCTAATATTTTGCCGAGGATTTTTGCATCTATATTCATCAGGGATGTTGGCCTGTAACTTTCTTGCATCCTTGTTTGGTTTTACTATCAGGATAATCTGCCCCATAAAAGAAATTTGGAACTGTTTCCTCCTCTTCTTTTTTTTTTTGGAAGTTTGAGAAGAATTGGTATTAATTTTTCTTTGAATGTTTGGTGAAACTTACCAGTGAAGCTGTCTGGTCCTGACTTTGTTTATTGGGAGTTTTTGATTACCAGTTCAATCTCTTTACTAGTAATTGGTCTCTTCAGACTTTTTATTTCTCTGTAATTCAGTCTTGGTAGGTGGTATATTTCTAGGCATTTTTCCATTTCCTCTAGGTTGTTCAATTTGTTGGCACGTAATTGTTCACATTAGTCTCTTTTGATCCTTTGTATTTCTGTGGCATCAGTTGTTACATTTCTTTTTTATTTCTGATTTTTCTTGAGTCCTTCCTTTTTTTTTGATCTTGGTGAGCCTAACTAAAGGTTTATGAATTTTGTTTATCTTTCAAAAGAACCAGCTGTTTCATTGATCTTTTCTATTGTCTTTTTAATCTCTATTTTGTTTATTTCCCCTCTGATCTTTGGTCTTCCTTTTTTTTTTTTTTTTTTTTTTACTAACTTTGGGCTTCATTTGTTCTTTTTGTAGTTCTTTGAGTATCAAGTTAGTTTTTTTGTTTGAGATTTTTTTCTTGTCTTGTAGTAGTTATTTAAGCTATGAACTTCCCTCTTAAAACTATCTTTGTTGCATCCCGTAAGTTTTGTTATGTTGTATTTTCATTTATCTACAGGTTTTTAAATTTCTCTTTGAGTTTTTTGACCCATTGGCTTCTCTGTCACATGTTTTTAATCTATACATATTTGTGAATCTTCAAGTTTTCTAATTGTAATCGATTTCTAGTTTTATAATGTTGTACTTGGAAAAGATGCTATATGTGATTTCAATCATAAATTTAAACACTGGTTTTGTGGCCTAACCTATAATCTGTCCTGGAGAATGTTCCTCATGCACTTGAGAAGAATGTGTGTTTTGTTGCTTTTGGATAAAATGTTCTGTATAGATCTGTGAAGTGCTTCTGTTTCAACCTGCTTAAGGCCGATGATTGATTATTGATTTTTCCGTCTTGGTGATCTATCCATTGATGTAAGTGGGGTATTAAAGTTCCCTACTCCTATTGTATTGCTGTCTATTTGTGTGTGTGTGTTTTATTTATTTTTTTACTCATTATTCAGTAAAAGCTGTTACACTGTGAAGTATTATGTTCTAATATCCTTTTCAGTGGAAAGGTTTTCTAAGGAAATGGCTTGGAGCTTTCCTTCCACATTTATCAGATGCCTTTTCATGATTCTTTTCCATTTTTTGCAATTTTGGATCCAAATTGCGTGGCCCATTTTGGCAGAAGAGCAGAGATTATTAGATCAAGTCCCGTTGTTACAAGTCACAGAATTAGTTTTCACCAGTTCTACAGGGTAAAGTCATTTGCCTGTTCCCCAACTGGTAAGGAATCTAGAAAGGAGAGCTTTCATCCAGGACTGGGGATCTTTCTTCTTTTCCATTATCATCACTAACTCTGTTTCCACAACCAAGATTTCTAGAAGAAATTCAATCCAATTCCATCTTGATTTCCTTGTTGACTCCTTCCAGGCCACATGTTTCAAAATGGGACATGACAATGAGAATAAGCTGCAACTTGCTTATCTGCACTACGTCCGGTAAGAACCACCTATGCGTTGCTCTGATACGATTTCACGTCATCCTGGGCCACTAAGTAACCAATCCCTCCAGGAGCATGTCAGACTGTACAGCCAATGCTGCCACCCAGCACTGTATCCAGGGGCTGAACAAAGTGGAATATTCAAACAGGTCTGAATTTTTGTAGTTCTCCCAGAGGAACATTAATTTCAACAAACTTCCAAACCTTGGGAGGGTTAGCAGCTTGCAGTTTCTTTAGTCCTGCTCTTCCTGTGACTGGTCTATCTGGTCCGCTGAATTCTTCATCAGGACTACTGTTGTCAGCAGACTGCTGTCTGTTTCTCCCTTTAGGTCTGTTCATATTTGCTCCACGTTCTTACATGCTTCTCTGTTGGGTGCATAAATATTCACAAGTGTTACGTCCTCTTGTTGGATTGATCCCCTTTATCACTACGTGATGCCCTATTTGTCTTCGCTTTAAAGTCTATTTTGTGTCATAATATGTAGAACTACTCCAGCTCTGTTTTGATTTCTATTTGCGTATCTTTTGAATATCTCTTTCCATCCCTTCCTTTTCAGTTTGTGTGTGTCTTTACTTCTGAAGCAGGTCTCTTGGAGGCAACGCGTAGGTGGGTCTTATTTTGTATCCATCCAACCACTCTGTTTTTTGGTTGGAGAATTTATTCTATTTGCATTTAAGTCATTCGTTGATAGGTATATACTTATTCCGTCTTGTTGTCTTCTTGTTTTGTAATTTCTCTGTTCCTTTCTTTTCCTCTGCTCTCTTCCTTTGTGTTTGATGACTTTCTGTGGTGGTATGTTTAGAATCTTTACCTTTTGAGTATCTACTATTGGTTTTTGCTTTATGGTTACTATGTGGCTTACACAGAACAACGTGTATTCGCAACTTATATTTGCAACTTGTATTTGTACCAGTCTATTTTAACTTAAGTTTGAACTCATTCTAAAATCCCACATCTTTGCTCTCCCCCTCCAGTGTTTTATATGTTTGATATCACAGTTTTACATATTTTTGTCACGTGTATCCTTTAATTATTGCAGTAATTGTCTTACTACTTTTAAAAAAATCTTCATGCTAGCTTTGTAAGTGATTAATCCACTACCTTAACTATATATTTACTTGTATACTTTCAAATGTTTTCTTGTCCTTAATTAGCACCCTTTCAACTTAAGGAACACCCTGTAATATTTCTTGTAAGGCCAATTTAGTGGTGATGTCTCCTTTAGCTTTTCACTTGTCTGGAAAGCTCTTTATTTCTCCTTCAATTCTAAATGATAACTTTGCCAGGTACTCTATTCTTATTTATTATCCTTTCAGCACTTTGAATATATAGTGCCACTCCTTTGTGGGTGCAAATTTCCTGACAATAGTCTCATGAGGATCTAGTTTTTTCTTGCTATGTTTAAGATATTTTTCCTTGTCTTTAACTTTGGACATTTTAATTATGATGTGCCTTGGTGTGGGTCTCTTTGGGTTCCTCCTATTTGGGATTTTCTGGGCTTCCTGGATCTTGAGGTTGGGAATGTATTCAGCCATAGTTTCTTCAAAAAGTTCTTTGCCATTTTTTTCCTCTCCTGCTTCTGGAAGCCCTGTCATGTGAATGTCAGTCCACCTGATGTTCTCTCTTAAGACTCTTAAGCTATCTTCATTTTTATTCATTCTTTTCTCTTTTTGCTGCTCTGATTGGACAAGTTCCAGTGCCCTGCTTTGAGTTCATCGATCCTTACTTCTGCTTCATCCAGGCTGCTATTGAATCCCTCTGGTGTATTTTTCTCTGCAGTCATTGTATCCTTCAGCTCCATGACTTCTATTTGGCTCTTGATGATTAAAGAAAAAAAATTGGGGTAGGGGGGTAGGTTTTTTTTAAAAATTTATTTATTTTTCTAGTGGAGGTGTTGGGGATTGAACCCAGGACCTTGTGCATGCCAGCCACTCACTCTACCACTAAGCTATACCCTCCCCCTCTTTATATTTTCTATCTCTTTGTTGAAGTTCTCGCTGTATTCATCCATTTTTCTCCCAAGTTTGGTGGACATATTTATGACCATTTATTTGAACTCTTTTATCAAGTAAATTACTTATCTTTTCTGTGTTGTATTAAGGTCCCCCCGCCCTGAAGTTTTATCTTTTTCTTTCACTTGGAACATGTTCCTCTGTTTCTTTATTTTGTTTGACTCTGTGTGTGTTTCTATGTATTAGATAAAACAGCCATCTGTTGCAGTCTTTAAGAAGGAGCCTCTTATGGGAGATAAATGTTACTGTTTAACCCTGCACAGCTCTTGGTCATCTCTCAAACCTTTGTGATTGCCCAAGCAGCTTCTTTTTCATCGCTCCCAGTAGTTGAGGGCGTGCCAAGACCTGTCAGGGGCCCAAAGGGAAGGATGTCAGTCAGCACCTAGATGCAGGCTGATTAGAAGCCCGACCCTCAGGCAGCAGCTTTTAAAGTAGGCAAATATATGGAGTCCCGTGGGACTGTAAGTGTAAGCCTCACTGGCGAAAGCTTGGCAATTTGGAGATGTCCCATGGGAAGCCGCTGCAAAAACTGGGGCTCCAGGTGTGTGTCTAAGCTGCTTTCTGGGAGATACTGAGATGCTACAATGAGGCCAAGGGAGGCTGCAGAGATGATGTCCACCGGCCTGTGTTCCCTGAGAGCATCTCCACTGGCCTCTAGTTGTGAGCCAGACCTGAAGCTGGCCCTCAGGCTGAAGCTCCGGGACAAGTAAATAGGCCTCTTTCACGGAAAGACTGGGGGTGTTTTTTTTTTTTCAGTTTCAGTCTGCGGTCAGTGCCATGCCCTGTGGGTAGTAACTTGTCAGGGACTATCTCTTGAATTGTTACCACTGGTAGAGCCCAGGAATGCAAGTGCCCGCCCCCACCCCCGCCCTTGGCCACCAGAGCCAGGCAATCAAGAGTCACCCCTGGGCAGCAGACACAAAACCAGGGTGCCAGGTGTGTATAAGAGCTGGCTACGTGCTGTAGTGTGTATCAGAATTTCCTTCCTTTTGCACATTTTGTTTTATCCATTCATTCACTGATGATTTACAGTATTTTGAAAAAACAGCTTCACGTTGGTATAATCGACACACAGTAAAACAAAGTTCAGAGCACTGACATGTCAGTGTGACATGCATCATGCTGAACTACTGTCAAGGAGTTGGCCGTGAACTTGTGAGGGACTTACTGTGGAGTTTGAACAGACGTGGCTCCTTTTCCAGAGACAAGTGATTCAGTGGAGCTAAAACCCAAACTGTAAATGTAGCCAAATACGAAATACTGACTAAACCCCCAGGGTTCTTCATCCTCAAAAATTATGCCGTCCATGCTAAAAGTTAGAGCCCACGTTACAGGTCATTTGTGTCTAAATACGTTGGAAGGAGCTTTTTCAATAAGCAGAAAGTAAACATTCTAAATGACAAGAAAGCTTTGTGTCCAGCTTTAGTTGGTGGTGTTTGTTCTTCCTTAGTGGCCCATAAAGGAGAGATGCATGTTGAAGAGGAAGGTATAGTTCAGTGGTAGAGTGAGTGCCTAGCATGCGTGAGGTTCTGGGTTCAGTCCCCAGTCCCTCCGTTAAAATAAATAAATAAATAAACGTAATCCCCTCCCCCCAATTTTTTTTTAACATTTTTTATTGATTTATAATCATTTTACAATGTTGTGTCAAATTCCAGTGTTCAGCACAATTTTTCAGTCATTCATGGACATATACACACTCACTGTCACATTTTTTTCTCTGTGAGTTATCATAACATTTTGTGTATATTGCCCTGTGCTATACAGTGTAATCTTGTTTATCTATTCTACAATTTTGAAATCCCAGTCTATCCCTTCCCACCCTCCACCCCCCTGGTAACCACAAGTCTGTATTCTCTGTGAGTCTATTTCTGTCCTGTATTTACGCTTTGTTTTTGTTTGTTTGTTTGTTTGTTTGTTTTTGTTTTTTGGATTCCACATATGAGCGATCTCATATGGTATTTTTCTTTCTCTTTCTGGCTTACTTCACTTAGAATGACATTCTCCAGGAGCATCCATGTTGCTGCAAATGGCATTATGTTGTCGGTTTTTATGGCTGAGTAGTATTCCATTGTATAAATATACCACCTCTTCTTTATCCAGTCACCTGTTGATGGGCATTTAGGCTGTTTCCATGTTTTGGCTATTGTAAATAGTGCTGCTATGAACATTGGGGTGCAGGTGTCATCCTGAAGTAGATTTCCTTCTGGATACAAGCCCAGGAGTGGGATTCCTGGGTCATACGGTAAGTCTATTCCTAGTCTTTTGAGGAACCTCCACACTGCTTTCCATAGTGGCTGCACCAAACTGCATTCGCACCAGCAGTGTAGGAGGGTTCCCCTTTCTCCACAGCCTCTCCAGCATTTGTCATTTGTGGATTTTTGAATGACGGCCATTCTGACTGGTGTGAGGTGATACCTCATTGTAGTTTTGATTTGCATTTCTCTGATAATTAGTGATATTGAGCATTTTTTCATGTGCTTTTTGATCATTTGTATGTCTTCCTTGGAGAATTGCTTGTTTAGGTCTTCTGCCCATTTTTGGATTGGGTTTATTTTTTTCTTATTGAGTCGTATGAGCTGCTTATATATTGTGGAGATCAAGCCTTTGTCGGTTTCACTTGCAAAAATTTTCTCCCATTCCGTAGGTTTTCTTCTTGTTTTACTTCTGGTTTCCTTTGCTGTGCAGAAGCTTGTAAGTTTCATTAGGTCCCATTTGTTTATTCTTGCTTTTATTTCTTCTAGGAGAAGATTTTTGAAATGTATGTCAGATAATGTTTTGCCTATGTTTTCCTCTGGGAGGTTTATTGTATCTTGTCTTATGTTTAAGTCTTTAATCCATTTTGAGTTGATTTTTGTATATGGTGTAAGGGAGTGTTCTAGCTTCATTGTTTTACATGCTGCTGTCCAGTTTTCCCAACACCATTTGCTGAAGAGACTGTCTTTATTCCATTGTATATTCTTGCCTCCTTTGTCGAAGATGAGTTGACCAAAAGTTTGTGGGTTCATTTCTGGGCTCTCTATTCTGTTCCATTGGTCTATATGTCTGTTTTGGTACCAATACCATGCTGTCTTGATGCCTGTAGCTCTATAGTATTGTCTGAAGTCTGGGAGGGTTATTCCTCCAGCCTCTTTCTTTCTCTTCAGTAATGCTTTGGCAATTCTAGGTCTTTGATGGTTCCATATAAATTTTATTACGATTTGTTCTAGTTCTGTGAAATATGTCCTGGGTAATTGAATAGGGATTGCATTAAATCTGTAGATTGCCTTGGGCAGTGTGACCATTTTAACAATATTGATTCTTCCAATCCAAGAGCATGGAATATCTTTCCATTTTTTAAAGTCTTCTTTAATTTCCTTCATCCCCCCAATTTTTTTAAAAGAAAAAAGGGGGATGGATGTTTTAATCAACATCTTTGATTTGAAGAAAGGTGGTGGTTAGGAAAAAATCGGAAAGGGAGTTTCAAGCTACCGAGTGAGGCGTTTCTGGTCACCTTCTGCTTGAGATACCTTTTTCTCGTCCACCCTAAGCCTTAGGAGAAGCACAGGTAGCGGCAGCACAGGATGGGATCCCAGCTGGTCTGAAGACCCACCTGGTCGACCAGACCTAGACAATCCTATTTATATGTCATTACTAGTCCAAGCGGACACATTTCACATCCATTTAAACTGCAGTGGACCCTTGAACAGCACAGAGCTTAGGGGCACAGACCCCCACGCAGTCCAAACTCCAAGTATAACTTTACAATCCGTGTAACTCCACATCTGCAGCTACACAGCTGTGGATTCAACCAACCACGGGTTGTGAGGGACCACTGTATGTATTTATTGGGGGGAAATTCCACGTACAAGTGGACCTACGCAGTTCAAACCTGTGTTGTACAACGGTCAACTGTACGACCTCAAGCCTTGTGAGTTTTCCCTGAAATGAGAAAGCAAGGTCTAAATGCTCGGCCCTCCATACCTTTGAACAGCTGCGGAAGAGAGTTCAATCTCACTTGCTAGTAAATATTTATTGCCTCCCTGCTCACTTGTGGGGTTCCCGCACAGCACTTGATAAAGAGAGGGTCAGCATGAACTTGTCTTTCACTGCTCTCCATTCAGGGCCTGCTGTGCTGTTGGATTTTCAGTGGCTGTTGCCTGTGGAGGGGTTGGCTTGGTTAGATCAACCAAGTGGAGAAAAAGGAGGTAAAGGCAATGATTGGACTGAATTGATCACATATGAATTGAATTTGATCATCAGTATCACCAAATGATTTTATTTTTCATTTTATCCATTTCATTGCATTTTGTCCCAACAATTTGTTGGGCTCAAGTACTAGCCACAATCCTGGGTACTGGGGATATATAATGCATGAGATAGTCTTTTTAAAAATTAAAAAAAATGTTTTAATTGAAGTATAGTTAGTTTACAATGTGTCAATTTCTGGTGTACAGTATAATGTTTCAGTCATACATATACATATATATTCATTTCATATTGTTCTTCATGATAGGCTACTACAGGATATCGAATATAGTTTCCTGTGCTATTCAGTAGAAACTTGTTTATGTATTTTGTATGTAGTAGTATCTGCAAATCTCGAACTTCCAATTTATCCCTTCCCTCTCCCTTCTCCCACTGGTAACCATAAGTTTGTTTTCTGTGAGTCTGTTTCAGTTTTGTAAATAAGTTCATTATGTCTTTTTCTGTAGATTTCATATATAAGTGATATCATGTGGTATTTTTCTCTTTCTGACTTTCTTCACTTAGTATGACAATCTCCAGGTCCATCCATGGTGCAGCAAATGGCATTATTTCATTCTTTGTTATGGCTGAGTAGTATTCCATCATATATATATATATATATATATATATATATACACACACACACACACATATATATACCATAACTTTTTTATCCAGTCATATGTCAATGGATATTTAGGTTGTTTCCATGTCTTGGCTGTTGTAAATAGTGCTGTTACGAATATTGAGGTGCATGTATCTTTTCGAAGTAGAATTTCCCCCAGATATATACCCAGCAGTGGGATTGCTAGATCATAGTGTAAGTCTATTTTCAGTTTTTTAAGGAATCTCCATACTATTTTCCATAATGGCTGCATCAAACTACATTCCCACCAACAGTGTAGGAGAGTTCCCTTGTCTCCAAGATAGTCTTTATCTGCAAGAATGTGGCAGGACAAAGGAGTGAAGTAGTCGGGTGCAAACCCAGAGATTAAATGACTGTCGAGACCACGTTGTGGCAAGTGCTAAGAGGTTCAGGTTTGAAATTGGACGATCCTGGTATTTGAAGCTTGCTGCTTATAAAAGAAAATGAAAAAAATTCATAGAAACAAACATTAGGTCTCAGCCTAGACGTAACCTCTTTCAGGAGTTGTCGCTGACTCACATGTGTGCTTCCAAAGCACCTTATCAGATGACTTAACACATGGTCAAATACTTGCCTGTATTCTCCAGTAATCTATTACTTTCCTCGAGATAAGGGACCACCTTTGGTTCACCAGGAACATTCTCGTGTGCAGCACTGAAATGATAAATCTTCTTCGTGAATATATCCTAAAAAGAATGTAGTACTTGCTTCCTTTGATGAGTATCTTTTTCCCAAAGAACTTGTTGCTTCAAATTTAGGTTTTAAGTTAGGTTAGAGTTTTAAACTCTACCTTGGGGGAATGCTTAGAAGTAGCAAAATTTATTTTTTAAATGAAAAAAACTATGAAAAATGTGTTGTTAATCTACAGACATGCCGTAGATTACCATAAATTGTCTTCTCACGCTAGGAATATTTATTTTGGGGCCGGTAAATATTTATCTAGCATGGCACCTTTTGATACCTGCAGATAAGGGAGTCATCACAAATGAGGATGCAAAAGGAAGGCGAGGGTGTGGGGAAGCCTGCCGTCTGTATTGGGAGCCGGAATGGTAATTTCACAGTAGTATATTTGAGCAAGATCACTCGGAGGGGTTAAGCATGAAGGAACCTGGTTGCTGAGTGAATATGTCTGGATTTTATCCTCTGAGCCCATTCCCTGAGGAAAAGGAAATTCCTGGGGATTTCTTTTTAGCAGGGGAGTTGCACGGGCAGAGCTATGCTTCAGGGTGATAATCTAAAAACAGGAGAGGCCAGACTGGGGCAGAGGAATAACTCAAGAGGCTGCAGCTGCAGAACCTACAGGCAAGAAAGGAGAGCGGGGAGGATGCAGAGGGGATAGGGGAGGAATCCAGGGCCTTGGCCATCAGCTGAAAGACAGCTTTGCTCACTGATCTGCATATACTCAGTGCCTGGGAATCATTGCTCCATAAACATTTTAGTGAATGAACATTTGTTTGTCTTTGTTGTTTGGTGTTAATGAAGGACTCAGACTCAGTCACGTTCCTTGTCAATTCGCAGATCTCGTTCTCGAGATGCTGGTGACTGAAATAAACGCACAGCCTGAAAGTTGAGAGTTACGTTTTACTTGGTGGACAATTCTGAGGACTCGAGCTGGGATGACAGCCTCTCAAATTGGCTCTGAGGGACTGCTCGGAAGAGGTAGGGGAGGAGCTAGGATATATAGGAGCTTTACAACAAAGACCAGGTAGTTGGAACATGAAAACCAGTTAAAGAATTTAGCGCTTTTCTCTGTATGGGAGGAAGCAAACATTTGGGCTCATTGAATTCATTCCTTTGACAAGCACCTATCTATCTAGGGCCAGTATCCTGTCCTTTCTTATTCTGAGTCCCCTCAGAGTGCACCATTGTGAGTGGCTGCAGAGGCTGGGCTGCAGGTTTGTCTTCACTGGGGGGTGGCGGCAGCCGCTGATGACTTGATGGCTTCAGCATTCTTTGTTTACTGATATGGCTTGCAGTTTTTCATTCACAATACCCAAATAATTTCTACGCAGTAGAAGACAGATCCCAAATGTTATGGTTTTATATTATCTTGTATGGCATTAGCCAGTTGTGTATCTAACCTAGGAACCTGTCTCTAACCTTCCTTTATAAATGTGTACAAAGCAGTGAGGATATAGCTCAGTGGTAGAGTGTATGCTTAGCATATAGGAGGTCCTGGGTTCAATCTCTGGAATCTCCACTAAAAATCAGTCAATCAATCAACCTAATTCCACCCCCAACCAATAAATAAATAAAATAAGAAAAAAAGATGTTTAAAAAGATTTTTTAAAATGTGTTCAAATAGCCAGTTTCTTAAGATGCTTCTTTTTATGTTTTTGTTTTTATTTTTAAATTAAATTAAAAAATTTTAATTGAAGTATAGTTGAATTAAAATGTGTTAGTTACTGACGTACAGCAAAGTGATTCAGTTATACATATATATTCTTTTCTATTATGGTTTATTACAGGATATTGAATATCGTTCCCTGCACTATACAGTAGGACCCTTGTTGGTTATCTATTTTATATATAATAGTTTGTATCTGCTAATCTCAAACTCCTAATTTATCCGTCCCCTACCATCTTTCCCCTTTTGTAACCATAAGTTTGTTTTCTTTGTCTGTGAGTCTATTTCATAAATAAGTTCATTAGTGTCATTTTTTAGATTCCACGTATAAGGGATATTGTACGGTATTTGTCTTTCTGGGTTACTTCACTTGCGTGATAATCTCTCAGTCCATCTGTGTTGCTGCAAATGGCATTATTCCAATCTTTTTATGGCTGAGTAATATTCCATTGTATCCCTATACCACATCTTTTTTATCCACTCAACAAGATGCTCTTTGAACCAGCTTTACTATCTTACTGCTTTTCTCATCCATTAGTGAGCAGAGTAAGTGTCTTAAGCATGTTCAGTGTATATTTGTGAATAGTTTTTAACTTTTGTGAGTTACACTTAGCATGATGCACTTTGCCTTTCAAGGCTGGCATGTCCTGCAGTTGCCTTTGTGAACTTTGGGTCAGAAGGTTCCTGGTTTTCAGAATTGGTTTCCAAGCCTTCTCAGACCTGTCTCCGTGGTGCTTTTAAATTCTCCCTGTCTCTCACAGCCCTCCCCTCTTCCTGTCCCCACTGGCCAACCACTGAGCTGGTGGGGCCGTCGTCATTTCCACTTGGACCACTGCAATGTTTGCCCAGTTGGCCTTCCCACTGCCAGTCTTTTCCTCCTTCCTTCCATCCCTGGTGAGCTCTGCCACCAAATAAGGATTTTCGGCCTACAACTCTGACATGTGGCTCCTGGGACAAAGACACCAGACAGCTGTGTCACAGAATTTCTGAACCGAAAGAGCTTGTATTTCAGACTTGGGGTTAGGGGTTAAGAATGAGGTTTAGGGTTAGGGTTCCTACACAGTGAAGAAACTGAGGCCCAGAGAAGCCAAGTAACTGATTAAAGTCACACAGTGAAAGAGTGGAATCTTTCTGAAGAGGTTAGTAAGCAGATTGAATGGCCTTGGGACAGTCCCTGGAAATTGGCTTGTGCATAAATCCCGGATGTTACCCTGTTTCCCCCCTGATTTCCATTGCATAGTACAGGACAGAAAATGTTTCCATTAATGGACCTGGAGAAGGGGGTAGCCAACTAATCCAGGCTTATCTGGCCCCAGTCAGCACCCTAGAGCAGTCCCGATCTGCTTTCCTTTGATGTTAGTATCTCGCCTCCTTTAACCCCAGAAGCGTCTGGCTTCCTTCTTCCGCTCAATGGACTATGTGGCTGGTTTTTCCTGATACACTCATAATTAATTGTTTGCTTTTCACTGTATGTTTCTGCTTTCTACCAACCCTCTGCCCTCCCGGTGCTACGTGCCTTCCTCCACAGACGCCCCCTGCTAACCTCTCTCTTTTTTTGGATTCTTCCACTGAAACCAACAAGTGAGCTAGTCCCTTAAAAACCTTACTTGCTGCAAGTATAATTGAGACAGCTTGATGTTCGATGCTGTTTACCTTTTCATGGTTGCCCACACCATAGTCTGTATCTGCTTCTTTGCAATGCGGATCTGGATTAGAGCCCACAAGAGTATCTTACTTAAATAGCTCCCGAGGTGTTTAGACTCTGCCACTCAGAATGTGGCCAAGATTGTGTGCTTCCTAATAGAGGTAGTACAGTCCCGTGTGTAATACCAATTAAGATTGAGTTTGTTTGCTTTCTCTCTTATGAATCACGTTCTGATTTCCCCCACAAAATTGCCGTCATTGTGTCGTTTTTCAAAATCACTGACTGGTGTTTACATAATCAAAATCAAATGTTGTTTTGGAACTTGGTGACACCTCCACGTCAAGGCAGCGCTGTTTCCTGAGGTCCCCGTCCCCCTTCCTCCCTCCATTTATTGGTGTTGAGCATTGTCCTTAAGTGCCAAGCCGAGAGGTTAAAAGCTTTGTTTCAAAGCATAGCTGTTTGGTCCCGGCAAAGGGGAAATAGGTACTTCTGAAGTTAAAATGCGTAAAACCTTTTGGGTAGTGCCAACTAAAAAATTTTAAAGCTGTATAATCTTTGACCTAGAAATTATGCTTCTAATAATTTGTTCCATAAAAGTAATTGCCCACAGGTACAAAACTATGTATCATTTTTTAATGCAGCAGTTTTTATAATTAGAAATGCATTGGAAATCACTTCATTTACATTGATAAAAATGTATTGACATTGACTTTCGGGGTGTATTGTAAAGAGAAAAAGCAAGATTCAAAAAGGCAGGTAAAACATAATCCAAGTTTTGGCATCACCATCATAATAATTATGTATGTTGACATCCGTTGATACGCATTCTTCAGATTTTCTACAAAGATACCATGAGTCAATCATGAGAGTGCTGGATTAGTATCTCTTAGAATTCAGTGACCTTTCTTCCCCTCCGAGATGGGCAGGGTTCATCCATTCAAACACCTGCCCACTCACTCATTCCACAAACATTCGTTGTGCACCTGAGGCAGTGAGAGCGAGATTAAATAGGCTGACTCTGAAACTGGATTGCCTGCATGTGAACCCATCTCATGGCACTCTTTTCTTGGGCAGGTTATTTTCTTCCCTTACCCATGATCTACTCTATCTTACATTATGGGTGGGAGAAACGGAGGTCCAAGGAGGATAAAGGCTACGTCCCAGGTGGCTTCCCAGTCAGGGAGAGGCCGAGGCTGATCTAGAATCATAGCTGGAGAGGCGGCCTGGCTAGGGATTGCTGTATTCCTAGTGTGGGCTGCTGGAGTGCAGTAGAGTGGATAAGGGGGTGGGAGCCAGGCCAGACACCAGGGTGCAGGCACTAGGGTAGCTGGCCCTGTCACCTACTCGCTGTGAAATCTTCAGCAAGTTACTCAGTGTCTCTGTGCCTTCCAGGATTTGGGGCGAGAATGAAGTGTAAAGTGCGTAAGACAGTGCCTGGCAAGCAGCTTGTCTCAGTGTGCGCTGACGATTATTTGCGAGGCGTGAGGGTTTAAAAGGTGGGCACGAAAGCTTAGTCCTTGTATGAAAGGAATTGATGACATAGTGGAGAACAGAGTGTGGGAAATACTATGATGAGGAAATGCTTTAGGATGTTAAGAAAGTAAGAAAAGGGGGGGGCAGGCAAGAATTCCACCACTGAACCACTCACACTCAAGATTTGCAGATACTGACTGCTATGTATAAAATAGATAAACAGCAAGTTTCTTCTGTACAGCACAGGGACCTATATTCAGTATTGTGTAGTGACCTATGATGAAAAAGAATATGAAAAGGAATATATGCATGTATATGTATGACTGAAACATTATGCTGTACACCAGAAATTGACACAGCATTGTAATACTTCCATTAGAAAGAAAGAAAGTGGGTAGGGGCCTCCGCCCCAGGCTGGAGGGTCAGGGAGAACTGCCCAGGGGAAGTAACAACCAAGCTGAGACCTGGAGGAGGTCGGAGTGGCCATTCCCTCTGGGTGGAGAGAACAGCCTGAGGCAAATTCCGGAGCTGAAACAAAAGCTGTTAATTTCCAAGAGCTGAAAGTGAGGCAGGAGGAGTCCCTGGGCACAGGTGGGGCAAAGTCTGGTATTGTGATCTTGGGGATAAGGCACCTGTGGCCAACCTTCAGCCTGACTACTGCCTCGAACCCTACTCTTTGGCTGACTAATCTTTTCACCCATCAGGTATTAGTCTAAATGCCTCCTCCTCCAGGATGTCCTCCAGGGATCCCACCTTCCCACAGAGCTTTGGGTACACTTGGTACAAGTAACCTTGGTCTTCTGCACACTTTATTGTCACTGCTTGTTTATTGCTCTTCCCTGCCAAACAGTGAGTGACTACTCGGTTATACTTGCATGGTGCTCGTTTACCCGCGCATACTTGTTACCTGTCTCATACATGAGATAAAAGATGTAGGCAGAGGATCCAGGAGCTTCCCAAGGACAAAGGGAGCTAGAATTTTCACTTGCGTTCTTGAATTCTGCAGCTATTCCACCGTGGGCTCGCGTCCACTACCACCTATGGGAAGCAGGTATGTACTCAGGGTGGATGTGGGCTGCAGAAGCCAAGCTTGGCTGGCCAGGGCCATAGCAGGGCTACAGGAAAAAAAGGGGGTGTGAGTGAGGCAGGAAAAATGGATGTGGGGTATTAGGAGGGCCATATCCCAGGTCTCGGTTGAGCCCCTAGGACGCACCCTGCCAAGTGTGGGTCCTTGGCTTTGTGCAGGAAAGAATTCAAGAGGAAGCCACAGTTGAGTAAAGGTAGATTTATTTAGAGAGATACATACTGCATACAGTGTGAGCTGTTTTAGAAGGGAAGAGAAACCACGAGGTGTGGCGATTGGGTACTCAGGTTAAAGTAAAAGTTAGGTACACACTCCATAGACAGAGCACGGGCAGTCTCCAAAGAGGAGGGAGCAAAAAGGCCGTGAGGGGCAGTGTTGCCAGTTTTTATGGGCTCCGTAGCTTCATATGCTAATGAATGGAAGGACCAGTCTTACTAGCCTGGGGAAGGGGCTGGGATTCCCAGGAAGTTGGCCATTTCCCACTCTTTGACCTTTGTGGCCAGCCTTGGGATTGTCATGGCGCCTATGGGCATGATATTTATCATGCTAATATATTACAGTGAGCATAGAATGAAGCTCAAGGTCTACTAGACATAAATCTCCCACTATCTTGAGCCTCAGGGCCTCCTGGGAGTTGCCATCCTGGTGTTAATTGCTGAGTCATTCTTTGAATGGTTGTGCCCTGAGCCCTTCACTCCTGGCTCAGTAGGAAATACTGCTCCAAGACAAAGCTGCTCTCTGATGGGCTGGAACTGAGAAGGAAAAGCCAGGCTGGGCTAACTCATAAATCTAAGTTTAATTAGTGTCTGTAACTGATCTGTTCTTACTGGAAAAGTTCTAGTTTACTGATTCCCTGCTTCCCTTTTGTGATGTTGCTGAGCTGTTTGCACCTTATTGGCCAGTATACCCAAGCTTGTAATCGACCCTATAAAACCTCCCACACACGTCTTAGAGGTGCTCAGAGCCCCCGCGCATAAACCTGAGTACTCCAGCCCTACGAGTGAGTGGTGCTTGTTTCTTGGCTGGCCTGTCGTTTCTGTAACAGAACTGCAGTATTGGCTTGAAAGGTACCAAGGACCAAATCCAGCCTCGTTGGCCTCTCACCTGCTCAGGAATCCACTCTGCCTTCCTGACCCATAGGTGTGGGTAAAAGACTCACCAGTGCTTCCTACATCCCTCTTCACCTTTCTGTCTGCTCCCCACCCAGGAGAAGGTAGCGACTCTCTGCCCGGAGCTGGCATGTTGTCTCAATGGTCTGTGCCTGAAGGATGGACATGACCATGATCGCACATGTGAAACCTTCTAGGGGTCCAGAGTATGTGCAGTTGACTGGACCTTATGGGCTAGGACAGCCTGGAGAGGGCACTACCCTAGAAATACTTCCTCATGTGCCACCCAAAAGGATGGCATGCAGAATTAGCAGTTTTCTTATTTTTATTTTGCTTTTTTTTTTAAGACCAAGAAAATAGAACGAAGATGTACTGTGTGTTGTTTTGTCATGTAATGCATTTCTGTCTTTTCATATATTGGTTGGCACAGTGGTCATTTTCCTTTAAGAGATCGATCCTATAAGTAAGTGAAGTGGCATTTTGTTAGTGTTGGTGATGCAAGTGTATCTCGTTTAAGTTGCTCTCGTTATAAGAACATCCAATTTGACATTCATTAAAAAGGTAGTTTTACTAGTATTCAGTTAGACATAAATGCATGCACACACACCCACTAGTATTCAGTTAGACATAAATGCATGCACACACACCCACTCACAATCCTACTTTTCCCAAGAAAATGACTGGATGTGTTCACAAAGACCTGCAAAGAGGTTAAAGAAAGAAAAAGCGTGGTTGATTTCCACAGTCAAGGAGAGCACTATTTGGTTGTGTTTCCTAAGATGATTCTAAAATAGCTTTTTAAAAAATTGAAGAGAAAGGTTGCTGTGGCCGCCCCTCAGTCTGCGGTGCTGAGAAGTGGGGCCCACGGCCTTGGTGGAGCATCACCCGAAGGGAGGGAGGTGTTAAGGGAAAGTGGCCGCCTTGATAATTTAGCAAGTCATCTGCCTTGGAACATGAGGAGCAGGGAGGAACTAGTTGGATTCTTGCCCGTGAAGGAGATGGTTTTCTTGCCTCCGCTCAGAAGTTTCCTCTGCATTTAGTGAACTTACTGAGTTCTGTGGGGTTTTCTCTTCTTTTTTTCTTTTCTTTCTTGAATCTTTGTTTTTCTTTCGCTCGGGGTTGTGTGGAGTGTGTCCAGGGGAAGGGAGAGCTTTGGGTGCCCGGAGGGAGTGGAGCTCCGCGGAGGGACTGAGCGCTCCCCCGGCCAGCCTGCCAGCCCGCCGGAGCTGCGTTCTTCATCCCCGATTGGAGAGAAAGATGATCATATTGAGTCTTTTAACCATTTCTCTGTGGCCAGAGCTCATAGCTCATCTTCTCCAAGAGCCAACTGATACAGAACACGAAATAAAGTTAGGGCTCCAAGCACCCCCACCCCATCTTCCTCAGTCCCTTGGGTCTCTTTCAAAGCCCAGCTCCAGCCCATCAGTAGCACAGTAACTTGGCTGGCTTGTCTCTTTTTACTTCCTGCTCCTCTGAGCCACGGCCTCTTCTTCTTAGTAGGGACGCCCTTGCAACCCATGACCGCATGCAACCTTGCTCTCCAGGGTTCTCCTAGAGTTCTCCTAATGCCTACTGCGCTGGGTGCTGAGAGAAAGAACATGACTTCTAGGAGCTTCCAGTCCAATGAGAGGCCGAGAGTGATGCATGCTAGAGGTAAACACCACCATAATAAGTAAAGAGGGGCATCTGCCAGCTTGTAAATTCACTTAACATGGCTAGATCCCTGCTGCCTGGGGCCTCCTCTGACCCTATTGTGGGGGCTGTAGGGTTCCCAGTGCCTCCATCAGTGTTCATTCCATTGGGTTCTTCCAGATCTACCTCAAGGAGCCTGGCTTTGTGTCTCTGCTCCCCACTGCTGGAACTCTCAGACCATTTCACAAACATACAGGGATTTATAACTTGAAACTCAGAGGAAGCAGGCAAAGCTATTTGCCAGATAAGCCAACTGAAGTTGTGATTAGGAGACAAGGACGAGCGGTATGAGCAGCAAAAGTTGGCTCTTTCAGAAACAGCGCCGTGGTGGTCGTCGTGGTGGGAACTCTGGACTGCATTGGGCTTATTATGTGGCCTGATGTTGCCTTCGCTTTCCATACTGGAGGGAGGTGCGTGCCCTCAGCATTTTCAGTGCTTGGGACTTGTGAACATCTTCATGGCATCCTGGACTCATGGTTACATTTGCCTCCAGGACCATCTGGCTCTGTCGGGCCTCAGCAGGGCAAAAAGAAGCCCTCATGAAGGGACTCATTCCCTGGGTCTGGGTTCCTGCCTGGAAAGTTACCTGGTCCCCAGGCATGCTGGGCCTGGGCTCCTCCCTCTTCCTAGGACCTCACCATCTCTTCGAGGCCAGTGTGGATGGAGGGCGCGAGGTCGGCTGCATTGTGACTTCCGCAGGTTGCCTGGCTCCTGATCTCCCGGGGCCTCTTTCCAGCCCTTCTGTTTCCTCTCCTGCACTTCCCTGGGGCCAGCAGCAGCTCACCCTCCTCTCTGCGGTGCTAACACCCACCACTTATAACTGAGTCTCTTTCTGGAGCCCAGAGAAGGGGCTAATGCCGGTCTCCTCCCTGATCTACCTGTCTGGTCACATCACCAGCATCAACACTCTTGCTGATCCAGAGTTAAAGAATGTTATTTGTCCCCTCTTTGAGCTGTTCTGGGAGTAAATCAGGCCCTTGCGGCCTGTCACTGGAGCCTCCCTAACAGTAACCTTCATCGAAGGGCCACATATGCCGGGTTTGAAGTTGTGTCTCGTATGTGTTACCTTGTTTAAGCTTCACGACAATCCTGTAAAATAGGGAATAGTATTAGCTCCAGTTATACCCAGGAAGTCACTGAAGCACAGAGAGATTGCAAAATGTGCCCATGGTCCCACAGCTAGAAAGTACCAGAGCCAGGATTCAGACCTAGCTCTGTGCTGTCAAAGCCCAGGTGTGCTCATAACTGCTACCCACTTCGTGTTACTAATATATAGATTATTTCAGCCAAACAGATCCACAATTTGTTAATGTTATAGTAGCACACATTTAGCAAATAAGAGTGGATACCTGTTTTGGTTACCTTAAATATCAAATATTCAAACTATTTTCTTTTTATTGAGAGACTTTGGGGTGTGATTTTTATGGGAAAGAAGGTGGGACTTTGAGGGGGCCATCAAAGAAAAGTAAGATATAAACAAATTGGAAAGATTCCTCTAGATTCACATACTGGAGCAAGTGTTTATCCTGTAATCATTTTTGCCTCAGATTTTACAGCTCAACACAGACACACAGAATCTGAGTGACAGAAGCTGGCAGAAGACAGAGCCCGTGGAGTGGTGCCAATAAAAGAGACCCCTTATAGCTCCCTGCTATTGGCCTGTCTTTCTCTATAGTCAGACACAGGCAGAGGAGGTACAAAAAAAAAAAAAAAAAAAAAAAAAAAAAAAAAAAAGACATAAATGCCCTACACCATATTGGGGGCTGCATAAGCAATTCTTGTAGGAAGAAGGCAACACTAACTCATCTCCGTCATACGCTATTGTGCAGATAAAGTCCACCCTCCTGGACTCAGCTTTGACGTGCGGCGGGGGTGGGGAGTACTCTGCAAACCACGTTGGTGCTTGGCCAGCTGCCCCCTATCGGCTCTGCCAACAGGGGGCGCCGGAGGGCGACAGAGAGGCTGGAGGCGGGACTTCCTGTCTGCTTCCTGTCTACTTCCTGCTTCTATGAGTAGGGACATGTCAACAACCCCGCGGTGGCGGTTCGGTTTCGTAGTGGCCCTGAAGCCAGTTTAGTGACGGAGGACAGACAGCAGCTGCTCAGGAGAGGTCTGGGTCTCAGTCTAGGGGATCGCAACCCTTCTCTGAGCTCAGAGACCCCAGCACCAACTGAGAAGTCCCCTCTCAGAGGCCTAAGTTTCCGCTTCTTGGCACCCTTCTCATATTCTCAATTTAGCACTTCCCGACTTTTCCCCTCATTCCTCCAGCGTCAGGATGGTAGCTCCTAGCAGTGGCTACTTCTCTAATAATTGAGCATCGTGTACACCCGCTGCCAACTTTCCGTTAGCTGCTTAACAACTTCATACCTAGTTAAGTTCTTTACATCCAGTTATTAAATTTGTTATTTCAAATGTTTGGCCAGGAATGCTGCATTTTTGGAGGAGTGCTTTGGGGGCGAGGCGGAGAGGCGAATAGGGGCAAACAGTGTCAGCAGTTTTGAAGGAGGCACTTTCCACGCTGCAATGCCACAACCCCCCATGGGGCTCCCACTGAAGTCCAGCCGCCTTTAGTGTTGTCCTTTCTTCAGACTGCCTGGAGCCCTGGACTCGCAGACATTAGGGAAGGAGCTCTACAGTTTGAAACCCCCAGGATATTTCTGCAACCTACGGATTAGTAACGGTCACGGAAAGGCAGACAAATGAATTTTTTTAAACAGTTGCCATCGAAGAATGAACTGATTTTCACTGACTCTTTCCTTTAAGAAAACAAAAGAAACAGTCACTGAAGGTCATTTTTTTTTTAACATTTTTTATTGATTTATAATCATTTTACAATGTTGTGTGAAGATCATTTTTATTGCTTCCCTCTTGAGTGAAATTCAGGGAGTATTAAGGGAATGTAAAAGGAGTGACATTTGGACTCCAGGCCAAAAGAAGGCAGGGGCATACCTGTGTGTCTCTGTGGTTCCTTCTTAAGGGGGAAAAAGCTTTCAGGTTCTAGAATGAGCATCGGCAGGTTTTTATAAATGGTTTTGTGGCAGGAGAACTTGGGTACAAACTGGGCGGTCCTGGATGAAGCAGCTGCTTGCCTTCTGAGACATTGTCAGCGTGGTTTTTTTTTTTTTTTTTTTTTTTTTTCTGCCTCGCTCACCTCCCAGGATGACTCGTTCTCAAGAATATGCCCTGGATGACATAGCTGAGCTTGCTCTCTTATCTGAGAGCAGGAAGTCCGAAGGTGAGTGACGGAGCCTCCTGCTGCTCTTTACTTTGCAGAGATTAAGGAGGAGCCTGATACGGTTTCCTGGACATGCTGGGAATATTAGAAAATGTACTTTGGAGAGGCTGAAAGAAGACCAGAGAATATGGTATTCACATTTGCTTCCACGGAATCCAACCAATCTTTCTTTGGGAAGAGAAACACATCGTGGCAAGAGATCTTCCCTAAGCAGGAAAAAAGCTCTTAAAGGTGAGAATTTCCTTAATTTTTCATTTTTTCCTTCCTCTCAGATTCCCCTGAAAGTTATTACTAAAGAGGATACAATCTTAAGCTTCCAAAGAGATCGCAAAAAGGGAGAACAATCATTGCGTGACAAGATATGTCACGTTTTGGTGTCTTTCTCTCCCTTTAGGGATTTTTTTTCCCCCTTTAATGTCTGCTTTTCTTGGATGGTACTAAGTACCCTGTATTGTATTTAAAAGGTAGCTGTGGTTTGGAGGAACAAGTATTAGGCTTCTAGACAAAAAAAAAAAAAAAAAAAAAGAGGAATTGGGAGCATGGAAGAGTCCCAGATTTGTGTCTTATAATGTTTGTGATATTTGGCAAGTTATTTAGCTTCTATTTTCCTCTCTACAAAAGACGCCTAATAATACTATATTTCAGGTATGTTGTGAAGATTATAATGGGACAATGTAGAGAAAAATTCCTGGCCTATAAAAAAGCACTCATTAAATATTGCATATTCATAGCTCTGTGTGTCTGTGTGTGTAGATATATTTTAAATTTGAATAGACTGAGAGTCGTCTATATGAATGATTACAATGTATTTGGGGGGATTACATCCAATTTTTTGTGCTTGTGTAAGAACATTTTTTTTTAAAGGGTGTCTAGATACCACATCTAACCAATGAATTATATGTGGTGAAGGCATCTTAATATATGAATTATCTAATCGGAGCGAGAAGTGCACTTGTTCTTTTCAAAGGACTTTGGACTTCTAGAACTGAAGCTGAGAGTCTGAATTTCATGGATTTTTCTCTCTAGACTGATCATTCTAGCTCCTAGATAAAAACTATGTTAGAAGCAGGGTGGGAAGGCACTGGGGGCAAAAAGGAACAATGAAGGCAGGGACTTCCTCTTACTCACTACACCTCTCCAGCAGCAGGTACTCAGTTCTGCTTCCCTTTATCTCTCCCGGGTTGGAGGTGGAGCTGGGTCCTAATCCCAGCCCCAGCACGATCAGCTTTGTAGGGTCAGGTGAGAGAACTCCATCAGCAGGCTGGGTGTATGAGGATCCTAGGCGGATCTGGACTGAGGATACTTGTCTAGAGAAGAAATCTGGTTTTGCCATCACTGTGGAGTTGAACTTGATGTTCCTTGAGCCCATTCAGGATTAGTTTGTAATTGAAGGCATTTTGTTCTGTCTAAGGATTTCATCCTCCTCCTTCCCTGTGCACAAACTCTGCCAATCTCCCATTCCACGAAGATGACTTGGTGGAAGAAGAAATTCTGCCGGAGGCATCATCTGTGGGCTTTGGGCTGCTATATGCTGCTGGCCCTTGTTGCTTTGAGACTTTCTCTCAGACTGAAATGTGACGTAGTTTCCCTGGATCTGGAGTCCAGGGACTTGCAAAGCCAGCACTGTAGGGACATCTTGTACAAGTCCCTGAAGCTGCCAGCAAAGAGATCCATCAACTGTTCTGGGATCACCCGAGGGGACCAGGAAGCAGTGATCAAGGCTCTCCTGGACAACCTGGAGGTCAAGAAGAAGCGGGAGCCTTTCACAGACACTGACTACCTCAACATGACCAGGGACTGTGAGCAGTTTAAGGCCAAAAGGAGGTTCATACGGTTCCCACTGAGCAAAGAAGAATTAGACTTTCCCATCGCTTACTCTATGGTGGTCCATGAGAAGGTTGAAAACTTTGAAAGGCTGCTGCGAGCTGTGTATGCCCCTCAGAACATATACTGTGTCCATGTAGATGAGAAGTCCCCAGAAACTTTCAAAGAGGCAGTCAAGGCCATTATTTCATGCTTCCCGAATGTCTTCATGGCCAGTAAATTGGTTCGGGTGGTTTATGCCTCCTGGTCCAGGGTGCAGGCTGACCTGAACTGTATGGAAGACTTGCTCCGGAGCCCGGTGCCGTGGAAATACTTACTGAACACCTGCGGGACAGACTTTCCTATAAAGACCAATGCCGAGATGGTCCTGGCCCTCAAGATGTTGAATGGGAAGAACAGTATGGAGTCAGAGATACCTACTGAGTACAAAAAGACTCGCTGGAAATATCACTACGAAGTGACAGACACGTTGCAAGTAACCAACAAGATGAAGGACCCTCCCCCTGATAATTTACCTATGTTCACGGGGAATGCCTATATTGTGGCTTCTCGAGGCTTTATCCAACATGTCTTAGAGAACCCCAAATCCCAACGGCTGATTGAATGGGCCAAAGACACCTATAGCCCCGATGAACACCTCTGGGCTACCCTTCAGCGTGCACCATGGATGCCTGGCTCTGTTCCCTACCACCCCAAGTTTCACATCTCAGACATGATGGCCATCGCCAGGCTGGTCAAGTGGCAAGACCACGAGGGAGACATCAGTATGGGGGCACCTTATGCCCCTTGCTCTGGAATCCACCAGCGGGCTGTCTGTGTTTATGGGGCTGGGGACCTGCACTGGATTCTCCAGAACCATCACCTGTTGGCTAACAAGTTTGACCCCAAGGTGGATGATAATGTTCTTCAGTGCTTAGAAGAGTATTTACGCTATAAGGCCATCTATGGGGCTGAACTCTGAGATACACCTTGAGAGAACTGCTACCCGAGGGGCAGGAACAGATGTAAACATGCCCAGGACGTGCTGGGACATTGTGGGGTGGAGACCGGGGCTCTGGAATCCACGGCATCCCCCGGTGGAAGGGGACTGCTCTTGGAGTGTGGGTGAGTCAGTCTGTTGCCCTGCAGATGACTGCCCTGGGTGAATGCTGATTCTTCGCTCACCCCACTTCCAGTGGCTCCTCCACTGACTTTCTCAGAGTTGAGAATAAGAACCAGCTACTTGGGTGAGTGAGGGAGGGAAGTGTGGCAGGAGACCCTGGATTTCAGCTGAATTCCTGGTGTCAGCTTTTCCACTCTTTGGAAATGCCATTCCTAGTAATTCTAGGCTTAGTAGAGGGGAGGGGATTTTGATGGAAAGAGAACCTTCTATTTTGTACTATTAACTTAAAAATAAATAGCTTCTCATTCAAATCCTTACCTGTACTTTTTGTCTAGTAAGCCAGAAGTAAGATAAAACAGACTTTCTCTCATAACTGTTGGTGACACTTAAGATCCCTCGAGGCTGGCAAGAGAATCCCATTGCTCCAGAATGATCATGGCAGGCTGCATAAGGGGCAGATTCAGAAGAACATGGAGGAACACAGCTGATTCGTTCATTACTGAAATCCAGATTCATGACTTTAAGGGAGAAGGTGAGGTGATTTGACCAGTTTGACCACCCATATCCTTACGGGAAAATTACAGCACTAATCTTGCCTGCTTCACAGCCAAAGCTTAATGTTCCATAACCAAGAAGACAGTAGCCATTACTAAGGTCACCATATAATGTATTGTTCAAACTGGAACAGATTTTAGTTGAGGGGCTGTAGTATTAATAATTACATTGGGTAACAAGAATAAACTAGGCCTGGTTATTCTGTCTTTATGCCTCTCGAGTCTAAACTCTTATTTAAGTATGTGAATGGAATGGTCAGTGTTCATGGTGTTGTGGCTTATACGTTTCCTTGTGGGGAGACAATTTGTGTGTGTGCGTGCGTGTGTGCTCTCTGCCCCACCCTTCCATGCACCTGCCCAACAAATATTACCGAGTGAACCAGTTTCCTTTCTAAAGCTCCAGAGATAACTGTCAGGTAATTGCGGGCAACTGGCTACTAGTCATTCTCTTCTGTGGTTGGAAAGGGATCCTTTATAAACAGATGAGCATATCTTGTTATATAGTAGAGCTGGTCTACATACAATGTGCTCTGGAAAAGTGATTCATGTCCAAAATAATTTGTGTAATTTGAATGATGTTCCCAATAATATGTCCTGATGTCATTAGTGTGTTTCATTCTGACTGTGATTCAGTTAATCAGGTTTTTTCTCACAATCCGCTTTCCCTGCAACCCATGTGCTCTGACTTAGTTGTCACCGTGCCTGACGCCTTGAATCTTCTAAGTCAGTGATTGCTCCTTGTCAGGTTGTGCTCCTGTGGTAGTGGGCACTGCCACCACCAGCTTCCCTGCATTGGCACACTGAGTCCTCCCCCGCTTGCTGTCAGCCCCACCACGGGGGCGACTAACGACCAGTGATACGCTCAGCAGATGAGCCCTGCAGGGTCTCTTCCCAGCAGTGGCTGTGGACCTCTCCACCCACTAGCCTTGGTGACGGTCCTCGGTCCTCCTCTGAGAGGGGCTGCCAGGGGGCAGAAAAGCTGAGTGCAGGTGTTCTGAGGAAAACGTGGGTCTTTGGCTTCATACTCAACTTTCTCTATATGTTTTTGTGTGCAATAAAAGAGAACTTTTTATAAAAACAAACTGAAAGGATTAAAATGTGAACCTGTCATTTGGGGGAACAAGTTGCAGGAATCCCCCAAGCATTGAAAGTTCCTCTAGAAATACATTCGGGTGAGTAGGAAGTACTCTTTGTTTAATAACAAATGTAAGGTCTCCGTATCAGAAGGGTCACATTTCTCCCCCATTTGCTTAGTGTATTTTAGAAACTGTGCAATTAAACCAACACATCTGTTGATTTTTCCTTTCCTCTGCGTCATATCAGCTTCTTTAACCTTTCTCTGGAAAGGAAACATCTTATTAATGAAATGAGCAACTATGTTTGTATTACTTCTCAAGGCTTGACCTTCCCCTTTATTTTTGATTTGTGGACTATGGGTGAATGTTGTTTTAATAACTATATTTTCACATATTCTGCCTATTGTAATCTTTGCTCTTTTCCTGATCGATTGAAAATTTAAGACAGAAATGAAAGGCAGTTAACCTTGTTTAGGAACGGATGACATAATTTATTTGGGGAGATCAATTTTTTGGGTTAAAAAGGGAAAGAATAATTAAATCCATTACCTGCCTTACATATCTGTTCCTACTTGTTTCCTTTAGTCGATCGGTCATCACAAAGCTAAGTTATGGCCCACTTCTCTGTGACGCTTGAGTGTGTGACAAGCAATGAAGTAACTCATTCATCCATTCCACAAATACTGCCGAAGCTGTTAACATGTCCCAGGATTGTTCCTGACACTGGGCATAGTGCAGTCCATGAGACAGACAGGAATCCCCACAATCATGTTGTTCACATACTGGTGGGAAAACAACTCTAAGTAGGTAAGTAATGCATATGCTTGTTAGAAGGAGACAGGTGCTAGAGGGAAATTGAAGGAAGTGATGGAGACCTTGGGAGAGTGGGGAGGGGAGGAAAATTTTAAATAGTGTGGTCAGGGAGGCCCTTACTGAAAGGGCGACATTTGAGTGAACATCTGAAGGAGATGCAGGAATGGTCCAGGAGGATAAATGGGGGAAGAGCATTCTAGGTCAAGAGGAGAGAGGTGTATGGCCCTGAAGCAGGAACACACCTGCCATGTGTGAGGAACAGCAAGGAAGCTGGTGTAAATGGCGCAGAGTAAAGGAGGGAGGAGGAAGGATGAAGAGTGTGGGGTTGGGGGGATACTGTGAAGGCCCTGGTGACCCATTACATAGACTTTGTCTTCCCTGAGTGACACTTTAGGCCACTGGAAGGTTTCGAGCAGAGGACTGACATGATCTGATGAACATTTTAATGCTCCGCTGAGGACAGACTGACTGGGAGGCGAGGGTGAAAGTAGGGAGGCTAGTTAGGAGGTTATGGTCATAATCTCAGCACTGATGATAGTGGCTTAAGCCAGGGTAGCAGCAGTAGACATGGTGAGAGTGGTCCGATCCTGGAAATGCTTGGAAGTTTGAGGGTTTGCTGACAGATTGAGTTTCTTTCTGAGAGCAGTGGAGGAGTCGAGAATGACTTCAAGGATTTTGCCCTGATGATAAATTGGATGGACAGAGTTACCGTTAACCAAGACATGGAAACTGCAAAAGTGGTTTCTTGAGGGGAAGATCAGGAGTTCACTTTTGAACATAGAAAACTGGAGGTGCCTGTTAGACATCTAAGAGAGATGCCGAGGAGATGAATGTGACAGGAGTCTGGGTTCAGGAGAGAGATCTGGACTGGAGACACTTACCTGGTGTTCGTCATTTTGGAGATTGTGTAAAGCCAGGAAACTGGATGAGAATCCCAATGGAGTGAACACAGAGAAAAGAGGCTCCTAAATGAGTTTCGGGAGCTCTCCAAAATGCAGAGGTCACAGAGGTGAGGAGGAACCGACAAGAGAAAGTGGGAAAGGAGCGACTAGCGTAGTAGAAGGAAAACAGTATACAGTATTCTAGAAGCCTAAAGGAGAGTGATTCTGCAAAGAGGAAGTTGATGACTATGGCCAAAACTTGAGAATCACGTAAGACGAGGAGGAGAAAGTGATTATGGCATTTAACAATGTGGAGGTGACCTTGATAAGATCAGCTTCTGTGCAGCGTGGAGGTGAGAACACAGCTGGAGGTGGTTCAAAGAGAATGTGAGAACAACAAGTATAGACAAAAGTTTTGAGTCTTACGCTCCTTTGCTTGGCTTAAAGCAAAAGTACAGTAATTGAAGGTTGTTTGTCTTAAAAATTAGAAAAGTGATAGCATGTTTGTAGGTTGATGGCAAGGATCGAGTCAAGAGGAAAAAGTGAAGGAATGAGATAGGATACTTGAAAGAGTGGCTCTTGGTGAAGAAGACGTGGTAATGATGTAGTTCATGGGAGAAAGGGCCTGTCTGATGGAAGAGTGAACAACAGTTTGCCCACAGTAACAGGAGTGAAGGCGGGGTCGGTGGGCTCACATGCACATAGATGGGTCAATGTGGTGGTTTGTGGAATTCTATTTTTCTTTTTTAACTAACATTTTATCTTAGGCATAATATCCATGTAGAAAAGTTCAAAAATCACAAGTATATAGCTCAATAATTTTTACAAAGTGAACAAACCTGTGTAACTAGAACCCAGATCAAGAAACAGCATTAGCAGCCACGCAGAGGGCTCCTGTGTTCCTTCCAGATTACTCCCCGAGCTGCGGTGAAGATAACCACTGCCCTGACACTGACACTGACACTGAGCGGAACTAGCGGGGCCCTCCTGGGTATAAGCCGTTCCATGTTCCCGGTTCTTGTTGATCGAAAAAGCTTTCCTTTCCTAGGCCTTCTTGAAGTTCCCAAAAGCGGACTCAAACAGTTAATGATTGGAGAACTGGAAAATGCAGGAGCAAAGGAAGGAGCTTGGAAAACAGTCACAGGACTCCTAGTTCATCCCAAAGGAATCTAGATAACAACCTAACATATATCTTGGAGTTGTTCTGCAGAAACTGAGACCCCTCCATTCGGTGCATCACAAGCTCATAGACCCCAGACTGGTTGGAACCAGAAGACTGATGATTAAGATTCCCCAAACCTCACCCTGTTGCCTTTCCACCAACCAATCAGGAAGAATGTCTATGAGCTGACCATGCATCCTGTGACCTCTAATGTTGCCTTTAAAAATTTTTACCCAAAAGCCATTGGGGAGTTTGGGTCTTTTGACCCAAGCATTAGCTTCCTGTTCTCCTTGCTTGGCACCCTGCAAGTAAATACTGTACTTGACTTTATGGCAATCTGCTGTTAGTAGATTGGGTTTGCTGCTTACAAAATGGTGAGTGGTGAGTGGGTCTGAGTTCAGTCTAGTAACTACACCATGGATTCTTTTGCCTGTTTTTGATTTTTTTTTTTGAAAGTACTGTGTTCCCTTTTGTTTATGGCTCCTTAAACTCGCCAATATGAGTTTCATCTAGGTTGTGTGTAGGAGCAGCGCAATGATTTTCACTGGTGTGTAATATTCCATATATGAAGCTACCATAGTTTACTCATCCTATTGCTGATGAACGTTTGGGTTGTTTTCAGCTTTGAGCTATTATGAATTGTGCTCCTATGAACCTTCTTGAAATGTTTTAAAGAGAACATATGTATACCTTTCAATTGGGTAAATGTGTAGGAGTGAAATTGCTGGGCCATAATGTATACACATGTTTGCCTTTAGTAAAAACTGTCCTATAATTTTTACATGATCTACCAGCAAGGTGTGAGAGTTCCATTTGCTCCATTTCCTTGCTAGTATTATTATCTGTGTTTTGTCATTTTAATTATTCTGGTGGGTGTTGGTGGTATCAGAGTTGATTTAATTTGTATTTCCCTAATGACTGATGATGTTAAGTAGCTTTTTATATGCTTATTAGCCATTTGGATATCCTGGAAGTTCTCCTTTTATTACCTTTATTTTGTTCAGTGAAATAAAGAGCAAGATGATTTTATGAGATGTGTATGGGAGAAGAGATATGCAGGTTTGGAAAGAGGAAAAGATATAAATAATTGTTGCAGAATGGAAAGTGGAAAAGAAGCCAGACCAAGGGAAGAAATAATAATGCCTGGCAGCATTAAGGACCCACTGACATTAGGGAAAGTGAGTCTAAAAAGGAAACCAGCCTCTCAGCCACATTCACCTGCAAGAGTGCAGGCGTACTGTAGGATTTAATCAGTTTTATCATTTATCCCAGCAAGTATGAGAGAGGGGCAAAGAAGTTCAGGTTGTGTTAAAGGGAGTGCTCATAAATATGGACCATGGAGTTCTATCTGGGTGAGGTGGGGAGGGGAGAGGTCGATGATGGGACGATATAAGGGGTATACTGGCGTGTCATGTCTGTGATGTGTTGGGATTGCTTTGAAGTGAGGCATTAGTTCTATTTCAAGGAGTCAATTAAAGATCTATAGTAACAGCTCATACAATTTAATAACACCAACAAAAAAAAAACCAAACAACCCAGTGCAAAAATGGGCAGAAGACCTGAGCAAGCAATTCTCCAGTGGAGACATACAAATGGCCAATAGGCACATGAAAAAGTGCTCAATATCGCTAATAATCAGAGAAATGCAAATCAAAACTACCATGAGGTATCACCTCACACCAGTCAGAATGGCCACCATTTAAAAGTCCACAAACGATAAATGCTGGAGAGGCTGTGGAGAAAAGGGAACCCTCCTACACTGCTGGTCGGAATGCAGTTTGGTGCAGCCACTGTGGAAAACAGTATGGGGATTCCCCAAAAGACTGACAATAGACTTACCATATGATCCAGCAATCCCACTGCTGGGCATGTATCCGGAGGGAACTCTAATTCGAAAAGATACATGCACCCTAGTGTTCATAGCAGCACTGTATACAATAGCCAAGATATGAAGCAACCTAAATGTCCATCGACAGATGACTGGATAAAGAAGTTTTGGTATATTTATGCAATGGAATACTACTTAGCTTTTAAAAATAATAAAATTATGCCATTTGCAGCAACATGGATGGACCTGGAGATCGTCACTCTAAGTGAAGTAAGCCAGAAAGAGAAAGAAAAATACAATATGAGATCACTCATATGTGGAATCTAAAAAAAAAAGACACTATGAACTCATCTACAAAACAGAAACAGATAATCTTACAGTTACTGGAGAAAGGGGGTGGGAAGGGATAAATTTGGGAGTTTGAGATTTGCAAATGTTGGCCACTATATATATAAGTAGATTTTAAAAATGTCTTCTGTATAACACAAGGAACTATATTCAATATTTTATAATAACCTTTAATGAGAATGTGAAAACAAATATATGTATGTGTGTGCATAACTGGGACATTGTGCTGTACACCAGAAATGGACACATTGTAACTGACTGTATTTAAATAAGAAAAAAAAAAGATCTATAGAAACAGTTACATTTGAACTGGGCCATGGAGTTCACCAAATGATGGAAGTGCTGAAGGGTTTTCCAGGTAGGCAAATGGGATTACTGAATGTGTGAAAACACAGGGTGTGTTCGGGGAACTGACCTTAGTGTCTTGTAGCTAAAGAGGAGGCAGCTGGAAATGGAGGCAGGTGAAGGTGAGCCTAGAAGATGGCCAGACTGCTGAAAACCTGTGTTCTGCTTCAACCTTGTCAAGCAGTTCGGACTTTATCCGTAAGTAATGAGGATCTGTAGAAGATATTTTTAAAAGAAAGAAATATTTTTTAAAAAAGAAACTTTAATATGGAAGTCTTCAAACATACACAAAAGGCAGACAGGATGGCGTCCTGAAACTCCCAGGGAGCCGTCATCCAGTTTCAGCAACTCCCAACTCCTGACCAGTCTTGTTTTATCTACACTCATTAACTCTCCAGCCCCAACTGGGCTATTTTGAAGTAAATCCCAGATATCATATTTTTTCATTCATTTATTCTTCAGTATGTATCCCTAAATTAAGATTAGTAATAGATATTTTAAAAAGTCAGCCAACTGTACCATACCTAAAATAGTATCAATTCCTTAATTTAATCAAATACCAAATGGTTTTTAATTTCCCCCATTGTGTCATATTAGGTTCTGCAGTGGATTATTTGACACTTTGGATTGATAAATCTCTCACATCTCTTAATTATAGGGTGTTTTTTTTTTTTTTTTTTTTGGCAATTTGTTGAATAAGCTAGGTTTTTTTTCAAGAGTTCCCCATATTTGAATTCTGCTAATAGGATCTCAACAGTATTATTTACCATATTCCTCTCTCCCCAGTACTTCTTGTAAACTGGTACTTCGATTTAGAAGCTTCAGATTCAGGTTTGAATTTTTGTCAAGAAAATTTCATGGTAGGTATTTTGTATTTCCTTTTGCATCACATCAGGAGGTACATATATCTGTTTTGTCTTTGGTTTTTCTTTCTTTCTTTCTTTCTTTTTTTTTTTTAATGTTGGGATTGAACTGTGGAATTTGGAAGTTGTAAGCTTGCTTATAAATTTACCATAACCTTTCAAGTAACTATTTTAGTAGCCATTGATTATCATTGCTTAGTTCTATTATTTCATAACAAATTGCAAAATGGTGGTATCCTGATTCTACAAATCCTTCATTTAAAATTTTTTATAAAACAGAACTTCGCCTTATCAACTGTATTGTTACTCTTAAGTACAGCTGTTTCCTTTTATCAGTTTTCAGAACAATGAATTGATTACCAATGTCAAATGAATTTATGTGTATTCATTTTTAACTCTAGAATTGTCTAAACACATAATTTATACGGTGTGGTTCACCGTAACTATTATTTTGATGATGCTCAAAATGCTTCATCTTTGGCTAATGTGTTTTCCTATCACTGCTGTACCAAATTCTCACAAATTTAGTAGCTTAAAATAGCAGAAATGTATTGTTTTCACAGTTCTGGAGGCCAGGAGTCCAAAATCTGTTTTACTGGGCCAAAGTCAAGGTGTTGGCAGGGCCAAGGTTCCTCTGGAGATTTTAGGGGAGAATCTGTTTCTTGTCTTCTAGCTTATGGTGGCTGCCGCATTCCTTGGCTTATAGTCTCATCACTCCAATCTCTACCTCCACGGTCATGCTACTTCACTTTCTCCTGTATGTCAAAGCTCCTTTTGCATCCTTCTCATAAAGATACATGGGATTGCATTTAGGACCCATCTTAATTATCCTATACTTTGGCCACCCCAGGATTTTCAGTCACATTTGCAAATACTTTTTTTGCTACCTAAGGAAATGTTTGCACATTCCAGGGATGAGAACCTGGTGTCTTTGGGGGCTATTATTCAGGCTACTATAGCCAGTGAGAGCCATTTAAAGTTGGCTCAACTTAGTTTTCATCAAATTTGGAAAATCTTGGCTTTTTCCTCAAAATATTCTCCCCTTCCTTCTTGAGGGGTGCGTATGAAGTGTTGCGGGGTGGTGATATGTAGAGATTTCCACTTGATACAATTCTGCATGTCACTGATGCTCCGTTTTCTCCAGTGCTGTCTCGATGCTGTATTTTGGATAGGTATATTGTAGTATATTTTGGATAGACTTTATTGCGAGATCTTCAATTTCACTGTTTTTTTTTCTTCATTGTCTAATCTGTTAATTTATGTAGCTAAATTTGCATTGCACCTATTTTTTATTTCTAGAAGTTCTTTGTTATTTTAAAGAATATTTTCCATTTGTCATGTTTTAAATACTTGTACAAAATCCGGTTTTAATATCGCCATCTGCTGCCGCTATGTTCCATCATTTCCGGGCCTTTCCCTATTGACTACCTTTTCTCCTAGTTACGTTCCACTTTCTGCTGCTTGGCATGTCTAGTATTTTTTTTTTTTTTTTTAAGATGTAGGACATTGTGGGTGCTATGTTGTGAGAATCTGGATTTTATTTACTTAACAGAATATTTAACTTTGTTTTGGCAGTTATTTGCAGATCAGTTTGATTTCCTCGAATTCTGCTTTCACTTTTGCTAGGGTGGGTTTAAGCTAAAGTAGCTTTCACTCTATTTTGGCTTCCTACTGAGGCATGACCCCTCGGTGGTCTCGCTCCCTGTAGTATACCCCTGGGTGATGACTGAGAACTCTTCACTCTGTTTTCCCATCCTGTGTGAGCACTGGGAATTGCAGTTTACCATGAATTCCCTAGTTACTTAGTTTTGTAGAGTTGACCCTCTACTCACGTGCAGCCGATACCCAGCGAAGAGTCTAGGGGACCACTGTTTTGATTCCTTTCTGGAACTCGGCAATTTTCAACCACCTCAACTTCCCCAAACTCTGATCTCAGTGTCTCCTCATCTCAGCAAGGTTGCCAGGCTCTGTCTGGGCATCCCTTTCCCTGGGTCTGTAGGCTGGATATTGCCTCCGTGCAGAGAGCTGGATGATTATATAGCCTCCCCACCTCCCCGGGATTACAGCCTTGTGCTGCCTGTTGCCTAATATCTGGAAAACAGTTTCCATACGTGTTGTCCGCTTCTCTAGTTGTTTATGGAAAGAAGTTAAGTCCCATTGTTGTTACTCTGGCATGACTTAGAGATGTCTCTGAAGACGGCAACCTTTTTTAAAAAAACTGAGATAAAATTGGCATAAACATTGTATTAGTTTTAGGTATATATACAAAATGAGGATTTTATGTATGTATATACTGCAAAATGATTACAATGTTAATATCTATCTAATTTTTTTTTTCTTGTGATGAGAACTTTTAAGATCTACTCTCTTAGCAACTTTTAAATCAGCTGACCCTTGAATGACACATGGGTCAGGGCTGCTGACTGTATGTAGTCGAAAAATGCATGCATAACTTATAGTTGGCCCTCTGTATATTCGGTCCTTCTGTACCTGTGGTTCTGCATCCATGGATTCAATCTACTGCAAACTATGTTGTACTGTAGTATTTACTATTGAAAAACATCTGTGTACTAGTAAGTGGACTCACACAGTTCAGGGTCATCTGTAAATAGAGTGTTGTCAACTGTAGTCGCTGTGCTGTACATTACATTGCCAAGGGTCAGTTATCTTGTAATCGGAAGTTCGTACCATTTGACCACCATCACTCATTTTGCTCACCCCATCACCACCTGCCTCTGGCCACAGCCAATCCTTTCTCTGTATTTGAGTTGTTTACTTTAGATTCTACATATAAATGAGATCTTACAGTATCTGTCTTTCTCCAACTTATTTCACTTAGCTTAATGCCCTCAAGATCCATCTGTGTTGTTGCAAATGACAGGATTCTTAAAAAATGGCTGAATAATATTCTGCATGCCCACCTCACCCTCCTCATAGATAACGTATTTTCTTTATCCATTCACCCATCAGTGGACACAGGTTATTTTCATGTCTTGGCTATTGTAAATAGTGCTGCAGTGAACATGGGTACAGATATCTTTTCAAGATAGGGATTTTATTTCCTTCACATAAATATCCAGAAGTGGAATTGCTCAATGGTATGGTCATTTTATTGAGGAATCTCCGCATTGTTTTCCACAATGGTTGCACCCATGCGTACTCCCAGCAGCAGTGCACAGCGGTTCCCTGTTCTGCGCACCCTTGCCAGTGCTGCTTATTTGGTTTTTTGATAGTAGCCGTTCTAACAGATGTGAAGTGGTATCTTAACGTGGTTTTGATTTGCATTTCCCTCATAATTACTGATGCTGAGCATCTTTTCATGCAACTGTTGTCCATCTGTATGTCATCTTTGGAAGAATGTCTATTCATATCCTCTGCCCATTGTTTTAATCAGGTTTTTTTTGTTTTGTTTTGTTTTTTGCTTTTGGGCCGTATGAGTTCTTTATATATTTTGGATATGAACTCCTTATCAGATACATGATGTGCAAATGTTTCCCATCCTATAGTTTGCCCTTTAATTTTCTTGATGGTTTCCTTTGCTGTGCAGCTTTTTAGTTTGATGTAGTTTTACTCGTTTATTTTTGCTTTTGGCGTCAAAGAAAAAAAAAATCATTGCCAAGACTGATGTCAAGGAGCTTACAGGTAAGTTTTCCTCTACTTTCAGCACTTCAGGGTTATATCCGAGTTGTCAGTCCACTGTGAGTTAATTTTTGTGTATGGTGTAATGCAGTGATCCAGTTTTCCCAGCAGTAAAACTTACTGACACCACTGTCCTTTCTCCATCTTGTATTCTTGCCTCCCTCTGTCGTAAATTGATCATATGTGTATGGACTTACTTCTGGGCTCTGTATTCTGTTGTACTGACCTGTTTCTGTTTTTATGCCAATATAACATACTGTTTTGATTACTCTAACTTTGTAACATAGTCAGAAATCAGGAAGCATGATGCCTCCAGCTTAGTTCTTTTCAAGATTGCTTTGGCTACTGAGGGAGTTTTGTGGTTCATCTTGGGGAACAGAATGAGTAAAAGCGGAGGGAGAAAAGCACAGTGCATGTGCATCCAGTCCCTTAGCTCAGTCACAGGGTTAGTGCTGCCCATGTGTCTCGAGAAGTGGAAAGAACAATCTCAGATCTCTGCCCAGGGGTGGAAGAACCAGGTTTGAAGCCAGTGTCTCCTGGGACAGAACTGTAGAAGGTTCAGACTCAGAGGACAAGAGAGTTGGGACACTCAAGAGAGAATACTGCGGACAGTCTCCTTGCTCCCTTAAAGTAACCCTGTTACACCCTTTGCTGCATGTTGCCAAGTTCCTATACCTCTTAAAAGGTGAAGTGACTTGCCCCCAGTTCCACGCACATTGTGTCTATCTATGAACTATGGAAATGAAACGGTTCTGTTGTTACTAGGGCATATAAAAAATAGCTGGATGATATTCATCAAATTAGAGGGCATTTTTAGAATGGATTGACAAAACAAAGGTTGCAAAGTCTTATGGAGAATTTGCATTTTCTTTTACCAAGCATTCTGTTTTATTGATTGCACGTTTTATAACTATGCTACAAAAAATTGTTTCCCCAGTTGAGTGGGAAAAAAAAATATACACATTCCATGTACATATTTTATAATTTCAAATTTTACTCTTAGTAGCAATTCAGTTATGACCCACTCAAAACTGAAGGCGATATACCCTATGAAACTGGGTTTGATGTCTACCCAGAAATAAAGTATTTTCCCCCCTAAAATTAGCCAAAGACAAGTCACAATAAACAGACCAAACCATGACTAGTCTGGCATCACACCCAAAGAAGCTACTTTTTTGGTCCACTATTTGTGTATTAAAATAGCAGTAAGTAATGGATGTAGAGAGGAGTGGCTCTACATGATCTCAAAAAGCCCAGATTTTTCTTTTAGTCCCGACAGTAGGTGAATTAATGGATTTTTCTGTTTCCACATCAACAGGCAAGTAAGCTTATCATCACTAGAGCCTGTGGGCCAGGTAGGAGAGCACAAAGTGGTGTGGGAGCTGCTGCAGTGACTCTTCTGTAATTTCCCACTAAGTCTAGGTACCACTGTGGGGAGAGCAGAACACCTGTATCACAGTGCAAGTGTCGGCCATGTGATGGGTATGCAGGTGACCGGAAGTGGGAGGAGGCAGTGTCGGGCTGATTTCTGCGCTCCTGCCCGGGCAGAAGCAGGCGTGTCTGGTGGCTGACCTAAGCACAGGCGCTGGTCTCAGTGGACTGTGGGGTAATCCCTGGGCATACAGCGAGGTATGGTAGAAGCGCCAGGCATTCCATACCAGTTACGGGGCTGAGTACGAGCGAGTACTGCAACTGACGCAAGTTCTTCCTGTCCTTTGTTGTGTATTTTTCATGTATTTAAATGACTGCTTTGTAATAGGTCACAAGGGAAGAAATCAGTATGGGTTACACTCAGATATGCCAGTATGTTTAAGTTTTGAAGGGTGGGTAGGATCTTGCCTCTGAAAGTCATGGGAAGTGAAGAAAACAGCATAACCAAAGACAAAAAAGTAATCTTAGCTCTGGCTTTTTCGCTTGTTTCTTGAATGTAACTGGAGTAGACGATGTGATCTTTGGTAGAGAAGGTTAGGAAGTGAACAGTAGGCTGCAAGGACTGAAGTTTTAATGTGAGAATTAAGGTCTACACTGACGTGCTGCGGTTAACATCGTAGAGGCACTCAGGGAATGGCAGTAAGTCATTACTGCAGTTAGCAGGCCATGGCAGTCAGTCCTTTCTTACAAGAAACTCACCACCTGGGTCAACGTTGCTTCTGTATCTTTTGTAAGCACAATCTATTGACACCAGTGACAGGATTTAAAATTTGCAAACGGGTATACATTCAAATGAAATGAGTTGAGCTGGGGTCGACCACAGGGTGTAAAAGCCTATTTTTACTGAACGGTAAACAGGGCCAGACCTTGGTTGGATTTGATTTATCTATACTCAGCTGCTAAATTTAAGTTCCTCAGTTAGCTGGCACCTGACATTCTTCCTCTGTGTTGTTTTAGAAATGCCACATTCTTTGTCATATATTCCTTCCTAGGCTGACAGGGAAACTCTTTTCCTTCCAGTGCACACACACGTGGCATACGTGTACTAGAACACTTTGTGGAAAGTCTATAAAGGTAAGATGTAGAGCATTCTAAATGAAACTTGTAGGGCCAATTCAAGAAATAATTTGCATGTTGCGTAAAAACTATTTTGCTGGAAGTAGGTTTCTTAGTTTTTGTTTTGGCTCCAGAAGCTGTCTAAAGATTGTCTAATTTTTCCTTATTGAGTTGTACTTAGGTTTTTTCACACCAGTCATTACCCTTGGTTTCGTAATTTTAAAAAAGTGTTTTTTCTAAGGAAAGTTCCAATCCAGAGTTTGGTTTTGCCCCCCCCCCCCCCTTAATGCTTTTATCACTGAAAGTTACAACTGATAAAACTAACTTGACTTTACTGAAGCGAACACATTTTCTGATTTCCCTTGCAAGGCTACAGTCTTCATACTGCTAGCTTTACTAGCCCTAGCAGTTATTTACTCACATTGAGGTTTAAAAGGAGTTTATTAAAGAATAGTCTTACGAAGGAAACAATGTTTGATTTGTCTTAAAAAAAAAATGGCCTGCTTCTTCATGCTGTATAATAAAGGTGAGGTAAGAGGGTGCAGCGTTACAAGCTTCTCTCTACTGGAACTCTCACATAGTACAGCACAGTGTAGTCATCTCTCCAATGCTAGAATAAATTAAAAAAAAGTCTCTTCTATGCTTCTCTTCAAAAAGCGGTGAGCAATAACAGAAGATGGCATTAAAAAAAGCCATTTTTTTCTATTCATTCTGTAGTATTGGAGCCAGTATCTGGGAAACAGAGGAGAGAAAGATTTAAATATTTTGAGAAAATCTTTAAAAAGCAAAACAAGAACTAATGGTGGTGCTGGTGAGCAGGATGGGGAAGTAGGGGAGACAAGGTTGGAAAGGAAGGTTAGCGTTGGCCCTCCATATTTATCTGCGAGAAAAATCAACTTGTATTACATTCGGTTCATATAACTGCTACTTAATTTTTTTAGGTCTTCTACTATGTCAAACTGCAAAACCACGAAGGACTGTAACAAACATATAATCAGAAGAGAATTGTTATTTAATTCCTTGTGAGGAACAAACCTAAATTCTAGGCACTATAACAACTTTTTCTCTGCATCTATATTAGCAACTGACTTTTAAGGAAGCTGATTTTTAGGAAAAACAGGCTTATCTCATTGTACTGCTGCATTTATCTGACTGCTTAGGAAAGGTATTACTTAGGTAAACTTCTACCACTAAATACCACAACCGTTTGTATTTTAATGATTGACTGTAGTCTTCTCTACTGACACAGAGTGTTCAGCGCACAGTCTAAGCTGTTTGCGAGCATGCCACAGTTTTCTCTTCGATGCTCAGTCACCCCGCTGTGCTGCAGGTGGGGCAGGCGCACTGCTGTGTACTTTGTCTGTTCAGACTTCAAGGGATGCGGTCTTCTATTTTTAAGCAACAGAAATATATTCTAGGGACCAGCACGCTGGCGCTCTGGTAAGTGAAATACATATTTTGATATACAGTTTGCTCAGGGGTCTTACCCACTTTTTGGTTCACGGCTGTATGTTTCAAGTGACTGAAACAGAGACTCCAGCAGTCTGCATCTGTGCTGGCCAGCACGGCGGCCACTGGCTAGCCGCACGTGGCTATGTAAAGGTAACTAATACAATAAAATAAAAATTATAAGCCGAAATGTTTTAGGGCAACTGGGAAATCTGAAGTGCTTAATAGCCAGTTGTGGCTGTTGGAGAGACTAGACGGAGAACATTTCCATCAGTACAAAAGTTTTATGAAGAGTACTGGGCTACATCATTAACTCATTTTGATAGAAGTCTAGAAATTATACAGTGATGCTCAGATTTTACTAAGGGTTATGAGGATGCTATTAGCCTAAATTATAAGGCATGAAAAGAAGTATACATTATCTGACAGAGAAATATTATCATTTGTAATCTAGAAACTGTTAAAAAAAAAAAAAAAAGCCTACAGATCTTTTTTGCTGTTACAGCAAGGAACAAAGTATCTGATCCTCAAAAAGTCATCTAAGTGTAAAGTTTCTTTCAAAAGGGCTAAAGGCATAATTTTAGGTAGCTATGAAAAATCAGGCTTAAGAGACTAGTTAATGACTTAATGTGAGAACAAATATATATATATATATACACAGAATATATGTTTGTGTATATATATATAAATATATATAAAGACAGGAAAGGCATACAGCAAAATATTAAAAGGTGATACGTTATCTCCAGTTTTGAAACATTTAAGGACCCGCACAAGTTCCTAGGTCTGCAATATAAAATGTATAAGGTAGCCAGCAACACAGAAACCACAGAACTGCTGAGGTTAACTACTTTCTTGAAAAAAAGTAAGCACTTTGACTCTGCAACTGAAATAGGGAAGAAAAGCTTATGAAAGTGCTCCCCCCAGCCCCCCCCCGATCCAGTTCAACCTGTGGACATAATCTGTGTGTCATGAAATTTATACGTTAAGTCAGTAAAAGGCTATTATTCAGAATCTTGCTGAGAGAATCCAGCTCTCTGGGTGTGGATCATAGGCCGTTTCCCCCAACTTTGGATGACAATTTTCTAAAGATTCATGAAGACAAGATTTCAAGTAGCTCTGCTTTCACAGCACTTAGTTAAGCACTTACTTTTACCATCACAGGCTACAATTTTCACTTTATCCACTTTAATGAGTTCTGTCACCTCTCTGAATTCAACATCATTCAATACAAAAGTCCACACGTTATCGCAGAATCGGTATGTGTTTAGAGAGCCCTTTAAAACAAAATATTTAGAGAAATCATGAAAATTCATTTTATGCTGTCACATTTTTCTCCAGGCAATTATAAGAAACCAAATACATAATTCTTAAAATAGTATTATTAGCTTCAGCTTTCCCTTAATTTTCATCCTATCATTTGAAGAAAAAAAAATCATAAACTTTCTCAGGGAAGAGTTAAAATCTATTTTCAGCACTGAAAGCTGAAGTAGAATGGACATTTGTGTATTTCTACTGCCCTCATGTGGCTACATTATGAAAGTTCATGTGAATTTCTATGTACAGACTTTGTGCACAAGCAGGGCAGTCCTGGAAACATTAAATATAATCCTGTGACTTACCTCAGCTGAAGTACAGTATTATCGTCCGTCTTATTTTAAAGATGTATCTGAACATGAAAAGCTAACTTGAAGAGTGTGACAGAAGCATCTGAATACAGTCATAATGTGATACCCACATACACACATATTCAGGTATGAAACATAGAAGTTGATAAAAGAAATTTATATGCCTAAAAGCAGTTAGAAAGAACCAAAAATGTACATGGGTTAAAAAAAATCATACTTGGGTGAGCAACTTTTGATCTGGATTATAGGAAATTCCACTCCTGGCAAGGGAGGGAACAGGTCCTTCCTCCCCCCCCCCCCCATCCCCATTGATGCAACCTTCCTCCCTTAAAACAGTGTCCTTACCCTGAAATTCACTCTGTTCCTCACCCGCTGTGCCAACGCTGAATTAATAGCCTTATCAAACTGAAGCAGAACTTGAAGGGCAAGTTGAGGAGTAATCTGCTGAGACTGCAAGAAGAAGAAAGAATGGTAAGTCCTTAGGGAAGAACCAGACAGACCATTGGGTAGTAATTACATAGTACTTTTAGGTAGTACCTAAGACATAACTGAGGTTACCCAGAGCCGCTAGATTGGAATTCCTTAGACAACTCTGTCTACCACTCCTTCAGCGTGTCTGTAAAGAGGTATTCAGTAACTTAAAGGAAAAAAGCTTCTTTTAAATAAGAAACCTAGGACCAATCATGTTTTAAAAAATCTAATGAATCTCATCAAAGCTCAAACTGTATATGACAATAAACGTTAATACATTGTTAGACGACAGATTTACATAAAAAGGTTAATTTTTCTAAAATTAGAATGTAAATTCAAAACTTATTAAAAGCTAAAGACTTATGTTAACGCATCCAAAATTATTGTAAAGCTACATCAAATGTCATAATTCTTTGAAAACCAACAACCATCTTTGAAAATCAGCTAACTCCACACTCATTATATTTCATATCCCACAGCAAGGATGGTATAATCACAGCAAGCTGAGGTTATTCACCTGAATGACTGACTTGCTGGGTCAGTGTATCTCTTTGCCTGGGAGATGGGGTATAACAAGAATTACTATGGACCATCTATAGGAAGTGTTGATTTTTAGTCTCCCACCTGTATGAGCTCATCGAGGCTCTCCTGAAGACTGTTTCCCAAAGTGGTATTCCTGTACAACTGATAGGCCATGGCTCAGGAGGGATAAATTCTTTTTCTTATTCAGGCTTGCATTGATGTTCTAAAAACGTAATATTAAAAGTATTTTAAAATAAAGGAAAACATTGTAAGTTACTATGTAATGTAGGAATTACAAGAAACAATTAAAAATGATGTTTGTATTTTTCCAGTTACTTTGACATACATTTTTCATCCTTACACAAAGTATAGATATATATTAAAGCATACATCTTTGCCATTTCTTTCAAATGTCTACATTTTGACCTAGTTCTAGAACTATGTACCACTTTCTTTCTTACTGTCCAGCCACTGATCCAATCTTTGCTCACACTTGCGTGCCTACCAAGAAGACAGCACTGTGATAGGTACCATGGAGAGGATGAGGAATAAAAATAACTGCTGACCCTAAAAAATTTATACTTTAGAGAAGGTAACACGCCTATGCCTATAAAAAAGTTAGAGACTAAGAACTGTGATAAGAGAGACGCACGGTGTCCTGTGGCGGCTGCCTGCTGATGAATGGGTTGGCTCACAAAAGCTTCCTGATTCTTCAAGGTAGACTCTGCCCAAGCGCAGGGGGAAAGTCATCTTAGGCTGAAAAAGCCAGAATAAGTATATCCATAGAAGTAAGAACTAATACACTTGGTAGCAAGAACTATAAATTGTTCCTGTTTTGGGTGTGAGTATGGACAGGAAGTAGTAGGACACGAGGCTGAAAAAGATGACAAGGATGGCTTTGTTCATCAGGAGCGGTGCCAGGGTTATACAGAGCAGGTAATTGGGAGCCCCCGAAGCATTCAAGCCTGGAAACATCAGACAAACAGGCAGCGATGTGAAGAACGTGCTTGCAAGATTAGGCATATTTGAGGGATGAGGGCCCCAAGGGAGTGGCAGCAGAAAAGATTCGACAAATGCTGAGCTTCTACTACACGTTACATGTAAGATCCCTGACCTCACGGCACCGTCAGTTTAGAGCTGGACAAGAGAGAGAGATTCAAGGAGTAATCATCCGGTCAAACTCAGCAAAAATAATGGTGCGTTACCAGTCTTCACATTACACATCAGCTTGTGAGCATCAGATCGCTTCTGCCTTCCTGAAGCCTTTTCTTTGGCTTTTGGGACCTCACACTCCGTTTTCTCCCCTGCCTCACTGGCTACTACTGTTCCTTATTTCCTTTTATTGGCTGCTCCTCAGCAATTTGACTTCTGTCTTCTCTATATGCTTTCCTCCCTCACTTACCTCATCCAGGCTTCCGGCTTTAAACACTTTTATCTGCTACTGACTTGCAAATTTATACTTCCAGTGCTTACCTTAAAAAAAAAAAAAGCAGATAATAACTATTCTCGTTTCTCTCATCAAATATCAGTTATGTCTATTCTTGAATTTTATGTAAATAAAGTCTTACAATATGTATTCTTTTGTGTGTGTGTGTCTTCTCTTTAAAATGTTTTAGAAATTTATCCAGGTTGTTTCATGTACCAGCTTAAATAATAATAACAATAACAACAACAACAACACCACTACTAATCTTATTACTGAATGGTATAAAAAAGTATTTTTTAGTGAATAAACTTGGTGATAAGTCAAAATGCTAATATCAAATTATATTATACTTAGATGCATTTATTGTAACTTTTCTACTTTCCTGAGAGAACTAAAGCAATGAAAACCTCCGACTCTTGGAGGATTTTCAGTCAAGATGGGGGAGTAGTTAGACCACAAGTTCGCCTCTCCTCTCGATTACAACAAAACCACAGCCGCCTGCTGAGAAGCCATTAAGAAAAAAGACTGGAGCCTAGCAAAAAAGATCTTCACTAGAAACAGAGAGGGAAAAACAGTGGGCTGTCAGGAAGGGCGTGCTTGTGATATAACTAAGCCTCATACCCCCAAGGTGGGTGACCCACAAGCTAAAGAACAATTAATTCACAAAGGCCCTCCCACAGGAGTGAGAGTTCTGAGCCCCAAGTCAGGCGCCCCAGCCCAGGAGGAGGAGACCCCAGGACATATGGTTTTGTAGGCCACTGGGGGCTTAACTTCGGGAGCCCCACGGGACTGGGGGAAACAGGGACTTCATTCTCTGGGGATGTGTACACAGAATCTCAGGTACACCAGGGCCAAAGGCAGAGATGGTGATTTCATAGGAACCTGGGCCAGACGTGCCTGCTGGTTTTGGAAGTTCTCCTGGGGATGTAGGGGATGGCTGCGCCTTACCCAGGGGACATAAAAGCTGATGTCGGATGTTCCCAGAGTGCCCATCCACATGAGCTTTCCTGGAGGCTGGGATCTTGATTGGATCATTAGCACCAAGACCCAGCCCCACCCAACAGCCTGTAGGCTTAAGGGCTGGGAAGCCTCAGGCCAAACAACACACTGGGTGGGAACACAGCCCCCCCATCAGCAGACTTCCTGAGCCACAAAAGCCTCTGGACACACCCTTACCCACCAGAGGTCCAGGACCAAGCTTCACCCAGCAGTGGGCAGGCACCAGCTCCTCCTGCCAGGAACCCTGCATAAGCCTCTAGTCCAGCCTCATCCACCAGGGGGCAGATACCAGAAATGAGAAAACAATAATCCCAAAGCCTGTGGAAGGAATCCACAAACACAGGCCAGACTCTACGCTGGACCCTGGCCCTCGGGTGATAAGAGAGGAGTGTACTGCTGGGACGCAAAGGACGTCTCCCACAGAGGGCCACCTCTCCAAGGCTGAGCAAGTAACTAACCTACCTAAAAAACAGAAAGATAGACAACATGAGGCAGTAAAGGAGTATCTCCCAGGCCAAGGCACAAGATAAAAATCCAAGAAAAAGAAATAAGTGATGAGATAGGCAGTTTATCCAAGAAAGAGTTTAGAGTAATGATGGTGAAGATGTTCAGAGAACTCAAGAGAAGTATAGATGCAAACTGAAGTTTTCAGCAAAGAGCTGGAAAATACAAAGAATACCCAGAGTTGAAGAATAAAATTACTGAAATGAATAACACAGTAGAAGGAACCAAGAATAGACTAAATGAGGCAGAAGAATAGATCAGGGAGCTAGAAGACAGAGTAGTAGAAATCACCACTGTAGAACCAAGAAAAAAGAATGAAAATGATGATAGTTTAAGAGAACTTTCGGACAACATGAAGCACACTAATATCTGCATTATAAGGGTCCCAGGAAGAGAAGAGAAAGAACCTGAGAAAATTTTTGAAGAGATAATAACCAAAAACTTAACTTGTGAAAGGAAACAGTCACCCAAGTCCAGGAAGCAGAGAGGTCCTGACAAGATCAACCCAAAGACGAACACAACAAGGCACACAGTAATCAAACTGACAAAAATTAATGATAAGGAGAAAATACTAAAATCAGCAAGAGAAAAGCAACAAGTAACATACAAGGGAACTCCCATAAGGTTATCAGCTGATTTTTCAGCACAAACTCTTCAGGCCAGAAGGGAGTGGCACAATATATTTAAGTGATGAAAGTGAAAAACTTACTACTAAGAATACTCTATTCAGCAAGGCTCTCATTCAGATTTGAGGGAGAAGTCAAAAGTTTCAGATATATCAAGGCTAAAAGAATTCTGCACCTCCGAACCAGCTTTACAACAAATGTTAAAGGAACTTCTCTAGTCATCAAAGCACAAGAAAATAGAAAATAGAAAAAAAAAACAACCCTACAAAAACTAACCCAAAATAATTAACAAAATGGCAATAAGAACATACGTATCGATATCTACATTAAATGTAGATGGATTGAACACTCCAACCAAAAGACATAGGACTGGCTGACCTCGTGGTGCAACAGTAGTGCATCTGACTCCAAAAGACACAGACTGGCTATATGGATACAAAAACAAGACTCATATATATGCTGTCTACAAGAGCTAGAGACACATGCAGGTTGAAAGTAAGGGGATGGAAAAAAATATTCCATGCAAATGGAAACCTAAAGAAAGCTGGGGTACCAATACTTATATTACAGATAACAGATTTTAAGATAGACTGTTACAAAAAACAAAGACGGACATTACATAATGCTTTAAGGATCAATCCAAGAAGAGAATATAACAACTGTAAATATATATGCACTCAACATAGGAGCACCTCAACATATAATGCAATTGTTAAGAGACAACAAGGAGAAATCGACAATAACACAATAATAATGGGGGACCTTAATACTCCACTTACATCAGTGGAGAGATCATCCAGACAAAATCAGTAAGGAAACACAGGCCCTAAATAATGCATTAGACCAGATGGACTTGACTGTTATCTATAGAGCATTCTCTCTGAAAGCAACAGAATACACATTCTTCTCAAGTGCACACACAACATTCTCCAGAACTGACCACATGCTGATCACAAAGCTAGCCTCAGCAACTTTAAGAAAACTGAAGTCGTACCAAGCATCTTTTCTGACCACAATGCTATAAGGTTAGAAATCAACTACAAGAAAAAAAGCTGCAAAAACTGGAAACATGTGGAGGCTAAACAATATGCTACTAAACAAACAATGCAGGGAGGAGGGAATAGCTCAAGTGGTAGAGTCCATGTTTAGCATGCATGAGGTCCTGGGTTCAATCCCCAGTACCTCCTCTAAAAAATATAAATAAATGTAATTACTCCCCCCCCCAATTAAATAATACAACAATGAAATATTAAGAAAAAAACAACCAATAGATAACTGAAGAAATCAAAGAGGAAATCTGAGACAAATGAAAACAAAAACACAATGATTCAAAACGTCTCAGATGCAGAAAAAGCAGTTCTCAGAGGGAAGTTTATAGCAATACAAGCTTACCTCAGGAAACAAGAAAAATCTCAAATAAAAATCTAAACTTACACCTAAAGCAGCTAGAGAAAGAAGAACAAACAAAATCCAAAGTTACCAGAAAGAAAAGAACCCATAAAGACTACACCAGAAATAAATGAAATACAGACTAAAAAAACAATAGAAATGATCAATGAAACTAAAAGCTGGTTCTCTGAAAAGATAAAAAATTGATAAACCTTTAGTCTGACTCGAAAAAAAAGGAGGGCCTAATTAATAAGATCAGAAATGAATAAGGAGAAGTTACAACTGACAATACAGAAATACAAGAGATCGTAAGAGGCTACTATGAGCAATTATATGCCAACAAAAAGGTCAATGTAGAAAAAATGGATTATTTCTTAGAAAGGTACAATTTGGCAAGATAGAACCAGGAAAAAACTGATAACGTGAACTGACCAATTACTAGCACTGAAATTGAATCAGTAATTTAAAAACTCCTGACTAACAAAAGTCTAAGACCAGACGGCTTATTAGATGAATTCTACCAAACATTTACAGAAAGCTTAACACCAATCCTTCTTAAACTATTCCAAAAAACTGCAGAGAAAGGAACACTTCCAAACTCGTTCTACGAGGCCATCATCACCTTGATACCAAAACCCCCCCCCAATAACAAAGATATCACACAAAAAGAAAATTACAGGCAAATATTACTTATGAATATAGATACAAAAATCCTAATCAAAATACGAGCAAGAATGCATTAAAAGGACCATACACCATGATCAAGTGGGATTTATCCCAGAGATACAGGGATTTTTCAATATCTGCAAACCAATCTATGTGATTCACCACATTAACAAATTCACAAATAAAAACCGTATGATCATCTCAGTATATGCAGAAAAAGCTTTTGATAAAATTCAACATCCATTTATGATAGAAACTCTCCAGAACATGAGAAAAGACGGAACATACCTTAACAAAATAAAGGCCATATACAAGCTAATATCACACTTAACAGGGAAAAGCCAAAAAGCACTTCCTCTTAGATCAGGAACAAGACAAGGATGTCCACTCTTGCCACATTTATTCAACATAGTTTTGGAAGTCTTAGCCACAGCAAAGAGAGAAGAAAAAGAAATGAAAGGAATCCAAATTGGAAACGAAGAAGTTAAACTGTCATTGTCTGCAAATAATATGACACTATACATAGAAAACCCTAAAGAAGTGACCAGAAAACTACTAGAACTCATCAATGAATTTGGTAAAATACAGGATACAAAACTAATATTTAGAAGTCAGCTGCATTTCTATACACTAAAACAACTAAATAACAGAAAAAGAAAGTAAGGGAACAATACCATTTACCATCACACCAAAAAGAATAAAATACCCAGGAATAAACCTACCCAAGGAGGCAAAAGACCTGTGCTTTGAAAACTATAAGACACTGATAAAGGAAACTGAACATGATACAAACAAATGGAAAGAAAGATATACCATGTTTTTGGATTGGAAGAATCAATATTGTTAAAATGGTCATACTACCCAAGGAAATATACAGATTCAATACACTCCTGATCAAATTACCAATAACATTTCTCAAAGAGCTGAAGCAAATAAATGTTAAAATTTATATGGACACACAAAAACCCTGATAGCCAAAACAATCTTGACAAAGAACAGAGCTGGTGGAATCATGGTCCCTGACTTCATACTATATTACAAAGCTACAGTCATCAAAATAGTATGGTACTGGCACAAAAACAGACACATAGATCAATGGAACAGGAAAGTCCAGAAATAAACCCACCCACTTATGGTGAATTAATCTACAACAAAGAGAGCAAGAATATACAATGCAGAAAAGACAGTCCCTTCAGCAAGTGGCACTGGGACAGCTGGACAGCCATATGTAAGTCAATGACGTTACAACACTCTCACAGCATACTAAAAAATAAACTCATAATGGCTTAAAGACTTAAATATAAGATAAGACACTGCAAACATCCTGGAGGACAACATAGGCAAAATATTTTCAGACATAAATCCTCGCAATGTTCTCCCAAGGCAGTTTACTCAGGCAACAGAAATAGAAGCAAAAACCCCCCCAAAAACCAAAAAATCAAATGGGATCTAATTAAACTTGTAAGCTTTTACACAGCAAAGGAAACCATAAGCAAAAGAAAAAGACAACATACAGAATGGGATGGATACATACAGAATGGATGCAAAAGATGAGTCTGACAAGGGCTTAATTTCCAGAATATATAAACATCTCATACAACTTAATAAGAAAAAAACAAACAACCCAATCCAAAAATGGGCAGAAGACAAAAACAAGAAATTCTTCAATGAAGACAGACAGATGGCAAATAAGCACATGAAAAAATGCTCAATATTGCTAATTATCAGAGAAATGCAAATCAAAGCTACAATGAGGTATTAACTTACACCAGTCAGAATGGGCATCATTCAAAAGTCCACAAATGATAAATGCCAGAGAGGCTGCAGAGAAAAGGGAACCCTCCTACAAAGTTGGTGGGAATGCAGTTTGGTGCAGCCATTATGGAAAACAGTATACAGATTCATCAAAAGACTGAAAATACACTTACCACATGATTCAGCAATCCCACTCCTGAGCATATATTGAGGGAACCTTAATTCAAAGATACATGAACCTCAATGTTCACAGCAGCACTATTTACAATAGCCAAGACATGGAAACAACCTAAATGCCCACTGACAGATGACTGGGTAAAGCAGTTCTTGTGTATTTATATAATGGACTACTACTAAGCCATAAAAAATAATAAAATAATGCCATTTGCAGCAACATGGATGGACATGGAGATGATTGTCATTCTAAGTGAAGTAAACCAGAGAGAAAGAAAAATACCAATGATGTCACTCATATGTGGAATCCAAAAAAAGAAAAACAAGCCACTAATGAACTTATCTATAAGACAGAAACAGACTCAGAGAGAGAAAACAAACTTATGGTTACCGGGGGAAAATGAGGTGTGAAGGGATAAATTGGGAATTTGAGATCTGCAAATAATAACTAAATACAAACAGATAAACAGCAGGTTTCTTCTGTATAGCACAGGGAACTATTTCAATATCCTGTAGTAACCTTTAATGAAAAAAAATGAAAACGAATATATGTATGTATATCCATGACTGAAACATTACACTGGAGTTGACACACTGTAAACTGACTATACTTCAATTAAAAAAAAAATCCATCCTTTGTATTGTTATATTGCCAATATATGTTATATATCATCATATATTTTACTATTTTGGTAATAATACGTCAACATGTCAACTATACTGGTAATAATATGTCAATAAAGTGTTATTTTTGCTTGGAAAAAAACCGCAATGAGATATCACCTCACACTTGTTAGAACTGCTACTATGAAAATGTTAGGAAACAGTTAAGTGTTGGTGAGGATGTGGATTAAAGGGAAGCCTTGTGCACTGCTGTCAGGAAGGTACACTGGTGCAGCCACTATGTAAAACAGTATGGAGGTTCCTCAAAAAACTAAAAAAGAACACCAAATGATCCAGCAATCCACTTTTGGATATTTATTACAAAAAAATGAAAACACTAACTGGAAAAGATATATGCACCCCCACATTCACTGTAGAACTATTTACAATAGCCAAGATATGAAAACAACCTAAGAGTCCACTGATGGATGTCTGGATAAAGACACTGACATATATACACAGTGGTTTATTATTCCAACTTAAAAAAAGAAATCTTGCAAAGTGTTACGGCATGAGTGGACCTCAAGGGAATTACACTAAATGAAATAAGTCAGAGAAAAAGACAAATACCAAATCATCTGCCTTACATGTGAAATGTTTACAACAAACTAAAAACCCCCCCAAGCTCACAGAGACAGATTGGTGGTTGCCAGGGGTGAAGAGTGGAGGATTGGAGAAACTGGTAATGGGGGTCAAAAAAAATGCAGTTGATATAAAATAGAAATTTAAAATACTTTAAAAATTGACTTTATAATACATGTATATATGTATACATATATGTATGTTTACATATATGCTAAAAATACATAATATATGAGTTAAATATTAAACTGAGCTGATCAGGACACCTTAACTGAAATGTTGAGAACAATGAACATATACAAATACAGTAAAGCATTTCAAAATGATATAATATATATAATTAGATATAAAAGACAACAAAAAATCCCTAAATGACAAGGTAACCTTCAGACTGGGAGAAAATACTTGCATATCATGTATCTGATCAGGGATTTTAATATCCAAAAGATATAAACAGCTCAAACAGGAAAAAAGCAAGCCACCCAATTCAAAAATGACAGAGTATCAGAAAAGACATTTTTCCAAAGACATCCAGGTGGCCAACAGGTGTATGAAAAGATAATCATCACTAATCATCAGGGTAATGCAAATCAAAACTACAATGAGATATCACTTCATACACATTAGAATGGCTATTATCAAACAGACAAGAAATAACAAGTATTGGTGAGGATGGGGAGAAAAGGGAGACCTTGTGCATTGTTGGTGGGAACGTAAATTGGTGCAGCCAATATGGAGAACAGTACAGAGGTTGGTCAAAAAAAATCAAACACAACTGTCATGTATTTCAGCATTTCCACTTTTGGGTATTTATGTGAGGAAAAAGAAAACACTAAGCCAAAAAGATATACACACTTTTTTTTTCACTGAAGCATTATTTACAACAGCCTAAGTGTCTATCGATGATGAATGGATAAAGATGTGGAGGTGTGTGTGTATACACACACACGCACACTATACACACAAATACACACACCTACATATACACATAATGGAATATTATTCATACATTAAAAAAGCTGATCTTGCCATTTGGGACAATGCTGATGGCCTTCGAGCGCATAACGCGAAGTGAGGTAAGTTACAGAAAAACAAGTATCACGTGATCTCACTTACATGTGGAATCTAAAAAAAAACTAGGCTCACAGATAGAAGATAAGATTGGGGGTTGGGGGAAGGATGGGTGAAGGGGATCAAAAGGTACAAACTTCCAAATACAAAATAAAAAAGTCATGGAAATGTAACGTACAGCATGGAGACTACAGTTAATAATACTGTATTGCATATTTGAAAGTTGCTAAGAGAGTAGATCTTACAAGCCCTCACCATAAGAAAAAACATTTTTTGACTGGTGATGAATGTTACCTAGACATATTGTAGGGATCCTTTTGACAAATAATTTAATCATTATGTCCTACACGTAAAACTAATATATTGTAAGTCAACTATAACTCAGTAAAAATAATTTTAAAAATACCTATAACTTATTTAAATGTTTGTTGAAGTTACTTGCTTTAATAATCCCAGATTTCTAAAAATTCCTTGTGAAATGCTCCGTTCTTTTAGATATGGTACCAGCCACAAATTTAGTACTACTTCATTTCGCAGTTTACAAAATTAAATTAGAAGACTCACGTTCGAAAGTAACCTGATAGTCTTTCTTGAGCAAACCATTCAGTGTAAATTCATTCGTGTCAGAGTTCACACGAGGTGGGAAAGGCAGACTTTAAACAAGGGAAGAAACACAAGAATAGTACACTTAAGGAATTCCCCCGATATTCCAGGGGGAAAAATCACCCTAAGATGCTTTAAGACATCCGCCTGGCTAAAAATACGGTGCTGGGCTCACGACCTCCTCCAGGACCGTTCAGCTGGCGCCCAGCAGACAACAAGCCTCCCGCCACAGGACGCAAGCGTCTCCCGGCCGCCTCCCTTCCCTTCCCATCCTGGGGCACCGCCGCAAGGCCAGCGCGGCAGCGAAGTCGGTAACGGGCCGACCCCGAGCGGAAAAGGCCCTCGCAAAAGACCCAACGCAATCCCTGCTGTAGGGGGTGACTCAATACCTGTGGAAAAGGCGCTTCCCGCCGCGGAGAAGACAGAAGCGGCACCGTCAGGAGCCCAACAGGAGGTAGCTACTTTCCCGACCTCCTCTCCGGCCGCCGCAGAGCGCGCAGAGATAGGTCGACGACCCGGAAGCGCTCGCAGAACCTGGAAGTGACTCCGCACTGGAGGGCCCAGAAGCCCCGCCCACTGCCTGATTCCCGTCAGCCACTCAAGCATTGGGAGCAGAGAGCGGGGAGGTGGAGAGAGGGGCGTGGGGCCGCAGTCCAACCCCTAGCCCGCTCCACAGGCTTAGTTTCCGAGTAATTCACCAGGTTCACTAAGTCGTCCCTAAGGGAATTTTAGAGACTACTTTTCTTCACGGTTACATGCACAGTTAGGAAATGTTGGGCAGTCACATTTTGTGCCTAAGGTGTAATTCAGGGTAATACTGTTGAAGACTGACATGTGGAAAGATTTTAGCACGGATTTCTTAATTCAAAACAGGGCTGCAATTCATTTAGCCCAGTAAACGTTTAGTTTATGAATCGTTAAGTATTTTTATCTAGGGGGATTTGTATTTAAAATTCGTGCCAAAGGCAAGGGAAATACTGCAATATGTATTTCGTGTTTATGTAGTCCCAAATGGTATCCTAAATGTGGATCAAAGTCGGCAGCAATCTGCACAGCTGTTTGTGTTTAAGCAGAACAGTGATTAAGGAGTAAATGCAAACAAATGCTACCAACTGGAACCTCTGAGCAGGTCTACAAAGTAAACAGGTTATTATTTATACAAAGTTTTCAGCCACTTATTCATTTCATTGTTGGATTCCCCATTAACTAAAATAATACTAAACTATGAAATAATTTGGTTATAATTAAGGTAAAATTTAAAATTAAAGCAGGATGAACTCTTCGCCCTCCTGAATAGGAAGCAGCACCAAAACTACAGAAAGAGAAACAAGAGTAAAAGTATAAAATTATTTGAAAAGCTTACAAGATAATTCAGTGTAAAAATTCAGCAGTAAGTAAAGTGGAAGACTGAAAAATGTGATAAAATGAGTCAAAAACAAACTTTCCAATTAATTTATTTAAAGTCATTAATGTTGCAACAATATGATGTGCAACAGATCAGGACACAAGTTATCATATTCCTTAACATATTCCTTAAAAGAAAAATAAAATAGTACATCTTCTTGATATATCAAGACCCAAGTATTTCTTACAGGGACCACATCAACATCTTGCACACACAGTCATTAGACCTGAATTTCTCGCACTTAGAATGAGAGCTCTAGGCTAGGCAGCGTCATTTGAATAGTAGTAAAATGATTGCAGTACATTGTGTCTAAATGACAGCATGTGAACTTCCACTAAGAAAAAGGCTAGAATCTTTGAGATATATATCAAAGTGCGTTAGTGTCTAACAAACTCTGAATTTGCAGTGTTCCATGTGAACGATGCCCCAAGGGCTGTACACTCAATATTCCTGAACACTATTTACTAGCTAGGTTTAGGTAAATAAACTGTTTAATGGGCATAACTTTAGAAAGTTTATATACAAAAAGTGCAGTGGAGTAGCTAACTAATATTTTTTAAGTTCTTCCTTAGGTACACTGAATGTTAAAACAAAAATTTCAAAATGCTAATGCTTTAAACTCTTGTAGAATGTCTTACAAGACAGAATCAGCCAGCCATTTGATGTAAACAGCTTACTATATATAACTCTTCAGTAATATAAAAGCATTAAACCCTTGATTTTCTTATGGAGTTTAACTGGTTAGTAAGTACTTTATGTAGACTTTTCATAGCATTTTAAAAGTAGTTCTCAAAACGTAAAAAATTATGTAATCTATCATATACAGTTGCAGTAACAGTTCTATTCAAATTTTAGTGTCACACCTTGCAGTCCAACATATTACCTTATTTTACATTACCAGTTAGAACTTTAAAGGAAAGTTGTTATTACTAGGACGCACCACTGATCTAATTCACTCACAATCCTGGGATGGGAAGAGGGGGGCGAAAGACTCCCCAGTTAACTCTTCTATACTATTAGAACATTGAGCAGATAATCTCCCACTTCCTTTACCAGCTGACCTTCCCAATCAAGTCTACGTCCGTAACTCTTTCTCCCAGCAACTCAAATTATACAATGCCTGTTCCCTGTGACAAGAACAGAATTGGTCAAACTTACAAGTACATTAGTTCCTCCATCTATCCCATCATTCTGAGATTTGTGATCCATTTCTCCAATAGCTATAATGCAGGAGAAAAAATAGGCATGAAAACAAAACTGGGGTAGCCACATCTATTTTCAACCTCCTCTTGACCAAGCAATGGGGGCAATTTTCCACATACAACATGGGAAAAAAGGATGAAGCTGTCATCTTATATATAACCATAGCAGTGTCATCAGGAAACTGGTCTGATGTGTCCTGATGCTAATTTAACTATCATTTGCAATCTAAAAAGCCACTTCTGCATTAATTAGAACACTTTCAAATTCCCTGAGCACACATACAGAAAAGCAGCCAAGGAGTAATGCTATGTAGTCATTTACCAGAAGTCTATCAAAAAGCAGATTTCTTCTTAAAATTTTTTTAAATTCTGGAATTGCAGCTGAAGAAAGTCTAGCTACCTACATACACTTTTCAATCAACAAATTTCACTATCCAGTGTGGTTATTAAATAGTGGTGTCCATTTTGGAAAACTACATTAATGTTTACCAACCATGAAATACGAAATGTAACCTAGCCCTGAACTTCAATCTGAGCGTTGTAATTGCTGACTTTCCCTATTTAAACTTACTTTGCTATGAAGAGACAAAGAAAGCAGGGGAAGGTATGAATTCTTGTTACAGGTACTACCAGCATTTTCCCTTCCACTCCAGTCTCCCTATTCACATATTCTGTGCGTAGCCTGCAGGTTTTCCTGCTTGATACAAGAAACAGTACCAATGTTTGCCATATATAGTACTTCCGTTAACAAGGACACATTCAGTGGCCTTCTTAGATTACAGTTCCCTTTATAGTTTTCTTTCTCTTACCTCCTTATTTTGTTATCTTCCTTTTCAGCTTCTCCGCTAGGCCCTACTTAGAATCATATTTCTTTACATACCCCCCATCCCCAGGTAGGACTATTCAGCTTCAACTGTAGGATCAATATACTGTCTTCTTAGTGCTAATAAAGAATATGGCCGAGCACAACACAAATTCCTTTACGAGAAACTTCTGGCTAAAAAGAGGCACTCAAAGCCCAAGCACAACAAAAAAAACAGTGGCAAGAGCATCAAATTAAACAAGTTAGATCCATGATTCCAGCAGAAAGATAAAATCACACAATTATATGTAATTTTACCTCAATCAAAAATGGAAAATTAAAATTAAATGATATGGGGAAAATGTCTCACAGCCACAAATTACAAGTAACAATAAATGCTTTTCCTCTAACCTCCTTGTTATGATCTTAAGTCTCACAGTTAAGAGAAATTACAGGGCACGTCCCTATAGCAGATTCCATTAAGGTGTCGGTTAGAGTAGAAATCCTTTTAAATCTAGTGATTCCCAGCACATCCCTTTGTTTATATCCCAAGTGTTATCACTGTTCTCTCTGAATTTTACTGTTCTAATAGAATACAGGGTACTTCTACTTAAAAAAAAAACAACACATAGAAAATACACTTTTGCAGTAAGTTGTATCAATAGGCAGGAACAATGCTTGCAAAAGGCAATCGACAGTGTAAAGTGTTGAAAGTGAAGAACTGGGCACATAAGGTGGCGCACAGCCACCTACTTTAAAAGCTCAGCCCAGTTTGAATGAGATAGAAATTTATAGATGACAGACGACTTAATGTGCTCTATAAATATAGACCCTAATCACACTTCAATTCAGTACGCACCCTTATTCGTAATCCTCGTATGGTAAGCGTTCAGAAGGAATGTCTAAGCTGTTATTGGTTTGCTTTTTGAACACAAAGTATTTCTAAGATTGGAGCACGGAATAATGGTTTTGGCTTTATTCATTATAGTGACATTAGTTTGGGACCTGCCTACAGCTGCTGGATCCAAGTTAAGTCAGGAGGCTGCTGAGGAAAATCTCATCCTGGGAACCCTCCAGCATCTCCCACAAGTGGGCTTGGAGTTAGCCTGTCAAGTTTACGCCTGAGAAGGATAAAAAAGACAATTCTATTTTGTGGTAGAAACTTTTTTACTAAAAACAGCAATGATAAAGCTACATGTGTGTTCAGTCTAGGATATAAGCTTAGCTATCAATTTTGCTATTCTTTTGTAAATTACCTCATAGGAGGGGCTTGAACGTGGTACGACCCTTAAGTTATGAAGGTACTAAGTTTACCAAATGTATATGAGCCCCACAAGTACATGACACAGTATTAGACCAATCTGGTTTTAGGGTAATTTTGTGAGTAATTAAGTTCTGTTTGGGGGCATAAGTACAATTTACTGCAACGTAGAGTCAAGGTACTTACCAAATTAAAGAATTTTACATGCTTACACCAAATGCTATCCAAGACAGCATAATATAATGATGCTCTAAGACTTACAAAATAACTTAATTTACAGTACTGTCAACAAGATCCAACAGAAAATGTGGAAACATACCATATCTGCCTAAGTCAAACACCCGATACGAAGTATTTTGGTCAAGAGCCCACACTGAGATCAGTTAATAAAGCAGCCCCTGTTTTCTAAAGAAAAGTAGTGACAGTTCCTCTGAACAGTACACTGCACTCACACAAATTCAGGAGAGTGATACCCTGGACACACAAGCTTACTTCACATTAAGTGAACAAACCTAAAATTTTTATCAAGTTCTGACTTTTGGCCAGAAGACAAAATGTCTGACATATACATATATACAAACCCCAATTCTTAACCTCTTACATTCTCTAATTCTAAAAATGGCTTTTTCACTTGTCTGAAAGTTTAAAAATGAAAAAGTGTGCAACACACTTGTATTTGTGTGTCTGAATTGAGACACAATAAACATTAAGTGAGAAAAAAGCTCAGAATGGTACTAATCTACTTAGATTATGTACATGACCTTTGGGTGTTCATGAAAACCAGTTTAACTGTCCCATCTTATGAGCAACTTTATTTTCTAAGTGACCCAGGAAATGTATTTAACCATTTACAAAAACAAAAATTCTAACATGCACTTTACAAAATCGTGGTCTTATTTACCTGCATATTCTTCCACAAGAGAGCTACACATTAAAAAATATTGCTCAAAAACATAAAAATATATATTATCTCTTTCCTTTTCCATTTAGACATATAAATATTTTACTGAAGAAGATGCATCATTTAATAAACAAATGCAAAACCTGCTTTATATAAAGTGTGGTTCTCTGCTATTTAGCAATATAAAATATAAAATGATTATAATATAATTACCTGGTAAAGAGCTAAATTCAAGAGATTTGCAAACCAGTACAGCAGTGAACAGTCCCTTATACAAAAGTCCATTTAAGAAAAAGTCAAGTCAATTTTGTAACAGGTTACATAAAAATCAGGACCAGTAAATGCATTATAAATGCAAAGAAGAGCACGGCTTCATCAGCACGTTCTTCAGTCTGTTTGGACCATGCCAATCTTACTGCTCACTTTTTGGTTCATCTTGTTTTCCATTAAGCTCTTGATCAACTCTGTTTAATGAAAAACAATACAGATACTAAGACATCAGCAAATGAACAATTCTCTTTCTAAAAATAAGTGACTGATTTTAGCATAGATTATTATTCTGTTAAAAACAAAGCTTTGCAAAGAAGCGGATATAGTAAAAGGTTACCAAACATTTCCCCAACCAGGAAAGGTAATTTTTAAAGGCAAGAGGATCCTGGCAAGAAATGTGACTGTGTCTTTAAAAATTATAAGATACTTTACATACAAATCCACATAAACCATATTAAAAATTCAAATTACAGGCTTTGGGAGCATAGTTCAGTGGTAGAGGGTGTGCTTCGCGTGCTTGAGGTCCTGGGTTCAATCCCCAGTACCTTCATTAAAAAAAAATTCAGATTACAACAGGCATATTAAAATGCTGAACTGTAGCATGGCTGGGGCAAGGATCTAACCGGTAAGAGAGTGGTAGGAAAAGCAATTCCTTCAAAAATGACTTTGTTAACTAGAATATTAAAATGCCACTAATGCCACCAATTGGCCATTTTTTTCAGTGATTAAAAATGCTTATTTATAGATCCATAAGTATTCTCCAGAATGTACTGGCACACTTAAGAATGTGAATGCCTTTCAATTATTGTGATAGTAAGGAGCCACAGAGTGGAATAATCAGAAACATCTAGACGTACATGAAAAATCTGACTGGACCAGAAGTGGGTTGCACAGAAAGCACATCAAAATTTAGGCAAGTAAGGATTAGAAAAATTAGGTAATTACCACACAAATATTATAGACAACCCTTCACAGGTAATGTACAACAATCTACTGCTACTATATTTGTATATTTATACTATATTTGTAGTAGTCTGAATTACTAACGAAGGGAAGTTTAAAACAATTTATCATGATATATGAAGATACTTTCCACACTTGTTTCCATTACTGTATCACTTGAACTTCAGTGAATCAGACCTAAAAGCCCTGGCCTGTGGTAAAGCCAGATTAACCTCTAAAAATGCTTTTATACTGTTATCAAAAATTTGAAAGGTATATATTTTTACTAAGGCATGCAATACACATCGACCCCTTCAACATCTGAAATATTGGTATGAACTAATTTCACAATCACCTTATTTCTAAAATCTGTCCAAATATGAACAATGAACACCTGCCTGGCCTCTCTTGCACTGAGTTGTTTGAAACATCTAAAACATTTTAAACTGCTATACTTCAGCATTCAGTTTTGAATCCTCCTTACCAGTACTCATTATACAGATTTCACTTTAAGTAAGCTCTCTGACACATAGCTTCTGCTATTTAGTTTTAAAAACACACCCCTCTATTTTTAAACTTGAATGTTATCATTTTAAATCTGACAAGGATTTATTAGTTTTTAAAGCTAACTAAACTTTGTACAAAAACTTAAGAAGTGCCTGAAAGATACATGTAATGATTGAATTAAGGTTAAATGAAACAAAAGGAAAAAAGGAAAAAAAGTCGTGGTAGGTTACACATACAATTAAATAAAAGGCAAAATTCCACTTTTTCTCTAATGCCTTCTGTCAGGCAAATGAATACTAAAACTTTTGTAGAAAGACATGATACAGCAGATGTAATCAACAAAGGCAACTCATTTTGAAATCCATGAAGCAGCTGGCTTCAAAATACTCTACAATTACAGACTACATTTTAAATTTCAGCCAGTTGTCTGGCAAATGCCCACCAATGCCTTGAGAGGAAAGAGAAATCAGCAAAAAGTAACTTAACTGTCCATGTGCCTATGTTAAAATGTTTACCCATAAAGTGTCATATAGAAACGTGAAGCTGTGATTCTATCACAAGGTGAACTGAGTTCCTGCCCATATACAGAGCCAAAGTATGTTCAAAGAATGTTCCAGTTTCTTAGAATTGGTTCCTTAGAATGGTCAAAATGAAAACTACATATAAATTTCTCACCTTAACTCAATAAAGACTGTGTGACTCTGTTTTGCTAATCTGTCAACATTTAAAAAACCCATTAGCAAGTCAGATCCAAATCCTACAGTTTTCTAAATTACATTATAGAACAGTAACTATTTTATACCCTTTCCTTTCATCTTCTATGCCAAGATATTAATAGATGAGAGATTGTTATGCTCAAAGCAGAAGTATTCAGAAGTATATTTAAGATGGAAAGCAGAATGTTTAACTATTAAACGGTACATTGAACTTTTAGGTATTTTATCACATGTAGAATTTGACTGGTTAGCAGGCCATTTAAGCATACAAGGAGATGAATGTTGGTTAGCCAAAGAATATGTGCATTGCAAATATAATCATCAACCCCTGGTGGTGGGGGACGGACTCATTAAAAATGCATATTTCAAAAACACAAGTCAGATTTACAGCATATGGTGAAACCAGTAAGGTCTTACAAGGAATTGGTTTTGCAAATAGTGTTCTTAGGAATTTCTCTAGTTTCACCATCAGTATTTAAACCAAAAGGAGAAGGAGATGTGAGCTTTATTTCCTACTGGCACTATGTATGGTGTTCAAATAGAGTGAATCCAAGCTATACTCAGCACCTGGAACTTTGGATTCATACCGTATTTGGATTCTGGGGTCTATTATATTTGCAAGTGCTATTATCTTTGTCTACCAGCTAACCAACCAATAAGGAAGAGTTAGTCTGTGCAATGCAAATGGACTAGTCTAGATGCAACCCAGTCAAGGTGTGCATATACCTTTTCTGTTTCTTTTTTAACTTTTCTTCTTCATACCTTGGTAGGGAAGAGTTATTTCAGTAAATATACATGTTATGAAGATGAACAAAAACTTGAAAAAAGGCACTAAAAATAAACTCATAAGTTTGTAAGCAAAATGAAAAATATTTAATATACTATACAGGAAGTCAAAACTGACTTAAGAAATGTGGCTTTGACATATTCAACAGGCTAAAATCTCAGATTAACAGAACAAACCAACATTTTTCTATATTAAAGCACTGTGATACTGAAGTATTTGTGTTAACAGCCTTCCACCAAGTCCTTTTAAAGGTGAGATGGAAATAAATGAAAATTCCAGCCACTGAAAAGTATTAAGGTCAGGCTGATATGAATATTTCATTTCCCTAGCAAAATCATTATTTGATGCCATGAGGAGCTTATGCAGATCTGGAGAGCAGGATGTTCAAGTTTGGAGAATGTTCTTCAGTACTGACCAATTAGGAAATCATCTCTTAGACTACAACTAGTCTTTAAAAATATAAATGAATCACAACCAGAAACAATTCCTCCTACTTTAACTGACTGCCTGAAGAACACGGTGACCTATGGGAAAGAGGTTGCAAAGTGTCTCCCTTCCCTTTTCTTTGGTACAAAAATGAGCAGTTACAAAATATGTATACTATATGAAGTGAGAAAGAATGAGTATCAAAAAATTTGCCTCTTGCACATCAAAATATAAAGATCCAATACAAGCAAAGAAATAAAACAAAACATACTGTTTTATGCATTCTGGTATGCCAACATATTCCATGGGGACAAGTTCCGCTAGTTCTGCCAAATTAAAGACGTATCTAATTTTTTGGCTGAATTTTGAGCTATGGGAGAAAATAAAAATAATTATCTTAGTATTTCTGACCAACAGAACTAACATGAAATTCATACAAGGAGTTCATGTTCTTATTTTTTTAAAGAAAATGGTTCTCAGAAGATTACCTAATAAATGGTCTTGTGACAGCCAGAAGTGTTCTGATAAACCAAGAGGGATGTACAATGATTAGAGATTTTAGGTTTTTCCGTAACCTGGAGTTTAAAAAAAGAGAAAGTTTAAAAGCTCTACAAATTCTAATGCCAGAGGAAGAGCAAACAAATCAATAAGTATGTGCAAGTCTATACAAAAAAAAAATCAACTGAAAAACTCTCATCCAAGACTTGTCATTTAGATATGACATTCCTAAAGACAAGCAAATGCACTCTTGAATTCCAATGGTCCTACCTACTGGTATGAATCTGACTAAATTTATGTCCACGGTGTAGCCTATTATTAAATATCTCCTAGAATACATTCACTTGTCTTCAGGACTGTCAATCAGGGTAGAGGCCAACACTGAATATAAAAGTCAGTTGTTTTCATTTTTCAGAGGGGCAACTGTTACTAATTTCTTCAACACCATGAAGGCACTGGGCTGGCAGAAAGGTGGGAGCGGAGACCATAAGAACAGGTAACATGGTTCAGATCTAATGTATTCTTACAGAGTCTAAAATTTTTATTGAAAGTTAAAAGCATTATCCTAGACAACTTAAAATGTTAAAAATAAAAACCGCTGTTTTAGCAGTATATTTCACACTTAAATAAAGGCATCAGTAAGGATTTTTTTTTTTTTTGTCCTAATCACAAGAACTAGCCAACGTCATGTGCAGGCATGAAGAGAAACCTATTAATGGGTTGGAGTTGATTAAACCAGTCTGAATTAGCTATGGTCAAATCAAACCAAACGGAAGATCAAAATTCCTTCCATTAGCATGGATGACTAACTCCCAGGAGAATACAATTCCAGAGCTCATTCCAAAGATAGATTATAGCTCAGCAAGCATCTTAAGAAACATATTATACTAAGCACTATAAATTAGGCAAGATCCAGAATATAACAAGAACAGGGAATGTGCTAAATTCTCCATCCTTCCCCAAAACATAAAGTATAGGAAAGTGTTTGATGTGGTATAAATAAGGAGAAATAAAGAATGATTTTTATAAGTTTGAAGACAGAAACTTGTCATGAAATTAATAAACTTAATTTATGAAGTAGATACATGGTGGCTTTAAGTGGCAACAGAAAATAAAATTTAATCTAATAAGGCCATTATAAAAATTATTCAGACTAGCTTTTAACTTGTATTTACAATACCGTCTATCAATCTGTTGATAGCATTTCCTGAGCCATCCCAAACTGGGCATTTTTCTTCGAGTTGTTGCACCATTTAAATAAACTATCATGTAGTTTTCTGCTACTAACAGCTCCAAAGTGCCAATAACATACCTGTAAAAACAAATTAGGTTTAAGTTTTAAATGTCATTTTGCAGAACCAAACCAGGTTTTCCAAATTACATAATTCTTTTCCCTCCCCTTCAGTGAGAGCAAAAACAATTAAAAATTTAAAACTGCTTTAGTTGGTATTATGATTATTTAAAGAAAAGAAGAGTTCATTTAGAAACCTTTATTGAAACGTTTATAGATGATATGGTATCTGGGATTTACTTCAAAATTTTACCTTGGGGGTGTATAAATTGTGGGAATAAAGTACAAATTGATATTTGTGGAAATGGGTAATTGTTACACAAATATTTAATGTATTTCTATCTTTGTATATGTTTAAAATTTTTCCCAACAGTTTTTTTTTTTTTTTTAAACTGCACTAAGTTGAGAAATAGAATGACTCTGGAAATAAAGCTGAATCAGCTTAGCTACATTTGGCTTCTTGGGGGTAAATGTAATTTAGCCAGCTGATTTTGAGATCAGTTACTTCTTTACACTTACTGTGTCCTCCAACGTAAAATAGTAAGTTAGAACAGATAATCTGAAATATCCCTTCCAGTTTTCCTTTTTTGAGGGGGACAATGGATAGTTTCACAATGCCAAAAAATTGATTTAAGGAACCAGAACTGGGATATTGATAATTCTTACCCAGCTAAAGTTCACCTCCATAAACGGGACATGTACTTAACTCAATTCTGTCCAAACACTTTTGTGATGATCTACTTACTTAAAGAGATTGTCCATCAGGTATCTATAGTTAGGTTGACCACTTTCGGGCATAAAACAGACAGCAAACACAACGATGGCGTTTAATCCATCCCCATAATATCCTGAAAAACGACCCAAAGACAAAATCATCAGCATGGTTCTACTCTGAAGATTGTTCAGAAGATATCGATTATGGTTGATATAGTCTACACGTTTCTGAATCAAAAATATATTTTCTGTTCTGACCGTATAGTCTTGTAGAGATCTTTATATCTCCTCTTCTCAAAAAGAGAATAAAATCTGAAGGGGAAGGGTGAGCATAAAAACCTGAAACTCACTTAAATTAGTATACTCAGAAAGCCAGTCTTATTTTAGCACGTAGATAGTGATATAATCTAAGCAGACACAATACAGCAACATCCTCAACAAAATCTTCTTATGCAACCTATACTTAAAGTGGTTGCTTTTTAAAAAAGTTTTAAATATGAAAACGAATATATGTATGGATATGCCTGACTGGGACATTCTGCTGTACACCAGAAATTGACACACTGTAACTGACAGTACTAAAAAAAAAAAGGTAAATAGTTTTACATTCAATGATGTCTAACATTTTGCAGATGTTAGGGTATTACAACTAAGAAAAGATTATACCTCTGATATAAGTCTAAGTGGAAGAAAAACAGTGCTGAAATGTGTTTTAATTATAATCTTTAAAATGTTTGTTTTAATTTAATTATAATACAGATATTAAGCTGTAATCAGTGACAGATATTTCTGCTTTGACTTTTATTTCCATTATTTACATACATGCACTGAAAAGGTTAGATCATTTCAAGTACATCAGAATCTTCACTATCTTTCTTAATCCCTTTGTCACAAAACACATTATGGTAATTCAATAGGATAAAAAGGCCCTAATAACTTTCCCCCAAGAAAAATATAGCACTATTTCTAAAAGACATTAGGTTTAAATGATGAGGCAGGTCTCACAACTTGCTTCCAATGAGCTGGCTGGATTAATGAGTGTCTGTGGACCTTCTGATCCATATTATCCTGTTTTTCTTCATCTGAATAAGATTAAATTAGGCAGAATAATGTAACTGCAAATATTCAAGTGATTTGCTTTCAGATAAATGAAGACTACAGAAATAAGCAGAAGAATGCACTGGGTAAAGAGTAAATTAAGCGGAAATGACTCTACCTGAAATAGCTAACCCGCTGCACCTACGTGGCCTCCTGTCCTGCATTAGGATTTCAGGTAATATGACATGCTCTACAGAGTAAGTTGCATTCTGACTACTGCTAGCATCCTGGCACTGTTTACAAAGTGCTGAGGTAAACCATATACAGCACAGTCAGACTGACAGAAGTTACAACTGCACTTTGTAGCTTTTCCTATTTCACTTGCAAAATTGTAAAGGAACAAAGCCTTAATTTTGTATATCCCTCAAATATGTAAAGTAGGTGTTTCATAAAAGTGCGGAATGAACAAATTCTCTACTTTGTGGTAAAGTTAAATGATTTGCTCTGGATTTTAGGGTAAAGAGTAGTATTTTAGAAGGCCAGGTTTTATTTATATCCACAAAAGATTTGTACAAGAACGTTCATGGCAGTTGTAATCATAACACTTCAAACTGGAAACAACTCACATGTCCATTAAAAAAAAGGATGGATAAGCATACTAGCTTATCCACACAATGTAGTGCCACTCCGCAGTAACAAAGAGTGAACTACAGATACACGTTACAACACAGATGAATTTCAAAATGATCATGCTGAGCGAAAGAAGCAGACAAAAGAGTATATACTAAATGATTACACTTACATTAAATTCTGTAACAGGCAAAACTAATCATGGTGTAGGTATCAGCATAGTGGTTAATGGAGAGACGGTACTCTTTGAGAAGGAGTAATAGAAAATTTTCTGGGGCAATGAAAATGTTCTGTCTAGGGGGTGTAGATTATATGGGTATATGGTTATATGGGCATCTGTCAAAACTCAGTGAACTGTATATGTATACACTTAAGACTAGAGCATTTCCAAGTGAAATAAGTTGGAAAGAAGAAAGACAAATACTGTATGTCATGTGTACCTAAAATCTGAAAAACTGAACTCACAGAAACAGAGAATAGAATGGTGGTTACTAGGGACTGGGGGATGAGGGGACAGAGGAGATGTTGGTCAAAGTACAAACTTCCAGTTAGAAGATGGGTAAATCGTGGGGACTAATGTACAATATGGTGACTGTAGTTAACAATATTGGGAGTATACAGCTCAGTGGTAGAGTGTGTATTCAGCATGAGGTCCTGGGTTCAATCCTTAGTGCCTCCTTTAAGTAAATAAATGAACCTAATTACCACCTCCCCCCAAAAAAGCAGCAAAACAAACCATTGTATTATGTACTTGAAAGCTGCCAAAAGAGTAGATCTTAAATGTTCCCAACACAAAAAAGAAATAGTAATTATGTGATGTGATGCAGGTGTTAGCTAATGCTACGGTGGTAACCACTTGCAATATATAATGTTATCAGATGAATGTGTTTTACCCCTTAAACGTAACGTTTTATGTCAGTTTTATCTTAATGAAGCTGGGGGGGGGGGCGGAATTTGCAAATACTCAAAAAAAAGAGGATTAGAGTGTTTCACTGTATATAAATTATAAATGGATTAAAAGGAGAGAAAGTCAAGTTCCAGTTTGGGGTACCTACAGATAGAGGACAGGGCTGGGAGGGTGGCAGCTCTCACTGCAAACCTGTTGAACTTTAAATGTTGGTTTTATCCTTTTACTTCAAACCTGTTACATCTCTAAAATGACATGATAAATGTTTATTATGCTTTCAAAATTACACTGTCTCAAGGGTGAGACCCTAAGCATTCAGATCCCTGATACTGTATTACAAAATCTGAACTATCTTCCATAACTCTTACCTCCATGGCTGATAACTTTTTTATAGGGCTCAATTGCTTTCATATCAACCCTGTGGTCCTGTTCTCCAATTCTGAACATACGCCATCGTCGTCCGTCTTCTTTTTCTTCTGCTGTTGAATATTCAGTAATTGAGCCTTTCCTAATAACTTCAGTAGTCTTAGGTTTGGGAAGATCATCTGTCAAAATAAAAGGTTTTTGAATCAGATTATTATTGTACAATAAAAATCAGATTACATGTTAACCACTTTACTATCTAATTAGATTGCTCAGAGAATGTTTCATTATACCTTCTGTGGAATTTTAAGTATTTCTAATATAATAGAGGAAAAGGCTTGCTCTTGATAAGGCCAATTATATTTCTGGAAATCATAGTTCTTTAACTTTTTTTTGTATTGCCTAATTCAGTAAGGACTTAAAGTGCAATGTCCATCCACAAATTCAGAAAAGATAATTCATAGAGCCATGAAAATCATAGTTGGCCTCACAATGCCTTTCCAGATTCTACTTATAACACTGTCCTTGACAGGTACCATTATGGATTACGGAAAGCAACTATTCAGGGGCCAAATATTTTTTGTTGTTGAGCACAAAAATTATTCCCCGAACATTTTAATACAAGATAGAAAGTGGTTAACTGGTCAATAGTTATTTCTCATTTGATCAGTTTTATCAGGTAGAAAATTATCGATAATATTTTGAAGTGTACATGCAAAAGGCTATTTTAAGTGGACATCAGCCAAAGCATAAGCACCATTGATTAGGTATAATTTACATTTTAAGATTGCATTTTAGGTGATTTTTAATCAAGTAATGATTTTCAAAATTTTAGTATCATAGTCCTTACCAAAAGATGGGGGAAGGGAAACCTACTGTATGTTAGTTGTTTGTTTCCAAGACAAAGCTGTTAACGGAAAATATCCTTCCAGGAAATGACTACAGCAGCATTAAAGAAAGAAGAGACAAAACACATAGGCAGAAAACTATTTCAGTATCTTTATAAAATATTGCTTATTACTGGACCACTTATTGAACCAGTAAAATAGGGAAGAAAAAGTGAACAAAAGATATATAGCACGTTAAGGATCTTGTTCTTTACTGCAGATAACATACCTAGTGCTAAACACTGCTTTGAAGTAAAAGTCATTTTAAAAATGAAATATTATATATATATATAAAATATTATGACTATTTAAAGACACTATATACAGTAATTACCTAATTCAAGAAAGCATGTAAAGCAAAACACATGCCAATTCCTTTCAATTCCAAATTAACTAATAAGGAATATAAGGGAAGGGGCTAGGAGAATACATCAATTCAAGTTGGTTTACAAAGTGCTGCACTATCAGGCAAACCTATTTAAAAAAACTTCCTAAAAAAAATGCCTTCAGAAGTCCCTCTGCAAATCCTCAACTACTTCTAGCAATTCCTCAAAGAATATGTCTCTTCAAAGCTTTTTTCTTAGTTGACTGCCTGAATAAAAGAACATGTCATAATTACCAAGCATTTGAGAGCAACATTAAGAAAAAAACATAACTTTATAGCACTGGGCAATTAAAGTAAAGCCACTACTATGAAGAGTTTTGACCATGAGGATATTCAGTGCTAGCAGAATTTCATATCTTAGTATCAAATATATGAACTTTAAAAAGAATAACATATTTCAACAGAATCCCTTAATCATTGATTCTAGTTGGCTTTATGATCATATTTTAAGGTTTTCTAATTATCCTAATATGAAAATGCCACTGCAGAAACATGTAGATATATGAGCACAAACATTCATTAATAAAGGTCAGGTAAAAACAGTGAGACATTTACCTTCCCACTCAAATTCATTACTGTCCTCGGATGGTGTATCTAAGCCATCTAAGTCAATCTCCCCGCTTTCATCCAAGTCATCTGACAACACAGAGCCATCACTAGGATCCAGAGTCAGGCTAATGTCTGGAGCCATTAGTTTTTTTCTTACTTTATTGCCATTAACTTCTACTGAGCCTGGAATGGGTAAACAAAGTGAAAGATACATTTAGAAGAAATGCATAGATGTACAAATTGAGTAAGAGAAAAGATATCTTGAGAAGGTAACATTAATGAAACACAATCCCAAAGCACTAATTTATCAACTTTGGATTCTGATCACTCCTGCTTCTATATCACAGCAAGATGACACATCCCAGCAAGGATCTGCCTTTTTAAATAACAGAGGCAGACCTTACAGTCCCCTCTCACTACTAAAAATGATCTCCTGTCGCCCGTTTGTTGAAATTTCCGAAACTCAAGGGTATGTTTTTGAAAAGTTAAATTTCCAAAGCATTGCAAAAATGCTTTCCTAAACATTTAACTTATCCTTTGGCACCTTATGATGGATCAAAAACTAAGTATATCTTTTTATCTTAAAGAAATGTGTTAAAAAAAATAGCACACTTAAAGTCTATAATATCACTGAAACTAAGTGTCAGGTTCTTACCAGGCTGACTCTCTGGTCCAGTTACAGCTAATATATCTGCTTCAATACTATCATCTTCCGGTAAAGGTCTAGAAGACACAGATATAATTTTTCACCCAGAAATTAAAAATAAATTTTTTTGAAGTTCAAAGATCTGTTAAAAGAGCTTATAGAAACAATTACGTGGAAAACTGAATAGAGCAATGTTTCTTAAGCTTTAGTAATTTACAAACCACTGTTAAAGAAAATTCAGACTGCCCAAATTAACTTACATATTTATATAAGTAACACATAAAAGATATAAATTCCTTTTGTAACTGCTCTTAAATACAACAAAACAAATATAAAAATCATTAGCCACCTACAAAACACACATATTTCAAATGCATGAATTTAACGTGATGTGTGATCCTATGTATGATGACGAAGCTCAGCTGCCACTCACAATGGGAATATATGACTATAATTTTTGAGCTCAGCACTTCTACACTACTATTATAATGATGTGCTACACAACTGAGTACTCTCCCTATTCCAACTGCTAAGTATTCCAACTGCCAAGCAAACTTCTTGAGCACTGGATGGTCTTCTGACCATCATGTCATGGAAGCATCATTTAAATATAAGCTCTGCCTTTGCTTTTTCTCTCTTCACCCAACTGGTGCCAACAGAGTTGTAAACACAAATGCAAACGTGTCACAGTAGCTGGCCAGATAATCTAGAAAACTTCCTTATTTACTACGTTTTTTCCTTAAGATAAAGCACGCAATTTAACAGTTCTTACAGACAACTCAAGATTCCCTTTCCCCAGAAACCTGACTCTAACAAATACCACATTAAAGCACTGTTTATAACAGTAAAACATTTGAAACTTGAGCGTCCAAAACAAAAATGAAAAGATTATAGAAGATCACATACATATTTGGTTAGAAAGTGGGATACAAGAGAATGAGTCTAACTATTAGACAAAAGAACTTTTGTTTACTAGTATTAAATGCACACCTTTCAATACTGAGTTTCCTTAAGAAACCCAATATTCAGTTAATAAGTGACATCTCAATAAAGAAATTGTGAAATTTTGTTTTAAATTTGTTTTCATTTGGAAGCATTGCTCACATTGGAAAATCTTCATCTTGCCATTCTTCCTTAAGTTCTACACCTTCCATCCTCAGCCTGGACTCAATGTCAACTATAGACTCCTGATAATCCAGAGAGCCAATGTCCTGTAAAAAAGAGGAAAAAATTTTAACAGCTTATTTTCCATTTTATCTGCCGAAAAGACACAAAAATCTTATACCTTAGCTCACACCTCCACCCTGGGTCAGGAAATACATTTATTGGGTTGCAACTACCACTTTTTTTTTTTCCAATTAGAAAACAGGGTATATATATTCTAGTAATCACTGTTTGGTAATTAGGGTATCGTGCAATTAAATACTTTCCAGTTGCATATATGCATATGTGTTCAAGTATGTGATTTAACATTTATTAGGAACTATAAATTATGTAAAAGCAACTGGGGAAGGGAACACAAATACTAAAATTAAATAAATACATTCTCTACTCTAGACCTATAATTAAATTTTCTGTCCTCTGGAGAGGTTAATTCTAGAAACTAAATAATAGTAAATAGCATTTACATGTTCACGATTCAGGAGAGCCAAGTGTTGTGCGGTCTTTTATATTTCCTTCTCCACAGTTCCAATGCCATAATTCCCGAGCCACTTAAAGGTTATTCATTAACTGTCCAGTAAATGAATTATGCTACATTTTGATTTGCTTCATATCTATACCAAGCTTTTCTCATACAGTTTAACGTGAGTTTTCGGATGCTGAACTTAATATTTCTATTAATGCAACTACATGTTTTACCTTGGTCCATAAATTTTAGTTTTAGTTTTTCCAAGGAAGGATGGAGGTGTCAGTATCCTAATTTTACACAATGAAGGATCTAGAGTTTGGTATGGTTGATGAAATAAAAAATAGAGGTATAAGTATATTACTTAAAAAGTCATTAAGATCAACTGGTTAACAGCGCAACAAACACTGTGACAACTCTGGGGGCCAAGAGGTATAAACAAGTATTTAGTTCACTTCCATTAGAGTAAGTCAACAAATGGCTAAAGTTATTTTCTAAAAAAGCAGTAAAACACACAACTCTTCAGAGAGAAAAAGTATTACTAGATTATCACTAGAAGTTTTAATAACAAAGTGGAAGAAAGTGGGATGGGGAAAATCAGGCTTTTCATAGTAAATCTTTCTAAGTTATTTAACTTTTAAAACCATGTATATATAACTTGTGGTGATATTATATGGTTGTCTTATCTACTATGTCATTACAACATTCAAAAGACACACAAAGTTGTACAAAAACCCATTATGTTCCAGAACAACAATGACAAAGTTACATTAGAAATTTTTTGAAGTGTCTGTGTTTTGCTCAATCTCTTAAGCTTATTTTTCTAATTTCCCTATATAAATAGGCTTCCTGTTAAGTTTTACCCCTCAAAAAGAGTCGTGGAAACATATGCCCCAACCTATCTACACATAGTGTCAATTTCTGTTGGTAAAATCATTCCTTGTTTGGAGGAGAAAATACATATCTCGAGAAATTCGAGAGGACAAACCATGTTTTTTAGCTGCTTTACCACTTGAACGAGTCTATCACGTGAAAATATACACAGCAAGCCAGAGTCCTTCAGCCCGCTCAGCTGATTCATTCAGTTCTTACTTTAACATCATTGAATCTTGTAATGTTAATACATCACAGCACACGGTTATGGATACCTAGTTTGGGAATAATTATTTAAGCTAGTTAAACAGAACCTAGGAGGAGAGACAGATTCACTCTTAACCATTTCAAATTCTAGAGGAAAAAGTACACTAGGCAGATAAAAAGTTTATTGAGAGAGGACTACTCTTGGAAGCACATTGTCATCAGCAGCTGTAGGAACAGGAAACAAACAAGAAAGGAGCAATATAAGCAGAACCACTTTGAAGGAAATCAGAATACTGCTGACTCACAAGTTAACAGAAACACCAAACCCCCCAAAAAGTCAAGCTCATAGAGAACAGACTGCTGGTTGCCAGCGGTGAGGGGTGGGAGGTAGGTTAAATGTGTGAAGGGGATCAAATGGAACAGGGTTCCAGCTAAAAAAAAGCCCTGGGAATGTACAGCACAGCACAGTGACTATAGCTAATACTACTGTATTAGATATTACAAAGTTGCTAAGAGAGTAAATCTTTAAAGTTCTCATCACAAGAAAAAAAGTGTAACTAAGAATGGTGATGGATATTAACTAGACTTATTGTGGCGATCACTTTGCAGTATAAACAAATATCGAATCTTCATGCTGTACACCTTAAATTAATAAGTTCAATGTCAATTATACCTCAATGTTGTACACCTGAAACAAAAGATCATGTCAATTATATACCTCAATTAAATGTGATACTCTATCAGAGATGTTAACACAAAGTTCAAGAAGAATTACAATGGTTTGACATTTCTCAAAATTGTGAAGATAATAAAGCACAGGATAATTATGCCACCTACAAAAGGTACATTTATCATATTATAAGTATGCAGAACATACTGGAGATGCTCTGAGATCTTTAAGATTGTCTAATAACTGATCTCTAACACTTCATTGTAGAGTTACAATTAGATTTAATAAAAAGTTGTAAATTCGGAGTATCACTATCATCATATTATACTAGCACTCTGCTTTAGAGAATATAAGCTTCAAGACATCTTTTGATCCAATGTCAGCCAAGACCAGTTTATCGGATATTCCAAAATATTTACATACACTTCCTTTCTTAGGTGTCTTTCTCCACTGGTGCTCTTTCTAGCAGCATGACTCCAGATGAAATGAACAAAACCACCTTTCCAAAGAGTGCTTCTCACATTTACTAACCACTTGCACATTCATCATCTCATACGTTCCAACCAAAAATTTTGTGTCATATGAAACATCGGTGTTTTTATCCCCATTTTATCTTATACAATAGAGACAAATGACACTGTATCTTGGTTCCCAGATTAGACCAAGACTGTTTCTAATACAGCACACTGTCTCCAGTTCACTGGCAACTTTATAAAGAATAAGCCCGTAATGCCAGATTTACACATAGTTTCTAAAGTCCTGTAAGACTACAATAGCACTGACTTATGCTCATCTAGTTCAACCTCCAGGTTTGCAGCAGTGGACCTATCATACTTCCTGTCTAAACCCAACAATATTAGGCTGCAATAGAGGAGATTGTGAAAAGAATACAGTTTAGAGAAAACGTTAAATGATCGGAACTAAGGAAAAGCTGTGCAAGATCAAGATAATATGTTGTAGGGTAACTAGATACGATAACTTCAGTTACAATTCTGAGGAAACATCCATTTACAAATTGCAGAAATTCTTATATAATTTTAGAGATAAAATGCGGTTAATTTGAAAATTAAGCATTAGGAGAAATAAAGGTCCTAATGAAAAAGAGGACGAAAAGAGCAACACCAAAATGCAACCACACACTTCATTCTACTAACGATATGGAAAACACTATGACTACCTGGATGAACATGGCAAACGCCGTGCCCTCAAAGAACTCCCAGAACAGGAAGACGAGGGGAAGTTCAAAGCAACATAATAGACTCATATAAATTTCTGAGTTGATCTAGTATACCTCCAGTGACACTAGATACACCCCAGGAAACCCAAATCACTTTTGCCAGGTATTTAAGTACAAGGTAGTGTCTGAATCCACGCAGAATTCGGCTTTGGGCATTGGAAAGTCCATTAAAGCCTGATTACAAACGCCGCTTCCGTGTCTGTTCCCCAAGGGTGCGGAGCACATTAGACGTCCAAGTTTCTTTGTTCTGCACAAGGACCGACGCTGGTGACAAAAAAGGGATCAACTTGACACAGTCACCGTATCCAGACGGGGGAGTGTGAAGGGGGCTGAAAAGGCAGGTTCCCTGCGGCGCAAAACCGTCACAAACGGAAAAGGGGTGGGACGAAGGTAGGGGAAGCAAGGATGGCAAAAGCGAGCAGAAGCCCAGGCAAGGGCGGGGGCCTCAGCTGGGCGGGGATCCAGGAAGCGCCTCGAGGCAGTTCCTATGGCGCTCGCCACAACGGACAACGCCCTGGGCTTCCTTCCTCGGACGGTCCCGGGTAAGGGCCCCTCAGACGTCCGCCCCCCCAGGCCTGTTCCCAGCTCACACTCGCCGTGCTCAGCCTTCCCCAGTCGCACTTACCCCGGAGGAAGCCTTGGCCTCCTCGTCTTCTTCGCCCCTCCAGCCCGGCGACGTTGGGCTGACGGCCAGGTCGCAGAAGGTAGTGCCGAGCGGAGCCCGCTCCCCTCCGACAGCTGTGAGACCCGGGCTAGTCCCCCGGCCACAGCGGCAGCAGCAACGGCAGCGGCAGCGACGGCAGCTGACCCGGATGCAGAGAACGGACCCGGCGGAAGTGGCAACATCCCGACCTCCTCCAGACCCGGCAGCCAGCGGAAGCGGAGGCGTGGCGTCACCTAGTAGCCCTCCTCCGCCCGCACCCTCCGTCCTGTGGGGGGTGGGGGGGGGAACTAACGCATGCGCAGGCGCCCCTGCCCGCGCCCTGGGGCTGCTCAGCGGGTGCGGGGTGGGGTGGCGCCTTCCTGGTTGGGAGGCTACTGGCATTTCCTCTCTGCGCTGGACCGCTGCCCTGGAATCTCAAAGAACTATTTCATATTCTTTGTGTTGCCTTTCTTGGTAATTAAGATATGGATGCAAATGGAGGGGGGGATGACAATATCCTATGTCTCTTTGGGGAGCTAGACCTTAGATTTGGGTAAAAGTAGAGGTGGCAATAGCTCTAAAACATTGCTTTACTTAAACTGTTACCTGAAAACTAGGTTCACCTCTTGGATGTCAGACCGAAAGACAACCAAGCCAAAGATCAGGAGAAGGAAGGATTTTCTTGTAGCAAGTAAGGAGAACACTGAGGATCTTTCCCAAAGCGGTGTCTCTCTTAACAGTAAAACTGGGGAAGTTTTTAAGCTAAGGGTACATGCCGATTCAAGAAGGGGCGTCAGCAGAGAATTCTGCATAGAATTGGGGCAAAGGTGGACAGAGTCCAAGCTTTAGTTGATTGAAGTCGAAAGGGTCAACATTGTCATCCCTTAGGCTCCCGGTGATCTTTGATGGTTGAGCACTTCAGTTTAATCTCTACCACTGAAACAGAACTAGGAGTCTTTACAACTGGTTTATTATCTTTGCTATTACTTCCTTTCTTGCATGATAACAGTCGATTGTTATTTTGTTCCCTTAAGTTCCTTATCACTGACACTGTTTCAAGGTTTAGGGGCAAGCATCGTGGCCAGGCTTGGATCACAAAATGACTTAGGCCCCAAATGGCTTCTCTTTTGTCAAAAAGCTGTATCCAGTTCTCTTCATCTGGGGACCCCCTACCCTATCTGCTTACAAAACTATATGTTGGGAAGGATCAATTTGTTTTTTAAAATTTCTAATTAGTTATGGACCATGCTTTGGGAAGACAAAATAAAAATATTAGCAACATTTTATCTTTAGAGTCAATAGCCATAAAATTACCTGCAAAATTGCCATAGAGTTTCCTAAACACTAACTCTCAATTTCTATACTACCTGTCTCACTGTGGACCAGTAACAGTTCTCTGAAGGGCCCAGGTCAGTGGGCCACATTTTGAGTAGCAACACGTGAACTAAGATCAGTTTGGAAAATACAATGATACCTCTCAAATCTCACCCACTAAATCCCTGCAAAGGCCCAGCAGTCAGCTATCTGTGTAATGCATTATGGAATGGTGGGGCTTAAGGGGAACGGAAAAGCTCAAAATTTTAAATCATTAACCCAAAATGCATCTCCTGGGTTTACAATTCGTTGGCACTATTTACTCACTCTTGGCAGGGGTTAGACTCTCGGTGTCTCATCTATAAGATGGGGGAAAAATAATACTTCATAAGGTTTTTGTGAGAAAAGTCACATATATATTAAAACAGTGCTTGACATCTTGTAATGATATTTAGGTTGGAAATTATTATTTTCCTCCTATTCTACTAATTTTGTTAAGTAGCTGGCAGAGAGAACAAACAAAGCTGATCAACTGATAAACAGAGCTTTAGCTAAACAACTCCTTGGACCATGGTCCTGTAAACAATTTTATCTTCAGTTACTGATTTTTCATGGTTCCACATCCTGCAATAAGTAGTATTCTCCACAGGGTGGCAGAAAATCATTTGAAATCATAATACAATTATGTGATTTTTTTTGCAATCTTTAGTTCCTTTTTCATTTCAGTAACTTTATTGTTTAGTAAGCTTGGTCAGTATTTGATTTGGTTTTGAGTAAGCCATTCTACTATTTGTCTTTTTATCCCCATCGCATGAATTATCCATTCTTTTTGTTGAATGAACTACAGATAAGGCAAAAAGGATAGTCACTATTAGCACATTTACGTATGTCCTTTCAGATTATTGTACACATATAACTATAAAAATAGCACACATTTTATAAAAATAAAATAATGTACCTAATAATTGTTTATGATCTAATTTTTTCTTTTCATTTAAAAAATACATCCCGAACTCCTTTTCAGGTCATTAAGTATATTTCAACACCAACTTTTTTTATTATGGATAATTTATGCACTAACAATTCCTTATTAAACATTAAGGTTGCTCAGTTTTTAATAGTTAAAAACCACACTTCACAGAGTATCCAAAACGTCAGAAACCTAGAACTAACTTGTTTTCAAATAGTGTAGTAGTTACTTTTCCAAATAATACTCTCAATATTTTTTCCTTTAAAGTTTAGGTGAAACACCTCAAAGCAATGAGTCCAGTTGTTAACCTGAATAAAGCATGATAAAGACACTATTTTCCCTGTTTCCAAACTTGTCAGACAAGCTTCAGTGTATTGGTACAATCACTCATTTTTTTCTATGTGGCTCCTGGAACAGGCAGATATTTAGACTCTTAAAACTGGAGAATAATTCAGAGGTGCCAAGTAAAGAATATTGCTAGCCATGTAACTCTACAAGGATTGAATCATGAGCCACTGTACTGACTTCTAACATACCCTGAAAGATCAGCAGTGAGGCACTCTGTGCTCTGAGGGAACTGGCAGAACAGGCCTTCAGATAGTTATTTTTCAGGAGAAATTTTTTACGAACCTGGATTCTTGCATCTTCCCGTATTTAGAAAAGCACTGACAGCATTAACTAAGATGTGTTCCTAGTGACTGGCGTGAACCTTGTACCAAGATGTGTGTTTGGCTGCATGTACTTCCTCTGCCAAAATCACATATATACTGACCTCCCCCTTTACCTCTTTGAAACATTTTCTCAGGGCTACCTGAAAGGCTGTCTCCCAGGCTACAGTCCTCAGTAAGACACTGAATAAACTCTACTTACAATTTTTTACATTGTCTGTTTTTTTTAAGTCAACAGAAGGAAAAAAAGTGGGGCTTCCAGACCCTAAGCAGAAAGTTTCATTTGGAGAGTGATACATTAGTTCAGAGCCACATCAACCTTTTCCTTTGTGGATTTTGGTTTTGGTGTTATGTTTAAATAGGCCCTCCTCACACTAAAATTATATAAACAGTCATAGTTGTCTACAGTTCATTCTTTGAAAAAATAGGAACATTAAATCCAACTGGAATTTAATATATATGCTTATGATATGGAGTAAGGAAACTGATTTTACTAAACTGACAAAATATTTCACCTAATGTTATTTACTGAATAATCCAGTAATTCTTGAACTTGACTAGGACTCAATTAAGGAAATGTTACCTTCAGAGTTAACATCTTAGGTTACCCACGTGTTGAAGTATCTGTTCACAAATCTTACAACACATCTTTTAGCCATTCACCAACCATCATTGGACAAACCTTTACTGAACAATATTGTGAGTCCTAAGGGTTCGGACCTGAGGGTACACATGAAAAAGACACAAGGTTTGTCTTCAAGGAGCTCACAGATTAGCCAGGAAGTGGCGCAAACAAAGACAGTGAACAGTTTGGTGGACTGAGGTGATCTTGGCACTTCCAAGGTACAGCTAAATAGAAGGGAGCTACACAGATTGGGGGTGAGGAGTGGGAGGTGGGGTCAGGAAAGGAAGACTTTCTGAAGGAGGTGATATCGAGCTTAGTAACAGAAGGAGGATCTTCCGAGCAGAGGAAATGGCATATGCAAATACACGGAGGTTTCTAGGAACCTCATGCTGCTCATCATGGCTGGAGCTCAAGCAGTGGGAGGAGGAGTGGGTGTGAATGGCCGGTAACAAAAAGAAGTAGTTAAATGCCAGATTAAAACAGGAATCAAAAAAATTTTTTTCAGGCCTTTTCTTGGGGTGGGGGGAGGTAATTAGGTTGATTTATTTATTTACCAGAGGTACTGGGGATTGAACCCAGGACCTGATGCATACTAAGCATGTGCTCTAGCACTGAGCTATACCCTACCCTGCAAAAAGGGAGTTTTTTTTTTAAATACTAAGAATTTATTTGAGCCAATATAATGAGCAATATGGAAAAGCAATCAATTATTACTTTATAATTATGCTCCAAAGGAAGAGATCAAAATATGTCCTGTGCAATGACAGGCCCATTAGGATGAGTCCTAAGAGGAAAACTTTAAGAGGGACGCCACTTACTTGAATACATGCTTTCGTATGCATGTTAAGATTATTCCTGTTAAACGAACACAACATTGTACATCTACTATACTTCAAGTTAAAAAGTCATTATTCATGTTACTTTGTTATACTTCACACATCAAAACTACAGCACCGAGTCAAAACTGACTGAAGAGGTGCTCTGCCTGCTCCCCATACCCAGCAGAACCTCGAACCGAGGTAAGATGAGAGGTGATGAAGAAGACATTTGCTACAACACTAAGAAAAAGCCTGTGTAAATTCAAATTTCAGATGGCATAATGTACATTAAACGAAACTCTTGAAGGCTGCTGCACTCTCCACTGTATAATTTTATAGACGGATTGTTATTCTTGCTTATGAGCATATAAATTCAGTGATGTTTGGCAGTGTACTCAGAATTTTTGAAAAAAAAAAACAACCAAGTAGCCTTTTTACATGGGCTGAAGATGTCTTTGCTGGTTGAGCTTGAGGGTAAAACCAGATACAATTATATATTCATTTAATTATTCATAACTTGGGCCTGAAATAAATGTGTATATATTTTTCACTTATTCACTTTATAAAATTCAAAACCAAACCCAGGAGCAGTTTTGTCTTTGGCAGGGTGACAAGTTTCTTTTCTACAGTGAACCAGTGAAAGAAATTGTTCCAGAGAGAATTTGTGCTTCCTGATTTCAGAAAATTCAAATTGGACAGCATACATATATTATATCTCACTGTTGCTTCCAGATTCCACAGGGTACGTACGGGGAAGCAACAGCACACATTTCTAAGAAATATTTCCACATGCAGAGTTAGATGATGGCCATTTAAGAGGAAAACTAGGCTTATTTACTGGAGAATTTTAGTACATGGGGTTTTAAGGATTCAGCTCATTCCAGAAAATAGCTAGGTTATGGGTTAAATCATGTGAGGATAAGAGTTCAGATCTAAACCTGGTTGCGTTTGTTGGGGACAGTAAGGGGTATGCATTGCATCCAGCAGAACTCAGGAAAGACTAGCACTCCCTTAGACTGCTTAAACTAATACTGTGAACCAGGCTTGGAGCCAATATTCAAGTCTTCTATGAAGACGTTACTGCAGTGTCATACAAGAAATGATAAATACGTGCAGCCATTATGGAAAACAGTATGGAGACTCCTTAAAAAACTAAAACATAGACTTACCATATGATCAAGCAATCCCACTCCTGGGCATATATCCAGAGGGAACTCTAATTCAAAAAGATACATGCACCCCAATGATCACAGCAGCACTATTTACAGCAGCCAAGGCATGGAATCAACCTCAATGTCCACAGACAGATGACTGGATAAGGAAGTTGTGTACATTTATACAATGGAATGCTACTCAGCAGTAAAAAAAGAATAAAATAATGCCATTTGTAGCAACATGGATGGACCTAGAGATCGTCATTCTAAGTGAAATAAGCCAGAAAGAGAAAGAAAAATACCATATGATATCACTCATGTGTGGAATCTAGAAAAAAAAAAAAGAAAGAAAGAAAAAAGAGGACACTAATGAACTCACCTACAAAACAGAACCAGACTTGCAGACACAGTAAACAATTTTATGGTTACTGGGGGAAAGGGGGTGGGAAGGGATAAATTTGGGAGTTTGAGATTTGCAAAGGTTAACCACTGTATATAAAAAAAGATAAAAAACAAATTTCTTCTGTATAGCACAGGGAACTATATTCAGTGTTTTGTGATGGCCTTTAATGAAAAAAATATGAAAATGAATATATGTATGTATATGCGTGGCTGGGACATTGTGCTGTACACCAGAGATTGACACATTGTAACTGACTGTACTTCAATTAAAAAAACAAAACAAAACCCTCAAAACAAACAAAAAACCAAACAAACAAAAGGAAATGACGAATATGAGTTTTAAACTATCTGATGGTGTACATTTTATAATATAAAAGCACAAAATGGCGCAGAATCATAGCAACAAATAGATTGGAAATCATGGTTGTGAAAGAAGATGATGGAGAGAGATCCATCCACCATGAAGAGAGATTGCTAAAAAAAAAAAAAAATCACCCCACTTAATGCTTTTGCAAAAGTATGAGCCATAGTACTACCATGCTTTGTTTATTACTTAAGATTAATTTTGAAGAGGGAAGGAGATTTCGCTCTTCCTTCTCTTTTAAGATGTGAAATGTTAGAATGTTAGTAGCAGTATGACCATCTACATTTAGAAATACATAAATAAGAAGTAGCCTCCAATTTAAGAAAAAAAATCTGTTGGGTTGATGATGTTGGGAATGATGATTTTAGCAGCTGTTGGCAGGAAAGAGCTCTTTGCATAAAAGAGCTCTCTGCAGAAGGTCCCTTTTGTCTTGTCACTTCAGCAAAGCTACACTGTAACTAACCTTAAACCAGGTACCCCTCACGCTGTACTCATCTCTCCTCCAAGTACAAATTTCAGATATTTTGATCACACAATACCTTGCCTAACCTGTTGGTTCTTTCCTAGATCAAAAAAGTAAAAATATAAGAATTAAAAGATGACCAGATCTCTTCCCTAGCTTCCCCTTTAGTAATCTTGCAAACAAACTGTGTGAATGAGATCTCATCTAAAGAAAGATCACAAGGAGCAGACAAGCCTGTATGTAGTGGGAAATGACTATGAGTTTGATTTCCTATCCGCGTGATTAACTGAGATTAATTTCCTTTTCTTTTAAAAAACTTTCATGGCCAAGAAGACAGTTCAGAGTTGGTTTCTGGGGACACGAGTCCTCCTCGTCCCCAGATGGCTAGCTTTCTGATTAAAAGTGACATTTTCCATTTCTACCAACACTTCCCTCTTGAGTTCTGATTTTGGAGCAGAACCTGAGCTCGGTAACACAGACCTGAGCTCGGTAACACAGTTATAATGCTTTTTAAATTCTTTCTGGGCTGGGTAAGTATCAGTGAGAAGTGATTAACTAAAGTGAACTGTCCTGCAGCCAGTTACAGTAGCTGCACCCCGAGTAACACAAAGCTGGGTACAGCACTGTCATTCACTAAAGCATTGATAAGTTATTCTGCATCTTTAGAGTCAAAGTATAATTCTACTTGTTTCAAAAAAGTAAGTACATTTCAAAACATACAAATAATTGTTCGGTCAACTGGGAATTTCGTTCTGTTTAACAAAACAAAGTGCTAACATGGCTCTATGTAAGGCAAATGCATTTTTATTTAATACAAATATAAAAACTAACATGTTGTAGCATTTAATTCACTACTGCAATGGGCTAAATGTTCTACAAATGTATTTACCAAAATGCTTAAGCTCCTAAAAGTACCTACTTCAACTGAAAGAATCTGGGTGATTACTTGTATTTTGAAACACTGGAACTCTGTAAATAAGTAAAATGTACTAATTCAATTCTTTTTAATCATTTTCAGTACACTTGAGGAGAAAATATTAATATTGTAACATTATTTTTCTTTTGCATGGTTCCCTTGTAATACTTAAAGATAAACACTTTTCTTTTAATATAATTGCTAAGGCATCAAACTGTACTTACTGAAAAAAAGAACACTGTCTAATTTCAGGTATTTATAGAATGGGGAGAGATCAAATGGCAGAAAGTTAGCAGGAATTATCATCTTTAAAAGATCCTTAATCTCTGAAATTCTAGAGTACTAACTCTTCAGCAGATTACCTGTTAACATAAAGAACTTTATGTATATATAAATGTGAGACACTATTCCATCTATAATGAACTTACCCAGGCACTATTTACAAATATCGTATCTAATACTCCTTGTGTGTAGTTTGGGATACGAGAGAGTGTGGTGGTGAATTTGAACGAATAAGATGACTCATGCCTGAGCTTGTATTATTAGTCTTTCCTTAATTAGCTTATGACACTGATTCAAGTTAGAATGCAGTTATTTTTCATAGAATGGCTTAACACATAAACCTGACGCTAACATGGAAGGTTGGGACAGGGCTGGGATCACCAGAGGCGGTCTAGTCCTTATTTTGCTACACTCTGTGACCTTGGGCAAGTGACCTCTGCCCCCTACAACTTCAGTTTCCTTGTCAGTATTTATAAGGTACCAAAGACTCATTTTACCTAATTTAGCATTTTGCCAGAATCAGGGCTTGTTACTTCATTAAATTTTAAGAATTCACTAAAATGTTAAGTGGATGTTTAAGTACAAATATCTGAAAATTACACATCTTACAGGTTATCATCTATCTTTTAAAAAGTGGCATTAAAGAAGAAGATACTCCAAATACATACATAAAATCCATGCCAGGTGATAGGAAAGATACTTAAAAAAATCTGAATATTTACGAGGGATATTGGTATTTACAGTTTGCAGGTTTGCACAACACAGGAGATAGAGACTTGAATTCAGAATCAGCAGATTTCCTTTAAAATTCCAACTTGACCACTGAATGTGTAGATACCTGTGTGGGCATGCGCGCGCATGAACTGCCCCCCCACCCCCTGCAACATGCATTCTCTAAGACTAGGAAACGGGCAACAATAAATGAAGAAAAAGATGAGAGTTTCAGGGAGTCTCAGGAATTGCCTTGAATTTATAATTTTTGTTTAAGGACCATTTTGAAAATGAGGAGCTCCTTCAAAGTTTAGTTTATGAGACCATCTCTTCTTGTAATAGTTTTGCTGCAGTTCTTTATTTGACTTGGATGTACAGAGGACACAAGCTGAAATGAAATCACTTGAAATTTGTTCTTCTTTTTGATCTTAATTCATTTTTTTTAACTACTAAAAAAGCCATTCTCCAGCAAACCAATTTCTTGGCATAGCAACCTATTTTTAAAGTATTAATAAAAATGTATCTATTTTCAGATTCTTATACCTAGGGTCTATTTTCTAAAGGTATCCCAGAGGTCTCCTAAATAAGGAATCTTTTTGTTAAATTAATAAATCTATCCAAAAATAAGCTCCTCATTTCAATCTATTTTTAGGGGGAAAAAAAACACCCTCACAGGCTGTGGTCTTCCCTGCCCATCTTCCCCCACATCCTCATAAATTGGTTCGGTGTTTAATTTTTGATCTAGGAAAGAATAATTCATTTTTATCTTCATTTAATTTTAATAGTCAAGGAGTAGTCTATGGAGATTGAATAAATTTAATCCTGCTGCAATTAGTGTCAAATTAATTCATTCTGGATGTGGATAACTAAAGAAATACAGACCCTCCCACACACTGACAGAAACCTTTATCAGGTTTAATGTTTTATGTAAATGATCCTACTTGAAAGGAAGCTTGTCTTGTTTCTCTCACCTCCCTTTCTGTCCTTGTTAATTGTTTTTAAACTAAACTTTCTCCCGGTATTCTCAGAGGACTATAGTCCTCACTCGATCAACTGTGTGATCCTAGGAAGATAACATTCTGCCATTGATTTGGCTCCTTCAGGTAGAGAAATTAAATTTTCTCCCCTAAGAAAGTTTACAGCTATGTAACTTCTGTGGGATGCTCCAGCGAGGACGGTGGCATCAGACCTCACGAGGACGATGCGGCTGTCTTGTGTGCAGCAAGCAGATAGGATTCTTGTAAGGAGCCATTGGTTTCACACATCATGATCCATCTGGTTCATTCCAGGCTTGTCACCCAGAGATGATTTTCTGAGCAGGAATTTTGTCCCTTCTATTGAGAAGCCCAGACACAAAAAGCTACCAAGTAGTTCGGCAACCAAAACATTGAAATAACTCTTTCTTCATTCTTTCCTTTAAAATTAACATTTGAGGTTATATGGCTGATGTCTGTATAGGTTTTATAATTAACCATCTTAAGAGATGATGATCATAATAATCCAAAACACTTCTTTTAATTTCTTGTGGAACTATAAAATGCATAGTGGTGATTGCTAAACATGACTCATCAAGATTTAAAAAAAAAAGATAATTTACTTATCTCTTGTCAAGTCACTGTTTAATGTTACTGTCTATATTTGCTGTGATAAGCATTAAAATCTCTATAGCGGTTGATAAATCATTGTTTAGGAGTGTCTAAAGGGTTCAGTAAATGGTATGAAATTGCCATAGTGTAATAAATGGTTATTTGATAATGAATGAAATTGTTTGAAAATACTGTTAAAATGTCAAGTTTAAACATATAGATCATTACTCAAAAGGAAGGCAAACATGGAAACCATAGTGACATCATAAATATACTGCAATGAACACATTTATTTATCCTGGGCAAGTTGTAGGTACTTTGTATAAATGTGTACAAATTGATATATGAAGTTAATTTCAATCTGTAAAAGTAATTGCATTGGTTTAACTTATTTAACTCTCCTTACAATAATATTTATTGCAGAAAAAGAAGGTAAAGAAATAAATGATGATAAATAGATAAAATACATAGGAAGTGGGAATTGTTTTACAACTTAATTACACTGTCACATAAAATTATCACACAAATACACCAACCCGACAGCAGAAATACATTAAAACTCTATTATCCAATGCAGAGAACAGTTTTTTTTTGTTGGCCATTATTTCGTTTGCACATTAAAAATAATTTTACTTTTTTCTACCTACCAGCATGAAATGTCAAACAACCTCAAAAGCAAAAAGGGTAAGTCGGGAACAAAAATTGTTTAAAAGAAATGTTCTGCTTTGTAAAATATTGTTAAGATGGACAGACAATCTAAGTAAAGGGCAACAAAAGCACCTCACCCTCACGACTGACAGAGGGAAGAAATGCACACTCAGGAAGTCACAGTAGAAAATGCAGGTAATTGATCTGTTAGACTCGTGTAGAGCTCATAGGATGTGCAAAGAACTCAGTAGCTGTACATCTTAAATGGTGTTACATTTTGTTTCGGGATAAATAAATATACACAGCAAGATTCACTGGGCTTACAAAACAATTCAAACATTTATTTCTTAATATTTTCTAGGCATATGCTAGATGCTGGGGAATTATTTTGCCTCTGTCCTTGAAAGGCTAATCATCTAATAAAGGAGATGAGACACGTTCACAAGAAATAATGTGTATATGTCAGGCTTGGTTATCTGTTGATCTGCATATGCATTGGGTTATTTTGCTCTAAGTTTCTATGCCATAAATTGGTACCAGAATATAGTGTCATAAAACTTTCCACTGAAAATCTTAAACCTTGGTATCAATTTCTGTCTCTGATATCACATCCTACAAATTCTGAAACACATTTAGTAATATCTAATCTTGTAACATATTTAGGTTACTAGGGCAAGAATAATTTTATTTAGTCTACAGAAATACAAAATTTATAACAGACAGTATGAAATGTATTATGAGAAGAGTGAAGATGATAAATTAAGATAAACTACTCGAAGGGAAAAAGTAATTGAATGAATGGGTGAGAATTGAAAATAATTATGGATAGTAAATAGCAATGCTTTTCCAGCAAAGGGTTTCAGATGCTCAAAAAATAAATAAAATTACGGGAATGAAAACTTAAAGGTTTAATGCAATTAACAATATACAGTAATTCAAAAGCATATCATGCAATTTCTTTATGAGTGTCAAATATTTAATCATGGACCATAAACTAACTTTTTAGATGATATTTATGAAACAAAGCCATATTTCTTTTTTTTTAAGGTTTTATTTTTTTAATTTATGGCCTCTGCTCTTCCCAAAGCCATCTTGATCAAATGCTCCCACTGTTTCCTTCTTTCATTTATTTATTCTTTAAGATTCCACTGGTTTGATTGATTGATTGATGTGTAGTAAGTTTATACAAAGCTTTATTTCTCTTTCTCTTTTATTTCTCTCCATATCCATTCAAATAGAAGGCAACTGTGTGAGTCTTTTGTCTGGGGGCTAAATAAGACACTGTAAATAGGCATAATACTGGGATCTTAACAAACTGGATTTATTTTTCTGATTTGTTATAAAATGGTTAATGGGAAAACATAAATGATGAATGAAAACCAGAAGAAAATTTTTGTGGACTTAATCGACCAGTCAGGGTTTATCTGTAATTAATTACACTGTTCTCTAAAGAAAGCTCTGATAATTTTCTGATCACTATATTTGAAGCATTTTTAATACTAGAAGTTTTACAGAGTCATTTTACAGTTTTGTCTGCTGATAAGCATATATGTATGTGTATTCATTTTATGCATATTTATTTATGTATAGGTTCTATTACAGGTAATTTAAAATTTTTTTTTAATGGAGGTACCAGGGATTGAACCCAGGACCTCCTGCATGCGAAGCACACACTCTATCACTGAGCCATACCCTCCCCCAACATGTACATTTTTTAATGGGTAACATTGTTTTCTTAAGTAAAATAAGCAGAGGGAATGTTGGAAATACAGTTGTAACATCATTTAAATAGTTAAAAATTTTTAAATAATAAAATAAGAATACAGTCAATTTTTTGTATGTTATTTCCATTTCTATGGCTCTTAAAAGATTATTTTTAATGTCAGATTTAATGATGAGATAAATGTAAACATAATTCTTACTAGAGAGAGCTATATCTGATTTTTCTTAATGACATGATATATGATAATTAAAGTGTGTTTTAAATCTTAAGGGTTTGACTTCAACACGTGAATTCATTTATAAAAGAAAAGAAGTAGACATTGAAATAGGTAAAATACAATAATAAAAGTAATTCAGACATGACAATGGAAAATGGAGATGCTTAAAAAGAAAATTTAGAGTATCAGATATTGATGAGAGAAGAATCATAAAATGTTATTCCTAGAATGGTTTTCATATTCCTATAAATTAAATAAATTGACTCACTTCTGAATGTTAGGGTCTTCAAAATGATATGTATATTCTGAAAATATGATCTTTTTTATTGGCTATTGCTACAGAAAGGGTCATAAGTAATGCCAGCTATTATTAGAATTTAGAAGACATCATTTATTATACTTCAGAATGGCCTGTTACATACAATTGTTATTTAAGAAAATATTGAACATAGGATGTAGTTAACTTTTAACATATTGGAAATACTGTTCATTTAAAACTCAAATTCCTCTGTTCTCAAAGAGAATAAAAACTGTTTAGTCACTTAAAAAAATTTAGACCCCTATCTTAAAGATAAAACTCAAGAAAGATAACCAATGTAATAAAACAGAAATGCCTACATCTTTCTGAAAACATAAGACGCTATCATGCTAACACAGAACTTTTCTTCCTTTCAATTCTAATGTCCTCTCAGCATTCATGCTCTCACTAATCCTAGTAGTATTGCTAGCCTGCCTTCCTTCCTGTCCCACCATGATACCAATTTCTCATTTGATACACTTTCCTAAACTGTGCCATTCGGGTACCTGTTTTGTGTGCTTGTGTATGAAGTTGCAAGAAAAGAATAGGGTAAATCCTCCTCTTCTTCCCTAAGGCTAGAGGTGGATCTTGTAATAGTTCACTCCTTCTGTTTATACGGAAATTACATTCAAGTCAGGTCACATGAAAATAGGAAATTACCAGCTATGCCTGCATTTTATGCCAGTAGAAGTATGAGAACAGAAATGCTGCAAAGGCCTTCCTAGGACTTAGGCCACCATAGACACCTGTGAGAGCCTAGAGGCAGAGACCTCAGACGGGGCAAGTTGGGGTTAAAACTGCAGAGAGTTCTGTTTTTGGAGTGCTTACTATCATACAGGATTTAAGCAGCAGCTGCTACGCGGTGCCAAAGAGAGTGGAGGATGGCGGAATGCTAACAGTTGGTGCTAAAACCAGAGCAGGAGCCCCGGTACACATTAGATTAAACATGCTGTCCGGGCTTGGCAGCCTCTCCTTACTTTCAGACCTTATCATCACCTTGAACATGACCTGTTGAAATACTTTCTTTTCTTCATTCCCCCTCAGTACAACCACTATTGTTTTTGTCAGATTTCTCTGTGTAAAAATAAATTATTTTACTTATTTTAATTCATATATATTTTGTGCTGAAGTTGGGGCAGGGTGGGGAGCTGGGAAGAGGATAATACATACGTCCACAAAAAAATTAATCAGTTGACCTAAGAAATAAATGAAACATTTTATTTGAGCTGCATTCGAGGATTACAACCTGGGAAGAGCCTCTCAGAAAGCTCTGAGAACTGTTCTGCCCATTGGAGCTCCAGGCACAGTTATGTAAGGTTTTTGAGACAGAGGGCTGTACATGAAATGACGTATTATTGACATCCTACACAATCCAGATCTGAGCACCATCATGGTGGATCATGGGACCCCTTACAGGATCAAGAAGCAATGTTATCTTTTAAGAAGTTGTCTTACTGATGCCAGGGGAGTGGTACAGTTGGTGGCTGAGCAGGCACTCCTGCCGCTGGGGGAGGTTTGGTCGATGTATAACGCACGTATACAATGCACAGTAGTGGGGAGAGATGAGGCCGAAGGGCAGGGACAAATTTTTTATGTTTACATTTTTCTTGTCTTGCCATAAAATATGGATTTAACTTCACACATGCTATGCTTTACATCCAGCCTTGAAAAGCTCTGAATGGGGGCCTGTTTCACCAGACAGAGAGTGAAGGTCCTGCAGAGTGCTTATCGCAGTAAAATTTTAATTTTCTTTCTTTTTAAGTCAGGCTTATCAGGCTATAATTTACTTATATTAAAATCCACCCCATTTAGATACACAGTCCTATGAATCTGACACATATACAGACTTGTAACCACCACCACGAAGTACAGAATATGTCTATTCTCTTTGTTGGGTCAACTGACGTCCTTCAAAGTCCAATGACCCCCATTCCTGGGCTCTCAGATGTCTGAAATTCTTTATGGGGCAAGTTTGCCCTAACAAACTAATAGCCCTGGGTAATGCCTTATCTCACAATGGCACAGGCAGGCTTGTTCCAGCCCACCTTATCAGAGTCAAACCCCACCGCCCTTCACGGACCCTAAACCTCTTACCTCACCTGCAGCCAATCAGAGACTTGTGCACAAGCCCATCAGGCATCTTGTGACCCCACCTTATAAAACACCCCAACAACCGGCCCTCGGGGCCCACACAGGCACCTCTTGTCTGCGTGGCCCACTGCTATGACTGTGCACCCCCAATAAACTCCTTTCTAGTCCCATACTTTATCTCTGGTAAATTCTTTTACCAACCTGCGTGCGTCACCATGTCACTGAACAACTGGTCCCCGTTGTGCCCACAATGACCCTGAGACGATCACTTTTACCCACCCCCACCCTAGGCCCTGGTAACCACTGACACATTCTCTGTCCTATAGTTCTGCCGTTGTGAGAAAGTCCCATAAACAGAGTCAATCAGCATGCAGTCTTCTGGGTTGGGCTTCTTTTGCTTAGTATAATGCTTTTTGAGACTTGTCCCTGCTACTGCATGTATCAGCAGGGGGTTCTCGCTGGGTGGTGTTCCACTGCATGGCTGTGCCATCATTTATCCATCAGTTGATGAATATTTGGGCTCTTTCTTTCTTTCTTTCTTTCTTTTTTTGTGGTAATTTTGAATAAAGCGACTATAAACATTTAAGTCAGGGTTTTGTGTGTATATATGTCTTTATTTTCCCTTCAGTGGAATTTATGGTAAGTGTATGTTTAACTTTACAAGAAACTGCCAAACTGTTTTCCAAAGTAGCTATGAAATCAAGCAGGACCCTGCTGAGCCCTCCTGGGTACAAAAGCCCCCCTTCGTCCCCCACTTCTTGTTTGCAGAAAAAGAAAAAGGCTTTAGTTTTCTAAGCCTTCCTCAAAGCGTTCCAAAGGGCAGGTTCAAGCAGTTAAGATTAGGACAATAGAGTCACAGGACTCCTAACTCCTCCTGAAGAGATACAGATAACAATCTGACAGTATATCTGAGTTGTTCTGAAGGAACTAAGATGGTGACTACATAATGACCAGAAGCACACAAACCCCAGACTGGTTGAAACCAGAAGGCTGATGACCGAGATTCCTGGAACACCACCCTGTTACGTCACCCCCAACCAATCAGAAGAAAGTCGTGCATCCTGCAGCCCTCATCCCAAATTTGTCTTTAAAAATTCTTCCCTGAAAACTATCATGGAGTTTGTGTTTTTTGAGCTCAAGCCGCCTGTCCTCTTTGCTTGGCCCCTGCAATAAACGTCTCTCTGCTTCAACTCTGATAATTTCTGTATATTTGGGCTCACTGTGTGTTGGGCACGCCAACTTGGGTTCCGTAACAGCTTATACCATTTTTCATTCCCCCTGCAATGAATGCATGCCAGTTACTGTTGCTCTGCATCCTTGTCAGCACTTGATATTGTCAGCTTGTTCTGATTTGAGCCAGTCTAACAGGTGGTAAAGCATGCTGCAATTTTATTAAATCATTTCATACCTATGACATATGATTCCGTGGGGGAATTCAGTCCACAAGGAACTTTTCCTCTACTTGAGAAGCTAATACAAACACATAAAAATCAAATGGAATAGTAGTCCAATATGGTAGCACTGTTACCTGAAAATTGGGTTTGCCTCTTGGTAGGTGTTGAGCCAAAAGAAATACTCAAGTCAAAGAAGGATTTATTACTTGTAGCAACTAAAAACAAAACAAAACAAAACACTAGGGATCTTTCCTAAAGCAGTGTCTCCCTGAATAGCAAAACCGGGGAACTTTTAAGCTAAGGGTACACGCATATTCATGAAGGGGCTTGGGTGGCTGACAGAGTCCAAGCTTTAGTTGACTGACATCACAAGTGTGAGAAAAGGTCAACATCATCATTCCTTAGGTTCCAGCTGAGCTGATGGTTGAAGCTTCAGGCTAATCTCTACCATTGAAACAGAACTGGGAGTCTTTGCAACTGATATACTCTCTTTGCTCCTGTTACTTCTCTTCCTGGTAACAGCTGCCTGTCCCTGCATTCTTTTATTCCCTTGAGATCATTCATTGCTGAACAAGCACCGTGGCCAGGCTTAGATCACAAACTGGCTTCGGCCAAAAATGGCACATGCCTGGTTCTCTTTCTCTGGGGAACCCTTACTCTATCTGCTAATAGCATGAATGATATCAAAAGAAAGTTCATGATTGATTCCAAATTAATCACTGCGATAGCAGGTAACTATTATCCCTGTGTGTTTTTGTGGACCCCAAGTCTAAACGATTCTTCCTTCACAGGCTGGAACTGGGTTTTTCTTTCTGGTATCACCTCATTCTAGATTACGACAGCAATTTCTAACTGGTTTTGTGTCCTCTAGACTTGTGCTGCTACAATCAGTCCTCATTACAGCCATCGAACTAAGCTACTGAAAACAATTTTCTGTTGCTGCAAAACAAATGACCACAGATTTGGTGGTTTAAAACAATAATGCTCTTTGACATGTTCAGGGTTCTGTAGGTCAGAGATCTGGGCACAGTGTGACAGAGTTCTCTGCTTAAGATCTCAAAGGTAAAATCAAGGTATTGGCTGGGCTACATACCAATCTGGAACTGGGGCCCTGTTCCAGGCTTATGCGGAGAATTCAATTCCTTGTGGCTGTAGGACCTAGGTTCCCATTTCTCACAGGCTAACAACTAGGAGAAATGCTTTCAGTTCCTCTCAGCCATTCTCATCCCCTGATAGGTGACCCTCTTTATCTTCAAAGACAATAATCTTCCATCAAATCCTTCTCATGCTTCAAATATTTCTAAGGAGTGACCAATTCCATTTAAGGGCTCATTGGATTAGGTCTGGTTCACCCAGATTAATCCATTTTCTTTAGAGTTAACTATTCTACAAAACATAACCTAATCATGGTTGTGATGCCCCATTCACACTCAAGGATAGGAACGAGGCAAGGTGTATATATTAGGGAGGAAGAATCTTGGGCCATCTTATAATTCTATCTACTATATGCACTAAATAGTTATTTAAATTAAGTAACATTTAAAACCAACCTAATTTCAATGCTCAGTGTTTATTATGTCTTACTTATTTCCTCTGAGTTCACTTTTCTCTTTGACAAGATTATTTATTATTTGACATTGATTATATTGTTATTTGACAAGATTCTTTAGGGATTATTTTTATTTGAGAGTTAGTAACTGGTAAACACTTTTAGTTGCCAGAAAATGTCTTTATTTTATTCTTACTCTTAAATTACAGGTCAGACTTGTGTGGAATTCTGACATTTGCAGCTACTTCCCATTGCCTTCTGGTGTCTGAAGACTGAAGTTGGCTATTAGTTTAATGGTACTCCTTCTGTAAGTAATGCTTTCCCCTCCTTGATAACATTTAAAGTTTCTCTTTAACAGTGACATTTTCCAATTCACTAGGACAAGGCTAAGTGTGTATTTAATTTATTTTCCTGTTGGTTTCTAGAGTACATTTTCAATTTCAGGACTTTTGCCTTTCTTAAATTTTACACAATTCTATTTTTTTCAAATGCTGCTTCTCCTATATTCTTTTCAATCTTTTTTCCTGAAACATAATGGAATTATGTCCAAAACAACTTACACTCCATGTACATTAACTGCTTATATTTTTATAGTGCTTCAGGCTGACAGAATCCCCCAGTTTTGTCTTCCAGTTCAGTAATTCTCTCTTCAACACTTTTACCCAGAGTTTGTTCTTTCTACTGATTTTTCAAAAAGTCAAATCAGTATAATATTTCACTTGAACCCTTTCTAATTAGTTTGCTTTATTAGCTACACATTTTGTTTTTTAACCTATTCTATAATTTTTAAAAATTTCAAATGAAATTTTGTTTCTTTGTGGAAACAAACTCCATTTGTTACATTAAAAATTTTTTTTTTCCTTTTATCTCAAGTAAATTTGTTTTTTGACCATAGTTTTGTTTTGTTCCCTTTCTTAGAATTAGTTTTCTTCCTATGTTTTAGAATTTAGATTTTCAGATTCAGGCGAGGGGGGAGTTTCTCTCTCTCTCTGTGCTGACCTCCTGCTGTCTAGTGATGTTACAGTTGCCTTCACATGGTCTCCTCTAGAGACCTCAGGCTAGAACTCAGTGTAGTGGCAACTGCTCCCATCTCCCATCCTAGGGGATATTATTAACATTATTAATACTGCGTCAGGTCCAAGTCAAGGGGCTGTGTCTGTGTTCCCTCACCTCTATAGATGCTGATTTTCTCATAAATCATATTCCTGGGCCAAAGCACCCTTGAACTTGCCAGCTCCACCCCTAGTGATGGCTTCAAGCAGTGAGAGGGGCTTTAGTTCCCCACCTGCTTTTCTCCCTGTTATCTCACCAAAGCTGAACTCCTATCTCTTCTATTGGCTTTCAGATCCAGAGAATGTCCATGGCTTCAGCCCTAGCTATCACAAGGTTTTGAGCAGAGGACTGATATAGTATGATGCACATTTTAAAGAACTATACTGGTTGCTGCACTGAGAATAGGCTTTGGGGATCAGTGGTGTGGCTGAGGGGAGCCAGAGTGGAGGCAGGGAGACCATGAAGAGGCTGTTGCAATGATCAGAGATGATGGTAGCTCAGACCGACACCAGGGAAAGCAAAGAAACGAGGGTGACCGCTAGAAGTCTGCTCTGGGCAGCTGGGTGGATGGTGTGCTCTTCGCTGAAACAGGGAAAAGGCTAGATCTTTTCCCTAAGGAATGAGGTGGTTGTCCAAACCCAGATGATTCGGGTCTGTGGCAGCCCCCTCGATTCCACATGTGAAGCAACCACAGTTAGAGGAAATTTGGTCTCCCACATGGAGGTCAGAGGTCTTTTGGACTAAAGGATTAAGAGATTGCAAAAGGATGGGTTCCTCTAAAATTGGGGTGGATCACCCTGATAAAGGAGCCCCAAGGTATTGACAGTCGATGGCTGATCTACTCTAGTCCCAGCTCAGCCTCTGTTTCTGTGTATTCAGTGCCACCTACTTGCCTGAAATCAGCCTGCGTCCAGTCTGATCTTTCAGGTTGGGGCTATCTCCCTTCTGCGTGACACCTCTGGTTTAGTTTAATCCTGTCACCTTGGCAGTTAGCCTTGGCATCCTTACCACTCATGAGAAATCAAAAGATAATTTAGATTCATAACCAAAGTATCATTTAGGGCATGTATCTGCGCGTGGAAAGTGAAATCAAATGTTGAGGCAATTAAGAGAATTATTCAGCCAAAGACATTTCTTCCTCCCTTATATGGATATTTCATGAAAAATCTCTGGGCTTGTCATTAACTAGCTCATTACTTTAATTAACCACTTCATTATGTAAGTGTAGACACAGCCTTAAAATTATTTGTACTGTTTCTTCCTGTGTGTAAATAACTGTGGAGTAAAAATATTAATTTATGAATGTAATTGTGTAGGTGATCACTCCACATTTACTCAGAATTAGCAATTAGCGCATGCAAATCAGCTAAGACAAAAGTCTCCCTGATCCTGTTCAGAATACAGGAAGAGTTAATTTGCAAGAATGCCCGCTTCTGGCCCATCTGATTCTCAAAAGTCACGTTCTCGCCTCTGAAAATCAGAAAGCGACCATATTTGTTGTGAGCTTTATGATCACTGTTAATGCCCTTGCAAACACAAGAAATAAAATGCCAACAAATCATCATCCATTACCTAATTATATTTACCTAGACAGATAAAGCTGGGGGATGGGGAGTAGACTGCATTTTTTTAAAAAAAGATATTTCTCATTTTGCAAACAAGGATGAAATTTATAGTATAATTATTCCTCACAGTGCCATACGGAGCCTTTTCTGTTCATCGCACCCAAGTCCTGAGATTTTTCTCCCAAAGAGATATAAAATGTGTGTTGACTCCCAATTAAATCAGTTCTCCATCCAGGGGGCTGGTGCTAATGGGATTTAATGTTCCAGAGGTTTCACTGGAGCTCACAGTAGGAAAACTCTGACGAGCAACATCACTCCTTCAGCAAGACAAACATCAGCCAGTACAGAATGGAACAGCCTCCTTGGACATCATCAATTGTGGAAGTTTTCAGAATTATTCATCTTCATTACAAATCATGCTTGTGGTTGAGTTGCCTTGATCAAAGGACAATATTTGTACCTTTATTTCTAGGTTATCTATTTTAAGATGTACTGTCCTGAAGTTTTATAAGATGCATCCACAAGTCTGTGTAAACCGAGCTACATACTCTGGTCACTGTGATCACATCTATTCTTAACTCCTTGTGTGTCTTGGGGAAGCATGGAGGAGCCAGTCTTCCCAAGTTGAAAGCTACCTTGAAAAGGCACCGGCTTATTTTATGGAAGATAAAGTTATGTATCCAGTCTACTTCTCATTTTCTCATGAATTCAATGTTTCGATTTGTATTCTCCTGCACTAAGCATCACCACCAGAGGGAGCAAGGTTAATATTTGGAGAGAAAAGCAAGCTGCCTGACATCAGTACTCACAGCAGTGATAGATAATTTATCTACGGCTGATATCTAATGGCCAGCCACAAGCTAGGTATTTTACAATATTCTTCTTTACTTTTAATGTCTTAAGATTAAACTATATTATTTATTTTTTAAATTGACAATATATTCACAAGTGAAAAAAATTTTAAAGTCCAAAGGGTATATTATAAAAGCTCTCCACTGTCACCTTTGTCCCCCATTCTCCCAGCTACCTTTCCCACAGGCAGCTAACGTTACCAGTTTCTTGTGATATTTCGTTTCACAGGTTTGTAACGTTATCTATTTCTTTAGAGCTAATTTATGCATATTACGGAAATGAACACATCCTTTCCCTACCCTTTTAAAGAGAAATTGTGGTATGCTAGGCACATGGTTCTGCATTTAATGATACATCTTAGAGACTGTTCCATATAAATACGAAAGATCTTCTCCAGTCTTTTTTATGATTTCACTGTTTGTCTACTGTCATTTCTCCATATGATCTCCAGGTCCACGTGGGCAACAGGGGAGTCTGGGGAGCCCTACTCTAGGGATGAAAAAAACGGACAGCCAGGGAGGTGGGTGTCAAGGTTCTGAAAATGGTTAACTTTCTTACATTTGTTCTTCTCATTATACTTGTGGTGATTTATAGTCGGACACTTTGATGCCCTTGTGACAGTTTCTCTCTAAAATGCCCCTTGAATCCATTTCTTTCCATCCTTACTGTCCATGTGATAGCCTGGATTCTTATCATGTCTTCCTCTGTTCTTACCCTGGTCTCCTCACTGGCCCTCATGCCCCCATCTGTCCTCCCTCCTAATTCAGCTTTCATGTGACTCCCACATACAAGAGATGGAACATCAGAGTTTATCAAGGACAGCATAATATATCATTACTTATTGTTTATTGACTGTCTCCTCTCTCCCCTAGAATATAAGCAGGGACTTAGCTTTGAACCCTGCTGTCCCCCTAACCTCTGGAACAGTGTCTGGCATATACAAGATGCTCAGTAAACATTTGTTGAACGAATGAGTGAAAGAATAAGGCAGTGAATGACTTTGTGTGCAATGACCATTCTTTTTTGGGTCTATTGAAAGCCTTGTTCTTCAAGGCAGAGCTGACCTCCGCTAATCACTTTACTCTCTGAGCACTTTTCCCCATATCACAGCATTCATCAAATTCTTCTTCCTAGTACATCATTTTTGTACAAATCTGTTACCCGACTGGTTACCTCAAATGCTCACCTCTGTGTCCCCTACAGCATCCAGCACCTTAAAGATGGGAGTAATCAGTTAGCATTAAGCTGGTGAATAATCTCAAATTCTTCAACAGGTGACTCAATCATCATCCTTAGTGGTCAATTCCAGTGAACTGACCAATTTAAAATGGGAGAGATTTTGATCGACGTGCACTTTGAGCATTTACATCATGTGGTTAGGTTCTGTGGGGGATACAGAAGGAATATAAGGCATGCTGCTGATCCTTAAGTGGCTTACTGTTCAATTTGGAACCTAAGATGATTCCACCGGCCACAGCATCAGAACCACCTAGGATTCTTGTTAAAAATTTGTGTCCTACACAAGACCTCCTAATCAGAATTTCTAAGGGAGGTGGCTGAGAATCTGCGTAATTAAGGGGCTCCTCCGGTAACTTTTGTTCTCAGTAAAACTTTGATTTAATAAAGGCACCAATTACCGTCACTCCTTCCTCCACTTCCAATACGGTACATTTGATCCTTAATTATAGATCCAGCCAGCTCCCAGATCCTAGGACTAATGCTAAGGTCTTCAAGATCAACATGCAATGACTTAGTATTAAATCACCTTTGCTACAAGTCTGCTACCTCATTCATTCATTCCTTCATCAAGATTTATTGAGAACTTGTTGGGTTTTTCTGTATACTCTTGAGTCTCAGGTCTTACTTGTGGATTTTTACCCTGATCCCCATTTCTAAACCTTATCTGCTAACCTCCCATTACAGAAGTTTTCCTTCAGACTAAAGTCTCATCTTGGCCTTATTCTTCCTCCCTTGAGGCTGGAGCTGTGTCCTGGGTACTAGGCCAGTGGCTCGCCCCCAGATGCTGTTGACAGTGTTTCCAGAGGCTGAAGCTTAACTGCCCGATCTGTGGCTTTCACCTCGTCCAGAACTGGAGCACCAGGTCTACAGCCTCTGCATCATCCTGGCTCATTTTAAATAAATGAACACAGCCTTCATGTGGAGAGCAAGGTTTGAAAAATATGATCATGAATAGGGAGTGTTTCCAATTATAAAGTCTTATACAAATGTTAATTATTATCATGAAAGTGTAGAGCCCCAGGTATAAGTTCGGAATCTTATCAGCACAGAGGGTTAGCATTAGGGTTAGGGTGTTCAGCCCAATGAAAACACAGGAGACTACTACAAACATCCTCCTCATAGTTGCAAAGTTACATAGAAACAAGGTCTCACAAATGCACCATATTCAAAAGCATATGAATACATCTAATGGGTTTACTTAAAACTTACTTGAAGCTATATAAAAAGTCCAATTTTTTTTTTTTTAAAGAAAAGAAAAAGCAAAACTCTGACCAGAAAGGACAGGGTAAAGTAGACAGTATTGGTTGCCTACCCAGCAGCCCTTCCATCTTCCCCTATTTCTTTCTTGCTGTCAGGGCTGATGCTCATTTCAGAGGCCAAAGGTCAGAAAGGTACTTTCCCACCTTCCTTGTGGCCAGGGCACTGGCACGTGACCCAGTAAGTCTTGGCCAGTAGACCCAAGGGGAGGTCTACTGGTGAAGTTCTGTGAAAAGTTTTCCTCCCTGAAAAAAAGAGAAGCATTGCCCTTTCTGCCTCCAGACATGGTTACTACCGTGATGTCTGGAGTAGTAGCAGCCACCTTGTGACAATGAGGGGATGAGTCTGAGAATGGAAGACAACACATGGAATAGAACTAAGCATTATGGCAGAGCCTGGTCATGGATGTCACTGTTGAGGTACTGACCTAACCTTCCCTGCAGCCTCTGCTCTTAGACCTCTTTCATGTAAAATAGTCAATGCTCATTTATTTAAGCCACGTTCAGGTAAGTTTTCTACGTTTGCAGCTAAAATAATCCTAATTTTAAACATAACCTTTACATTAACCATTTTAATTTGCTATTGCCCTCGGTATTTGTAAGACCCATTTCATTCACTTAGCATCCTTCTCTGACTGAGACTTTCCCTTGAGGAATAGCTATAGTGTAGTAGAGATGTTATTGGGTTATGAGATTACATATATTATATAACTTAATTTCCACAAGCGAAGCTCAGCTGGTTCTCCCACTGCACAAGGTAATACTAATCCTGTTTTATAGATCTAGTAAGTAAGGTAGAGTGTGCTGTGTAGACCTATGCAGAGAGGGGGTGTTAAACTCAGTTCTGCTGTTAGAAACTTCTGGCCACATGATATACTATTCTGATTTATGTATTAAAATTACCTGCCAAAATACAATGACATGCAGAGACTGCCAAGATGGTGGAGTGGAAGGACGCGGTGCTCACCCTCTCCCACAATTACATCAGAGACTACATCTACTTACAGAACAGTTTTCACGGAATACCTACTGAACTTTGGCAGAATATATCTTACAATGGGAAACACAAAATCCTCACAAAACCAGATAAACAACAAGCACAGGGAACTACATTCAATATCTTGTAGTAACCTATCATGAAAAAGAACATGAAAAGCAATGTATGTATGTATAGGTATGACTGAAACATGATGCCATATACCAGAAACTGACAACAACATTGTAAACTGACTATACTTCAATTACAAAAGAAAACCAAAACCAAAACCAAAAACCAATGACATGATTGAAGAATATCTTCTTCACTCAAAGCATGCTGGGAATTTTGTTTCAGTTAATTGGAGATATGTGTGTTCCTCTGGGTTTAAAAGGTTGCAAAGGCCCACTGTTTACTTTCTTTTCAGCTAAACTATCCAGGTATTTTTTTTTTTTTAAGTTTTCAGGCAAGAAAGTGCACTTACTGTACATTTTCAGTGCTGTGTTCTATACGTTAAGCGCACAAGGACCCTAACTCCAGATTTAATCAAAATCTGATGAAGAATCTCACATATAAAGTTTGCAAGGTTCTTGTTCTGAGATCCCAGACCCACACTATAAGCACTTGACCTTTGCAAATGATAGGAATGTTGAACACATTTCATTTCAATGAAACAAATTAACAAGAATCTCAAATTCTTTTAGCAAGGATTTGCTAGACAAGAGATACTGTGTACTCTGGCAATAGTACTAATTCTTTTAGTCTTATCAGTATTTCTAATTATTCCTTAACAATGATGTTTACAGTCATAACATGATCCTGAATGAATTAAGAAAAGCAATAAAAAGATGTTGAAATTCACGCTAGCAAAAGACAGTTATTTTAGTATTTTTCTTACAATCCAGGTAAGTAGTATTTAGAAGAGTTAGTCTGTTTAAAATGTTCTATTGTAAAAATTAGAAAGGAAGTGATTCAATTACAGCAGATTATTTTTCAGGAATAAGATCAAGGAGCAACAGGTAATATACTAAAGAGAAAAGATGGACAGCATTTCCAAAATATGACTATTTTCCACATTTTAGGAATAAAATACAATCTTCAGTGACTTGGAAGTGAAAAATTATATATGATGGATGCTAACTGAATTACAAATAAAGCAGTTATGCTTTACAACATTATCTTACCAGTTTGAGACTGGAAATTACTAAAGTGCATGAATACTAAAAAGCAAAAATAATTTCTTGCATTGCAAAGATAATATATATTCATTTTTTAAACAATTACAAAATATAGATGAAAACAGATAAAAAATCAAAGTATAAAGAGCCCCATTGCTCAGTGATTACCGTATTTTGATGTATATTTTTTGATCCGTCTCTTTGTATCATGTATATTATGATGTACAACTTCTACAAAATGGGATTATAGCTTACATACTGTATTGTATCCTGATTTTTAATTTTGACATGATTTCAAACTTTGAGAAATTTTGAAAGTACAATACAAAGAACTCCTTAAGCTCACCAATAAATGTTCTTTAAGCAAAGGGATCCAATCCAGAAGTAGAGGCTACTCTTAATTGTCAAGTCTTTTTAATTTCCTTCGCTGTGGGACAATTCCTCAGTCTTAACTTGACTTTTATGACCTTGACATATTTGAAGATTACAGGTTAGTCCTTCTGTCAACGGTCCCTCTATCTGGTTTAGTCTGTTTGTTTAGTCTAAACATTTAGTCTAATGTTTCCTCAGCATTAGATTCAGCTGATGCATCTGAGGGGCAGGAAGATCACAAAAGGATGTGCTCTCTTAGTGCATTTTGTAAGATGACACACTATTTGATTTGTCCACTATGGGTGATGTTAACTTTTGTCACTGGTAGGTAGTGTATGCCAAGTTTTTCCCTATAAAACTACTTGCTTTTCCTTTGTAATTAGTAAATATTTTGTGTGGAGATACTCTGAGACTGACTGACTGACTGTCTGTCTGTCTATCTATCTATCCCATTCTTCAAACAACTCTTTTCCACTAGCTTAGCATGCATTGATATTTCTTAACTAAGTTTATTATTACTATGATAGCTACCAAATGGTGATTTCTAAATCCATTATTTCTTCTACATTTCTAAATTGATGTTTTATTATAAAGAAGAGATTTTTCTTCATTCATTTATGTCAGTGTGGATCCATGGATTTCTATTGTTTTCTACTATTATTTATTTCTATTACTATCATTTATTATTCTGACCATTAAATTATCCTGTATTTAGCCAGTGGGAGCCCCTGAAAGGTAGCTTCCGTGTCCTACTGACATGTCCACACTGCTCTCTGAGCACTGCCTTACTTTCTGGAACGAGGTGTTCCAGGCATAGTGTGCCCTTTCCCTTTCCCACCCCTGAATCAGCCGTTTCTCCTGGTTCTTTGTAATGCAGGTTCCTTCTTCTTCAGTCTAACGCTGCCTCAGCTGAGCTGTTTTGGCCACTGCTTAATGGAGGTTCTTTCTAATGGAGAGCTCTTTCACGAGGTACAAACTGGCGTGCTCACAGCCACCGGCGTGCTGGTGCTCCCAGATACACGGGGTGGGCAGGGTCATGAAACATACATGTATGTAGTATGTGTATATTTATATTCACATTTTGGTTTTATATTTTGCATCCTGAAACCCATAAATTCACACTAATGCCTTCAATTCCAGTCCAATACTGCAGGGTGAATTCTAACTTTCCCTCTTTTTCTATTTGTAACTCTCTTCTCTGATGGTGAGGAACCTGATTCTCTTGATCCGTTGCTCAATCTGCCTCTAGGTAGCTAATCTCCCAATCTCTGCTGGGTCCTTTTTAGCCTGATCTAAAAAAAAAAATCTTCGTAATATATTATCTTTCCAAGTCACTATTATCCACAAGACCATTTTTAAAGGCTGAATATTATTCCACTGAGTGTATACTTGGCCATTTAGGTTGCTTCCAAGTAATGAACATTCTTTTATTTGAATCTTTATATAATCCATTATTATTTACTATTCCTAAAAGTGAAATTACTATGTGAAAGGCAAGTATATTTTAAAAGCTCTCAATTCATAGTGCCACATTTTAAAGTTGAGTAAAATGGTGTGAATTTGGATCCCACTTATATGGAATTCATAATCTCTCTTTCACGGACTGGACTGAAACTGAACTTTGTAGTGGCTAAAAAAAGTCACAATTACATCATAAAATGAAAAATATGGAAGAAATGTTTACTCAAGGGAGCAAATTGTTTTCAAACCCCTTACAAGCACATTTGTCTACTTAGTGGCTAGTTCATGAGCGTCAGCTTTGTTCAAGCCACGTGCTGAGCGCTACAGTTGATGTGATGTTGCATTAGATGCCAACTCCTTCTTTTAAGAAGTGGCAAGGAAACCACTAAATCAGTGAATTAAAAATCCTTAATTTATTCATCAAAGGAAGGCCCTCTAGGACCTCTATTTGGCAGGACTTCATTAAGGATTAATTTTCATTATTTAAAAAAAATTTTTAAAGGCATTTAAAAAAAAGTCTGTAGTTGAGACTAATTCAGAACAGCCTTTCCTTTAACTTTATATGCTGGAGTACATTTGTCTTGTTGGAACACCATAGAGCACATTTTTATTAATAAAAAAGACTTGTGCTTACAGAATAATTGTGAATCAAAACGCTTTAAATTGATTTTTCAAATTCTGTGACAGTCTAATCATTTGGGTTTTCTTTCTCTTCCTCTTTTTTTTTTAAGTTGAAGAGAACATGAACTTAGTATAAATACATACTTTGCCCTACATGCAGCAATTGGCCTACTTAATGTGCACTATGATAAAAATCCAGACAGCAGGCTCTGAACGGGAGACGCTGAGGGATGTATTCACCGGTTTTCCTGGATTGGGTGCCGGCCATCCCTGAGATACTGAGAGACGTGAGCAACACCCTGTCCTCAAGAAAGGAGGCAACAACAAGGTGAACAAGTTAATAAAACAAAGACTTACTCTCCCTAAATTAAGAAAATGAGAAATTAGTTTATTTTTTTTCACCCCCAAGCAAACTCTGAGTCATAATGTTGGAGGAATCCAGTCTGATAAACGAAGCAGTCGACGAGGGAGATGCAGCAAGTCGCAGCTCCTACAGCAGATCTAACGAGGGCTGAAGGGTGGGGAAGGGTTGGGCACTTCAAGCACGTCAGCCACACGCTGAGCACGCTGCCGCCACTCCGCGGTTAGCATCCTTCCCTAGCATCCTTCCAGCACGCTTCCCTCCTCCCCTCTCACACTTCGTAGGAGTTTCTAATGAAGATGAGCTCTGAGGGGCTCTTGGAGGCACATGACTCAGATCCATGAGTCTCGCTGAGTCTTGGCCTGGAGATAAGATTCAATCCTTTGGAAAAAAAGCCCTATGTCTCCAATGAAGAGCACAGTGCCCCGTTTCTGCTGGGCTTCATGCCTCATTCCCAAGAAAAATCTCTCGCAGATGGGTTGTCTTTGAGGGATCCGCAAACGGGCTCTGTTTTTCACAGGTTCTAGTACTGGAAACACCCTCTCACTGCCCTTTGGGAAATTTTCAGAGGACTCTATTTCTTTGAAAGATTGAAGGCAGGTTTCTGGATTTTCAGGACCTAGGGGGATGGTGGCAAACTCGTTTTAATTTGAACACCTGTGTAACACTGGGCTGAGATTCTGAGCTTCATTTGGGCTCCACGGGAAAAGGGTTCTGTGGCTGATCATGGATATTTGACAGACTTCGGAGAGGATGGCAACCTTTGTGCCATGTATTTTCCATCCATGACTTAGTGCTTAATGCTGCTTCAAGCCCTTTTTTGGACTAAAGATAGGGCATAAATAATTGAATGCAACAGCCAGTGGTTCTTTAATTCTTTATCTGACTCCTGCGTCACTTGGACCAACGAAGGGTAGAGCTACGGTATGTTCCGTTCCCTGGAGAGCTTCTTCAACCAAAGTCGGTCTTTTCAAGTTCCATCTTCGGCAATCTCTCAGATTGTTCCCGAGGTCTCTTTTTCTGCAGGTGGACTTCATACCACTGGGGCTGGGGGAGTGGGGAGGAGAGGGTATCTACTCGCATATGCTCCACACCAGACGTTCACAGAGGAAAAATGTCCCATCACTGTCAATGGAATGAATATTCTATCAAAGTGGCTCTTTCATTCTCCAGGATTGAGATTAACTTTACCTGCTGAACGTGGTAAAATTTATTTCGGGGGCCTATGACCATCATTTATCAGCATCCGACCCCTATCTATATAAAACAATAAGCATGATCTTAAGGCACTCTTAGGGGCTGTCTAAGAGATGTATATTTGCTGACATACAACCTGACTGAAGCCAAACACCATTACCCCTGTGACTGATTGGAGGGCGGCCGGAACTGAACAGTTTTATTTTCCTCCAGCAGCTGAGCTCCCTGACCAGACGAGCTGAGCTGACACGGCATTTCAAGTCCTGTTACCAGCTCAATGGTTCTCTTGTAAAAAAAAAAAAAAGAAAAGAAAAAGGCACCTCTTCATTTAGCCTCTCCATCTTGATCATTGCTGATGGGCTATCAATAATTTCAAGCTGGTTGAGCAGTTGGCTGAAGGTTAAATAAATTCTGCCGGCTGTTTGCATGATTGTCCCCGAGAGGAAGGATTCCAATTTGAAGCCGTTTTCTTGCAGGCGCTCCTTGGAAATGTTTCCAGAGCCCAAAAAGTTAAGAAATTCCATTTTGATGGCCCAAGGGCGCTTGAAGTGGAAACACAGTCGGGACCACGAGAAGGAAGACATGAATAAAAAGGGTTTTTGTCCCTCTATTTCAGATTTTCCTCAGAGTAATTTAGAACCCAAAGAACGCATGGAATTAATTATTAGCAGGAACAATTCTCAGTCCTCCAAAGAGCTATTGTGGGTGTTGGTATTTGCTTTTTAGTAAAGGAACTAAATTATACTTTCAGAAATTCAGCCAGTAGCAATAAATGGAGGAAGGAGTGTCCTAAGTTGTAGTCATATCATATGAAGCTAAATGGTAAACTTTTAAAATAATTTATTCACATTCGGGACATGATTTTTTTTTTTTAAAGCAAAACTTGGTTCTGTCGCCTCCCCGCCTATAGTACAAAGATAATATACATTGATTACAGAACATGACAAAGTACAGTTAAACAAAAAGAAATTAAAAATCACCATTGGAGCTAATTCTTCTCTTCTTTGATTGCACACCTTTCTAAAATTTTCTGTATATACTTAAAATTTCTTCTGACTAAAATATGATTTAACTGACTATAAAATGTTGCAGCTCATATATATATATATATATGGTTAAAAAAAGCATGTGGATGTTAAGGATATGTTTTTAGCGTCTGAAAATTAATTAAACTGTTTTTCTTGTGAGAGTTGAGGCTGTCAGTACCTCACAATAGGTTCCCCGAAAAGGTCTCAACTTCTAGGGTCATTTCCACGTTAACACATTTCTTGATCTGTAATTTTCTAATCTCTCACAATAAAAGGGCATCTGGTTTGCCTGGATTATAGCAGATTGATTTTAGATAGCCTTAGGTAATTTTCCGAAGAATTTTAAAATTTACAGCATTTGGGGCATTGCTTTACGACTAATAAAACCTTTAACTTTCTTTTCAGTAGGTCAGAAAGCACTCTGATGGACGGCCTCTGTGACCCTCACACCCTGGGAGGTCTCCAGGATGGAGGCACCCCTGTTTTACACTTCAGAGGGCTTCGTCTTCCCCGCTAACCCCCACCGCTCGTCACCTACAAGGCATTTCTATATTAGTGTGAACGACACCACTTCTCATCTTTGGAAATCCTGGCATGGTATCAACAACTGTGATAAAACTTGGTCCTTCCAACACCTTCTCCAGCCCCAATTAGGCATTTATGATTCTTTTACTTTTGTAGTCATTGCCATCGTGAAGTTGAAGGATGAGTTGTCTAGAGACAGTGAAGATGCACAGGGTGTTATCTTGGTTCCTATGGCTCTGTTCTGACATGTGATTAACTTACTATGTTTTGCTGAGTGATGGGGAAGTAGGAAAGTGGAAATGGACATGAATTTTAGTGATTTAGAACGTTGCTACTCAAAATGTGCTCTGCAGGCCAACACTATTGGCCTGTAAGAAATGCAACAATCTCAGGAATTACCTAGACCTACTGACTCAGACTCTGCATTTTAGCAGGAGTCCTTGGTGATTTGCATATACATTAAAGTTTGAGAGACGTCTGTCTAGAAGAATGGATTTTGTAGGTGGAGTTAAAACGAAGCTCAGTCATTTGTAACTGAGCATTTTGAGTGATGTAACACTTAAATCTGACACGAAGACACTGAAGTTATTTTGATTTCTTTTAAAGCAATCACCTCAAAGTGTGACACTGGCTTTTAAAATGCAACATGTAGCTGTGGTCTGTTCCTTAGTCTGCGCACTGGTGCTGATCTCCTGTGAGCTGGTTCAGGTTGGTACCCAAATGGGCTGAGAAAGATGAATCAGATGATTTATCAAAGTCTCTTTGAGCTTAATAATGACTAGAAAAGCAATAACAAAAGACTTCTTGGAACTACTCTGTTCCAGGCACTGTTCTTCGTCTTTTACTTGAGGTAACTCACTTCATCCTCATAACAATCCATTATGATGGGTACCAGTACTGTCCCCATTTACAGATGATGAAACTGAGGCTTGTAACAGTTGAGTAATTTACCCAGAATTATTCAGAGGGTTAAGCAGCAGAGCTGGGATTTGAATCCAGGCTAACCAGCTCCAAAGTACCTTCTCTTAATCACTCTGCCTATGGCTATATAAAAACAACACTTGCACCTCTTATGTGAATTTGAAATATACTAACTTGAAATCATTGTAATGTCAAAATAGAAGTTGAATCTCTCCTCATGTACAAAATTTAAAACAATGCACATAATCTCAAATGAAACAAAACAAATTGTCAAGTATCTGGTTTTGAATTGGCCTGGTTAAATGACTTGGAAACTGTGTTTATGCTGTTGCCACAGGGTGGCGCCACTCCAACTGGGAACCCAGCGCCAGCTCTGCTACCTTATCACTACGGGAAAATCAGCCTTAAATTAAGCTACGCCTTTGGGAGTAACCCTCAAATGCAATGTCATCCCCACAAATTCAACCAACTTACTGTAGGCCTGGTTCACACTGTCTGGGTGAATCTCAGATGAAAAATTTCAGCTCTGTATAATATTTTCACTGTCATTTTGAGTTGTCACATTAACGTCAAAGTTTACCTTTCAAAAAAGACAGGGTATTTGGGAAGAAAGGGCTGGAAAATATGGCAATTCAATTCAGCAGTGACTCAGCACTTTTTGCTTCTACTAACGTATCTTAACCAGATTTTGCCTGGGCAATAGGCATATAAAGAACTAGGCACGTGTGGTGTCCCCTTTTGGGGGAAGGAGGCACGTTGTTTTAAATTAAGACAGTAGACCAGCTAATTACTTTCTGTTGTTGTTCTGAAATTTACATTGTTGATTTTATTAATATCCTCTCTCACTATAAAATATTCTATATGCATTTTATGAAAAGTTAGAGTTCAAATTTAATTTGGCTTAATGTAATTTTGTTTCACATAAATATATATTTATATTTTAACACATTATTTAGGATAGTGGAAAGTACTGTGGAGGCTTGGATATTACTAGTACAGGCAACCAGCACACCCCTAGTGAACGTTTTTCTGCTCAGAAAGTTACTATGAAGCCAACAGTCCTATTTCCTAGAGCATGAGATTAACCAGAGTCCCGTCCAAACTAGAGTTTCATCAAGAAATAAAATCTCGTCTTTCTATTGCTAAGGTGATTATATGAGCATGGGAGTTATAATTTACTGAACTAATCATCATTTTACTCTAAGTTCAAGGCACAAGTTGAGTTCCCCGTAAGAAAACAAGTTATCTCGTATCATTTTAAAACTGTCAGTTTATTCACGGGCCAGTCATTAATATATGTACCAATATACTAGAAATATAGACCTAATAAAACTGGAGGTTATAGTGAGCCATTAATTAAGACTGGCGGCTTTGGCAAACTGTCTCAATCAATTTTACAGACTCATGTCAAAAGTGTTCTATCGTAGTTGGAAGGGTTTCTTTCAAAAGACAGCTCACAAAATTAAAAAAAAATTTATTGACCAAAAACTACATATAAAAATAAAAGTATAGATATTTAAATGTCTTCACTGAGGGCCCACACTCTGCCTGGTTGGCACTATTCCACACACTGGAAATGGAAAGTAAATACAGACTAAAGAGAAAAAATGAAAAGTGGGTGCTACCGGCTCTCCTCCCCGACCTCCAGCAGGTGCATCAAGGGGGATGGATGATGGAATGATACTAAAAAGGCAGCCCACTTATTGAGAGACGAGAGAGCAGCGGGAGGTTCGCTATGCACCAGCCTTTACTGAGCACTGACCATGAGCTGCTTTCGGGGCCCAGTGTCCAACATAGGGAACTTGGCAGAATGGTTTTAGCATAAACACTGGAACCAGACTGCTTGGGGTTTTATCCTGCCTCTCTACTTATCTGCTGTGTGACCTAGGACAGGTTACTTTACCTCTCTGGGCCTCAGTTCCCTCATCTATAAAATAAGGAGACTATTAGTACCTACTTCAGAGAGTTATGAGGATTAAATGAGTTGACGTGTATAAAAACACTTAGAACAGTATTTGGTACAATCTATTTATATCTGAAGAAAAAAAAAGTTTTATCTCAGTCTTCTCCAGACCCCTTAAAGCCTGCAATGAGTCCACCTCCTGACTCTCCGTGTGTGAACTTTTAAAGCTACAAGTGAGCTTTACTCAACCTCACTGCCTACTGGACTGCATTCAGATTTCTTGGCAAAATATCTTACACAACCCTTCTCTCTACTTCTCCAGTTCCTAAACCTGATCTCCAGTCAGCCCCTGTAATCCAGATACACCAAACCATTTCCTCTTCCCCAAATCTGCCAAATTCCATGCTTCCAAACTTTGCTTAGTCCTCCTATGTGAAATACCCTTTTCTCTCTGTCTAGCTGGTGAGCTCTGTAAGGCTTAGCTTTAGAGTTTCTTCTTGTAAAAAGCCATCCCCGACCACTCCTCTTTGTCTGTTCCCCCTCCCCTAACCTCACCCCACAACGTGAATTATTCACTATGACATCCATCCTCCCCCTAAAACTCTTATATGTCATGACATTAGCTGTCGCTCTAGCGTCTGCATTTCTAGAGGTCACCTGTTTCCCCAAACATCTGGTAAATAAATATTTGTGGTATGAAGGCTGTTGATAATGCCTTACTATATGGTACTGCCTTTCAAGGCAGCCCCACCTTCCATCTTTAACTATTCCCATCTTGGGTTCCGATCTTCCAAAAAGCCCTCGGTTTTCTCAGTCTCTATCTGGGATCACCTGAATTTGCCCAAGCGCCCACCTTTGGGCCCAGCCCACACAGCAACTCCTTGATACTTGGGGAGGTTGCTGAGCTTGTGCTGGGTTCCAGCCCTGTCCCTCCTGGCCCGGGCACTCATGTCACTCCTGTGCACTGTGACTTCATGCTCCAGCAACCACTTCTCATTTGGAGAAGACTGTCTGTCCATGACAGGCTACTCCCCTGGAAACAAAACAGGACTAAGCACAAATCGCTGTATTTTAGATTTAAATATTATATTCAAGAAATATTTTTAAATGCAGAACCTGACAGCAGTCCCAGACACGTATATTACTCACTACCTATAATTCCTTCTCTTTGTCTTAGGCGAATGTTGTAGAAATTCTTCCTTTTGCACAGCTCTGTGTTAAAGAGTCATAACGAGTTTCCCTTTCAAACTGCTAGCCGGCCACTACCGTTACACTGTGTGGCAATGTGTTCCAGCATCAAGCATCAACATTTTTTCATGTTTTATAGGTTTTTCCAGGGGGAAATTGCTAACCACCAGTTTCTTGCTGTGCATAGAATTCAAGTCCTTAAGAGAGATCTCTTTTCCGTGCCATATTCTTACTTCTCTGGCTTTCACAAAACATGATACTGGCATAGTATGGGGTCATAAGAATGTAAACCACACTCAGGAGGAGTAGGGCATTTTTTTTTTTTTTTTTTTTTTGGAATCTCTCTACCGGCTTGAATCTAATCAACTATTTCCAATCAGCAGAGACCCTGAGTAGCACCCCCCGGCAAATTACTAGAAGATCATTTTTCTTAGACATGTTTCATAGTATTTGATTTTATGATTTCGCCCTAATTCATTTAGCTGGTGAGTTTTTGCAGAAAAGGAAGAGAAACAACAAATTGTTCACTGCTAGAATAATTATGATAAAAAGAACATTATCCAAAATTATAGGTTTCTTAATGACAGTAAAATTATATACATATATTTATTTGCAACTTAATCTAGTGTTGGGCTCATTTCCAGGCACAGAAGGACTTGGGAAGACTCCAGGATTTCACCCCGTACTCTAGAATCCGTGCGGGTGATTCGGGCACTTTCTAATGACCCATGTTCAAGTGAGTGTCTTACATCTGAGACCAGCGCTGTTGATCGATCGCTGGTTCCACGCCTGGATGTTTCACTTCCCTTGTTCTGTTAAAAGGGAGGCAAGCATGCTGTTTGATAACATGACATAATTAGATTGTTATACCAGATAACAGCCACATCTACACTCGAGTTTGGCCTGGAATATAAAACAGCACATATTGTGGAACAGAGAAAGGCTCGAGATCGTTAATTGCAAACTCTTCCTTTTGTAAGTGAGAAAACGGAGCTCAGGGAGCTGACTTCTAGAACACTGCTCTTTCCACTATTAGGTGTTTTTGTGACGTTCTAAAAACAGCCAGTTCTCCTTGTGAATAAACTCTTCACCTGGAGCACCAGTCCATGCCAGGGGCACAGGAGAGGTGTTTGGCTGAAGCATGGTGGAGGGTGGCCGTGCCTCCTTGGCTTTCTTTTGCCCCCAGATGTGGTCCCCTGAGTTCAAGGCCACCAGCACGGTATCCTGATAGTTGCCTGTTTCTTGAGCCCTCGGTTGGGTTCATTCCACGTGCCTCCTTGCTCTCCTTCCCTCCCCTTTGCTATGTGAAGAAGAGATTTCTGTCTGAATGGCATGTGATTGGAAGTCATTCTCTCCCTTGTCCATCAACCATCTCTAGCTAGGAGGGGAGGAATATTTGGGATTAAATGCCAAAAAGCCTTTGTTTCATGCAGACTTAGTCTTAAAGGTCAGAAAAAAGGCACTTTCCTTTGATATCGTTCCAACTTCAGAGCAGGGTTCTGGTGATGAATATTATGTTATTAATGGTCAAATACATTTAATAAAACATTCATTTCTGCTATTCGGTGGCACTTTGCCACAGGAGTGGTCACAAAAAATTTACTGTAATTTTGGGGACATTTTTATTCCAACATTTTATGAAAGGTGAACTATTCTATTACCTAATCCAGTGGCATAAATAAGAATTATTAAAACCCATCTAGAGTATTACTTTATTGATGTTTCTCACCCGCACATTCTATGATATACTCTGTTTATCTTGGAATGACAATACCTCCCAGCATAAAAAGAAAATTGAAAACCAGATCTTCTCTAAGAGAAAAAGCAAGATCATTATGTAAACAGCAGCCGGGTCTCATCCAGAATATGTCACATAAATATCACACCATCAAACAAGAAATGTAAGTTATTGTACATACACTGTAATTGAAAATTGTATTCTACATTAGTGGAGTCGCCCATTTATCTAATCACAATCAGTTCCCATAAAATCTCATTTAGGAAAGTTGAGCGCAACTCAGGGGAGGCGGCTATGGGAATTTCAATCATGGAAATCTCAGTCTGGATAGAGATCTCATCACGTTCTGCAAATCAGTTTTTGTTGCTCCTCAGGCTTACCTTTCACATCTCAACAATTCTTTATATCTGAGCTGACCAGCCCAGCTTCTCAGCTGGGGAGGAAACAAGACGTCAGCCAGCGTTCACGACCTTGTTTCTAAATCCTGGTTCGTAGACAATGTTTACGGCACGATCTCAATGCCTCCTGGGCTTTTTCATCCCTCTCTGACCTCTCTGTGAGTCATACCTCTTTGTGGTCACTGACATTCATTCATTTGTTCAAATAGATATACATATTTTTATTCAAGAAATACACACATGACTACGGTTTGCACCATGAGCTGAGGCTGCAAAGAGGTTGAAGCATCCTCTTTGCCTTCAAGATGTTGCCAGTTTAGTGGGGTTAATATAAGTCCAAACAATTGCACCAACGCATGTGTAATGTCAAATAGTGATGATGTGAAAAAGGAAAGACAGAGGAGGCTAGGAGGATGTAGAACAGATCTAGTTCTGCGGGGAGCATTTCCCCAAGAGTGGGTACAGGTGGTGAAGGCACAAATACCAGGCAGAGGGGACACCACATGTAAAGACTTGGAGGGGAGAAGAAGCTCGGAGCATACGAGATACTGAATCGAAGGCTGGTGTAGCTGGAGCCCAGTGAACAAGGGAGAGATACTGCCAGATGAGACTGAGAAGCTGATGATGGGGCAAGGGATACAGCCTACAAAGCCATATTGGCCAGACTTAAGGATGCTGGATGGTTTCATAAATGCAATTGGAAACCACTGAAAAATTTTTTAGATTGTAGGGCGGGTACGAGGATGCAATCAGCAGGACCTGATTTGCATTGAAAAAGATCCCTCAGGCTGCAGAGAAGAGCAGAGTAGGGAGGCTGGTTTGGAGGTGCTGTCAATACAGGGGAAATTATGGTAACACAGGAAAGGATTGACACTGAAGGAAATGAGAGAAGTGATATTTGAGAGTTAATATCAAAAGAACGAATCATGGATTGGGTGCTGGGGGGCAGCATGGGGGCGGAAGCTATCAGGGATGCTGCCTAGGTGTGGGGCATGAGCATCTAGATATATAGCTTTGCCACCCCCCATTTCCCCGGGGCGAGGAACAGGAGGGAAAGCCAATAGCTTTACTTGTCCCCATCTATGGCTCCTTTGCTGGACTTACTGCCATAAACAAATGATAAGCTGTGGACCACAGCTCTGCCCCATAATGATGACAAATGAGGGGGGTGGAAGCTACGTCCCAGCAGCCTCTGAAAGAGCACCGTGAATTCTCTTTCTGAATTGATCAATATAAAATGCGTTAATGGATATTAATATTAGGTCATGGTAAGTCTGTATTCCACTGCATTTGAATCTATCACCAACTGCCAGGAGAGCTTCACCAAGATGCTCTTAGATTTTCCAGTGGGTAAGACATCAAGGCTTTAAAACAAATTTCCTCTATGCAATGTCTTGATTATGCATTCTGATGAGACAGTGTAGTTTTGAACCATCGTGAACAATAATAATCGTAATACATTTTAATTTATGGACAATCCAAGCCTGAAGGCCTCTTGGCATTTAAACAGAAAACAACTAAGGGAGTATCTTATAATCAAACAAGGCAATATGCCCAAACAAATAAATCCCAGAGTCGGTCCATAAATAAACGCCTCAACCCAGACCTCAACATTAAATGCCCAGACCTCAACATTAAAAAAATGCTATGTATGAAGCTGGCAAAGATTTAAAAGTCAAAATTACTCTTCCACCAGGAAGTGTCCTGTCATCATTGGACCAAGTCCTGGGACAGAGCCTGGACCCCTGGCTACTTCACAAACGTCACTGTTTTGTGCAGCCAGCACCTATCGGATCGAAGGCTGCGGATCATCTTTCGCTAACCCCAGCAAGAGAAGCATCACTGTACCAATTCCCAGCTTCCCTTGCAGCCAGGATAGAGGCCTGAGAACTAGGCTCCAGCAAGCAGATGCACCAGTGGGGGATTCACCTGAGCTACCTGAGAAAACACCCGTGCGTGGCAGTTCCGTTTTCGCACGAGGTGTGGTGGGTGGCATAGGTACCTAGGTTTTGGTGCAGCAGAGGCAATGGAGGATTTACTCAAGTGGTTTCAAGGGTCAAGACCTGGAGCAGAAGTGGCTGTTGGCAGAGAGGCGGTGTCCTCTGCTGGTCAGGGAGGCAGCAGCAACAGCGACTTCTTACCTGGCCAGGTATGTCAGGTGATTGAGGCCTTGCTCAGGGGAACTTAGCCTCTTGCTGACCTTCCAGTCCTTTCACCAACTCTTAATTATCCAGTATCCTCCCCTCCTCTCTGAGGAATACCTGTATTAAATTCACCTGGCTTCAACAACTGGGCACCTTTTGCTACATTTGCTTTATCCTTCCGTGTGTGTGTTTTATTTTATTCTTATTTTTTTGCTGTATCACTTCACTTGAAAGTCATCGACATCCTAACATTTTACTCTTAAATGCTTCTCAGTGCATCTCCCAAGTATAATCTCTTACAAAACTACCATACTGCTTTCAAACTTAAGAAAATTAATTTCATAATACAATCTAGAACACAGTCTATATTTAAATTCCTCCAGTCTGAGAATAGCTTTTATTGCTTTTTGTTTTTCCAGAACAGGATCCAATTTATAGTCAACACTGTAATTGGTGGTTATATCTCTTTAATCTCTTTTATTCTGGAGTACTTTCTAACTTTAAAAAATTTATTCATGGCGTTTATTTTTTGAGGGGGGAAACAATTGTCTTATAGGCTCTCCTACATTTTTGATTAATCTCATAGTTTCCTATTTGTGATATTTCATGCACTCCTCTTTTTATATTCCCTGTAAATATGAAGTTAGAGCTAAAGTCCTGAATGCATTCAAGTTACATTTTTTGTTACAATAGCCAAGATATGGGAGCAACTTAAATGTCCAATGACAGATGATTGGATAAAGATGTGGTGTGTACACACACACACACACACAGGAATATTACTCAACTGTGAAAAAGAATAAAATAATGCCATTTGCAGCACGGATGGACCTAGAGAGTATCATATTGAGTGAAGTAAGACAGACAGAGAAAGAAAAATATCATGTGATATCACCTATATGTGGAATCTAAAAAAAAGGGATACAAATGAACTTATTTATAAAACAGAAACAGACTCACAGACCTAGAAAACAAACTTATGGTGACCAAAGGGGAAAGGGAGGAGGGAATAAATTAGGAGTTTGGAATTAGCAGATACTAACTACTGTATATAAAACAGACAAACAAGGTCCTACTGTATAGCATAGGGAACTATATTCAATATCTTGTAATAACTTACAATGAATATATATATATATATAACTGAATTACTATGCTGCACACCAGAAGCTAACACAACACTGTAAATCAACTATACTTCAATTAAAAAAAAGTTTAGGATATGAAGACGAATATATGTATACATATGCATGACTGGGACACTGTGCTGTACACCAGAAATCGACACGCTGTAACTGATGGAACTTCAATAAAAAAATAGTTTACATCTTTGGCAAGTGTGCTTCATAGGTGGGGCCATGCACACCAGACACTGATAGAGCCTCCCCTACTACTGGCGACACCAGATTTGATCACTTGGTTAGCATGATCCCTGCCAGATCACTTCATTGCAAATACATGGTTTTTCCCTTCGCAAGTAATCTTGTAGTAAGTAATCTGTGCTTTACCTACTGTGAACATCCTGTTCTTCAAAAAGTTTTACCTTGTGACTTTAGTATCTACTGGTGATTTTGGCCTGGCAACATCTTTTTAAAAACAAACTCCTTTTCCCATTTATCAGCCCAAATTAGTCTCTGTTGCTTGTAACTAAGAACTCAGACTTAGTAAGCCACCCCCAGTGAGTAAGAAACAGCATGGAATCGGGAGATGAGAAAGCTGGGGTTGGCGCACTCACAGGCTGGATGACGTTCAGCGAGTGCTTGGTCCTGCGTGTGGTTCCGGTGGAACCAGCCCCAGCGCACTGTCCTGAATCTGGCCACTGTGACTTTCTCCCACTGTGTTCCACGACTCTTCCCATTTATGTCCTCCTTTTTTTCAGCTCCACTTTCATATCCAGGAAGTGGTGGAGCAATGGGAAAGGAGAGTGGGAAGAAGATGGTAAGGGCTGAGGCGGTCCTCTACCCCCCACGCAGCCTGGCCCAGACAAGCCTAGGGAATCCGACTGCATCATTCCTCAGGTGCCGGCTGCCTCACGGATGCCAAGAACAAGGCAATGCCCGTCTTCTCTCTGGGGAACAGACAGGTCGCCGGACTACAATGCTAGGCGGTAGCTTTTGCTGGATGCCTCCATGTGGACCGCTTTCTTCCAACGCAACCTGTCTTCTCTTCTCCACTGTGAGCTCCTTGAGGCAAACAAAGCGCCGACGCCCAGTGGACACATGTAATGTTATCAAGTGGATGATGAATAAACACCAGCTCATACGTAAGCACAACCACCCACACATTTACACTGTTCTCAATCCCTTTTTTGACCTCCAGAGGCAGTGCCTTCACGAGGTGGTGCAGCAGACGTAGCAAAAGAAATTGCGACACCTAGCGGTCAACTCAGTTGCCCAAGTTTCTAGTTAGTCAACAGTGGGGGTAGAAGTAAGTTTCCAATTACAGGATCATTCCTCTTCATGATAACTAAATTCTGCGAAAATCTATCATCCAGAGCGGGCTTGAAGATGACCCACCAGGCACAGCCCTTTTAGGTCTGAGAATCTTTACTCAAGACCACTGCCCACTGGAAGCATTTCTTACATTGTGGTCACCAGCTCACCTTCCAGCTGTCACCTCATCGCTGGACCAATTAGTAGCAGAGCATCTAGGCCTCCCGGGCTGGGTGGAGGCATCCCCCAGAGGTCCTGCACCTGATCGCCAATTCCCGTAGCTGCCCTCAGGTTTTAGTGTAATTGATGTGTCATGGGCTTCATCCTGTGATTTGTTATGGCCCCGCTGATTAATGGGGGGCTGACAAAGCTCAGTGTTTTTCTGCTGTTCTCTCTGGCAGGAATGTTTGTTCAGCAAACAGGAAGGAAGAGGGGTAGGGATGAAAACACAGAGACTCTGCTTCCCCTTGTGTCTCTCCCCATCACAGCATCAGCCAGGACCGGATGAACCTGACAGGGGCTCGATGATGTGGGTCGCATCACAGCTGGTTCTCAAAGTTTCCTAGGGGAAGAGATAGTTGCCTCCTTCTGTTTTTATCAGTAACTATAGGCTTACGAGAATTTATGAGAAGTTGCTGGTCTAGAAGACCTGACTGGCTCTCCAAGAAAAAACAAAACAAGATAAAATACAATGGAGTCTGTTGGCAAAATGAACTGATGGTGATCCAAGACAGAGCAGTCTTCTCCGTAGGTGTGCAATGGCAGGGAAGGGGCAGGAATAAACCTCTGATGACGCAGAGGTTTTGTGTATTGATCTGGGTGGTGTTTACCTGAGTATAAATGTGGGTGTGTGAATTCATTGACATGTTCACATGAGATTTATGCACTTTACTCTGTGAGTGCTCTAATCTTATTAAATTTCTTCTTCTTAAAATAGAAACTGTTGTAACAGAGAGAACACAGTATTCAGAACCACCTACTTCTCATTGTTCACATCTTGGCTGTCTTCACTTTTTCAGAGAAGCCTTCACTGACCCTAGTTGCAGTGGCCCGCCCTCCCCTCTCCACTCTATCCAATTACCTGGTTAATTTTCCTCATTGCACTTCTCATCATCTGAACACAGCTTGTTTATTAATATACTCACTCCTCTCCCTCACCACTAGGATGTAAATCCCATTAAGGCGGTGCTTTTGATGGTCTTGTTTCCTATGGAATCCCTAGCAGGAAGTATATGTTGATTCTCTGACCAACTGAAGCAAAGATACCTCAGCTGGTATTAGGAGTCTTTTATAGGATTAGTGTTATCAGAATAAGATCAGGAGATGAAACAATGCTTGTGGTAAAGACTCGGGACTGTGGCCAAAGCTGAGAGAGAGTTCACCAGGCCAAGGTCCAACATACAAGCCAGGAAACACAGTCATGGTTGACATCAGGCATGAGTGGTCACCGGGCCAGTTACCAGGGCAACTCAGAAGTGCTGGACCAACAGTGCATCCTCCAGCAAATGCAGAGTCACTGAGGCAGGTCAGTTTAGGGGTTTGAACCTGCTTCCTGAGGTTAGAAGAGACCAGTGGTTCTCAACCAGGGAAATTTTGCTTTCCTGTGGACATCTGGCAATGCCTGGAGGCCTTTTCCATTGTCACAGTGGAAGGGAGGAGTTCTACTGGCATCAAGAAGGTAGAGCCCAGAGATGCTGCAAAACATCCTTCACTGCAGAGGCCAGCCCCCCATCCTCCAACAAAGAATTATCCAGTCCAATGTACCAGTAGTGCCAGACTGAAAACGCCCGGACCAGAGGAGATGGCAGAGCCTTTCCAAAGTGGGGAGAAATTGGGATCTCTGCTTTGAAAATGTACAAATTCTGTGCGCTTCCACTGCGGAAGGCAAAAGCATTTCCTCGAGGGGGAAGAAAAGTTCTATCCACAAGCATTCCATCCCTGCTGTGTTCCATAAAATATTCTACATTATGACTGTCCCTTTCTCCACAAGCACAGGCTGGCCAGTATTTAAGCACATCTTACAGGGCAATTCTGGGATTTAAAGTCTAAAGCTAGTTGAGTTTTCCTCCCTGGACGAGCTCCAGCTCCCGGCAGCTCTGCCTGACAACCCGACATTCTTGGGCTCCTGGCCAATTTCTTTAATGAATCTCTCTAATTTAATTCATATTTTCCCACCTCTCTATTAAGTACCACCCAGGCTCATCGAGCCTACTATTTGAACCAAACACATTTAATGACCGTCCCTTCATTAAACATTACAAGCTCTTTAAAGCCTTGGCAGACAGGGGCCCCATTCGATAACCTCGCGCCCTGGCAAAGTCAACAGCCAGGGCCAAGTTCATCTCTCTGCGCACCCCCCCCTTTACAGCTGGGGCTGGAGCTTGGTGGGCGAGACAGGCTTTATCACTGGGGAAGCGCGGTTTTCCAGGCCAATGGATTCAGTGCGCTGGCTATATCTCACGCCTTGACACTAGATGTCAGCGAAGGGTAATTGTTGTCTCAATTTAGAGGCCAGCTCAGGTAGCTGCTGGCACCCTCGGTTCATGTTTTATAGCGAAGGTGAAGTATGGCTCCGTTCCCACCGCACACATATATTACAATAAAAGGGGTATCGGCGCCTAGTGTTTTTAAAGGCTAGTCATAAAAGATGAGTAACGAGGCAGTTTAGAGCTAAAAGACAGCTGCCAAGCTCAATGGCCGTGATGGATGCTGAACACCCAGTGTGGAGAAAACCCATTCCTCCGAGACCACCATCCAAAAAATTAATTACTACAATTCAGCATCTTTAAATGTGCCACTTAATATACTGCTACCATAATTAAATTTCCAGCCCTGTGACCTTGAGACCATTTCCTGAGATAATAAATGAGATCAAGGTTTAATCGATGCAGATGCAAGTAGAAACCGTCCAAGGGTGTGAGGAGCCGCCGCGCGGGGAGTCAGGGTTGGGCGGCGGAGCGGGGCTCCGCCAGTGTCGGGCTCGTCCTGCTGGGACAAGGGTGGCTCCTAAAGTTTCTGCATGTGCCAACCAGGACTGCACTGGGAGGTGGAAATAGCACAGAACTGGGAGCCAGGAGGCTGGGTCCTGGGCAGAGCTGTATTGCTGAAATTGTTTGCCCTTTGTCAAGTCACTTTTCCCTGGGCACTGGGGGCTGTCCCCTGTAGAAAAAAGGGCTGGACAATGTGCTCTGCACAATTCTTTCCAGCTCTAGTGTTTTCTAATTCTTTCTGTTAAACTGTTTGGAGAAACATGTCAACTGCCCCCTGCTCTCCCAGGCACAGCACCCTGTCCCCACCAGCCAGCCTTTTAGAAACTGTATGGTAAGCAGTTAGTTTTCTCTGTCAACTACCAGGGGGTTACAGGTGATGATGTGGGGTGAGAGGGGTTTGCTAGCATCTCCCCCATAGAATGTCACTGTCTTAACAGCCAGTTTCCTTGGAGGGCTATGGCTGCCCCTGGTCCAGCTAACCTACTTAGTTCCTTGCCAAGGGAGGGGTTAATTCTTGAGTGGAAGAGCACAGAAAAGGACAGGTCTTTGTAAAGAATCTGGCAAAATGAAAGCCAAAGTCATGTTTAAAGGGTGGGATGCAGTCAGAGAGCTGTGAGTGGAAGGGTGGTCATCTCCACCCTGTGCTCTGGGCCTGGGAGAGCGTGGTACCCACACTCGGTTCCAATGAAAAATGACTGAACACCAGCTAGGCACTGGGAACCAGGCTAGAGGCTGGTCCTTGCCCTCAGTCTGCTCACAGCATTTGAGGGCAACGGGAAGAAATCATCTCACAAAGCGTCACAGTGTAGTCATACGACGCATACGAGGGACTAGTGATCTGGGTGGGGCCTCATTAGCCCCCCGGTTGTTAGCCCCCCGCTTCCAGCAGCCTCTCTGAATAGACGCCAGTTGACTGGTCTGCAGGTATTCCTTCCTGATAAAAACACAGCAATTACAAGCCTTAACTGACCAGATCCCAGGAAGGGTTTGTTTATGTTAAGCCTTTTCCTCCCTAAATCGATGCTGAATAAATCCTTCAACCTATCCACCTACCTGTCCACACACACAGCATTTGTCTCAGGCAGTGGGTCTCCACTGGGGCGGATTTTGTACCCAAGAGGACATTCAGAAATGTCAGCATTTTGATCATCACAGCTGGCGTCTAGCGGGGAGAGGCCAGGGATGTTGCTGGCTGCCCCGCAATGCACAGGACAGCTCTCCCTGCCCAGCTTCTGACATCCTGATCTAAGGTAGTCAATCTAACAGCAACTCAACCAGTTGAAGAGAAATAAAAACAACTCCACACCTTGTAACTTTGATATATCAAAATAACTGGTTTCGCTGAGTTTTTTCAAAAATTAGTGAGTGACTTTGATGTGGACTGGTGAAGGCACAGCATATAGTGCTGTCAGCTGATCAAAGCAGGCACTGGTGTTCCCGGAATCCGGAGCCCGCACTAATTAGGGGTCACAGGCAACATAGAGTCAAGCCATCATCAGAGAGGGTGGGGATCAAAATGAGAGATACCTTAGAGAGCAAAATCCATCCAAGGACTGAGCCCTGGAGCACTCTGACATCTGAGGGTAAGGAAGACAAGGAAGAACCAGCAGAGAAACCAGAGAAGTGATCAGAAGACCAGGAGAACCAAGAGAGAGGGGTGTCTTAGCAAGAAAGCCAAGCAAGTGTTTTTAGGTGGAGGGAGTGCTCAGTGTCGCTGAGAGCCCTAAGTGGGAACATGGGAGCCTAGTGCCGAGACCATCAAAGACCCTGACGAGAGCTTTGTCAGTGGAGTGGAGGGGAAAGAAGTGACTGGAGGGGCTTCAGGAGAGAATGAAAAGAAAGAAAACAGAGTATACACTCTCTTATGAGGAATTGCCATAAAGAGGAACAGAGCAACTGAACTACAGCTAGAAGGAAGTTGTGAGACCAAGAGTGTTTGTTTGCCTGTAATTTTAATTTAATATAATTTTGTATAATTGCACATTTTTATTTTTATTTAGTTTTTTAGGGGGAAGGTAATTTTTTTTTTATTTATTTTTAGTGGAGGAACTGGGGATTGAACCCAGGACCTTGTGCATGCTAGGTACACATTCTACCACTGAGCTATACCCTCCCCCAATTTTTAATTTTTTTAGGGGGAAGGTAATTAGGTTTGTTTGTTTTTAAATGGAGGTCCTGGGTATTGAATCCAGGACCTCGTGCTTGCTAAGCACATTCTACCACTGAGCTACACCCTCCCCCTTGTTTGCTTTTTAGATGGGGAGATATTATAACATGTTGACATGCCAATGGGAATGAGCCACTAAAGGGGAAAATATTGGTGTTGCAGGGGTGAAAGGGGACACTTGAACAACATCTGTGAGTTAGTGGGAAGGGATGGGGCCTAGCATATAGAGGAGTTGACTTAAAATGGAATCATGGACAGTTCATCCACAGTATGTTAGTTACCTATTGCTGTGTAAAAATTGACCCCAAATTTAGTGGCTTAAAAAGCCAAGAGAACCCACATTTATTATTGTACACGATTTCCATCAGTCAGGAATTTAGCAGCATCTAAGCTAAGTGGTTCTGGCTCAAGGTCTCTCCTGAGGTTGTAGTCAAGATATTGGCCAAGGCTGCAGTCATCTGAAGGTTTGAGTGGCTTCCAAGATGGCGCATTTATACAAACGGCAAGTTCACGTTGACTGTTAGCAGGAAGCCTGTTCCTCCCTGGAAGGAACTTTCCATAGGGCTGCTTGAGTATTCCTACAACATGGCACTCTCCCCCAGAACAAGTGATCAAGGCGGAAGTCTCAACAATTGTATAATCTCTTCTTCTAAGACACATCCCTCAGCGCCTCCCCATTCTGTTTGTCAGAAAGGAGTCATTAAGTCCTAGCTAAGGGGAGAAAATTTAGGTTCCTCTTTCTGAAAATTCTTTGAATGTCAAAGAATTTGTGGATGTATGTTTAAACTGCCATGTACAGTGACAACAGAAGTCCTCCGATGTGGGCCAGGATGCCATCAGGCTGGTCGATGTGGTAGTGGGGACTGGCAGGTGTTTTCTCTTCTGAGTACTTCTGTGCTTTTACTGAAATAGGAGGCAAGCCCATCAGCCAAGGGTGGGCATGAGGAGAAGGGCTTGGAAGGTCTCGAGGGCTAGAATGCAGAATACAGGAAACATCTGGTGAGGAGAACAGAGAGTGAGTGGACTGGTAGGACTTCCAGTTGAACTAAGGGCTCCCTTGAGGGGAGATATCATGAACTTAGAGTGCAGCCAATCAGCAGTTTGGGTATTTTTTTCTCATCCAGGTTCACCTGAGAGTGAAAAACCCAGACCTCCATGAAGTGAGACAATGGTTCTTCTCTTTTTTCTTTAAGTGTTAACACAAAATTACTTACTTTTTTTAAAAAAAGTACCTATTTGTATTCACATAGGAAGGGTGTTTTGTGTTTCTCCACCGTTTGTTCCATTCAGTCAAGTTTTCTAAAAATTAACTGAATGCAGGATTTCTCCTCCCTTTTCATTAACATGAGCAAAAGTGGGTGGATGTGAATCAGAGCCTCCCTGTGCTCAGAGCTGGTCAGGCCCCACAGGGAGAGCTGCTTTCAGCATGGATGCAGCATTTTAAGAGAGTTTAAGTATATACTTGATAAACTGGAAAGGATCAAGAAGAAAGTGGTTAGCATGGCAAGAAACTGTCTCATCACGGGGAATGACAGAAGGCACTCAGATGTCTCTGCAGAGACTCAGTCACTGTCTTCAAACATCCGGGTGTGCAGGGTTAGCTGCTTCTGGCTGTGGTGCAGTTTCTCAAGAATGTACCAACTCAGGAGGGGTCCTCAGGGGTGACTGTCCCAGGACTGGGTGCTCACCCTGGGATGATGGACAGAAGGTTTTCATCTGACATATATCAAAAATTGCTTTTCTGAGAGTATCAGGCCACTCCACCCAGCTGGATATAAATCAGCTCCCTCCCTTACAGGATAGATTGTGGGGTGGGGGGGGTGGTATGATGAAGCCCAACTCAGGGAACGCTGGCTAAACCGGCACGGAGGACACCACAATAACACCCCTCAGCTTCCTGTTTAAATGCTGCCTTTACTTGCAAACCTCATTTACAGGTGCAATTTGGCAAAGGAAGTGTCTGCATTATGCTGTCGGGGCCCAAAGTGGAACTGATGGCAGAAGTCCCAGCAGGACACATTTCTGTTCATGTGAGGGAAACGTCTCAGTAGGCAGAAGTCCCTAAACGTGAAAAGGATTCCTTGCAAGTGGTGGGCGAGCTCCCGCTTTGGGCAAAGTTGAAGCATCTTCCTTCAAAAGAAAAACCCATACCAGGTGGGAGGTTGGATGAGCAGATTTCCAAAGCCTCCTCCAACTCTCCAATTCTGTGATCCAGTCACCTGGGGTCTTTTCAGTGAACAAATATTTATTGAGCACTTACAGTGTGATACGCATCAAGTACTGAATGCCTCTTGTACATCACTTCAGGTCTTCTCAGACTCGCCTCTTGTGCCAGCCACAGCTGTGGTCCCCAGTCCTCTGCAGACTTCAACCGGCTCTGCACAGAGGCAGTCTGGCCAGACTTCACTGTGGTCCTGCATCATGGGCCTCTTGCTTCCTGTATCTGTTTCTCTGAAGCTGTGTCACTGGATGCCGGGGAGAATGCACCTGTAACTCATGCCTGTATAATCTGGAGTGGTGGGGGAGTTAAAAGTTTGGTGGGGCAACCCTTGACCAGTGGGAGGTGAGATTGATGGGTGAACACTTCCCCTTTTCTTTCTCTGAGTGGAAGGGCTGAGATGCACTTTATAAGGCTCCTCAGAAGGTCACGCAGTATCCACCTGGTACCTGTAGCAATGGTCCACTTGATAATGCAACCTGTCCTGGCTCTCCCTCCTTCCCTATTTACTCTCCCCATCCTTTACTCTCGCCCACTGGCATCACACCTGCAAATAACTCTTTGCACATAGCCTTGGTCTCAGGCTCTGCTTTTGGGGAAACTCAGGTTAACATCAACTATAACGGGTGAAAGTAGTATTGTACTGATCCAAACAAATGTGGCCCCTGCCTTCATAGGGCTTATAGTCTTGTGGCTCATGTTATTATAAAAGTCTATTTCTATTTCATCAATGAGGAAAAAGGGAAACATACATATTTAGTTATTGCATACTCCTGGGGTATTAAATATTTATGTAGGCCTTCAGAGACGCATCTACTTGGTTGGAACTTTACATTATAAACTAGCATTGCCATTTACAGTTCATTGTCAAAGACCCTGAGTCACAGAGAGGTGAACCAACTTGCAGTTGAAGTCTCTATTCATTTGGTATGTAATAGAGAAGAAAATGTGCTTTCTAGAGTCCTTTTCAGCTCAAAGAGTTTGCAGTGAGATTTGTGAGTTGTTTTAAATTCTTTATATACTTTTTTGGAGGGGTATTTTCCTAAATGCTGTTAGTTGATAAGCTGTTATTTTGAAAGGTTTTCTTTGGCATTAAATGGAAGGTTATGGAGGTTTTCATAAAATGTGGTATTTTTATAATTTGATTTTTTTTGATACCTTATACATTCACAATTCAAACCTCCCTCTCTTGCCCTCCATCCTCGCCAGTTCACCCATGAGGTAACTGGTCATTAGTTTCTTATTTATTCTTCCAGGTAATTTTTATGCATATGTAACTCAATACACATGCACATCTTTTTCTTCCTGTTTTGATTTTATTTAAAAAATAGTAGTATACCATATATATTTCATGTATCTTGATTCTTTCTTTTATTTTTTATTTTTAAATTAACTGCTTTTATTATTTATTTATTATTTTAAAAAATTTATTTATTTTTTTAATGGAGGTACTAGAGATTGAACCCAGGACCCTGTGTATTCCAAGCATGCAGTCTACCACTGGGCTATACCCACCTCCCTGATCCCTTCTTTTAGTATATATTTGAGATATTTCCATTTCAACATATAAATAAATTAATCATTCATTTTTATAGCAGCAGAGTATTCCATTGTACATACATTACAACGAGAAATCTATGGAAAGGCTGCATTCATGTAGGCAAGTACCTGTAGGTTTCATTTCCTAGAAGAGTAAATGCTGCATCAAAGGACATATGCATTTGCAGTTTTGATAGACATCAATATACTGCTCTCTATCAGCCTTGTAACAATTCGCGCTCCCACCAGCAACGTTCAGAGTGCCTGCTTAGGCAGCGAAATGATTTTTTTTTTTTTTTACTATTTAAAAATTAACAAGTGACTTTGATGGTTTCAAAGGAGGTTAAACAAGTGAATCATCTGTCTTTACCTATTGTAAAACATATTTTCAAGAAGGAAAAATTGCAATCAATATTACCCCCAAAAAGAAGTCTATAGAAAAGATTTTATGATTTGAAACTTGAGGTTCAATTTTTATTCCCATCACCCCTGAAGTAGGAGGTTTCTCCTCCTAAGACTAAACACTCAGGCTTCTGACATCTATCTTCTCTTCCTTTGTGGATCAATTAAATCAGATTCTCAGCGCCCTCATTGCTAGGAAGGGAGGTTCTCTCTGTTACATGTCAGGGTGGGCTGCAATTCAACTAGCTCCCCTGTCATCACATGCAACAAACCCTTCTCTCCCTCTTCCAGAACTCTCCCTAAACAAATCTGTTTCTCCTGGGACTTAGTCTCCGCCGGGACACACTGCTACCAGCAGCTACTCTCTTTGCCAATTCTTTTTCATTGATTTCCCTCTCACAGTTGGTAGACTCTTGAAGTTGCTTTAATATCATTCCCTATTTCTCCAAAGAGTTCTAAACCCTTGCTTAGTTCATATTTGAGGTTGACTTTTGCAAGATGACCCAGCAGTTTTTGCTTAAATGACTGTGTAATCAACAAATCCTATTTATGGGGGATGATTCTTTCCCCAACCTGGAGTAACATACATACGTGTTGCAAAGGGGGCTCCCTCCAAGGCATTATGGGCTTGTGGGCGGTCGGTAGCCAAGGAAAGGAGCCCCATGGAGGTAACTGAGTGGTTGGCCTTTTGGCCTTTGGAATATGCCAGCAGTGGCTGCTACTTTTATAGAGCAGTGGCCATTTGCCAGTCACTTTACTGTCATTAGCTCATTTAACCCTGATAAACTCACAGAGGAGGTACTGTGACTAATCCTGTTTTACAGATGAGGAATTTGAGGCACAGAGAGTTTAAGTTACTTACCCAAGGTCACACAGCTCACACAGAGCCCAGAAGCAAAATCTGGTCCCAACCCACCTCTGGGGATTTAAGGGGAGACTTTGACCATGAAGAGAGACATAGCTGAAGCTTCCTACCCAGACTTACTTCTTGACATTAGGTTAAAAAAAAAAAAAAAAACCTTCGAATTTCTCTCCCTTTTCTTTAAATAACAATCATACTGTTTTCTGTAGTGGAAAAGACCAAGCCCTCGCCTTGATTGGTGCTCAACTTTCTCTTTTGCATCCCAGTCCCTACATCTCACAGGTGCCGTCACAAAAGCTGTTTCCAAACATGTGAGGAGATAGTAAGAGATGCACTGAAACTTGAAGGGAGAGAATCTTACCTTTGAGACACACATTGCTGGATTTGACAAATGTTTACTGCTCTCTAGCCCCATGCCAGATAGATGAAGGTGTGAGTCCTTACTTTAAGGATTTCAAAAACCCTCCTGCGGCCGGGTGGAGTTACTCATAGGAGTGATTATGGCAGAAGGCACAATGAAAGTAAGTTTACATCCTGAAAATCTTTCTTCATCACCCTATATTGCATCTCTCATACGTAGAATTCCATAGGCAACCTTACTCAAAGCAAGACTTCTCCCTTTTTTATGTTGATTTTTAAAAATTAACTATTTTTAAATTAATTAATTAATTTGGGGGGATAATTAGGTTTTAAAAAATTTCTATTTTTATTTATTTTAATGAAGGTACTGGGGATTGAGCCAGGACCTCAGCATGCTAAGCATACAATCTACCACTGAGCTATACCCTCCCTCCAAGATTTCTCCTTAAGCAGAAGAACTTGTAAAGAAAGTTGGGTTCCAAATTATTTGCTAGTGGATTCTTTGCAGCTTTGACTGGATTTACTTCTCTTTAGTAAATAAGGGTGAGATGCAGAAAGATTGATGAAGGACAACCAGAGCATGTGGCCTTCTCGACTACCTTTTAAAAAGTAAAGCTCTGAAGGGAAAATGATGCAGGTAAAAGATGATAAAGGTGTCCTATCAAGGAATAAAACTCATCTCCACCAAGCAGTCTTGCTACTGTATTAGGAGTTGGTTCCGTAAGCCATAAACTCCATGCCTCCCTGATTAAAATAAACAAAATAAACAAAAGCCTGGGCAATCTGATGACCACTTTAAAATAATATATCCTGAGATGAGCAGAAAAGATGGCTGAGAAAGGAGGTTACCAAATGATGCCCCCAAACTCTGAGTCATCTTGTCAATTAGGTGATGACTACATAAGACCAAGGATGAGTATGCAAAAACTGAGTGTGATCCAGCCAGACAAGGAAAGGTCCAAACCCAAATGTCGTGGATTAATCTGAATTTAAATTTTAAATAGTTTATTTAGAGGTTTCCAACAGCTAAGTTTAATCAACCAGAGAAAGCCCTTAAGGGTCTACTCTCATACATTGCTGCAGTGTCTTTGAAAACCTCTAGGAACACATTCTTTCTTCCATCTGCAGCTTAGGTAGCCTGTGCTGTCAGCAGAAACCCCAAGATGGCATTCTTGCCTTATTTTTCTAAATGGTCCCTTTGGCTCAAAAACAAAGCCAAACCTTCCGAAATGCTCACAAGGTTGGGCGACTCGATTTGGGGGGAGAGAGGGAGAAAGTGACATTCTCTCTATTACCTAATAATCAGGGCTTTCTAATCAGGTGGAAAAGGCAGTTGCTTCCTGGTGTGCTAGAGAAAAAGGTCCCTGCTCAGGACGGTCTCTGCCCGCCGGTCAGCTGTGCTGTGGGATCTTAAGACCCTCTTTCCATGATTTACCAGTGAGGCAATAGGAGGACCCCTGGTTGAGAGCTACATGCAGTGGCGCAGTAAGACAAAGCAGCCACAGGTAAGGCAACTCGGTGTGTTGTCGATCTAGCAGGGCCCTGGAGGAAGAGGGCATAGGAAAGGTAGACTTTGGCTAACCCAGAGATTGAGGGGGAAATCTACTTGCTTTCAGTTCCATTTTCCAGTTTAGAGTTTCTGTTCACCCACTATCGTGTTTTAATCTTTCTAAGAATCCTGCACGTCGTAGCAGTATCACTGCGCCCTTCATCTACAAGATGGAAGGCCGGTTAGGCCATCTGGATGATGCTGGAGGGTCAGAATCAAAGTCACCTCTTCCCTCCTGTATGCATGTGGCCCCCTCCCTGGCGAGCAGCTGCTTCCCACTGATAAACATACTCAAACCTCTGCCATCACCTGCTCTGTTGTTAAATCCAGCCTGCACGTTTCAGTCTCACTTCTCTCAATCTCTCAGCAGAAATTGACACTATTGATCATTCTCTTCTTAAACACTTTCCCCCTTAATTCAGAGGTATTACACTTTCCTGGTTTTCCTGTTAGCGTCTGGCTTTCCCATTTGAAGTCTCCTATGCCGGCTCATTTGCCTCTACCCAGGCATCACACAGAGAAGCTCCTCCTGGTCACGCCTAGTTCTTCTGTTCTTTCCCCTGTATCTCACTCCATATGTCTCTATTGTGTTAATTACTAGTGACGTGCAAATCTCAGTCTCCAGCTCAGACCTCACCTCTGCGTTCCAGACGTACCTACCCTACATCTCCACCTGGCGATCTCAACGGCACTTCGTATTCCGCATGTGCAATACCCGAACTCGAACCAGGTCCTTTGGTCCTTTCTAACTGCATAGTGCTGGCACCTGAAATGTTGTTTAAGACAGACACCTCAGACTCATCCTTGACCCTTTTCCTTTCCTCTCCCTCTGTAGTCAATCCATCACCAAACCTTGTCGATAACTACCTAAGTATCTCTCACATTTGTCCAACTTTCATCTTTGCCACCGCTGCTACACTAAATCTAAGCCGTCACCGCCTCTTGTCCAGGCTTCCCACTCTTGTTGCTGTACCACTCTGCTCTCTCTCTCTCTCTTTTTTTTTTTTTTTTACTGTTTTGGTGGTTGTTCTTTTTTGTTTCTGCTTTCTTATTAATCACCACACTGAAGTTCGAGTAATTTTTTTCACAACATGAATCTGATCTATCACTTGTTTAATGTCTATCACTTATTTAAAACGTGTCAGAGGCTCTCGACTGCCCCTGTGATGAGGACCAAAATCCTGAGCACGTTTCATAAGGTCCTGTATGGTTTGGGTTCCGCCAACCTTTAGAGCCTCCTATTCAACTTCAGTCCCCGTCTCCCCCCCCCCCCCCCCCAGCTTGTTCTGTGGGTTTCAACTCTATTCATTCTTTCTCGGTTCTAGGTCCCCATTCATGCCTTCTCATCTATCAGATCTCAGATCAAGGGTCATCTTCTCAGGCAAGACTCCCCTGACCCTCCCCCTTCCCTCTCTACCACTCTAAGTCAAGTTCCTCTGGAATTATCCCCTTTCAAGGAATGGGCAACCGTCTTCAAAGTGCTTATCTGAGTTGGTCACTCTGCATTCCCCGAAACGATTATTTGATTAATGTGTATCTTCCTATTGTTCTAGGCTTGGTTTTTCCTTACTATTCAATTCTAACTACAAACTCAGGGCCTGGCATATAGTAGGTAGCCAGTTGTTAAGCGACTGAATAATGAGAAAGGACTAGCAAGATCAACATCTATTACACTATTTTCCCTAATTCAAGTCATGTTGTAGATTTTCAGAGATAACTAGTATTATCTATGTCATACTTCAGGGGTCTTAACGAATAACTTTCAATTTGGTTACTTTTTAATATCATCAAACAAGTCCCATAGTTTTTTTTTTAATGTAAAAAACAAGGTAATATGACCCTAAAAGCAAGTATCTGTTTATAGGAACTCATAGTTCTTTTAAGTAAACATCCAGATATATTCCATAAGTTATCAGCTTGGGCTTTTGCCGTCAGGAAAAGGAGAAAATTACACAGGCAGAAGCTCTTGTGGGAGAGGAATTTCCTTACCCAAACCAGAGGAGAGTTGACTCAATGCTAGCTGCTGAGAGGAGTCATGAAAATTTCCCTGTTAAAGTGTAACTGCTAGAAAGTTGACTAAGAAGGAAACTGAATCTTAGTAGGAAAATAGTCAGGTTAGATGGGGCTGAAAGTATTTGAGATTTCTCTCTCTCAGAAAAGTATCATGATGATCAAAATTTAAATGTTATAAACATACTATATAAATATATAGCCTATAGATTCCCTAGGGCCAATATTAAAAAAAACCTTTCAAAATTAAAGAAGCTAAAATTGGTAAGCATATCCTTCAAGCCAAATTTAATAATTGTTAAGTCAAATATTTGCACTTGAAAATGACACGATTCCCCTGAAAACACATTTCCTAAACGAATAGTTAAGGAAATGACATTTTAGGGGACTGTAGTTTTTATTACAAGCTTCCACATTGTGTGTTTTCCAAAAGTACCTTACAGTTATGTTTATATACTCTGGCTTGCTGGGGCCATGCCATTTAATTTGATCAAACTACTTGTTAGAAGTTGGATGTTTTAAAGAATTTATCATTTTGGTTGAATCCAGCAACAAATTATTTCCTAAGCTGATCTTTTTGTGTAGAAATTCAACTGATGCTTCTAAAGCCCCAGAGAATATATAGAAAAATTAATACCTAATTATAAACACAGAAACTCATGATGGATAATTTATCTTTTGCATTTATCTATTATGTTTAGTCATCAATGTACTCAAAGAAGACTAAAAATAAGTATTATCTTTATTTCTTAAATATTATGCAGCTCTAACTTTTGATTCCTCTTTAAGACAAGTTGAGGACAAATAAAAAATCTGAGAGATGTGTTTTAAAAGATAGAATTTTTTTCCTTCCATCTAATTTAGGATCTTTGGGATAAACAAGATACTTTACATACACTGCTAGAAATAATTGATAGTTCAAGCTTCTGTGTGTTGTACTTGTTAAAATATTTGCATTCAAAAGCAAAGTCAGAACTGTAGCTCAAGGCTATATGTATATCTTTCCTAAGGAATATAAGATGTAAATAGCATTTGAATTGTAATTGTTCTGAATTCATACATTTAAAGATACAAACCTGCATTTTTAAAAAGAGGACACTGTCTCCTTGATTCAAGCTTTTTAACTGAGGGTGTATGTGTCACACAGTGTGCCATGGACTGGATATGAAAGAAGGGTTGAGTGCCTGTCCTTAAGAAGCTTGGCATCTAGTGAGGGGACACTGACTGTAATCAGGTAATTGCAATCAGTATAACAAGTACTGCAGTTGTGGTCACTCCTGGATTCTGGGAGCAAGTAGGATGAGCTCTGTGCTGGTTATTAGGGATATCTGCTGAGATTCCGGGTCTTCCCTGGGCACAAGACAGGACTGCACTTCTTCACCTCTTTAAAGTTAGGCCCAACTTGTTTTGGCTAATGAAACATGGGTGGAAGTAACACAAGTCCGATCTGGGTGGAAAGCCTTTTTCCTTCACGGTGACGGACAGTACTCCGTACGGAAGACTCCATTGAGCTGGGATCCCAAGGAAGGATGACATGAAGCAGAGGCTTCATGAAGTTAACCCCAATGGGCACATAGCATGTGTCAGAAGCAAATGTTGATTTTGTATTAAGCCACTGACGTTTGGAGATGGTTATTACTGCAGCACAGCCTACCCTATACAAACAACCACATGTTTTACTACCGTCTTGGAAAATTAGAGAAGTTTCCCAGTGTGCATGAGGCTAAGCTGACACCTGAAGGATAAATAAGATTTGTCCAGGTAAAGAACTGAAGGGAACAGTGTTCCAGAGGTAAAGTACACGCAAAGGCTTGGAGCAGGGTGAGAATTCAGCATGTTTGGGAAGAGGATTTTTTTTAAATACTACTGGAATGTAGAGTCCAACAGAGATATTGGAGATTATTCTGAGTAGGGCTAATAGTAATTGCTAGTCAAGAATAAGATTTCGAAAGGATTTCTGAACAGGTCATTTGAACTCTTGGATACAGAAGAGAGAAATGAAGAATCAATTTACTGTGGAGCAAAATAATGGTAATTGTCCTTAATGGGAAAATTCACCTTCAAAGCACAGAGTAGCTCCTCTCTTTCAGGAAGGGGTATTTATTCCTTACTCACTTATATCCATGCCTAAGTTTGTGTTTTCTTCTTTAAATAGAGACGCAACTGAATTTTTCATCTTTCTCAAGTCTGTTATGTTTAGGCCTTTTCATGTCTACTAGACTGTAAGCTCCTTGAAGGCAGGGTCTACATCATTTACATTTTTACATACTGTAGGTACTCAAAAAATTCCTATTCGGACAGCTGCCATGCCTTCATTTTAGGACTCTAAAAGCAGATCACAACCTTGGCTAATTTGTAAATGGCTGCCTTAAAATGGGTATAAATCTCTGTGCACAGGTGAGGATATATCCATTTAAAAATGACCCAGAAGAAAACTATAATTCAAAAAGACACATGCACCCCAGTGTTCACAGCAGCACTATTTACAACAGCCAAGACATAGAAACAGCCTCAGTGTCCACCAACAGAGGACTGGATAAAGATGTGGTGTATACATATACAATGGAATACTACTCAGCCACAAAAAGAATGAAATAATGCTACTTGCAGCAACATGGATGGACCTAGAGATTTTCATACTAAGTGCAGTTAGTCATACAGAGAAAGACAAATATCATATGATATCACTTATATGCACAACCTAAAAAAGATACAAGTTCTATTTTCAAACCAAAAACAGACTCATGGACATAGAAAACAAACTACGGTTATCAAAGGGGAAAGGGGGGGCATAAATTAAGAGTTTGGGATTAACATATACACACTACTATGTATAAAGTAGATTAAACAAAAGGACCTACTATATAGCACAGGGAACTATATTCAGTTTTTTATAACATATAACAAAAAAGAATCTGAAAAAAAAATACATATGTATATGTATAGCTGAATTGCATTGCTGTACACCTGAAACTAACATTGTCAATCAACTATACTTCAATAAAAAATAAAATAAAATAAAGATCCAGAAATATGGTGAGGAATTTGCTGCCCAAGACCTAGATTCCAAGTCCATCACTTCCTGGTTATAAGCCCTTGGGTTTAACTTTCAAAGTCTTGGTTTCCCAACTTGTGAACTGCAAGGAAAGCTGGCTCTGCTCACCTCTGATTAGGGGACCCAAGTGGTTAACCCTGAGAATTTTAGAGTGTTGTTCAAATATGATGTGATATTCATGTCACTGCTGTTAGCAGCACAAATCTTGGGTCATTAGAGGAAGTGGGTATAATGTGAAGCCTGTGCAGTTGACTAGACCTGGGTTTGAATTCTTCATCACTTAATAGTTGCATAATCTTGGTCAAGTAATAGAATCTCAGCGTATCACCAATTTCCCACTGATTTAAACTGAAATACATTTCTTATACAAACATTATTAGAGAAGGATACTAGAAGGATGGCGTACTAGAAGGCCACTGAGCTTCAAAGCCACAAAGGTAGAATCTCAACCCCACCTCCACCACTTATTACAAATGTGGCCTTGAATAGGTTATTTCTTAGAGCCTCAATTTCTAGATCATCATAATGGGGATGGTATTACCCAGTTTCCTAAGGTTAAGATAGTCTGAAGTAGAAAGTGCTGCCTTATTATGCCTTTGAGATGTCTGTGCCTGTTTACCCAGAGTAAATTCTTGCCTACAAATTCTGAATCCAAGCTATTCATGGAAAAGGCTCAGTAACACTCAACTACCATTAAAGGGGCACCTTCTCTATCCAGACACAGAGAAAATGACTAAATAAACTTAAACCTAAACCCCAGGTCAATCTGTGACTCACCAGACTAGACAAGATAATTGTTTACCTGGACGTTTCCTAGGGAGCTCCCAAGACCCCACATTTCCTCATCTTACTTTTCTCTTTCCTTTCCATGGAATGGCAGTGACTTGTTTTCCCCAGGGTTGTACAAAGAGATTTAGGAGAACCATGAGAGGTAAGGACATTCCAATGAGGACCACTGCATGGGCAAGACACATTTTGTCTGTTTTCTTAAGTATACAATCTTGGCCCAATAAATCTGTTCACCGTGGCCATTGTTGTGGTCCACCCAGCTGGTTGCTGGATTAACTCTCGAGCAGGTGGATGAGTGAGGCCTCTGGAGAGAAGCAGGTTCACCAGTAGCCATGCCTCCCCTCAGGCACAATCTCTGAGGTCTGCTCCTGATGGAACAGCGTAAGTGGGCTGTTTGCTAGACACCTGCTCTAACTGGGAGTTTGGTTTGCACACGTGCAGTATCAACATCTTCAGGGATCTTGTTAGAAATATAGACTCTCAGGCCCCACCCCAGACCTACTGAGCCAGAGCTGCATTTTTTTTTGTGGGGCAAGGAGGTAACTGAGTTTATTTATTTAATTACTTTCTAATGGAGGCACTGGGGATAGAACCCAGGACCTCGTGTGTGCTAAGCATGCGCTCTACCACTGAGCTATACCCTCCCCCTCTCAGATCTGCATTTTTAATGAGATTTATACACACATCAAAGTAAGTGAAGAACTTGGCCACAAAGCGTAAACAATACTTGACACGACGTGCCAAAGGGAGCCATTCATTAGGACATACTGGGGATAACCTCCCAAATCTCTTCACCAAAATTCTTCAACTAGACAAGATATTCAGTTAAAGAAGGACTAATCTTTCTGCCTGACCACATCTGCATATGACTCAGAGTGCAATGAAGATATCATTATTCACTTTCTAACAAAGGAACTTCAGATTTTAAGAGTGATGTAAAATCCTACAGCTAGGCAGTTGCTAAAATGTAAAATAACCGTCCTTTTCAGCAACTATTGGTTTTGGCTGATAGAAGTCATGCATACAGTCATATTTCAGAGAAATTACCATGCCTTAATGAGAACTTTAGGTTGAAGGAAGACATTTCAGTCAAATGATAGTGAAATTGATATGATCAAAATGAAATATGTGGCATATTTATCTAATCAGCTAGAGCTGCAATCTCCAACCACAGTCATTTACAGCTCAATCAGCTTATCTAGTCATTATCAGCTAATGATACAATGAGTGATTGCCTCCACATTGAGATAATAAGTGACTTCATGAATATCAGCACTTCTGTTATAAAGCGTGACAGGTAGGACTGAAAATAAGGTCTCTGAATGCAGTTAGTGCTGGCTTGGCTGACAAAAATTTAATAGGAAAAAACGGAACTGCATGGTTATAAGATAAAGGTACGACTCTTTTGGAAAGCAACTTAGCAATCTGTATCAAGAATCATTAAAATGTTCACATCTTTGAACCATGTAATTTTTTTTTTTAGTTTGAAACAATACCAAACTTTTGAAAATTGCAACTGGAATACAAAAAACTTTTCCTATACTGTTTGAGAGTAAGTTGCTGATACAATACTTGTATCATTCTCGAATATATTAGAATGAATTTCTTACAAATGAATACATTTTCCTGCATAATCACCATACGACCATCAAAATTAAGACATTAACACTGATACATTTACTACCATCTTGTCCTCACACTATATTCATTTTGCCAATTGTCTCAATAATGGCTTTATAGTAAAAGGATCCAGTTTGGAATTACATTTTGCTTTTAGTTGTCACGTCTCTTTATTCTCCTTCAATATAAAAGTTCCTCCTTCTTCACTTGCTTTTTATGGTCTTGCTGCTTTTGAAGACTGCAGACCAGTTCTTTTGTAGATGGTACCTCAGTTTGGGTGAGTCTGCTGTTCCCTTAAGAGTTGATTCAGATTCTGTGACTTGGTAAGACAATCATAGAAGTGGTGATGTGTTCTCCTCACTGAATCCTAATAGGTGGCACGTATGTTTGACTAGTCTTATTAGTGGTTATATTAACTTGAATCAATTCACTGAGGTGGTACCTACCAGCTTTCTCCATTGTGAAGTTACTTTTTTCCCCTTTGGAATTAATACATATCAGATGCCTACTTTGAGATGCTAGAAATATTCTGTAACTCACCAAATTTTCAATTTATTACTTTGTTTACATCCTTAGTTTATTTAGATTATCATAAACTCATGTATTCCTATTCCAATCAAAGGGCTTTTAATCTATTACCTTATTATTCATTTTGTTGTTCAAACTGCCCCAGATTTGGCCCATGGGAACTTCTTCAAGTTGATTTTCGTTTTAACACGCCTCCATCATCCTTTGAGCACTTTTTCTCTGACATAGGATGGGTCAGGCTTATCTTGTACTTTTCCGGCACCAGCACTGGAAGCTTCTATTTCTTTTAGTCGAAAATTACATATAGAAACCAAAACCTGGGAGCTGGATGTGCTCACTGCCCAGTGACACTCAGAGTCATGCCTCCCAGCTGTTCTCAGCAGACAGAGCTAGGAAAAGGCTAGACCTATATCTATGCCTAGTTCTCTACAGAGCTATCTAGAGACATGTGTAGAGGTACTTAGACCTATGTATTAAACTCTGAGTACAAACTGATACTTTCAATTTGAATCTGCTACCATGTGGTTTGTTGTGGTTTTCTTCCTTTCAGTCATTCCCTTCTTTGACAATGAGAAATCGAACTTCCATTATTGCTAACGTACTTTCTTATTTGATTAACCCACTTGCGTGGAACCCATCTCCAGTCACCGCCCCACCCTGCTTTCCCACACAGTTGCCCTCACTGTTCTCTCCGCATCTAGGGATTCCACCACCCCGCCTAGTGTGCTTTGCTCCATGAACAGCTTTCATGTCTAGTATACTTAATGTATTTGGAGTTCAGTTTCCTGATTTGTCAGGAATTTTAGGGATATTTAATTGATAGGACTTCTTTATATCTATAAGCCAATCAGAACAGTTTCTTTTAATTTTTAAAGACTTTATATTCTAATTTATTAATGTCTCCAGACATAGGAAAATGTTTCACGTGTACACTGTGAAAGGTAAAGGACTTTCTGAATTGTAGACACACAGATACACTATATATATAGAGAGAGCATGTCTTCAGTTCTACAATTTTATTCATAGGTTAATAGTAAGACAGCAACACACAAACTCACAGGTTCAGGTATCAATCATAGAGCTGTTCACTCTTCTCGTGAGTATGAAATTCTTAATTAAATTGAGCTCACAAGGGATTAACATATAAACACAAAAGACTAAAAACCTAGATTCTCTATTCTTCCACCCAAGAGAGAACAGACCTCTATGGTCCATTAATTCATTTCCATATATTACCAACTAGTTGGAACCATTAAACCACATTCCACTAATTATTGCTGCCACCATGACTTAGCCTTCATGTGTGAACAAAAACAAAATGCAAAATTAAGAGGAGAGAGACAGGGGAAAAAATGCTACAGAAACTCAGAGACAGAAAATTTCAAGTTCTACTGCTGCCAGAGATTCATTTCTGGAAGCCAAGAAAAGATGCGCCTGGTCTTAAGCCACCTCCTCACCCACCACCTCCCTGCTTTTCCCAGAAGGTGCACCTCTCTGGCAATGCAGTTTACCCCGCTCTGTCAGGGCACCTTGGTGGAGGACCTCCAAAGGTGCTGTTTAAGGACAAGTAAAAATAAGCCAAGTCACAACTTCTCTGCAAATGTAAAAATGAACGATTGTCAAAGATTTTAGTTAACTTAGTAATTAATAAGGGAACCAGTAATATACTATAACCAGTTTCTATAACGGCTCTTAGAAAAGGGAAAGGAAAAGAAGAGAAAGAGAGGAAGAGAAGGAAGAATTTACTACATAATTTTAATTTTGAGACTAGTCCAAAGGAAAAGTCTAAATTAAGGATGTAGTTTTATGCATAAAGATCAATTTAATATTGAATTACATTTAAGAGATGAAAATTAGAAGCAGCTTAATTACCCATCAATAAGGACATGATTAAATAATGGAAAACACATAGATTGTTAGGCAGCCACTACAAATGTTGGTTGAGGACCTCCTAATGAAGAGGGTAATTTGAGCACCGACACTGAAACTAATGCAGGGCTGCAGCGGCTGCAGGCGAGGGTGTGCTATGATTCCAGCGGCCACACATTCCAGTTCACCTGGGACAGTCCTAGTTCACCCTCATTGTCTTAAAATGATTAATCTTCTTTTTTGCTTTCAAAGTGTCTCAGTTTGGATGATAAATGATATGGCCAGAGGATGAAGGAATCAAATCTCAATCTCAGTAATTTTTCCAGGAAAAGAGGAGACCACACAGGACAGGGGTCTTTCTGAAGTGTTTACACCCAGTGTACACTTACATAGCTCAGAACAGTGGCTGGCACATGATAAACATTCAAAAATGTTAACCATTATGGTGGCTATTATTACGATTAATGTGACTGAGCGAGCTGAGCAAATATAGGGCGCTGCTGTGGCTGACTCTTCATAAGGGAAATTTTAGATTTGGGGTGCTGCCTGGAGTGGTCTGGGTGGCCGCAGCTGAGATGTAGATGACACTTAATGGCGTGGAGCTGAGGCTCCCTGCTACTCCACTCGTTCATTATTTTCCATGGGCTTCCAGATGTAAATAACCTACAGCAAATTTAAACTTTTTCTTTCTCTATTTATTGTTTGGATAGAGATCTCAATAATTTGCAGACTTTTCTGAACTCATAAAAGCAAACAAGCCCAGATGTTGGGAAAAGTCATGGAAAAGACAAAGCAATTCAAGAGGGGGGGACAAAATTTTTTCTCTAGACCTACAATTTCTGGGGACCAATCTTTATCAATCAAATTTTCTCTTATCATCAAAGCAACAGGCTAAAACTAGACATTTTCAAATAAATTTTCTTATCAAGATTCAGGAGGAGTTTTAATCTATAAAGTGAGAGAACAGAGTGAATAGAGCATTGTGCAGAGAATGCAGCTCAAGAAAGATGTTAGAGATGAAAAACATGAGTGCTAAATTAACAACTGAAATGGAAGCAAACTACAGACTAATGTAACAACTAGAGATGTTCTCCCCCTGACTTAGAGGAGATTTTGGAGGAGAGAAGACATTGACTTTAAAGAGAGCTACCAGAAATTCAAAATATGTATACTAGGAATTCTAGAAAGAGAAGACAGACCAGAGAGAAGAGAAGTAATAATCAAAAATATAATAAAAGACAACTTCCACTAATTGATAAAAGACTCAAATATTCAGAACAAAAAGGTCAATTGAGTGGCTGGCAAATTAAGTGAAGAAACTCACACCTAGATAGGTTTTATTGTGTTAAAAAAAAATCCTACAAGTATTTATGATGTAAAACAAAAGGTCAAATTTTTTTATTATAACACTAAATTTGAGAAGACAATGGAGCAATGGCTACCAGAGAGTTGAAAGAAAAAAATTATGAACTGAGACTCTTATATACAATGAGAAGCCTCAGAAAAAAATGATCAGAAATGCAAGTGTTTTGAACCCAGCAGTATCTTGCTTATAAATGTAAAAATATTTTGATTAAAAAAGGGAATCAAAATAAAAAACCTCAAGAATAGATAAAGTGCAGTACAAAAGAAAAGGTAGAGTGAACAGAGAATGCAAATGTTAACAAAGATTTCTTTAAAGGCATTACAATGTAAAAGTAGTAATAGTAAGAATCTAGGTCTAAAATCTCTGATCATACCAACAAAACAAACAAGATGGGAAAGAAAGGAAGTGACATGACGGTAAATTTCACAAGTTTTATAGGAAGAAGTTAAGAGATATTTTAACAATTGATATTGATAAAGAAATAGGTTCATGGAGGTGAATTTACTGATGTAGTTATAGAAATAAGAAATAAGTCATTATAAAAGGAAACATCAAGAAAAAAAAAAGAATAAGATGATAGCAGAAGAAAGCCCAATAATATTAGCTGAGGACCTGCTAGTTACACAAGTTATAACTACAGTTATAAAAAATTTACAGTTACAAAAATTGTAATAATTTTTCTTTAAAAAAGTTAAATCTTTTAGAGTGGGTTAAGACTTGAAAAATTAGAGAAAAGTACCATGTTACTGAAGAGGAAGATTTCACCTTGTACAAAGGTAAGTTATTTCCAAATAAATGAATAATTGCAATTAGAGTAAAAATCTAAGCAAATTTTTGGAGGAGGTCTCAACAATCTTATTCTAACATTTATCTAAACTTTATTCTAAAGCTTATTATAAAGTTTCAATAAACATTATCACTAGTATCAATTTTTTTTCAGATTATTTATTATCATTTCATGGGACATTAATTCTCTTCAGAACAGTTTAAATGCTGCTTAAATATATAGGAAGATCTTACACATCAAGAAAAGAACAAAGAAAGAAAGGAAAAAAGAAAGAAGAGAATAGTGGATACATACAATAGAAAAATGGTCAAAGTACACTAACAGGTAATTAATGAAAAAATAAAACTGGCCAATAAGCATATGAAAAATATCCAAACTTACTACCATCAAAGATGGACGTTAAATTGAAGTATGATCTTCTACTTACTAAATACATAGTGATTGTGTTTTACTCTCTCTACCAGCAAAGGTACTATTTTTACACTATTGATGAAAATATAAATCACAAACTTTTAGGGCACAATTTAAAAGTGCATATTAAAATCATTAAACATATATGAACATTTTGGCACAAGAACCCTGCATCTGAGATATACTGAAATATTCATCTATAAGAATGTTCAGCTCTGTCTTATTTATAATAAAGAAATGAACAAAAATTTAAAAACAGGGTTATTGGTTAATTAAATTATGATGTGTCCATACAATAGAACACAATGCAGTCTTTAAAATATTATAGAAGAGTACATAATGTCATGAAAAAATATTCACAAATACTGCAGTGAAAAAATAAGACAATATTGTACTTACTTAAGAATTTTAATAATGGCTATTTTAGGTGATTGAATAAAATTATTTTTCTGTGCTGTGATTATTTCTATTTTTCAAATAGTATTTTTTAAAACCATGCATAATCAGTGTTGAGATTCTATAAAACAATTTGGTGATATGTTAAAGTAGAATTAAAGTATTTCTATTATTTGATCTAGCAGCAACCTGGCCTAAAACAAATATGAAATGTAGACAAATATAAGCCATAAGATTACTTAAAATATTATTTAAAATAGTGAAAAATCAGAAGCAACTCAAATATTTGATAATATGAGTTCAGTTAAACAAATCACGGTACTGTCAGGTTATCAAATATTAGGCAGTTGTTAAAATATGTGGTCAAATAATGTTTAGCCACATTGGGGAAATACTTATGATATCATGCTAAGAGACAAAAGTTGGCTATTAAATTTTGTACAGTCCATTCTGTAAGTGTATATTCTATGCATAGTACACAGAAATGCACTGAAAAATACTGAAAGAGAACACACTAACATTTAATAGTGATTATGCTTGGGTGATTTTAAGTTTTCTTCACCACACTTCCCTCAATGTCCCCAAACGTTTAAATAATAAGAATATAAGAAAAAAGTGGAGTTGGAAAAAGTGAAGAAAGTAACGATGAAGATTGTACAGCAACATAAAGATTACGCACGATATACGGAAAGGGCAGATGAAATTAGAGCTACACTCATGCTACGGACTGACTGACTGTGAAGCCCTGACCACCAGTGAGGCCGTATTTGGAGACAGGGACCCCAGGGTAGTAATTAAGGTTAAATGAGATCATGAGGGTGGGGTCCTGATCCAACAGGATCAGTGTCCTTATAAGGAAATACCCAGAGAGCTCCTTCTCTCCCTTTCCCTGAGCACAGACCTGGGAAAAGGCATGTGAGAAAATAACAAAAAGATAATCATCTATAAGCCAGGAGGAGAAGTCTCACCAGAAAACAAATTGGCCAGAACCTTGACCTCAGACTTCTCAGCCTCCAGAACTGTGTGAAACAAACGCCTGTTGGTTAAGCCGCCCAGTTTACGGCGTTCTGTTGTGGCAGCCCAGCCCAGTAGGGTAATACACTGGCTAAAAAAGATCAGTCTTTTTAAAATGGAAAGGAACACTCCAAAGAGTAGTTTTGCTGGGTTTCTTCCACCCTGTTCTGTTTCTAAACACAACAGGAGGCCACTGGGTTATCAGGTGATAAACTGCGGGTCAGGGAACAAGTCGTAATGCTTCTGGGAAAGGACAAGCTCAGGTGGAACTCCTGGAGGACCATGTTTAGTGTCAGTGCTTGATTTAGAAAGGCGTTCACTGGCCCCGCAACACATTCAGAGATGAACTAGGTCTGTCAAGGCTCCTCCAGAAACAGTTTCTGAACTGCTGGGGTGGGAAGGGAGCAGTGTCTTCAAGTAGTAACACACAACACCTCTGGCATTCTCTTCTACCTCTGAGATTCTCTTAAAGGCTCTCTTCAAATAATTGATAGGCATTTTATTGATTATGTATCAGATTTCCATTTTCTTTATCCTGCTCCATTCTATGTTAGATGAAGAACAGAGGGTTTTCAGTTTCAATTTTTGTAAAAGGAGATGAAAAGGAGCAATGATGTCACATAATCTTACTGTCTGGAAGAACATGAAAGCCTTTGCCTACTTGGTGGCTCCAGTGAGCAAGTAAGAGGAGGATGCGCTGAGGAGGAAAGACGGCGGACGTCTGCAAACAGCAGAGTGGGCTGCACGCCGTGGTATCAGCATTCATGTGTTCTTCCTAAAAATCTCAAGACTTTTTCATTAAGTGGATCAAATCCAAATACCAATGTAATCTGTGCTTTTGCAAATTAGCCACAAACCATCCAGTTTCTCAGCAATTACTTGGTATTTTTTATCTACCTCTAAATGTTACTGACCTAAAAAAAAATCTGATCAAAGGCTGTGGAAATTCTAACCCCTGCAGCAAGTATTAAATTGGTCCACTCTGTGTCCTATGCTGACAAATCGTTACACTCCAGAGCCTGACGACCCACGAGTGACTCAATTAGATGCACAGATGTGGAAGCAATGTTTTAAAGTTGTCTACACTTGACTTCATTCCTTTAAAACAAGAACCAACCTGCCCAGCCCCCTAAAATCTCCCCAAACCTAATAAATAGAAATGTCTTTCGTTCCATGTACTCCAGAGCAGACGTGAGGGTGCCCGTACCTTCTGGGCAGTCACATAAAATGAGCAGCAGCAGCACCTTAGAACAGGAGAATAAATCTCTGTCTTATAACCAGCTTCCTCTCATATTAGACTTTGCCTTACATTGTGAAGATCCTCTTAATTACATGGAATCTTCCTTCTTGCCCGTCCCACTGATCCTCCACCGCAGCCCATGAGCCCTGGTTCTCTAGCAACCTAGCAGGTGGGTTAAGGAGGGCTTGGTAGGGAGTGGTTTGGTATAGAGGCCAAACCCTGCCAAACCCTGCCAAACTAGCAGCAGTGGGAACCCCTGACATCCCTTCGGCCACGGAGCTGACCGCTTGAGGGAACTATGGAAATGCACTGTTCTGGGACTGTAATTTGGTATTTAGGAAAATGTATTCCTGTCCTGAGAAGTTACCTGTTTGACACGTCTAAATGTTACCTTTCACAAAAGATCTTACGTTTCTCAACGTCAAAGACTATTTCATAGATTCCTGTGGTGCGTACCATAGTGACAGGCCGTGCTTGGGACACAGCATAAGTGCTCATGTACATTAGCTTGAAAAGACTTTTCTGCCTGGTTTAGTAGGAGATGTGATGTTACTATTTCTGTCCAGTGAATTCAGTGAACAAACAGAGGGAACTGGTTGTTTTGGGATGATGCAGATTCTTTCCTTGTTTGCTTACTTTATGCTTCTAATCAGAACAGTGTTCTTATGTGTGTGCATGTACAAGGGCTTACACACACACACACACACACGGTGAACTCTCAGAGAGCCAATGAACCAGCCTGGCATCCAGTTTCTCTAACAGCTCATACCTGAAACAGTAACAGAGTTGTGACTGTTCATTGCTTCCGTAACTAGTGAGAGAGGTTGCCTTGTTGGGACAACAATTAAACCATCTGCCTGATATTTATGGAGTCTCTTCCTTGTGTGTTGTGAGACCTGAAACAGTTGTTAGTGCTTTGAACATCTTCCACCCCACTCAACAGTCTCTATAAAAAGCCCTGAAGCCCGCCTCCCAGGACCACGTGACTCTATCCAGGGAGCTGCACTGCTCTTGTGACCCTTGGTGCTGGTTCTCAGTTCCTCTCCTGCTGCCTTTCCGTCCACTTCCTTTAGACCCAGACGTCATTTGCACCGTCAATTTGGTACGTGACCAACATTTATGTTTGGGTGTTGTCTCTCAGAAGGATGTTTTTTGCTGCCTTCCAGCTCAGCGTCTCAGGACCCCTAACCAGAGCAGAGGCCCCAGTTTCCCGCTCACTCAGTGGGGAAGCTCAGACATCTAAAGGTATTTTAGACTCCAGTGTGTCCCACACCCACACATGTGACAATGGGCTTCCCACAGCTGTGAGAACTAGTCATGCAAATGGAAGATCTATTACATCCTAAAAGCATAACTTTTTAAATTCTTTAAGGCTTGGAGAGGAACCACAGTGCCCGGATACCGAACAAACTGGCAGGAGTCTCACTGTGGACTCACACTGAAATACATGGATTTGGGCTGCAAGTGAGAAGGGAAGTGAAAGCTTTGCTCCGTTTGCCCTGTCGGAGCAGTTATCCTTGCTGGATGCCTTCCATCTAGGGCATTTACACAAAAAGCCACCCGAAAGAAAGCAGAAGCAAAGCCATTCCTTCGGAACTTCCGGCCACCAAGAAAGGCAAGCCTGAGCTCTTGAGCCTGGGCGTCCTGAGTGCTCACAATCACCCCTCCACCTCGTTTTAGAGGTTCTCCCGGTGGCAGTGCTGTTCCTTCTCTCCTGCTGCTTCCCTCTGCCTTGCCTGCTACCAAGGGGCGACAAAAGGCCCACGTGGCCCCTACATTTCATGGCAAATATCTGGCAGATCAGGCGGGGTAGAACTTATGATCAACAGCTTGTTGCGAGGATTAAATGAAATAATAAAGAGAAAGATACTCAGTATATAATTGGCACATAGTAAGCACTCAATTAATACTGTTTGTTCATTTGCTTATTTGTGTATGCCTCTACTGTAGTTTCGGAGAAGATTTAAAGCAGTTTATGAAAATAATTCCAAAGAGTCTAACTGTGATATAATCGATGATTCTGGGCCCTAGACGAAATATATGGAGAACATCCTCCACAAGTTCTTCCCACATCTTACCATTCAGCACCACCAGGTTCTGTTCATTAAATGTCTTGCAAAGCATTTTCTATTTAAATCAATACATCTATCTCTAAAAGTCTGGCTCTTAGAGAAGCAGTCTGCATGCTGCATAGCCTCTCCATTGAGTCTGTCACCGTTCCGGGGGTGTAAGGACTCTGAGATAACTACCAACACCATGGGGTTAGCAGAACCAATAAAAGTTAAAAGGCCATCAGCAGAAAAAGTCAAATATCATATGATGTCGCTTATATGTGGAATCTTAAGAAAAAAGATACAAGTTTTATTTGCAAACCAGAAATAGACTCACGACTGTGGAAAACAAACTGTGGTTACCAGGGGGTTGTGGGGGAGGGAAAGATTAGGAGTTAGAGATTAACAGATACGCATTACTATGTATAAAATAGATGAACAACAAGGACCTACTATATAGCACAGGGAACTATATTCAATTTCTTGTAATGAGCTGTAATGGTAAAGAATCTGAAAAAATATATGTATGTATAACTGAATTGCTTTGCTGTACAACTGAAGCTAACATTGTAAACTGACTATATTTCAATAAAAATAAAAATTAAAAAAATTTAAAGGTTATCAAAAGGACACCTGTGTCCAATTAGACAAGTGCCTTGACAGATAGAATACATGTACTGAGGCAATGCAAGCAGCTTGGTGGAAAACCAAACCAGGGATAAGAACCAAAACTTCCACGTATCTGAGCCAGAGAACTTCACAGTGGTCCCCTAGGATGGAAAGAGATGAGACTACCAGCCTACCCTTAACATAGCTGGTCTGTTCTCCAATGTCACCATAGATAAAGGGTCCCAAACCATGCATATGGGATGCAGAAGTCTTAGCCCCCTAAACATCCTCATTTCAGGATGGGAATATCAGATGTGGAGCACACTGGCCAAGCCCTCTGCTATTTCTCCACTGAACAATTGAGACAAGGCTCCAAATTTTAAGACTTGATTTGAAGTTTCAGTGGTAACAGAAGAAAATTTTTACACAGATCATTTACAACTATGATGTAAGTTCAAACTTCCCTTAGAGTGTTATGTGGGTCTAATTCCCAGGCCAATCCTAGCCTGCATGTGGCTGGGAGAATCTCACCCTCTAAAGGGGGGTTTCTTTCATTGTTCATTTCCTGTTCCAGGGTTATTATAACTCGGAGTAGCCCATCTCCTTCAGGGGGAACTCCATGTCCAAGAACATGGCTTTAATGTCTTTAATCATTCTAAAACCATCTCAACATAGATGGTCATTTCCCAAAGCTGGGGTAATTTAGTCCCATCTATGGTCATCTTATTACATTATATCAGTTCTTTCTTCTTGATCTTGAAGTAATTCTTTTTTTTTTTTGGCTTTCACATTCTTTATTCCATTTTGTTTGCAGTTAGTAGAAGTAATTCTTATTTAACATTGCACAATCACTTATGCTTAACAGGAAACACAGCTTTTTATACGCATTCTGTCCTGTGATCCTTTACAACAACCCTGCAGGACAGGCACTGGTGTCCTCATTCTACAGATGAGAAAAATGAGGCTTAGAGAGTTAAGGGGCTTGTCCTGCTTGAATGGATCAGTTGGGATTTCCACTTCATCCCAGCTTACTACCAAGTGCCTTGTGAGGAGAAGCCAACCACAGCCTTCTTTGATTTTGTCATGATAGGTGTACCTAATTAGAATAAATTATTGAAGTATGTTGAGTAGAAAGTGAAACTCCTCCTTCATCTCCTCACCCTTCTCCACCTCCCAGCTCATTTCTCTGCTCCAGAAGTCTTTCAACCCTCTTAACAGTTGTGGTCCATCCATTCAGATCTTTTTCTATCCATTCTTATACATATACTGTCTTAAAATATGCAAATGGGATTATATTACATAAATACATATTTCTACCACTTAAAAATATATTATGGAAAAATTTTTTGATATTCTGACTTTAAAAAGTGTACCATGATTTCTTCAACCATCTTCCAACTTTTGAATAATTAGGTTGTTTCCAATATTTTGCTCTACAGGCAATGTTTTACTGAACAGCCCTGAGTCCTTATCATTGTTCACAGGTGTACATGGAATGACTTGGTCAAAGAGGATGCGTATTTTATTCATTTGATACATACTACCAAACTACCTTCCAAAATGTACTCTTACAAGTTGTGTATGACATTCCTTGTTCTCCATAGCTTTTCCCACAGGCAATATCATCAATCCTTAAACAAGTTGTCATTATTGTAGGCAAAGAAAGGTAGCTCGTTCTAATGCCATCTTTCAGTCCCAGGTCCTTGGACATCTGTCTGAGCACAGCACGCTCCCAGAAGTAGAGACGTGATAAGAAGAGGGGCCGCGGTGGTGGTTCCAAGTTTTCTATATGGGAAAATCCTGAAGCTAGTTGAGCTAGTTGGGGTGGTGGCTAGGAGACTGCAGGGGAGCTGCGCTCGCTCAGGAAGCCAGCTGTTTCTTTATACTGTATGTTATGTGAGATGCCTATGTGAGTTTGGGGACATTGATGAAGATTATGGAGTGGGCAAAGCCTCCCCAGGTTCCTTCCCACCTCCCAGTTTATGCAGATGTGGAAGTTTTCGGGAAGGGGGCTATCACCACCCAGTCAATCTCTTGAAAGGAGAGAGTCTTGGTGGGGAGAAAAATGCTACTTTCACCTCCACCTCCACTGATGCCACAGGAGACCCCATTTCTTGGGAAAAAAGATTTAAGAACAAGTGACAAAGAAAAATCAAGCATTCTCTTTATCATTTTACCTTTTGGCCTGATGCTAGAATAGTTTCGTATCAATTAACTAAGTCTCCATTGAGGATACAATTTTGCATTTATAAAAAAAAAACTGTTGAATTTGTTATCCCATTTCAAGTTGATGAACATGACAGTTCCTGAGAAGGGCCTTGGAATTTAATGTGCCATCAACTATATTTAGTCCTGAGCAGAGACAACCACTGCAATGGCCTCCTTCACTATCAGTTTGAGAAATGACCACTGACCCATATGATTGGGGGAGAATCAGAAGGACAGCTGACATCTTCCTCACTGAGAAATCAAAACACTTCCCAAGTACTTCTTCTTTTAATCCTGAACACAAATTTCATTCTAATTACTCTACTAGTGGCAGCTGAACAGTGTGAGAGCCGCTGTGAAATGAGTATTTCTGCCTTTAAAAAAAAAGAACCCTGGCATATTCATCTTTAAAAGATTTCGTCTCTTAATGTGATCCATGACTTAAGTCACCTTTTGTACTGGTTTCTGTTTGATTATAATTTTATCTATTAATCATGTTAATCCAATAGACTCTGCCTTAATCAAATGTGAGTCAATTACCCAGTTCTTCAAATTATATTTTTTAATGAAAGACATTTTTTAAAATTGAATGCCAATTAGGGCCAAGCTAAACTTGTTCATAAAGTTTGGGTTATCACCGAACAGTGTGAGCCCTTGACTTTACCTGTATTTTCAGCTCCTTCTGATGAGGGCGTGCTGTGTGCTTTTAGACACAGCCATTAACCTCTCTGTAATTCCCAGTTTTCCACCTGTGAAATGAGGATAATGGTACTTCTGGCTTGGGAAATGATGTTATGACTCTTAGTTGAAAAATGCAGCTAGAATACCATTAAAAAAAAAAGCTTCATGTAATTTTGCTTTTAATTTCTTGCCATGAGGGGTTTTGTTTTTCCTTAGCACCAAACTGCTCTCCAACACTGTCAGAGAACTCAACATAAACCCACTGAGAGGGAAGCAAGACTGAGAAGGGTCCCACTAGGACAGAGACTCTTTACTGAGGACATTTATGGACAGAGTGACAGGATGTTTTATCCACAGGCCTCCAGAAATGAAGTCTGTGTGGCCTCCAGAAGCTTTGTGCCGGGAAAGGTTGTAAGGCTTCCTCCTGCCTCAGCAGAGTAGAGCCCCTTGCTCTGCTCAGGAATGGGCAGTGATGGCACAAGGGTAGAGAGAACTAGCTGGTAGGGTAAGGGGATGGCTGGGCCTTACATGGATGGGCCTCTGGGGGTCCTTGTGTTCCACTGAAATTGTGTACAAAGTAGCGTGTGCCCATTCTCTAGGATGGGAATGCACAGTTATTAATTTTCAGTAAGACTCTACAAAACCCTGCTTTAGGATCAAACAGACTATGAGGTCAGACGCTCCAACCTTGGGCGGGGACTGAGGCCAGAGGCTCATCTCCACCTGCTCAGTGAGAGATGCAAGAGATCTCATCAGCAGACAAGTGTTTCTGCTTCTGTGCTGCAAAGCTGACTGCCATTACAGTGTCTGAAACTGGGGATCTGGACTTCTTGGAAAGAGGGCTCTTTCACAGCTATTGAAGTTTAGGAAGGTAATGATAGTTATTTCATTCCCCTTCTTTTCTGCTCCAAGTGCCCTCCTCCTCCGGTATTTAGCTCTGTCGTTCAGCTGAAATCACGTTAGTGTATTACGGGCTAAGCCAGCTGAGTGTGTTCTGCAGAGAAACGACAAGGGGGCTGGTGGTGTCGAAAGCTCTCCTAATGGCAGGGGGCGGCATGGCCCATCAGTGCTTCTTGATGGACAGCTAGGGGCTCACTGTCAGTTTCTGGATTCTCTATCACCATGGTTCCAAGGAAAATCATTTGTATTAATTATCACCATGGAGGGGCTACCTGTGCAGAGAGCTTCTGTTCCATATAACGGCCTGGCTGCCAGCTGGGTAAACTGAGTTGTTTGGACCCTTCTGCTAATAAGCTCTTGTGGCCATTCCACTTGAATGGAAGCCTTGTATTTCCAAGGGGCTCAAGGCCACTTGAAACCAACACTCTACAGGAGTAACTATTTCTGAGTTGTAATACCACCATTAAACGTGAGTGGGCAGAAGTTTTTATTTGCACATGATTAGAATGAAGACTGTTGCATTCCAACCTGTGTGATCATCTGAGGACTTTACTCTTGGTTTCAATCAGAGCCAGGTGTTGATGGCTGGTACAGGGAGGCACGGCTACTCACACCCAAGGGGCAGCATGAAACTCAATGGTGGGCAAATATCGCACATTCTATTTCTCTAGTAGTCTTCCTGTGGACTCTGAATGCCTGGATTCTGGGTCCTGACCCTCCTTCCACTCCAGCCCCCAGCAAGGACACCGGAGAACCTCTTGTGAGATAGAACAAGAAAGACCTTACCACACTTGAGTTAGAGAAATCAAACTTTCTCCTCCAAAATGTGTAATTCTCTTACATTTTTAGCAGTGGTATTATTAGGTCAAATAAAGTGAATATTTTGAGGCTCTTAACTGTCACACTGGTTCCAAAGTATTGTGTCAGTTTAGGAGTTTATTTCTAGTTGCATTTCCTCCTTTGAGGGTGTCTCCTAGGTACTGTCCCCATTTACCTATGTCATTTTAGTGCTTTTGCACAGCTACTTGTGTGAACTCTACATGCTGAAGGTGACTGCTCTCTGTAACATTTGCTGCAGGGATTTTCCTAAAGCTACTGGGAATTTTCTTTTTGCTATTATGAAGTGAAATCTGTCCTTTCTTTTGTGACTTCCTCAGTTGACTTTTCTCAATAAGTATTTATTAATAAATAATATTATTTATGATGTGCAATGGCACTGTGGTGGGTTTAAACATAAATAATCCACGACCCCTGGCCTCCGAGAGCTTGTGATCTATATGAGGATGCGACGGCACAGAAAATTTCAATCTATTGCACTAGGGGGATTGCCACTTTCAAAATTATGGCTAATTAGGTGCTCAAAGGTATCCTGAGGCTGCAGAGCAGAGCAGGGGTTCTGGAACTCTAGAAAGGACATACTCTTGGGAATATTACTCATTTTACAAGAAGGAGAGGAGGTCTCCGAAGATCCCCGTCTATTTAGAAAACAGAGAAGGCAGCAAAAATGTGAGGTGGGGCTGGATAACACCAGAGTGGCCAGTGGCAAGGAGGAGGGTGGTGACTTGACAGCAACTCTGTCTTTTATAGATGGCTGTCTAGCCTTGGGTCAGCAGGATGGCAATGTTAACCTGACAGCACCCTTAGACCTGGGCAAGAGGGGAACCCACCTTGGGCCCTTGTTTTTGAGAAACCTTTGGGTATGTTCATACACACGTACACGCAGATATTAAAGACTCGGGCTCAGCACTGGCAAAGAAAGACGTGCCCTACACAACCACTCTCATGACGAACTCCACTGAGGCCCCAGGGAAACAAACACTTGGGCTGGGCAGCATCCAAACAAAGAGGGATAAAGTCTAGATGTGGTGAGGTTGGGGTTGCTGGAGATGGATACTGCTTTACAAGCTAGGGAGGATTTGAAGGTTGGAAATCTTTAGATAAAACAAAAGATAAATCAATCAATTTGTTAAATCCTTTCCTTTGGAGGAAATGCAATAGGTTGTCACACAATAAAGTATCACTCAGCCATCTCAAGTGTCCATTTTTTTTGCTTCTCTTTGTATGTAATTTGTGGTTCTGGGGATGGTTGACCAATTAGCAAAGTTTCTGTAACCAGTGCACTTTGCTGCAGAGGAAATTTTCCCATATTAAACAACTTATATTGCTCTTACAATCACAGACCTGCTGGTTTAGTGCACTGTATGTATGTGTGATGCCTACAGATTCTTTTATTTAAATTTATTTATTTATTTTTATTGAGTTATACTCAGTTTACAATGTTGTGTCAATTTCTAGCGTGCAGCATGATTTTTCAGTCATACATGAATATACATATATTCATTTTCATATTCTTTTTCACCATGAGCTACTACCTTATAGATTCTTTGTTAGAAACTACAGACACGAAGCACTAGAAATACAAACGATTTTATAGTATACAAATAAATAATCATAATTTTAAATTACATTAGACAGTTTCAGTTTCTTGAAATAAGAAACTGAATTAAGTATATCATTTTGACAGGCAAATGTTTATCCGTATAATTTGAATGCAATCATAATTTAGTTTTTAATCTTTTTAGATCATCAGTGTTGATAGGAAACAAATTCTGTGAACATCTTGAATATAACATAAGTAATCTTTTCTGAAATGAAGGCACGAAAAAGAAACTTTATGAAATAAGCATATAATCATTTATGAATTATGTAAGTCCCTATTTTATTTCTCAGCCAAGCTTCAATAACCTATCAAAAGAATACCCAGACACGCACGATAATTAATTTCAGGTGTTTTTACTATTTTGCCAACTTTCAATCATATAAAAGCTATAGTTTTATACATAATTCTCTACTTTGTCATATGAAGGTATATTTTTCAGAGTTGGGAAATGGAACATACTGTATGTACTGCTTGTAGGCTTGATTTATAATTTTTAAGCATTTACACATAGATACATAGACATCTCATTTTTACTCCTACCCCAGCCACCACGTGTATTAAAATAAAAGAGCCAAACGTTGCTTCTTGTAAAAAAAAAAAAAGACTAATCAAATAGAGAAAATTTTGGTAAAATTGCTCAAGAAAAGAAAATAGAAATTATCAATATAAAGAAATGGGAAATAACTATATGTACAGCTGAACTTCTAAAATATAATTAAGGAACACGAATAATTTTATGTCAATTGATTTAAACAATTAGATGTAACGGCTAACTTACTGGAAAAAATAACAGCACAACTGACTCAATACGAAAGAGAAAGACTGACTTGTTCCTTAATTGTAAGAAATCAGAACGTTAGTTAATAACATTCCCATGAAGACAACACTAGTTGAATTCTACTAGCCCAGTCCAATACTGAACAAGCTTCTGTAGAAAATACAAAAAGAGGAAACTCTTCCCAACTAATTTTATAAGGTTTATATAACTTTATATCTAAACCAGACAGACTGAGAATGGAAGATCAGAGGATTTTTACAGAATTTCCAGTCCAGACACTTTTTCTCTTCACCAGATTTGAGATACAGCTGACCTTTGAGCAACACAGGTTTGAACCGCACAGGTCCACTTGGACTCGGACTTTTTTCAATATAATAAATACTACAGTACTAAGCGACTCGAGGTTGGTAAAATCCAAGGATACAGAGGAACCTTGAATAGGGGAGGGAGAATGTAAATCATACTCGGATGTTTGACTTTGAGGAAGGTCGGCGCCCCAACCTTCGAATTGTTCAAAGGTCAACTGTATATTCAATAAAATATTTTTCAAATTCTGTGTTTGATGAAACAATGTTAACTTGCATCAATCCAGAATTTATTTCTATATGTGATGTGAGATGAACACGCAGACACACACATACTTTCCAAAGAGCTAAACTACAGTTCTCTCACTATGTGGTAAATAATCTTTCCCATTTAGTAAAAGTGAAGATTTTATCACCAGGAGTTTTTGTTCCTTGGAACTTTTATTAACGCGCGCTGACTCAGTTATTTTGGGTTTATCCCTGGTAAACACGGACAAAAACAGATTTTGATGCTGCCACACACACACACACACACACACACACACACACACACACACACACACACACACACAGAGAAAGAGAGAGAGAGAGAGAGAGAGAGAGAGAGAGAGAGAGAGAGAGAGAGAGAGAAAGCAGACCATCAATTTAAGTTAAATTTAGTTTTAAAATGAGCCCACTTTATTTGAAGAGCTTGTGTCAATAACTTACTATCCACCTATCTTTTTAATTACCACAGTGACGGTTTAATTACCAGGGACAATTAAAACAGTTAGTATTATTTTGAGTTTTTTATGTTACAGTAGATTATTTCACATTAAATGTTAAATACCTATCAGTTTTCATTTCCTGTTAATAAATTCCCACATTCATCAACTTCAGATATTATAACATTTTCTAACACACACACACACACACACACACACACACACACACACACACACACACACACAGAGGGAGAGGAGCAGGGAGGAGGGTAGGGTGTAGCCCAGGCAAAGTGTTTTAGGCCTTTGTGAGCAAATTATTCAGGCAGCTGCTTCTTGCTGGCATGGGGTTCTGATTGATGACAAACAACATAATAAATAATCTATTTACTAACTCCTAACAGCTAAATAATGCCCTTGTTTTTCACCATAACTGGATTGCCAATACTGTATTGACAAAGTGTCACAGGGCTGGAGCTAAACTGACCCCATGCCACCATTTTTCTTTCTAGAGCATCAGTGAAGACCCTAGAAAAGACCCCCTATTAACTCTGATTAATGGAAGGCACTAAAGGCTCCCCGAGAACTTGGTTGTATTTATTTATTTACATTTAATTCGGCGCTAAAGGGTGGATGGCTGGAACTCATGGGGTAATGGAAAACGCAGTAATGTTTCCTTCTCTCCCACATGGCCTACGTAAATGACTGTTCTGCACACCGCAGGGTGCCCCCTGGGTCAGGCAGCTTCTGTTCCCCATTCCACGTGGCTGGAGAGGAGTGTGCGCTGCACAGAAACGGAAGCTCCCAGGGCTGCGCTCAGAGTCTCACTCCATGAACATTTGTTGATTTGGCTTGCAGACCACAGACCCCACAAAGCAGATGGGGGCAAGGAGTAATCAGCTGTGATTCTGAAGAAAGCTACCACTTTTAATCCCTTTTTCACTATGCCTCCTAAAACCAACTGTTCAATCCAGTTTTTTTTTTTTTGCATTCCTTTTTATTGAAGTATAGTCAGTTTACGATGTTGTATCAATTTCTGGTGCACAGTATAATGTGTCAGTCATACATATACATATGTTCATTTTCATCTTTTTCATTATAAGTTACTACAAGATACTGAATATAGTTCCCCATACTATACACACAAATGAACTTATTTACAAAACAGAAACAGACTCACAGACACAGAGAACAAATTTATGGTTAACAGGGGATAAAGGGACTGAGAAGTTATAAATTGGGAGTTCGAAATTTGCAGATATTAACTACTGTATATAAAATAAACAACAATACAGTTTTTAAAAAAGTCTTTAGTCTATGTCCATGCAGTTACAAGGTGATTTCTGTACCTTCTCCTGCACTGCAACTCCTCTACTTCAAGTCCTGCCATGTGTGATGGTTCTCATGTCCCCTCCCTGTCTCTAATATAATTTTCCTCTGAATTCCACCTTCCAAAGGGCTTTCCAAAATCAAGCTCTGACCATGTCCTACTTTTCCTTAAAAACACTCAAGGCCCCAATAACCTGCAGGTAAAGCTTAAACTTCTTGGCATTTTTAAATGTTTTCTGCCTTTGACTGGTGTACTCTGCCCTTCCTTTTCCTCTTGGCAAACTATTTTAAAAATTTTATTAATTTATTTCTATTGACATATAGTCAGTTTATAATATTGCATCAATTTCTGGTGTACAACATAATGTTTCAGTCATATGTATACATACATATATTCTTTTTCATATTCTTTTCCATTATAGGTTACTACAAGATATTGAATATAGTTCCCTGTGCCATACAGTAGAAAATTTTGTTTATTTTATATATAGTCGTTAGTACCTGCAAATCTCAAACTCCCAATTTATCCTTTCCTACCACTTCTCTCACCAGTAACCATGAGTGTTTTCTATGTCTGTGAGTCTGTTTCTGTTTTGTAAATAAGTTCGTGTCTTTTTTTTTAGATTCCACATATAAGTGATATCATATCGTATATGTCTTTCTCTTTCTGTGAAAGAGAAACTTACTTCACTTCGTATGACAATCTCCAGGTCCATTCACATTGTGACAAATGGCATTATTTTATTCTTTTTTGTGGCTGAGTGGTATTCCATTGTATAAATATACCACAACTTCTTTATCCAGTCATCTGTCGATGGACATTTGGGTTTCCATGTCTTGGCTATTGTAAATAGTGTTGCTATGAACACTGGGGTACATGTATTTTTCGAATTAGAGTTTCCTCCAGATACATACCCAGGAGTGGGATTACTAGATCATATGGTAGGTCTATTTTTAGTTTTTTGAGGAATCTCCATACTGGTTTCCATAATGGCTGCACCAAACTACATTCCCACCAACAGTGTAGGAGGGTTGGTTCCCTCTTCGACACACCCTCTCCAGCATTTATCGGACACACTCTATTTTTAACACTCATCTCAGATGTCATATTCCTGGTGATGCTGTCCCGTCTTTCCAGCAGGAGTTAGACATGGCTTGTTTTGTGTTTCCATCCCTGGGTACCGAACACTACTGCAGATCACATCACACCATGTGGCCACCACTCATACCTCATCCCTCCAATTCTCAGAGTCTCAGTTCCTCCTTGAAACCCAAGAACTCACACTGCTTTGCCCCACAGCCTCTTATATATCGGTAGCCAGTTCAGTTCTGACTTATTTCTCTGGTTTCTATCTTCAAAGTCTTTTCTCACAATTAGACCATAAACTCCTTTGGTATGAGTTTCTGTTACAGTTTTAGCCTCACAGGTTCTTGGGCTCAGAATAGTTGTTTATACTGAGTCTGAAATGATGTAAAACTTGAAGATGAGAAGAAATCTAACTCTAAAAGGTGTGTGTCTATGAGAGGCAGAGAGAGATTCATATTTATTCACCACTGTGTGGTCCTTAGAAATACCTATCTTTTTGCATATTGTGCTGCAGCAGAAAAACAATTCATAAGAATGACAAGCTCTCTGAAGCACTATGGGAATAATCACTTATCAAAGTAGCTCAATTACATTTCTTACTACTGATTAAGATTAATCTAAACCTTTGTATGAGCAAAAATTTGTTTGCCAGGGTGGGATTTTATAGCTCTATCACTATAAATTTATATCCACCGTATAAAAATTGTCAATGTATATAATTAACTGCCAAAATATTCCCCAGGGTTAACTCTCAACTGAATTAACTAAGCAATACAGTTAGTTTTAATTAGCCATTTTAGAGCCTGTAGAATTAGGTACAGAAAGCAGGGAGATAATTTCACACTAAAAAGCCTCTTCTAAACTCTTAGTTTCACATGAAATTCTAAATACATAAATAAATACTTTCTAACGAAATCTCCTTCCCTCCCTCCCTCCTTTCCTTCCTTTTTGTAGTTTTTTGACCTATCTTTTAGCAGTAAAGAGTGAACATTTTCTAGACGAGAATAGTTGTTGAGGAAAGATTGCCACCTATTCCAAAGCCTGGAGTTTATTTAGAAAATTAACCCTTTCCAAGTTTTCAATATTATTTTTAAAATATTCTTTGGGAAAAAAATCTCTCAGCTATCTGTGATGTGAGTTCCTTGAATTATATCAAAAACAATCTTATTCAAGCAGTGATGAGTTCATAAATTTGTGAAAGCAATTGGTTGTGGTTGTTTAAATAATGCCCAACTCCAAGTGTTGTTTATACATCTTTTGAAATCTTTGAGCATGGCTAATCTATTCATAACGGTCTTGTGCCTTCCCCTACACACGCACACACATACACATTTTGACTGTCCTAATAAATCAATAAAATACTACCCACTCGGCTTTGCCTACACTACATTTAGAAGTGACAGAAGTTTCAATTATTTGATTGCATAGCATCTGGCAGGAAGCTTCAGAATAAATTATGGAAGAGGCAGTTTATTTAAAAAGAATAAAGCTATTATGACATTTTAACTGATGGTTATTTGATGTACTCTCAAATAGTAATTGACTTGATACCAAGCCACTGGCCATCTGAACACTGAATATGTTGAAAATAAAATGTGTAAGATAACAAAGAGTATTAGACTGTTTTCCAGTTCTCATTTTGAAATCCTTTTTGGGTTCAGTTACCTGCCCTGAACACACACATTGATAAATAAACTGAAGAATGAATGTATCTCCTTCTCTTTTGCGCTATGGAGCCAGTCTAAGAGATTTTGAAAATATGACCTCAAGCATTTGAAAAAACTGACATCTCTCTCTGATTTCATCTCATTAAAAAATTCAGGACTTATGTCTTTTGATTATTTAAGTTTCTTGACTAGATAGCTTCTTAAATTGTAGGACTTGCTCTTGTATGGGTCCATATCCCACCAAGGGACATTAACATGCCCTAAATTCCAAGCAGTCATTGAGGACTTCAGTGACCAGAGTCACTGACATTCCTCTGTGTGGCCTGAAATAAGTCACAGTCTCTGTGGGCTTCAATTTCCATATCTATAAAAAAGAAATAATAATATCCCCTTCAATGGGCCATTTGGAGGATCAAATAAATTATCATGTGAAAGTACATTGCCAAGTATTATCCTATCAAACTGTAAAACTATCAAAAGCATGTTATTATTGTGTTTCTATCAGACATTGTTCCTCAATTTTCCCCCTCAATGTACACTGTTAACATAAGGTGTGATATCTCTCTAGGCTTACTTATCAGAAGAGGGAGATGCTGTTCTCTCTGGACCAAAAACCTTAGGTATCTACCTTTATAAATAGAACTTAATACACATGATTTTCTTGACTTCAATGTTTTCTAAGCTTTTTGATAAATTATCTCATAAATAAAAATATGGAGGGAGCATGCAACTTAATATATTTATATGTAATACATTTATATATATATATATATAGCATGTTAATATATGGTGAGATTCTAAAACATGTCCAAATAATAGTAATTTAAAAGGACTGAAGAGACTTTGGGGTTGTATATAGTGCCATAAAGCCAGCACTTTTCTTTCTTTTTGTTTGCACAAGCTGAGTGGTTTTATTTTTTATTTTATATTTTTATTGAAGTATAGTTGATTTACAATGTTGTGCTAGTTTTAGGTGTACAGCAAAGTGGTTCAGTTATACACATACATACATACATTCTTTCTCAGATTCTTTTCCATTATAGGTTATTACAAGGTATTGAATATAGTTCCCTGTGCTACATAGTAGGTCCTTGCTGTTTATCTACTTTATATATAGTAGTATGTATCTGTTAATCCCAAATTCCTAACTTATTCCTCCCCCTCCCCCTTCCCACCTCCACAGAGCCAGCACCTCTTCCTTCTCTTCCTGGAAACTACTCAAAAGCAACAAGGAAAATGATAGGAAAAAGACAAACTGTACTTCCGATGAAACCAAGAAATAAATAGAACCCCAAACTATAAATAAGTGAAAGCATTGCCAAAAGTAGTAGAGATTATTTTGGAATGCATGAAGAGAGAGGACTTGCAGCACAGATCTTGGAAAAAAGACAAAACACACTTTTCAAAGGTGAAGGTTGACCCTGTGGTGTGAAACCTCATACCATGTATGCAGCAGCAGAAACAGGCTGCATATGCTGGCAGTAGGAAGGCCCTTATACCTGGTTTTATTCCAAGAAGAAAAAGTGAGGCCAAAAGAGAAATCATAGAGAAAAGTCACATTTGTAGGAAGCAATCTATCTCTGCCAGAGGGGGAGAAAAGTAACTTTGCTTTGGAAAACCCTCATACCTGCTAAATCCCATTGACTCAAGAAAAACAAACTTACATACAACACTCTGCAACATAAGAAAAGTTCCAGTTGGCCTTGGCCCTTCCTCAATGTGAACTTTTTGCAAATACCTGGTCGAGGAAAAACTCATATTGCAAAGATGAAAAATAAAAAAGAAACAATCAGAAGATTAACAAAAGCACAGGAAAAAATAAAACAAGTGGCAGACAAACACAAAAAAATACTGCCACAAGGTACATGAAATTTATGACTAAACTTTCTGCCAAAAGTTGAAAAATCTTGATGAAGCAATTGATTATATGAAGGAAGAGCACAAATGAGAGATGCAAGAGCTCCAGGAAGAGATAATGAGGCAACAGAGGGGGAGGTGGTATGTGATCTGGCAGAGCTTAGGCAAAAGTTTGAAGGAAAAAATAAAGCCATCACAGAAATCAAACTGAAATCGGAAAAAGCGCCAGGGAGACTAACTGCTGCTAAAAACACAGTGGGGTACGTAGAGGATAGAAATGGGAGGTTGTGGCGGAGGAAAGAAGGAAGGAAGACAAATGAAGTAAAATGAAAAAAGAGCTAAAAGGATAAAAAGGAAGATAATGTAGGGGACAGGCAAAGGAGATCAAACCTACGCAGACTCGGGGCTGCTGAAGAAGAAAATACTGAATCCTCACCAAACACTTAAGTACAAATCAAGAAAATTGTCCTGAAATAAAAGAAAATTTATATCTACATAAGAAAGAACACACCACATTCCAGGAAAACTGACTCAGAGCAGCTAACACTGAGACATATCCTAGTAAAGTCATTGGACTTCAAGATAACATCATGACAACAACAACATTCTTTGGGTGGCAAGGCAGAGTCATCTATAAAAGGAAAAAGAAAAAGGGTGCTGGCTTCTGACTTCTGCACACCAGCTATCAATGCTAGAAGTCAGAGGAGCAGTACCTACAATCTCAAGGAAAGCACGTGTAACCTAACAACATAGTTTGCGCATATGGACAACAGGCAAATACTTTTGAAGATGTAAGAACTCAGAGAATACTGTTCCCAAGGCCCTTTTTGGGGAACAGCCTAGAGGACTAACTTTGACTTTCTCAATCAAGATATGAGAGAGAAGGGACCAACATGAGCATTGGGTATATTAGCGCTAAGACTAAATAAATGTGTGGTTCAGATTACAGAGCAGAAAGTAAGTACTATGTGCCCCGAAAATGTAGACACAGTAGAATTAATGTAAGTTGGGAGGATAAAAGTGAAAAAAGTGGAAAGTAAAGGCCAAGAAATTCCACAAACAAAACCTGCAATGTGGTTTCCTCATCTTTAATAGCTGCCAGTGAAAGGATATCATTTTAATATTGACAAATAAATTAAGAGGCAAAGGTATGTCTAATAGCACCAAAAAAGGCGAACACTAAGAAAGATGAAATAATTCACAAAACTGCATGGTGGAAAACAGAATGGGGAAGAAAAAGAAATATACAGTCCTTTATGTTCTGAAAAAGTCATGTATATTGTGTAAAGAAACTGAGTTTCATTATCACATAAACTTACAATTTCAGGGTAACCACTTGTAAAAAAAAAATAAAGCTTCCTATTTATCATGGAAAAATGCACAAACAGGTAAAGCAATAGAATATATGTTGAAAAGTGTTCACAAAACACAATATAAAATAATATGACAGACGTAAGACAAAATTGATCTATCATACCAATAAACATAAATGGACTCACCTCACATACTAAAAGAAAACAATGTTTAGAATGGATCTCAAAGCAAATCTAAACTTTATGTCATACATAAGAGGCACCTCTGAAGTAAAGTGATCCAGAAAGGTTGAAAACAAAAGGATGAGTAAAATATACCAGACAAATGCAAACAAAAAGGAAACAAGTTAGTCATCTTAATGTCAGACACAGCTGAATAAAGGGCAAAGAGCATTCGATGAGTCAAAAATGGGTTTCTTTACAAACTTGTGGTTGCCAAGGGGGCGGGGGGTGGGCAGAGATAGACTGGGATTTCAAAATTGTACAATAGATAAACAAGGTTATACTTTTTAGCACAGGGAAATATATACAAGATCTATGGTAGCTCACACAGAAAAAAATGCGACAATGAATATATATATGTTCATGTATAACTGAAAAATTGTGCTCTACATTGGAATTTGACACAACATTGTAAAATGATTATAAATCAGTAAAAAATGTTAAAAAATAGGTTTCTTATTTTGTTGAAAAGTGTAATTAACAGTAAAGAAGGAAGTATAGTATAACAAAGCATCAATATTCATAAAGATAGAACTACACTAAATACAAAGAGAAAAAGAGATACTTCTGTGTTATTCTGTCTATCAGAAGTGAGTCACTAAGTCCAGCCCACTTGCAAAAGGAGGGGAAGTAGAATCCATCTGTCAAAGAGTTTTTAGGCTAACTTATAGAAAGGCACTGTGACTTCCAATCTTGGTCATTCTCTTCCCTTCTGTCTTGGATCACTGACTCTAGGGGATGCCAAATGCTACATCCTGAGGCTAGTCATGCAGCCCAGTGTAGAGGCCCACACGGCAAAGGACTGCAGCTTTGCAGACAGCCATGGGAATGAGCCTTCTTTTAAGTGGATTCTCCAGCCCCAGTCAAGCCTTCAGATGACTGCAGCCTCAGCCAACAGCTTGACTGCAATCTCATTAGAGATCCCAAGCCAGAATCATCCGGCTAAGCTGCACCTGGATGGATTCCTGACCCTTAGAAACTATGTGAGATTAAAAAAAAGTTTATTGTTATTTAAAACCACTAAGTTTTGGAGTACTTTCTTACACTGTAATAGATAACTAATACAAAAGACAACAACAAAAGAACCTAAAAGTGAAGGAAACAAATTATTACAGACAAATTAAATAGGAAAAAGAAAACAGTGTAACAAATAAATTCAAAAGTTGATTTATTTTAAGAAAAAACTTAGTAAATTAGATCAACCAGAACTTACTCTAATTCAGACAAAAGAGAAAAAGCAGGAGTACACAAAATAAGAAATGATAAAGTTGAAATAACTACAGATACCATGGAAATGAAAAGAATAACATGAACCTACTTTGCTCAATTCTATGCAAAAAAATCTGAAAACTCAAATAAAATGAGTAAGTTTTTGCAAAATATAATTTACCAAAACAAATTCAAAAGAGAAAATCTAAACAGCCAATTATCGTTGAGAAAATAGAGAAATTGTCAAAATGTTATTCGTCCCCAAACATCAGGTTCAGGTAGTGTCACAAGGAATTCCATGAAACCTCCAATGAACACGTAATTCCATTGTTATTTAAATTCCGGTTTTAGGTTTTGAGGCATGGGGAAAGAAGGAAAATCTTCAAATTGCTTAATGAAGAAAAAAAAAACAAAGATAAGCCACAAAAAGAAAACTACAAATGAATCTCATGAATATGAACATCAGTGTGAAAATTCTAATACTGGCAAACATAATCCAACATTACATTTAAAGAAAAATACAGTATAACAAGTTGGGATTATTGCAGGAATGTAAGGTTGATTCAGTATTAGGAAATCCAATCATAAAGCCAATGATTTTAACTCCAGGGAGAACAATCATATGATCATATCCAAAGATGCTGAAAAGGTATTTGATAAAGTTCAACATTTATTTTGATTAAAAAAAAACCTCTTAAGAGAAACCGGTGAATACTTCATTACCATGGTAAGATATCTGTATCTCAACCCAAAAACTGGCATCATGCTTAATGGGAAGGCATTAGACAAATTCTCCCTGAAACCAGGAAAACAATTACACTATCACCATTACTGTTTAATATTTTTCAGAATTTATTGTCAAAATAATTAGACAAGAGAAAGAAATGACAGGCAGAGAAACTGGAAAGGAAGAAATAAAACTATCACGTTTCCCATGATATGATGCTTGAAAAACCTAAGAAGATAAACTGAAAAACTATTAAAACCAAAGAGAATTCAGTGTTGATATAGAGAAATTAGTTGCTTTTGTATATATAAACATTAACCAGTTATCAGATTAAAGGAGAAAAACTTCATTTACAAGAGCAACAAAAATATAAGATACTTAGAAATTAACTTTAAAAATGCGCAATGTACTAGGTGAACTAAAACATGCCTCCTGGACACCAAAAATCAAAAGCCATGTGATAGTCTTAGGTTTACCATCATAAAGCTATCAATTCTAAACTAGCCTATAAACTTAATGTGATCCTTACAAATATGACAACTGAGTTTTTTCTGAAATGAGACAAACTGCCACTATTGTTGAAAAGAAATTAATTAGAAAGTTTAGCCAGGAAAAGTCCAAAAAAGTAGAGAAAGAAGGAACTAGCCCAAAGAAATAAGAAAATATATATATTTGAATACTTTGAATGAGACAGAAATGGCACAGCCTTGAAGGTCAAGAAATTGACATTCAGCAGAGAATCAAAGCTAATACATGGTAAAAACGCTCTCTCGAATCAGGGTGGAAAAGAAAGCCTATTCAGTAAATGGTTTGGAAATAACTAGTTTGCCATATGGAAACAAAGACAGATCTATACCATACTCCTTAAATTACAATAAATTCAAAGTTGGTCAAATCCCTAAGTATAAAAAATAAAAGTAAAAACGTTCTAGAACAAGAAAATTACTTTATAACCTAACAGCAGGGAAGATCTTTAAAATTATGAGATCAAACTCAGGAGCCATAAAAGATTAGATAGCATTTTTTTAAATGTCTGAAAGTTAAAAATTACCATAAACAAAATCAAGACAAACTGGTAAAATAATATCTGCAATTACAAAAAAATTACAAAGGCTGGCGTTGCTAGTATAAATTAGTTCCTACAAGTCACTAAGAAAAAGAACAACACCTCAATAGAAAAAATGAACTTGGAATATGAATAGAGGAATGGATAACAGAAAAGAAAATACAAATGATAATGAGTATCTGAAAAGGTGCTCAACATTGCTCTTAACGAGAAATGTAAAAACAAAACTACATTGAACTAACACTTTTCCCCTATAATTTAGCAGAGATGAGAAAGCTCAATAACATACTATGTTGACAGAGCTGCAGGGAAAGGGGCGTTTTCTGACAGTGCTAATAGGTGTGCAACCTCCCTTGTAGGAAATGTGGTAAATTTTATCGAAATGCATGTACCTTTCACCAAGTGATTCTACTTCTAATTGCTTTTTTTCTTTAACAGATTTACTCACATACATGTGAACTCACTGCATTTCAATGTTCTTATATCTTGCTTGCAATAGCAAAGGACAGAAACAAAAGTCCATCAAGAGTAGACTGGTTAAGTAAGTTCAGTGCATCCAATGCATGTTTTGTGAATGATCTCCAAATTACATTAAATGGAAAAGTAAGGTGTCAATGTATATGTACTGCGTTCCCATGTGCAAAGAAGGAGGAGCAAAAAACAAAAACAAAAACAACTGTTTGCTTATATATGCATAAAATATTCCTGGAAAGATTTTTTGGGGAGTCTGCCTCTGATGACACATCCTGTTGCAGCCACCAAGGCTTGGGCACAAGGATAGTGCCAGACTGGATCCTGTGAGGCGGCAAAGAGTAAAGGCTTATTTGCGTGCTGGTATTTCTGTGAGAAAGCAATGCATGGGAGGAGAGCCGTGGGTAAGGAGGGAAGGAGTCCCTGAACCACAAGCAAAATTATACCAGCTCTTAAACTCTTCATCCTACTCTTTTTGTCACTGAACACCATATCAAGACAGGATCTCCAAAGCCTGCCTGAATTCATTCATTCCTAGTAGGTAGGAATGCCACATCCTCTCTCTTAATTTGACAGAGCCAGCATACCTGCCCTAAGTAAGGTGCCTTTACATGTACTGCATGGCTCTTTCCTGGGGCCCTTTAATTTGGTGGCAGTGACAATGGCATATGGAGACTGATGGCAGGAAGACAACCTGTTACTTTGAGGCATTCCTGAGTGTCTCAGATCTATGAAAAAGAGGTTGTTTTTAAAAACCAGGAACTTTACTATCATCAAGTTTGCTCTACCTTTAGTGGAAAAAAAAAAAACCTGGCAGTGCCTAACTTCTATATGTGAATATTTTCTATATGTGTCAAGTTTACATCACAAGTATCAGCTGCTTTTTTACACAAAAAAAGGTATTCATTTTGGAGTGTTTTAGGAAAAAACTAGGTAAGTGTGGCCTTTTCTTTAGTGTTTTTAAATAATATTCATTGATTTATGGTGGTTACTTCTCCTGAAGTTTAGACTTTAGGTTACAGAAAAGAGATAGCTACTTTGCGATAGATGTTGAAGGACACTAGACTGCTGGTCAAGAAGGCGGAATAGTCACCTATCCTGGTGACTACAACAAAACCACAACCGACTGCTGAAGAGCCATCAAGAAAAAAGACTGCATTCTAGCAAAAAAGATCTTCAACTGGAAACACAGAGAGGGAACCACAGCAGAACGGTAGGAGGGGCATGCTCGTGATATAATCGGGCCCCATATGCCCAGGGTCGGCAACCCATAAGCTGAAGAACAATTAATTCGCAGAGGCCCCCCTGCAGGAGTGAGAGTTCTGAGCCTCACATCAGGCTCCCCAGCCAGAGGTTCTGACTTTGGGAGAAAGTGACCCCAGGACATCTGGTTTTGAAGGCCAGTGGGGCTTAATTTCAGGAGCCTCATGGAACTAGGGGAAACAGAGACTTCATTCTCTTGGGAGGCATACACCTGCACCAGGTCCAAGGGCAGAGGAAGTGATTTCATAGGAACCTGGGCCAGACCTGCCTGCTGGTTTTGGAAGGTCTCCTGGGGACATGGGGGACGGCTGCAGCTCACTCAGGGGACATAAAAGCTGGTGGCACACATTCTCGGAGTGCCCATCTACATGAGCTTTCCTGGCAGCTGGCATCTTGATTGGATCATTAGCACCAAGACCCAGCCCCACCCAACAGCCTGTAGGTTTAAGGGCTGGGAAGAGTCAGGCCAAACAACATACTGGGTGGGAACGCAGCCCCACCCATCAGCAGACTTCCTGAGCCACAAAGGCCTCTAGACACAGCCCTACCCACCAGAGGTGGAGGACCAAGCTTCACCCAGCAGTGGGCAGGCCCCGGCTCCTCCTGCCAGGAAACCTAAGTAAGCCTCTAGTCCCAGACTTATCCACCAGGGGCAGATATCAGAAGTAAGAAAACAACAATCCCAAAGCCTGTGGAAGGAATCCACAAACCCAGGTCAGACTCTACACTGGGACCAGCTGGACTTTGACCCTTGAGTGACAAGAGAGGAGTGCACTGCTGGGATGCATAGGACATCTGCAACAGAGGGCCACCTCTCCAGGTCAAGAAAGTAACTAACTTACCTAAAAAAACAAATAGAAAGATAGACAATATGAGGCAGCAGAGGAATATCTCCCAGGCCAAGGCACAAGATAAAATCCCAGAAGAAATAAGTGATAAGGAGATAGGCAATTTGTCCCAGAAAGAGTTTAGAGTAATGATGGTGAAGATGTTCAGAGTACTCACGAGGAGTATAGATGCACAGAGCTCTTGAGCAAAGAGCTGGAAAATATAAAGAACACCCAGAGTTGAAGAATAAAATCACTGAAATGAAAAACACAGTAGAAGGAACCAAGAATAGACTAAATGAGGCAGAAGAACGGATCAATGAGCTAGAAGACAGATCAGTGGAAATCACTACTGCAGAACAGAAAAAAGAAAAAAGAATGAAAAGAAATGAGGATAGTTTAAGAGAACTCTGGGACAACATGAAGTGCACTAATATTTACATTATAGGGGTCCTAGAAAGCGAAGAGAAAGAGAAAGGACCTGAAAAAACTTTTGAGGAGATAATAACCCAAAACTTTCCTAACTTGGGAAAGGAAACAATCACCCAAGTCCAGGAAGCACAGAGAGTTCCACACAGGATCAATCCAAAGGGGAAAACACCAGGGCACATAGTAATCAAATTGACAAAAATTAAGAATAATGAGAAAAAATTAAAATTACAAGAGAAAAGAAAGAAATAACATACAAGGGAACTCCCATAAGGTTATCAGCTGATTTTTCAGCACAAACTCTATAGCCAGAAGGGAGTGGCACAATATATTTAAAGTGATGAAAGGGGAAAACTTACAACCAAGAATACTCTATTCAGCAAGGCTCTCATTCAGATTTGATGGCAAAATCAAAAGCTTCACAGATAAAAGCTAAAAGAATTCAGCACCACCAAACCAGCTTTACAACAAATGTTAAAGAAACTTCTCTAGTCATCAAACCACGAGAAAAGAGAAAAAAAAGAAGAAAGAGGAAAAAAAGACCTATAAAAGATTGCTTTGGCAATTTGGGGTCTTTTATGGTCCCATATAAATTTTGGAATTGTTTATCTTAGTTCTGTGAAGAATGTCATGGGTGTTTTGATGGGGACTGCATTGGATCTGTGGGTTGTTTTGCATAGTATGGTCATTTTGATAATGTTGATTCTTCTAATCCAAGAGCACAAGATATCTTTCCATTTCTTTGTATCATCTTCAATTTCCTTTATCAATGTTTTACAGTTTTCAGAGTATAGGTAACCTCCTTGGTTAAGTTTATTTCTAGGTATTTTGTTGTTTTTGAAATGTTTATGCCAGTTATAAAATTCTGGTTTTAAAGTGGAAAAAAAAAAAAACAAACAAAACAGTGACTCAAGGGCCGCAAATGGCAAAATATCCTTCTTTTTTATGGGTGAGTTGTATTCCATTGCATGTATGTGCTACATCTTTTTTATCGATTCACCTATTGATGTCCACTTGGGATGCTTCCATGTCTTAGCAATTGTAAATAGTGCTGCTGTTAATAGCAGGGTGTATGTGTCTTTTTGAATTAATGTTTTTGTTTTTCTCAGGTTTATGCCCAGGAGTGGAACTGCTGGGACATATGGTCGTTCTGTTTTTCGGTTTTTGAGAAACCTCTATAAAGTTTTCCATAGTGGCTGCACCAATTTACATTCCTACCAATAATGTACAAGGGTTCCCTTTTTCTCCACATCCTTGCCAACAGTTGTTATTTGTGTTCTTCTTGATGGTGGCCATTCTGACAGGTGTGAGATGGTGTCTCCTGTGATTTTTACTGGATTTCCCTGATACTGATGTTGAACAGCTTCTCATGTTCCTGTCAGCCATCTGCATTTCCTCTTTTGGAAAAATGTCTTTTCAGTTCTTCTGTCCATATTTTAAATGGGTTGTTTGCTTGCTTTTCAACTGAAGTACAGTTGATTTAAAATATTGCATTAGTTTCTGGTGTACAGCATGGATGGACTTGGAGGCTATTATGCTAAGTGAAATAAGTCAAACAGAGAAAGATAAATACTGCAAGACATCACTTACGTGTGGAATCTAAAAAAACACAACTAATGAATGTAACAGAAAAGAAACAGACTCACAGATGTAGAGAAGGAACTAGTGGTTACCAGTGGGGAGAGGGAAGGGGGAGGGGCAAGGTGGAGGAGGAGGGTTGAGAGGTACAAACTACGAGGTATAAAGAAAGCTACAAGGATGTGCTGTACAACATGGGGAATATAATCAATAGTTTAGAATCACTATAAATGGAGTATAATCTTTAAAAGTTGTGAATCACTATGTTGCATACCTGTAACATATAATATTGTTCATCAACTACACTGCAATTGAAAAATATGATATTGTAAAATACATAAAGTTTAAAAATAAATTGAATGACACTACAAAAATAATGTTAATACTTTCTCTGTCTCTCCCCCCTCACCACTGACTACCATATATCTGCTAAGGATTCCTAAGTGTACCTTGTATATTTTAACACAATTTGTTAGGATTTTTAAATGATGGGCTAAAATACATATATACAGGTATTTTAAGATTTTCTTCTCAAACCCCAATGAGCTATCAAGGGCACTGAACTTTGGAGACCACTGATCCAGGTCTGCACTGTCCTATATAATAGCCACTAGCCACACGTGGTTTATCCAGCACTTGAAATGCACTAATTCAAATCGAGATGTGCTGGAAGTGTAGTATATATACTGGATATTGAAGACTTAGAACAAGAGAAAAAAAGAATGTAAAAAACTCAATAATTTTATATCAATTACATATTTTATATATATTGGCTTAAATAAAAAATATTATTAAAATTAATTTTACTGATTTATTTATACTTTTTAAATGTGGCTACTGGAAAATCAAAATTTCCCCGCCTTAGTTTTCATTCACAGGCAGCCTAGAGGAGACACAGATCAGACCTTATTATAAGGTTGGCACCACAAATACAAAGCAACAAACAACAAAATTTGATTGAGTTCATGTCTATCAGCATACAGGCACATGAAGAAATTACTATATATGAACCTCCAAAGCAAAATAAATGAGTAGAAACTAAGTCCAGAACTTGAATTTATCTTCGAGTTCTCACTTGGCTTCATATACTATATGCATTTTAAAACTTAAAGTACAATTCTGCATTTTGGGCTTTAAAGTGAATGATATTGGGTGTATGTAGAATGCCCTCTGCTTCATGTGCTTTGATGTGTCTTTCTTCCCTTCCTTGTCTTCAACGATTTTAGAAAATCAGTTATATCCACTCTCTAACCCAGTGGTTCTCAACTGGGGGCACTATGCCCTCCCACAGAGGACATTTGGCCATTACAGGAGACATTTTTGGTTGTCACAGACAGGGTGAGGAATGCTGCTGGCATTTAGTAGGTGGAGGCCAAGGATACATCTAAATATCCTACAATGCACAGGACAACCTCTCACAACAAAGAATTATCTGACCCAAAGTGTCAGTAAGTTTGAGACTAAGAAACTATGCTTTAATCTCAGAGAGATGTCATTTTTGATTCAAGTCAATATTCCCTTTACAGCATCCTTCTGAAGGTGAACTGAGCCTGCAAAATAAGAGCTGGCCTTCACTTCCTAACGATTTCCCACGACATACATTCATTCCCTCACATACTCACTCATTCAGTATTTCCTATCTTTGATGGGAAGGAAAGCACAGCATACACGGGGTAAAATATAATTTATTGTTTCAAACTGGAGCATTATTGAGGACTGTTAATAATTATGTCGGACAATAGGAGTAAACCAAGAATGTCATGGGTAAATTGGATCATCTTGTCACTTTAATCATATGGCAGTGTGCAATGTTCAAAATGATAAAGAAGACATGGAGGCATTTCTTTTTTTTTTAAACTGAAGTATAGTTGATTTACAGTGTTGTGTTAATTTCTTGTGTACAACATAGTGATTCAGTTATACATATAAATACTCATTTTCATACTATTTCATCATAGGCTAGTACAAGGTATTGAATATAGTACCTTGTGCCATACAGTAGTGTAGGACCTTGCTGTTTATCTATTTTAGATATAGTAGTTTGTATCTGCAAATTCTGAATTCTCAATTTATCCCTTCCCACCTTTCTCCCCTGGTAACCGCAAGCTTGTTTTCTATGTCTGTGAGTCTGTCTTTGTTTTGTAAATAAGTTCATTTATGTCCTTTTTTAAAATTCCACATGTAAGAGATATATGGTATTTCTCTTGCTTTCTGGTGTACTTAGAACAATGATCTTCAGGTCCATCCATGTTACTGGAAATGGCATTATTTTATTCTTTTTATGGCTGAGTAGTATTCCATTGCACATATATACCACAACTTCTTTATCCAGTCGCCTGTTGGTGGACATTTAGGTTGCTTCCACGTCTTGGCTATTGTAAACAGTGCCGCTATGAACATTGGGGTGCATGTATCTTTTTGAATTAGAGTTTCCTCATGGAGGCATTTCTAATGGCAGCCAACTGGGAGAACAGTGTTTGGGCAATGGGATCTCAAAGCTGAGGCTGAAGATCATTCCTGGTTTGTGTGTTAATGAGATAACCACAGAAAAAATCCAGGGTGAAACCATAACCGCTACGATAGAATTTGGTTTTGGAAAGGAAAAAATAAACATAAGACTCAGAATATACAAAGAACATAAACCCTGCTGGAGGCATTATAAAGCACATTAAAAAAAAAAACTCACCTGTATAATATTTGCACATAGTAGGTACTCAACAAATGTCAGCTAGAGAATAAATCTACATGGTCTGATCTGCTATGTGGAAACTTTTTCCATTTACAGTAGTGTGTTATTTTAATCCGTGTGATTTCCTGAACCAACATCTAAGATGCACAAAGTAGGGCTACGACCCCTTCTGCGCCACAACAAAAAATTATAAACTTTTGGATTTGTCAAAATCCCACAGAACCATCCAGGCAAGATAAATAATTATAAATGCCAGCGAAGTCGCTTTCCTGTTTTCCTTTTGATCCGTAAGGTTACTGGTGGATAAGATAATCTTTTATTTATATGGCACGCGGTAAAATTTTGAAAGGAGATTTTTTGCGTCCATCATACTCTCCCTCCATAATTAAGCCTGTAGGGCTGGCTGGCTGATATTTTTTAATGCAGAGCTTGGTCAATTTCTGTTAACACTAATTTAGAGTTCAGAGCTCCACGTAGCACAGAAGTGTGAGAGAAAAACAATTTATATTAAAAATATTTTGAGAGGCATTGAACAAACTGAAGATGCTTTCTGTGCTAACCGCCCAGCACTTCTGTTCTGACATCACCAGTTTATACAGCGGTCCGAGCAAGCTCACCTTGCGCCGCCCGCACGTTTGATTTTCCCAGGTTCCTCGCTTGGCTCCCTTTTTCCTTTCATCCATGCCCTCCCGCTATAAATAAAGGTTTTCCCCCTCCCCCTCTTTGCTATGTGTTGTCTTTTTAATTATGCCCCAAACTCTAATAGAGTCAGTCCAGATCTTGTTTTGCCATTAACTTAGGAAGAAAAGAGGCCGCCTCCTGCATCTCACATGGAATGTTACAAGGGCAGCGCGGGGCTTTCGTCTGGTCCCACCTGCAGCAGACAGAACAATGGGCAGCTAGCATCTTGTGACGCCCACCGCTAATTTATCCAACCAGAAGCCAGGTAGCACTCCGCAGTGCCGCTCCTGTCTGAAGAGGTGCAGTAAATACTCAGCTTAATAGTAGCTTCTCAGGCAGGGGGGCAACACATCACAGCGTGGCATTTTTATAATCTTACTGGCATGCTGGCAGCCAGGAGCGCGGCTGTGCATCTTCCTTTCCTCGGTGGCGCTTAGGATGCGTGCAACTGTTAGATGGTGACACATTGTGCCTTTAAGCAAGTTTAACTGTTTTATATCCCCTCTGATCTGCGGCTTTGTACATCTGTTAAGCTGCCTCTTAAAACTTCTGTGGGCACATCTGTGGAGCCGCTTCTTGAAGCTCGGCATGCATTGTGGGCCTGGTGTGGGGTTTCTTTGTGACTGCCTCTTACTTATCTGTGAGGAGTTTCTCTGTTGCGCTGGAAGGCCACAGCTAAATAAATCATCTGGGCCCAAAAGATAATAATAACCTTGTGACAGGGGGGAGAAATATACTTAGCAATGGCTGAATGAAAAGCTGGTCTGGAGAAGCACTGATCAAAAAAACAAACAAAAAGCAACTTTTTTTTTTTTTTAACATTTATTTCTCCTATGTCTGTGATCATTTGGGCTTCAGCTAATCTGGTTCCAAGCTTGTATTAGTCAGGGTTCTGCAGAGCAATAGAACCAACAGAAGATAGACATGGAAGAGAAGAATTATAGGAGTTGACCCACACAATTATGCAGGCTAAAAAGTCCCATGATAAGCATCTGCAAGTCGGAGAACCAGGAAAGCCCATGGCATAATTCAGTCTGAGTTCAGAGGCCTCAGTACCAAGAGCTCTGATGACTGAGGACAAGAGAAGATGGATGTCCCAACTTAAGAAGAGATGAATTCACACTTCTTCCACCTTTTTGTTCTATTCAGGTCTTCCATGGATTGGATGCTGCTTGCCCACTTTGGGGAGGGCCGACTTCTTTACTCAGTTTACTGATTCTAACTTCTTCCAGAAATATCCTCACAGCCACATCCAGAAACAGCATTTTACCAGTTATCTGGGCATCCTGTAGCCCAGTCAAGTGGGCACATTAAATTAACCATCACAAAGCTGTGGAGTGGCCCAAGGTCTGCTCCACGTGTCTCATCATCCTTAAACAAGAGGTTACCCAAGGCACATTCTTCCTATGGGGAAACACAGCTTTGCTTCAAGCTAACTTTCTGTTGGCCAAAGCAAATCACGTGCATGGCCAAGCCCAAATCAAAGCTCAGTGCAGTACACTCTGCTTATCATGAGGCCAAAGCAAGTCATGGGGCCACGGTCAGCATCAAAAGGGGCAGGAAAATATATTCCTCTCAGGAAACTGGGACAGGCGGAGGAAGTGAATATTTGCTGAACAACGATCTAACCTACAATACTATTGCTGTCTACAAAGTAGAGAGAGCACTGAAATGTGCTCAGTCGTGGGATTCTTTACACACTGAGTCCATCAGCGTGGGATCCATTTCTGAAAGATGCCAAGGGCACCATGAAAGGGTGAACAACTGAAAATATCTTGCCTGTGATAAAGAGCTCCCCTCTATAACCCGTCTGTCTGACTCACTAGAAAACTTTGAGAACCTGGTCCTGATTCTTTAAGTTTTGGTGATATAATCCAGTTTGAAAATTTCTCTGTAAGGAAAAAGGAAAAGAGGTCCTGGCTGAGGAACTCAGCTTTTTAAATATTTATCTTTTCTCTTGATGTTGTAAACTCTGTTCATTCAAAACACCTGTCTTCTGCTCTTTTAGCACTTTCGGTGTCTAAATAAACAAAATAAATGTGTGCAAAGGTGCCTGGGCTTTCCTTCAGGGATGATATTCATTTGCACACATGAGGATGGCATAGAGCTGGCATCCACTCTGATTGGCCAAGGACCATTAGGAAAGGGGGTACCCTTCCTACGTGGTTAGTTAAATATTTTGAGTATCACCACTGGCTGAATATATTTACAGTTCTGTGATGCTGTCTCTTTGTTAGGCATGTAAATTATGATTCTGGATTGGCTTGTCAACTCTTCTCAGGGAAACCACCTCACCCACAGCCTTTGTGGAACGTCCGCTTTTAGCTGAATCACAAAGCTCCACATCCTACCCACTGCCCCCACCCTGGCCACAGCTGACTGAACCATGGATGGGCACCTGACCCAAAGACAGTCAGCAACTATGCTCAGGTCTGTTAGGTGGCTTGTCACTAGGTTCCTCTTTAGATGCACTGGATCAATTCAATTCTCTTAGAATAATGAACAGGTGAACGCAGAGTAAACCAGATGTCATCAGTGGCTAAAAGTTTACCTGGAAGAATGAGATTTGCACTGTGTTTTAAAGTCAATGTGTTGGAGTCAATCTGTATTAGTTATCTATGCAGCATGACAAATCACCCCCAAACTTAGTGGCTTTAAACAACAGTAAACATTCATTTATCTCATAGTTTCCAGGCATAATTAGCTGGGTTCTCTGCTTTAGGGTCTCTCAGGAAGCTGCAGTCAAGGTGCTGGCTGAGGCAGTGGTCATCTGAAGACTCAGCTGAGGCAGGATCCACTTATAATAAGGATTAAAATACCAGGAAGCCGGGATCCTTGGGAACCATCTTGCAAAGCTACCTACCAGAGTCACTTTTTAAGTGTACTTGTAAAACAACTACTGCAAGGGCAAATGTCTTTAAAAGTGTTCCTAACTCTAGAAATATATGCACAGCCATTTCTATTTGTTGAATTAATTATAGTTAAACGGATGAGGTCTTGTTCAGTGGTTAATTACACAGGTTTGGTGAGCAAACACAGTTCGTGACTTTAAGTGAACAAATCCTACTCTGCACAACAAATATTCTAATAAATGTTTTCACCAACAAATATTTATTATCTCAAGGTTACAAGTCAGTGTTCTTCAGAACTACTAAAGCAAACCTCTGAGTACTACAAAAGGAAAGTCCTTTGGTCTTTCTAGTTAAAAAATATATATTAAAAAATAAAAAACTTACAAGATGACAGAATACAGAAAGTGAGTATAGATTTACCTCAAGTTTTATGAGAATTAATACATAAATATTGACCAATCCTCTCTCTTATCTTTTTAAACAAAAGATAATGGCCATCCCAGGGTTTTACATCCTCAAAATCTCTTGTGTCAACCAGTTCTTCATTTAAAGCCCTTTATTAAAGATCATTGAACGCTATGTATGGCAAATGGCTTTTACTCTAATTTTCACCAAAGTGGAATTAAAGAATCCGGGGCTTATAACGCTCCATTTCCACAGTCTGGGAGAGAGGGAAGCCAGAGGGCCATCCTGGACCAGGAGAAGCCAAAGGTATGAGGAAACTGAAGGCATGAATGAACAGAGCTTTGAGATGAAATAAACACTCATGGAAAAGGGGCAGCAAACACACAATGGAGGAGGTGGAAGGAGACCGGAAGGAAGGTAATGGCACCAGATGGAAGATCTATGACCTCCCGCCACTGAGGCTGCCTTGGGTTCACTTCCGGTCTCTGCCAGGGACTGCTCGGACCCCTATTTTAGTTCCTGGATTCCTCTCCTTAGTAACCCGCTACGTTCCCCTCCCTCCATCTCCCTATTCCATTGACATTACTTGCTTGAGTGAATCTTCAAGAAAATGGATACTACATGTTTATAAAAGGGCACTTTTTTGGTTTAGCTCCAATTCAAGTTACCTAAAGTTAAAAGAGGTTTTTATTGCGGTAAAATACACTTACATACAATTACCATCTTAGTCTTTTTAAAGCATACAGTTCAGTGGTGTTAGGTACATTCACAATATTGTACAAACATCACCACCATCTATCTCCTGGTATTTCTTCTTCCCCAACTAAAACTCCGTGCCAATCAAACACTAACTCCTCCAACCTCTGGCAGCCACTATTCTACTTTCTGTCTCATGAACTTTACTCTGCCAGGTATTTCACATAAGCGGCATCATACGGTATTTGCCCTTTTGTGACTGGCCTATTTCACCTGGTAAAATGTCTTCAAGGTTCTAGCGTGCATGAGAGTCTCCTTCCTCTTTAAGCCTGAGTAATATTCCATTGTATGTACATCCCACATTTTGTTTATCCATTAATCTATGGATGGACACTTGGACTGCTTCCAACTTTGGCTATTGTGAATAATGCTGCTATGAACATGGGTGTATGAATTTCTCTTCCCTGCTTTCATTTCTTTCGCATACATACCCAGAAGTGGAACTGGTGGCTCATGTGGTAATTCCATGCTTCATTTTTTGAGGAACTGCCGTACTGTTTCCCTGTGCCACTTCACATTCCCACCAACAGTGTACCAGGGTCCCAATTTCTCCACATTCTCACTAACACTTGTTATCTTCTAGTTTGTGGAGAGTAGCCACCTCGATGAGTGTGAGATGATCAAAGGGAGTTTTGCTGAAGAGATGCATGAACTGATTTGGTACTGGAACCAGAATGGAAAAGATTCTCAGGGATTTGTTTCTCTCTGCCTTGGCATCTCAGCTTCTTTCTACAGCTTTGCTTGGTTTTCCTCTTTGTACTGACTGACTTTTTCTGCTCACTTGGAGTTTTTGCCCCCTTGTCCCTTTGACTTGCACATGGCCCATCACAGCTACTTCGGTCCACTCTATATGCTGTGACTTCTTCAGCATCTTTTTGTCTTAAATACCCACTGACACCCACACAGGACTGACTCTTAGTTACCCCACACTGAATCAATGACAGAGGACTCTGATTATTCTGATTCATCATTTTGATCATAGACTTGTCCAATAATAGGCTAACCTGCGGTTAAGTAACCAGTTCTGGTCTGATCAGAAGGACAGTCACTTTGAGAAACGACCAATAAGACATTGAGGGCAGAAGGTGGGGCAGAATCCCTAAAAGGAAGGATGTGTGTATATAATGGGCAATGGTTGGCCATACTGAGTGATGTCTTCATCAGATTTTCCATTATCAATCCATTCATCAATCAGTACATATTACTATGTAAGAGGTGTTGGGCTAGGCATTGTTAGTTAATAATTAACATTTATTAAACGCTTATAATGTGTCAAGCACTGATCTAGGAGACCATGAGACTGTGGGACACCACAAAATGATAATGACATTCTCAAGATATCTGTAACCTCCTTAGACATGAAACACTTACTTTCACACAACTTTAAGTTGCAATACAAAACACCAACAGTAAAAAAGCTCTTCAGTAATTTCTTGACTAACTTCACCAAAAGTGATACAGATAGTAAGTGCTGTGCATCCTGAGGGCCGCTATAGTGCGAAATTATCTGAGAAGTCTTTACAGAGGACTTGCTCAAGGATTTTAAGGATGCACAGGTTTCAGATAATTAGGTGCCAGAGAAAGTAACTGATTATTCACCAAATATTTCCTGCATGCTGACTATGGTCAGGCACTGTACGAGAAGCTAGAGATACACAAGAGAACAAGACGTTCCCTTGAAGGATCTTACAGTCTAGAGAGAAACAGACAAGGAAATAGAGAAGAGCTGTAGGCGTATTATCTCCTAGTGTGGGAAACGTTAAGCTATATTCCCAGAAAAATATAGTGTCTTGTTATCATAGAAGCCTGTCTAAGACCTGCTGTTTGGAAATTAATGCAGCCCTACGGTGGACCAGCAAAACGTGCCCGCTTCAAGCCTCACAGAAGTGGCCACAGTCCCAGGGACCTGCTCCTGCCCACCTCTGGATGGGATGCAGAAGGGACAGGCTGCCCTGGGTTACCCCCAGTACTCTTCAAAAGACTACGCAGCATTGCTACTTTCTAGAGCCAGCTGGCTGGGGGGCAGAAGCTCTTGGCTCCACCTAGGGAGACAACAACACTGGTGAGACAGAGAGGAGAGAGAGGCTGAAATCTAGAGGGGAAGAATGGAGTTTCCAAACAGCCAAAGGGTGCCTAGTCCACCGGGCTACAGTCTTCCATGGAACAAACCTCATTTTCTGATTTGCTTAATGTTCTCCAATCACACAGCCACCCTGCAGCAGAGAGATGATAACAGACACTCGCTCTACAGACATTATGGTTTCCACTTGTTTCCAATTAATTTATTTTTCCTTTTTAAACCATGAACTGTTGGTTTACTGTAACACTTGGTGTTGAAAAACAAATGGTTGCTTGTTCTCTACTCTAATGCCAAACAAGCACTCTCATTTCTATTAACCCCAGTCTTAGTGACTCCGGAGGGCTTAGTAAACAACGACAACAAAAAAGCTGAAGCCACATCCCAACATCATCAAGAAGTCCTACAGGAAGGGCCTGATGTTGCCTGCACATTCGATTACCTTCACACTCTCAGTCCAGGCTTTCTGAATATTTAGAATATAAATTTCTGGCCTTTTAAAATGAGGATTATTTGTGGTGGGGAGAAGGTATAGCTCAGTGGTAAAGTGTGTGCTTAGCGTACATGAGGTCCTGGGTTCAATCCCTGGTACCTCCATTAAAAATTTTTTTTTTTTTAAATGAGGGCTATTTAGTTCAGAAGCCAAACGGGAACTTCTTCGGTACAAAGTCTCCACTTTTTCTCTGGCAGGCTATCAGGAGGTACTTCCCAGGGGACGCGCATCAGTACAGCTTTCAGAGACAGGAATCTGAACTTGATCCCGTGTAAGCTGGGGGACCAGGAAGGGCAACATGGCAGATGAACTTATTTTATTTCACTGCCTTTACATGGTGATGAGGTCCTTATCCCTGCCTTCCATTCAAGTCCTGTAAATCTCTACGAGGGGGCAGCAGGATCAGATCATACATTTAAATTATTTTCAGAGACGTCAAGCAATTTCAGCTTCTTTAATGCAGCCGCCTTCTGAAGGAACGATAAATCTCCAAACCTAAGAGAGGCTTCCCCCTTTCAAATTCTAGCTGCGAAAGACCGATTATGTATTTAAGCTTTGGAGCTGTGTAAAGCTTTGTTAGGCAAATCAGTGACCAAACCATCTCTCCCAGCCCCACACCTACAGCTCCTATTTATACAGGATGCATTTTCTAGGGCTCTAAGAGCAGACTTAACACGGTCGTCATCGGTCCTTCCCAAAGCATTCGAGGAGCTGGGGACTTGGTTGAGCCGACAGCAGACTTTTCACTTCAACAAGCCTCACCACTATAATGGAAATCCGAAGGCCTGGAAACAATGTACTTGGCTTCCCTGACTAATTTTATTATGCAGACATACTTAATGGCTCCTGTTACAATCACATCCGGGGTGGGAAACAGTACTAGATTGTGACGATCACACTAAATCGACAAGGATTATCAGTCATTAAAGAGGAACCAAATTAGCATCAAGCAGTAATATTTTATACTTATCAGCTCTTCGGCTGGTCAAGGTCCATTACTGAACGACACCATAAAGGCAGGAGCCGTCAGCTCATTCTCCAGAACATTTAAATCTCTATTGTATTTGTGTAGGATATAATTTCTGGTAGCAATAAAGCCTAATAAAGGTTACACCCCGATGAATAAAGTGTTCATAAATTGACCCATGACATTTAAATGGATAATTATATTTGAGATAAAGGAAGAATCTCTCATTTCAGGGAAGAAGGGCCCAACCCAAGTTACCCACCAGCTACATGGTTTTACATGGCTTTATGGTGACATAAAATATTAATATTGCTGGGTACCATTGTACTAGATTAATTATTCATCCAGTCTTCCCAACAACTCCTGTCTATCAGAATCATCAAAACTAAATTTAAAATGTTCCCACATGATAAGAAATTGAGTGGAAATTAACTATTTCCTGTATTTCTAGGCACGGGTGACTAATGCTAGTGTTTATCTTCCCATCAACCCCCACTCTGCCACAGCGTGTCGGCCTGTCACTAGACTTTATCTTCACATGGCAGAGAAGTGTAAAATAGAATCAGGACGTGATTAGGAGGAGACTGAAAGACTTGTTACTGAATGTGACGTATTAGATCCAACTGGAACAGCTGAACATATGCTATGCACTGCAGCCTCTCAGTTCTCATTAGGACTGTGCCACAGACAACTAACAAAACCTATCTAGGAAAAGCAAAACGAAGCAGAAAAGCTGCAGGGGTTGTAAGCATGGCTCCCCTTCCGTCTCTGGGGTGAAGCTTCTCCTCTACATTTCTTTGTACTGCGTTAGACTCGGGAAAAAGAGACTCACATGCGACACAACCAATGCTAACTTGTTTCCTTAATCAATTAATATTTAATTTGTGCATTCATTGAACAAACATTTATGCATTCATATGATAAGGCTATTTGACTCTTTTGAGAAAAGATTGGTTATATTATATTTTCTCACATAAATGAAATGCAGAAAATGTTACGAATCCCAAGAAGAAATTCCAGAGAACTCAGCTACCAAGACTGTCATCTCTTCTAAAGCAGGGACCGGGCTTTATTATTCTTTATATGTCAGGTGCTTAGTAATAAATCTTCAGTGGGTAAATAAATATAATTTGTTTTTGAAGGAATTTTCATCCCCACAATATGGTGGAGTAGAAACTCCAAACAGATCTCCCTGGATGAATTACAAAATCTTCTTTAGAAATGCAACGTTGAGCTGGAAACAAAGTAAGGAATCCTCTGATGCCAAAAATACAGTGAAAGTGGGAATCCACAGGGCAGTGAGGTCAACTTTCAGTCGGGAGAGCTTCTGATAAGTTCCGGTGACTCTGAGGTTCTATCATGACTACTGCATGAGAAGAGGGAGACAGAAGGCCAAACTTACAGCCCACCCAAGATGGAGAGCTTAACAGGAAATCCCTGCATAATCTGGGATCCTAAAAAGCTACATCATTAGAGAAATAGTGAACTAGAAATAAACACACCTACAGAGGGGGACTAAAAGAAAACTGCCTTTCCTGACCTTGACGATGGGAAGAGGGGAAACAAAACCTTTCATAACTACAAATAAGCCTACATGTAGATCTGCATTCCAAATTACACTTTCAGAATATTCTGAGAAAGGCCAAGTTAAAAATTTAGTTTAAAGTTGTGTAAGGTGCCTGGATAAAGCACTTGTTAAACCCTCTGTAAAGGAACATCCTTTAAACCAAGGCTTTCAAAATATTGATGAAATCTTGAGTTCACTGTAATGATTACAGTAGCAATTAAAAATAATAAAGAAATAAGATACAGATGACAACAAATTTATCAATCAGGAGAATATTAGAATTTCAGACACGAAATGAAAGTAGTTATATTTTAATATGTTTAATATGAATATGGAACATGGAGCCTTAAAAATGATAAAGTAGATTTGAAAAAGAACCAGATGGAATTTCTAGAAATAAAATATCAAACAACGGGAATCAAAACTTAATAAATAGACTAGATACAGCTAAAGAAACAAACAGTGAAAGGACAGAGCCAAGGAAATTACTCACAGTGCCACCCAGAACAAAGCAACTGAAAAGGGATAAAAATATTAATGAGAAGGTAAGTGACATGGAACATAGAGTGGAAAATGTCTTACTTATGTCTAATCAGGGTTACATAAACAGGTGTAAGAAAATGTAAGAGAGATTCAAAAGCGAATGGATGACAAATTTCTAGAACTGACAAAAGACACTAACTTTCAACACCAAGAGCCAAAGTCATCTCAAGCAGGATAAATAAGAAGAAATTCACATGTGGACAACAAACTAAAATTTTAAAACACTGAAGAAAAGGAGATGATATTGAAACCAGCTATGGAAAAAAGACAGCTCATCTGGCAAAGGAATGTCACTTAGACTAAGCTAATTTTCAACAGCCACAATACAATCCACAAGACAATGGAATGATCTAGTCTTTGAGAGAAAAAAATAATTGTTAGACTTCTATACCCAATAAAATTATCTCCCAAGAATGGAATAGATAAGCAAAAACAGAATTTTCTATCAAAATACTGGCATGAAATGAAATTCTAAGTGGTATTCTGCAGGCATAGAAAAAAAGAAACCCAAATGAAAGTTCAATACTTAATGGGAAAAATTGTAGAATAGATAAACAAGATTACACTGTATAGCACAGGGAAATATACACAAGATCTTGTGGTAGCTCACAGAGAAAAAATGTGACAATGAATATATATATGTTCACGTATGACTGAAAAATTGTGCTCTACACTGGAATTTGACACAAATCATTGTAAAATGATTATAAATCAATAAATCAAAAAAATTTAATGGGAAAATGTGAGCACAGAAATTGAGAAATATATAGATAAAACTAAAGGAAAATTTACTTTATAAAACAATAGTTGTTAATTTGAGATTGATAAAAAATAAGATATAACTAAAAATATAGGAAGAAAATAACAAATAAATTAGAATGGGGATAATCAGAATTAAAATGTTGTAAGCTCCTTTTATTGTCTTAAGAAAGGTTTAAATATTATCTTTGTATTTAAAAAATACTTATATTAAAACATGTAGGGTAGTCAGTAAAAGTATAGCAATGGAGTATAAAACTCGCAACTTTGGAGAGAGTAAAAGAAGAATGAGGGAAAGAGAAATATGATAAAAAAAGAAAGGAAAGAGAAAAAAGATAAACAGAATGAATAAATGAAAAATACAAAATAAGGGAGCGTAGATGAATCCAAACATCTCACTAACCTCAATACATTTCAAAGACTAAACTATCCAATTAAATGACAAAGGTTTTTCAGAGTGGATAAAAAACATGACAATGACAAAAAACTATCACAACTCTTAATGACTATATAGTTAATAGTATGGCTTCAAAACATGTAGAGCAAAAACTGACAGAGCCACAAAGAGAAACTGAAAAAAAAAATTCACCTTTCTTTTTCTTAATCATTCATAAGACAGATAATCAGTAAAAGATACAGTCGATCTAAACACAACTCGCAAACTTCGTCTGATGGATAAATATAAAACATTGCACCCAACTGGAAAGCACACAAACTTTTGGTATTAGTTTTCTATCGCTGCTATAACAAATTACAACTCAGCAACTTAAAACAACACACACTTATTATCTGACAGTTTCATGCGTCTTACTAGGCCAAAACCAGTGTGCCAGGACTGCTTTCCATACTGATGCACGGGGGAGGATGTGTTCCCTGGTGCACGCAGGTGGTTGGCAGAATTAGTTCTATGTGATTACAGGACCGCAGCCCCATCTCCCTGCTGGCTGTTGGCCTAGACTGTTCTTAGCTTCTGGAAGCCACCCCACGTTCTTTGGCTCATGGACCCCTTCAAGTTCAAAGCCATCAAGGGTGTTCAAGTCCTTGTCTCACATTTCATCTCTTCTGCCTCCTCCTCTGTCTCATTCCTGAATAACAGGAGAAAGCTCTCCTACAAATCAGTAAGAAAAGGATAGCTCAGCAGAAAATCAGGAATGAACTGTCACGGAAAAGAATCTGAAGAAAAAAATGTACGCAGATGTACAACTGAATTGCTTTGCTGTACACATGAAACTAACATTGTAAATCGACTACACTTCAATATAAAAAAATAAGAATTAAAATTTTTAAAAAAGAAAATTGGGAAAAGATTTGAACAGTACTTCAGGAAAGGGGACACGAGTGGCGAAAGAAACAATGTGAACAGAAATCCAAACTCATGAATAATTAGAAATTCAAGTGAAAACCACAATAAAATCCCACTTTATACCCAGAAATTAGCAAACATGAAAAATTTTGAAACATGGGCAAGGACATAAAACAGTGGAAACGTTTATGGTGGGGTTATCAGTGGCATAGCCACTTTAGAAGACAATTCTGAATTCCAAAGTAAAGTTAAAGGTGTAGGTACCCTATAGTCTGGCATTCTACTCCTGGGTAGATACAGTAAGCTGTGGTCCTCAAGGGAAAGTCAGTGGTCCAGGCGTCTCAGAATCAATGGGGAGGTTTTAAAGATGCAGATTCTTGGACTCCCCTCAGAAGGATTCTTAATCAGAATCCTTGGTGATAGAATCTAGGGATTTTTGTAGGTACTCCAGGCACTTTGAATGCACACTGAAGTTTGAGATCTGCTGCTCTAGGGCCTCTCTTGAATGTATGCAGCATGAGAAATATACAGGAAAGTTTATAGCTGTGATGCTTAAAAAAAGAACAGAAATTACCCAAATATGCATCAATGGCGGAATGGATAAATTATGGTAAACTTATACAATGCAGAACTATATGGTAGCTACATACATACATCCACGGGTTGAATTTCAGAACATAAAACAATATTATGAAGAATAAAGCAAGAGAATACATACATATGGTATAATTACATTTATACTAAATACCAAAATATGCAAAATCAGACTATATAAGGATATGATTTAGGCATATTCATACATATAAAATTTAGAAGTATGTAGGGATAATTAAAACAAATTGAGAAGAAAATAGAACAAAAAAGGAAAAAAAACAACAACAACAACAACAAAAAATTTAGGAAGAAGGTTTCCTCTATGGGGAAGGAAGAGGGTGGCAGGAGGAAGGGCACATGGAGTTTTTGAGGATACTGATAATGTCCTGTGAATGAGTGTTCCTTTCACTGTTGTTCTTTGTACATTACACATGTGATGTAAATATCGTTTTGTATCTATTCAATATGTATCACAAATTTTTTTTAACATTTTTTATTGATTTATAATCATTTTACAATGTTGTGTCAAATTCCAGTGTTCAGCACAATTTTTCAGTTATTCATGGACATATACACACTCATTGTCACATTTTTTTCTCTGTGAGTTATCATAACATTTTGTGTATATTTCCCTGTGCTATACAGTGTAGTCTATTCTACAATTTTGAAATCCCAGTCTATCCCTTCCCACCCTCCACCCATCACAAGTTTTTTAAACAGGGGAAAAAGAGTGTTTGAAGAGATGTTAATTAAAAGTTGACTGTTGACTTAGCAAACTTCAGTTATTAATGCCTCTGAAAGTGCTTATGACAACTCTTTAAAATATTCTTACTATTAATGACTATCAACATTGCCTCCAGGGCAGAAATTGTGGAAATGGAGAGCCAGCAGCAAGGAGGGGAGAAGTTCCCTCAATATTTTGCAACATTTTCCAAATGGCATTTGGGAAAATATCTCTAAATTTTTCAGAGTTTTGATCAATCTATCAACACTTCAGACAATTAAGGACAGTTCCTAGAGAGGGTGGGTGAACCACTTGAGATTATAGATGCCTGGCTTTACACGCGACCATGCTATCAGGAGGAAGTCAAGTGCTGAGCAGAAAAGATGGTCTTCTCCAAGACCAACCTTCCCACTGTGAAACCTGCCACCATCCTTGGATGTAATATAGGTATTTTCCCACAGTGACCTCTGACTGCACTGAAGCTATCACTTAGAGCTATTTGTGTCATGCTAAATAATGTGGCTTCTCCAAATTTCTGATGTGTTCTCAGGGAGAAATTAATATCCTGATTGAATCAGTTCTTTCATTTCCTTAATTTTATAAGGTCCAGTATAAACCAAGAGCTGACTTTGAAAAATAAAAACGGTGAAGGGCAGTATTCTCGTGACTAGAACTTTCCTTTCTGAAAGGGCATCTCTCCTTTCCTTCCTGTGCTGTACCAAAGGACATGCAGCCCATCCTTCGTCCCCAGGAAATATACATGATGCACCAGGAAGTGTCTCCTAAAAGCAGCCTTGAGATGTGAGCTTGCAAATGGTGCCAGGCTGAGTGTAATAACAAAAGTTTACCATCACATGTTGGCTTCAATCCCTTTGTAATGCATTTTCTGATTAAAAAAAATCACCACCCTTTCTTCCTAAGGGTAGAGAAAATCCAACAGATCCTAAGTACCTTGGCTAACTTACAATATAGTTGCAGTTGATGTCTCTTAACATATTGGATATGGACCAAATACAAAGGATGCAATCACCACCCACCAAGAAGCGTCATGATAAGGTGCTCAGGATGGGTGTGTTTAGAGAAAGAAGGCTGTATTTATTCTGCTCTTCAACTCACAACCACCTCTTAATCAAATCTGTTTAATTCCTTAAGCCACTAGAATAATCAAGCCTTTATACATACCACATGACTTGAGAGGCTTGTTTTCATGACCTGCCTTTGTTACTGCTGTGTGATTTTGAGCAGATCATGTGATCACTTCTGCATTAGTCAGAGAAGACTAACTGCTATAATGTATAAGATATAATACATATATAAAGCTCTGCAATCTACAATATATACTATATATATAAAATATATTACATATGAAGCCCTATAATCTCAAAGGCTTAACAGAACAAACAAGGATTTGGCATGTATGTCAGAGTTCAATGTAGGCTGGATGGCTTTCCTCCAAGAGGTGACTTGGGGACCCAGGCTCTTTCCCTTGGGTTTCCATCATCCTCACAGGTGGTCTCTAAGGTCAATGTGGAAAAGGAATGCATGGAGAAGTCTCACCTCTTATTTCCTAGCCCATGAGTGACACAATCTTCTCTCACATTCAACTGGTGAGGACTAGTCCCATGGCTCTACCTCTTTGGAAGGGGCTGGGAAATGCAGAATGGCTCTGTGTCCAAGAAGAGGAAATAGGGCTGATGAGCATTCTGCTAACTGCTGCCACAACTTCATGCTTTCCAGCCTCAGTTGCTCTATCTCTAAAGTGGGGATAACTGTTTCTGCCAAGCCTCACTCAGAGAATAATAATGAGAACCAAATAAGAGCACACGTTGAAAATGCACACAGCACTACAATTTCTAACACTGACTGGGCTTCAGGGTCTGGATTTCCAAGTGACTCTCTATGACGCCTAAGTAGGTCTGATCGATGCTGATAGAGTCCTAGGCTTGATTTATAGGCAGGATTTTGACAGACACCCCACTTGTTTTATGACAAAAGGATGAAGAAGTCCCAGAGGAAGCGATGCAAGCAAAAATGTCACATTAAAGGAACTCCTTGAGATATTTCCACCACTAGAAGTTCAAAGGATAAAACATTGGAAGCTGACCCCAACTTAGAAAGATGTATAACAATTCACTAAGGCAATAGATAAGATGCCAGCTCTACGTCATAAGTTATATGATGGAGACTAAGTGAGCACTATTTAAGCTTTTTGATTAGTTTTTTACAAATAAACACTTTAATTTTCAATGTTCCTAATGTTTTAACTTAAAGTATACTAAATAAGCACTAGTTTTACTATTTTTAAAATTTCCTTATACATTGAAAACCAACAGTAAGATCAGTTTTGATGTTTTGACAAAAATTTTTAAAGGTCACAAAACAATTGTAATTTCCCCCCCTAGTTATTAAGAATGATTTATAGGGTTCCAGTTTGTTCAGTCATTTTTACATTTTTGCACAACCAGACAAAGCCTGGACGGCCTCCATAATATGCTGACTTCAAGACTGTGTCTCACTTAGACTTATGCATGAGAAAAAAAGCATTTTTAATGTGGCTAGTCTTCATTACAGTTTCTATTCTTTAGCAGACAGTTTTGCCAATGACAAGATGATTAACACTAAGTAAGCTTATTAATATCTAAAAAGGACTGTTAAAGATAGAAAAATAGTTCCTTTATTGAAAGGTCGTTCGCAAGTCTAATTTATTAGCTTGTCAAATTCTGTGAGTGGGAATATAAATCTTTTATTAGTGATCAAGATGAAAAAGACCTGGGATACCCACCCAATCAAAATTCTCTGCATACTTTCCAAAGGAAAACAGATACATCACCTTAGTCTTCTAAGTTGGAAAGTTTGATTACCTACATCCAAAAATATGAAACTCTATTATACATGTCATGTGAGTGAAAACTGCCCTCCAGAACCTTGATTTATAATAGAATTGTGATGCCAGAAATAGGCTAAAAATTCAAAAGACTAACAAAACCAGCCAAACAAAATAATGCTTTTAAACATCTAAAAAATGACACAAATGAACTTATTTACAAAACAGAGACTCACAGGCATAGAAAACAAACTTATGGTTACCAGAGAGGAAGGGGGTGGGAAGGGATATACTGGGAGTTTGAAATTTGAAGATACTAACTACTATCTATAAAACAGATAAACAAGTTTCTTCTGTATAGCACAGGGAACTATATTCAATATCTTGTAATAACCTATAAGGAAAAAGAATATGAAAAGGAATCTATGTATGTACATGTATGACTGAAGCATCATGCTGTACACCAGAAATTGACACAACATTGTAAAAATACTAAGCTTCAATTAAATGAATGAATGAATAAATAAATAAATAAAGTAGTTAAATGAGACCAAACATAACTCCTAACTTCCTTGGTAAAAAGAGCCAGAAAGTGTTTATCCAAAAACAGTAAGTGGCAGGGGGGTGAGCTCTCTGAAATGGATTTTAGGTCTTAATGAGTCACTGAGTCATGTCGGATTCAAAGCAGCCTGAGAAATATGTGAATTTACTGGCTCCAAGTCCAGGGGTCTAATATCAGGCATGGCTCAGCTCAGTCTACCATCATGGCCAGCAAATGTGCACGTCTCCATCTCTCTGCTCTACTTGCCCCCTTAGTGGCTCTCAAGAGGGCAAGATGACCACTGGAAATTCCTACATCTTGTAGCTTAGTAACTCCAGCCAGTAAAGAGCTCTTCTATTCCTAGTAGAGCCCCCGAAGTCCCAAGACTATGGACATGACACTGACTTGAGACATGCCCCCTGCTGGGAACAGTTACAGAGGCCAGAACTAGAACATATGTCTGTCCTGGGGCTGGACAGAAGGACGGCATGAGCCCACAACGTGGTGCCAGTGGGGGACAGAGGGGAGGGTGGGTCCCCCAAAAGGGGTCCATAAAAGTAGGATGCATGAGCACAGGGCAGGCTAAAACCGATGACCATAATGGAATGACACTGAACGTGGGAGTTTGGAGGACGTTAGAGAGTCAGTTCCTGGCCAAACTCTCCCCTGATGAAGGGACCTAGGCTACAGGACTCTAAAAGTGATGACTGCAGCTCTGCTGTTCCTCCTCCCGTGGCCAGGAAGCTGGTCCTGTGGATGCACGGTTCTGGATGTTAGGGTGCTTCTTCTACTGTTGCCCGATTCTACCTCGCTGCAGTTTCTACCGTGGGCCCAAGCTCTCTCTCCGGGAACACTAGAGAAGCAGAGTCATGCCCTTGACCTGGTGAACACAGCTGGTAGCATCTTTCCCACCCGCCTAGTCTCTGAAGGCCTCCTCCCCACCCCACACGCATACTCACAACCAGAGGTGGATTAGCTGTGAAGCTATCAAAGCTCAGGCGTCAGAGCCCTAAGCCAGTACAAGCCTGGTGAGTGCTGAGAGTTACAGGGCGTCCTAGGAGGAGACGGGAAGCCAGGTTCCCTACAGGAAGCATTTACACATAAACGTTTTTGGTAAACTGTCCAAGAGTTCTCAGAAAAAAGTGACTGGAGTCTCCAAGTCCCCAGAAGACTACTGTGATCCATTTATTCATTCAAAATCAATATTTAAATTCATACTTAATTTTGTAACTGTTATTCCATTATATTCTTTTTCTTAAAGAAGTCCTCCTCCCCTGACTCTTTCCCCTAAACTGTATATACTTTAGGCCCCACAAAACCTGGATCTATCACCATACGAAGCCCTACTCCTCTCTCATCAGCCCTTCTAATGACATGGTTTCCAGGTATTTTACAATGTAGAAAAGCCTCCAGCTATTTCAACTTGGATACCTAGAGCTGGACAAAGTGCCACGGCTGGGATACGGCATGAAGAGTCGAGTAGGATCTCATCCCCTTGTTCTGGTGCCCGTGGTTCCATGAATGCCGGCCAGGGTGGGGTCGGGCTGACTCAGCACGTGTGTCACACGGTTCATTTCATCTGTGGTCTGTGCAACGCACCAGCTCCTTCTCACCCTCTGCTGACTTGAGTAGTAGGATTTATAGTTTGTGGGTAAACAGTCTTAATTGGCAAGAGTGGTCTGAATTATCTCCTCTGACATGACCAACACTGCCTGTTTTGAAGGACTAAAGTGAAAATCCAGTAAAAGGTATCCAGAACGCAACTTCTGGATAAAAAGGAAAAACAAGATCTTACTTGAATCCATACTGCCTGCCATCCATGTCCCTTTGGTTCACTTTTATCAGAGTGTTTACAAGAAAAGCTGTTTTACCTGGATGGTTATTGAGACTGACTCGTAAAATACAAATTCCAAGAGACTGTAAGCTGCCCTCAAAGTACACCTCTTCTAATTTTCGTAATGTGATTATCTCGTAGTAGTTTTTGTATAGTTAACACATGTTAGTGAGATTTAAATTTTTTTGATTTTCTCTATTACTGAATTCTACATAGAATCAATTAAAACCAAGCTTTAAGTATTTAACAAAAGACATTTCTCTTCCATATAATTTACATACATGGAAGGGTTGGGAGAGTAAACTGAAATGGATTTATACTCATCTCAGACTGGTCCTTGGTTTTGACCATATTGGATACACTACTATGTTTCCACCAGCTCTTTGGTCAGAAAGTGTTCATTTAGCACACAGGTGGCAAGTAGGTTTCAACAAGTAAGCAACTTTTAATTATGGGTAGTGACCTGAAGCTTTGTGATGAGAAAGATTCTGCAATCAGATCTAGATGCATAGATCAACTGGCAATGTCTATCATGAGCACAATAAGCAGAAGTGGGAGCATTCATGTTGCATATTTGCCATCTGTGATCAGTTAGATTAGAAACTCCTTGAGGTTAAAGACCTGATTCATAACCTACGTGGCATCTGGCAAATAGAACTTCATGCTTATTCAATGAGTAAATGGACACAGACTTTTGCCAAGTACCATTTTGCTTTGTGAAACACAATCAGCCCTCTGTATCCACAAGTTCCACATCCACACATTCAACCAACCACAGACGGAAAAAAATTTTTCCAGAAAGATCCAAAAAAGCAAAACTTAAATTTGCCATGCATTACCAAATATTTACATAGTATTTACATTGTATTTACAAGTACCTCCATCACACTCACATTGTACTAGGTATTATAAGTAACCCAGAGATGATTTAAAATATATGGGAGGGTGTGCATAGGTTATACGTGAATACCACGCCATTTAATATAAGGGACTTGAGCATCCTCGGAGAGGATCCTGAAACCAATGCCCCGTGGACACTGAGGGACCACTGTATACAATAAAAGCTCAATTAGCCAAAATTCAATTAATTACAATCTCAAAATACCAGAATCCTTGTTCCCAGAATCAAATCAGAAAAAGAAACAACAATGAAACCTACGTATATATTTAGAAACTCAGCCTCAGGGTTTCAGTCTAGATTGAATGCAACTGCCCAGACCTTCCTGATTTACTATTTTAGTTCTTACACAGCAGTAAGTGATGCTCAGAAATTCAAGTTTTGGAACTTGGAAGAATGATCGGTTATCAATTTCTATGCTCACCAGACTAGAGTTATTAAGTCTAGAAGGTGAACCTAAACAATTCAAACAGTGAAGCTGCATTCATTTTTATTATTTAACAGATAAGGACCCTTTGCTAGAGAAATGCCCACAGACAGTAAACTCCTTTGCCAGATTGTAAGCTGCCAGAGGGCAGAGAGGGTGGTCTGATTCACCTCCATATTCCTGCATCACCTGGCGCAGTCACATACTGGGCTGCTCGGTAACTATCTGACATATACATGAGTGAGTGAATGAGTGAATGAGCAGATGAACAGATTTCTCTTGGGATCTGCTTCCCACATGTGCTCTGTCCCAGAGTCCCTTTGCCTTTAAGGGTTTATCTGAGAATTCTGCTCCCTGACAAAAGTTGAGACCAGTGACATGCAAGGCACCCCAGGTTTGGGCCAGGTATACACTTTTCAGAATTAATTAGCAAAGCAGTAGCATCTGAGTTGGGGTCTGGTAAGGACACTAGACTTAAGAGTTTAGAGACCTGGGTTTGAGACTTAGGAATTGTTTCATCTGTGAATCTCAGTCTGCTCATCTCTAAAATGGAGATGATAATACGTTCTCTGTCTTTTCAAAGTTGCAGTGAGCTTCAAATAAAATAAACAAAAGTATTGTGAAAATGATGAAATCTCCATAAAAATAGCAGACATTTGTTCTCCTCCTAATTCTGCAACTAAGTGGCTACACAGCTTTGGTCACATCCATTCATCCTTCTTGCCCTCGATTTCTTCATCTCAAAACTGAGGGGGTTGGACTAGTGGCTCTCGAGTGGGTGTTCAGCCCTCATGTTACATACATACAGCTGGGTGCTCAGCTCTGGCGGGAGGAAGAGGAGGGCTGGTTCAAATTCTTTCCTGAACAGAATTTCATGCTCTTTGCCTATTTATAGAAAGCAGTCATTCTAGGAGATCAAATTCCAGGAAGCAGGCTAGGGACAAGTCCATTTTGGATGGCCAGGAACTCTGCATTGGTCCCCATAGAGATTTTTTTCCCCTCTAATCCTGCAGTTCTTTTTTTAAAAAACACATTTATTGTGGTATGATTCCTGTACAGTAAACTACACATATTTGATGAATTTTGATAGATGTATAAACCTATGAAACCACCACCTCATTCAAGATAGCTAACATTTCCATCACTCCCCAAGAGGTGCAAATCTCAAACTCCCAATTTATCCCTTCCCACTCCCTTTCCACTCCGGTTACCATAAGCTTGTTCTCTATGCCTGTGAGTGTGTTTCTGTTTTGTAGATAAGTTCATTTATGTCCTTTTTTTTTTTTTAAAGATTCCACATATAAGTGATATTACATGGTATTTTTCTTTTTCTTTTTGACTTTTTTCACTTAGAATGACAATCTCCATGTCCATCCACGTTGCTGTAAATGGCATTATTTTGCTCTTTTTTATGGCTGAGTAGTAGTCCATTATATAAATATATACCATATCTTCTTTACGCACTCTTCTCCTGATGGACATTTTGGGTTGTTTCCATGTCTTGGCTATTGTATATAGAGCTGCTGTGAACCCTTCTACACTGTCGGTGGGAATGTAAATTGGTGCAGCCACTATGGAGGACAGTATGGAGGTTCCTTAAAAAACTAAAAATAAACTTACCATATGATCCAGCAATCCCACCCCCAGGCATGTATCTGGAGAAAAACAGAATTGGAAAAGACACATTGTGCACCCCAATGTTCCCCATAGAGCTTTACATGGGAGTTAGAGATGTTTAGAAACAAAACGAGGTACTTACCAAAAAGTAACAAATGATTACATTTTTAAGCACCTGCTGACTCAGGTACTGTCAAGGCACTTTAATTATACTATCTCATTTAGTCCTCGCAACAAATTTTCAAATTAACTGTTGTGCCCATTTTCCAGATAAGAGCTCAATGAGATTCAGAGACGTCACGTAACTCAGTGAAGGATTTAAATTCTGGGCTCCCACGTTTTTCCTGACCTGATTCTACTCTACCTGCCCAAACCAGAGAGGAACAGTTCTGAAGCACAGTCGCAAGCGCCAGGAGGTAATGGCTATGCATTGCCTGCAACCCTCAGTCAGCAAAAAACACAAGCAGGAAAAACTCAAAATCAAAACACCAGGGGCATTCTTGGAGATTCTCTGAAAACCAACCTTGGTGGGCACCAACTTCAGATGTAAAACACATATTCCTGAACCTCTGCCTTTCAGATCTGATGCTACAGCTGGTGGGTCCATTGCAGAACACTTCTCAAGCTCACAGACCCGTCTTTCCAGGCTGCAGCCTCCTGAGTTCACAGTCCTGAGTTACCAAATCCCCAGTGGGAATTTCTAAATGACTCAATTCCCTCGGCCTGTACTTACATCCTAATGATAGGACATTAAAATGCAAATTAAACAGAAACTTAGTAATCAAATCCTGTCACTTTCTAATGGATACATCAATAAAGGCCTGCCCAGAGGCACCACACTGTTGCCAGCCTCCAAGGAATTATTTCAAAGGCCCACCTGCAAGCCTGGGGCACACAAGGTGTTGGAAATTCTCTCTCAAATCTGTCTGGTCAGGGTTGTTCCCCTAAAGTGGCTGAACTTGCTAACAGGCTCCTCACCCTCTTCCAGTGCTGACAGGGCCCTGCAAGTGTGCGGGCCCCCAAGGGTGCTGGGGTTCTTTGTCAGTGTGCTTTACAAGGTTACAAAGGGGAACATGACCACCTCTGAGTAAAATATTTCCACCATCAAAACGTGGCTCAATTTCTGCTTGATCCTTTTATTGCTGCCATCTGCTTCCTCCCTCTTCTGTTTTCCTATTTTTCCTCCCAAGAACTGGCTGTGATCTTCTAAATTTAGCTCTTTGGGTTTGGTTGGTTGGTTTCAGCTTGCCCAGATAAAAAGTCACCGCATTAAAGTCATTGACTTCTATAAATAAATTTACTTTAGTCACTGAAGGTCAAACAGTTTATCATACATTTCAGTATTTCTGGTCCTTAGCCAACGACTGGTACAGGAAACAGTAGAAGCTTAATAAACGTCTGATTGTGGAATATGACAAGCCCCTCGATTTCACCATCAAATTCCTACTAATGTGACTGCACTCTTGGACAGCCAGAAGCCCTGGGCTCTGGTTAACATAATTCATCCTACTGTGATCCTGGGAAAATCGTTCCCTCTTACTGGATTTGCTTTTTCATCTATAGAATGACCAGGGTGGTGGACTCGGCCGTCCTTTCCAGATTAAGTTCTGTCATGCTCATTTTTGCAAAGATCTAAATCTGCCGAATCTAACACAAATCTAGATTACAGCAGGCTCTCAGTGAGTATTTGCCAAAGGAAAAATTCAGAATGCTGTATGTAAGTCTAGGTTTTAAATTGATGCCACTGTTAAATTACACTTTCAACTTCCCTTTCCGTTAAGAACAAAACTATTCCTGATTGTTTCAAGTGCTTCTGATCTTCTTCTACCCAGGACTCAAATGCTTTTCTGCACAATTTCTGGAAGCTTCTGAGTCTTTTCACAAACAAAATTCCACACCAACCTCCAAACTGACTCACAGGCTTCCTAGTGTGTTTCTTACCAAACCAAAATGCACTGGTGGTAGGGTTTTACAAGGCAGTGGAGATATTGCGCCCACATCGGGGAGTTCAAGTCAAATCATCTCAAAAAAAGTATTTATTATTAGACACTATTGAAACACCTACTATGTAAGGTTAATTGAAGGAGGAGGCAAGTACCAAGAGAGCCATTTCTCCATTTCCTAGAGTTTCAAGGCTCTAGGAACTGTTCATCTGGCTCCCACTACTCCTGGATCTTATTTTTAGAGACAGCTGTGGTGCTGCCCACTTTCTTGGAAGTCCTTTTCACGTTATACATAACCACACATATACTACTCAATTTAGCTCCTAATCGTAATACTGCCTTGTGCTGTTTCTTATTTGTCTTATCTAAGCTGGAGATTTTTAGAATCAAGGTTCAGAGATAGGTCGCCAAAAGCAGGGCCATGAGAATTAAGAATTAAATGCAAAATTCTAAGTTATGGGCTTTTTTTCTGAGAGAAGGCTCCTAGCTTTCAACAGATTTCCAAAGGGATCTGTGACCCCAACTCATTAAGAGCCAGGATCATGCTTTCCATTACCTCCTTGTCTGCCAGCGGCTAGCCTTGTGCTGGGGACCCAGTGTGCTCCCAGCCCACCCTTGCTGCTCTCAGCTCTGGGAAAGGATGCTTTGATTCCGAGAAGGCATCTTTATTGCAGAGGACAGTCTACAAGTCTCCTTTCCCTTCTCCAACAGAGCAGTCAAGTTGATTGCACAAAGATCCAAATTTGTCAAGTGAACTGAAAAGCCAAGAGAGGAAGCAAATGCCAACTTCTCACATGCATTCAAATACCGAGGGAAAAGGGAGACTTGGTGTTGGGAAGAAAACTAGAATGCCTAGAGTTCTTTCTGACCTACTTTTATGACTCATGTGGGTGAAGGACCCTGGATTAAAGGCCAGTCCAGTTCTCAACCAACGTCGAATGTGTACACTTTCTTAAGGACGATGGTATTGATCTTCCTCTCTGGCTACTTTGTTCCCAAGACTCCATCCAGTGAAGTCGGGGTGCTCAACGAGGCCCCACGGTTTGCATAATTTCCAGTGGTCAAAAGTGATTTGGAAGAACCTTAAGAATTTGAAGGTAGGTGGACTCCAACTTCGTGTTATTGAAAAATAAAGCAGCCTGAAATCTCATGAACAAATGTATGTCAATTTGCAAAAATTCTATTTGTCTATTTGTTGGTGGTCCCACTGCATCCCACTCCTCCCGACCACCCCTCCACACACACACAATCATGGTGCTACATGAACGGCACATATATCTTACAATTGAGATATCTGACTGGCGAAAACAGAGTAAACTCAAAATTTCCATGAACCAGAATGTTCAGGAAATAAGGAATTCTAGTTATCTGAAATTTGCAGTAAAATTCTGGTTTTAGAATCTGACGCTTTAGACTCTCATCTCCAATGCTTTGACACAATAAATTTAAAATAATTTGCTGTATGAAGAATCATCCAAGGCCCACAGACATTGCAGCATGCTGTATCACAGTGAGGACGTACTTGCACAAGGAATAACCTAGATGCACATCAAGCCCCTCTCGTGCAGCTGGAGCTGGTGGACGGCACGGGACAGTTTACACCACTTCTGGGGACTTGGGCAGGGTCGAGCCATCAGTCATGCTGAGAGGCAGCCAGCTTGCTGATGCGTCTTCTGGGTTTCTGCCGTCCCTTGCTTGGATCACAGTCCTTTACTCTTGCTCCCTGTGTCTGCACCATTAATAAAGTAAAACACATAAGACTTGCCTCAGGTTTTGCTTCCTGGAAAACTTGGGCCACAACAAAGAGAACATATAAAACTAGTGATTCTCAGTGGCCTCTGGGTACTGTGTGTGTGTGTGTGTGTGTGTGTGTGTGTGTGTGTGTGTGTGTGTGTGTGTGTTATAATTCTGGAGGGAAAAGGGAGGGAACAGGCCTTTTCTCCCAAATTGCTTATGACATGTCTCCCCTTTCTCTTCTGTATCAGTCAGGGTCCAGTCAGGAGGCAGAAACAAGAGCAATAACTTGGGCAGGAAACAGTTAACATAAACATGTATAACTATGAAAAGGTGGCTAATTACCTCTAGGGGTAAAAGGGAACTTTAAGGAACTCAGTAGTTAACACATCCAGAGAACGGTAAGAAAAAGGAACTGAGAACCTGTCCCCTTCAAGGGTAAGAATCACCCTGATGTTGTCAAAGATCCTTGCCAGAGGGTGCTAGCCACAAGTGGTCTGTAGGAGCAGCCTGCCAGGTAGTAGAGAAACCTGCCAGCAGCTATGGATGGCAGCTGGGGCATAGGAATGGTCCCTGGGTACTGGGGAACTTGCTGGAGGTGCAGGCGGCAGAGCTGGTCCACAAAGGATGCTGAGATGAGCACTACTTGGCCCCCCTCGACATTGACCTGCTGCATCCAAGGCCAGAAATAGGAAGGGAAATGACTTCCTCCTGTTTGGCCCTAACATGGCTCTCCAGCACCTTCTATTAACAAAGTCTGATACCTGCCTGCTGGCAAAGGAGAAATGTCCTCCAGGTTCACTAATCAGGGCAAATGTCCATTAACAGATGACTGGATAAAGAAGTTGTGGTATATTTATACAATGGAGTACTACTCAGCCATAAAAAATGATAAAACCATGCCATTTGCAGCAACATGGATGGACCTGGAGATTGTCATTTTAAGTGAAGTAAGCCAGAAAGAGAAAGAAAAATACCATATGATACCACTCATATGTGGAATCAAAAAAAGAAAAGACAACAATGACAACAAATGAACTTATTTACAAAACAGAAAGACTCATAGACATAGAAAACAAACTTATGGTTACCAGCAGGGGAAAGGGATAGGAAGGGATAAATTGGGAGTTTGATTATTTATAGATACTAACTACTATATATAAAATAAACAACAAGTTTCTACTGTATAGCACAGGGAACTATATCCAACATCTTGGAGTAACCTATAATGAAAAAGAATATGAAAAGGGAATACATGTTTGTATATGTATGACTGAACCGTTACTCTGTACACCAGAAATTGACAAAAAAAAAGGCTGAGGGGCAGTAAGTTGGTAAGAAGCACACCTACCTACTCTGCGTGGAAAACATTTACCCTGTAATAATAAATTTTAAAATGGAAAATAAAAATATATGCAATGCATATCCATGCTTATCATTTGATCACATAATTAAATATTATTTCTCAGATGTCTTTGCTCCAAATTTTTAAAGAGTACTCAAATATCTATTTTTGTGTAGAGAAAAAGATTACCTTAAAAGATCCTTTCATTACAGTTGTACTGGAATTCTTTAGTAAACACGAAACTTGGTATTAAGCAAATATACACGCAAGGTGGAAAGGGGCTTAGACACATCTGTTGGTCTATAAAGGACAGTGTCCTTGAGGCCACAGCAAGCAGGCTTCAGTTTGGTCAGCCCGGTCCCTGGCCCTGCCGTAACCTGGGACAGTGTCTACCCTTTGGCTTCCTGCCTACATCCCACACTATACACATGACATAAAAAGGGCACAGAGCAATGCCTGCTGCTCCAGAACCAGCATTTCCCAATACTAATGCCCTTGTGAACTCGCTGCTCTCATAGCGTCTGGAACCTGCTTATCTAGATCTTCACAGCCTGTTTGTCCTTGCTTTGGCTGAAAGTCCTTGGATTTTGCATCTTCCTTCCAACCATTCCTAGGCAGCTCACCTGATCTCTTACCAGCCTCGCAGGCTTTGAACTTAAGCAGCAGAAATACCAAACTGCAGGTAGGGGTTCCTCTGCCTGCCCTTCAACCACACTTCCTTCCTCAGTGTCTTTGTTCACATCAGTCCTCCATCCAAATTGACCTTCTGCTCATCTCAACCAGCCCCTCATCGTTCTAGTCCTTTAAGACTCAGTTAGGTGTCACCCTTCTAGGACACCATCTCCTGCAATAGGGAGGAACAAATCTGACTCTATATTAGATCTGTTTCTTTTATTTTAAACTTTGTACTCTATTGCTTGTTAATCACTAAAGGAATGTTGCCTGTAAGCTTAAATTACACATAAAGGACCATCTCTGGCAACCTTGCCTCCCAGGTAATGAGCATTAAGCTAAAATAACTTTGTTTATCCCACAGGAAACCTCCTGACCAGGCCCACCAGAGAATGACTGCAGGAAGGAAGAAATTAACACATTCCCTCCAGAGGCTGACCGGAACCAGGAAAAGTTTGACTTTACTCCCTCCCCTTTTAGTATAAAAGCAGATGCCTAAAAACAGATTTCCATTTGAAAAATACAAGAATAGAAAGAAGCAAATCCCAGTCCTTAGCTGATTTTTACAGGTGTAACCTGACATGACAGAGGGGCCAGGAGAGGGGGCACGCGTTAGCTTCCCAGCCACATCCAAATCTCCCTTTCCTCGCACTTCCACAAAGTCTGCCCACACATGCAAACAGGTGTCCATCTATCACTTTCACCTAAAACATATAAACAGGTGACGCTGAAATGAGCTCATATGCATTGCGTTGTCATGATCACACCCTCCATTTCCCACACTGGAGACGCCATCACTCACACAATGGAGCACACTTTCCCATACACATAGTCCTCCTCCCAAGTTACAAAACACTTCTCAGATGTGTTAGCTCATTTGATTATCAAAACGCTGTATGGGTAAGAAAGGTACAGGAAGATGGATCAGGCTGTTGGGAGCAAGCACTAGGGGTGGGTGGATGTCACAGGTAGGCCATGAGGTCATGTACCCACAGTGCACAGGTAGGGTTCGGTTAGATGAGCTGGTGGGGCTGCAGCCTCCTCTTTACCTGTGTCTTCCCTCTTAAGAGAAGTCCCCTTATGAGGACCACAAGCTGCTTCTAACACCTGCTGCCCCAGGATACCCAACATGCTGAATCAATGAAGAAAGGAAGGCCGGTCTCCCTTTAAATAGCTTCTTATTAAACTAGTTATGTCAACTCATCCTGATGGATATAAAGTCTGGAGAAAAGAATTTCTAAATCTAGGCAGAGCTAGGGCCCTATGCACGCTTACAGCAGAATGAGAAGGAAGTCAGAGAAACACATTCAACTCAGTCATAACCTGTTCACCAACCACTTCCATCTATATAATTCAATCCTCGCTCCTCCATCCCTGGCTGGAACACTTTTCTCGCGTCCTTAATTTCAGACTACCTGTGAAGACACAATCTCTCCTAGTTGTCTAGAGGGTATCACAGGAAAGACCCACGCCAGGGGATCTTCTGCCACTTTCCAAAGAAAGGACAGCAGAGTGCAAATGTCCCGACCTGTCCGGCATCTCTCCCAAGTTTCCTTGTTACTACTTTGGGGAAATGTAGCTTTTTGGATCCACACCTGGCTAGTCTTGCTTGGTGGAATGTATAATCCTATTTCTAAGGTGATTCTGATTATTTGAGGTCCTTGTTCACTAAATGGGGCTCTTAATAATAAAAAGGAAGAAAGAGAAAGCAAAAAGGATGCGCAGAGGGAAGGAAAGAGAGAGGAAAGGAAACCTATCCAGAGCACAAAGCTGGCTCCCAATATCCTCTGGAGGGGATCTTGAGAGATGAAATTGATGATGTTGGAGGAGCAATGGTGAACATATGGAAAGTCTCCACCAGGATCACTGCTGGGATGAGGGGGCTGGCGGGATGCTACCAGCGTGTGCAGTCTCCTTTAAACAACAATCCCTGAGTAGGAGGTGCACTGCATAAATACTCAATAAATGTTTAAATCATTTTAAATATTTAATACTAAAACTAAATTTTAAAAAGTTAGTATTAGGAGCTCCTACTGTTGACTTTACCCAGTGAAATTTCAAACCTGGCTAGATAACTTGAAAATCACCTTTAGACCCCAATTAGTTGTTACCATATGACATAAATGGGTCATATTTTCCCTTAGCATAAATAAGTGGCTCCTGCTGAGTTTGCCCACTTTCTTTTTTTTGTCTCTTCCACCTTTGTATCCCCACCAGTGTCCAGCACAGCATAAAGAATTGGATAAATAGTTGCTGAATATATGAATAACGTGTGAAAGGAACCATGATTCTGGGATTCCAGTTCCAAGCCTGCCATTGGCTTTCTATGTGATCCTGAGCAGGTCACTTCATAATTCTGGGCCTCCGTTTCCTTATCAGTAAACTGAAGAAAGTAGGGTGGCTGACATTAACAATAGCTAACTCTGACTGACCACATAAGCCTGGCCCTGTTCTCATCCACACCTGTATGAGCTCGTTTAATCTTCACAATGAGCCCTTGAGTTCCTCGGGGTATCTCTCTTTCCAGTGACTTCAAGCACAGCTCTTGAAAAAGCACCAAGTAAGTGCCCAGGCATCAAGTGTCTCTGGCTAGGACACATACCAGTTGCAGTCAGGCCGCCTTTGGGCACGGAGTTATGAGTTTTATATTAGCCAACTGGAAAACCTTTCTCTTTGCAGATTGCAAATTTAGTTTAAAATTTCTCTCAGCCAAAAAAAAAAATATGAGCAGTGGAAGTACGTAGGGAGAGCAATGGGAGAAAGTCGAAAGGGGAGAGAGATGGTTAGAGCTGGCTGTCTCTTTCTGCTAAGATGAAGGGAGGCAGATATCTAGAAATCTACTGGAAGGGGACACCACTTGGCCCCCCGTGACACAAGCGCATAACTCATTATGATAACTGCCAGCCCTGTGACGAGTTAATTCACCCATGGTTTCGCTCACAATGCCCTCTGGGACAACAGGTGTGGGTCGTGGCCGGAAGGGACAGAGGTTAATGAAGATGTCATTACCAGGCTGCCTCCAGGGAGCCCAGTCCACCTTCCCTCAGTCTTGGCCATGCTGAAGCCGAGCTCTATACTGAGAATAATTTTTCCTGACGGGAGAGGAGTTGGCACCCTCGAGAGTCCTAGAAACATTCTGTTTCTTTTCAGTCTCGTGCAGTTTCCTCAATGGGCGATCTGCTTGGCCAACACACTGGGAGCCACCACCAGAAACAACAGGAGCAAAAAGACTTGCTTTTAATAGAGCTTTCCATTTGGAAGAAGATATTTGAACAGGGACTTCACTGGGAGGCTTGCTTTTGGAATACTGAGCAAATTTCACACTCATTGTTTCAATATTTGCCATGAAATTCTTGGCTGAATTCTAGTAAGAGACCATCACTCTCCTGGGACCCCAGGGGGGAAAACCCATTTCCTCTTCTCTCCTGTTTACTGTTACCATAGACTGTTGTTGAGAGAGTCGAGTTCAGGGGTTAGGTGCCCAGATGTCAACCCAGACAGACCCAGATGAATCCTGGTACTGCCACCTACTAACTGTGACAATATGGCCAAAGTCTTTACTGTCCCCAGACTCCATTCTCCTCACCCATAAATCCACTTCAATATCTTTCACAATTTTTTAAAAAAAGGATAAAGAAGACACCATATGAAGTGGCTCTGAAGATTAAATGAGATATGCATGAAAAGCTTTGAGCACAGAGACCTGCACACAGAAAACAGTCAATAAATCATAGCTGTTTATTATTAAGATCTTAATTATCATCCAGTGTCTCATTTCTACCGGAGAGGACCTGGTGGCTTGGATGAGAGTATTCAAAATTTCAAAGTCAGACTAAAATGGACTTGCTTTTCATGCTAAGTAATTCCGGAGGGAATTACACCTGCATGATGTACTTGGAAGGCTGGTTAGTACATAGAACTCTTTTTTGTTTTTTAATATATATTGAGTCACATGTAACAGTTACGGCCCATACTTCCTGGATTTTCACAGGAGGTACAATTTCAAATATCCTGTCCCATGACAGTGAGCCCCAGTCCTGGTACAGAAAACATGGTCTGCCTCTGTCCAATACCATCCTGCCTCTATAACCAGCTTTCTCTAAAACAGGAGAGTTCTGAAGATTTGGAGAACTGAGCTCACTGCCTTGGAATCCTTGCCATTCTCTAACTTGGAAGTCAGAGATAAGTGAGCCAGAGTCAGGAGTAACTGCAGTTTTGAGGAGGAAGGTTTGGTAACTCTATAACGATGCTGAATGCTTCTAGAGTGTCTGCAATTGTGTATGCAAGGGATTTCCTCCTTCCCTCCCCTCTCCCTTCTCTGATGGAAGTAAACTCTGGGGATAAGACTTTCTGAATCCACACCAATGGGGCACAGCTAGGGCCGCGGGCAAGCTCACGGCAGAGAACAAAGGGAGCCAGAAACTTATGGGCCACCCCTTGACTCGCCAGGTCCTGGCAGTTGAAGTCAACTGAACTCACCTAGATGAGCTTGGCTGCAAGTGATACGAGGGGCCAGAAGCACTCTCAATTTGGGGTGTGAAGTATGGGAGGCAACTTCCCAGGGGCTCTCACCTTTTATTCTGGAACCCCTTGTCCCTATTACATTACCACCCTGACTCAAATCGCTCTGTTTCAAAACTAAAAATGTCACAAGACATTACTACATTGGTCAGTGAGTGGCATCACCCACCAAAAAAAAAAAAAAAAAAATCCAAAGAAAATTAAAAAATATAAAACACCTAACTTATACGGAGAATAAACAGGCAGCAAACCCATCCCATTCGCAGGCTTTATAGCTTTAATCATAAAGGAAGGAATTCCAGACTCCTCCACCTCAGGGCAGCAATGAGCAAAAGAACCAGGTAGGACTCCAATTCCAATCTAAACCTTAATCCCAATGTTTCCTTATTACCAGGATCTATTCTGTCCCAGCAGAAGAAAAAGAGCTGCCCTGAAAGTTCCTATTTTTACACTCAGCGACCGTAATAACCAAACCTGCCGTTGTGCTAAGAGTAGCCCAGGGATTTGTCAAACACAAACTGGAGGTCGCCACCTCTGGCTTCCACAGCTGGAATACTCTAGAAGTCGCTCTCTGAGTGCCGCTTGGAGTGCAGGACCCTGTTCTGGCCCCGCTGAAGGCAGCCCAGGAGAAACGTGCTGGCAGCCCAAGGGAGCTGCCAGGAGAGGCCTGAGCCCAAACCCGAGGGAGCCCAGGCCTCCTCCAGGCTGGGGCCCCATCCCTTCCCCACTCCTAGAAGCCTCAGGGGTGGGGCCGGGCTCTCACACTCCCAGCAGAGAGACATGCTGGGGTGTGGGCTCCTGGGCTCTCAGCCCCAAGAGCTGCCACGTGGAATCTTTCCAGACACGCTCATGCTCGCTCTTCCTCAGGGCTCTCCTCCTCTGTCTAGTGCTCAGGATTCTCCCAGGCTGTCGTCGGTTTCTGACTGAATGAATTAACACTTTAAATCAAATGAAATCAATGTGCCACCTTGCCCAGGGACATGTGCAATTTAAAAGAATGGCAGGCTTTGAAGCAATGGCTTTGGGTAGGGGATAGTTTTGAATAGGAGGGTCCTTCTGATGCCTGTGTGAAACCTTTCCATGTAGATGACTGTCTCTTCTGCCTTGCTAAGGGCAGTCAATTCTGGGAAGAAGAATTGAAAAATCAGGATTCCACAAGGTAAGGTGGTGCCGAATAAATAAAGTATCAAAATACACGATTTTTATCTCATTGCTCCTGTGTCTTCATACAGGTCCATGAGGGAGTAACAAAAGCAGCACACTGATGGGCCAGTTAGTAAAAGCAAAATGCAGCACCTGGACGTGACGGGGAAGGGCAGCCTGGGTGGTGGGAGCCCTGGGTCCTTAACCCAGCTCTGCCACTTCCTTATGGACTTAGGGCAAGTCACCTAACTTGTCACACCCACTGAGTCTCAGTTTCCACATTTGCACAATAGAATGACAACCCAAGCTGTTCCATAAAGGTACCACGAGAGTCAAAAGGGAAAATCATCTTAAAGTGCCTTGTAAATGACAAAGCACTCCAGACACAATAGGTGGTGCTCTGATCAAATTCATGAGGGATTAAGCATTCAAGGCTGCCCAAGTTTTCAGCTGTGGGCATGAATCTGTCCAGAGCATAGAGTGTTGAGGAGGTGGGAAGGAGGGAGAGGTTGTTGCAAACATGAGGGAACAATAGGAACCAATGAGGCAGGACTCCCAAAGATATTCGTACATATTTCAGCCATAGAAGAGATTACACTGGATCTTATCACTTTGCTTCCTTTTTTGCTTTCAAGTCTACGCTTTAGTGCTTGTTGAGCACATATGCTGTGCCCTTATTTCATCAGAAGCAAACAGACATCCCTCTCCATGCATAGCAAGAGACACTGCCAAGTCGAGGACCAACAGCTGGCTCTGCAGGTGTCAACAACAGTTGCATTCTGTCATTTCAAGATGCGTTAGTCTCAATCTCCTCTCTCCTGGTTTTCCGAAACTTCGACACCTATGTAGAAAATTACGTTATCTTCCTGGTTAGACTCATTTTGTAACCACACCCAGATGCATCCTGTCACCTTTACAAAATGATGTTCAGTTTGTTCAGGAATCTGAAATAAAAATGAGCTCCTATCAAATGATTAGTGACAGAAATGTCAGGTGAGGGCAGGATCCAGTTCACCAATCACTTCTAGCAAAAGATCTGAATCCTATATCAGCAAGCTAAATCACCTGGCCCCCACAGAGATATTTCAGTATGAAGTCTAGACAAAATGGATAGTCCATATTTCCTAGTGCATTTCCCTTACAACAGGTCTGAGGAGAAGGGCTATTACTCAACAGATGTACTGAAGCAGCTGGGTTGAAAAGGAAGACAAAGGGAGACGACCACGAGACCTAGACTGTGCTGTAAGTGCGGGGACTGTTACTTAGGCCAGGATACTCCCCTCCATCACAAAGCACCTAACACAGCGGAACTCACAGGTGCCATTCAAAATGAAATCCAAATACTAAACAGGCTGGAGCAGACCCTGATTTAGACAGACACACTCCCGGGCAGAACTTGTTTGAGTCAACGGCTGCAGGACAAAGTCTTGGCTGGGCATGTGCTGGAACCTGACTGTAGGCATTTGTTAGATGAATGAACGGTCATAAGCTATAGGTTTGGACACCTATAAGTTTGGGTTTGGACACCCATGACTGGCGGAAACCATCTAACGAAGTGGATAACGGAGACAACAATGAAACAGGGATATCCAGAGAGTTTATCACGAAGGCTGCACCAAATTACATTCCCACCAACAGTGTAGGAGGGTTCCCTTTTCTCCACACCCTCTCCAGCATTTATCATTTGTGGGCTTTTTAGTGTATGTAGTCAACTCTTAATTGTCCCCACGGATGATATACAGTGACTTTTTCCTTGTCCAGGATTAACCTATTTATCTGAGTTGTCTGTTAACAGGATCCCCACTTCTGCCTGAAGACATCAGATATCCCCTTGCAGAAGATAAAAGCTAAGTATTTAGACCAAAACATGTGCTACTTCTCTTCCTGCTGCAGTGGTTTTAAAACTGTTTGTTTTAGCAGTGGAAATTCTTGAATCAAAATATTAAGCAGAAGAACTCAAATCATTATGCTGTACACTTTAAATTTACACAGAACTGTATGTCAGTTACGTCTCAAGAAAACTGGAAGAAAAAAAAATGTTCCCAAGGAATTTTAATAGGTCCCTTCAGCTCAAACATAGACACACCTTATCTGAATGATCAAAGCAACAACAACAACAAAAATTTCAAACATATTAAGCAGAAGCCCATGGCACTAGATGTTGGTGGCTCTGACCAGAATGTCTCAGATTCTTTTTTACTATGAGTGAATGGGAGAGCGAGCATCTCCAAGCTGTTAGGTTTTCGTTCCCAACAGCTGGCACCTGCAGCTATTTTGGGGAAAGTGTCCTCAGCCTGCTTTGCTCCACACCCCACAGCCCAGGTATTTAGGCCCTTCCAGGCAGGTTTTAGCCAAGGACTGATAGGTAGAGGGACATGACAGCTTCAGGCTCGGGGGGACAAGTCACACTACAGACACCCGCTGCAGTATCAGGCAGAAGCTACCCTCTGTGGGATTCCACCTGAAATGACACCCTGGTTTGGCTTCCTCTGCTTCCCTGAAAGAGGGGAAAGCTTCTAAGTTGACAGAAGAGATGTTGTCTGTCCCCAGCATGGAGTCGGGGACAAGGAGGCACTAAAGAGGGGCAGAGGGACTCAGGCATCTCAACAGCCTCTGAGTCAGGACTTCAAACTGTGGCATCCTTGTCTTGCTCTGGTCCCTGTGCTTCTGGGGCAGGAGACCCATTCTGTGTTCAAAAGTTCATGGGGAACCTGGTGCTAAACCATTCATAGACAACCTGCTTCTGGGTTGGGGGATCATATGTAGCAGAGCAGCTCCCTTGCTGTAATCTATTGAAAGTCAGCCCTCGACATGAGGGTTTGTTAAAAAAAAAAAAAAAAGAAAGAAAGAAAAAAGAAAACTAAACTCAAAGCTACATCCAAAGGGCTAATTTTAAACAAAGTTGAAAAAACAGAAAAAATTTTAAATAAAAAATTCAATTTTTAAAGAAAAAAATTTTAAAAAGAAAGAAGAAAAAGTAAAACAAAAGATATTTTATAATCATTTCTGTGGCATTCTCCCATGTGAAGGAATAGTAGCAAGTGAGGTCAGATGATGAAATATGTGTCACATAGAGGATGTTTAGAAAGCGTCTGAGTCAAGGATCTAGAAGCAAGTATGTGTCATTGCTTTTGCAGGGCCTGCCTGACCTCCTTAGCTCTCCAGGAGCGCCCTGCAGCTTACACCGTGTGGCTCAGTGTTCCCAGGCTCAGCCTTCCTGAACTTGGCTCTGATCCACTCTCGTAGGCCAATTCCTCACACTTGACTCAGTCTTGCCCCCCAGCCCCCAACCTGGCTCTTCCTTCTCTGATCTTATTCTCTCTTTACTCTTTGGACCTGACACACAGCACAGTAACTCCTCCCAGTGATGACTCTAGGTCTTCTCAGCTCTGTAACTCAAGGTTCCTTGCAGAAACTCACTTTGACCATCAGAACCCTCCTACCTAGAGCTGACCTCTCCAGTGGGGTCTGGCCTGATGAGTGGATATAGTCTTGCCCTGGTTTTCACAACACTTACCTTCATTTGACATACTATATGTTGTACTTACTTATTTCTCTTTCTTCTCTCCTCCTATTAAAACGTAAGTCCCATGAGGGTAGGATTTTTTTTTAAAATGTGCTTTAACTACTATATCCTCAGTTGTCAACACATAGTCAATGCTTAATAAATATGCTTTGAAAATTATTTTTAAGAGATCAATAGTAAGTGAAGAGATGTCCATGTTCTTAAAATCCTCTCCTTATTGTACAAACAGTTTGGTGCTCAATTTTTTCACTCAAGTGTAATAAATTACCTAACTTCTGTTCTCCAACACTTCAGAAGAGAAAAGAGGGGGGAAAAAGGAGAGAAAAATAAGACAGGCTGAAACAAAGCACACTGTGTATCAGATGTAGTCTTTAAGACCAATGGAAAGAAAACAAACCATAGGTGAAAACATTTGGATTTGTCACAGTATTCTTTAAAAATGGTGTAGCCTGGGTCGAAATGTGTGTGGACAAATTACCTTTGGCACTTTGATGTACAGTGTTTTTTCCCATGCAAGGTATTAGGTATAAAAATATGCCAGTGCTCTATAGAAAATGTAGAAAAGGAGGTACTCATTTTGATGACAAAGATAGTCTAACTGCTTGCCAGTATAGCCCCTATTTCCACACATTTAAGGGTTAACAGAATATTGAGTGGGCCGACCTTCATCAATATTCCTTTGGGGGTACACCATTAAAATTCCTGCCTTCCATTTCTAGCCTGTCTCCAATAGTCACCGTTGCCAATTCTATATGGAACAGCCAATTCATTGCTGACTGAAGATTCCCAAACCAACAGAATTACATAACGGAAACAGCTAACGTCAAATGTTTAGAGGTCCTACTCTCATGACTATGACTGTGTCACATGTAGTGGATCAACCCCTATACTTCACAGAAGCCAGGTAAAATTAGACAAAAACAAACAAAACCAGTTATGTTAAGGGATCAAGAGCAACCAAAGCAGCCAGGACTAGACGGGACATAGAAACACCAGCAGGGAATTTGCAAGCGATACAGGAAAGGTAATAAAGCCAACAAGGCGATCTTGTCTTACCAGTTACCACAGTAACTGCTGGGGAACTCTGAGACACTGGGTAGAGCGAGCCTGGCGTTATCCCAAATAAGGAGTGAGGAACCTGGACTGTGTTGTTGCGATGTAAGTTTCAGGCACGCAGCATTACAATTCAACACCTGTACACGCTACGGAGCGATCACCACCACAAATCTAGTGACCATTCATCACCATACAGTTGCCCCCCTTCACGCATGTCACCCACCCCAACCCCTTTCCCGTCTGCTAATCACTAATCTGATCCCTGTTACTATGAGTTTGTTTTATTTTGTTTGTTTCTTTTGGGGATTTTTTAGATTTTTTTTGTTTTTTTTAGATTCCACATATGAGTGAAATTGAACAGTATTTGTCTTTCTCCATCTGACTTATTTCACTTAGCACAAGGTCATCCATGTTGTCACAGGAATCTGGATTTTACTGACCATCTGTCTATCGAGTGCTGCTTCTGGGAGTGTCTCAGTCAGCTCAGGTTCCTATAACAAGATATCATCAGCATGGTGACTTAAACAAACAAGTATCTCTCACAGTTCTGGAGGCTGGAAGCCTGAGAACAGGCTGCCAATGTGGCCAGACTCTGGTGAGGACCCTTCTCCTGGTTGCAGCTGCCTCCTCACTATACCCTCACACAGCTAAGAGAGAGAAATCATCTCTTCTGTGTCTCTTAAAGGCATTAGTCTCATTCTTAAGGGCTCCCCCTCATGACCTTAATTACTCCCAAAGGCCCCCCATCTCCTAATGCCATCATATTGGGGGCCAGGGTTTCAACATAATAAGAATTTTGGGGAAATGCAAACATTCAGTCCATGGCAAAGGGGCATGACTTTTCTGACACTTCGAGCTCATGTTGGTCAAATATGCAACCATGGCTACACAAAAGTCTTGAAGCAGAACGATGCATGTGTTTTCAGTAAGCAACCTTCAGCGTGTTAACAAGGATAGACAGTTTATATTAGCAGTAGTGTCTTCTACGCTCTGACACGGTAATTCTACTCCTAGGTATATACTCAATGCATAAATCTGTGCCCCAAACAACAAGTACGAGAATATGCAAATAAACATGGCTGGCAATAGCCCCTAACTGGAAATTATACCCAAACGGCCATCGGCGGGTCAGTGGATGAGTACATTGTGGCCAACGTGCACAAGGTCCTCTGCTCCACTGTGAGTCCAGGCAGCCGTCCTCTCTCACTCTGAGCCTGGCTGCAGCCTCCTGACTTGCCTTCCTGCCTCATTTTTCCTTCCTGTAGTTCTTCTTTTGTAAAGCAGTTAGAGTGATCTTTCCAATTCATAAATCAAATTATACGCCATTCCCCTGCTTCACATCCCCGAATGGGAGTTCACTTAACTTAGAATACAGTTCAAATTCTCTCTTGTATCCTGCCTACCTCTTCTCCTTCCTGTCTGTCCTTCCCCTGTTCACTACGCTCATTTATTTACTTATTTCTGTTGGAGGTGCTGGGGATTGAACCCAGGACCTCATGCATGCTCTAAGCACATGCTCTATCACTGAGCCACACCCCTCCCTCATCATTTTTTTTTTTTGAGGTATAATGTATATAGAAAAGTGAACAGATCTTAAGCAATAAAAAGACACAAAAGAATTTTAGGTAGAGGTGACAGGGCCTGCTTTGAGTTTTAGAAAGGCAGTCCTTACAGCAAAGAAGGGGAAATGGTCTGAGGAAGCCAAGCTGAAGGGAGACGAGGGCTGAGGTGTTTGTCAGAAGTGCGGTGAGAAATAATTAAGACATGAACAAAGGCAGTGGCAGTGGGAAGGGAAATGAGGGACTCTACCAGCATCCCAGGCTCTCTGGAGTGGCTTAGAGAGACCTGAATCACCTTACTGTCCTCCGCTGATGGATTTGCCCTCAACTAGAAATAGGAAATTAACTATAACTTGGATTATAGCTTAGTATTTCTCGCTAACTAGACCTGTAATTACTTTTTCTTAGAAAGTGTAAGGTCTCGGCAGTGCTCTTTTTTTTTTTTTTAACTTCCCTTGCTCATTTAACATTTTGATTGTTTTGATGCAGTATGCTACTAATAACACTTCCTCATCTTCGATCCCAGTCTTTCTCCTGCTTTTTTCCAGCCAGTATATGAATAAAATATTGAGCTGCTGATTAATGACCCCATATGTGCTACCTTGAGATGTCTGAAGGAATTATCCAAAAGCCCAGACAGCTCTATAATGTCACATTTAAATTAGAGTCTGAATCTGTAAAATGCTGTTCCTCTGTTGTGAATGCTGTGTTATAAAGATGGTAATCAGACCTAATTTTCTTTTAAGAGAAAGGATAGAAACATTATCTTTAAATGCCAAGAAAAGAACACAAAATACACTAGTTCTAATGGACAAATACGGAAATTAATCCTTTGACTTCAGCTACACTTAGTCCTAGAAAGTGTGCCTTCTCAGGGATGTCTAAGAATGGATGGGGAATTCTGGCTTTTGTTTTTAATTGCTTTTGTCTTAGAACTCTGAGGTGCCATCACTTTCCCCTCCTTTTTGGCTTTTTTGGCCCTTGCACTGGCAGTGGGCGCTGACTTCTTATTACAGAAAAACATACCACCTGTCAGGGATGTAAAGCAGTCAGAATCTTTGAGCTGACTATAACTGAGATTCCGTATGGAAACACAATAGAGCTAGAGTCCACGAGGAGCTCTGTCATCCTGAACCCAAACAATAACAAAAACAAACCCAACAATAATCATAGCAGCAGAAGTAACTGCATGGATGGCAGGGATAATACAGCCAATACGATTAAGTTTTATTATACGTCAGGCACTGCTCAGTACTTTACATACTGCACCTCATTTAATCTTAACTCCATGAAACTGATATACTGTTATTATCAAAGGTCACACTGCTGGGAAAAGGCAGAGTGAAGATCCAAACCAATGTCTGTCTGATGCCAAAGAACAAACTTTTCACCACTGTATCATATTGTAAGGATCTGAGCTACTACACAGCTTGACATTCAGAGACTTAACCCATGGTGACTTTCTCCATGTAAATAACATCTTGGACAGTTCAACTGATATTGAAAGGACGGCAAACACTACTTGGATTGGAACATACAACCCTAAAAGCAATGTCTGAACCTAGTGGCTGAATGACCAATGGTTATACAGATCTCAAAGCTTCCAGACAGCTCAAATTTATATTTCCATCTACTCCCATGAGTATCATTCCACTTATCAGACCCCATGTCTCAATTTTTTAATTAGAAACTATGGTGATGGCCACCACACTGATCTTTTGAAGCCAGGAAAAGGGGATGTTTGTCTTCACCTTGAGAGTCTTTTAAGACCTAAGTGCCACTAAGCCCACTCAACACTGACCATGCTCCGTCTCTGAGGACAGGTCACAATTTCAAATGCTTTCATGTTATTGTATGCTGCCTCGTCTTAAAGCAAATTTTACTGATGAAATCTTCTGAAAATGACAAAATTATTCCAAAGTTCATCTTGAAGAAAAAAAAAAAGTAAAAGAATAGTTAAGACAAGAAAAAGGTCCCTGTATTTTAGCATATATTTAAAAGCTTCAATAATTTAAAAAGACTGGTGCAAAAATTGACATTTATATATGTATCTGTGTATGCATGTGTATATATCTATACATGGAATTACATATATGATGAGGGAATAGTTACATACCAGTGAGAAAGTGATGGATGCTCCTATTGTAGTGTAAGGAAAATTGGCTCTTGGGAAAAAATTAACTTAGATTTTTACCTTAAACTATAGCACTGAATATATTCCACATGGTTTGAAAACTAAGTGTAAATACTAAAAACTTGATTTTATTTTTCAAATGGAAGGAAAAATATAGACAAATATTTAACTTTTCTTAGACTAGGCAAGGAATGCCTAAGCATGAGAGAGACGGATGACATCACCAAAGAAAACGTAAACAAATCTGGCCGCTTAACACCTAAAGGGTCTGCCAGTCAAGAAAACACACACACGCACAAAAAACTCTAGAAAAGTTATTTACAACAAACAGTACAAAGGATTAAAGTTTTTGGTATGTTTTTAAACGTGCAAATAAATACCACAATAGAAAACCAATAAACTTATAAATATCTATAAAACTGAGCTGTTCAATCTTACTTGTAATAAAAAAAAGTTAATGTCAATAATGAACGCAGTGAGATCAGCATTCTCAAACACTAGAGGGACTGTTGACTATTACTAACTGCTGTATAGAGATTTGGCAAGCATATTAAAGGCATTAAAAATTCACAATCTTTGTCAAAATAATTGCAAATCTAGCAATTTTGGTGAAAGTCTTATCTGCAAAGGCATTCATTAAAATATTATTTATATTATTCACCAAAAGGAATTAAGTTTCCATGGGGAAATGGTTGATTCAAGAGCTGAGACACAAAATGTTAAAGTAAGCTTAGAACATGAGTCAAAAAACAAGGAAACCCAAAGACTACCAAAAGATACGGATGCCAAAAGACACAGAAGTCAGTTAGGAGGAGTGCCCATTAGACAACTTGGGCATCAGAAAGTTATTTTAATTGACTGGACAACACTAATGAAAACCCAATGAGTCTATAGTAACACTAAGGGGAAAAAAAAAGTAAATGAGAGAGGGAGAGAGAAACAAGCAAAATTCATTTACCTCACTTTTAAAATTAGTACTTAAAACATAAGTAGTAAGGATTTACCCTGCATTTGGAGAGGAAAAACTCTTATTTCCAGGAGAATATCAGCTATTAAAGGTAGATGAAATAAGAGAATTATAAAAATCACCACTTGAAGCTCCCCATAAAATAACCGGGTTTAAGCAAGAACCACCAATGATGCTAAAAACCATTAGGTGAAAAGTTGTGGGGGATATGGTAATCGTATGATACCAAAGGAGCACCCTGTAGAAAATGTACTAATTGTAAAGGGAAAAACATACCTCTAAATAAAGAAATCTAGTGGTCACTTCCTGAACTGAGTAATCAAATTTCACATGAGTGATTATGGGACAATCTTAAGTTATATACCCTTCTGATGATGTAATCACCCACAAATTGTCTTTGCCAAAATGGTTTATCTAAATCTAATTAAGACTTTAGACCTAACTTTCAGTTTACAAGAAATCCAGAGGCTGGAGGAACAAGTTAAATGACACTACCATGGAACAATCAGACAAATTCAGAACATCAGAGTTATGTAGGAGAATGTCTTTATTCTTAGGAGAGGCAGGCAGAAGTCTTTAAGAGTGAAATGTTATGATGTTAGCAATTGATTTTTTTAAATTAAAAATTTTTTGTTGTTGTTGGGGGAAGGTAATTAGTCTTACTTATTTATTTATTTTTAGAGGAGGTACTGGGGACTGAACCCATGACCTCATGCATGCTAAGCATGTGGCCTACCACTTGAGCTATACCCTCCCCTAGCAATTGACTTTTAAATAGTCCCACAAAACAATAAAAATATACTCAGTACATATGCCTATGTCCACGCAGATACACACACACACACACGCACACACACATGATACAGAAAATATGGCAAAATGTTTAAAAGACATTTAAACTGTGGGTCTATGCTACTCTATTTTTTCAACTTTTATATATGTGTGATATTTTTCATATTAAGTTGGAAAAAAATATAAAAAACTGACATTATGTATTGCCAAAAATTATATGATGATTCATTAAATGAGAGTACATAGAGTTGATATTATACACATATTAAACATCTTTTCAAAGAATTTCCACATAGGTAAATAGTCACAATTCAGTGATGAAGGAGGAAAAACTGCATGTGAAACTTTACATATGGCATGTATAACTTCACCTCTTGTTTCACAGTCACCTAACACGTTTATTGAACAATTATAATGTGCCAGTAACTCTTCTAGGTGCATAAGAAGAAAATACACCTTAATGTTAAGAGGGTTGTCCCTGGCTGTTAGGGTTATAGGTAATCCTGATTAACTTCTGATACTTTTCTAAATTTTTCAAATCATACAATCATTTTTACAGTAAAAATAACAAACAAGCATTTTGCTTAAGAGCAGTCACCAAGAATTAGATATTAACAATAGCTGATACTGACCGAGCACCTGGCACGGGCAAACCCTCTTCTCCATGCACAACAGGGACAAATCTACTTAGCCCTCCCCTTAACTCCTGGAGGTGAGCATTATTTTTATCCCCATTTTATACACAGAAACTGAGCACTGAAAGGTTTGGTAATTTGCCAAAGGCAATGAATCTTAAAGGAGGGAGGCATCCCCAAGGAACATTTGGCAATGTTGGGAGACATTTTGGTTGTCACACCAGGGAGAGAGAGGGTGGAGACTAGGGATGTGGTTAAACATCCTATAATGCACAGGACAGCTCCCCACAACAAGAAAATGATCAGCCCCAAATGCCAAAAGTGCTGAGGCTGAGAAATCCTGACCTAAGATCACTTCGCTGGTAAGTGATAGAGCCCAGCTCTGAGACCAAGCAGCCAGGCTCCCAAATCTACCCCCTTCATCACTCTACACTCTTCTTAAAACACTCTGACTAATGTTTCATCATTAAATGTTACAGTGTTTATGTACTGAGAGTAATTACTAGTAATAACTGCTGTCATATATGATGTTTTGTGACATATCAAAAAATTTACCCAAAATAAGAAAGTAATAATCTATTTCTAAAAGTTCAAAAGGTACAAATTAACTAAGATGGGATCTGATGTGGTAAAAGGGCATTCCACTGGTGATACAGGAAAATGTGGGGTGAAAGGATGGCCGTGTCCCAGGTCTCAGTTGAGTCCCTGGGACGCACCCTGCCAAGTGTGGGTTCTTGGCGTCACACAGGAAAGAATTCAAGAGCAAGCCACAGTTGAATAAAAGTAGATTTATTCTGAGAGATACATACTCCATAGACAGAGTGCAGCCCGTCTCAGAAAGCAAGAGAAAGGCCACACGGTGTGGGGTTGTTAGCTTTTATGGGCTCAGTTATTTCATATGCTAACAAGTGGGAGGATTATGCCAGCTACTTTGGTGAAGGGGCAAGGAATCCCAGGAATTGGGTCACTGCCCACAATTTGACCTTTCATGGTCAGCCTCAGAACTGTCATGGCACCTGTGGGTGTGTCATTTACCATGATAATATATTACAATGCGCGTAGAATGAAGCTCAAGACCTACTGGGAGTTGACTCTCCTGCCATCTTGGTGTTAATCGCTGTGTCATTCCTTTAATGGCTGTGCCTTGCCCTCTCCCCTCCTGTCTCATTAAGATAATTTTTTCACAAAGCAATTTTGCTGTCTGCATCAAAATCTTATTATTTATAATCTTTGATCCAGAAATTCCACTTTGGAAAATTTATTCTAAGAATATAAATCAGAATGCAGCAAAATCCTGGTATGCAAGTATACTTTCTAGAGTGGGAAAAAAAAAAGGAAGCTACTCAGCTGTCTAATAAGAACTTAATAAACTGGGCACACATGCTTGAGAGACCTCGGTAAGAGTGTGGAAAATCATGTATCATATAATATTAGGTGAACAAAAGAAACAGGATATAAAAGTCACAGACATACGTTTACAAGCCCCTTAAATAGTGTCATTTGAAAGATAAAAAGGAAACACATCACCAGCTGTTGGATTAGGATTATAGGGTAAAGAGTAATTACTTTACCTTTTCTATCTTCTGTCTTTTATTTTCAAAATTGTCTGAAATATAGCTGTGAATTTTTATGGAGTAAAAACAATCAGAATATTTTTAGATGTACCTAAATCCTGACAAAATAATACCTTTTTTAAAGGGAGGTGCTTTATAAAACCTGAAATACGTGCAAACAAGCTTATGACCTAGATCCGAGCACTTTCACGGTAAAAACAAATCTGAGAACAGAGCCAATGGTCCTCCCAACAGAGTCTCCATATAGCTATTAGATGAAAAAATCTCCTCTCTGGCAATCTTAATGTCTCCTTCTCTCTCTATAATAACTTGATGCATAAAAATTAATCTTTTCCCTCGGCTTTGATCCCTGAGCTCCTTAGCGAAGATTCCATCTTGTTCTATAACACATGATGAAGCATTTTCCCTGTTATAATGTGACAATGGCCCTACTGAGCACAACAATTCGAGTCTGAATGGGCCACAGCCAAAGAGGAAATCTTAAGAGGCAATTCCACCTAGAACTATTTGGCAAATGCATAAAAAAGACACATTAACACTGTCTGAAAAGAGTGCCCTTAACAAAAGAACACAAAGCAGAGCTGGGGATGGGGGAGGTGGTGGGGTGGGGAGGGGGGCGCAAAGGAAAAGTAAAAAGGTGAGATATTCCTGGGGTCCCATCCCCAAGGGCTAGTCCTGTAGATCAGTCAGTTTCACCCAAAAAAAAATTTTTTTTTAAACTTTCAATAAAAAAGATTGTCAAGGCTAGGAAAAAAACATTCTTTAATTAGTTTACTCAAATATTGTCTGACATCTAGAATCTCAATATTAGCAAAAATGTGATAATTATAGCTGGAAGGGGTTTTTTATTGAATGTAAATTCATGAAGAACAGTTTTAGCATATCTCACTCCCTATTGTTATTTCTCATGCTGTGTTCACACGTAACTGGACGCCTTTGGGCTCCACTCTGAAATCTGATCTCAAATTCACAGCCTCCATACTTCCTTTTAAAGTAGCTGCAGTTCAGCGGCAAGCTCACAGAGGACGCGTCCAACCCATCCCAAGGGAAGATACAACCTGAACAGAGCCTGCGGATCTGGGGGGGACCCGGACCTGCAGGATGCCCGTGAAGGAGTGGGAAACAGACTAACTTCCCTGATGCTAAGACTGTTTGCTGATCCTGTCTGACAAAGAAACCCCACAGTTTGCTTTCTCTCCCTTACTGCTTTTGTGCTAAACAACCCCCAAGCTTCTCCCAGAGGCTTTGCTCCAGGAAGGAGGAAAAGGGCTGATAATCTCAGAATGGACAGATGCTCCAGAGTTCCTCCATGAGGCCAGAAAGATTTATCAAGGTTAAGAGGAATGTAGCAGCCCCCTGTAAAGTGCCCTGATTGTTATCACCTTTTCTGTTCCACCCAGTTTTTCTACAAAACCTCAAGGCCCCCAACCCTAAGATGGACTCCCAGTCTCTAACGCAAGTAGCCTGAGGTGACTCCCCTCTGCCTGGCAAAGCAATAAAGCGGTTCTTCTCTGATTTTCCCAAAACTCTGCCTCCAAGTCTCAGTTTGTCTTTTGGGGTAGAGGCGGGTTGTGCAGCAACACCCAGACTGCTCCAAAAGGGATCTCCTGTATTAAATGAGGTCCCACATCCCACCACTGCAGTACACGGAGGGCTCTGTGTGTTTTCCACCAACCACTGCAACCCATTTGGCTGTCAGTTCAGTGAAAGAGCTTGCCAACCCAATCTCGATGTTGGTTTGAAGGGAGAGAACAGAAGCAGGGAACATGTGTTTAGTGTTCAAGTGGGTCAGGTCTGTGCAAACAGGCAGTTACTTTTATAGAGGAGCATACTGGGACTGGGAGAGGTTAAACGACTTGCCCACACCGTGTGATTAATGAGTGGCACAACCACAACCTGAAGGTAGGTCTGCCTCACATCAGAGCTTGTGCTCTGTCCTCTCTAGGACTTGCTGGCACGGCGGGGGGGAAGGGAGAGGGACACTCCATCGCACAAATAAATTCACATGCACACACCCAAGCGCGAGCTGACCTTGTACATCTTCTCCCAAATAGCAACGTATCATTGTGCATTCCTGTAGTAAACACTGAGAGGTGGTAATGTTTGCTGGTTGGTTTGTTTTTTGTTTGTGGTGGCAGCCACTGACTACTTCTTCTAGGATTGTAACCTCAAATGCCCACAGGGGCCACTCTTTCCTCCAGGCATCAGGAAGAGGTGGGGACCAGAGCAGCCTGGAGAGAAGAAGCCCCTTCTAAAGGGCAGAGCTACATGACAAGTACCTCACGTCACTATGGGCAGTGTTCCCGGTGTGCAGAGCTTTGCATTTTTCAGAAAGTGCCAGAAACTTATTTTTATGTGAACGCTCCAAATTTGTTTTAAAGTTGGTGACTATTAAAAAAATTTTTTTAAATTATTTGAGCCAAAACAAAACCAAACCATGTCTGTGAGCCTGATTTGGTCTTGGCCCTTTGCTTTGCAACTTCTGGTCTAGATGATAAACTTGTGCCAGACCTGATAAGGGGGGAATGACCTTAGGTCAGTCCTTGCAGGGGTAACAGACACAGCTAATCGCTCCCACCATGCGGGCGGTGAGAAACACCTTGTCCCTTTTAGGCAGTGGCTGTCAGCCTAACATTATTCTTTAGAAAAAGGAAACACTTATCACAAATTCTCTATTTAAATATGTATACATTTCAAAACCAGTATCAGGGAAGTGGGCAAGAGGTAAGAGGGATTTTACAGATTAGAAAAATAGAGAAACCAGTTTAAAAAAATAATAAAAGACACTGGTTAGTATTAAGCAAATGCTTAACAAGAGTCCCATAACAAGAGCCAACTACCAATGAGAGATGCATCACAGGACTTCCTGGTGGGGCCGTTTCTTTCAGAGGGAGCACATTTCCCACTATCCATCCTTTCCCCCACCTCTTTCCTTTCCATCTCAGCCACAGACCAATTCCAGCTACATTTTATTACTAAAGTACTCTTGCAAACGAGGAAACAGAAAATGAAACATAGTCTGGTGGTCCTAGCCATGCTGGCTCAGGCACCCCAAGTACATCTTCAAACAACCTTACCGTCTAGCAAGATGAGTGCTCTCACACGAAAATATGCATTCAGATGGAAGCTTTTGAACGCACTTTCTTGCTTATGGAAACGTGCAGATGCAGGGACATTTAATGGTGTGCTGTGCTGAGATGTAAGTAGACGAAACAAATTGTGATGAGCTCACAGATGTGAAAGAACATTTGGGAAAATCCTATATTACTAGTTTGTTGTTAAAACTTTTAAATCTCTCTCCAACTGGGCACTACCTTATAACGAATTAATTCTAGCAGCAAAATGCTCCTAGGAGAGCAACTCAAGTGTATAAATTTCTAAGTCGAAATAAAGCCATTTTGCTGCTATTTGTGGTAGAGAAGCTGTTCCCTCTCTCTAGTCCATCAGGAAGAGGTGTAGAATTCCATGGTCTGAGAAATGTGCTATCAAATCCAAGCTTTAAGCTCAGACCTTTCATTCTGTGATTTCATTTGGCAGTGCTATAGCTTGATAGAAAAGCTTAAATAGCATGGCCTCGTCCACGCTCACGGAACCAGAAAGCAGCAGAGTGGCTACTCTTGACCTTGGGCAAGGCCAGGCTAGTTAAGCTATTATCAAAGGTGTGTCCCAGAAAAAACTGACATGAAATTTCAACCCCCACTCCACTCTTACTAGCTGTGTGAACCTTGGGCAAGTTCCTTAACATCTCTGAGCTTCATTTTCCTTACCCCTAAAAGTAAGGGTGAAGATTTAAAAAATTACAATAGTCAACTTGTTGTCTATATTCTCTAAGTCAGAAAGCTCAGTACTGGGCTCACTGTATAGCTTATCTCATTTAATGATACCTTATATCAATAGTTATCAATAAAATTTGTAAGTTATTATCAATTTTGTGATGATTTTTATGATTTTATATGATTTACAATAACTTACAATATGATATGATTTATATAACTTAATAGTTATCAATAAAACTGATAACTTATCAATATTTAATGATACCTTATCATTAACTATTAACAACCTCAACAAATTTTAAGTTAATTAAAAATAATTGACAATAATACCATCTTTGTAGGATCATCATCATGATTATATGACAGAAAACAGATTAAAGCTCTTTACCAACCAAAAGATATATGGACGTTAATTATAACATACCGTTAAAAACAAGACAACAGGCCCAAAACGGAGTGGCTAAGCCCTATGTCACCAAAATGAGACTCAACTGTTTTGGCTTGCCTAGAAATGGACACTTACACAAGTCAGTCAGGAATCACCTGGTCAGCACTTGTTAGGTAATCTGCCCAAGAGACCCCTTTGGTCCCCTAAAGGAAAGTAACCTTACAGCAACCAACCCATTCTTCACCTAGTATAGCTTCCTTGTTCTCGCTCTCTTCTGCCTGTAAGTCTTTCATCTTACACAGCTCCTCCGAGCTTTTTCTAGCTGCTAGATTGGATGCTGTCTGATTTGAATCCATCTTTGTTCAAATAAACTATTAAATGTTTAATAAGCCTCAGTTTATTTTTTAACAGTTCTGGTGTCAGAAGAGGCGGACCCCCGACAACCCCCAACAGCAACGAGCAACCAGGTGTAGGCACGTGGGAGCCTCCTGAGCGCTCTGCTTTCTCTCCGCCTCTGGATCCTAGCTCCACGGCTTTTGTGTTATGAGCTTTCAGACTTTATTTGAGCATTTGTTTTTCCAGACTGGGTATGACTTAGATCTTGGCCAGGATCTAAGCTGGACTGGGTCGAGCGTGAGACCTTGCACAGTGAACAAAGTGTTAAGGTTGAACAATCAGGTTAACCTCACCAAAGGTAATCGTAAACTACAGTGGCCACAGTGGAGAACTTTTAACCGAGGTAAGTTTGTCCATTTAGGAGGTGCCCTAGAGGAACAGGGGTCTAACCAAGCACTCACTATAAAAGGGAGAGGGAAAGTTATTTTTCTCCCTTGACAGTTTCTGGTGATCAGGATGAGACCCACTGGGACACTCATTCTCCCCAGACTTGCAGATGGGATTCTGGGAAAACCGGCAGACACCAGCAAAGGGTGAGAATTCTTACCACAGTCAGTCCTCCCAGATCTCTATCTGTGATGACTGGTGGAGAGAAGAAGGTTACATTTTATGCTGTCCCTTCCTTTCCAAATTCAGATCGGCAGGAAAAATACTGGTAAGAATTAAATCTTTGAACTGTGACTCATGAATTTGCTTACAGGTACCCACTGGAACCTTTCTCTCCCAGGGACAGCTACTGCCTTCTTGTTTGTCTTGTTTTATATCCTGAGAACTTGGCTTGGCAACTGTCAGGTCTGGGGGCCTAAAAATATGGCCAGACAGAAATGTGGGTGGGACCCCACCTGTAGGTGGATATAGCGGGACAGGAACGTGTGTTGTACTCCACGTGCAGCTGGCATCCTGCTGACCACGGCCAGCTCTCAGGGGAACAAAGACTTTCTTTTCTTATCTTTGGGATTGGCTGTAGAACTCACAAGGGTACTTAACTACCTTTCGCACCCTCTTTAGGGACACCTCTTTCATTCATGGGATCATCAATACTGCCAGGAATATTTACTCTTTGTACCAGTTGAAACCTGACAAGATATTTTTTAAGGTTTTTTTTTTTTTTAAGTCTATGGTCAAAAGTTGGCCACATTGGAAGCTGATATTCAGAGCCTGAAAGGAACATTTTTTAGACCTTCTCCCCTAACCTAAAATGAAACTATGTACCCAGAGGGAAGTAAAAACATTCTAAAGCTTATTGTGGGAGGATTTACTAAAACATCCCAAAGACACCCAGTTTTAAATCTAGAAAACAGAAATCGTTTGATTTCCATCTTAGTTGAAAACCTTCTCTCGGATATAAAAAAGCAAACTGAAGATGATGTAGGTGGATGAGTGGGTCAGCACCTTGCTATCATTCAGGTTCTAACTCAATTTTTTTTTTTTTTGAAGGACTGAAAACAACTGTATTGTCTTACAAATCAAGTCTTCACAAGAACAGAAATGTGGCTCTAGAAACAATTCAAAGTGCACGTGACCTTTTTACCAGTTCCATATCCAACCCCACCCCCAACCCCATCTCAAAAGGCTTTCAGACACTGTAAAAGACCTGGACCTAGGGAACAAAAGTCCTCCTTGGTGGAACCTGCATTCTCTCTCTGTGCCTTTTGATATCCAAGTATTTTACCTGGTCTTCTCTAGGAACCAAAGTAGTTCTTATCAGAATGAAGAAAAAAAATGAAAGGAAAGGCTGTTTTGAAAACTTGGCCCATGAAAAAATTTTAAATTTCTTCCACAAATACCAGTAAAAAGTTTAAGCCATCTGAGCAGATGATAACTTCTATCATCTGCCAGACACCCAGTTTATATTCAACTGTTCTTTATAAACTAGTGAGTTCTACATTGTGATTCCCGTCTCACATATAAAATTTAAAAACCAAGCTTTAAGATCTCCGTTTGCATCTGCCTATATGTTTATATATGTCTATGTATGTATGTAACAAATGTGTGATTTTTTTTTCCTACCTCCTGTTGGTATTGCCAAAATTAATTTGTAATGAGCTCTATTTACCTGGCTTTAAGCTTTGTCTTTAAGGTAAACAAGCAATGATATAAATCAAGTATATTCTCAAAAATGTAGAAGCTAACACAAATGTTTTCCAAGTTCATGTAATCTAGGATAATCGTTAGTAGATAAAAGATAGTTTAAATCTGTTGGTTTAAGTAAAACAGGCATGTCATAGAGTTATCAGCATTACATGTGATACTTTTATTCTACCTAGGTTTACTAAAAGTCAAATAAGCTCATGTTATCTCTGTTATAGAATTTGTCATCAAGAAGGATAATTTAAGATGATGGTTAGCTGTTTAATCCCTCATGAAGTTTTCCCGACTAATTTAAACATAAGTGTTAAGAACAACTGAATTAAATCGATACAAGTAAGATAAAGGTTTATAAATGAAGTTTTCAATAATAATTATGCTTTATGGTTGATCTACTTAAAAACAGTTTCCAAAATCTTTTTTGAAACCATAAAGTTATACTGAAGATAAGTTAAATGATGGAAAGTCATTGAAAATCTGGGTCATTTCCAAGTACGATAAAATACTGAAACATTAATTACAGAATATAAGTTTCTCCACTTTTGGATTCCTTTAACAGGAACTAAAAATAATTGGGTCTATTAGTAAACATATTTTGGGCCACATTGGAAAACTCACTATAAGGGAGAATACACTTGTAGAAATTATGGAATGTATTTTTAAATTTGCCACGCAACAGCGTTACAGTCCACAGTGGCTTACTTCTTAGTCTTCACTTTAAATTAAAAATTCTAAGGGTTTAAAATTCTAATCAATTTATATAATTAAAACCACGTAGAAATAATAAGGGTGAAAGGAAATCACTGTGTATGAAAAGTAGGTAAGGAAAGTAAAATTATTGCTTGTCTCACAAAAAGAGTTAAAAATCGTAGGACAAAATCTGAATGGATATTTTAAAAAGCTTGTAGAAGTGTGCGGAAAGGAATCTTGGGAAAGAAATGTGATGTGTAGTCAAGCTGATTAAGATTGGAATGGATTCATTTACATTTTTAAAGAATGAGTTTTAAAAACAAAAGTACCCTGATGCAAGATTAGAATTTGATTTTCTCTCTGTTAAAAGGACAAAGCTTTATTAGATTATTGGTCTGCTCTTGATACAAAATTGTAACCAAAGGTTTTTCTTTACCTGTTAAGTAATCTGCCTGGACAGCAGAGATTTTGTCTTACCAAAATAATTTACTGTGCTTCACTTGTCTTTATTAGGTCTTTCATTACTTAAGAAAACCCAGTCTTCTCAATATTAAAAGTGCTAAGTTTTGTTCATAACTATATAACCTTCCATTATTGCCTCTAACATCTTTAGTGCTGTCACGTTAAACAGATGACAAAGTATTATTTCATAACGATGTGATCTTATTTAATCAAATGTTAAAAACTTTTGAAATATTCTCAAAATCAAGTTCTAAATGGAAACTTTTTGACCTCTAACTAACTTTGAGGATTCCTGGGAAATCTCAAATGATTTCTCTCCCACCCTGTAAAACAGAGATGTTAAACTAATTAGGTTTATTTGATATGTTAAATTACATGGGAAGCACTGTCAAGTAAGTGATGATAAACCTTCTCAGGCTATGTTTGTATAGATGCATATGATTAACATGTGTTCTAGAAATTCTATAAAATTCCTAAAAATCTAATATGTCCTGTCTGGTATGATGTTATCAGTCATAATTCCAGTTATCTTAAATGTTCTTATGTCCCAGAAATAACCAAATTTCCTTATCAATTCTATTATAGTAAACTCTCATCTGATCTTTAACCATGGGCATGTTTCAGTCTTTGGTCATTTACAGACAGTTACTATTTTATTCTGATGCTTTTGCAAAGTGAGACTGATGGAAAGGACCCTACCAAGTACTCCTGACCACTGACATTGCTGCCAAATCACGGGGTGTTGACACTTGGGTGTATACTTCACAACTGAAGAAGCCCCCACCTGGCATCTGGTCCTGTGCAAACAGAGGAGACCTCAAAATCCAACTGGCGAGGAACAAAAGTAGCTGACCTTGAGGTACACTGCTTTCTCCCAAGATGTTGGGTCAAGAACATTTCTTTCTATCCCTCTTTCCCTCTCTGACCATCCTTTTCCTAATTCTTACAGCATGAAGGTCTCTATGATTCTTGTGTTCACCTTTTGTCTTGCTCTGGCCTGGAAAGATAATGCCATTGTTTACTTATTTCAGGCCACTGCAAGGAGGAGTAATCCACCTGCAAATAACTGCTGGATTTGCCACACTGCTGGTAACCATGCAGGTCAGCCCGTCACAAACTTCTCCCTGATTTCCAGTGCCTCACTTTCTCTGGAACAACCTCAGCTCCCTCTATGGTGTCAGACTCCCTAACCTTGTGGCATCATTTCCCCACCTCTGAGAACAATTCCAAACCCAGGGAAACTTGCACCCAGGCTCTGTACTAAAAAAGGGACACAAGACAAATGTAACTAGAACAAAACCACTGGTGCAGTCTATAGAACCTTCAATTTTATTGGCTGTCACCTTTCCAATCCTGAGCCACAGATTCAAACAGGAATTACCAGGTGGCATTCGTGATTCAAAATTAGCTTTCTTTGGCAGATCCCTACTGCCCTGGCCAGGAGTAATGCAAGTGAGGCTATGATCAGGAATCTCTCCTTAACTTTGGAAGACACTGCAGCATCTGCTGCTGACCAACAAAATTTCCTGGACTCTCTGCAGAAGGTGTTCTTGGTAATAGGCTAGCCCTTGATTGTCTTTTAGGTGAACAAGCAGGTGTTTGTGCTGTGGCTAACACCACGTGCTGTACTTGGATGGACACTTTTGGGGAAGTTGAGACTCAGCTACGTAAGATCACTGAAGAAGCCAGTTAGCTTTAGGAAACTGACTCCTTCAACTGGGGTCTTCCATTGACTTACTCGATTCCGATTGGTTTGGCTCATGGAGACCATGGCTCCAAAGAGCACTCCAGACAATGGGAATTATCCTGCTCGTAAGAATCATAGTGGTCTCCCTGGTGTGCTGGATTCTCTCAAAAGCTTTAAGTGCATATTCACAGCTGCTAACTACCACGCAAACAAGCTCCCTAAGACCTGGAATGTCAGAAATGGAATGAAGAGAATGACTGACTTACAGAATGTGAACCCAACATCACCACCTGTGAAAACCACACAGGGAATCAGCAGTAACTGTGAGTTTAGAACAGTAGCTGAGAGTAATGCCTTAAATTTTGATCACATCTCTCATTTAGGCTGAGAGTCTGATCAAAAGGGGAAATTGTCGAAAACAAGACAACAGGCCCCAAAGGGAGTTGTTTATGCTGAGCCCCACATCACCAAACCAAGACTAAGTTTCAGTTCTCCCAGAAATGTCTTGAACGAGACAATCAGGAATTGCCTGATCAGCACTAGTTAAATAATCTGCCTGACAGACCCCAGCTGTCCCCTAAAGGAAAGTGACTTTCCAATGACCAGCCTGCATTTTTTTGCCTAGTACCCATCCCCAGTTCCCACTCCCTTCTGCCTGAAAACGTCTATTTGCTAGATTGGATGCTGCCCAATTCACGCCAATTATTGCCCAAATAAACTCTTGAAAATTTTAATATGCCTCAGTTTATCTTTCAACAATATGCAATACAATTTTAGAAGCACCCAGAGAAGTCCATGAATTACAAAACTCTTATCGGTGCTCTGAAGTATCTTTATTGGGGGTCAATTACCTTTTACTACAAAATTGCCACAGAGTTTAAAACCCATGGACCTGAAATCTCTATTTGGGGGCTTGAGTGCTCTAAATACCATAGTAAGGCGGAAATGGTGGCCTGTAACTCTCTTTCTAGGCCTGAGTTTTGCTTGGGAAGAGGGTACAGAAAGAACACATGGTCCCTGAAATGTGGAGAGGGTGGGGGAGCAGATAACAGTCTGGATCATGGAGAGGGCTATCCTGCAGAAAGGTGGAGGCCAACTTGGCTGGCTTTGAGAATGGATTTCTCTTAATGGACAGAAAGGAAGCCGATAATAATAATAATAAGCACATAATAGATGTTTCTTCAATTACATATAGGGTATTTCAACTATCTACTATTTTTATGTCTATCAACTATTTTTATGTAGCTACAACACCAGCAGACCAGGACAATACTACCAGAAGCACCAACTTCAAATTTAACAAGCTGAGAGAATAAATCTATCAAAAGTTGTCATTAACTTAGACTTCAGTATGTTGGACTGTGTGATGACTCGAACCAGGGCAAGGCGGACGCTCCCCTTGGCTTGGTAAACTGCCTCTTCATTGATAATGCAAATTGTGACTGCAAACTGCATCTCTGGGGGGCTTTTAAAGTGCTTAAGGGAACACACTGCGCACTTCAGAAGCGTTCCTTTTATATGCAATTAGTCTGTTCATGACACATCATTCTTATCTATTCATTAAAGTAAGTCCCTGGCTTAGTTGGAGGCATTTTATGGATTTACAGACTCGAGGCAATGCAGAACTCATGGGAGCCTAAAGGTCATCCATCCAGTTCACGACCCCCTGGGGTCACTCCTCTCTCAACATCAGAGCCTGGGCCACTGTCGCCTCTGATCCTGTCCAGTGAGAGGTCACTCTTGACCTCTGCTGGCTGACTCTGGAAAGATCACGAACCCTGCCTCGGTTTCCCCAGGAAGATTGTGTGCACTGTGGCTGGCATGTAGCGTGGTCTCAAAATTATAGACCGAAAGGAAATTCATGGCTGCCCGGGGTTGGAGGTGGGGAGGCAGACAAATGGCAAGAGGTTTCTTTTTGGGGTGATGGAAATGTTTTATAATTAGACATGATGTGATTGATGATGGTTGCACAACTCTGTAAATTCACCTGAAGTCAGTGAATTGTAAACTCAAAACAGGTAAATTTCATGATATGTAAATCATGCCTCAATAAAGCTGTTAAAAAAACAAGATACAAAAATACACAGGGATTTTTTTTTTTTAATGACAAGAAAAAAAAACCCCAAGGTGCTAAGCAAAGTATACATGAAATAAAAGCTAATTTGGGGTGCTGTGGGAGAAAGTAGATGTGGTGAAAAAGCAAAAAAGAGTTTTAGAAAGCTTCTGCTTTGTACTCTCAAGAAAATTAAAATTGTCTATGAAAGATAAAGACCGTAAGACAGACTGAAAAAATGGTACAGCTCCACAGCCCCTCAAGAGATCCATGAGACCAATGTGTTTAAGAATTCAAAATTTTTTGAATTTCAGGAAGTTAATATGAGGCATTTTCCATAAATTACATAACACCCCCAACAGGGTATGTGGCAGCATCTCATAATTAAACACATTAATATTTCTTTAATGAAATGTATGAATATTCATACTAAGCAAGATAAATATAAGTCTATAAATAGACTCATGTCAGTTCAGGCCTGGATCCTGCCAGCCAGGGAGTTTGCTACAAACTTGACAAAGAGCTTGGTTTTGTCAGACTCTTGGGGTTTCAGGACCAAGGACCTGGTCATCACACTGCACACTTGTCCATCACAGGGAAGATGCCTTAGTGACTGTTACCCCTCTCTCCCCATCTTTCTCCAGGTCTCATCGCCAGACTGTCTCTCCCCAGAGAGATCCTGAAGTTGGAGACTAAGACTGGGGATAGGTTGGAATTTTTTGCTCTGCCACTACTGAGCTTAGATGAGCGTGAGATATTGAAAGGAAACAAGATAACATGGAAAATTTAAATGGAAAGTACTGTTCAGGATGGGGTGGGGAGAGAAGGACGGACCCCACTGTGTTAACTCAGGATAAAGGGCAGAGGGTATACCCTTAAAAACTAGCACAAAAGCAAGGGAAGCAGAAAAAATGAACAGTTCAGGTCTATTCATTAGTAGGTTCTGTATCATTTACTGGACTTATTTATTTCTCTCAGAATGACCTTGCCAAAGCTTATATAGCCTCGCAAAGGGTTTACCACCTTTGCTCCTTCCCTTCTCTATGTCTGATGCACCACGTGAGTGACTTTATCCTCCTGCCTCCACTAAGGGACCCTGGGTCAGTGGGGGTCCAGGATGCTATGGCAGGACGACCAGGAGAGACAGAGCTCCCCCTCAGTCTGGTGACAGTGATGTGACAGCCCACCACGGCTGGGCAGACCACAGCCTATGGCCCTGAATTTCAAAGCAACTCTTTTCCACTAGATTCCCCACTTCTTCAGGGCAGGAACCTTGTGAATCAGTATTTTATTTCCAGGGCCTAGCAAGCGTCTCAGTACACACATGCTGATTACTTAAACGGATGAAAGAACAAAGAAATCAAATGTCAAATAAAAGCAGTCAGATAGTTGACCGTTTTGCGAAGAAGCGCCGACCCTTGCTCTAGGACCCAAACGGAGCTCCCGAGAAGGATGCTGTTCCTTGGGTTCTCCTCATGCTGCCCCAAATGATACCTTCTTCTAAGCACCTACTTCTGCCCGTGGATTTCCCACCTTAGGAGCTGTAGGAGGTGAGTCAACTATGAGCACAAATAGAACCGTATGCTGGCATCCTAAAAGTGCAGCTTTTTCATATCCGACTCTCATCTAAGGAATCATTAAGCACCCGCAAGGCTAGAACAGAATGTGTGTCTTTGTCTTCGCCATCATACTGACCCAGTTCACCAAGTTAGAGGGCAAGACAGCTCCCAGTTTTCTACATGGGAGGGGGCTGGGGGAGGGGCGCGAGAGACGTGTTGGTGCCGAATTTCCACAGTAAACAATTTGTGCGGAGGCTGTGTATTTTTCCGAGTTGTTGTGGAGACACTGGGGAGATTCCCAGGGGTCTGGTAAGGCCTCCCCAGCCAACCCACAGCCGCCGCTTTAAAGGAAAGCAGCCCACTCCATTCACATGCCAAAGAGAATTCGATAAATCATTATTCAAAGTATCAGCTTTTTCCTGGGAACTGTGTTTACCTCGTCAGCATATCTTCTCCCCTCTGCCCCCTCCCCCACAAACAATTTCATCATCACGAAATCAGAGACGCTTAGATCCAGATGAGGCCTTTAAAACCCACGTGGTGTTAATACGGGCCCTGAGCTAACCAGCCTCCAGGTGCAGGGAACACAGAAGCCAACTCAAGCGAGTCCCTGAAATACGCCTGGCATTTTATGCACATGCATACACTTTAGTTATGTTAGTTCATATCCGTGTAACTACAGGGACTCACCTCGATCTCCCCTCCTTTCTGTGGACGAGAAAACTGGAACTCAGACACGCTGCGTGACTCTCACGTGGCCCACAGCTGACGAGTCACGGTGACACGGAATCCCGCAGAAAGTCTGAAGTCGGTGTTCTTTTGGCCAAGTCCGTGTTCCAAGGTTGGCCAAGGGGCTGACCCTGTCTGCCGCGACAAGACTCCTTCTAATGTGGGTACGCGTCGCTGTCCCGGCACCTTTCGCCCGCTATTAGGCCCTGAAGGCCTCGGAGCTCTAACGGCTCTGCGCAGCGGGGCCCGCCCTCCAACGCGTGACGACAGACCTCAGGGCCGCCCCCTTCCTCGCAGCCACGCCCCTCCAGCTGCTGCCCCAGGGCCAGGTGTCTCCTGTCAGTGCGCGTCTCCGCCTGCAGGGGGAGCACCTCAGGGGGAGGGGAGGCGAGAGAGCCACGAACACAGGTGGTCTGTTGATGTGGCGTCTGCAGAAGCATGGGGGAGGAACGGCTTGGTCGTTTGAGACCTCTGGGTCTGAAGCTCAAACCCGAGGAAGTAGCTTGTTCCTGTCCCTCCGTTATCTTGGTGGGAGATAAGCGGACAGGTGCACATGGGATGGACTGGGGACTGCCTCTGCCCTCCCTGCCTGCCCACAGAACACCAGGGCCCCAGACGCCTATCTTGCCTATCTTTAGAGCCTCTCTTAAAAAAAAAAAAAAAAAAAAAAAAAAAAAAAAAGCTTTTCTCCTTCCCTTCCTCGCTCCTTCCTTCCTTCCATCCTCCTTCCCTCCTTCCATCCTCCGTCCCTCCTTCCATCCTCCCTCCCTCCTTCCATCCTCCCTTCCTCCTTGTTTGCTTGCTTCCTTCCTTCCTCCACATAGCATGGAGCACATTTTCAGTGAACTTAGAATCTACAAGTCTGCATTTAGAAGCTGGCTTTGCAACTCACTTTTGGGGTGATCTTTGGTCAGTTACTGCAGCCTCTTGAGCCGCGGACCCCTCACTTGTGTCAGGGGGATTAGCATGACCCAGCACCCGGTGTGCTGAGGATGCCACTGGAGGCGGAAGCTCTGTGCACCACCAGGGCTGTCTACTGCAGGACTGAGGGGAATTAGCAGTCCTAAGTGCTGACCACAGCCCAGGCTCATTTCACAGGGTCTGCCCACGTTCTCAGAGGTTATCTCATGTGCTCTCAGGACCTGAAGGGATGTGGCCTGAAGCTCTCATTTATCATTTAATAAAAACAGGAGAGAGGACAGGACCGAAGACACTGTTTGGGGCGGGACTATTTAAAGGCCTCACCATTCATCAGGTTATGGTTTGGGACCTTCGACAGAAACACATTAGGAAAGTTATTAAACATAAGCCATGATACAGCCATTCACTAAGCTATCACACAGCCGGAGGAAATGACATTGTAGAGGATTTAATGACATGAAAAGACGGTCCCAGTGTTTTTAAGTGGAATAAGCTGGTTACAAAACAGAATAGAAAGTACGATCCTTTCATAAACAGTGTAAGTTTATAGAGGAGCAGACAGATCCTGGAGTGTTTGCTTTTGTCATCGCTACTTGGTAGAAACCTGGGTGAATTTTCTTTCTTTTGGCTTAGTGGTACTTCTTCAATTTTCTGCAGTAGAGAGGGATTGCCTTTGCAATAAAAGATTTTTTAAATAAATGAACTCAAGCAAGTTCAAACTGATGTGTTCACTAACTTCTCATACCTAGAGCATCATGCTTGGCCTAATCACCCTCTGTTAGTCATTCTTTTAGCAACTGCGTGGCTGTATTTCTTGCAAATAAACCACATCCTTATGCAGGGAGTCTAAGAGACTCCTTCCCTACCTCAGCATCGTCTAGAAGTAAGCCACAGTCCTGGCTGCCCTGAAGACCATTGTCTACAGACAGTTTGTATTTAGGTGACTCAGGAACAACCCCAGGCTGGTTTGGAAGCCTGGTAGAAATGCTCAGCCATCTTATAATGCATTTCCACTAGAGATGTATTTCCACTAGAGCAAAGGCAGTTAATAATCACTCTGTATAACACACATCTTTGTTGTACGCACATGTAGTTCTATTTGGCAAATTATGCATTCCCAGTGCCTCTTAATGTACATATAATCGATAAGAGTGGTGTTAAGTGTGGTTTAGTAGAAGATGGGTGGACTGAGAATGAAATATTCATTCAGGTCACCCTTTGGAACTTAATCAAGACCATTTAGCTGCACGTGCCTCAGTTTCTTCACCTGTGTGGGAACCCTGGTTTGGCTTGGTGGTGCCAGCACGAACCTTTAAAGAGACAGAGCTGAGTCTGAATCCCAGCCATGTGCTTTGGTGGTTGTGTTATTTAATTTAGTGATCCTCCGGTCTCCTCTCTGCTTAAGAGGACGCAACACCTACTTCATGGAGGGCTATGCCCGGCACACGGGAGCTCTTCTGCCAAGGACAGGGAGAAAGGCCTGGCAACTCCATCTTTTGCATGAATGGAGGAGAGAATTGGGTTCCTTTTTATTTCCCCATTGAAGTTGTGCAGAGCGTCATGAAGACATGACACTGAGCATCAGCAACAAGGTTCATGGCTCACCTGTTATGAACCTGCCACAAAAGGGTCTCTTGTCTTCGGCCGCAACAAGCAACAACTTGCTCCAAAGATACATGTTATCTTGATAATAAAGCCTCCTCTTTCCAGCAATGGGGCTTCTAAATGTTGACAATTTTAGATAAAAAATCTTCCTACAATGTATTTTACAGTAATTACTCATTATCCTGGCTTCTTAAACTAAACATACTGACCTGCATGTAACTTTCACTGATGTCTCAGTGTCCCACTCCTGTCTTTGGGAGTGTCAGCTCTCTACCTGCCTTAGTTTGTGTCCCCTCCCTTCCTAGGCTCTGTGGGGTTTTTTTGTTTTTTGGGTTTTTTTTTTTTTTTTTTTTTTGCTGCTATTGTACCTGCCTTGAAAAGCAGTCCTTCTCACCTCTGAGTTGCAATATAATCTGTGTAACAGGATTACCCGATGCAAACTCTCTCTTTGAGAAATAAGAAGCAAATTTGGAGAGGTGAAGAGAAGCTGTGGGGGTAAGGTCTCCTCGAGGTGTCTAATCGACAATGGACCGGGGAGCTGAGTAAAAGAGCTTAATAGGAATTGCACGGTAAATAAAAATCAATAAGGATCAGATGAAAGTCTGCTGAACGAACGGAAGCGCATGGCTTGAGTCCAGCCACAGTGTGGCACTTCCTTTCCTGAGACCCTCAGAAATCTTTTCTCCATGCCTCGGGGATCAAGAGAGCTGAGGATGCTGGGAAACTGACCTCCAAGTAAGAGAAGCCACCTATAGGCGTGCGCACGTGCACACACACACACACACACAGCACGTGCCATATGTGCACAGACAGATACACACCCCTACACAGACAGGGGAGGAGACTGGGTACCTATATGGCTTAGCTCAACGAAATAAGCCCATTTAACCCCTGTGGGCTTAAACAGGTCTTGTTTTAAACGATGCACTTTGAGATAACCTGTGGGAGACCTGTGCGCTGAATGTGTTAAAGGGCTTGAGAAATCCACACCATTGGGTAGTCAAATCCTCACTCTCATTTCCTACCCTTTCCAGCAGCAACTGCCTCAAATGCCTATTGAAGAAAGCTGCCTTTTCTCTCCAACACCACGGGACGGCCCGCCAGCGAAGGAACAAATACGGAAACTTTAACAGCATCTCGAGAGCGTTCCCCTCTTTGCTCCTCACCAACTACTGACAATCAATGTAAAAGTAATCCTAGTTTTTATTTGAAGCTATCTCAGCTTTAAAAGAACCTTCCAAAAAATGATTGATGCGATGAATTAAACCCATAGGTAACCCCTGAAATCTGCTTTGAATAGCAACAAATTCCTAACAATATCTTCAACGGCTGCAGCAACGAAATCTAATCTCTGAACTCCTAAAGGTCAAGATTTGCTGTCTGGTAGCACGGCTCAAGAGTAAATGCTCCCTAATGCTGCGCGAGGCGATTGCTCTGCACTCCAGACAATGTCAATTTTGTCCAAGTAGCTGCAGATGTGTCCAGCATTAAGTCAGAACGATGTCAAGGGCCCTTCTCGAACACCGGCTGCTTCTCCGAGAGACTGGTCCTAAAGCCCCAGTCTATTACAGTCCATGCCCCAAAGGCAGACATTTAAGGCTTAAAGGAGGATGGAGAATAAAGCTGCATTAGATTTTTTAATGTTTCTGAGTCAGGAGACCCAGGGGAAGAAATTCTCTGGTGATCCAAATGTCCTTTCCTCTCCCCTCCCATCACTGACAGTCCTTTGGATTCCCTCATCAAGGTGCTGCCATGAAGTCCTACCTCTGAGCTGCTTTCTTGATAAACCACTCATCACCGCTCTGGCCCCTTCTAGCTTTGGAAAAGCTATAACAGACTAATGAACCCATTAAATTAAGAAATGTATATGTTACAGGAAGTAACGTGCCAAGGGAGGGCGTGGGATGGGGGTGGGGGAGCAGAGATTGGACCAACCTCTGAACAGAGTGCTCAGCCAGGGTCCTCAGTCTGCAAATGCATCAGCTCCTGCATCCCCACCCCAACAAAGACACGCCCCCCCCAACACAATACACTTCTTTAGTTTAAACCATTTTTTTTTTTAAAGCAGGAAAACACTACAACTGATTTGGAAGCATCCTTAAACTAGAAGATCTGGATGCAGATCTGGATGGTTTTCAAGATTGGTAGGGCTGAGGGTCAACTAGGTGATAGTTCTCATATTTTACTGAGAAAACCCATTCATCTGTCACTCGGGAGTAATTGATTTTTGCTTCCTTTCCTTCTCTGTTCTCTTCGAACTCTGTTAGCCTAGAAATAAGCCAATGTCTGCCTGGCGCAGGTTGCCGTGACTTCCCACAGGCATGCCTTTCCTGTGGAGGAAATAGCTCTTATGGCAGGGAAATGGGAATGTGGTTCCTGTGTCAAACAAAAGACTCTTCTCTTTGGCAGCACATCTCACATTTTTCCCCTGGCAGCATCCGTGACCCAGGAGGAAGGAACATCCCACGTGGAAACTTTCCTGAGTCTCCTCCTTAGCAACAGATGAGTAACAAGTGGCAGAGGTTATCATCAATTCATTCTGGATCGTCTCTGTCCAGAACACAATGTATTCTACAGATGAAGTGTCATTTGTTCTGTGAAATCGACAAAGGAGGGGAGCCTAATTTCTCTGCATCAAGAAATGTGGCATTACTGAAAACCCTGGGTTTGATTTTCTTCTTTATCTCATGCTTTGGGCCCTTCTTTACTGCCAACAACTTGCATTAGAGGCCAAGTACCACCTGGGAGGAATGCTAAGTTAAACCAGGGGTGTAAACTACAGAATCTAGGTAACATAAGTGAGTGGAAGGAGAAGGTTTACAACGATAGTGAGTGGTGGGAATGGTGGGACTTACTTAGCTTTGAGCCCAGTGTTGCCAGGTAGAAAGGCTTCCTGGCAACGCTGGATCATCTTGAGATTTTGCTTTTGTTTTTCTGTTTTCTAATGAGAAGAGAAATCCAGATTTTTATTGTGGGCAAAATCTCCAGACTGCTGATATTGGCACATTTTTTTTAAAAACATGGTGTAGGGCAAACAAAATTTAGCTGCCTACCACGGCTAGCCCGTGGGAAGCCATTTGTGATTTCTGCTTTAAGCCCATTTACAGCCCAGCTCAAGTGGGGTCATTTGACCAATCAGAAGTGTTGGTGGGGAGATCAGGAATGGTGGAGGGGCAGCATGGAATCTGCCCAGAATTGGACCAGTTGGAGGAAAATCCAACCTGCATGTCCACACAGTCCTGCAGCTTCAGCAAATCCCGGGACTGTACATGTGGGAGTGGACTGAAAGGCCTCTTATTCTCCAAGTGGGAATACGGGCATACTTAGTGTCAAAAAGGTCTAAAACTAGGGGTCGCAGCTGAAGAGGTTAAGAAAGGTGAACTGTGAATGCAGAGAGCCCAAGGTCTAAACCAGGGATGCTGCTATGTACTGAATGTGTGTGTCCCCGCTCCCCAAATTCATATGTTGAAGCCCAGATCCCCAATGTGATGGTATTTGAAGGCGGGGCCTTTGAGAGGTAACTGGGTTTAGATGAGGTCGTGGGGTTGGAGCCCCGGAATTGGTTCTCTCTCTCTCTCTCTCTTCTCTCCCTTTCTCCCCCTCCCCTCTCTGTTATGTAAAGTTTCAAGAAAGCAGCCATCTGTAAACCAGGAAGAGGGCCCTCAAGCTGTCACCCTGGTCTCACACGTCCAGCCTCCAGAGCTGTGAAAAACAGTTCACTGTTTAAGCCACCCCATGTAGGATATCCTCTTATAGCTGCCCGCACCGATGAAGACAGACGCCAAGCAGGATTCATCACACCTGCCAACTCCAACAGACCAGAGACAGGGTGGGGGCGGGTGGAGCTGGGAGGAAGGGGCGCTCAGGCAGTGGTATCTCCAGTGCAGCACCCTTGTCACCCTTGGTCTGAAGGAGCCCAAGATTAGAGAGATTCCCAGACAGTGAGCTCTTCCTGGGCCAGCCAGGGGGCTCCACTTCCACAGCATAATCACAAGTCTCAGAGTTCTACTGCTTTGTCTCTTTAAGCCACGTTTAGAGTGATTACGTAGAATACATCAGAATTTGGCTTAACATCACGCATTTTGAAACAATAAAGAGCACCCCTCACATTGGAAAGAATAGTTTAAAATACAGAGTCTAAAGTGAAAGACTCAAATTCTGTGACTATATAGAAAACTATCAAGTGCCAACAGGTATCAGGGTCTGTTGGCCCCACACCTGGCCCGCTCTTAATATGTGAATATTCGAATGATGTCTTTTTCCCCCTCTTTGGAAACCACCGCAGTGGACACTGTAGGGCACTGCCCACGTCCCCTTCAGCACCCAGAATCCACTTTCCCAGCTGCTGGGAGCGCTGGCCCTGGAGGCTCACCCTGAGTCCCCCCCCAGGACCTACCTTCAGCCGCGGAGCTGCTCCTGGCGCAACCTCCGTTCAGTGGCTGGTCAAGTGAGGGTGTGACGCCCTGAGCTCTCTTACCTCAACTGGGACAACTCTGCAGGGCCTTCCGAGCTCCCAGACTCCTGTAAGATCACCTGGAAGCCTCTGGGGTAACTACGTTGCAGTTCAAGTTCTCCTGTGCCCCATTCTCCCTCCTTCGCTCTCCGTTCTGCGCGTGTCTCAGAATGTTTCCTGAAAAACTGACATACAACACAGATCTAGTTTAAATATAGGAGAATAACAGAATATTGAAGGTGCTGTATGCCGGGCTAATTTTAAATGGCTTTCACACTGCAGGAATAAAACTGCAACTTTAGGGAAGCAAGAAAGATGTTATGCCAATTTTAACGAAAAAGTTCCCATTTGTCAATCACATTCAGCTCTACTTATGTGTAGGGAACACATGTTTCAGTTCACCTAGGATGTCTCTGTTCATTTGAGGGACTTCTCCCTACTCCAATCACGAGATTGGTGCCAACTGTGATGCCCAAGTCCACAGAGGCAGGAGGAGGCAAGTAACCGTGGTCTGGCCAAGTCCTGGTTCCCCATGTCCTGTCTCTAGTGATTAGTCCGAGAGAAGAGCATATGACCAAGGCAGAGCCAATCAGAGTCATTCCGTGGGATTTGTCAGTACATAACAAGAAAGACAGGCTATGTCTTTCCTCTCCCATCATAAATTCTGATCATGTAAGTCTGGAGCTGCTAGCAGCCAGGTACCTCACTGCTCATCTACAGTAGAAGAGAGTAAGATCAACACGCAGAGACAAGCAGAGCCAAGAGAGGAAGAGATAATGAACAAGAAGACCATTCTGTACATGCCCTTGTATCCAACCATGCTTGAGGTCAGAACTAACCCTGGACATCCCAGTTACGTGAGCCGAAAATATTCCCGTTCATCTTGCTTAAGCCATGTTGAGTTGGCATGTCCGTCACTTGCAGCTGGAAGAGTCCTGACTGATTCACTGCATCAATCATCCCATCAGAGTCAGAGTACAAGAAAACCAAATAACCACCCTAAGGGGCAACAGCAAAGTAGGGGTCCCTGGCATCAGAGCCCAAGAGTTCTACTGAATCCTAGCAGAGTAATGTAGCCACGAAACAAAGGGGACGCATCCCAGGGAAGCTCTTGGTTAAAAGTTCAAATCTAGAAGTCCAATTAATATAGGCAGACTATAGAACAAAGGCAGAAATAAAATAGTGTTTGGAGTATAAAAAAAAAATCACTGACGGCCCATGAAAATGAAAACAAGCGGTAACTCTATTTTTAGGTTTTTAAATGAACCTCTACACTGTTTTCCATAGTGGCTGCACCGCATTACATTCCCATCAACAGTGAAGGAGGGCTCCCTTTTCTCCACACCCTGTCCACCATTTATTGTTTGGGGACTTTTTAATGATGGCCATTCTGTCTGGGGTGAGATGATACTGCACTGTAGTTTTTATTTGCATTTCTCCGAATTAGCAATGTTGAGCATCTTCTCATGTGCCTATTGGCCATCTATATGCCTTCTTTGGAGAAATGTCTGTTTACGTCTTCTGCCCATTTTTTGATTGGGTTTTTTTTTTTTTTGTATTATTCAGTTGCATGAGCAGTTTGTATATGCTGGAATTTAATCCTTTGTCAGTTGCATCATTTGCAAATATCTTCTCTCAGTCTGTAGGTTGTCTTTTCATTTGCTTATGGTTTCCTTTGCTGTGCAAAAGCTTCTAAGTTTGACTAGGTCCCATTTGTTTATTTTTGCTTTCATTTCTATTGCCTTGGGAGACTGACCTAGGAAAACATTGCTACACTCTCTTTCTAAGCCGATTTCCCCTCTTTCATACTGATCCTCATGTCACGTGATGTGAAAATGGTCATGAGCATCCTGGGGATCGAAGTAAGGGGAAACGGAATTTGGGATCCATTCTGATTTGGTTTAGGTGATTATATTTATGTAGCTGGGGGTCTCTTCCATGTACAGTTATACCAGTTATCACCCATAGTCCTGGTATATGAACGTCTTTCAGGAATACACCTATTGCCCACTTGCTCACCTTGCTGGCTTATAAAGGTGCAGGGCAAGAGGCATGAGAGCCCCATGTGAAGGTGTCCTGTAGCACCTGACACCAGACACACGTGGGTAAGGGAGGAGAAATGCATTCTGAAATAGATAGAGCCCAAAAGTCATTACATGGGACATTCTCCCAATCATCAGATGTGGGAAATGATAAGAGCAGGACCGAGGTCTCATCACCACCTGGTCAGAACAGAGGCTGCATTTCCTGTAAACAATAAACTCAGTAACTCAGGGGACACAATCACTATATATTTTCTAAAATTTTGGTCAGAATTGCATGACTTAGAATAGGTAAGAATCCTCGTGTATTAACTAATAGGCACAAACCTTTGGCAGTACGACAAACAGCAGGTGCTTCTATGTGACACTTTGAATGCTTTATGCATTTTTACAAAAATGCTGAATTAAGTCATATATTCTATGAATCTCTACAAAATACAACATGAATAAGGATAACACAAAATTGACATACCAGGCGCCCACCATGAGGACTTTGACAAAAAAATTCATAATATAACTCAAAGAGTATTGAAGATTAGTCCTTGCACAAGAAAACTTAAAATGTGCTGAAGGCTGGTATGTCTGAAATGAAAGTAACTGACAGAGATTTCCACCCCCCCCCCATTTAAAAACAGTTCTAAAAATGTAGGTGACATTACCAACCACAATTTGTGAAGCTGAAAATAAAAATATATTTTCTAAATGGTCAATAAGTGAAAAAATTTTTCACCAACTGTATTAAAAGAAATAACCTTTGAGTTTTCTCTATAGAAAATATTGAAAAATTGTCATTTGAGAAGGCAAAGTATTTGCAGCCAGAAAATATTGGGGGAAATATTTTAGAAATATTATAGAAATAGGCCAAGCAGATAATTAATGTTGGGCCTAATTAAAGTTATTTTTCCATATACCATTTTGTGATGCTTACATATCATTTTTAAATTCATCATTTATTTTTATTTCTATAATCATTCTAAATAAATTTACCCATTCATACCTAATTTTCTATCTGTAATTTTGGATTTTTCGGTAAGACCCCCCCACTCTCCCCCAGATTATATAAGCATCAAGCCCTACAAAACCTGTTCCTGGGGTTGGATTTCCTCCACTGGACAAGGGACAAAGTTCAGAATGGAAGAGGTCTTGAACCAGCCCTCCTGGTCCCAGCCCAACCCAGTGACTATGGCAAAGGTTTACATTTTTGTTACCTGCCTTCATAGCCAGTTAAGGAGACCTCGTCCTTATTCAAGGGACTCACTCCTTCTGCGACACCTTTCTACCTGCTTGCTGAAATCTACCTGGGGCCTGGAATTTTTTTTAATAGGAGTTAAAGAATCCTATTTTCCTATGAGTCAGCTTAAAATGCAAATGTTTGGTTTAATTAAATCGTCAGTATAAACTGGCTTCATTTCTCACTGTAAGGTGTGGGATGGGGAGCTGGGGGTTGGAGGTGGACCTAAGGATTTTAGGAAAGAGGCGGGAAGGGGAAGAGAGAAGAGGCAGCACGAAGGAGGAATGAGAGTGAGGACCCTCCCCACCTAGGGGAGATGGAAGGTCGCAGAAATGGAAAAGGGAACAGGGAACAACACAGACTAACAACCTGTGTCCCCTCACCTTCAGCCCAGCGGTGCCAAGCAGCAGCTGTGCGCCAAGGGTTGCTGGCACGTGGCTGTCTGCGCCGGTATCACGGCTGCATGATCCATGGAATGTTTCTGAGCACAGCCCCACATCCTATAAAGAAGGTTCATTCCCTGGGGATTCGCTCATCAAGGAGCACTGTGCAAACACCACTTCCTGTGGGATGTTAATCGTGTCTGCAAGCAGGAGAGAGAGACGCAGGGCATCACTGTTTAGCGGAGAGAGAGAGTCGCTCACAGTCATAAAAGAAACTTTGCCTTCATGTCGAAAAGACCCCTTTGCTAACAATAAGCAACTTTTCTTAGGAAGGAATTTTGATATTTGAAAAGTGGATTCTGTACTTAACTAAAAAGTGAGTACTTTCTTCGAGCTCCCAGGTGTCTCGTGGTCAGGGTCTTCCTGGAATGAGGGAGCAGGCTGTGTTAGGTGATTCCAGCCCGAGTGCTGGGCTCTGTCCGTTTATTTCCACGAGTTGTTTGTGCATGTGGGTTGTTACAGGTGAAGGAGAAACATGGGGCTTTTCAGGCGGTGGTGTGCCACCAGCCCCCACTCCCCGGGACCCGCGTTCAGCCCCAGAGGGGAGAGGTGGGGCCAGACAGGGAGCAAGCTGCTTCCAGAAAGGTGCAGAGTCATGACTCGCAGGTCAAGCTGGTCTAGGAATCTCTGTGGCTTCATCCTCTCTGACTCTCACATGAACTAGATCTCACTGTTCCTAAGATTGGGAAAAAGGGGTCCTCCAAGGAACAGGAGAGAAGAGGCAGCATTTTTTCCAACACTTAAAACTAACTGCCCACAGTCCACTCCAAGGACAGGAGACCCTCCTGCATGGAGGGCAGCCCAGAGCCGTCTCATCACCCCAGTGACAGGGCAGGGAACAATCCAGTATGAGACAACTGGGCCAGAACCCTCAGAACCGAAACACGGAGAAGCCAGAGAAATGCATTTTAAGAGGGGGCTCTCCTCTAGGAGACCACACTGAGAAGCCAGCCCCAGCGCCTTTGATTTCATCCCCCACCCTGGAGTAGGGAGTGGAGAGGCTGGGGATCCAGGACAGAGATTTCCAGTGGGTCTGTGGAATCAGACAGACCCCCAGGGATTGTCCTGGGACTGAGGACAAATATCTTCCTTCTGTTCCCCAATCTCCACCCCCTTGTAACAGCGTCATATCAGTCAGGACCGTTATGATCACAAATGGCAGAAACTCACTGAAACTGACTTTAGCCACAAAATTGGCGGGGGTGGCGGTGGTGGCAGTGATGGAGGAGGAGAATTGCTCGTATCATGGAGCTGTCCAGTTTTACTTGTCCTTAGGCTTGGTTCTGTGCTCTATCAAAGGCACCTGTCCAGACAGCAAACTCACTTCAGGTGGGGAGAATGAACATTTGAGAGGGCGGAAGGGAAAGGTCAGGATACCCAGCAGCTCTCAGCCTTTAGTAAGAAAGGATTCCAGGAGAGCGGCTCGTTAAAAACACCGCAGCCAAAGCAAGATGGAACGGTGCTTCATGCTGCCTACCTTTGCCCTGGAACATAGATGTGCTTCAGAAGAAAAAAAAAAAAAAAAAAAAAAAAAGAAAGAAAGAAGAAAAGGCTATGGATAAGAACCAGTATAATAAATGAGAGAAAAAAGCTATTGCTTCCAGCCGTATAATATATGAATTTCCTCCACTTGTCAGCTTGTCAAAAATGGGATCCCGATTCCTCTCAGTCAATGTCAAGCCTTTCTCGCCTAGTTAACATTAATAAAGGGAGGCAGGGAAGAGGGGAGGGTAGCACTGGGTAAGTACTGGGGGAGCGCTCCTTTAGAAAAGCACATTAACCCTTTTTGCTTGTTCCTGCTCCTGCGGGGGAGATAGAACAGGTGGGCTTAATTGGCTCTGAGCAAAGTCCTTGAAATTCCCTAGGAAGCTATGCAACCAGATGTCACTCTCTGGCACTAAGTGTTAAAAAGGCATCTTTGTAACCAGTCCAGTGGAAGGTGAATGACAGATTTGTTTTACGGAAACTAAGCTCCCACCCTCACTTGACAGACATTTTAGGATACCCCTCCCGAGGAAAAAGACAAGTAACTGTAAACATTTACAATTTAAGTTCTAAGGGTAGCACACAAGGGTTGCCGTGAAGTTAAAGGGATCTTGTCAAAACAGTAATATCCATCACAATTCCACTCCTCCCCCATCCCATCCACCGCCACGTTCTCTCTCACGTTTCCTGATCTTTAAGGCTAGTTCATATTTCCTTATGGTATCTTGGGAAGACCATTTTGCCTGGAGACAAAAGTCCTAGATTAAAAAAATTTTTTTTAATTGAAGTCAGTTTACAGAAATTGACACAACATTGTAAAAGTCCTAGTGTTGAATTCTGTTTTCACCACTTGCAATCTGTATGATCCTTGGCACATCAGTTATCTACTCTGAGCCTCTGTTTCCTTCACCATCAGGTAGGACTACTTTATGTCATGTCTGCCTCCCAGGATTACCAGAAGGACCAAATGTTTCCATTTTCTGGACACTCGCCAGACACCCGCTTTGTACAGCAATGGGCATCCAGGTGAGAGGCACGTGGAGGAATGCAGATGTGAACTAGGCTCAGTTCTGATTTCAGGAGAACTCTGGATGGTCATTGTACAGGACTGTACTCTGTAAACAGAAGAGCTCTTCACAAAGGGACACCCTCCCATTTCCTGTTGCACAATCTGTCACTGTCCTCTAACTCATTCTGGATTTTGCCAAGCCCTCGTTCTCCAAGAGAGTTTCGTCTACCTCGTTTTGGTCCCAGCTTTTCTTTTCACTCACTTCTAAAGTCATGGCTTCTAAATAAGCTTCCCTTGCAAGTAGAGAAGTTCCCAGTTTTTCTTCCAGGTTCATCTTTATGGAACATGACCTTAGCAGAACATGACCTCTTCTACTGTGACACTCTACTCCTGGGTCCAACATAGAGTCTCCAACCAAGATGAGCCAATATGCATGTGGGTAGATGTACCCAGAAATTCAGAATTGGGACACTGAAAGAGGGATAGAAAGAAGCAGTCATGTGCAGGGGTGGCATGTGAATAATGAACTTCAGAATGGAGATCTGTCCCTTCACTAGGTGTGTCCCCAGAGCTGCACCAGTGACTGTTTGGAAGACCTCCCTGCAGGGTCTGTTTTTATTTACTTTAGTAGGACTGGGGTTTTGTTCCTTATGAACAAATGATCTCTGTCTGACATCCTGTTCCAGACAAGCATGGCCCTAGGACACTGGCCCCAGGCTGGTCTGCAACAGATGTCTGAGTTTAGCCCGGCAGTGAGCCACATGTCTGTGTCTGCAGCATACCAAGCTGTAGCCACCATTTTTTTTTTAATGTAACACATGAAAAAGAATAAGCTATTGAAGAACTAACCCAATATAAACAGAGTCACCCATTGGAAGAAGCAGCTGAAACCGTCCCAACAACATTCATCTGTGAAAAACATTTACCTCCAGTCAACATGTTAAGAAGGTACAGTGCTGGTCCAGGCCATCGGACTGGCCTCTGTCTCAGTTCCCCTCACTGCACCCTACGCTGCCAGTATTACCAGAGTCGGGCACTGAACGAAAGAACCTTCTTTTAATGAGTAATCACAACACTATGACAAAGGCAGCTTTAAAAACGTGTTCAAGACGGAGAGCTAACAGATGGGAGTGGCCAGCATGACGCATGACAGGAAAGGCTTTCTAGAAAAAGCTGGGTTTTGAAAACTGAACAGGAGTTTGTCAGGCAAACAGGGTGAAGTTAGAGAGGGAGAAAGGAGAACGTCTGAGGAAGAGGGCATAGCATCACCCAGGACCACAATCCTTCAACCTCTGCCCCTGACCCTCAGGACTACCCACCACCCAGACTACTCTGGCCTCTGTGTTCTGATCACCAAAATGGGTCCCCTGGATGGCACCGGAACCCGCCACAGCTTCCACTCCTGCAGACTCGGAGTTTCACATCCTGGGCTAGGCTTGCAGAGGCCAGCAGCCCCTGCTCCCAAGAGCCTTCCACCAGGCCTTGTCTGTGGTCCTGATTTACTCCTCCTCTCCCAGTCTTTTGGTTGAGATCCCAGCACGTTCAATTTCCAGATTCATCTGAGGCATGACCCTGAGGATGCTGGGAATGTTTCCTGCAGGGTGGTAGGGCCAGGAAGTAAACTAGAACTTGCAGGATAAGATTTCTATGGATGGCAGACAGAAAAAATTTGAGGTGGGGGGTTGGAGGTAGACAGGAGGTGAGCTGACCCTGGGCACTGTGAGGGAGTGGGGTATTCCTCACCAAGCAGGATGAGGAGCAACCTAAGAGAGAGGGATTTACGTTGGGAAAGCCACTATTTCAAACAGAAATTTCCTGAGCAACCTGTCACACAAAGGCACTGAGGGCACGGTGTACCTAAACAGTCCTGAGAGTGAGACCTTACCCCACCATGGGTCAGAGTTGAGTGACATTTTAAAGCTCCAATTTGTCCTAAGTGAACCAACGTGCAGAACTAACGAGGTCATCAATTTTTCTTCCAGCTAATGAACTCGTCAGGAAGGGGGTGATGCAGGAAGATGATGAGCTGAGCAACCAAACCTGATTAAATAGTTTCATCTTCATCAAAGAGTCAGACACAGAACTGAAGCCCCATTATTCACTGGAAGGAGATAATTACACAGAAAGGGCTGCCATCAGAACCACCCCTCCCCTCACCCAACTGGCTCTATTCCCTTGGGTACAGGGAGAGTGTCAGACCTGGGAATTCAACAACTGTTGATGGGCAGCTTGCTCCAGGTCAGGTGTGGGCCAAGAACAAAGGATGGAGATGAATAAGGTCCTGTCCTTGCCTTTAAGTAGTTCCTGGTCGATCTAACATGGAACAACAAGTAACTGAAACTTGCTATGAGAGATGCTCTCCCAGCACTTCAGACCAAGTTCTGTGTGGGTGGAGAGGAGAGGGAGGGTGGGCGAGGAAAGAGAACCAGGGACATCTTTGTAATGGTCCTCCTTGAGCTGGGCTTTAGAGTTGAGCAGAATTTCATGATGGAGGAAAGAGGGGAACTGGAAGGGCCTATCAAGCAGAGGGATGAACTTGAGTAAAGCTAAGGCGGTATGGTAACATCCAACTTATTTGGAGACACAACTCTTTCTTATTCAGCATCACAGATCGGAACCAATCCAAAGTCATTCATGGGGCTTAAAAACAAAATAGTTCTTCTCAAATAATCTAAGCTAGGTGAGTCATTCTCAGGCTTCCCGGTGTTATGATGCTGTTGTCCGATGGATTTCCTGACAGCTTTTCCACTCCCATTCTCCAAATTCTATGTCACTGACTTATTTCCTTTAAAAGTTTATATTAATAAAATTGGTATTTTGAAGATTTTTGTGATTTCATTCTTCCATGGGAGGTTTTCTAAAATTAGATAAGACCAAAGGTTGGTCCAATGGCTTCAAATTGAACTTTATAAGAGTTTTGCAACCAAAGAATAGTAATAAAACATTTTGCATGATCCTGATTAAAATGGAAGATTTGAGTTGTTCAGTTTATGACATGATCCTTGGTTGTACTTGTAACATCTTGCTAAAAGCAAAGCTAAATGCACTCTTATCTGGTGAACTAGTTCAGGTGAAGGTAAGCTTCTGCTGTGAAGAGACCTAATGATACAAGAACTGTGAAAACAGAGAAGCTTATCCTTCTGGTGCAATAGTACGAGGCAGGAGCCATATTCAGGATGACCATTCAAGGACTTAGATTCCTTCCAAGTTGTTTCCCATCTCATCATCTACACAGCTGAAGCTGGTCGCTAATATGTCCAGAGGAAGGAGAAAGGAAATGTACAGGACATTTGGTCCCAGAGCAAAAGTGACAAAACCACTTGTCCTCACAGCATTAGCAAACACTTAGCCACATGGCCACACTTAACTTCAAAGGAGGCTGGGCAGCCAGGAGTAGCTGGCATCCAACTCTGTTACTAAGGAGGAAGGAGGGAATGGGATTTGGAGCACAGGTAGCGGTGCCCACCACCATCCACACATCTGGTCTCCTATATCTGTGCGCACCCTCTGCCACCCTCTCTCCAAAGGAGACTATTCCAAGATCCATCAGCTCTAAGGACAGGATCTCTGTGAGATTCACCATCCTCTTGGGATCAGATTTGGTTTCTCAGGGTCAGGCAACTTGTAAATGAAAAGACATGTTCTCTGGTCGACCACACACACACAGCAGTGGAGCAGCATCAGGATAACCACAAGAGCATACAAAACAGAGCCGTCATTGGCCAAGAGCAGTGATTAAATCCTACTGGGGGAAAATAAAAAGTACCCCCTTCCCTGACATGGAGGCAATTCTCTGGTAAGATCCTGGATATATTCACCAACAAAAATGTATTTATCTTCCCAGGTGGCCTCTGGCTTCATCCTCTAAAAAGTCCTCCTTGTCTTTCATCATCCGTGGCTACATCTAAAGTGGGTGATGGGAAGATGCCCTTCTGGTGGCTGAACACCTTTCACAGAGATTCCCTGCTGTTTCCAATTTCTTAGATAATGCTTAAACTTTAGTAAGGTTAGTTGCTTCTAGTTAGTCCCATGTGCCAGTGACCAACACAGTTTTCTATAGACATAGTTTTGAAGCCTGCTTGACCCATGGTTTCTCCCTTTCTCTCACTCTTTCCATCTCCCTCCCTCTCTCTCTCTCTCTATCTCTCTCTCTTTCTCTCTCTGTCTCCTTTAATAGTGAGTACTCTGAAGCCATCTGAAACAAGGCACATAGGTGAGAAGGCAGCACCTTTAGTTTTATCTTTGCCAAAGTCCTTGAGCAACTACAATTTTATCTCCCGCTGTTTGGAGGTCCAGAAATAGCTATTTATTGAGACTTCAGTTTTCTGGGCATCCTCTACTCTCTTCCATCTCTGCTTACATCCTTTCCTAAAATCATCTCTTTCTTGTAACATCTTGCTAAAAGCAAAGCTAATACACATTAATATGCTGGCTCTTTCCAACCTGTTCTTTGAGAGCTACAGTCTTGGTGGTTACGAGGTCTGCCTTCAAAGGATAACAAGAGATGGTGTTACCAAATAGTAGGTCATGGCATAACAAAGGTCACCAGCTTTCCAGCCTGGAATGCCTGTGTCCTTACCATCTGCCACCTGCCAGCTAAGCCAAGTCTATGTAATTTAGGTTTGGGTGACAGCAACACCACACCTATGATACTAATATCACTATTTTTAAGGTTATGCTAAGCTGCTATAACAAAAAGACCAAAAGAGGGAGTGGCTTCAAGACTATAGGCCCTTATTTCTCTTTCCATAACATTCTTTCCATAACAGAATGGTCCACAGCAACTGAGCTTTTCTCCTCCTTGAAGTCACATAGGGACCAAGGTTCCTTCTAAGCTATGACTCCACTATCCTCTAGGGACTGTCATTATCTGTGTGAAAATGGGTCTCAACCATGTCCAGGTTTCAGCCAGAGGGAAAGAGAAAGACACCTTGGAGGAGGCTTACCTAAAGTCCAGACAGAGAAATGGCATCCAGCTTGCATTTTATTGGCAAGAAGAATGTCACATGATCAAACCTAAACGCAAGGGAGGCTGGAAAATGTAGTGTAGCTAAGACTGACAACAAACGTCATACCATGGACGAAGGGGAGACTGGATTTAGGTGGACAGCTGACAGTTTCTGTAAAGGTCTAATTTGTGGACTCCTTTACATTATAGTTTCTTACCAGGCTCTGGGAAGTCCAAAATGGACTTAAACATCTTTGCTTTACTCACTACTGTCACCTTACCACAGCAGCACACAGTAACTATTGACTGGACACCGTTGTCAATGGCAATTGATTAGAAAGGAGTTATGATCAAAACAAATAGACTCTCACCACCCTAAACTATAACCAATCAATAAATCTGCGCCTTCACAGGAAAGAGCTAGAGAGCTACACCATCTGAAAAAATACTCCCGTGGAACCTAGGCCAACCTCTGTAGAACTCCAAGGTTCCACTGAACACAGTGTGCAGCCCTTAAAACCACTCACAGGACAGGGTTGAAGGTCAAGAATTCACCCTGTGATTTAGACTCATGAGCAAATCTCTACTTCTGCAAATAGCATAGTGCCAGCAATTTTTCAGCTGAGGATTAGGAGAGCTGGAAGTTTTGATGGGAGTAGAATATTTTGGTATCCATAAGCAAGTCCCTTCCCTCAACCTGCAAGATAGTCTTCAGCTGTCCTACCATGACAGGCAAGGCTCTTGACAACCTGACCCCAGCCTCAATTTCCCATCCCAACTCCAACACTTCCTTCCACCATGAACCACGTGCTATCTTCTGAGCATACCATAACCTTTCATACCCTTACCCTTGTGCATGCACTGCTTTTCCCCCTTTGTCAGGAATGCCTTTCTCCTTTATGTTTGCAACTCTGCCCTTCCTAATGGTTACCATGTCCATCAAATCTTTCCTGATCATTCCCACCTCATGTGTTTTTATTCTTCCATGATTGCTTTTCCTTATGACACATTACATTCTACCCTAGAACATTTGCTTGCTTCCTTGATGAACTCTCCAAACTAGACATTTTAGGTCAGGGACTGACCTGACCTAGGTCAGGTCAGGGACTGACTCTCTCACCTCTTCATCCCTGACATGTCTAGCCTAGCATCTTGAGGTTGTAGGTACTCAAAAAAAGTTTCCTAAATTACCACTCCAGTCAGAAGTCTTGGGACACTATATATAAGTTTAAATCCAATCCCTCTTTAGGGAAGAGAAAGTATTTCTTGAGATGCCTAGGTAGTCAGTAACTGATGTGTATTCATGGTATGATTTTATATTTAGCAGCAAGGCATTGCAGCCCAAACATAAACGTATTCAACTATTCATGTAACATATTCTTTGTAAAGTGTTTGGATTAAAAAAATCCTTTGAGCAGCTCCCATCATAGGTACAACGAATCCAATATTGAACACAACAGGCTTGGCCCTTCTCCTCAAGGGGCTTATGATGCTGTCAGAGAGCCATCAAATCCATTACCGACTACAGACACTAACTGAAAGCCCATTATATACAAGGCATCAGGACAGGGCGGCTGTGCCCTCGCTGGGATGTGGGGAAGGAAGCATCTGGAGACAGCTCACACACAGAGTCAGGATCGAGCCGAGGAGACAGAACATATAAAAAATCAAAAACAAAAATGAAAAAACTGATTAGCAGTGTGCTCCTTATCAACTAGGAAATCAGTCATCAGGGGAGGCAGGTCGCTGGAGGCAGGATTGCTTGCTAAGACTGGGTAAGTCTGAAAGACATCGTGGAATTGGAGGGACTTGTTCTAGGCCTTGGCACAAGGCTGGGCTTGGGTGAGGGAGTAGGAAGGCATTCCAGGAAGTGAGAGAAGAATGTATGTACAGTGAATTTAAGAGAAAACAAAGCAACTTTCTAGGAGCAAAGCCTCCACCCATCCCCTGTGTGTAATTCAGCACTCACAACGTGCAGTGCACTGGCGAGGTGCTGGGTGGCTGTACAAGGGTGGAGGGTGTGGTCCTTCCTTCAGAGAAGTTACGGACTGGACCTGGGCAAAAAGGAACCGGCAGTCAAGGTAGTATTTCATCTCCTGCTGTCATCCCGTTCTCTGCTTCGACTTAAGGGGGGAGAGCATTGTCTCCAGGAGAACACTGTGAAGAGGCACTTCTGCTTCCTGGTGATGGAGGGAGGACACTGAGGAGGCTGGTACCCAGCTGATGACTTGTCTCATTAGCCAGCTAGAATGAAGGTAGACATTAAACAGTGATGTTCAGTAGAGATGGGGATCTAGCTGGATAATCAAGGGCCGGCAGGTTGGGTGGAGATCCCGAAACTTCCTCTCCCACTCCCCACTCTCAGAACTACTGGCTGTCTCTTCCCCTAATTCCTTCCAGAACAGTCTTCCTCCATTCTCCTCTTGTGCTTAACCATGACTCACAGAGCTTAGAAAAAACAGAGTCACTTTATAAAATGTCAGATGAAATAAGGAGTCACCTTAGTTCTGAAATGCCTCCTTCAAGGAGACAAAGGTAATCAACACCTGAGTAAGACGGGAACTATCACGTGTATAGAAAAACATACCCCCTCATTTTCTGTCTTCCCTCTTACCCTTCCTGCCTTGGCCCAGGCATGGCCAACGGCTCAGTCAACATGCTAAGTGTATTTCTTGTACATAAGGAACCTTAAAGCTCTAATCATTTTCCTTGGCTCTTTCTTTTCTTACGCAGATAAAAAAATCCATTGTGGTTCTAACTTTTGATCAGAATTATTCTAGAAGAGCATACATTCTCATGAATGACCTCCTGTGTCTTGAAGAGATCATTTTCTTGATAAGCCCCCTGACTCCCTTTTCGCAAGTCTGGCAGCATAGTTAATTGGCTTTGTAATATGAAGCTCGTGCCACTAGGGACTGAGCTAAGATCACCAAAGTATTTCCCATACATCCTTAGCTGAGCTTTGAATCACAAAAGTAGTAGAGGGCCCAGCATGATATCTCCTCCGAAATGAGCAATCCCTTAATTAAACAGAAGTAAATAGAGGTTACAACGTGTTCCTTAATTAAATAGATGTAAATGCCCAATCACTGTGCTTTCCACACACATCAATTTTGCATCATCTCATTTTCCTGTTTGCCCAGTGGAAATGGAAATTCTGAGGCTGTGTTTTGGTCAAAATCTCCCAAGTGTGCCTGCCAGGCTGGGCGTTCAATCATGAATATTTACCTACTGGTTTACAGAAATCTGTAGCTGGTGTCTACTCTCCCTTCCTTTGGTATCCGCGGGCGTAGGAATTACTGTGAACCTTACATTACCGGACCATCAAAGAGAACTGCCTTTGCCCAACAAAGCCTCTTGACTTCTGCCTTGAGAAAACACACCTGGAGACACAAGGTGAAGGGTGCGGCATGGAAGGGACATTTAACATAAAAAACTGCAGATATTAACAGATATATATATACAGAAAAGATAAACAACAAGTTCATGCTGTATGGCGCAGGGAATTATATTTGATATCTTGTAGTAACTTACGGTGAAAAACAATATGAAAATGAATGTATGTATGTTTATGTGTGACTGAAGCATTGTGCTGTACACCAGAAACTGACACGACATTGTAAACTTATTATACTTCAATTAAACATAAATATTATATTTACACACACAAACAACAAAAACCCTAAGCCCTCCGTGCATAGTGGCACTGGAGCACCCTCAGAGTCACAATGCCTCATGTCTACTGCCTTTCTTTAAACCCAGTCTCCAGTTCAGGCAAATTCTTCCTGGGGATTGGAAATACAATTCATGGCATCTAGGATGGCTAACTTTTAAGTGTTAGCTTGGCTAGGCTCTGGTGCCCAGTTGGTCGGTCGAACACTGGTCTGCATGTTGCCGTGAAGGTATTTTGTAGTTATCACTAACACTGACAATCAGTTGGCTTTAAGTAAAGGAGATGACCCTCCATAACATGGGTGGGCTCATCCAATCCAGTGAAGACCCTAAGAGTGAAAACTGAGGTTTCCTGGAGAAGAAGGAATTCTGCCTCAAGGCTGTAACACAGAACTCCTGTTTCTAGCCCGCCAGCCTAAACCACACATTTCAGACTTGCCAGCCTCTACAGATCGCGTGAGTCAATTCAAGAGTGAAATGAGTCATTCTCTATGTACCTATACACCCTATTGGTTCTCTTTCTCTGTAGAACGCTGACTGGTACAGAATTTGTCTAAATAAGGTGGGAACATCTTACTTCTGATTTAGAGCGAGTAGCCCAATCCAGTCACTGCTTAAAGCAAGCCAACTGATGGTGCCCTGCAAACTGCTCGGGGGGGGGGGGTAGGAATGGGGTGGAGAGGGCTGAGCCATGTACACATCACTCAGAGTGGTGACTGTACTTGGGTGGCTCTCACCTCCTTGCTAGCTCGGGCGAGGCCAGTGACTCACCAGCTATGAAATGGATGATTATCAGAGGACAGCAGTGGGTTAACAAGACTTTAACTGAGTCAAACTGTTAATTGGCATAAAATCCATCTCAATTTATTCCTAGAAACAGTTCTGCTTTTCCAAGGCATTAGGAATAAATTGAGGTGGATCCCGTTCCGATTAGAATTTATGATTAAGACCATCATTTCAGGAGGACAAGCTAAGCAAAGCCACGTGCATTTGAAAATCTGTATGACTGAGGGGTCTGAAATAAGGTTACTTGTGAGGAGAAAGTCTCAACGACCCAATCGCCCTATTGATTTTTTCCCCCAACCCCCATAATTTCCAGCAAAGTGACCGATATTTGAAGGTTAGGTTCAAGGAGTCTTTTTCACTGAATCACAGGATTTCAGAGCTAGAAGGAACCTTTTACAAATGAGGGAACTAAGCGCAGAGGAGAGAAATGACTTGCTCCACAGTGATGACAACCAGGGTGCCTGTTTCACCATCTTCCTCCAGAGGGATGGCACGCTCTCCACTTCAGCCTCAAGAGAGAAATGAGTCAAGAGTTGAAACCACTCTTTGGGAAGCCTCTGTTTTCCTCTCTAAAATCATTATTGAAAAGCTAATGTGCCTTTTAGCTTCTGAGTAGTGAGGTCCAGCTCCATCACCTGAACGGAAACCCACATGCATTAGGACCTACCATGGGCCATACAGTCTGATAATAACCTAGCAGATCTTCTCCGAAGACCTCCTCTTCACCTAGCACTGTCCAAAGACTGTATGCAAGTCTTGACAACACTCCTGTTTTTATTCCCTATTTACACAAGAGGAAACTGAGGCAGAGAGAAGTCTAGCAACTTACGCAAAAGCACACAGAAAGTAAGTGGCAGAGCTAAACCATGAACCTAGGCGGTGTGGGGCCAGCACTGACACTCACCATTGTGCTGTTCCAGGCCAGCTCCCACTCAATCTTCACACTTTTATCTTGGTGATATTATTCTTGCCATTTTGCAGATTAGAAAAGCAAGGCTCAGGAAATGTGAAGAACCAGTGGGAGAGCAATGCGTCAGCTGTTTTGTAGACTATCTGCCCCAGATCCTACTGCTACATGACTCACCAGCGATTTTCTCCCGATGGCCCCACACTCTCCCACCTTCTCTCTGACTGCATGTATGACTTTAACAACTGATTTCCTGAATTAATGCTTCCATTAATGTTTCCGGGTAGATGAAAGCCAGTTCTTTATTTGTGGAGAGGTGTCTGGGCCAACGTCTTGCTGTGCTTCAGTCCTGAGCAAAGCACATACAGGTCATTCCAGCCCACGAGTGTTTTCCAAACTTCCCTGGAAACAATCACTTTGTAAAATACAAACTCCAAGACCCCATCCCAGACTCAGGCATTTCTAAACCCCATGCAACAGGCCTCCAAAGCACCGTGACTGACAAGCGTCCCCGTGTGAGTCTGTTCCTCGGAGAAATTGGGGAATGCTGGCTAGAAAGGACCTTTTGTTACTTCCTCCAGCACCGAAATTAAATGGAAGCACAATGTCAGCCAGACCCGCCTTTGAATATGTGGGCTTTACATCAGAAACACTTGATTTGGTTCACGCTCCCTGACTCACAACTTCACATTCTCAGATAAGTCAACTGATCTTTTGACGCCTCAGTTCTTCTCTATAAAGTGGGAATAATAACTGTGTCTATCTCACGGCGTTGTTCTGAGGAAGAGATGAGATAAAGCATAAAAAGCACCTCGCAGAGTGCCTGTCATAGAGGCAAGGATCAATAGACATGAAATATGCCTTTATTCTTATTTCTCCTGGTCTCAGGAATGGAATGTTCGTTCCAGGGGATTCAGTATCTAGTTCTCAAAGGGGCAGTTTCAGCCTTCAGCAGTAGGCGCAAAAAAGCCAAGTGCTAGGAAAGGGCACAGGGGTCCTTCGGGTCCCCTGAAAGCATCGCACACACACCTGTGGGGACAGGTGAAGCCACGAAGGGCGCACCTGAGCTCCAGGCTGCACAGGCTCCCACTTCTCCCGGGGTCACAGGGCTCACCTCTGCAGCCAGTCAGAGTGCCCACAGTTCCTATGAGGACTCGGGGCAAATCTATCAACCTTAAAGAGCTCCCAGAGGTCATGGAAAGTGGAGACCTGGGAAAAAATGTCTCCTTGTGGCTGAGCTGGCCCTGTATCCTCAAGAGCGAGGAAATCCTGGGGTCTATGCCTGTTGAGTAGCTCTCAGGTCTGGCTCAGTTAGAAGCATCTCCTCTAAGTCAGCTCAAGTCTGAACCCCACACCCAAACCTGTAAGGCAGGGGAGGGCAGGGACATATCGATTCATTCACTTCCACACATTTTTTATTTGTCCCTGTGACGGACCAGACCCTGTGCTAGCTCTCTGGAGTTTACTGCCTAACAAGCAAGGGTTACATGGTGTGAATATAATGAGGGGTAACCTCAGAGTGCCTCAGAAAGTCATTTCCAATTCTGTTTTGAGTCCTCAGTGCAGGGACTGGGTGACGTGGCTCCTGCCGACACCCCCCAGCTTTGTCTCGTGCCTCTCTCCCACTTGCTGACCGCACGCCAGCCACCAGGCTTCGTTCTGTTCAGTGAACAGATCAAGCTCTTTCTGAGCTCAGGATCAGGCTCTCTCCCCAAGCCTGCCCCTCCTCTGGTCCGGACCTCTTAGCTGTCCCTTCTGCAGGGAGTCAACCCTGGATCCCCAGACCAGGAGCCCTCCGGTCATCTTTATCTTTGTGTCCTCAGCACCCAGCATTGCACCTGGTTTATGTGATATCAGAACTGCATATTTTTCAGCTGAATATTTAATAGCTCATCTTTGATTCTCTCCTTTCTCTTGTCCCATATATTCAAGTGACAGATGAGCCCAGGTCTCTGCCATCACTAAAAAAACCTTTTCTATCTGCTTCCAGATGCTAAACTTTTATAGCAAAAATCCTGGCAGATGCTGTGAAATTACAGACTCTCTCTTAGCAGGAGCCAACTTGAATCCTTCTTTTGGGGTGGGGTTGTCTCTCCCACCAGAAACAGTAAAGTAGCACTTTAGGAGAAACAGACCTAACGAGTTTTTTTTTACTATTGGTTGTGGTGGCGTTTTTAACAGCAAATCTTTTGCCTCCCAGTATCCGCTGATGACGTGAAGCCAACTGTTGAATTTTGGAGCATTTTGTGAGCTGACTGTTAGACCCAGACATAATTTAAAATTATATAAATGTGCAATTAAATAAATTGGATTGAAAGCAAGGGTAATAAATATGCAAAACTCATCGCTCCCTAGTCATTCTATGACACTTTCATGTTACCTATGCTCTTGAGGTTATTTACATCTCTTGTGTCCAAGTGGTGGTGGACACACCATATAATGCTGTGTGACTGCCTCTCTCTTCCTGAGTCCGCATTTAGTGACATCATGTAGGCAGCCTGAAATCCACATGGTGAGGACATTTACCAAGAAAATCGGCAAGTGTTACAAACCGGGGCTTATTCATCTTTTTAGGGAGCTTGTTTTTAAGCATCTATCAGTACACCACTGCCACTAACCAGAGATGAACAAGGTCAGTTCCTGATTCCCAGAAGCGGCAGAAACACACACATGCACACATACCGTGAACCAAGACAGAAAGCATGCATTAAACAGAGCCATGGACAGCGACCAGGAAGTGGCTAGGATCTAATTGATTTGCCTTCATCCATGGGACATAAGATGAAAAGATTCACACTGGAGACCCAGACAACTTTTTTCTCACCTAACTAGTTTTTTGGAGCCATACTAATTAATTACTCAGAAAGACCTTTATGTAGGCACCGACTTTTAGCCTGTGATGGATTCC